>NC_143550.1:22710000-23960000 GCF_054136105.1 Typopeltis vanoorti
ATATTGTTCATTTGAGGCTATCTGATGTGACAAAATGATTAGACAAAATATACTGTTGGTTGCTGCTGTAGACTAGGGAGTCCAGTGGGAGATGTAGATGCCCTGGAAGATTACCACAATTACTGCAGGCCGAACAATTATTATGTTAGACTTCATTGGAGTGAGTTACGGGACATGGCAAGACAGAAGTGGAATTTATACAGTTGCTAAGGGATAATTACCTGACACAACATGTTGGAGAGGTGACCAGGGGTTTGAGAGTGCTGGATCTGTTAATAGCATTGGAAGATATAATATCCATAACCATGATAGACACTTTGCTTACAATTGGGAAGAGTGACCATGCAGTCTTGTTCTGGAAAGTTACTAATCTTATGGAATTCTCTGTCAAGAAAGGTTTTTTGTTGAAGTATAAAATTGTCGATTAAAGGTCAGGAGGATTAAATCAATGTGTAGACATATAAAGCAAGAGCTGCAAAAAAAAAAAAAAAAAAAACACCGTGGAGAGAATATAAGGAAAAAGGTGATCAGTATACTCATGAGTGGTACAAAGTGCATGCAAGAAGAATGACTAGTATCATAATAAAGGCCAAATCATATTTTGAGAGAAAATTAGCTAAGAAGATCAAAATAAATCCAAAGAGTTTTTTCATTGTGTAGCAAATAAAAGCAAAAATAACTATAGTAGGACTACTTTAATCAATGTTGATGGTAAGGAGGTGATAAGAGGCAAAAGAAATAGTTGAATTGCTAAGTGTTCATTTTGCAAAGATGTATCATCCAGGCAGAGATTTTATCACACTGCTGATGTGACAGAGATCCATGTCAGAATTGAGGCATATGAATAGGCAGTCTTCAGCATATTGAAAAATGTTGTAAATACAGCAGTGGGACTGGATGGCATGGCAGCTCATGTGTTACTTGAATGCGCAGGAGAATTGGCATTGCCTCTGCCGAAGCTGTTCAATATAAATCTCAGCTCTGCAGGATTTCAAGGAAGTGGAATGAGGGTAAGATAGTTCCATTGCATAAAGGTGGCTCCAGAACAGAGGTAGCAAACTATGAACAAATTAATATATCAAAAGATATCAAAAGTGGTTGTTAAAGTATTGGAAAAGTTGGTTAAAGATAAAATCCAATAGTGGGTGGAGAGGGATACGATACTCTATAGTGAGAAGCACAGCTTTGTAAAGGGTAGGTTCTGTAGTATTTTATAATCAAGTAACAGCAGAATTGGATAAAGGAATTGGCTACACCATGATACTGTTAGACGTTGAAAGGCATATGAAACAATACCACATTGAGACCTATTACAAAAGTTAGAGTAAATGGGAATGGATATGAACCAGACAGACACCAGAGAACAGTATATGGTATAGTGGAATCTAGGAGAATGAGAATGATTAGTGGAGTACCTCAGGGTTCTGTACTATGGGCAATATATATAATTGACTTTGTATATCAATAATATACAGAAAGATTTAATGGGAACTATTCAGTTGTTTGCTGATGATGCAAACAACTGAATAGTTCCCATTAATATATAAATTGAAAGATAATATAAATTGTCATTGTGGGTGTTACTGTACTTCAGGAAACTGATGAGGCTAGGGAAGGGGATAAAGTTGGTAAAATAGCTCAGAGGAATACTTGGATGTTGAAAAACACACTAACAAATAAAGATAGGAATGCGATTATCCCTTGTTTCAATAATTAAATACTGTGAGTTTGCATATTTATTTATTTTGTATCCAAACACAAGTGGTACAACATTATTTACAACAAATTAGGATACATTACAAATGAGAACAGCTTAAATTTGGTAGGTGAATTACACAAGAACTAATAAGTAAAATATGAAGAAAAAGGAAACTATATATAAGTTATATACAATAAATATGGTCAGATGTTCCTCAAGTATCTTGTGCAATCAACTGCTCTTTCTGTGCAGGATATAAGGTCCTCTTTTGTGCAAGGTGATTGAAGAAGGTGTTCCATGGATTGGGTTGTCCCACACTCACAAATATCTGGTCCGTTGAGTAGCCCCATTTGATGAAGTTTTGTTCGCAGTGTCCTGTTGTTCGAAGTCTCTTGAAGCTTTTCCAAGTATTCCAGTCAAAGTGGGCACCATGTGGAAGATGTTCGGCTGTTGGAATACCAGTATTATTCTCTTGGTGCGGTGCAAGCCATTGTTGAAGTCTTGTCTCTGGAGGGTTTTAAGATGGTTCAAAAGTTGCTAGGAAGCTATGTCGGGATCTTAGTCTTTGGGACACTGTGATCTGGCTGAATAGTGGGTAGCATTCATTTGTCTGCTTCTTTTGTCAGCTGAGAATGCAGATCTTTAAATTGAAGGGAGGTGCAATACCAGCCAAAGTATACAGGTCTCTTAGTAGTGTTGATTTCAAGCATCCTGTAATTAAGTGGCAGCTTTCATTCAATGCTGGGTCAAGTTTTTCAGCATGGCAGGATCTGGACCATACCAAGCAGGCATATTCAGCAGAAGAATAGCAAAGGACCAAGACAGAAGATCTCAGTGGGCTAGGGTCTGCACCCCATTTGGAGGAGGTAAGCTTTCTTGGTATATTGTTTCTTGCATTCACTTTTGCCTTTGTTTTTTTGAAAGTTTGCATATTGAAAAGGATTATAACACTGGAGGAAAACACTTAAAATACTTTATTAATGTAGAATTGTCACCTGAGTATCGTAGACATCATCAATACAAGATCACAGAATGGCAATTAAACATTAACAGACAATTCTAAAAAAGGGCCACTTAAATAGCTAATGTAAGATAATTATAAATAGTCAATAATTTCCTAAATTATTAAAAATATATATATATATATGTATATATATATATATTTAAATAATATAAAGTTAGGAAAGATTAGTTGATTTAAAAAGTACTATCTCTCACAAAGGGGATGAATGTAGACCTCCAGGTCTGTTTAAGTTAGGACAGTGAAGTAAAGTTTCACACATTCTTTATAAAGCTGCTCTATGAGGAAACGATTTTTATGAAGAACTCTCGTTTTGCTCCAATTAACTCTATGTTTAGTGTCGATAGCATGCTCTGCAAGTCCAGACTGTTCATTCTCATGGTATTTAATGTAAGGCTATGTTCTTCTAGTCAAATAAAAGCAGATCTTTCTGTTTGTCCTAATAAGATAACCCATAAGAGAAAGGAATGTGGTAGATGCCTGGATCAGTCAGAAGTGGTAGCTTATCTTTAGGAGAAGCAAGAAAGATGGAGATTTTTCTGATGGGGTGAAAGACAATAAAAATATTCAGTGGTTTTAAAACTTCATTCCAGAATCCACTTCTCCTTAGAAGAAGAAGTAAATAAGCAGTTAGCCTTTTTAGATCTTTTAATTCTTCGTCAATCAGATGGTAGTCTACATTTTTCAGAAGACTCACACATCACACAGGCCATTATATGCATGCTGAATCTCATCACCATCCTAGTCCAAAGGCTGGAACTATTAAAACAGTAGTACATTGTGCCCATTCTTTATGTTCTTCAGACGAACTGTTAAAAGAATGACAACATGTTAATTCCACCTTTTTATCTAATGGTTTTAAGGATTCTTTCATCAAAAGAGCTTTTAACAGTTATGGTATCTCTACCTCTTCAAATACAGAAAAAATAACTTGCATTCCTATCCTTTATGTGCAAGGCATTAGTGAACATATAGCAAAGTTTAAAAAACACTGAATATTTTTGTTGCCTTTCACCTCATCAGAAAAAACCTCCACCTTTCTTGATTTTTTTATGGACAAGCTTCCACTTCTCAATTATCCAGGCATCTACCAGATTCCTTGCTTTTGAGGGTTACCTTATTTCAGACCAACAGGAAGATCTGCTTTTATTCGGCTAGAAGAACACAAGGCTTATATTAAACACCATGGGCCTGAACAGTCTGAACGTGCAGAGCATGCTGTCAGCACTAAACACAGAGTTCATTGGAGCAAGACAAGAGTTCTTCAAACACTTCCTCATAGAATGGCTTTATAAAGAAATGTGTGAAAGTTTACTTCACTGTCCTAACTTAAACAGATCTGATGGTCTACCTCTATCCTCTTTGTGAGAGGTAGTACTTTTTAAATCAACTACTCTTTCTTAACTTTATATATTCTCTCTATATATATATATATTTAAATAAGTTAGGAAATTATCTTACATTAGCTACTTGGTTAGCACTTTATAGAATTGTCTATTAATGTGTAATTGCCATTCTGTGATCTTGTACTGACGATGCCTATGATACTTAGGTGAAAATTCTATGCTAATAAAGTATTTTACATGAGTTTTCCTCTAGTTATAATTGTTTTCAGTGATTAGCTCTCTTTATAAGGCTATGATTCAACCCCATCTTGAGACTGAACCATCTCATCACTGAGGTAATAGAGAGGATTCAGAGACGAGTGACCAGGCTGGTGATAAGTCTCTGGAATGCTCACTTTGAGAATAGTTTGAAGGTGTGTGGATTAGAAAGTTTACTTGATAGGTGGAAAAGAAGAGACATGATAGAAACTTATTAGATAAAAGAGGTTTATTAAATTGATGCAAGGGAAATTTTTCAATATATATGAAAATAGTTAGAGAACTAGGAGTCATCTGTGGAAGTTATTAAGAGTGTGGTTAGTATAGGCCTCTTTAACTTAGTGGAAATGGAGTTTTATTTCTCAGTGCTAGTCCACCTGAAGAAAGACCTAGGTTCAATTCTACAGTAGTTGCCAACTAGAGGAACTTTTTCTAAGCCTTTCTTCTACTGGTTCCCAAGTTTGTCAATCTCCTGGCACAGACAAGCAGGTGTTTTCTCCTGGTATCTCAGGAACATTAATCAAAGAACCCACACTGTTTTCAGACAATAACATATCTCGTGTTAGGGATCACAAGATGGCAGCACTTGTGCAACTGTCTCTTCTCTGACTGGCCCTTAAAATTAGTGATAGTCTTGAGCCAGCTATCTCTGATTGGCTAACAGTGGAGATTGAACTGCCCGCTTTTTCTCCAAACGTTCGAGCTAAATGGCTTCGCCTATTCTCTGTAAGGGAATAACAGGTGTTTCTGATTTTTATGAGTCTCTGGACTTCATGAAGATAGTGTATAATAATAATAATTATCCCCTTCTCATAAGTCCATTATAATTTTCTCTGCTATAGGTCTATAAGTATAATTTCCCAAGTATTTCTTCATGTTTGTGAGATCACCCTATTCATTCTCTCTGTTTGGGATAGAACACCTAATATGGAACATTCTCCATTACTGTTATTAGATTTTAAACTCTTAATCCTTTTTGTCTTCTTTTATATATTATCCAAGACAGCTATCTTGTTAGCTCATTAAATTCTCTTTCTTTATTCTCAATCCTGGTAATTTTATAATAAATTTCCTTTCCTATGATTTGTCAACATAATGTAATTCATTTATTTTATTTTAGTATCTATAGTACAAGACACATGGGCCAAAGGAAAGAATAATGTGATCTTTTATAGTGATGTTCAGGATCAGTCAATTCCAACTGTCAGCTTAGGCATTGCTAATGTTCCTCGTGGACATTGTACAAAGACAATGGCTATCTTAAAAGATGTAGCAAGGAATGATATCTTAAGAAAGAAGTTATGGCTAGTAGTGGCTGATGATGATACTCTTTTAAGGTAAGAATAGTTTACTGATTTTTTTTATACTAGTTGAAGTTTTTTTTTTTATATATAACACTTTTCATGGATTTAGGCCTACAATGACCTGCTTCAGCTACAGAGGTCATCATTGAATCTCCTAAGAGGACTTCCTGATTTTCTTTTTCCTAATGGTTTGTAATTTAATACTTGTTTTGGTAATCTTTCCGTTTTCTTTTTTTCAATGTGTTCCATCCATTTATGTTTATATTTCTTTATTTTTTGTGATCGAATTTTGCAGTTTTTCTCATAAACTTCATTTCAGCTGTTATTAATCTTTGTCTTTTTGTTTTATTGTCCAGATTTCACTTCCAAAAAATAGGACTGGTAGAGTTTATATACTTTTAATCTAGTTTGTTCTAGCACTAGATTAGGTTTAAATACAGAGTTAATTACGCCTGTTATTTTTAAACCTTTCACAATTTTTAGGTTAATATCTTTTTCATTTTCATATGTAATCATATATCCTAGGTAGTTAAATGAATTCACCTGTTTTAAAATCTTGTTATCTATTATTATTTTAGTTCTTATTATACCTTGTCCTTTAAAGGCTTTTTTTATGAGAATATTAATGCATATATATATATATATATATATATATATCCCAAGAAGGCAGATGTATTTTCTATGCAAGTAATTGTGCAAAAAGAAGAGTATTATTTGCAAAGAAAATCTGTGCTTGTTTAAATATTAGATATGTAAAAATGCACATATTATTAGTACCTATTATTATTATTATTATTGACATCTGACCTGAGAGTCTGGTGAGTGTGAGAACTGTGAATGGGTTTAAGGCATGGTTAGGTGATTTTTTTTTTTTTTTTTTTTTTTTTTTTTTTTTTTTTTTTTGAATATGTGTGTGTGTGTGGATTTCCTACGATGAGTCCATGGAATCCACACACTCTCTCATGCAAAAAAAAAAAAAAAAAACTTAAACCCATTCACAGTTCTCACACTCACTACACTCTCAGGTGATGCGCATTCCACTCACTAATCACTCTGTGCAAAGAACTTGCTTCTCATTCCTGTGCCTCCTTATACAACTACTAGGGATGGCCTCTTGTTCTACCCTTGTCTCCTCTACTCTATGAGCAATCACCTTCACATTAATCTGGTAACAACCCCTCACTAACTTGTATATCTCAATTATATTGCCGCTCTTTCCATTCACAAGGCGCTGCAAGTTGCATTCCTTCAGTCTCTCCTCATATCCAACATTCCATTCACCTGACAATGACTTAGTGAACCTTCTCTGTAATCTCTTCATTATCCTCATTCCCTTGAAAGTCAGGCAACCAAATCTGTGCATAGTAGTCCACATGTAGTCTGATCAAAGTCTTATAAAAGGGAACCATAACTTCTGCTTCTGCATGTCAATGTCCTTTTCATTATTTCCATAATCCATTGGAGTGTTCTTACAATTTTAGCAATATGATGCCTAAATTTCAAGTTGTCCACCATCATGCCCAGATCTCTCATCTCTCCCTACCTCCTTCAAATTTTCTCCATTAATTGTATACTATGTATCCCAACCTTGGCTACCAGATTTCAAGACTTTAAACATTAAAGTGCAAGGACACAGCATCGGCTCTATTTCTTATAGTTCTTCCTAACTTTGCATTACCAGCAAACAGCTGCATATCTCAAATTATGCAGGTCCAATGTCAATTAACATACGAGTTAAACAATAATAGTTCCAAAAGAGATTGCTGGGGCAGTCTACTGATCACCTTCCTCTTTTTGGATTACCACTCCTCCATACACAACCTATTGATACCTATCTGACAGCCAATCAGCTATCCAATTCACTAGTCTGTTTCAGTTTAGCTACTAGCTTAACACGTGACAGTCTGTAAGAGGCCTTTGAACAATCCAAGTATATTGCTATGTATCTTCTTTATCCAGTAAATTTATCACCTTGTTGTAATATATAAGCAGATTGCTAAAGCATAACCTACTACTAAAAAACCCATGCTTTCCATGATAGAAAATGCTGCTATTATTGAGCCTCTGTAACTCAGTCAGTTTCAACAATGCCTTTCAGTTGGGAAGACCTGGGCTTCAATCCTGTCTAATATGCGAAGAACCTTTATCAGGGCTTTTTAACTGAAGGTAAGTTAGCTGGTCTCATATGGAGGTGGAGGGTTTTTTTTTTCCCCCTGGAAACTCAGGTTTTACGTCCCTCAGAACAGCAAACCAGACATTAAAACATATATACAATTAACATACATAATACACTGGCCTCATAGCCTGAGTTGCTTCGATTTATGACTCATAAATCTAAATAAATCAAACCAAACCAAACCAAACTAGAAGCTGTAATTATCAACTAATTCTGAATTCTGTTTTGAAGAACTCCTGATTCAGATAGGTTTTACTAGGAATAATTAAGTATATATGTGTAATTGTTTAAGTAAGAGCGGCTGTAAACATTGTACACTACCGATATTATTAGTGTGTGGTTTTTTTTCTTGCTTAAACTAAATACGAAAACGTTAATATTAGACCTACTAACCTGAAGAGAAAAAAAAAAAAAAAATGGCGGCGGCATTGTCGTTCCATGATTTTAATTTGGATTTCAGTCGGTTCGTTAAGTGTGAGGTCTGTTATATGTATTCCTTCGATTACATAAATGATTTGTGGATGTTTAGTGCGGATGGAAGAAAGGTGTGTGCAAAATGTGACCTGAACGAGGAATTGATGAATGCGAATATGAAGTTGATGACAGAAAGTGCTAGTACCGATTGTGTCACGAGTGTACGTTTGCAAGAGAAGGATGGCGAGAAAGACAGGCGAAAAAATGTTAAAAAATCAGGAAAAAAGAAAAAGAGCGATTTGACAACCATAACGGATGTTAAAAGGGACGAAAGTGAGGTGGAAAGAAACGAAATTGAGAGAACGAATGAAAGTAGAAATGGCGTGGTGCAGAAATCGCAAGTAAAAAAAATCGAAAGAATGAATGATAGCGAAAAAAGAATGACTGATGGCGAAAGTTGGACGCATGTTGGAACGAAAGTACTGAACCAAAGAAAAATGAATGACAGTAAAAGTGAGAAGAATGATAGCGAAAGTTGGATGCATGTTAGTCCGAAAATACGGAAACAAAGAAAGATATGTGAGAGTGAAAGTGAGAAGAATGTTAGTGAAAGTTGGACGTATGTTGGACCGAAAGTACGGAAACAAAGAAGGAAGAATGAGAGGGAAAGTGAGAAGAGGGGGTCGAGAGTTAGACAGTTAAAAAGATTTAATGATAGAGTGAATATGTCGCGAGGTTCAGAAGGTGAATTGGATTGGATGAAGCAAGAAATGAAATGGATGCGGAATGAAATTAAGAAAATTCAGGTCAAAACTATTAAAATAAATCATAATGGCATGAAAGAGTTAACAAAAGATGAGCGAGTGGCGTTGTATGGCGACTCCATTATTAAAGGTGTGCTAGAGGATAAAATGCACAAGGTATGTTTTCCAGGCGGTAAAATGAGTAGAGTGATTGAGGCATTGAATATGAGGTGGGAACGAGCAAAAGAGTTAATTGTATTAATTGGTACGAATGATTTGAGAGAGAACAAAGAGCATGTCAAAATGAATGTCAGGAGACTGCTTGGAAAGATAAAGGAGAATAGTGTGACAGGAAGGGTGGTCATTGTGTTGCCTAGGTATGATTGTGGTGAAATGAGGCGGAGAGCAAGGATTATGAATGATATTCTGGCTGAAATGTGTGAGGAGATGGGAGTACAGTTTGTTAATGTGGGGAATGAGTTTGAGGGACGAAGTGAGCTGTATGGGAGCGATGGACTGCATTTGAGTGGATATGGTGTGAGTCGCTTGGAGAGACTGCTGCTGGAAGGTAGAGAAGTGAATAGAGAGAATGAATCAGATCGAGAGGGGAGTGATGTGGAAGAGCAGGAGAGTAAGACAGGAGAGATTGAAGGAGTGGAAATGAATGTGGAAGTGAGTGGTATGAGTATAGAAAATGAGAGAATGGGTGTGCAAGAGGAGCAGGGAAACGGGGAGGCTCAGGGTGGACAGGGATACACAGCGTGAGAAAGGTGGATGCTCCAAGAGGAGGTGAGAGAATGTGTAGGCAGGAAAGTAATGGGATGATCAGGGATCAAAAGGAAACAGATGGAATTGCAAAGGGTTCTAAAATAAAGAAGCAGAAAGGGAAATGGCCCCAGTCCAGCATGGAGAGATCACATCGAGTGAGTGGTATCAGTGGAACTAGCTGTAGATCCAGAAATGAGTTGTTGTGTTTGTATACCAATGCTAGAAGTATAAGAAACAAGGCGGATGAAATGGTTGCACTAATTGCGTCTGTGCACCCAGAGATTGTCGGAATAAGTGAGACATGGTTAGATGAGGATGACATCTTGACAGGAATAGAGATGGAAAGGTATGATGTGTTTCGTGAGGATAGAAGGGGTAAAAAGGGAGGGGGAGTGCTATTGATGATAGAGAAAGAGTTATGTCCATACAAGGTAGAGATGCAAGAGGGAAATGGGGCCAGTGCTTTTGAGGCAGTATGGTGTGAGATAGAGGTGAATAGAATCAAATACTTGGTGGGATGTTGTTATAGACCTGGTAATGTGGATGGTGGTGAGAGTGAAATGTATAGTCAAATAAGCCAAGCAAATAAGAAAAGGGTGATCATTATGGGTGATTTTAATTATGGCAATATAGACTGGAATGAAGAGATAGCAACTGGAAGTAAAGAAAATGAGTTTCTTGAGTTTTTGAGGGATAACTACCTCAGACAGTATGTAACAGAGGGCACAAGAGGATTAAGGGTCTTGGATTTGGTCATCTCATCGGAGGATGTAATTATCAATGAGGTATCAAATCATCCACCAATTGGTGAAAGTGACCATGAAGTGATTACTTGGGTGGTTGCCAGCAGTGCAAAGACCCCTGTGAAAAAAGGGTATATGTGGAACTACAAGGGGGGTGATTATGAAGAGCTCAGGAGACAGCTTGCAGGTGTAGCATGGAATGAGGAGTTAGCTGGAAAAGAGATCAATGCAGCTTGGGGGATTTTCAAAAAATATTTAGTGGATGCAATGTCTAAATGTATACCACGGGTGAGAAGGTTAAATAAGTTAGGTGTGAGTTGGATGAATAAAGAGATTAAGCATGCAATACAGAGAAAAAGGGCATTGTGGAGGCAGCATAAGAGAAGTGGAAGTAACCAATTTCATGAGTTCTACAAAGACCAGGCAAGGAGAGTGACTTGGTTGGTGAGAGTAGCTAAAGAGAGGTATGAACAGCAGTTAGCTAATGAAGCTAAAAAGAATCCTCGGGAGTTCTTTCGATATGTAGCCAGCAAAAGAAAGAATGATTATGGAAGGATGACATTGATTGGAGGAAATGATATAAAGACAGCTGTTGCAGAATGTGTGGTGGAGATACTTAATGATCACATTCACATACTTGTGAATGTGACTTCATGGAGAGATTAAGAGCAGTTGATGATGGGGAGGAGAGACTGACTGTAAGTGAGCAAGAGGTGTTTGGGGAGTTGAGTAAACTAGATGTAAATAAGGCTGTGGGACTTGATAATATATCACCGCGTATTCTGAAGGAATGTGCCAGAGAGTTGACACCTGCCTTGACATATTTTTTTAATACGAGTCTTGCACTTGGTCAAGTCCCTAAAGAGTGGAACGAGGGCAAGATTGTGCCACTTCATAAAGGAGGTGATCGAACTCAAGCATTAAACTATAGGCCTATCTGTGTGTCAGGTGTTGTGGTTAAGTTGTTGGAGAAGCTTGTGAGAACTAGGATCCAGAGTTGGGTTGACAACAATGGTATAATCTTTGATGGACAGCATGGATTTGCTAAAGGGAGGTCTTGTTTTAGTAATCTACTTACTTATTACAATAAAGTGACTGCTTCCTTGGACAGAGGAGAAGGATACACAGTAATATACTTGGATTTTGCAAAAGCTTTTGATAGAGTACCTCATGATAAGTTGACAGTCAAACTAGAGCAGATTTGGTTGGATATTAGATTAGTGCATTGGATTGGAGACTGGTTATCTGATAGGTATCAACAAGTTGTGTATGGGGGTGCAATATCCAGGAAAAGGAAAGTCACTAGTGGAGTGCCTCAGGGATCTGTTTTAGGGCCATTATTTAACTTGTATATTAATGATATTGGCGAAGATTTGGATGGAGATATTCAGTTGTTTGCAGATGATGCAAAGTTGGGACGAACCATAAAGAGTAGTGAAGATGTTGTGGCCTTGCAAGAAGACTTGAATAAATTGAGTGATTGGACAAGTAAATGGGGATGTGAGTTCAATGTTGCTAAATGTAAGGTTTTAAAATTTGGAAAACAAAGATGGGATGCAGAATTTATGCTTGGTGAGAATATATTGTTGGAAGTAGAGGAAATAAGAGATCTGGGAGTGATAGTGGATAAGGATCTAAAATTTAGGGGACACATCGCCAAAATTGTGAAGACAACACAAAGACTTCTGGAAATGACGAGGAGAACACTGACGTGTAGAAGTAGGGAGATTCTTGTTCCATTGTATTAGGCTTTGATTAGGCCACACATGGACTATTGTGCCCAGATTTGGTCACCTGGTTTTCAGAAGGATGAAGAGATGTTGAAAAGGGTCCAAAGGTAGTTTCTGACCTCTGGAATGTTGAGTATGAGGAAAGATTGAGAAGATGTAATTTGCAGAGTCTAGTGGAGAGAAGGAAGAGGGGAGATATGATAGAGACCTATAAGTTGGTAAGGGGTTGTTATAGGATCAATGGTGGAGAAGTTTTACAGAGAATAGTGGGAGATCAGGGGAGAACCAGAGGTCATCCCTGGAAACTGTATAAAGAGGGTGTGAGTAGGGGAGTGAGAGGCAGGTTTTTTTCGTGCAGAGTTGTGAATGACTGGAATGCCTTGCCTGAGAGTGTGGTGTCTGCAAGGAGTTTGAATGTGTTTAAGACCCGGTATGATGAGATGTGTGTGAGATAAAAGGACCTCCTAGATGAGTCTTTGACTCCATGAGGTCTTGTTTAATAATAATAATAATAATAATAATTACACACACACACACACACACACACACACACACACACACACACACACACACACACACAGTTTGTCCTATAAATTGTAGCCTGTCTTATTTCTCCTCCCCACCCCTTGGTGAAGTGGAACAATTTTCCTCACCTTCCATTCCTTTGGAACTCACCCTTCTGCAAGACTTGTGTTAATCAGGTGTGCCACAGATGTTAATTCCCTAGAGCATTCCTTCAAAACATGTGCCAATATATTACCAATTCCTACTGCATTATTAACATCATGTTTACTTAATTCCCCATATACTTCCTGCTCATTCATCATTAGTTCCCTCCCCCACCATACCCTCTGCACTCCAGCTTCTCGTGATTGCCTTTATGAGGATGAAATACACCGATAAACTGTTCATTGATTACTTTAACTATATCCTCTGAATCAGTTACCAATCTGCCAGTGTGAACTAACATCATCCTTCCATAGTCATTCTTTCTTCTACTTGCCACATATCAAAAGAACTCACTAGGATTTTTCTTAGCTTGATTGGTAATTTAGGCTCATACTGCATTTTCCTGTATTTATTAACTTTTGCATTCCAAAAACCAGTGGGAACTGATTTTTGAAATGTAGAGTATGAAGGCAACGGGAAACCACCTTGCGTCACTATCTCCCTAGTAATCAGCTGCAACCCTCTCAAGAGAGGAAGCCACAGGATCAGATCAAGAGCATGAAGAAAATGGAGGGAATTCAGTTTGCAGATCCTCAGTAAAGCTTTGTTGCTAAGATAATGTGGAAGATTTTTCACAGAATGGGAGAGGAGTAGAACGAGACCGTCCCTAGAAACTGCATAAGGTAAATGTGAGGAAGGGGGTGAGAAACAGGTTTTTTTGCACGGAGGGTGCCTGATGAGTAAAATGCATTGCCTAAGAGTGTGGTGAACAATTTAAAATCAGATGTCTGATGAGCTTTGTTTGTGACAATGTGTACCTTCCACAATGAGTCTTTTGACTCCATTAAGGTCTGGTATTAATAATAATAACAATAATACTAACAGTAGTTTGTGAATAGTAGAGAAAGAAACCTTGGTCATTTATACAAGTGCCAGAGGTGAAGACTGATACCTAGAGGTGGGGGGGAAGCATGTCATGGCAAAGTGACATAAAAGTCTGTGCCATTTAAACAGAAGGAAAGCTTAGTGCATTTAGCCCTTACAAAGTCTGTTTTAGATGATTTTTTTTTTACTGATTCTTTGCAGTTTTCATAGTCTGTAAATTAAGTAGTGAAAAATAGTGAAAAGGTGCATCACCTTATTATTAAAATACTCTGGATCAGAGATAGATGTTGAAAGTTTTTCGCTTCATTATAAATTGAATTAAAAAATTTCAACAAATTATATTCTGGTATAATCCTTTATCCAAGTATAAACAAATAAAGTTTGTGCATGAAGTATCTTTACAACTGGACTATTTGTATATAGAGGATAATGACTTCACCAAGAATATAATTTAGAGTATGTATAACCAAGTGAATAAACTTTCAATATCTATCTCTGATCCAGAGTACAGGAAAACCTCGTTTTACATGAATTCGATATGTGTGATAATCAGTTAGCGCAATTGAGTGAAATGATACTATTTCCTGCTTTAAGTGAGTGGTTAATCAGTTAGTGCGAATTTTTTACATTATGTAAAATTTTTTGTCACCAATCTGCAGGGAGCAGTGGCACATGTCAATGTAGTGGTCAGTGATGGCAGTTGACTCAAAGCTATCATCGCAAGCGCACGTGCAAACTCTGTTCTCTTGCTTAATCACTTCTTTCATTTTGCTTTAATTTAGATACCTATAAGACTTTATTATATTCAACCCTTGATATGGAAAAGAGAAAGACTGATAAAGGAAGTGGCAGTAATAGAAAGAGAAGAAAAGTAATTACATTAGAGGAAAAGCTGAAAATCATTAAGAGACATGAAAGTGGCACTAGTAATACAATGATTGTGTGAAACCTGGGATACAACAAGTCTACAGTTCGGATAAATAAGAACAAAGAATACAAAGAAAGAAATGTTGCTAATGCTACAAGTACAAGGAATATTCAGGCAAAAGCTCTCAATATTTTTACATCATTGGAAGAGACCTAATTTCAAGACGAATGTGAGAGCTTTACTGTGAGTTTAGGATGGTTTGACTGTTCTAAAAATCAAGCTGGACTGCATAATGCAAGAATAACTGGGGAATCTTCTAGTGCTGATAAAGATTCTGTGGCCAAGTTTCCTGAATTGCAAAGGATAATTCAGGAGGGTGATTATGAAGATCATGAAATATTCAACATCAACAAAACTGATCTCATTTGGAAGCATATGCCAACAAAAACGTTTCTAGCTAAAACTGAAGCATCTCCACCTGGATATAAAGTACCTAAAGATCGTCTTACGCTTTTATTAGAAGGCAATGCAGAAGGTGACTTTGAACTCAAATCTGTGTTAGTTTATTGTGTGCAAAATCCAAGATCTAACATTGAAGAAATAGGCACAATTTGAAAAGAATTTGGATTTAATGAACTGAATAATAAAGATGTGAGAAACTTGCTCGATTCCCATTCAGAACAGTTAAGTGAGATTGATCTCCTTCAACTAGAAGAACAGTGGGCATATGAAGAAGAAAAAGATAAGGAGTGCAATCTAGAATAGAATGTTACAACTAAGAAACTAACTGCAAAAAAAACTTGAGATAGTTTTCAATCACGTTGTGCATGCTAAAGAAATTTTGCTTGATGCTGATTCTGATATGGAACAAAGCTTTGAAATCTGCCGAAATCTTGATAAAGCGATCACTAGCTATTGCAAACTGCATGACAAGATTAAAACATCTTTACTTAATTTTTTTGTAAAAAAGTAGCTCAGTATGTTTAGACATTAAATAAAAATTTAAGCAGTTGATTTTTATTAACTTTGATGATTTTATCCTCAAATACATTTTTCGCTGTAAATTACACTGCAATTTTTTTTTGGATTTACACTGATGAATGAATTATAATTATTCTTAATGTTTATTGCATTTGCTTAGCAATTGATGGATTAATTAATTGCATTAAGTGAGGTCCTCCTGTAGTTTAATAATAATTGTCATTATTATTATTATTATTATTTCGGGCGACTCCAGGAGTCCTTAGACTCATCGAGGGAGGCCCTAAACATCATGTCCACACAACTATGTGATTACATTCTCACAGTATCTATCATACCTTGCCTTGAACTCGTTCACCGTCATAGCACCCACAACAGACTCTGGCAGCTTATTCCACTCATTTACCACTCTAAAAGTAAAGAACCCAGCTCTAACACCCCTGCTAACCACACTCTTGCCCAGCTTCCATAGGTGTCCCCTAGTTCTCCCACCACCAGTCCTGATCTCAAAAATATCCTCTGAATTAATCCTATAGAATCCCTTTAGCAATTTGAATGTCTCAATCATATCTCCCCTCCTCCGCTTATCAACTAGTTTCTGCAACCCACAAATCTTCAACCTGTTCTCATATGGTTCATTCCATAGACCTGTTATCATCTTAGTCACTCGCCTCTGGATCCTCTCCACCTCCTCCCCATCAAGAAGGAACCAAGGTGACCAAATCTGGGCACAATAGTCGAGATGAGGTCTTATCAAGGCTCGGTACAGAAGTACAATAACTTGCTTGTCTCTTCTCGTCAAGGTAGTTTTCGACAACCAAGTGAGTTGATGAGCTGATTTAGCTACTTTTGCAATGTGCCCCCTAAACTTCATCTCCCTATCCACTAACACTCCCAAGTCCCTGGCCTCATCAATCTCTTGGAGTACAGTTCCACCAATGTGGTATACTGCTGCTAATCTTTTCACCTCAAAATGCATAACCTTACATTTTGTCACATTAAATTGACATCCATTCTCCTTAGCCCAGAACTCCAATCTATCTAAGTCATCCTGCAAGACTTTGACATCTTTTGCATTCACTATTGCCCTACCCAACTTTGCATCATCAGCGAACAAATGAATTGTTCCACTTAGATCCTTCCCTATATCGTTAATGAACAGATTAAACAGTAGTGGTCCAAGAACAGAACCCTGTGGCACACCACTAGCCACAGGCTGTCTTTTGGACTCTACTCCTGAATAAACTACTCTTTGATATCTCTCCATCAACCAACCACCTATCCATCTCACCAACCCTATATCCATTCCCATATGTTGTAGTTTACGGATTAGTATTCCATGTGGTATCCTGTCAAACGCCTTTGCCAGGTCCAGCAGTATCACTGTAAACCCATTTCCCTTATCCAGTTCAGCCGTCACCTTTTTATAAAACTTGAGCAAGTTACTGAAACATGATTCTACCCTTCACAAAGCCATGCTGTCCCCTGTACAGTATCTCATTTTGATCAATCCATTCCTGTATTTTTCCCTTGACTACTTTCTCCAAGACCTTCACAACGACTCCTGATATGCTGATCGGTCGGTAATTTGCAACCGTAGTCTTGGATCCTCCTTTATGCAGTGAAACTATTTTCCCCTCTTTCCACACCTTTGGGACTAAACCAGACCTGAGACTCAGATGAAACAACATGGTCAAGGGCACTGATAATTCCTTAGCTGCTTCACGCAAGACCCATGCCGGTATACCATCCAATCCCACAGATGTGTTCACATGAAGGTTCTGTAATAGACTAGTCACCTCCACTTCATTCATCACTATTCCCGTATAAACTAATGGTTCCTTCATTTTTTTCAATGTCACCACCTGGATGATATGCTTTTGCAAAGTGCGCGCTCAGTAACTCCACTATATCGACTGATTCAGTAACCTGCTTACCATCGTCATTCCTTAAAATCATTTGGCCGTGTACAGATTTTTTCTTGCTTGCAGCAAATTGAAAGAACTGTTTGGGATTCTCTTTTGCTTGCAAAGCTAGTTTCCTTTCATAATCCGCTTTTGCTTTTTTTACCACACTCGTTACCTTTCTGGCCTGCACTTTATACCGTTCGTGTGCCTGCAGGTCACCCCTTTCTTTAAATTCCCTCCACAGTTGTTTCTTTTTTTGCAGCTCAAGCTTAATGGTGTTATTCATCCATTTAACCCGTACTTGTTTTACTATTCGGACCCTAGGTATACAATCAGCCATAACCTCCTGTAAATGCTCCTTGACCACTTCCCATGCTCTATCAACGTCCAGCCCTTGCAGTTGTACATGCCATGGCACTGATCCAAGCAATCTCCTAAGCTTGTCATACTTGCCAGCACGGTAATTCCACATATACCCTGTCTTAATCGAAAATTCCACACCTTTAGCCACTTCTCAGGTGAAGACATTATGATCACTCTCACCAATAGGTGGCAACATGGTCATATTCATTACAGTCAAATTCTCAGATGCTATTACCAGGTCAAGCACTCTCACACCCCTAGTATTTTCAATTACATGCTGTCTCAGATAGTTATCCCTTAATAATTGAATAAAATCCTTTTCCTTCCTCACATGTGTCCTCTCCTCCTTCCAATCAATGTTACCATAGTTGAAATCCCCCATAATAATTACCCTCCTTCCACTCATTTCATCAATTTCCCTATGCATACTATCTCCACCATCTAATACATCACCTGGTCTATAGCAGCACCCAACTGTATATTTTATTCTGCCAGTCTCAATCTCACGCCAAATAGCCTCAAATGAGCTCCTTTCACTATCCTGCGATACAACTTCAATTCTCCTTGGCTGCAGTTCATCAGCTATCATCAATAATACCCCTCCCCCCCATTTTATTCTCTCTGTCCCTCCTAAACACACTGTAACCTACACATTCTAACCCACTAACTTTATAATACAGTAGTCCCCCCCCCCCTTATCTACAGGTTCACTTTCTGCGGTTTCAGTTACCCGTGGTCAATCCCAGTCCAAAAATATTAAATGAAAAATTCCAGAAATAAACAATCAATAAGTTTTAAATTAGCTTTACAAGTTAAGTTTTTAAACTATCTTTTAGGGTAGCATGATGAAGTCGTTGCGACGTGAATCATCCCTTTGTTCAGCATATCCACATTGGTACTGTATACGCTACTTGGCCATTAGTCACTTGGTTATTGCAAATTGCACGACAAGATGAAAAAAGATATGAGATCGACTGTCACAGTATCGCCATGCTTGTGTTCAAGTTATCCTTATTTTACTTATTAATGGCTCCAAGTGCAGGAGTAGTGATGCTGGCAATTCAGGCATGCCAAAGAAAAGCCATAAAGTGCTTCCTTTAAGTGAAAAGGTGAAACTTCTCGACTTCACCAGAAACAAAAAAATCATATTCTAAGGTTGCTTAAGATCCCATTTGCATTCACACATAACTTTTATTATAGTATATTGTTATATTGGAAGTTTATTTCCACTTGGTTAGACTATAAATTATATATTCACTTTAATCCTTTATCCAAGTGTAAGCAAACAAAGTTTGCGCCTGAAGTATCGTCAGGACAACTCGTATCAAAGGTGGACAAAGCTCCAAAGTTGAACAAAGTTGGAGAGGGCGCTAGTGAGCCAAACGCTGCGGATGCGATTTGAAGAGCTCCTGATTCAGATAAGTTTTACTAGGAATAATTAAGTATATATGTTTAATTGTTTGAGTAAGAGCAGCTGTAAACATTGTACGCTACTGTGTTATTAGTGTGGGGGATTTTTCTTACCTAAACTAAATTACGAAATCGTTATTATTAGACCTAGTAACCAGCAGAGAGAAAAAAAATGGCGGCGGCATTGTCATTCCATGATTTTAATTTAGATTTCAGTCGTTTCGTTAAGTGTGAGGTCTGTTATATGTACAGTCAACCCTCCTATAATGCGGTTTTCATATAACGCAGAGCCAAAATTGCGACAGCCCTCCTATAACGCGGTTTCTGTTCAACAACATTCCATCAACTTAATTGGTTTAAGAAGATTCTCTATAGCATGAATTTATCTATGTGTTAAATTTTTACAGTTGAAATTAACGGGGAATTCCCTTCTTTTTGGTGAAGGCGCATCACCATTTTCCAATTTCAGTTATCAAGGAATTCCCCTATAAGCAAAGAAACGATGTGAGATTGTTCACAGTGCTCAGTTGTAATGCTTAAAATAGACCGTATGATTGGCTGTTGTATTTGCGTGAATTTTTTTATCCAATAGCGCTGCCGAACTTTCGCTGTTGCAACCACCCACTTTGTCATCAATTTTAAGTGCAACTTAGGAAACTGTCTGTAAACCCGTGCAGACGTAAATATCACAGATTAGTGTTTAATAAAGTGCCTTTTGCTTGCTTAATTTGTGTTATCATAATTGGACAACATTACATAATATTGTAGGTAATATTTTTTATTTGTTGTAATATAATAATAATAAAATAATTGTTAACCCCAGGTTTGCATAATGTCTGACACAAAAGAAACAAGAAAACAGTTAAAAAGAAAGTTTATATCTCTTGAGAACAAAATCCAAATTTTAAATCGTTTAAAGGGTGGTTCCCATATAACGCAGTACGAATCAATCTGATTCGTACTAATTCTGAGTTTCTTATAGCGCGGTTTCCATATAACGCTGCACGAATTAACCTGGTTTGCAAGTTAAATCTGAGTTTCTTATAACACGGTTTCCATATAACGCGGTACGAATTAATCGCGTTATAGGAGGGTTGACTATTACATAAATGTTCGATTACATAAATGATTTGTGGATGTTTAGCGCGGATGGAAGAAGGGTGTGTGCGAAGTGTGATCTGAACGAGGAACTGATGAATGCAAATATGAAATTGATGACAGAAAGTGTTAGTACCGATTGTGTTGCGAGTGCACATTTGAAAGAGAAGGATGGTGAGAAGGAGAGGTGAAAAAATGTTAAAAAATCAGGAAAAAAGAAAAAGAGCGATTTGAAAACTGTAATGGATGTTAAAAGGGACAAAAGTGAGGCAGAAAGAAACGAAATTGAGAGAACGAATGAAAGTAGAAATGGTGTGATGCAGAAATCGTAAGTGAAAAAAATCGAAAGAATAAATGATAGCGAAAAAAGAATGAATGATGGCGAAAGTTGAATGCATGTTGGACCAAAAGTACTGAAACAAAGAAAGATGAATGACAGTAAAAGTGAGAAGAATGATAGTGAAAGATGGACGTATGTTGGACCGAAAGTACGGAAACAAAGAAGGATGAATGAGAGGGAAAGTGAGAAGAGGGGGTCGAGAATTAGAAAGTTAGAAAGATTTAATGATAGAGAGAATGTGTCGCGAGATTCGGAAGGTGAATTGGATTGGATGAGGCAAGAAATGAAATGGATGCGGAATGAAATTAAGAGAATTCAAGTCAAAACTATTAAAATAAATCATGATGGCATGAAAGAGTTAACGAAAGATGAGCGAGTGGCGTTGTATGGTGACTCCATTATTAAAGGTGTGCTAGAGGATAAAATTCACAAGGTATGTTTTCCAGGCAGTAAAATGAGTAGAGTGATTGAGGCATTAGATATGAGGCAGGAGCAAGCAAAAGAGTTAATTGTATTAATTGGCACAAATGATTTGAGTGAGAACAAAGAGCATGTCAAAATGAATGTCAGGAGAATGCTTGGAAAGATAAAAGAGAATAGTGTGACAGGAAGGGTAGTCAGTGTGTTGCCTAGGTATGATTGTGGTGAAATGAGGCGGAGAGCAAGGATATGCTGGCTGAAATGTGTGAGGAGATGGGGGTACAGTTTGTTAATGTGTGGAATGAGTTTGAGGGACAAAGTGAGCTGTATGGGAGCAGTGGACTGCATTTGAGTGGTTATGGTGTGAATCGCTTGGAGAGACTGCTGCTGGAAGGTAGAGAAGTGAATAGAGAGAATGAATCAGATCGAGAGGGGAGTGATGTGGAAGAGCAGGAGAGTAAGACAGGAGAGATTGAAGAAGTGGAAATGAATGGGGAAGTGAGTGGTATGAGTATAGAAAATGAGAGAATGGGTGTGCAAGAGGAGCAGGGAAACGGGGAGGCTCAGAGTGGACAGGGGTACACAGTGTGAGAAAGGTGGATGCTCCAACAGGAGGTGAGAGCATGTGTAGGCAGGAAAGAAATGGGATGACCAGGGATCAAGAGGGAAACAGATGGAATTACAAAGGGTTCTAAAATGAAGAAGCAGAAAGGGAAATGGCCCCAGTCCAGCATGGAGAGATCACATCGAGTGAGTGGTATCAGTGGAACTAGCTGTAGATCCAGAAATGAGCTGTTGTGTTTGTATACCAATGCTAGAAGTATAAGAAACAAGGCGGATGAAATAGTTGCACTAATTGCGTCTGTGCACCCAAAGATTGTCGGAATAAGTGAGACATGGTTAGATGAGGACGACATGCTGACTGGAATAGAGATGGAAAGGTATGATGTGTTTCGTGAGGATAGAAGGGGTAAAAAGGGAGGGGGAGTGCTATTGATGATAGAGAAAGAGTTATGTCCATACAAGGTAGAGATGCAAGAGGGAAATAGGGCCAATGGTTTTGAGGCAGTGTGGTGTGAGATAGAGGTGAATAGAATCAAATACTTGGTGGGAGGTTGTTATAGAACTGGTAATGTGGATGGTGGTGATAGTGAAATGTATAGTCAAATAAGCCAAGCAAATAAGAAAAGGGTGACCATTATGGGTGATTTTAATTATGGCAATATAGACTGGAATGAAGAGATAGCAACTGGAAGAAAATGAGTTTCTTGAGTTTTTGAGGGATAACTACCTCAGACAGTATGTAACAGAGGGCACACGAGGATTAAGGTTCTTGGATTTGGTCATCTCATCGGAGGATGTAATTATAAAAGAGGTGTCAAATCATCCACCAATTGGTGAAAGTGACAATGAGGTGATTACCTGGGTGGTTGCCAGCAGTGCAAGAACCCCTGTGAAAAAAGGGTATATGTGGAACTACAAAGGGGGGGGGGGGGATTTAGCTGGAAAAGAGATCAATGCAGCTTGGGGGATTTTCAAAAACTATTTAGTAGATGCAATGTCTAAATGTATACCACGGGGGAGAAGGTTAAATAAGGTAGGTGTGAGATGGATGAATAAAGAGATTAAGCATGCGATACAGAGAAAAAGGGCATTGTGGAGGCAGCGTAAGAGAAGTGGAAGTAACCAATTTCATGAGGTTTACAAAGACCAGGCAAGGAGGGTGACTTGGTTGGTGAGAGTAGCTAAAGAGAGGTAGTATGAACAGCAGTTAGCTAATGAAGCCAAAAAGAATATCCTAAGGAGTTCTTTCGATATGTAGCCAGTAAAAGAAAGAATGATTATGGAAGGATGACATTGATTGGAGAAAATGGTATAAAGACAGCTGTTGCAGAATGTGTGGTGGATATACTTAATGAGCAGTTCAAAAGATCTTTCAATCTTGTGAATGTGACTTCATGGAGAGATTGAGAGCAGTTGATGATGGGGAGGAGAGACTGACTGTAAGTGAGCAAGAGGTGTGTGGGGAGTTGAGTAAACTAGATATAAATAAGGCTGTGGGACTTGATAATATATCACTGTGTATTTTGAAGGAATGTGCCAGGGAGTTGACACCTGCCTTGACATATTTTTTTAATACGAGTCTTGCACTTGGTCAGGTTCCTAAAGAGTGGAAGGAGGGCAAGATTGTGCCACTTCATAAAGGAGGTGATCCAACTCAAGCATCAAACTATAGGCCTATCTGTGTGTCAGGTGTTGTGGTTAAGTTGTTGGAGAAGCTTGTGAGAACTAGGATCCAGAGTTGGGTTGACAACAATAGTATAATCTTTGATGTGCAGCATGGATTTGCTAAAGGGAGGTCGTGTTTTAGTAATCTACTGACTTATTACAATAAAGTGACTGCTTCCTTGGACAGAGGAGAAGGATACACAGTAATATACTTGGATTTCGCAAAAGCTTTTGATAGAGTACCTCATGATAAGTTGACAGTCAAACTAGAGCAGATGGGGTTGGATATTAGATTGGTGCATTGGATTGGAGACTGGCTATCTGATAAGTATCAACAAGTTGTGTATGGGGATGTGATATCCAGGAAAAGGAAAGTCACTAGTGGAGTGCCTCAGGGGTCTGTTTTAGAGCCATTACGATTTAACTTGTATATTAATGATATTGGCAAGGATTTGGATGGAGATATTCAGTTGTTTACAGATGATGCAAAGTTGGGACGAACCATAAAGAGTAGTGAAGATGTTGTGGCCTTGCAAGAAGACTTGAATAAATTGAGTGATTGGCAAGTAAATGGGGATGTGAGTTCAATGTTGAAAAATGTAAGGTATTAAAATTTGGAAAACAAAGATGGGATGCAGAATTTATGCTTGGTGAGAATATATTGTTGGAAGTAGAGGAAATAAGATATCTGGGGGTGATAGTGGATAAGGATCTAAAATGTAGGGGACACATTGCCAAAATTGTGAAGACATCACAAAGACTTCTGGGAATGATGTGGAGGACACTGACGTGTAGAAGTAGGGAGATTCTTGTTCCATTGTATAAGGCTTTGATTAGGCCACACATGGACTATTGTGCCCAGATTTGGTCACCGGGTTTTCAGAAGGATGAAGAGATGTTGGAAAGGGTCCAAAGGCGACTGACTAAGGTAGTTTCTGACCTCTGGAATGTTGAGTATGAGGAAAGATTGAGAAGATGTAATTTGCAGAGTCTAGTCTAGAGAAGGAAGAGAGGAGATATGATAGAGACCTACAAGTTGATAAGGGGTTGTTATAAGATCAGTGGTGGAGAAGTTTTACAGAGAATAGTGGGAGATCAGGGGAGAACCAGAGGTCATCCCTGGAAACTGTATAAAGGGTGTGAGTAGGGGAGTGAGAGGCAGGTTTTTTTCGTGCAGAGTTGTGAATGATTGGAATGCCTTGCCTGAGAGTGTGGTGTCTGCAAGGAGTTTGAGTGTGTGATAAGAGGACCTCCCAGATGAGTCTTTGACTCCATGATGTCTTGTTTAATAATAATAATAATAAAAGCTTTGCATCACTTGCCTTAGTATCCCAATAATGCAAAGCATATCTCCTTGTGGACATGTATAATGCTATGCATTATGGGAGGTCACTACAAAGACCAGTTTCAACCTTTATTGAGGTCTCTTCAGTGGGAGCCAGACCCAGAGGTGATACCAAGGTTGAAGCAATGCAGAAGTCATGTTTACCTATACGAGTTGCCAAGAGATATCACACCTTATTATTAAATTACTCTGGATTAGAGAAAGATGTTGGAAGGATTAAACTGAATATATAATTTATAGTCAAGGCACAAACTTTGTTTGCTTACACTTGGATAAAGGATTAAACTGAATATATAATTTATAGTCTAACCAAGTGGAAATAAACTTCCAACATCTTTCTCTAATCCAGAGTAATTTAATAATAAGGTGTGACATATGGCAACTCGTATAGGTTAACATGACTTCTGCATTGCTTCAACCTTGGTATCACCTCTGGGTCTGGCTCCCACTGAAGAGACCTCAATAAAGGTCGAAACTGGTCTGGGTAGTGACACCTCCCATAATGCATAGCATTATACATGTCCACAAGGAGATATGCTTTGCATTATGGGATACTAAGGCAAGTGATGTGAAGCTTTGTCCACCTTTGATACGATTTGACCCAGTCCTGACGATACTTCAGGCGCAAACTTTGTTTGCTTACACTTGAATAAAGGATTAAACTGAATATATAATTTGTATATTGTTATAATTGTTCTATTTTATTATTAGTTATTGTTGCTAATCTCTCTTATTGTGCCTAATTTATAAATTAAACTTTATCATAGGTATGTATGTATGTATGCAAAAAAACAGTATATATATAGGGTTCAGTACTATCTGTGGTTTCAGGTATCCACTGTGGGGGTCTTGAAATGGATCCTCCATGGGTCAGGGGAGACTACTGTAAGTTGATACATCTTTTCACTACTTATATATGGGAAATATTCTACATTTGCTTCAAACCTTGGTATTTCTTCTGGGTCTGCTGATGAGACCTCAGTAAAGATCAAAACTGGTCTGGGTAGTGGCCCTTCCCTTAATGCATAGCATCATAAATATCTTCAAGGAGATGTGCTTTGCATTAGGAGAGATACTAAGGAATGTGATCAGAGCTTACTCCACCTTTACCATGAGTTGCCTCAGACCTAAAAATACTTCAGGTGCAAACTTGACTTACCTGTTGTTTGTTTACTTGGGAAAAAGGATTAAAACCAAGTTTATAATATTGCTTGGTATCTTTAACGTATAGTATACCCAAGGTAAAAAAAAACTTTACCTTGTTCATGTTAATTTCTTTTAGGAAGATTTGAATGAGGTTTAGCTTGAATAAATGGGTGGATTGTAATTTTAATATTAATAAATGCAAGATGTTGTATTTCAGAGTGCAGGATTGTAAAGCCGTGTTGATGGAAATGTGCTATGGGAAGTGGATTAAGATCTGAGGAGTGATGGTTGACAGCAGACTGAAGTTTAAAGGGCACATTGCAAGTTTTATTATTAATATTAATAAGATTATTATTATTATTAATAAGACAATATAAATTGTCTTATTTAGTTAAGATGTTGGAGAAGGTGAGAGAGTATGTACAACACTGGGCTGTGAGGGTCAGCATGGATTTGTTCAGGGACACTCCTGATTTATTAATCTAGTTGACTTTTATAAAGTAACAAGAGTGGTTGATGAGGAAGAGGAATATACTACTGCCTTTTTTTGATTTTACAAAGGGATTTGATAGTGTAAATATGAAAAGATGATACTTAAATTACAGTATATAGGTTTACATATCAGATTAGTGAAATGGATAGGGAATGGGCTGTCTAATAGATATCAGAGAGTTGTGTATGAGGGAGTGGTGTCAAGGAAGCAGAAGGTTACAAGTGGGGTCACACATGGCTCAGTATTGGGACCAATATTGTTTAAACTTCATTTAATGGCACTGTCAAAGGATTGCAAGGGAATATTCAGTTGTTTGCAAATGATGTGAAGTTGGGAAGCATTATTATTAACAGTGCAGATATTGTAGTCTGTCAGAAGGATTTGAATAAGCTGAACAGAGGGGGAAGCAGCTTAATGCAACTAGAAGTTTGGAAGTCTGCAATCCATTGATGAGAGGCTGCTGTTGTGGGAACTATACTAGAGAAAGTGGAGGGGACAAGGGATCATGGGATGATGATTAATAGAAACTTGAAGTTTAAGGAGCATATCACAAAGATGGTGGTGAAGGTGACCCAGAGGATTGCTACAATATTGAGAAGGATGCTAACCAGTAGAATAGTGATTCCACTATTCTACATTATAAAGCCATGATTCAGACCAAAACTGGATTACTGCTCAGATTTAGTGCCAGGATTTGAAGGAGAGAAATTAACCTTGGTGCAAAGATAAGAAAAATGATATCAGTACTGAACAATGTCAGGTATAAGGATAGACTGGGGGCATGCAGACTACAGAGTTTATTAGATAGAAGAAGTAGGAAGAGGTGATATAATTGAGGTTGACAACAAGTTGACATTGGGGAATTCTTTCATATGGTAGAACAAGAGAAAGCAGCAAGGATAACATGTCATCCCTGGAACTAACAAATGGAGATGGTGAGTACGAGCATGAGGGGGGGCGAGTTTTTTTTGTGTGGAGTGTGGTTGGATTGTGGAATGCATTGCCTGATAGGGTGGTGAGAGAACGAATAATGAATGAGCTTAAGGATGGTATGATAGACTATGTTGTTTAAGATGATCCTTCTATGATGAGTCACAAGACTCCATGGAAATCCTGAATAATAATAATTTGATTTACCATTGACAAGAAAAAAAATTTATTGTGTTTGGAGAGTGATTAGAATTATCTGATATCACTTTAGATAGTTATGTGAACATTTATGTGAAATCATGACATCTCTACCTGCTGAATCAGTATAGTTGCAAAAGAGAGGCTATCTGGAGCTGAGTACATAAGGATAAACTCCATCCCCTAACATATCCTGTAGTGCATGAAGTTCCTTGTGACTGTGACATAGGAAGATCTGTTAACCATCACCTTGGAGAACATAAAAAATACATTCCTTATCATTATTATGATGGCAGGTAGACCGTGCTTTGAACACTCCTTCACACAGGATTAGATGGAAGAAACCCAATGTGCTATTTAGAAGTTTTTATGGGTCAGAAACATTCTTTTTAGTCAGCCATGACTATGAAGAATTCAGCTAACCTCAACAAGTATGTTGCATTAATTTGCCAAAAATTTGTCAGATGGTTATCTTAAGATCAACTCCTACATAGCTGTAATACTTCTGTTTTTTTACCACATTAGCAGGCACCAAATTAGGACTTAAGATCTTTTGTCCATTACAATTTGAATTGTTTCACTTACTCATTGTTGCATGTAAACTATAACATGATGCTTTGTGCTTTGAAGATGCTGGTTTGAAATCAAGCAAAATATAAGCAATAAGAAACATCCTTTTTATAAATTAGTTTCGCTTGGTGTTGTTGTCGTCTAGTCCATTGAAGAGCTTCTAGATATGACTGTGGATCTGTAGAACAAATTGATCAAAGTTCAACAAATTGTTGGCAATTTGTTGAACTTTGATGGAGTAGAGCTTTTTTCTAAGGTTATTGTCAATTTTTTGTAGAGCAGCAGCAATTGCTGGACAACAATAGATATGGGCAGGTTCAACTCCTGGACAGTTCTTGCATGATTCATAGCTCCTACTACCGCCTGGCTGTATTTTCATGGCTTTAAAATGTTCTGTCCTTAGTCTGGTGATGAGTGTCGTTATCTCTATTTTCATTAATTTCACTGATTTCATTCTTCTTCTTGATAGTTTGTTTTACCAATCTTATTTTTTCGACAGAGTTAGCATCAGTTAGTGATGGTGGATGTAATTTTTGAGGTAAGTATCTTGCTCCTTTGGCTAGTCTGTCTGCTCTTTCATTGCCTTCGATATTTACATGGGCTGATATCCATTGCAGTATACAGTTCTTATTTTTCAAATTTAAGGTTGTTAGTAGTTAATGAATTTCCTGTGTAAGTTTTGTTTTTCCATTTTTTAATGCCTCTAGTGCAGATTTTGAGTCACTGTAGATGGTTATTACTGGATTTGAGAGATAGAACTTGAGAGCTGTTTGTATGGCTGTTAATTCACAAGTGAAGTTTGAAGCTATTTTGCCAGCTGTGGTTTTGATTTGCATTTCCTCTCCTCCAAATAGAGTTAGAAAAACCCCTGAACCTCCTTGGTTGAATGCTTCATCAGATAATCTATCAGTGTAGGCAATGACACGGTTTGGATTATTTAAGTGATGTATAGTGTCAAGTCCTTTTCTTTTATTTTCTTGCTGTGAATCCTTTTTTGAACAGGGTTCTAGAGATTTAAGTTTATTATTATTATCATTATTATTATTATTATTATTATTCCTGATACCTCCAAGGAGTCCGAAGACTCATCACGGGAGGACATCTTCAACTATCTCTACACCTTACCTCTACTACGAATCAACGCCATCTACCGCCCACCTCCAACACCACCACTATTATCATTGTGTTTTTTGGTAGAATAATGGAAAAGAATGGCTCTTTGCTTATTTCAATGGACAGGTGCTCTAAGTTGATTAGGTTTCTAATTTCATGATCGTATTGTAAAGTAGATGATCTCTGTAGTCTAGATTTTCTTGTCCAGTCATCAAAAGTCCTGAGTGAGATATGATCCTGTTGTTGGCTCCTGATTTTGTTAGTGAATTTAACTGTGAAGAGTTTTCTTCTGTCTTCTAGTATGTGAAGCCCACACCCTTGTTGAGCTTGATATAAAATATAAACCAATAATAAACATCCTTTTTATAAATTAATTCGCTTGGTGTTGTTAATACCAATAAAATCAGTTATGAATAACATTCAACACCAAAGCTTGTCTATTAGATAACCTCAACAACTCTCTAAACACTCTGGGCCTCTTCCTCACTAGCAATACCTTCACAGTATATTTGGAGGTGACCACAACTGTGTGCTTATCTCTTCTCCCGCTGAGCAATATACACATAGCCATTCTCAACCAAGAGTCACTGGCATTATAAGAATACAAAGTGGGATGACCTCTGAGATTTCTATCATTCCCTTAGTTGGATTATTGCTTTCAGTCATCCAACCTAAACATATTCAATGAACTCATCACTAAAGTAATCCTCCCTGAAATGGGAGCATATATTCTCCATTCCACACTAAATTTCCACCTTCCTGGTTCTCCAAAAGATGTACCAATTCTGTACATCTTTTGTTAAGAACCATCTGTACAGAATTGGTACCAATCTGTACCAATTCTGTACAGATGAAAGTCCAAGCAGATTGCTGCTGGATATCATCAAGAACTCCATCTTCTCTCACTTTTTACACCGTTGTGCGAAACTGTTACAAGAAAATCATTAATGTATTAAAGATCTCCAAAGAACTAAAAGGAGGAAAATGACAGCTGTGCATTTTGGCCTCTTGCTAAAGCAGTTGGCCACAACTTTTGCACACCACCCACAGAAAAAGCCAAATTAGATACCAAAAAGTCCTCTGGCACTGACAGCATTCCTACAACTAGCTTGAAGATATACACTCAGAGTTGATTCCTATTCTATGTTACCTCTTTATACGCGGTTACTCAACTGGCATCTACCCAACACCTTGGAAATTAGCCCACATCTAACCTATTCCCAAGAAGGATGACAAATCCTTACTATCAGACTACTGCCCAATCTCTTTCACTTCAGTTCTCTCCAGAGTAATGGAGAGAACCATTACAAAACGAAATACCTATGTTACGTTGAAAGTAGTCAGTAAATGACTGCCAGTATGGATTCCACCAATGTCATTCAGCAGGAGTCTTCTCACTTATGGATTGGTGAATTCCAAATGGTTGCACTTAATATCTTCAAGGCTTTTGATCAGGTCTGGAACAAGGACCTTTTAGGTAAGCTCCCATCATTTGGTGTGTACTATGACTTCTGCTACTGGGTTGCTAGTTTTCTTACTGTATGCACTGTACATGATGGTGGATAGTTCCCCATCTTCTAACTATGCAAACAATGCTGGGGTCCTTGCAAGGTTCTGTCCTCTCATCCATCCTCTTTGTTCTATACATCAATTACCTGCTCCAATTGAACATTAATCCAATACACAGTTTTGCTGATGACAGTACATTAGATTCCTCCTTTTCACTTAAGAAACCTTGCACCAAAAAAAACACCACAACCCACAGAGAAACAACCTTTGAAAATTTAAATCCTGATCTCCAATCCATTCTTCAGTGGGACTCAGATAACTTTGTCAATTTTAATGCCAGGAAAACACAGTTCTGCCTTATTCTCCCCCCCCCCCCACAAAAAAAAAAAAAACATCTTTGTCCAGCCTTACCTTTGACAACACCTAAATCTCTAGGCAAGATGAGATTTATTTCTGTAGGATTATCTTGATGTCAAGACTCTCTTGGCATGAACACATTACAACATTGCCTCTTTGGTATCCAAAAAATTAGGATTTCTCTTTTTGCTCAAGGCTCTTTACCTTTGAACAGCTATTAATTCTGTACCAATCACAAATCTGCCCATCCACTGAGTTACTGCTCACACATCTGGGATGATACCCCAAAAGCTCCCTAAAAATACTCGACTGACAAGAGCAATCAGACCGAGTCTAATAGGGAAAAAAAGTACGAACTAAATTATATCTTTTCAGGATCTTAGCAGTCAGCTCAGACTCTATGTACTATATGGGATAGAGACTCACCATACATGCTCAGATTTTTTTGCAATGGGCTTGTAAGAGTCCAAGATGCATTTAAACTTCCTTGAGGTGAAACGATTCTGTAGTAAGATGCAATGGAGAGTGTTCGATTCTTGGTGTTCATATATTGCATGCATCTCTGAGCCGATTGCTAAGATCCTGAAAAAATATCATTTACTGCTTACTCTTTTCCCTATAAACAAAATCTTCTCTTGGTTACCATCCATGAAAGATAAATGCCCCCCTCTCTTCCTGGTGTTTACCAAGTTCAATGTGAGTGCCTCCACTCACACTTTGGACAAACAGGATGTTCTATTTGCTGTTTTAAGAATACTTGTGAAAGTATTCTTAAAACAGCAAACACCTAAATGAATGAATGATAAATGCACGTAAGAATGAATGATAAATGCACGTAAACACAAGAAAGATATTTAATTAACCAGATGTTTCGGTCTGAAAATAGCAGACCATTCTCAGTGGTATTACAAGAACAGTTATAAAAAATACAAGCTAGAATATTAACAATAGATCGTTTAAAATAGAACAAGCCACATGATGTTATATCACTGTGTATGAAACCGAATATTTTGAAGTAGAGACATGATTAAAAAAAAAAAAATGAGTAATCTCGATTAGACTTTCCCAGATTTTTGATATAGATATACAGTCATTACGATTCAGTTGGAACGATGGAGCAAGGCCTCCACACTTTCTTTGAACAAACGTTCAAACGATTGTATATCTATATTTGAACATTTGTTCAAGGAAAGCATGGAGGCCTTGCTCCATCGTCCCAACCTGAATCGTAATGAATGTATATATTTATCAAAACTCTGGGAAAGTCTAATCAAGATTACTCATTAATTTTTTTTTTTAATCATGTCTCTACTTCAAAATATTCTGTTTCATACTTAGTGATATAACATCACGCAGCTTGTTCTATTTTAAACGATCTATTGTTAATATTCTAGCTTGTATTTTTTATAACTGTTCTTGTAATACCACTGAGGATGATCTGCTATTTCCAGACCAAAATATCTGGTTAATTAAATATCTTTCTTGTGTTTACGTGCATTTATCATTCAGGATGTTCTATTGTAAAACGACTACAAGAATACTAATCTTATATTACCAACAATAAACCTGAAAAATTTTGCCTTCATCAGCATGGAGTGGACACTAACCATGATATCCTATGGTCCGATAATCGCCTTTTACTTCAGTGAAGGTTTAGGTTTGAGCAGCTATTTAAAGAGAGTGCTGAAATACTACTACTACACCACCCAAATTTAAAGTGGAATGACTATCTGTTTCCAAGATTTAGAGTCTCATCCTCATAAATTGCAAAAAATAATGTACTCCCCTTCCTACTCTAATTATTATTATTTATATTTGTCTTTCTTTTTTAAAAAAAAATATTTTAAATCACTTAATTTTAAATTTAGGCATTAATGGTAATCTTATTTTATTATAACCACTTACTATGCGGCATCCAGCACATGCCTCATCTCTGTAAATATGATTAACCATTTTCTGTTGTAGCTTCACCTTGTGATTATGTTGATGAACTGATGACCAGTTTGTTTCTGGTTGAAATATTTGCAGTAATAAAATCACCATATTCTTGTGAATACATGTGTTTAATAAAATTTAGCATTAAAGCATGTCCTGGAAAATGGTTTCATCTAAAATCAGGTATAAAGCAAAAAATTCCACAAAGGTGCACAGTATCTTCTGGATTAGAGATAGATGTTTGAAAGTTTTTCCACTTGGCTATACTATGAATTAAAGATGCCAAGAAATTATATTCATAGTTTAATCCTTTATCCAAGTGTAAGCAAATAAAAATTTGTATGTGAAGTAACATCACAGTGTAACACCTCTTGACTACTTGTATGTGGAAATATGACTTCTGCATTACTTCAACCTTGGTATCACTTATGAGTCTTGCTCCCACTGATGAGACCTCACTAAAGGTTTCAATTTCCCTGAAGAAAGGACTATCACCCAAATCTGCCTTGATGGTGAAAATGTCCGCCACTCAAGATATCCATGACTCCTTTCAAAAGCACTACAAAAATCTGTTTGAAGACAATAGTACTATGGGAAATTATAACTCTGCGAACATTAATGGCATTCCTGTTCATATCCAAGATGGCTTGGCAGGCCTATTACAGCATCTAATATTACCACAGTCTATAAAGAATGCCAGACAAGATAATCACCAGGACCTGATGGTCTAGGGACAGAACTTTGCCACAAAGCCTGAGATTTTATTCATCCAATTCTAGTTATACTGTTTAATTCCTTTCTCTCACCAGGACACATACCAAGTGAATTTGCAGTAAGCATTCCAAATTTAATAGAGATCATACCTTAATCAGCAGCTAGAAACCTATTTCTCTATCTAATACTGACTATGAGATATTTTTCCTCATTATCAATAACAGGATCAGAGTAGGAATGAGATATATAATTAAAAAGCACATAGTATTATGGAGTTCCAGGCCAAGCAGTAGAATTTAATCTCTTCCTGCTACATGATCTACTCTGCATACTAAATATGAAAAAGCAGCCAATAGTAGTGCTATCAGTTGACCTTACTCAAGCATTTAATAATGTCTGGCATCCCTTTCTGTTCCACATCCTCCAGCAAATTGGTGTGGGTAAAAAGCTGCTATCCATTATCAAAGGAGCCTTTGCCAATTCAACTACCTTCCTCCTAGTTAATAGGATCCTGTCAGACCCAGCCAAAATTCAAAAAAAAAAAAAAAAAGAGTCAACAATATACACGTGCCTTTATACAAAACCTTTATCTGGATGTGAGGAACCTTTGACCATAAAGAAAAAACATGATTGTTCTCTGATGCCTATACAATCAACAGCCAAAACATGCCGGCTCAGACATTGCCCAGATGAACAAGGTCCAAGATACCATTTGAGCGACTTAGATTGAATCGAAAAGTGGGATACCAAAAGGAAACAGAGCTACTATCAGTGGGAACATGAAATGTATAAGCACTTTGGATGTCAGGAAAACTAGAACTACTTCGAGAGGAAATGAAGGGATATAGGTGTGATATACTAGGACTGACAGATGTGATGGACTTCATCAGGAGAGATAAATGGATGCGAAGTCATACAGTCAGGGCATGACACTAAGCAGGAGGTTGGCTTCCTTCTTAACAAAAGAGCTAGAGAGGCTGTTAGGCTACAAGCCAGTCAATGAACGAATCATAGTAGTAAGATTTCAAACAAAACCATTTAATATATCAATAGTCCAGATATATGCACCCACATCTCACAGCACAGATGAGGATATTGACTTATTTTACAAAGATCTGACAGAGACAATAGAAACAATACCAAAGCAAGATGTAATAATTATTGAAGGAGATTGGAATACCAAAGTCAGAATAGATAATGATCGTTGGGAAAGCATCATGGGAAAATATGGTTTTGGAGAAAGAAATGAATGAGGTGAAAAAATGTTAGAATTTGCACCACGAGATGATGATCTGTAACACAAGATTCCAACAAAAGGACTGTAGAAAATGGACGTGGCAATCAAATGATGGGAAAACCAAGAACATGATTGATATGATTACAATTAAAAGAAGATGGATAACATCAGTTCAGCAGTGTCGAACTTTTCAAAGAGCGGATATAGACTTGGATCATAGCTTATTGATTGCAAACATCAAGTTGAAATTTAAAAAAATATAAACCCCATTGTCAGGAACAAAGAGATATAGCAAGAATAAGTGAAGCAGAAATAGGAAGAAGGTACAGAACAGTATTAGAAGAGAAACTTAAAAGTGTGGACAAAGAAAAAAATTCGAATCTAAGAGTGAAAGGAGTAATAAAGGCGATAGAAGACACAGTTGAAGAAAGAGTACCAGAAGAAGAGAAGATCGAGAAGAAGTGAATTAGAAAAGAAACACAGAAGTTAGTACAGGAGAAAAGAATGTTGAAGATAAGAAGGGATACATCAGAACAAATAGAGGAGCAATATAGAAGAAAGTATAATGAGGTGAAAAAAGTAGTCAGAATGGATAAGATGAAATGGTTAGAAGCCAAATGCAATAATATAGAATAGCACTGTGGAGAGCATAGTGCTATTCTATATTATTGCATTTGGCTTCTAACCAAATGCAATAATATAGAAGCCAAATGCAATAATATAGAATAGCACTGTGGAGAGCATAAACCTAGGGAAGTGTACAAAATGATCAGAACCATTAATAAAAGGTGGCAACAAAAACAGATCACAATTAAAGATGAAAAAGGCAAAGTATTGATAAATAAGGATAAAATTGTACAGCAGTGGACAAGATAATGTAGTGAGTTATATCAGAGCTTCTTAAACTGTGGGTCGCGACCCCAAATGGAGTTGCGTAACCGAATGTGGGAGTCGTGAAAAATTTGGCAACAGTAAAACATTTCTGAATACACAACGACCAAAAATTAATTCAGATTCGATGCTGTTGTTTGTAATAAATTTTACAATTTACATAATTCTTTATGTAAACGGTAAAATGGTAAAAATGATAAATTTTACCATTTACATAATTCTTTATGTAAATGGTAAAATTATATGTATACCAAAGAATTCTTTTAAAATAAATTTCTTCATGATTTATTATCAGTAAATGTTTGATTTGTATACCTATTTTATATACCTATATACCCTAGGTCGCGTAAAAATTTCTCCGGTGAAAAGGGTTGCGAGTGGAAAAAGTTTAAGAAACACTGAGTTATATGAAGAAAAACTAGATTTAGATAGTGCTCAGAAACTGACTGAAGAATTGAAGCAGATATCACCACCAGATAATGAGTATGATATGGACATTTTAAGAGGAGAGGTAGGAAAGGTAATAGGATGGCTAAAACACAACAAGAGTACTTGTAATGATAACATCACTGGAGAAATGATTAAATGTGGTGGCGAAAGTATGGTTACTGAAATGCCCCAACTATGTAATATGGTATAGTAAAAAGGCAAAATGCCAGAGGTGTGGGTGATATCAATATTAGTGACATTATACAAGAAAGGAAATAAGCTAGAATGTAAAAATTATAGAACAATTGCCTTGCCAAGTCATCTTGGTAAGGTGATGATGATATTGACAGAAAGATTGAGAACACAACTGGAAGCATACCTTGCAGACGAGCAAGTAGGATTTAGGAAAGATAGAACTATAATTCAACCGATTTTGACAATGCAGTTAATAGCAGAGAAAGTAGGAGAAAAAACAAAAACATATATACGGGTATCCCTTGCTTAACGTGGGATTTGATTAACGCAGCAAAATTAATTGTGACAATCCCTTGATATACAAGTCAAGAATTTTGATTAACGTGCCTTTAAATGTACCAAAATTCCATCAAATACAACATCATTGCTACAAACCATGAACATGGGTGTCATTGCAACTTTCAAAGCCTATTTTAAAAGACATTCTCAAAGGCAGTGGAACAACAACAGGAGAAAATGCGATTAGGCACCAAGAAGTTTGTAAAAATTTTAACATTAAACACGCAATTGAAAACATTCATGACTCATGGGAACAAGTGTCTTCTAGCTGCATGAGAGCTGTTTGAAAAAAACCTTTTGCAGAATGCACTAATGACTTAGGTGGTTTTCAAAATCCTGTGAACAACGTGGTTGAAGAAAGTGTTGCAATTGGTGAAGACCTTGTTTTGATATGCTAATGCAGATGTTAAAAAATTATTGGATTCAAATTCAAAAGATTTTGCTGGCAACGATCTTCTTAAAATTGAATAACAATGCGTATATAAAGACAACGAACAAATGGAATGTGAAGATGAGGTTCCAAAGGAGATAAAAATCGAAGAACTGGATGGAATATTTTGCAGTTTCGAATTGCTTAAGCAACAAGTAATGGATATGGATCCAGATGTTAATCAAAGAATGCTTGTTTGCCTAAGTCTAGAGAGTCATTTTCCTTGTTATCATAGAATTAATGCTGATAAGAAAAAAATTAAAACTGTTCAAACGACTCTTGGTAACTATTGTTTTTGATAAAAATTGCTGTAACCGATGTAGGTACAAGCATTTATTAAACATTTATTATTATTACGGGCAACTCCAAGGAGTCCATAGACTCATCGAGGAGTAATCATGAGTTCATAGACTCATTTATTTTGCATTCATTTTTTATCTTTCCTAAAAGAGTACCATATAAAACGAATTATTAATACAGTAATCGATCATGGATGAATTGCAATTTATACCATTGATTATTATATTTGATTAACGTGATTTTGATATACGCGGTAACATCAAGGGATTAATTAATCGCATTAATCAAGGGATACCTGTACTCGCTTTGTTGATTTTCAGAAGGCATTTGAGAGTATCGACCAGAAAGTGACATTAGCAGTGCTAGAATCCTATGGAATTGAAAGGAAACTAATAATTATATTAAAAGATGTTTATAAGAATGCAATTGCAGCAGTTAGAATAGGTGATGATTTGGGGAAAAGGTACTAGTCAGTGGGGGATCCAATATCACCAAGCATTTTCATCGTACATTTAGAAAGAGCAATGGATAAAATGAAGTAGAATGCAAAAGGAATAGCAGTGCATGGGATGAGAATTAACAATCTGAGATTTGCAGATGACATTATTATTGAAGAAGGTGAAAGAGAACTACAAAAAACATTGAAACTGTTAAATGAGGAAGGGAAAGGATTTGAACTTGTTATGAACTTGGAAAAACAGACAATGGTATTTGGTGAGAAGAACATAAAACAAAAGATACAAGTGGATGGAACTGATATAGAAAATCTAGAACAATTCACATATTTGGAAGTAAAATTACTTATGATTTGGACTGTAAAAAAGAAATAAAGACCGGGCTTGCAAAGGGAAGAACAAATCTGAAGGCCATGGATAACATCTGGAAAAGTAAAGTGATCCGCCCAAAAACAAAACTAAGAGTAGTGAAAACATGCATTTTTACGGTACTGTATGGATCTGAAATGTGGATAATAAATAAGGAATCAAGAAAAAGAATTCTGGCATTTGAAAGAACTTTTTACAGGAAGATTCTAAGAATAGGATGAGTACAGAAAGTTACAAATGAAGAGCTCTATCGGAAGATACAACCAAAGGAGCATCTAATCCAGAAGATTATAAAACAGAACCTGCAATTATTTGGATGCATCTGCAGAATGAGTGAGGACCGGAAAATAAAGATATTCATGTATGCAGGCCCGGCTGGTGGTGTGTGCGAAGTGTGTAATATACACAGGCACCACAGAAGAAAAGGCACCTAAAAGTTGTCAAAAAATATGAGATAAGAGTTTAAACGAACAACGAATGATACAGAATGGTACATATAATTATGAATGTATGTCGTCTTCCGTTTGGGCCCCTTCAGATCTTCTCAGAAACAAATAAATAAATTCTGAAATTGTATCCTTGACCCGATTATATTACTGTAATTTTTGATTAAAATTTACAAAAATCTACCTAAAATAGTTCTTTATTTTTTGATGTATCATAAATCAACATATGATTAATTGTTGAGTTCCGTGTAAAAAAATATTTGTATAAGCAGAACTAATCTGTAGATAACATTATACTGTAAAGCGGTTTTCATTTGTTTTTCATTTCCTGTTCGTTTTATTCACACTTTATTCAAAAAAAACTTTTTTGGAAATTCGCCGAACATTAATCGCACACACAAGAAAAATGCTAGGCGTTGGCACTGCGTGTATGGTATTATGGATGGTGTAAACAGAAGAGGTAGACCATACGACATAAAGGACTGGTGGTGGAATGGGTGTACAGAAACTGCGTCACTGTGCACTGGACAAAGAATGGCGGAAGAAGATAGTGAAAGAGGCATCAGACACCAAAGGGCAATGAGCCCATGGTTTGTGATGATGATGATGACATCATGGATGGGAATCTAACCTAGGTCTTTCTGACCAAAGGACTTCGTATATACGAACTGAGCTACTAATGTTCTATATTTACAATATAATATATTTATAAATATATATTTCATATATTTATTAGGTTTCACAACTATTGCACGTTTTAGCAAAAATGACTTATACGATTATATAGCCGAATGTTAAATAGAAAAAAATAACTAATTTATTTATTTATATATAAAATTACTAATATATATATATAATTTATTTTTCTTAACATAGTCCGCTGAGGCTTAGAAAACTATTAAGTTGCTATAATTCAACAAGCATGATGGTATTAGGTGAGAGATATGGATATGGAGTGGCTTCAGAACAAGGTTATGATTACATAACAGGAGGAGGGGGGTAAGAATATTCATGCATCTTTTAATCTTGAATTATTACTACTTCAGTTGTAGAATTATCTAATGTATTTAGATATATTTTGCAAGCATTTTTAGATTAATACAAAGATAATAATGATCAAAGAGTAATTTTAAAATGTGAAGGAATTTAAATTTTAAATGGTACGTGGTTTTATACACATGTAAATACATAAATATTTAAATGTGAAAAACTGATTATAAAGAAATATGTTTGCATTATGAAATATAACATTATCAGACCACTGCCCTGCTTTATTGGAGGACAAAGAGGCTTGAAAATTTTAAATTTCCACATTTGGTCTCTAGAGATGGGAGTTCCCCACCAAATAATGTACTATAGGTATACAACTTTTTGTAAGTGGGAGTCACATTAAAAAAAAAAAAAAAAACACTTATAATGCATATACATTGCTTGGAAAGAAGTAAAGTTTGTTCCTCACAACCATATTATGAGGAACAAACAGTCATGGCACATACCTTAATGAGATGTAGATTCTCTGATCCTCCTTTAATTGTGGTGACTGCACCAATCCTAAAGGGCATACAATAGCAATCAATGGGAATTTTGGACCATTCTTTCTGTAGACATGAAATAAGGTCCTGGACTGTTTTGGGGTGAATGTCCCTTGACCTCACACAGTGCTCCAGTTCATCCCACAGATGTTTATTAGGGTTGAGATCAGGGCTCTATGGAGGCCAGTCAAATGTGGTGATTTCATGACCACAAACCTTGCAGTTACAGCAGCAGCCTTATAACACAGTGCATTGTCTTGCTGAAAGAGACGATGGTCAGTTCTGTAGAAACACCACAAGGTAGGAAACATTGCATTTTTCAGATACCTCTTGCAGTTCAATGGTTGTAGCACTACAGTGGTCCAAGGCCAAACCAGAACCACAGACAAATTGTGATTTTTACATATTATCCTTTGTAGCACTCAACAGTCAGGTTCGGTGATTGTGGTGGGTTGTCCACTGCAGGTAGCACTTGCAGTTCACTCCCAGCACATGGGCTGGCCCAATTTGTCAACAATTTGCCAAATAGATAGGCCTGCAATGTGACATCTTATCACAACTTCTCTTTCAAACTCCATCAGTTCCTTTCTTGTAACCATTTCATCTAGACACAGTTGCACTGATTCGGGAGTATCATATTCCTTCAATTTATACCCACTACAAGCACATGACTCATTACATGGAATGATGCACCTAGCCGGTGGGGTTGTCTGTTGACTTCTTTCTAAGCAGTGTATTCATCAAAATTTTGACAGTCAAATGTTACTATAATTTTTGATTTAGTATATTGTTATATATGTATTCATTAAACAAAACATTAAACTCTTGTTCTTTTATCACTTTTTGAATATCATGATTACTGTACTTGTCTTCCATTTTATTAGTATTATGTATTTATTAATTAAAAAAAAAATTTATTAATTTAGTTTGGTAAACCTTGATATTTGTTCAGATTCCACTCTGGGATGGATACCTCTGAATGTCAGTGTAAAATTACCTCCCTTCTTATGGGAGGCATGAAAGACGTTTCATGTTTGGTCTTTGGATTATCTAGCCTTTTACAAATGATCTTCAGTACAGTCAGATAATTTGAATATGTTTACAACATTTAGTGAAGAGACAATTCACATAAAAATAGAAAATACAACTCAGTATAATAATTGTAATTTATTATATTAAGAATTTTACCTTAAATATTCTCTCTCCTCTCCATCTTTCAATAAAGCAGTGCATCAAGAAAAGAAATTTCTAATATAATTTCTAAATTATCTTGCATTAGTTATTCCAAGAGGAAATATTGAACAACCAGTAATTATTTAAAATATATCCATTTATTTTAGAAATCATGGACTTTACAACCCACGTTTCGATCTTCATATTAAGACATCATCTGGAGTATACACAAATACACAAGCAGAGTTACATTACATACAGTGAGTAAAGAAACAATGAATTTGATCACAGGTTATTCTACTGGCATGACTGCTAGTGAAAAAAAAAAAAAAATTAATTATTTATAAATTACATCAAGCTAAATTCTATTTATGATAACATGAATAAACAATTTTCTTACAGATAGTTTTCTTTTAGTAACAATGATGTCCTATTTTTAGTATTACAGTTGTTATTTTTGATTTAGGAACCTGGATTTTCTACAGTCTTGTTTATAGTTGCTCTTAGAGGGGAGGGTTCCATGGGTCGAATATGTGCTTTCCATATGTTTGGAATTTTTAGACCATCATTATTGTTCAGATTGGGGTGGTTGATAATAATCTCACCTGCTTCCTTAAATTTGTGTTCATACCATGTTTTGGTATGATGTAGACAATTAGTGCTTTTCCAGTCAGTTCTATTCATTATATGAAGATCGAAACGTCGGGATATTAAAAGAGTTATTTTTAACATGTTTGTAAAGTCCATAATTTCTAAAATGAATGCTGATCACCGAACAACACTAAAAGAAAGGATAATGATAATTCATGGGGATTCAACCCACAAGCGATGCAATCAGTATGGTGAGCTGAAGATTCATGTTTCTAGTTTGATCAATCAGCTGGCTTTTTTAAAATGGTGTAGGGACAGCAATATCATTCCAAATTGCATCAAACTGAAGAGAAAATTCACCTCAACAAAGGCGCAACGAATATACCACCGAATGGAGAAAGCCTACTCAGAGAACAGATCCAGGCTACCAGAAAGAACTTAGCTACTACTCAAAAACCAGCTACAAAATGAAAAATCTGAACTTTCAAGCTACTTAAACCCAGATATCTTGATGATCCTGGAAAAGATTGACAACACGATAAACCATATCCTTCAGACGAAGAAAGAAAACCTAATTTCCAAATTTCATAGACTAAAAGATCGACAGAACCAATGGCCATATTCAAATGTCTCCACAGTGAATGATAACAACCAACCGGAAGCAAGAAACAACAGGAGCCACCAATCGCCTGCAGGTAACAGTAACGTAGTTAACCTATCCGACAACACTTTAAACAAAGATGAACTCTCAGTACTTAATAAAGGTCTAAATTTTGCCATAGCACCCAAATCGAGTAACAAACTTGAATTTATTTCTAACATTGGAAGAGGCTTAAGATTCTTCCCAAATAACATAGCAGACAAAATATGTTTAGAAACTGCCAACATTTTAAATCATAACAAAACAATGACAAGCAACTTAACAAAACATGAATTAACAATGGTGAAATCATTAAAATCAAATACGAACATCGTAATAACTAGAGCCGATAAAGGAAGTGCCACTGTTATTTTAAACCGAACCACTTATTTGGAAAAAATGAATCTGCAAGTTTCAAACAATAATACATACCAACTTGTTAACTACAACCCAACCAATAGAATAAAAAAGAAAATAGAGAAACTACTTAAGTCAATTACCACATGGCCCGAAGATACAGTCAAAAAACTATTTCAGCACTGCGCTCGTTCCCCAAGAATTTATGGGCTACCGGAAATTCACAAAGAAAACACACTACTCCGGCCAATTGTCAAAGGGATAGATAGCCCGAATTATCACATAGCCAAGAAATGCTCTTTGCGCATGTATTATTTTTGCCACTGTTATTTTAAACCGAACCACTTATTTTGAAAAAATGAATCTGCTAGTTTCAAACAATAATACATACCAACTCGTTAACTACAACCCATAGAGAAACTACTTAAGTCAATTACCACATGGCCCGAAGATACAGTCAAAAAACTATTTCCGCACTGCGCTTGTTCCCCAAGAATTTACGGGCTACCGGAAATTCACAAAGAAAACAACACACACCACTTCGGCCAATCGTCAAAGGGATAGATGGCCTGAATTATCACATAGCCAAGAAATGCTCTTTGCGCATGTATTATGTTCTGGTTATTTTGTATGGCAAAATGCTTTCTATCTACAAAAAGAAGGCACAGCCATGGGCTCGCCATTATCCCCCCCCCCCATTGCTAACTTTTATATGGAATATTTTGAGCAACGTGCTCTAGATCCCTCTCCTTTAAAACCCAAAGTCTGGCTTAGATACGTTGACGATGTTTTCGTGATCTGGTCCCATGGCTGCTAGACACATTCCTTAGCCACCTAAACAAACAACACAAACGCATAGAGGTCACAGTTGAGATTGAAAAACAGAACAACTTCCGTTCCCAGATACACTTGTCACATGTCTTCCTTCTGGCAATCTTTCCTTCACTGTTTATCGGAAACCGACACATACACAAACTCCTACCACCACCCGACACAAAAACTAGGTGTCATTAATATTCTAAAAAACAGGGCTGTGAAGATCTGCTCCAGTGAACATGCACTGAATGACAAATTTAAAGTTATCAGCAATACTTTTCAAAAAAATGGGTACAGCCAAAACACTATTAACAAAATTCTCTACAAGACCTCAATTAAAGACAAACCAGACTACAATAAAACTATAACCATTCCTTACATTAAAGGGACATCAGATAAAATAAACAGATACTACAAAAATACAACCTCAAAGCCACCTTTAAACCTCCTGCAAAATTAAAAAAGCTTACTCAACTCAACTCATCAAAACACCCATTCCCTCTGCTGGCCCACCTTGGAGTATACCATATTTATTGCACTTGTAACATACCATATATAGGGGAAACAGGACCCACAATTCCTGTCAGACAAAAAGAACATAAACGACAGATTAAATATGATTATGGTGAAACTGGCCTTTCTGATCATGCCCTGAACCTTACATAGAATTGACTGGAAAAGCACTAGTTGTTTACATCACACCAAAACATGGCATGAACGCAAATTTAAGGAAACAGGTGAGCTTATTATCAACCACTCCAATCTGAACAATAATGATGGTCTAAAAATCCCAAATATATGGAAGGCACATATTCGACCCACGGAACCTTCTCCTCTAAGAGCAACTATAAATAGGACTAGAAAATTCAGATTCCTAAATCAAAAATAACAATTGTAATGCTAAAAATAGGATATCATTGTTACTAAAAGAAAACTATCTGTAAGAAAGAATGTTTATTCATGTTATCATAAATAGAATTTAGCTTGATGTAATTTCTAAATAATTTTTTTTCCCACTAGAGGTCATGGCAGTAGAATAACCTGTGATCAAATTCATTGTTTCTTTACTTACTGTATGTAATGTAACTCAGCTTGTGTATTTGTATATACTCCAGATGATGATCTTAATATGAAGATCGAAACGTCGGGATAAAAGTTATTTTTAACGTGGTTGTCAAGTCCATAATTTCTAAAATGAATGCTATTGACTGCGCAACACTAAAAGAAAGTATTAAAATATATCCACTTCTAAATTTTTTAATTTTTCCCAAAAATAAGTTTTTTTTTTTTTTTTGAAGCATTGTATTTACCATGACAACTGTCCATCAGATAATATCTAGTCAGAAGTGTGTTTGTCCTTCAGATGATTCTCCTGATGACATGTGGTTGGGGATTTGTCTTAGAAAACTTGGTATTCCAATCACACATTCTCCACTATTTCATCAGGTATGTTGCTAATGTCTATAGATTTATTTATTTATTTTATTTAGTATAGAAGTTTATTGTCCTATATGACAAAAAAGAAAGCAAACTTGATTAATCATGTCTAAAGAATCCATTTAATTTTGTTAGAATAACGAACATGATTCTTTATCTGAACTTATGTGATAGCCAAAATGAAAAGAAATACCATCACACGTGCCCATTGTTCTGTATGTACTTAACTGTTACATAGCCCTGTTGTAATTCTGGTGGTAAGGCTTATACAAGGGTGGTCTGAAAGGTTCTCGGCCTCGACCATAGATGGCAACGCTATCGGCAAAATTTTTTTTCCTAACTTGGTACATCTGTCATAAGCATCCATGCAAAAATTGCAAGTCATTCTATCAAGTAGTTTGTTTTATACAGTTGTCTGAAGCAAAAGTGTCTCTTGTCTGTATTCCTTGAAATGGATGAAATTGAATATTGTGCAGTTATAAAATTCTTTGTAAAAGAAGGTTTAATGCCAAAAGAAATTCATTCGAAGTTCATAAAAGTTTATGGGCACTCTTCTCCTTTGTTTTCGACAATTAAGAAATGGGCTGACGAGTTAAAATGTGGCCATACCAACCTTCAAGATGATCCATGCGAAGGACATCCAAAAAGTGTAACAACACCAGAAATCATTGATCAAGTGGTATTGGATGACTGAGTGAGTCAAAGTGCATGAAATTGCTGAGACTATAGGCATTTCAAAAGAACGTGTAGAATAACTTCTGCATGAAGAATTGCAAATAAAAAAACTTTGCGCAAGATTGGTGCTGACAGCAGATCAAAAATTCTTGCTCACAGCAGATCAAAAACGCACTTGCATGAAAATCTCTGAACAGTGCTTGGAGCATTTTAACAATAATAAAACTGATTTTGTGCATCGATTTATTACTATGGATGAGATTTGGATTCACTATTACACACCAGAATTCAAACAGCAAATAGAAGTTGGTTGTTCACTGCCAAAGAAGACAAAGTCAGTTCTATTAGTAGGAAAGGTCATGGCATTGGTGTTTTGGAGTGCTAAAGGCATTTTGTTTATTAATTATCTTAAAAGGGTAAAACAATAACTGGGGAATATTATTCCAATCTTTTAACTAGACTAGATGAAAAAATTCGTGAGAAAAGACCCAGTTTGCAGAAGAAAAAAATATTTCATCAGGACAATGCACCTGCCCATAAAAAATTGTTTTGGCAATGATAAAATTAAGGGATATGCACTATAATCTGTTGGAACATCCATCCCATTCTCCAGATTTGGCTCCCTCTGACTTCTATCTCTTCTCAAAGCTAAAACTCTTCCTTGCTGGTCAATGTTTTTCTTTGAATCAAGAGATGATTGCAGCTGCAGAGGGGTATTTTGCAGATCTACTGAGAATCACTACAGGAATGGGATAATGTCGCTGGAGCATCGGTAGAATAAACGTATTAGTCTTAAGGGAGATTATGTTGAAAAATAAAAATAACTTTGAAATTATAAATTCGTGTTTTCATTGTTAGGCCGAGAACTTTTCAGAACACCCTCAGACACTCCATCCCACATTATAGATACTGTAATAGCCTTATCAGAATTGAATGCAGACATCAGCAATAAACAAGAAACTGGAACAAGGACTACAAAAATACACTGTAGAAATAACTGGTAAGAGTGAAAGAGAGGGAGAAAAAAATGTATTTATATTTAAAAATCTTAAATGGTGAACATTATATCTTGAGAAAAAGAAGCTAATCACATTGGTATGAGCTTCTTGGATGACAGGGGATCTCAAGTAAGTTGAGGTGAGAATATAAATTCTCACTACTAAAGAGCTTTTCAGATATAGATGGATATAAATTTATATCCAAAGGTTTGTATCCAGGTAAATAACCTGGACACAAACAAAGCATCTGGTTCTGATGGTATCCAACCTACTGTGTTAAAAAATTGTGCCCCAGAACTAACACCTATTCTGTATTGCCTCTTCAATCTAGCCTATACAACATGGAAACAGATCTTCATCCAAAAGAGAGGTGATAAAAGTCAGCCAACAAACAACCATCCAGTTGCTCTCACTTCTGTTTGTTCTCTCTAAAGCTATGTAAAAGGTCATCAACAACCAACTCTTGAACTACCAGTCATACCAACTAATCAGTAGTATCCAAACTACTCGCTCTTTAATAACTTTCATCCCAAGGGTGATGCCTGCGCATACATCTGCTCTGACATACCTTGCCAGAGAGCACCCAACTTTGACCTTCTTTGGTTGGAAATATCCCTTCCCCACTCAGTCAAATTCATTTGCTGCCTCTACCACTCCCCTAACGCAACCAATCACTCTGAGCTCTTTAATTTCCTCTCCTTAAAAATTGATTTTCTCCAATCCAACTTTCCCAACAGCGAAGTTATCCTCCTAGGAGATTTTAATGTCCATAACACTAGCTGGCTTTCCTCCTCCATTTGTATAGATCTTGGAGGCAGATATGCTGAAACATTTGCAATTACGAATTACCTTACAATCTGTTCAGATGCCAACCAGAATACCACATAACCCAAACCACTCCCAAACATCCTGGATCTCTTCCTCACCAATGACGCCTCCAAATACACAGTAAAAGTAGTGACCCCCCCAGGGTAATTCTGATGACAATCTAGTGCTCATCTCCTCCCCCATGCAACAACACTTACACAGACACTCCCAGACAAGAGTAGTTTGGCATTATAACAGTGCCGAGCGGGACAGCCTCTACAACTTCTATGCCACATTCCCATGTTTGGAGTATTGCTTCTGCCCTTCCAACCCAAACATATGCACCGAACTTATTATCAAAGTAATCCTCACTGGCATGAAAACATACATTCCACACAGTACTCTGAACTGCCATTCCCTAACTAAACTCTGGTTATCCAAAAGATGTACCAAGGCTGTACAGATGAAACACCAGACATACCAAAACTGGCTGAAATCAAGAACTTCATTCTCCTTTAGAGCTTATACCGAAGCCCGAAATCGATGCAAAAAAACAATCAATGCTTCCAAAACAGAGTTCGAAAGGCTAAAAAGCAGGAAACTAGCAGCCTGTCCAAATGGCAGCTGAGCCTTTTGGTCTCTCGCCAAAGTAATTGGCTGTAACTGCTGCCCAACACTATTCCCACCCTTATCATACCCAGATGGCCCTATTGGATCATCACTCACAGAAAAAACCAACCTTCTGTTTTCACACTTTGCTTCCAATGCATAACTGATGATAGTAAATGTCTCCCAACCATTCCAGACACCCAACATACAATGTCCCCTATATTCTTTTGCCAGAAAGAGATCAGAAAATACTGTCCAAATTAGAAACAAAAAAGTCTCCTGGTCCTGATGGCATTTCCTCAATTGTCCTGAAAGTTTGTGCACCAGAATTGACTCCTTTCCTATGTCACCATATATATTCTCTTACTCCACTGGAATCTATCCCACAAACTGGAAATTGGTCCATATTCAAGCCATTCCTAAGAAGGGTGACAAGTCACTGCTATCCAACTACCACCCTCTCACTTACCTCAGTCCTGTCTAAAGTAATGGAAAAAATCATCAATTCCCAACTACTACACCACCTTGAAGACACCCACCTAATAAATGACTGCCAGTATGGATTCCGTCGCTGCTGATCAACAGGAGATCTGCTCATATATGTCATCCATCTCTGAACAAATGCCATGGAGAAGTTTGGCAAATCTCAAGTGGTTGCACTTGATATAACCAAAGCCTTTGACCGGGTCTGGAACAAAAGCTTACTAAGCAAACTACCATCATTCGGTCTGACCCAGGACTTCTGTAGTTGGATTGCCAGCTTTCTGTCTGGATGTACACTGTGCGTGATGGCTCCCTATCCTCTTCCTGCTATATATCAATGACCTACTTCAGTTGACCTCCAACCCAATACATGGTTTTGCAGACGACAGCACACTACACTCCTTGCTTTCCTTTGATAAACCTTACCTACAGAACATCAACCACCACCATCCTCAATTCCGATCTCTAAGCCATCCTACAATGGGGTTTGGATAACCTCATTAATTTCAGTGCTAATAAAACCCAGTTCTGTCCTAATTCCCATAAAAAAAAGAACCATTTTTTCCCAGTATCCTTTTTGACAATACCCAAATTTCCAGACAGTTTGAGATTTCTCTTCTTGGGATTACCCTCACATCAAACCTCTCCTGGCATAAACACATCACAACCATTGCATCCTCAGCTTCAAAAAAAATAGGATTTCTCTTTCGATCATGATGTTACTTCACCCCTGAACAGCTGTTAACATTATACAAATAATCACAAATCTTCCCAGCTATTGAATACTGCACTCACATGGAGTGGAGCCCCTAAAAGCTCGCTCAAAATGCTTGACTCATACAGAGGAGAGCAATTAGATTTATTAATAACCCATATCTTACCAACTCTCTCCCTCCATGTTTGCACAGATGTTTAGTTTCTGCAGTATGTATATTCTACAAATATTTCCATGGGAAATGCTTATCTGAAATAACATCAATAATTCCTCCACTCAGTACTAAGCTCGTTGAAACACATGCAGCTGCTGCTCAGCATCCCTTCACAGTACACCTAGAAACAAACAGAACAAGTTTCTTTTCCTCCTCCTCCTTCATCCCTGCAACTGCTGCACTGTGAAACAGTCTCCCCCCCCCGTGCTGTTTCCCAAGGAATACAATTTACAGTCATTTAAATCATATATAAACAAGTTCCTCCTTTCCCAACCTATTACCCATACACGGTATTAATGTACTATAGGTTGATCAACCAACCTCGTGTATGGGCACAACATAAAAAAAAAAAAAGTATGGGTTCTTTCACTCACCATTTACAGCTGATCTTGCTTTCAGCACTATCTCTGGACTCTTGCCATGGAGAAATTTGGAGAAACTCATGTGGTTGCCCTCAACATTCCATAGGCATTCGATTAGGTTTGGCACAGGAGCCTATTTAACAAACTGCCATCTTATGGTCTGACTTCCTCACTCTGCAACTGGATTGCAAACTTTCTCACTGATCTCTCTCTCACTATGTGTCATGGTGAACAGTTTACTCTCCTCAGATTTCCCCACCAATGCAGGAGTACCCCCAGGGCTCTGTTCTTTCACCCATTCTCTTCCTCTTGTATATAAATGACCTGCTCTCTCAGACTTCCAATCCTATCCAAGCTTTGCTGACAACAGTACACTCCATTCCTCCTTTTCATTTGATAAACCTTCTAGTGTTCAAGTATTAAAACCCTCAAGATCTACCATGACCAGCAAACTGAACTGTCTCCTAGTTATATCTCAGTGGAGCAAGGACAACATTGTAAACTTCAATGCCACCAAAAGTCAGTCCTATCTGATCTCTCACAAGAAAGAGCTCACATCCTTCTCCCTTACCTTCAGTAATATTGAGATATCCAAGAATTATCAGATTTCTCTTCTTGGCCTGACATGCACTTCCCATTTTTCCTGGCACAACCATATTTCAACGACAGCTTCTGCTGCCTGCCAAAAAAACTTGATGTACTTTTTAGCACAAGACGCTCTTCGCACCTGTTAACTCTATACAAAGCCAAATCCACCCAACCATAGATTATCATTATCATCATCATCAAATTCCTGCCATGTACCCTCAAAGGATGTACAGGATATGATAATACTACATGAAAAATTTACATCATTAATAACTTCCTATCTACAATTATCCTCTTTTTTCTCAGACTTCCAATCCTATCCAAGCTTTGCTGACAACAGTACACTCCATTCCTCCTTTTCATTTGATAAACCTTCTAGTGTTCAAGTATTAAAACCCTCAAGATCTACCATGACCAGCAAACTGAACTGTATACAAAGCCAAATCCACCCAACCATAGATTATCATCATCATCAAATTCCTGCCATGTACCCTCAAAGGATGTACAGGATATGATAATACTACATGAAAAATTTACATCATTAATAACTTCCTATCTACAATTTTCCTCCAAATCAGTCTTTATCAGATCTTATATTTCTATCGTGTAAGGCACTTTTCACCGTATCAATCCACCTATATCTTGGTCTTCCACTGGATCGTTTTCCTGCCAACCTAGCAGAGAACACTTGCTTTGCTAATCTTTCCTCGCCCATTCTGTTTAAGTGACCATACCACCTGAGATTAGCTCTGCTAACGCATTTCTGGATGCTGACAATGTCATGTTCTTTCCTAATATCCTCGTTTTTAATATGATATTACCATTGATGCCATCTGTTCATGCCTCGAATCTTTCTCAGGACTCTTATATCTGCAGTCTCTAGTCTTTGGTCAAGTGTTTTACTTCTGACCCAGCTCTCAGATCCATAAGTTAAAATTGGTTTGAACACTGTCTTGTATACAGCTAATTTAGTGTTCCGACTAATTTCTCTCTTATTCCATATGAAATTATTCAATTGACTTCCTACCATACCAGCTTTGTTGATTTGACTGTCTATTTATATATTTAATTTACCATCTTCACTAAAAATCGTGCTGAAATGTTTTACTTGTTCCACAGGTTCTCCGTTCACAACGCAGTTAACATTTTCAACGATTCTGCCTATTTTCATCATCTTTGTCTTTTTATTGCTGACCTTCATACCATATCTATTACAACATTCATTCAATTTAGTCAGGGAATCTTGCAGACTTGTAGCAGATTTATTTAGAAATCCACATAAAGCAAAAAACTGACATTAACATCTCCAATTTTGATATTAGGTTTAATACCACTTTCCTTCATAATGTGATCCATATAGATAATGAATAACAGAGGGATTAATGTATATCCTTGTCTCACACCAGATTTAACATCAAACCATCTTCCTGTACTTCAATTCTAACTGCTGACTTACAACAAAGACTAAGTATTGCTTGATATAATGCCCCATTGACACTATATAATTGTAGCGTATTGAATAGCTTCTCTCTCTCTCTCTCTCTCGGCACCTTTTCATATGCCTGTCCCAGATCGACAAAACTTAAATACAGATCTTTGTTATATTCCCATGCTTTCTCAACTATTTGTCGTAAAGTGAAGATCTGATCCTGACAGCCTCTATTTGGCCTGAATCCAGCTTGTTCTTCCACAATTCTTCTCAACCGTTTCTCAAGTATACTTGCATAAATCTTGCCAGGAACACTCAGTAGGGAAATACCTCTGTAATTCTCACATTCAGTTTTATTTCCCTTTTTTTTATATATATAGGTACTATGAGAGCTCTACTCCAATCATCGGGAATTTGTCCCTCTGTCCACGCCTTCTGAACTATGCAGTGCAGCCACTGTAAGACTTTTATACCACCATACTTAAGCATTTCTGGTTGAATATCATCTACTCCTGCTGACTTTCCACATTTCAAGCCTTTGATGGCTTTTTCTACTTCAAGTATGAAACATCTGTTAAAGCAGTATATTTCAATTGTCCCATTAGACTGTACCTCGCTAATCCACTAAGAGATTACACAGTCCAACACAATTTTTGCTGACTTTTATATGAGACTTGTTTTTAACTAATTTGGGTGCGCTGATTTCAAATATCAAACCCATTTTTCTCCATCACGTCAAGTTTTTCCTCTAAGGCATTTTCTTTTTGCTAATTTGTAAGTTTTTGATAGTTTTAAGGAGGCAGTACTATTTAGAGGATCAAAAAAATCGATTTTTTAATATTATTTAATATTAAAAAATTTAATATATTAAAAGCGCCAGTATGTGCCATTGCAGGCTCTTGCGCATTCATTCGTTTACTAATAAGCGAGAGCGGTGAGCGCTCCGATTCTGATCTGCACACTGCTTTGAATAATAGGCTATATCTTCGGGAATTTTTCGAATTTCTTGATAAAAAGTTAGGAACAGACTTTTAAAAGTACATACTTTCAGAAAATATTAAAAAATCGATTTTTTTGATATTCTAAATAGTACTGCCTCCTTAAAACTATGAAAAACTTACAAATTAGCAAAAAGAAAATGCCATAGAGGAAAAACCTGACGTGATAGAGAAAAACGGGTTTGATATTTGAAATCATTACACCCAAATTAGTAAAAAACAAGTGTCAGAAAAAAAATTTTTTTTTGTTGGCCAGTGTTATTGCCCCATATTTGGGGTGGTGCACCCAAATCGAGTAAGATTGCTCGATTCTGTCCAGAAGGGGCATTCCAGCTAATTAATGATCCCTCTCTCTCTCACAAATATTTAGTGGGGTGTTACTACAGACCCAGGAGCACGGAGGGTGGGGACCAGGAGATGTTTGTTTAGACAGCTAAGTTTGGCAAGTGCAAGAAGAATGATTGTTATGGAAGATTTTAACTACAGTAGTATAAATTGGAGAGAGGAAGATGCATGTAGCAATAGTGGAATGGAATTTCTAGAATTCTTGAGGAACAAATGTCTTAGGCAACATGTAACAGAGGGAACAAGAGGTTTATGAGTTTGGGATTTGGTTATAGCATCAGAAGAGTTGATAATAACTGAGATGACATCTCTCCCACCAGTTGGAGAGAGTGACCAAATGGTTTTGACTTGGAAAATGAATAGACATGCAGGAGTATCAAAGAGACGGGAACTTATGTGTAATTATAATGCAGGTGATTATATTAGTCTTAGACGTCAACTTCGGGAAGTTTCGTGGAGGGGGGAATTGGAAGGCCGGGATATCATTGGTGCGTGGGAAATTGTGAAAGAATATGTGTTAGCAGCAATGGTAAGTTGTATACCACGAGTGAAGAAGAGGACACAATTGGGAGTAAAGTGGATGACAAACAATATTAAACAGGAATTGCATGCGAAAAACAGGCTATGGAAGAGATATAAGGAGACAGGTGAAGAGAAGATGCATGAAGAATATAAGACATAGGCCAGAAGAGTGACTATTGTGGCAAGGAAAGCGAAACTGGAATATTAAAGGAGATTGGCCCTAAGATCCAAAGAAAATCCTAGGGAATTTTTTAGCTATGTGGCCAGTAGGAGGAGAAATGACTGTGGAAGAATGATATTGTGGGATAAAAATGGGAATAGAGTGACTGATGCAGAGGACATAGTGGAATTGTTCAATGACCACATTATTGGAGTATTTCATCCTGGAGGAGTCGGTTTTAATGCTAGAGGGATAGGGCAGGTTCAAGGTTTAGAGGTACAGGAGGAGTGTGTGTTTCAGATACTGAGAACTCTGGATGTCGATAAAGCTTTTGGACTGGATGGTATTTCACCACGAGTTTTAAGAGAATGTGCTAGGGAACTGACAGTGCCTTTAACCTGGCTTTTCAATGAAAGTCTGGCATCGGCAAAGGTGCCCAGGGAATGGAAGGAAGGTAAGATAGTGCCATTGCATAAGGCTAGTAACAGACTGGAGGTGTCTAATTATAGATCAGTCTGTGTGTCATCAGTAGTTGTTAAGATCTTGGAGAAATTAGTGAGGGACCGTATACAGCACTGGGCAGATGAGGGTAATGTTATCTCTGAGAGTCAACATAGATTTGTGAAAAGACACTCTTGTTTTAGCAATATGCTAGCCTTTTATAATAAAGTTACAAGAACATTAGATGAGGGAAAGGCATATACTGCAATTTTCTTAGACTTAGCAAAGGCATTTGACAGGGTGCCACATGATAATCTGATATTTAAGTTGCAACACATGGGTCTGGATGTCAGATTGGTCAACTGGATTCAGGATTGTCTATCTGATAGGTATCAGAGAGTTGTGTATTGTGGAGCAGTTTCAAGGAGACAGAAGGTTACAAGTGGGGTCCCACAGGGCTCAGTACTAGGACCTATATTGTTTAACCTTTATATCAATGACATTGCCAGTGGATTGCAAGGCGATATTCAGTTGTTTGTGGATGATGCAAAGCTGGGAAGGATTATTAGTAATAGTGCAGATGTGGTAGCCCTGCAAGAGGATTTGAATAAGCTAGATAGATGGGCAAATGAATGGGGGTGTCAGTTTAATGCAGCAAAATGTAAGGTCTTGAGGTTTGGGAAACATCGATGGGATGCTGCATACTCTATGGGAGGAGTTATACTGGAGGAAGTTGGGGGGACATATTGCAAAGGAAACATCGATGGGATGCTGCATACTCTATGGGAGGAGTTATACTGGAGGAAGTTGGGGGGACAAGAGATCTGGGGTTGATGATTGATAGAAACCTGAAGTTTAGGGGACATATTGCAAAGGTGGTGAAGGTAACACAGAGGATTGCTGCAATTATGAGAAGCACACTGACCTGCAGAGATAAGAGGGTTATCATTCCATTGTATAAGTCTCTGATCAGACCACACTTGGACTATTGTTCTCAGATTTTGTCCCCAGGATTTGAAGGGGATAAATTAACTGTGGAAAAGATACAAAAATGGTCTCAGGACTGTACAAGGATAGTTATGAGAATCTTCTGAGGGAATGTGGACTGCGGAGTTTAGCAGATAGAAGAAGGAGAGGTGATATGATTGACACTTTTAAACTGTTGAGAGCTGGTTACAGGGTCGACACTGGGGAGTTCTTTTGCTTGGTTGAACAGCGGGAAGGAGTGATGACAAGAGGCCATCCCTGGAAGTTACGAAAGGAAACTGTGAGCAAGAGGGTAAGGAGTGGTTTCTTTGTGTGGAGGGTGGTTGAGCCGTGGAATGCATTGCTTGATGGAGTGGTGGGAGCGAGAACGGTCAGTGAGTTTAAAGAGTGGTATGATAGACTTTGTGTTTCTCAGGGGGGGGACCTCCTCTCGATGAGTCCTGACAGACTTTATGTCTTAGGAAGGACCTCCCACGATGAGTCTTTTGACTCCATGGAGGCCTGAATAATAATAATAATATTCAGTTTCTGCCTTGTGCCTCTTCTACAGATACTTTGGGACAGTGCTCTGCTGAATTGGCCATTATTATTCCCCCCACTCTCCTCCAAAATCATTAAAACAAGAGCTGCTACTAACCAACACCCTTTTACAATCCATGTTGAAACTCACCAAACCAACTTCACTGCCTCCTCTTTCATTCCATCTACTTCTGTCCTTTGAAACAGTCTCCCCCACTCTGCCTTCCTCAAAAATTAGAACCGATTCCTCCTTTCTTTTAGTGTTGCATGGTGATTGATCAGCATTCATTTTAGAAATTATGGACTTTACAACCATGTTATAAATAATTATTTTAATTCTCTGACGTTTTGACCTTCATATTAAAGTCATCATCTGGAGTATATACAAATATACAAGGACAAGCTGAGTTACATTTCACACAGCAAGCTAAAGAAGCAATGATTTGATCACCAGTTATTCTGTTAGCATGACCTCTAGTGAAAAAAATAAAAAATAAAAATACAGATAAAATTAGAAATTAATTATATATTTAGAAACTACATCAAAGCTAAATTCTATTTAAGATAACATGGGAGAAACATTCTTTCATATAGATAGATAGTTTTCTTACAGTAATAACAATGATGTCCTGTTTTTTTCCATGGCCATCTAACATAACAATTGTCATGGTAAAAAATAGGACATCATTGTTACTGTAAGCAAACTATCTATATGAAAGAATGCCCATGTTATTTTAAATAGAATTTAGCTTTGATGCAGTTTCTAAATATTTAATTAATTTTTAATTTTTCTGTATATATATATTTTTTTTTTTTTTCATTCCATCTACTTCTGTCATGGTAAAACTAGAGGTCATGCCAGTAGAATAACTGGTGATCAAATCATTGTTTCTTTAGCTTACTGTATGAAATGTAACTCAGTTTGTCCTTGTATATACTCCAGACGATGACCTTAATATGAAGATCAAAATGTCAGGGGAATTAAAATAGTTATAACACAGTTGTAAAGTCCATAATTTCTAAAATGAATTCTTCTTGCCCACACATGGTATTGATATGCTGTAGGTCATGTGGCGTTTCGTGTGTGGATCAGATATACATATACACACACACTTATACTTAAGAAAACTTATACACGAGGTGTGACAATTTAAGTCCCAGAATGCATCTGTAAAAAACTGACATTCAGAACTATATTAGTGGCTACTGTCGCTTTCGACGTAGCCCCCTTGTGCATTTATAGGCTGGTCCCATTTTTGGAAACAGGCAAACATGGCTGGAACTCTTTCTGGAATACTCGAGTTCCTTTATCACATTATGCTGGATATCAGTGATGTCAGAAAATCTTCATCCTTTAATTTTGAAAACAGCCAGAAATCACAGGGAGCTAAGTCAGGTGAATAAGCAGGATGACCTAATTCAGTAATCAATTTTTTGGCCAGAAACACTCTCACGATGAGCACACTATGGCTTGGCACATTGTTGTGATGGATGATTCACTTTTCAGGTCACAACTAGTCTTATTCTCCGAACAGAATCTCGTAATCTTTTTAGCACCTCTAAATAGCATTGTTGGTTGACCATTTGTCCATGTTCAATGAATTCATAGTGGACTATCCCCTTGTGATCAAAGAAACACACCAGCATGGTCTTGAACTGCAGATGTGACATGCATACTTTTTCCGGACATAGTGAACTCGGTGGTTTTCCACTGCATGCTCTGGCATTTTGTTTCAGGATCATGTGTAGGATCGTACTGGAAGCAACAGGTTTCATCACCCATAATTACTCTTGGAAACGTGCTTATTTGCAGAAAGATCAGTCCCAACTTGAACTCGTTCTGTTCATCCATCAAGATTCGAGGCACAAACTTCACAGAAATCTTTAGCATACCCAGTTCTTCTATTAAAGTTACCCTTACTGTTTCTCAATTCATTTGCAATTCATCAACCATTAATCACCTGTCAGACCATACCAAATCTCGCACTCTGTTCACATTTGTGTCTGCCATTTTTGTTTTTGGTGGCCCACTTCTGGAGTTGTCATTCACAACTTCTCACCCACCTTTGAATCTCCTATGCCACTCAAAGACACTTGACTTTTACAGAGCATCCACACCATATGCCACTTTCAACAGCTCCAATAGCAGTTTTGCCAATTTACACACAAAATTTGATGTTAACACACTGCTCCAAATTTCAATCGCACATTTTTATGCCAAAGTTTACACACAGATGTCTATTGTTTTTAGCCAACTAGCAAATGGCTCTATCAGCTTGAGGTTTACGTATGCATTAGTTAAAACGTGTACAAAGATGATTACTCACATGGCTCCAACCAAATCACCAATTAAATTGTCATACCTTGTGTGTGTATATATACAGTAGCATACAATAATCAGTTACATTTGAAAAGTATAAATCGATAATTTTAAGATACAGTGGAATACTGTACTTTTGCTGACCAAAATGTAAACTTCGATTAAAACTGTCAATGATGTTTCTCATCATTTTTTTTGTCTCACCAAGCTAACAATCTCTGTTTTTATCACTGTCAGTTGAGGCTCATGCATATTAATGTCTAAGCAGTGCTTTATAGAAACAAAGCATGATTGTTCATTTGTACTGAGCAACAAGAAACAAGCACTGTAATCTTGACATAATACAAATATAATTGTGGAAGTAGAAAAGAAAAAAACCGAGTTTTTTTTTTCAGAGATTTTACAGTATTGATAAGAATGGAATTTTTTAGAAAAAAGGTAACAACCTAAAAGGGAATTTTTTCTGTGAGTTGTAGGATAGAATATAGACTATTCAATGTTAAAATGGCTTCATACTTATTTGTTGTATTATAATGAAGAGATGAAAAGCAATTTCTTCAGGATTGATTATAATAAAATTATGGAGACAACTACTATGTTATAGTAATAACTTCAAAAATAATGCTTGGTGCATATTCAGTTGAAGGTATTACAGGTGAGAGCAATTAGGCTAATTAATGACTCCACAGAATTTGTTTCTCCTGTTTGCATTTTTCTAGATATTTCTATCGTCAATCTTCATCATAGTTGGCATCACTAATTTCTCCACTCTTTTAATTCTGTTAAATTACATAGTAACTACTAAAGGGCTTTTTGCAGTTACTACCAAATTTAAATTAAAGAACATTTTTATCTCTGGTTTCTTCTTTCTCATCAACTTTCTTGCTATTCATAGTACTAGTATACCATAGGGATTGAACAACCTTTCACATGTAAGATTACCATAAAACAACCTGTTTATCAGAAGAATTATGTGACTTGAAAAAGTTCATGCATAGTTTCTGGAGCAGGTTTTCTGGTTAGGTATGTTCAATAAGAAAGGTTGTAAACCTTTCCTGGACATTTGTTCTCTTCAGTGCGTGTGGAGGTTTAAAGTATCTAAAAATGATGGAAACTCTTTAAGGGACTAAAGTTGCTTTTTTATATTATTCTTTAAATTAAGTGCTAACTTATCAGTCATAAGCTTTATGGTGCAGCATCTTGTCTTTATGAATATGATGTTGATTGGCATTTGATAAACATTCCTTGTAGCATAATAACAATTTTTCATCAAGATGGCTTTAATGTAACAGTTCTATTCTTTTTCTTTATTACTTCAGATTGAATGAATATGCTTTATCGTGGTCTATAAGATACCTCTCTCTCTCCTCTGCAGCATAATGATATAGCTTTTCATGTAGCTATGCTAATCTTTTTTTTATGCCCTCATTTCTTAATATCTTTGCACAGGAGAAACAAGGTATAAGCCATACAACAGCTACATAAGAAAGTTCTTATATGAAAAGGATGATATATATTCTGACAAAATGTAACAAGGAACAAGTACCAGCACTCACAGTCAAGTAATTTGATATAGCTGAAATGGTCTGTGGGAGGCAACAATAAACTTACTAATAATGTCATATATGAGGGTGGTCTGAGACGTTCTTGGCTTTGACCATAGATGGCAACACTATCAGCAAAGTTTTTTTTTTCTAAGTTGGTACATCTGTTATAAGCATCCATGTAAAATTGCAAATCTTTCTATGAAGTAGTTTGTTTATACAGCTGTCTGAAGCAAAAGTATTGTCTGTAACCCTTGAAATGGATAAAATTGAGTATCATGTGGTTATAAAATTCTTTATAAAAGGAGTTTTAACGCCAAAAGAAATTCATTTGAAGTTCATAAACGTTTATGAACCTTCTTTTCCTTTTTTTTTTTCTTGCTGAGACTATAGGCATTTCAAAAGGTGTAGGATATATTTTGCATTAAGAATTGCAAATGAAAAAGCTTTGCACAAGATGGGTGAAACGATTGCTCACAGCAGATCAAAAATTCACTCTCATGAAAATCTCTGAACAGTGCTTGGAGCATTTTAACAAGAATAAAACTGATTTTGTGCATTGATTTATTACTATGGATGAGACTTGGATTCACCATTACACACCAGAATCCAAACAGCGGACAGAAGCCAGTTGTTCAGCACCAAAGAAGATCAAGTCGGTTCCATCAGCAGGAAAGGTCATGGCATCGGTGTTTTGGAATGCTAAAGGCATTTTGTTTATTATCTTGAAAAGGGTAAAACAATAACCAGCGAATATTATTCTTGTCTTTTAACCAGACTAGACAAAAAAATTCGTGAGAAAAGATCCGATTTGCAGAAGAAAAAAATTATCTTTCATCAGGACAATGCACCTGCCCACAAAGGTGTTTTGGCAATGAGAAAATTAAGGGATATGCTCTATGAACTGTTGGAACATCCACCCTATTCCCCCAGATTAGGCTCCCTCTGACTTCTATCTCTTCCCAAAATTAAAACTCCTCCTCGCTGGTCAGCGTTTTTCTTCAAATCAAGAGGTGATTGCAACTGTAGAGGGGTATTTTGCAGATCTTACTGAGAACTATTACAGGGATGGGATAACGGTGCTGGAGCATCGCTGGATTAACCACCTTACTGACCATTATGGATCAAATACGCATCCTCATACACTTCATATCCATCATATATTTCAATATAATATCAATGGTATTGCAATTTTAATATGCACTTCGCATCCATAGTAACCTGGACGTATATATATACGTGTTGGCTGGTAGAGTGGTTAAGGGAGATTATGTTGAAAAATAAAAATAATTTTGAAATTATAAATTCGTTTTTTCGTTGCTAGGCCGAGAACTTTTCAGACTACCTTAGTATGTTGGTTATCCATAATGGTATTATGTAAGGAAATTAATAACATATTAATTAGAAAAAAAACTTAATATTTTCAGTATTTTGACATCAAATTGCTGTCATCATCACAAAATAAATTGATATGTTCACACAGGCCCTACACACAGTAACCATTACTGGTGCAGAAACAACAAAGGTAAGTCTAAAGTCATAAATAGTGTCCCCCCAGTGGGCTGGATGAATGCTTCCTGGATTTGAGACTGTTTAATACAACCAAATTTATTGATGTTCAGGTAGTTCCTTAAGCCTATAGAGAAGAAAGGCAGAGAAATTAAAAGTAATATTGGTTGAAACAAATGTAACAGGAATTGTTATTAGAGACAGAGGAGTGTGAGAGAGTGTTGTAAGGTATAACAGCAGGCAGCTAAGAAGATCAATAATTATAAATGGTATAATAACTAAGATATGTAGTTAGGTGCATGTATAGGATAAATTTGATGGCTGGAAGTTTATTTTTCACTTGGTTAGACTATAATAAATTTAGTTTAATCTTTTATCCAAGTATAAGCAAACAAAGTTTGCGCCTGAAAATATCTTCAGGACTGGGGTAAGGTAGTGCAACACCAGGCAACTCAGACAAAGGTGGACAGTTCTCATCACTCCTTGGCTCAGTATCTCCCATAATGCAAAGCACATCTTAAGGATAGGGCCACTACCCAGACCGGTTTCAATCTTTATTGGGGTCTCATCAGTGGGAGGCAGACCCAAACGTGGAGGTACTAAGGCAGAAGCAATAGGAGAGGTCTTATTTACCTATACAGGTTGCCAACAGGTGTACCACCTTATTATTGAATTAGTCTGGATTTAGATAAAGATGTTGGAAGTTTATTATTCACTTGGTTAGACTATAATAAATTTAGTTTAATCCTTTATCATTTAGGATTAAACTAAATTAATTATAGTGAAATACCATGAATAACCAAGTGAAAAATAAACTTCCAACATCTTTCTCTAAATCCAGAGTAATTCAATAATAAGATGGTACACCTGTTGGAAACCTGTATAGGTAAATATGACCTCTCCTATTGCTTCTGCCTTAGTATCTCCACGTTTGGGTCTGCCTCCCACGAGACCTCAATAAAGGTCGAAACCGGTCTGGGTAGTGGCCCTTCCCTTAATGCATATTTATACATATCCAAGGAGATGTGTTTTGCATTATGGGAGATACTGAGATAGGAGTGATGTTAGCTTGCTCCACCTTTGCAACGAGTTGCACCACCTTACCCCAGTACTGAAGATACTTTCAGGCGCAAACTTTGTTTGCTCACACTTGGATAAAGGATTAAACTAAATTTATTACGCATGCACATATTGTCTTGACATATTGACCAAAGCAATAATTTTTGAGAAATGTTGCTTTGTCACTATATGCATGTTGTGTATTTTATGTATATTAGACAATCTGGAAAAGATTATATTAAAAAAATCTTAACTATTCCCCCTTATTCCCCCCCCTCTCTTATGCTAGAAAACAAGATGATTCCTATAGTCTTCTTTATGTCCATAGATATGGGTGTTCATGTGGACCAGGTTGCTGAATGTTATTGCAGTTATTATTAATAATATTGCAGTTCTGCAATAGCAGTATACATGTCCTCAAGGAGATGTGCTTTGCATTATGGGAGATACTGAGACAAGGAGTGATGAGAGCTTGGTCCACCTTTGCTCGGAGTTGCACCGCCTTACCTCAGTCCTGAATATTTCAGGTGCAAACTTTGTTTGCTTACATTTGGATAAAGGATTAAACTGATGGCTGTTGTTGAAAGGAGAAAAGAGCACGTTATGACAGGGAAAACAAGAATTAGAGTTGGGCTATGAGGGCAAGTCTATTAGGGAAGGTATAGGGTGAATGATGGAGGTATGGAAGAGTACTGTAGCATAGCCTCATTTGGAAAAATGTATTATGGAATGATATTGCGAGGAGGAAAGAGGCAAAGCAAACTCTGTACTAATTTTGTGAAGTGCATGCCTCATGTACTCTTTGTACATGAGGCATGCACTTCACTTGGAATATGCAAATAAGCTGTATATTTAAATTGGGTGGTAGGAGTGTATGGTATAATTTAAACGCAGTTATTGGGAGTTGAGTAATCGGTGACTAGAGCGATGAAAGCATGAATATACCTGCAGTGAATGGGACAGGATTGAGAATGATTAGCCTCTGATAAATAAGAAAGTGGAAAAGCAGCATATATAATTTAAATAATTTAAACGCAGTTATTGGGAGTTGAGTAATCGGTGACTAGAGCGATGAAAGCATGAATATACCTGCAGTGAATGGGACAGGATTGAGAATGATTAGCCTCTGATAAATAAGAAAGTGGAAAAGCAGCATATAATAAGTGACAAAAAAATAAATGATCTATGAAAGTTTCGTAAGTTGACCATCAAAGAAATCAGTAAAAGTGGTTATAAATTGCATAACTAAGATATGCAGGTGGATGTATCAGATAAATTTGATGGTTGATGTTAGTGAGATGTGGATGATAAAAGATACTGATGGAAATAGAATAAATTAATATAGCACTTTTTCAAAAGAAAGGAAGAAGAAGAAAAGAAAAGTTTGGTATTACTGATATCAAAAAAGCTGCATCTTCTCCAAGTATGGGTAAAAAAAATGGTAGATTATTGACTATAAGGCTAATGTTAAGATGAGATGAGCAAATATACCAGATTGCAGAAAGGCTGGGAAATGTAGTGTGAGGTTTCTAACATAGTCATAGGTAGCTCAAGCTTTAACTGGAAGTAGAAATAACATGTGAGTAAAGAGAATGAGGTCCTTGAGCTACTTTGGGATAACTACTTTATAAAACATGTGAGGAAAATGAAAGGAATATGAATAAATTATATTCTTATTACATAGGCAAAGTGGATATTAGATCCAACATTATTTCCAAGACAAAGGCTTATAGAAACTATGAAAGTTTCATAAGCTGACCTGAGAGCTTACAATCCTCGACATCCCCAAGTTGCTTTATTTTGCACTACTTAAATGACATGAGTGCTGCCCAAGTGTCCATATATTCACCTTTTGTTAGTGTGTTTGATAAAGGTTTCACTTTATGAAATGCACTATCAAATTTTAACTGGTTGTTTCTCTTCAGAGACCAAGCAAAAACTAAGGCAACTCGGGATGCCAAGGATTGTATTCTTGTAAGCACTCAAGTCTACTTATGAAACTTTCATAGTTTCTATAAGCCTTTGTCTTTGAAATGTTGGATCTAGTATCCACTTTGTCTATGTAATTTTACATTGCCAAAATGAAGCCTTATTGTTGTTCCCCTTAGTAATTATATTCTTGTTTTATCCTTTACCCAAGCAACAGCAAAGTTTGCATATGAAGTATCTTCACAACTAGGCTACATGCAGGCTGTTGACCTCACATCAGTTGCTTTAGTATGATATCTCAATAAAGGTTGAAACCAGTTTGGAGAGTGACCCTTCCCATAATGCATAGCAATATACACATCTGAAAGAAAGTGTTTTGCATTATGGGATATCGAGGCAATTGATGTGAAGTTATTAGCCCTATATACTAGTAGCCTACTTTGCAAGCATTGTTTGTTTACCTGGATAAAGAATTAAACAACAATCATTTCTTGGCAAGCATAATAATTTAGTTTGTAATCAAATTAAAAAAAAAATTCTAAAAGGAACACAAATGTTGGATTGAATAGCAACATATTATGCACTGATAGCAGAACAAGTCACCACAATGCTATCAGTGACAGTTATGTAGTTTTTACATGGAGGATAGCTGGCTAGTAGCAAGAAACTAAACAAACACAGTAAACAAATGAGTGACAATGTCTGACTGCAATCCTGAATTTAGTAGGAAAAAAAAGTGGTCTGATATAGATTAGTCATGATATTATGCAAAGAAAGGATGTTATAAAGGGGATTTTAAGAGGACAGTACTCATGTGCACAAGGAGTAATAAACTTCAGTTCAGAAAGAATAAAAAAACCCACATAATTTTGCAGTTATGTGACTACTAAAAGAAATGCCAAATATTAAGGACTGACTTTAGTTTCTGGAGATGTCACATGCAGAGATGAAGATGTAGTACAAATGCTCACTGAATATCAGTGTATTTCATTTACTAAAATAAAGAGCCAAAAGGCTTCAGTTCAGCAATACAAATTTATTTAAATCAAGTGGATATATTAAATCCAACATTATTTCAGAGCTGAATGTAGAAACAATTCTGGTCAAACTACACACGAAACTTTCATTGTTTCTACATTCAGCTTTGAAATAATGCTGGATTTAATATCCACTTGATTTTTTTATATAAAAGTGTATTTCATGTTGGAGAATTGGAAGTATTACTGAATACAAGAAGAGAGAACAGTCTAGAAAATGTTAGGGAATGTTAACGTAAGTTTGATGTTAAGGCATTAGTATTGCATCATCTCCAATCAGTAAGAGAATGTGCAGTACATTTGACATTGTTCAACAAGTTTTGTTCCTGTTACCAAACTATAGGTTTGAAAGAAAAATAGTGACAATATATAAGCAGGAATCTAAATCTGCAGATGTTTATGCATTGGATGGACAAGAATAAGAATCCTTTTCAGCATGGATTTCTTAAAGGGCAGTCTTGTTTCAGTAATCTGGTTACATTCTATAATAAAGCATTACTTTTATCCAGTAGGATAGAAGTAATGCTTAAATGTGCTTTCTCTACATTTTAATGTGGAAAAATCATATATATATATTTCATCAAATGCTACATGACAATGCAGCATTTGATATTATTACAAGCTTGGATACATAGACAGTTTGCTAATAGAAGATAGCGAGTTATGCAGGGACAATGTTTATCCTTCTGCTTTAAGATACACAGTAATTTTTTTTATTATTTATTAATAACTAATGTTATATATATAGGGTGATTCTAAATCATTGTCAGGGTTTCTGTGGCCTAAAATTTTCAAACCAGAAACAACAAAATAAAACTGCTTACAGAATATGAAAGTGTAACTCAAAAAAGGTTTTATTTGACAACACTGTACTTGCCGCATTGAAGTCTGGAAGATATTAAGACATCAAACTTCAAAATGGCAGCTTTTTAAGAGAAAGCAACATGTGTACTTTGGTTTTTCAAAACAAAGTCCATTATCACAACTCAATATCATTACTCAGTATGGAAAACATCCACCTTCAGATAATGCTATCCAACATTGGTTAAAGCAATTTCAAGTGAGTAGTGTTCAGCACCAAAAAAAAAGAGAAGGAAGACCAAGCACCTCAAAGGAAGATTTTCCTTGAGTCCAGGAAGCATTTTATTGAAGCCTACAAAAAATAAACTAGAAAAGCTTCTTTGCAGTCAGGTATACCACAAATGACTGTTTGGAGGATTGTTAATAACCGCCATCAACTCCATGCTTAACAAACTTCAGATTGTTCAGGCTTTACAGCCGGACAATAAATTCTGCCATTTACAATTTGCCCAAGACATTTTGTCAAAAGTCGAAGCTGATGAAAAATCACCTTTGGAGATGGATTTTTAGATGAAGAAATGTTTTGCATATCAGAGAGGGTAAATCATCATAACTACAGAATATGGGGGATCAGAAAACCCTCATGCCATTCAAATATTTGGAAGAAATAGTCCAAAGGTGAATGTCTGGTGTGCTTTTTCATGTTCGGAAGTTTTGGGGCTCTTTTTCTTTGCAGAAAAAACAGTGAAAGTGGTGAACTATCTGGACATGCTGTGTCTGTTATCCCAGTTGGAAGATCATCAGCTAAATGCGGTGTTCCAGCAAGATGGAGAACTGCCACATTGGGCTCTTATTGTCGGAAAATTTCTTGATATGCATTTTCCTGGGTGTAGGGTTGGGCATGGTAAACCAGTTCCATGGCATCCATGCTCACCTAATATTACACTGCTCGATTTCGTCCTGTGAGGATAAGTGAAGGACATTGTTTACCAGATCCCTGTGACCTCCCTCAATGAACTGAAAACCAGAATTGTTGCTGCAATAGAAACGGTTATACCTCAAATGATAGCAAACACTTGAAGGGAAATTGATTATCACTTGGACATCTTACATGTCACAAAGTGCATGCATGTTTTAGCATTCTGCAGTATTTCTTTGGTACTAAAACATTTTGAGTTACACTTTCCTATTCTGTGAGCTATTTTATTTTGTTGTTTCTGGTTTGAAAATTATAGGCCATGGAAACCCAGAAAATAATTTAGCATCACCCTGTATATTGATGATTAGTTCAGAGTGTGAGAAAAGATATTCAGTTCTCTGTAGATAATGCTAAAATTAGGGATGTGATGTTGCTATAAGAGGATTTGAAAAGGCTGCAACCTTGGTCAGATGCAAGGGCAGTCTGTTATTACCTTAGTAATATGTAAGATCATGCACTTTGTTCTACTAAAGGAAATGGTTGGAGGTGATATAGGGTTAATGATGGATAGGGATTTGTTCAGAAAATTGCTTCATAATATGAAGGACATAGACAAGTAGGGATAATGAGATGATGGTACCATTATATAATATATTAGGTCCCATCACAATTTCTATTCATATATCTGGTCACCTGGAGATGTGCATGACAAAAGAATTATATGGCATTTATACTGGAACTCTCAATAATTTCAGCAAAACCAGAAATCTTAAAAGCATAATAATATACATATGTTTTGATGTGCAAGATGAAAATGCTTCTACCTATGTGTATCATATTAGTTAACTCATCTTTTGTTCAAAGGACCTTTATGATTATTTGCATCCCAGGTGGATTTTGAATCCAAGTCTTACAAACCAGAAGACATTTTCGCTGCTGACTGAACTGCAAAAGATCTACTCTTCCTGATTATTAATTAACTTAAGGAATTCACAATGTACACTAAAATATAAATTAAATTAAACTTTAATATATATTTCCAATATTTCAGCGTCACGTTGCCATTCTTCAAAGGAACTCAAAATAAAGACACATGCATGCAGGCACTACACACAGTAAATGAGGACGAAGCTATTATTTCTCCCAAAAGTTCTGATGGTGCCCCCTTAGTGGGCTATGTAGGTATTCTTGGCCGCTGGGCTGAAGATCTCCTGCTGTATGTCGCCCAAATTTGGGACAATCTCTTAGAAATTAGAGCTGAGGCTGATTCCTTGAAACGTCTTTCAAATTTGAACTTCCTATGGTGTATTATTGTGGCTTTCTTCCACTGTATTCTGTGGAGTGTATCCAGAGCATGGTCAGCAAGACCAGAATGGCTATACTGGTGAAAACAGATGTAGTCTTTACTGTTTGTAGTGTCTGCATGTATGTGTCTTTATTGACACATACATGCAGGCACTTTGAAAGGACCTTTTGAGTTCCTTTCAAGATGGCAACGTGACGTTACCAAAATATTGGAAATATATATTAAAGTTTAATTTATATTCTAGTGCATGTTGTGAATTCCTCAAGTTAATTAATAATCATGTATAAATCTTTCTACGAGAATTACTATCATCCACGGAGATTCCATCGCACGCAAGGCCTGCCAATAGGGTAAAATGAAGCTGAAGTTATCAAAACAACTGAATCTTCTGACCTTCCTAAAACACTGCTGGGATAATCAGGTAATCCCAAATTGTGTGAAATTAATCACCATTTCTTTTCACAAAAGGCTCTCCGAATTTATAATCACACCAGCTACGCTCTGCAACACGCATGTTCTCCTAGCTGATGCAAACAAAACTATTCGGGTGCTTGAAGAGCTTTCAAACACATTAAATCATGAGCTTTGGTCAATTTTATATGACGTCTCGTGCACTGCAGGGTCGACATATCAAGAAATTTGAGAAATTAAAAAAGAACTTGCCCTCCTAACCAAAACCGTAGTCACCCTTTCTTCAGTTACCTTGAAGCCTGCAGCACTCATCGTTCTTTCACGTGGCCACAACTTTGCCATTGCTCCAGAAAAATACCAGCCATAGATATAATGATCCAGATTGAACGCAGGATCTGCCAACAACATTAGACTGGATGTGGCTTGTGTTCTCACCAAAGCAAGACCACCAAATACCAACATACCCAATAGTGAATATAAAGCCCTGCAGGAAATGAAGAATAACAAAGAAAATAATCACCAAAGCGGATAAGGGAAATGCCACCGTAGTATTCAACCAAACGGACTACACAGGTAAGCTTAATGCTCTATTATTAGATTGGGCTACTTACCTCCCCATTGAATACAATCCCACCAACTCACAAATTAGAAAACTCCAGGCTCCTTAAGGTCACTTCTTGGCCTGTAGAAGTTACTAACAAATTAAAACCGTTTAACTCTATACCCCCCCCCCATATATATTGGCTCCCAAAAATACATAAAGAAAATGTGCCATTAAGTCCCATAGTGGATGGCATTGATTCCCCCACATACAAATTAGCTAAACATTTGGCCAAAGCACTCACATACTATACTGGCAACACACCATCACACATAGATAACTCAGCCCACCTCAAAGCCAGCATAGAAAACCTTACACTCCAACATACTGACATAATGGTCAGTTTTGATGTCTCCTCCTTATTCACAAATGTCCCACTGAAGGAAACCTTAAGCTCATCCAAGCCAAATTTCCTCCAGATATCTCAGCCCTATTTCAGTTCACAATGAACTCAGGCTATTTTGTTTGACAGGGAAAATTCTACAAACAAATAGAGGGGATAGCCATGGGTTCACCACTCTCCCCACCCTTGGCCAATTTCTTTATGGAGACTTTTGAAGAGAAAGCCCAACAAAAACCAACCATATGGCTTCACTGTGTTGATGATGTGTTCGCCATTTGGCCACATGGCTCTGATACACTCCTCTCCTTAACACACTTAAACAACTAACACCCCCAAAATCAAGTTCACCCTGGAAAAAGAGGAAAACAACAGCCTCCCTTTCCTAGACACACTAGTCACTTGCCAGCCTGATGGAACCTTGGTTTTCTCAGTTTATAGAAAACCCACCCATACAGGGAGATATATTCACCAACAATTCCCCCCCCCCCCCCTCACAACAATATGGAGTTATTAAAACACTATACAACAGGTCTAAACTAATCTGTTCAAATAACAATGCCCTAACCACTGAACTAAATCATATCCTCACTTTCTCAGCCAATGGCTATCCTCCCAAAAAATATTGAAACCAGTAAACCACAACCCTACCACTCTTCACAACAAGGATTACTCTAAATCCATCACCATTCCCTACACCTCAGAAAAAATTACAAAAATCTTAAAGAAACATAACTTGACCTCTTGTAACAGACCATACAGAAAATTGGTATCCCTTATCTGCTCCACTAAAGACCAACCACTTCCCCTAGACCTACCTGGTGTATACTAGGTCTCTTGCAGCTGTAAGCTGTCCTACTATGGCCAAACAGGCAGGACAGCGAATATCAGAATCTCGGAACACAAGGACTACATCCGTTTTCACCAGTATAGCCACCCTGGTCTTGCTGACCATGCTCTGGATACACGCAACAGAATACGGTGGAAGAAAGCCACAATAATACACTGTAGCAAGTTCAAATTTGAAAGACTTTTCATGGAATCAATCTCAGCCCTAAGAAACATACCAAACCTCAATAAATTTGTTGCATGAGACTGCCCCAAATTTGGGAGACATACATCAGTAGACCTTCTATGTAGGTATTCAGCCCAACGGCCAAAAATACCCACATAGCCCACTAGGGAGCACCATCAGGACTTTTAGGAGAAACAATAGCTTCCTCACTTCGTCCTCATTTACTGTGTGTAGTGCCTGTGTCCATGTGTCTTTATTTTGAGTTCCTTTGAAGATGGCAATATGCCATTGCCGAAATATTTGAAATATACATTAAAGTTTAATTTATATTCTAGTGTGATTATGAATTCCTTAAGTTAATTAATAATCATGTTTAACCAACGTATAAGCCTTTCTACGAGAATCTACTCTTCCTATGTGTTTATACAGGGTGTTCGGGATAAATTTGACATATTTATAATTAATTATATTTTTCCGTAAGTTACATGTATTAACACACACTTCTCTTCATTTAAAAGTTTGGACCCTTCTTCATTCATATACAAGATGTCAGAAAGGATGGATAGCTGGAACCCACCCGAATCATGGAAGAGAATAACTTGTATCATGATGATTCGTGCCCGCCATCAAAATAAGGATATTACGACTGCTGCCCAATGCTCCCTGAATATAGTAAAAACAATCAGACATGAACTAGAGACTTGCAATGGTGACTGTGAGGATGTAGCAAGAAGAAAGATCCCTAGCAGACGATCTGATTGCGTTCGTACAGCAGAATTCCTCGCAAATCTGCAGGAACAGGTGTTGAAGAACCCTGGCATTGGAATTCGGGCTTTGTTCGTGGAGTTGCTAACTGTAGTCAAGCCCTGGATAACAAGGGTAGCCAATGGTAGGCCGTATGTATGGCAGCAGGATTCGGCCCCTTGCCACACCTCTGGGAAAAGTCAAAAATGGTTGTCTGAAAATTTCTACGACTTCACCAGTCCAAATGTTTGGCCTCCAAACTCCCCAGACCTTAACCCCATGGATTATTTTGTATGGGGCGCAGTTGAAAAAGACACCAATCGCACTTCCAGTAATACAAAAGCCCAGTTAATGGATAAAATTAAAACAGTTTTTGCGGCCCTTCCCAGGGAGACTGTAGCATCAGCTTGTTTGAGGTTCCGAAGCAGAATTGAAGCTGTGATCGATGCTAATGGTGGTTATTTTGAGTAAATCTTGTTGATAGTATTGTAATTAACTCTGCCTGTAATGTTTTTTTGTCAATTCATTAAATTTAATAGATACAAAGAAGATTTTCTTTTTCCTTACGAAACTGTCAAATTTATCCCGAACACCCTGTATGTCATTACCACATAAGCAAATTGGTACCACTCATGTTATTAGTCACACTTTCCATAACTAATAACTGTCACATGACTATGGAGCATTATTTTTCTTTTAATACCTCTGAATCTTTGACTAAAACAGAATTTGAAATAGTTAAGAAACACTATATTCCCAAAGAAGTGTGAGATCAACAATAATTACAGTACACCCATGTTATGTGCCTGATTGGCTAAATATATTCCTTTTGCACTATCCTCCCCCCATTCAATAGTTATGGATGTCTGTGCAAGTCTTAGGGCAGTAGTGCATAATACCTGTCATCTAGTAGGAGAGAAGTGAAATATTCCAAGTATCATCACCCTATTTTGAATTCTGAAATAGCTTGAAAAAGCTCCATGTATGGTCCTAGAACTAAGGTCCAAGATGATCTACCTTATGGTAGTCCACTAGTGGTACAAAATGTGCAATAAGTTTCCAACGTCTGCTGAATTTCCTATAAAAATAACATCCCTACTACATAAATCATTGCTCTTAAAGGAGATTGATTACCAAGACGGAAAAACAGATGCTAGTATTATGCATAACTACTCAAACAATGAACAACCTCCAGAAAGACTACACTATATACTAACTTTAAACTTATGCCTCACTTAACACACAAATGAAAGTTTATAAGTTACTTTACAAATGCATCCTGGCTTTTGGGAATGTTTATTAATTTATGCCCCCCCCCCCCCCCCCCCAAAAAAAAAAAAAAAATTGAGATTCTTTAAGATCCTTAATCTGAATTACCCACTGTGGCTCGTAATGAATTTGACTGCATTATCTTACAAAATTTCCCTTCTTACTGGCAACACCCATTCACACTTCAAACCTATTACAGAACTGTTAATTTAAAATATTCTGAATTACTGGTCAGTGCTGATGTTAAGTACATAAAAAATGTCAAACTTATTTACTCTATATGCCAGTCAGCATGTGCACTGATTTTCTCATGATCAGGAAAGATTTCTATCTTTCCTGGTCATGAGTCCAAGAACGACTCAGAGTATCAATGATATTTATAATAATTATAATAATAAATATCTCTGAAATTTACAGTACAGGATTTATGTAGATTAGAATCACTCGTTCATGATTCATTATAACTATGAGGAACCTAACGATGAAAGCAGCTTAAATGATACAGTTTTCAATTTTTTTTTTTTTTTAGGCTCGTCCTCAAGATTATGCTCCTGAATATTTAAGTCACCAGATGCCTGTATCATTTCATAAACACTGGATGGTGGATCCTAGGGAAGTGTACGAAAGATGGCTAAATGAAGAGTCAAAGAGGATACACACTGAGCTATAACTATTATACTTGTTTTGAAAATAAATACATTAAAACTGAATACAAAGTATTATTTTAAACTTTTATGGAGTCAAAAGGCATACCATTCAAGGTGCAATCACTTTAGCCACCAAACTGTAATTTTACTTGCTTTACATACTTTAACTACCATACCACCCTTGACACGTACAGGATGTAACAATTTAATCCCGGAATGCACCTGTAAAAAACTACGTTTTTTACAGGTGCATTAATGGAACTATACATTAATGGCTACTGTTGCCTACTTTGAAGGTAACAGTAGCCACTAATGTCAGCTTCAAAGTAGTCCCATTGTGCATTTATACACTGGTTTAGACGGTGTTCCCATTTTTGGAAACAGGCCTGGAACTCTTTTTCTGGCATACTCTTCACATTTGTCTTTTCAATATCAGGTCAAGACTACTGAAATATCTCACTTCACTTTTTTTTTTTTACCTCTATTCTACAGTGCTAAGTCAGTGTTAGTGTATTTCATTAACACTGAAATACACTGACTACTGAATATACCAGCAAGTTTCTACCATCTTGACATAATAAATTTAGTTCAATCCTTTATCCAAGTGTGAGCAAACAAAGTTAGCACCTGAAAGTATCTTCAGGACTGGGATAAGGTGGTGCAACACCAGGTGACTCCTTGCAAAGGTGGAGCAAGATACTATCACTCTCATCTCAGTATCTCCCATAATGCAGAACACATCTCTTTGCAGATATGTCTAATGTTATGCATTAAGGGAAGAGCCACTACCCAGACTAGTTTCGACCTTTATTGAGGTCTCCTCAGTGGGAGCTAGGCCCAAGTGGAGATACCAGGCAGAAGCATTAGCAAGGTCATCTCTACCTATAGGAGTTGCCAAATGGTGTGCCACCTTTTTAATAAATTACTCTGGATTTAGAGAAAGATGTTGAAAGTTTATTTTTCACTTGGTTAGAATATAATAAATTTAGTTGAATCCTTTATCCAAGTGTGAGCTAGGAAGATTTGGTCATCTTTCAACAGGATCAGATCTAACCAGGGCAGATGTGGCTACCTACTGCATAAATGGAGACTATCAGACCACCCTTATTGCAGCTGTTCCCCGTGGCCCAGACGATCATTCATATTGTGGATGACTAGGTTTTTTACTTGGAGAGTGGTGAATGAGTGGAATAAGCTTCCAGTCTGTTGTGGATGCTACGACCGTGAATGAATTCAAGGCAAGGTATGATAGATACTGTGTCAATGTCAAATAGTTGTTCTTGACATGATGTTAGGGCCTCCCTCGATGAGTCTGTCGACTCCTTGGAGTTGCCCAGAACAATAATAATGACTGCCCAAGGCACCAAAATTTCATGGTGGTGGCCTCCAGGACATTCACGAAATGACAGATGAGGCCCTGGATTGGCTTTCTGGTCTGGACATTGACCTGTAGCTGCTTTTGCCATTGGAATAATAAATTCAGATGGTCAGAATTTGTCAATAAAAATAAGCTGGTCAACGGCAAACTTAAACCACATGAATAGATTGTAAAGATTTTTATACATTTCAGAGTGGAGTTGCAGCAGTGAATATTTTCTACGTGTTCTGTCCCTTTGTATTCAATCATGTTAATGGCATGATTGAATCAAAACATTGGAATGGCTCAACATTTAATAATTCAGAATAGCAAATTTCCATAAAATCTGTCTTGTTAGAGTCAAGGAATAGTTTGTGTATGGACAGGTAGATGAATCCAACCAGTGCTTATACATTTGGCAAAAGACACCTAAAAAGCAAAGAAAAAACATCACAGTAAAAGGTTAATATGATATAACTCATAAATATAGCATATTGGGCAGATTATTGCATACTAGTAAGCATACCCCCCCCCCAATAGCAATATGACAAATGATATATACTGTATTTAATATACTAATTATAAGGAAACATCATACATCTCAAAATATTTCTTTGTACTTTACATATATATCTTTAATCAGAAAACTAAAAATAGATACAACATATTGGCCACTAAATTAGAAACTTTTATGCAGATGTATGCAAATCACTTACATAGCATATATGCAAAATACTTGGTCACATGCATCGCATATTCTAGGCAAATGTTTAAGAATGCTACCAGTCAGTAATCATCAGTAGTGTTGATCACAATGAGTAAAACAAGGGACCTTTCAGAGTTTGATAAAGGGCTTATTATGGGTGATATCCCAAGTGTTTAATCAGTGGAAAAATAACTTACATTGCTTGTCTAAGAGGTGTTACTGTAGTCCTAAGACAGTGTCAAGAATGAGATCACCATTGACTAAGAAGAGTTATATACAGACAAATAGATCTTCCTGTGTACAGCAATTGACCAAAGAATTTACTGAAGGCCATTCCTGAAACATCTAACTGAACTATAAACAGGGAATTGAAAAGGTTTGGTATTGGCAGTTACATGCCTATACATAAAATAAAAGTTTCTAATTCAGTGGCCTGTATGTGATAAAGGGGTAAAGTAATATTATGCAGAAAAAGTTTGGTAGAGACCAGGCAATTTCCACACATTATGAAAAAATTAACTCCAAGTACTGGAATAATGCCTTTGTTGATTATTAAAATGTCCCATACTTCAATAACAAAAATATCTGTAAACAAATGCTACAAAGAAAATACACACCAGTTGTCATAAAACAAATTTATTTGAAGTATCTAGAACAGTTTCATTTTTCACACAAATACAGTTTCCTTTAACATCATTTAAACCAGTTATCTACAAAGAGAAAGTACAACTAACAAATATCATAAATGCTGAATCTAAATGTTTTAACAATCCACGTAACAAATCTGATAAGTTAGCAAAGATTATAAACTAAATGCTTGATCGTCTACACATGTACATCTTGCATTCTCAGGGTTCATAACAAGAGGTAGGATTAAAGCCATTATGACTTGATACTATTATATAACAAAATATTGCATAACACACATACTATTTACAGTGAATCAAAGAAAATTACAGCACCTTGTCTTCTAAGAATTAAAACTGCTGTTTACTACATACTGAGACACAGATGTTAATTCCTTAACACGACTGTTAATAATCAATACTAAATATCTCAACGCATCAACATCATCTTCAGAGCACGTGTGAGTGGGTGAAAAAACTAATTACCAATTCATGTAATTACAAATGATTCCTGCTGAAACTTTATGACAACCATACACATTCAGTTATCAATATGTGGGTTCACCAATCATTAATATTAACCTTATCCAATCTCAAAACCTTTTTATGAGTGTCTAATGAATATAATATTATGTATGCTTTTCCAGGAAGTATAAAGACTTATTGCAAGAGGGTCATTTTAGTTACTCAAACACCTATCGGATCATTTCCTGAATACTAGTATAACGACTTATTTCAATTTTCAGCAACTCTACAGTAGTCATACTATTATGCATATGTGATCTGGTGATGTGTGTAACAGTGAAATATGAGAAGGAATTACCACTGAACTAATTTTTTCTAGCATCTGTAATGTTACCTCCTATTATGCATAGTGATGTTAAACATCCTTCATGATTATAATTTCACTTTTAATAAATGAACCTCTTAAAATTGTTTTTCACACTTAGATCTGAATTTTTCCAATCCTTATTTTGCATGTTTTCCTAACATGAAGACTTTGATATGGTTCTCTGTAAGAGAGCCTATAATATCTAAAATTCGACAAGTTAATTTTTTTTTTAATTCTAATTGCAAAATTTTATTTGGTTTATAATATTTCCTTTTCAGCAAATTGAAAACATTCTTTTTTGGATTTGTTCAAGTATAAAATTAGGAAAACCAAACCAATAAAACAGAACTGATTCATTTTTGAGGTTACTTACTCCAAATTATCCACTTGTTATAATCCCTTCAATATCATTTAAAATCGCTCTTGTACAATGTTTTCTGATGTGTAACATGATGAGGAAAGAAAATTTTGCAATTTTTTTATATAAATATTTAATCAAATCAAAATAAATAAAACTGTAATTAAAAACATATGACTAAATATTAATCTTTCAGAATTTTCATGAAAGAGTGGATATCAAAAGATTTCTAATTTCTGTATTATGAAATCAGATTCAAAATTCACAATTTCATTGGTGTTTAATCCAAGGCAAGAAAAATACATAATTTAATCTGACAAATACCACAGATAAATGAAGCATACATACCCAAATTGTTATTAGTATGCATTTTGAAACTTGTTCAAAGTATTTATGTTTTTCTTTTTTGAAATATAAAGTTCGTGGGTTAAAAAAAAAAACTACATGCATATTACAAATAATTACGAACTGGATTCTTATTTAGAATTGATATTAAGTCTTAAGCAAGCATAGACTGTCAATGTTGCTCAGTGCTAATGGTTTCAGCATACATACATACATCAGTTAGGTTATTGATAGTACTTTAATCCTACTCAATTATGAACCCTGTAGTATTTTAAAGGCACAGATTATGGATGCGATAAGGTATGGCAAATTTTATTAGGAGCCTAGCTTCAATAATTTAACAAAATATAACAGAAAGAAGAGTTGTTTTTCTTTTAAAAAACATTCCCCCCCCCCCCACTTCTGAACTGAGTGTGTGATTACCCTTATGGCTGACATTTCCACTAGTTGGGGATGAAAGGGAAAACACTGTAATGTTAGAAACTAAAAACATCCTCCCCCCCCCCCCCCCTCACAAAAAAAAAAAATATAGCAACAGTAGTAAAGTAGATTATGTAATCATAAGAAAACAGGCAGCTTTCTAATTAAATTTTAAGTACAACCCATGCTTCTAAAAAATGCTGTGCAAATGTTAGCTGCAAAAAATAAATAACATCTTAAAAACAAACTATTACATAATGACATCATTTCAAGTTCCACAATATAATTCAATGACACCCTCTTCCATTTTTTTTTAATAAATATCACAATTGTCAAATAATTATGAAATAAAACACTATGTCAAATGTAAAGGTCCTCTATTATATAATATTTTAAAAAATACATGTGGACAGATTTTCTTGTATTCATAACAATTTATTTCACCATTTGAAAACATAACTGAAATCTAGAAGTAAAAATGCTTACTAAATATCACTGATATATACAAAAAATAATTTCTACTTTACGTAAAGCTAATGCAAATGTCTCATTCTCATTATAAAGAAACTACCTAAGTTAGGTTTATTACCCTATCCTCCAGAAACATTTTGAGAAACATATGCATGTTAAAATAGGATACCTTACCCTATTCTACCACTTGTTTCAAAACTGTGAAAGAAACAGAACATAAAATGATGTCATAAATTATAATTCTTCATAGCATACTACAATACCACACATGAGAAAAATAAGCTCTCTCTTTCTATATATATATATCAAATGCAACACTTTTTAATTTATTTGAGCACTATAAAAACTTGGAAACACAATATTTGTGTGACTTTGCCAATTTTCTTTACATCTGCAACAACAAACAGCTGCTGCCACTTTTCAAGTTCACTGACAATGGTATGTCAGCAAGAAGGAAGGCGGGATTCATGATGAAACTTAAGGAAGAGTTACAGTTGGTGTTCTACCCATTGTGCCACACCTCGACTGACTAATTCACGGTTAATGAACACATTCTGTAAAAGATAGAAGAAAAAAAGAAAGAAGTGATTCATAATGAGAAATGGTTAAGAAATGCAATCAATGTTCACTTTTCTATAAATGCCCTTCAGTTCTAGTAAAAAGTATAATTCATTCAACTGAAAGAATAAGAACACCTTACTGCATGAAAACAATGCATACTATCAATTATAGATATAAAGCGCATGTAGCAAGGAGCTAAAAAAAAAAAGTCTTATGCCAATATTTTAAATAACAAGGAAGCCTAAATACACAGTGAACTGTTATAACAAAATTTTAGGTGCCAAACAAATGGTTATAGCAAGTCTGCTACACTGAATTTCTTTTGGAATTGAGGCTTACTATAGGGCTTCAGCAGAACTTTCAGTACATCATTATACTAAGTTCACTACAGTATACTTTTCATACTTTTAGATGATACTTTTGTCTTTACAGTGCATAACATGAGGTTATATATTTAAGCATATACCTCAATTTGTATTGAAAAGGAAACAAATTCTCTGACGTCTGCATAACTCATTTACAAATAGGAAGAAAGAGTTTGCTGATATTACAAACATATGTAGGAAATTAAATATATGACGGAGGGGGCTGAAAAGTTCTGATAAACGCCTAGAACAAAAATGATATTAAAGCAACTGATAGAACCACAAGAAAGAACATATCTTAAACCCTTTAACTCTCATGAAACATGGGGGGGGGGGGGGTTGAAAGTATGTTTATTTTGATTTTTATGCAATGGTCTTGATAAGTACTGAAAGTGCAAAAAAAATGAGCCTTTCTTCATTTTCAAAAGTCTAAGTTCAAGAGATAAAAATGACACAATGGAACTAATGTTGCTTTATAGCCACTTATCAAGAGCTCAAAAAAATTACAAATCTTTATTTGATTGCCCACAACTTGTTTGGGCTTCAAAGTAAACCATTTTAAATTCTGAGATTTTTCTTCATAGAAGAAAGGCATCAATGGAGATGATTTTGGACATATGTAACGTATGCATCGATATCCATATATATATATATATATATATATTAAAAAAATCAGACTTGTGTAGGGTCTAGAGCATAGAGCATAAAATGGATTAAAAAAAGCATTCAAAACACCTAAAGCAGGTGACCATGCTAAAACAATTGTTGGTGTGAAAATGCAAATAAGAAAATCAAAATATACACACATTGAGCATTAAAATGGCAATAAAATTTAAAAATAATAATAAAAAAAAAAAATCAGAAATTGGACAATCTGAAAATAAGCTTTTAAAAAACTTTCCAAAATTGTAAAAGTTCTGAGGATTCAGCAAATAAAAATGACTGCCATAATTAATAGGATGCTGGAAAATATATGAATTATATATTTCTTCTATTTAAAGGATAAGGTGACAAAAATAACTAATTTTTTGGTAAAATAATCAAAATTTATACAGCTATAACCCCCTCATGATTTCATTTGAAATGATAGAAAACAGAAAGACAAGCTTGATATGTCACAGCTGACCAGATGAGCAAGAGAAGGAGAAAGAAAAAAGAAAACCAAAATTAATTCATTTTAATGTAGGATGGCATGTAGCATTCTTCCTTGATTTTGGAACTATGCAACAATGTTTATACATATAATAAATTTAGTTTAATCCTTTATCCAAGTGTGAGCAAACAAAGTTTGCGCCTGAAAGTATCTTCAGGATAATAAGGTCGAAACTAGTCTGGGTAATGGCCCTTCCCTTAATGCATAACATTATACATATCTGCAAGGAGATGTGTTTTGCATTATGGGAGATACTGAGATAGGAGTGATGTTATCTTGCTCCACCTTTGCAACGAGTTGCCTGGCATTGTACTACCTTACCCCAGTCCTGAAGATACTTTCAAGTGCAAACTTTGTTTGCTCACACTTGGATAAAGGATTAAACTAAATTTATTATAGTCTAACCAAGTGAAAAATAAACTTTCAAAATGTTTATACAATATAGAGTGGCTAAGTTTATCTATGACCATAGTGGAAAAAGGAATGCATTAAACAGTGAAACATCCAGAATAATATATATTATTTCAATTGCCTTGAGTTCTATAAAAGATGAAATGATACACTGACAACCTTTTAGCAATTTTAATCGAGAATAATTAAATAAATAAATAAAAACATAAGTTAGCAAACTGGCATCATTTTAACATGCTTTCCTTTAATAGCTTTAAGTCCACAATTCACCACATTATTTACACAAACACAAGACATGATTTTGTTTTTTTTTTAAATTATTAGTTTACGACAATTAAGGGCTAGATAAAGTAGAAATCATGCTCTCAAGACCAAGCCAAAGAAATGAGTTGTGCAGGAGGTTCCAAAGAATCAAGTAGTGAAGAAAATTAAGCCATATCTACTGAATATCTTTAGCTACAACTAAAGATATTCAGAAACAACAATGAAGCAATGGAATTCAAATCTATAATCTGCATATTGGGAGTGGATGTCAGCTTTTTATACTTGAGTACATTGATGGACAAGGGTCATCTAAAGACTAAACATGGTATTTTTTTGTAAGCCAGTTCAAACTTAAAGAATCATGAGGAAAAGAAATATATTCAAAACAGCCTAGAATATCATTTATAGGTTACTTGTATATAACTAATCATTATATGCTTGAGATCCAATTCACATATGGAGGAAATGCTTGTAGTGCTCTTAACAATCTTTGTAAGATGCAAATCAATGTAAATTGAAGCAGTGTGATTAGGACAGAGAAACCAGGGATCCTTAATTTTCTTTAGTCTGCATTAAATAAATAACTCACTGCAGGTCTAGATCAAAATTAATGAAGCAATGGATGAACATTATAATTTTTTATCTTCTTTCTTCTTGTATTTACCATTATTGAATCATTCCAGACTGTAATTTAAGTACCATAAATTTAAGCATTAATTAAATGGCACCTTTCTTTATAATAATTTTCATACAAAAATGTGATTTTTTTTACAATAAAGTTCAATCCTGTAAATTTTGCTTAACATTATGGACAACTGAGCATTTATTACTATTGTGTGGACTAATCATTTTAATGCTTTTTAACCAATCATTTTAACCTCAGCTGAATTTCACTAATAAGAGTAATTCATTACCTGGTTTACTTAAGCAAAGGTTTTAAAAAAAATCAGATAACATGTTTTTATTCCCGTATAGGAGTAGGCAAGGCCATTTTAGCCCTATCTAACTTTCGGAGACCGAGTGGGCATCTCAACTGGTAGCCAATCAGAGATATGCTACCAGTTGAGGCCCAAGGCTATCACTAATTAAGCAGCACACAGTTAAGAGACGGCTCAACAGGTGTGGCCATTTCATGGTCCCTAACAATATATTTAATGTCTGAAATAGTATGGGTTCTATGGTTGATTTTCTTGAGTTTACGGGATGAAAAACCCAAGTTTCAGGGAGAAAAAGCCCACTTCCCCATGCCAGAGATCGACTGACACAGGAACTGGTAAAAAAAAAAGGCTTACAAAAATTTCCTCTAGTCGCCAACTAGATTTGAAACCAAGTCCTTCTTTCGGCCATGCACTGCGGTGTGCAAACACCACATCCATTGACACAAATATGGAAGGAAAAAAAACATGCAGAAATCTAAAGGTTAATTTTACACACAGATTCATCAATTTAGACTGAAACCTGTTGTTCATAAGAAATTTCTATAGCAGTCTAGATGCACAGTGTGGTCTGCAGGACTCTTTCAGCAGACAAGAAAGTATACTGCCCAAGAAAGGTGTGTGTAAAAAATGAACTGAATGCTTTTTCTGCCATTTTAATAGTAAATTATATTTTTTGTGTTAGTTAAAAGGCCTATAGATACTGAAGTTTTGGTGGTCATGGAACTGAATTACAATTTTTTAGTATCACCCCCTCCTCCAACACAAAAACAGACTCAAGACCTCAAAAAACCTAGTTTTTTGAGGCCTTGAGTACATATATTCTGTGCTTTGTTAAGAAGAATGAAAGAACCTGTTAATTTTTTGTTTTTATAAATAAGTTAGTATCGATTAGATTATATCGTGATCTTTAATGGAATGCGGAACTCAAAAGTGATGCCAAGTGCTGACTGTGGATCTGATCTAGACTGGTCTTAATGAAATGAATATTTGCCTGAAAACAATAAAAATTAAAAGAAAACAACCCCTAAAATGGGATCTGCAGATAGTGCAAAATCCAATAGTTAAAATCAAAATATAATGAAGATGTTTCAGAACTGCTGTTTGCACAGTTGCAAGACCCCTCTCAGTGAAATAAACTACAAGCAGCTATCATAACATCTGCTAAAAACGACATCAATAAACATGAAAAAATAAAGAAAAAAACCATACATTACACAAGAAGTAATCGATCTTATCAATGAAAAAAGAACATGAAAAAGAGGAGTGAAAGAGGAAGAAAGATTAAGATATAAAACATTGGATAAAAGATGTTGAAAGTTTATTTTTCACTTGGTTAGAATATAATAAATTTAGTTTAATCCTTTATCCAAGTGTGAGCAAACAAAGTTTGCGCCTGAAAGTATCTTCAGGACTGAGGTAAGGTGGTACACACCAGGGCAACTCGTTGCAAAGGTGGAGCAAGCTACCAATACTCCTGTCTCAGTATCTCCTATAATGCAAAACACATCTCCTTGCGGATATGTCTAATGTTATGCATTAAGGGAAGGGCCACTACCCAGACTAGTTTTGACCTTTATTGAGGTCTCTTCAGTGGGAGCCAGAAGCATTCGCAGGTCATCTCCACCTATAGAAGTTGCCAAATGGTGTGCCACCCATTTTTAATATATTACTCTGGATTTAGAGAAAGATGTTGAAAGTTTATTTTTCACTTGGTTAGAATATAATAAATTTAGTTTAATCCTTTATCCTTTGCAACGAGTTGCCCTGGTGTGTACCACCTTACCTCAGTCCTGAAGATACTTTCAGGCGCAAACTTTGTTTGCTCTCACTTGGGCCTGGCTCCCACTGAAGAGACCTATTTGCAGCATTATTCGCCAAGACGTGAAAGAGAGCTCCAGTTCGAAGAAGAAAGCACCTGTGCCTACTAGTCCAAAAGAGGATCCAGTTCCCGCGGCCCGAAGAGAGAGCTCCATGCTCATTTTCTGCAGAAGTACCTCAGTGTTGGTAAGACCTTTTTTCTTATTATTGGCTCTTTTACCCATTCCTTCTGGTATCTCTTCGCTTGTTGTGAGGGACACCGGGCGTTCCCCGACTTCGCTCTCCTTTACCCCCCCCCCCTTCTACAGCCAGTAGTTAGGTCTTCCCCCAACAATGCCTTTATTCTTACCCAGAACTAGAACACTTGGCATCGAAGTCAAGCGGCTCCCAGATGAGCGGACGTTAGTGAAAGCTCTAATTGATACAGTAGGGGCAGAAAACATATACGGTTTCACACCGTACTCAAAAGAAAGATTCCAAATTGTAGTAAAAAATGACCAAACAAGAAGCAAATTATTAGAGGGTTTCCCCTGTGCGGGACAAACGATCACACCTTATTTAATAGGGAGTTTACGGAAAACCTTAAGAATAACTAGATTTCCCTTGGAATACCTGGAGAATGAAGACAACGTCAAGAAATTTTTTAGCCAATGGGGCGATATTATTAGTATCAAAGCATTTGAACATCCAGATTACAAAGGCTGGAAAACAGGCGACGTTGAAATACAAATGGATATGAAAAAGGAAGTTCCCAACTTCATTTTAGTGGGCCAAACAAGGGTCATGGTTAACTACCCGGGTGTTAAAAGATTGTGTTTCCGATGTAACTCTGAGGGTCACCTAGGGGCAGAATGCCCAAAACTACAGTGCAGAAATTGCAAATCAACAGAGCACAAAATAGTAAACTGCACAGAAGCTTGTCTTAAATGTGGGGACTTGACCCATAAAGTGGACACGTGCTCACACAGAACACTCTCAGAAGCAGCTGGAGGGACCATAACACTGATCAGGGCTATACCCCTCGGTAAACCTGAGGTATCATCACGGAGCGATTTTCCAGAGCTCCGGCAACAGACCGAAAAAGAAACACTAGCAGAAAACACAACCTCCATGAAACTCGTAACGGGTAAGACACCCAGGGCAACCCGCCACATCAAGGAAATAACAGCCAACTTCGAAACCCGCAGCAAAGAGGAAGAAGTCGTAACAACCAGTGCCCCAATAAAGCGCACAAGAGAGGCAGAAACAGAAGAGGCAAAAAAGGCTAAACAAAGCAGCCTACTCTCGTCAGAAGATGAAATGGACAACATCCAAACTACAAGCCAACGCGAAGGCACCCAGCCCCTTGAGGAGGTGGTAACAAAGACAGGAAACCTATCCCCAGTAGCAGACCAACCTGCAGAACCCCATTCACATATCTGCAGCACGGACATTTATAGCATCACAGAAATGGAATTTCAAAACGACCTCGTTATGGATATTCCAAACAGCTCCGATAGTGAATCACAGGTGGAACATGTAGAGCAACAAACAGATAACACCCCCCCCTTCCTCCAAATACCAACATGGATTTTAAAATTGCCACTTTAAACACCAACGGTTTACGCAACCCCTTCGCACAAAGCACTGTCTGGAAGCTAATGTTAAGGTACAAAATTAATATCCTCCTGATTCAAGAAACCCATTTTTATAAGCATTGGGACGTGGAGAACTTCTCGAGAAGCTACCCAGTTACCAGCTACTGGTGCTTTGGGGATGCTCACTCGCGAGGGGTGGGGATACTAATTCGCCCCCCAATCGCGGGGGGGTTCTTCAACGTCCAGAAGGACGCCATGGGACGTCTAATAACGGTAGACTGGAAGTACGGTGGCCGTACCATCCGGCTTGTTGCAGTATACGCCCCGAACAGCCCATACCACAGAAGCGGTTTCTTCTCTGCCCTTGAAAACTACCTCTTGGGAGCAGAACACCTAATAGTAGCCGGGGACTGGAATTGTGTGGAAGACACACGTTTGGACAAAGTAGGCGGGAACGCAAACTCCGGAACCGGCGGAACCGCCGCTCTAAAAAGATGCTGTGTAAATTTTGATCTCGTCGATGTCTGGAGGAGGAATAACCCATCGAAGGTAGAAACAACGTGGTGCCGCGGCCAGATATCGACGAGACTAGATAGGGTGTACGTGTCCCGAAACTTGGAACAGTATGTTCAAAGGACACGTCACACCACAGCACACAACATGTCAACAGACCACAAATTGGTCATTTTAAAAATTACACTCCCAGAGGTTATGGAAACAGCCAGAGGTCCTTGGAGGCTTCCTCCTACCTTTCCCAGTCTTTTTAGCGACCAGCTACAGAAACTCTGTGATGAATGGACAAACATCAACTGGGACTGGGAAAACTGGCTGCACTTTAAGTGGCAGGCTAAGGAACTGTTTCAAAAATGTGGGCGCGAAAGGGTCTACCAACAACATAAACGGCTGAGGGATCTGTACAGGGAACTCGGCTGGTACCGGTCAAGCGAACGGAGCGGAGTTCCCTGCGGACATCTTATCAGACAGGTAGAAATAGAGCTGCAGCAAGAGCGGCAGAGTAGAGTCGATGACCTCGACTTTCGCACGAGACTCTATCTCAGAAATTTGGAAACACCCTCTGCCGCATTCTACAATCAACAACGGGTGGCAGCAAACGATGAAAGAACGATTTACCGGATCGAGGAGAAAGGCCAGATTCTAAATTCAACCCATGAAATACTCCGTCACTTTCACCAGCAGTATCTCGGCATCTTCGCTGACCAGCAGGGCACGGATGACTTCAGTGAGTGGGACGTCAAACGTTTTCCCGAGCATCTTAGCGCCCTGCATGACAGGCCGATAACTCCAGCTGAAATAAAAGCCATGTGCAAAACGATTAAGACAAAAAAGACCCCAGGGCCAGACGGACTGGGGATAGAATTCTATAGATCTATCTGGGACCTTGTACTGCCAGCACTAGTAAAGATCTTTAACGAATTCCTCACTTCGGGAAACATCCCCGAGGAATTTGCTAAGAGCTATACAATCTTTATCCCCAAAAAAGACCGAGATCGGACTTTGTCAAATAACTGGCGTCCCATCTCCTTAACTAACCTAGACTATAAACTTTTCGCAAAAATTATCTGTACACGCATTAAGGGCGGAATAGAAAACATAATAACAAGTTCACAGGTCTATGGAATCCCAGGTAGATCTATGGAATTTAATCTCTTCCTGCTAAGAGACCTAATCAGACTGGCCAAGGAAAAAAAATACCCCCTGGCACTTCTCTCCACCGACCTGGAAAAAGCGTTCGACAGCGTCAGCCACACGTACTTACAGGACACCCTAAAAAAAGTGGGCATAGGCCCGAGACTTCGGCGTACAATTAAACATATGTATGCGGAGGCCTCGACACAACTGTCTATTAATGGGTTTCTGACAGAACCAATCCGTATAAAGAGAGGGGTTAGGCAAGGCTGCCCACTAAGCCCCCTTCTCTTTTCCCTAGCATTAGAACCCCTCATCAAAAAAATAGAGAACACCCCTGCAATTAATGGTATTCCACTGCCCCAAGCTTCCAAACAGTGCAAAATAGTAGCATATGCAGATGATGTAGTGGCCACACTCAGAGACTCTGAGTCTATCTGCATCTATCTTGACATACTGCAAAACTTCAGCATAGTCAGTGGTCTCCGAGTTAATGCACAAAAAACCAAAATCAAAAATTTTGGAAATTTCCATAACACCGGACTTCCCTACGGTTTAACGCTGCATACGCAGCCGCTAACAATACTAGGAGTTCCCTTTTCTGAGTCGCTAGCTTTACCAGTTAAAAAATTACAGGAAATAAGTACGGAAAAGATAAGTCTATTCAAACCGACCTTTTTCTCCTTTTATGGCAGAGCCACAGTGATAAAAACAATCATTACCCCAATGCTGATGCACACAATCAATATCACAGGCATCACACTGCTACAAGAAAACCAATTATCCAAAAAACTCATAGATTTCTTCTGGAATGAAAAAAAACATGAGGTTAAAAAACAATACCTGCAACTAAAACATGAAGAGGGGGGGTACGCTCTGCCTGATCTCAAAAGCTTGCTTTATGCAAATACATTCAAAACCGTACGGAAGGCCTTAAACTCAAACCATATTTCAGGCCTCCTAATTAGATATTTTATAGGACTTTTCCTCCCCCTCTTTGGAACCACGGACTATGCTGGACCCCGTGCAAGGGTTGTGCCCAAGTGGTACCGCACACTAGTAAAATCACTCACAGCACTTAGAGACAAAGGAACAGAAATCCTCACACACAAACCGAAAGCAGTATACTGGGATTTCTCCCAACTCTCCAGGCGTGATACACCAAACCTCGGGACAAACAATGAAATTCTCTTTAAAAACATCAAGAATAGCTGGGGACAGCCTTTTCATCGGGATCTGGCCTGGCGAATAGCTTATGGGCGGCTCCCGGTGAAACAGGTTAAATCTAGATATGTACCCAGTCCGTGCGATCCCTTTTGTGATGTCTGCCGGGGCGTGGAAACGGTGGAGCATTTCTTTTATTTTTGCCCACCAGCCCAATGCGTCTGGCAAAGACTGAGCACAGCACTGGGAATCCCGATGCTATCACTAGAAGAGGTCATATACCTGCAATTCCCGCCACCAGTGAACAAGACCCAAAAATTCGCCATTTTTTTAATTAACGTCTTAAAGTATCACATCTGGAAGGTACGGAAAAAATCCCAGGTACGGGACGCAAATTTAATGTACGCAGGAATAAGTAAAGGTTTCTTTTTTTACCTTCCTAAATTTCTTGCGCAAGAGAGACATCTACTAGGCGACTTTAAATTTGTGAACAAATACTGCAAACCACCGAAAATATGCTTTCTTATACAGGGACGCATCAAGCCCTGTATATTTCTTTAGTATCTCCAAAACTCCACCTAACTCTCCCTAGGAAAAGTAACAACCACTCTGTTCTTCCTCGCCACAAAGCTTTCGCTGGCACGGTTTCCTTTATTCCAAATAAGGGGGGTAGATCTGAGAACCCGGGCTGCGAAGGCTTACTGCGAGGCGGTGCTGCTCCTTGTGAGCGGCATCTCCCGGGCCAGTCTTCTACCCCATTCTAAGTCCCAGTGGTACCAGGTTTGCAAGTTCCTTATTTTGTTTCCTTTCAGTTCAACTGACTGGACCTTAAGTCCTTTGATTTTTATGTAATTTAAAAAAAAAAAGTTCTAACTGAAATTATTGTTCTCAAAACAGGTCAATGGATCTCCTTCATAGATAACTGACGAAATTATTAAGGATAAATTTATAAGTGAACTATTAGTCAAAATTTTTATGGTTAAATTTTCTTTTTTTTTTAACAGATAAATTGAGAATATGTGTCACAGACCAATTAGCCATATAAGGCTAAACAGGTTGACTGAGGCCTCTTTTACCTCCTACTGTCCTACTCTATCTTTCATTATTCTCCTCTCTTACTGTTCGCTGACCCTCAGCATGCTTTATTCTCCAAAGGCTGATGATGAGAGACACGAACTCCCATTCGACCTCAATAAAGGTCAAAACTAGTCTGGGTAGTGGCCCTTCCCTTAATGCATAACATTAGACATATCCGCAAGGAGATGTGTTTTGCATTATAGGAGATACTGAGACAGGAGTATTGGTAGCTTGCTCCACCTTTGCAATGAGTTGCCCTGGTGTGACCTTACCTCAGTCCTGAAGATACTTTCAGGCGCAAACTTTGTTTGCTCACACTTGGATAAAGGATTAAACTAAATTTATTATATTGGATAAAAGAATCAAACAGTTATGCAGGAGATTGAAAGAAAACTGGATAAATAGGCAGTGCACTGAGATTGAAGAATTACAAAATAAGAACAAAACCAGAGAATCATTTCTGAAAGTGAAAGAACTTAATGGAAAAGCAAAATCTACACAGTCTAATAACATCAAGGGCAAAGATGGGAACATAATCATTGATAAGGGAAAAGATAAATGGAAAATGGGTGGAGTACTTATCAGATCACTATGATGATGATAATGGTAACATGATAGATGTTTCACAACATCTTAAGTTAAACATAGCAACAGAAACCACTCTACTGACTAGAAAGGAGATACAACACATAATTAAGAATCTTACTAATAATAAATTCCCTGGGGTGTGATAATATTCCGGCTGAGCTGCTGAAAGCTTTGACTGGTTATAATAACTATTTAGTGGAATCTGCAGAGAAATCTGGCGAATAAACAGCCATCGACCAACAGTGGCTGAGCTATCAGGACGCGGGGGGGGGCAGAAGTGGCAACTCTGTCTCACTAAAAACCTCACAAAGCCCAATGACAACATGACAACTCGGTGACATGGCAAGTAGTGCCGCCATTAAATAAGCACCTGCTGGAGCCACTGCCCCTGACAATGGAAAGCAGCATTGTCAGTACTGACACAAGGTTGAAGCTAAATGATGACAGAAAAGCTTGTGATCATAGATTTGCAGATGGCAATATGATTATGTTGTGTATATCTGTAATACTGCAGAGCAGAAAGCAAATGGAGAAACTACTGCTTTACCTTATCTCCAGAACAACCACCATGGCGAGCAAACTCTTACAATTGGCCCCTAGTTCCCAGCGTCCCTTAAATGGGACAGGGGTGCAAAGAATCGCCGGGCTCAAAATGGTGTTCCACTTTTAAAATCGCAACTTGGAATGTCAGAACTCTATATGAAGCTGGCAAATTAAGAAATGCCACAAGAGAAATGAAGAGGCTGGGCATCCGGATTTTGGGAATTTACGAGACAGGATGGCCAGGATCTGAAAAGTGTCAACAAGATAATATGACAATGTATTACTCTGGGAATGATGAGAACAAACATCGACATGTTGTAGCTGTAATAGGATGAAGAAATCACTAAATCAGTAATAAATTGGATCCCATTTTCTGAAAGAGTAATGCTGTTATAACTTAAGGGAAACCCTGTTAACATAAATATCATCCAAGCTTATGCACCCGCAGCTGACAAAAGTGAAGAAGATGACGAGTTTTATGAACACTTAAAAGAGATTAAAAACCTAACAAAGAAACATGATATAATGATGGGTGGCTTCAATGCAAAAGTAGGCAGAGGTGGTGATGGAGATATTGTTGGAGAACATGGCTTAGGCACCAAAAATGACAGAGGAGATCGCCTTGTCCAGTTCTGTCAGGAAGAAGATCTAGCAATAGCAAATACCTGGTTAAAACTTCCACTCAGAAGACTGTACACTTGAAAATCGCCTCAAGATAACCGACATAACATTGTCAGAAATCAAACTTATTACATACTGATAAATAAAAGATTCCACAGTAGTATAAAGAGTGCAAAGACTTATCCTGGAGCAGATATCTCATCAGACCACAATACCATAGTTGCAGAAATACGTCTTAGATTAAAATAAACTAAAAAATCACAAAAGAAGAAAAAGAAAATTGATGTAGAAAAACTAAAAGACCCGAAGATAAATATAAGTGCCAAGACATAGCTGCGATTAGAACAGATTAACATAGAAGAAAATAAAAGTGGAATCTCTTTGGAATAGCTCAAAGAATGCCATCGTAACAAGTATTGAAGAAGTAGGTTATGTGAATAATGTAAAACAACAGGAATGGATAACAAATGAGATTCTTTCTTATTGGTACAAGAAGAATGTACAAAAACAAAGACCTAGCCAGATATACAAAAACACAACATCATCAAGAAAAAAATAAAAGAAGCCAAGGAAAATTGGATGAAAAATTTATGTACTGAGATTGAACTGCTTCAGAAGAAACATGATAATTTCAATCTGTATAAGAAAATCAATGAAATTTCCAGAAAACTCAGAAAAAAAAACAAACAGTGCCGAAAAGAGATGAAAGTGGAAAAATAGTTCTAGAAGAAGAGAATCGAGTACAGATTTGGATAAAATATATAACAGAACTTTTCAATGATATTAGACAGAAGTCTATAAATATAAAAGATAACATTCAAGGACCAGCAATTATGAAATGTGAAATAGAGAATGCTATAAGATCAAATAAAACAGGAAAAGCCAGTGGATCAGATGGCGTGCAAACAGAATTTTTAAAATTAATAGAACCAGATAACATCGAACTTCTTGAAAAACTATTTAATAAAATATATGAAAGTGATGAATTTCCATCAGATTGGCTGAAATCTACATTTATCACTATCCCAAAGAAACCCAAAGTGAATTCCTGTGGTGACTTCCGACTTCTTAGTCTAATGAGCCAAACATTAAAAATATTTTTGAAAGTAATTCAGAATCGTATTTATAGAAAAAGTGAAGAAACTCTAAGTGAAACACACACACTAACTTTATAGAAGTCCTTCAACAAATAGGGCTAGACGAACAACACATAAAACTAATAAGAAATCTATACTGGAATCAGTCAGCTACCATTCAATTAGACAACATTACCACCAGTGATATTAACATCAAAAGAGAAGTGAGACAAGGATGCATGCTCTCACCACTCTTGTCAACATATACGCAGAGCATTGGAAAAATGTCCAGAGGGAATCAATAAATTAAATGGAAAGATTGTTAACAATCTACAATATGCAGATGACAACGTGCTAAATTACAGATAACATTATGGATCTCCAAAAACTCACTGATAGAGTATACATAGAAAGCCAAAGAATGGGAATAAATATAAATATCAACAAGACAAAATACATAGTCATCAGTAAACATCCAACTTCATCAATGAAACTGACATTCAATGGGAAAAATATCAAGTGTCAAGATATAAATATCTTGGTTGCTGGCTTAATGAAACAACATCAAGGCATGGGCAAGAAAGAGCAGCACACAACTGCTCCGATTAATGCAAGAACGCAGTTTGTTCGCTGACCTTTGATAGAAGATAGCACCATAAGAAGAAGTGGAATCCATTCACAACATCTAAAAAACTATAGAATTACCTGAAGTTTTTACAACATCTATCTGCATACCAATTCCAAAGAAAAATAATGCACAAAATTGCAAGGATTACAGAACTGTGAGCCTAATATTCCATGCATCTAAAATTATTTTAACCATTGTTAACAAAGAAATTGAGAGAGCCTTAATCAGCAAATTGAGTGAACAACAGAAAGACTTCAGAATAGGAATGGGAACCATTAATGCTATCCTGGAACGAAATATAATAATAGAAAGATCACTTGAAAGAAATAGGAACATATACATATGCTTCATATACTTTCAGAAGGCATTGAACTGGGTAAAACATTATAAAGTGTTCAATATATTAGATAAATTATACATAGAAGATCACGTATTTAAGATTATAAAAATTATTTACACCAAACAGAAAATGCAGCAGTTTCACTCTGACTTCTGAAGTGAAAATAAAAAGGTGTTAGACAAGGCTGCATCCTTTCAAATTTATTTAATATCTATAGTGAGACAGTGATGAAAAAGACTGGAGAAAAAAAGTATTAGTATCAATGGTATAAAATACAATAATCTTAGATATGCTAATGATACCATTCTACTAGCAGAAAACAGAAACAAATAATTATTCAAATTACTGCAGCTGCGAATTGAAGAAGGTAAAGAGCTTGGATTATATATAAGTGCAAAAAAAGACAAAATTTATGAAAATCTCAAAAGAAAACAGACCGAGCCAGAAATATTCATAAACAATATGAAAATTGAACATACAACAGAATACAAATATTTAGGCACCTACTTTACTACAGGTGGAAAGCAAGATAAAGATATAAAAATAAGAATACCCATAGCTAAAGATGCCTTCTGGAAAAATGAAGAGCTGCTCAGAAGTTCTGTGGGTGTCAAGACAAAGAAATGAATGATAACAATGTTAGTGTGGCCAGTTTTCACAAATGGAAGTGAGAACCTGGGTATTCAAGAAGAGAGTAAGACAACAGATAATTGCCTTTGAAATGTGGTGCTATAGGAGAGCTCTGAAGATCTCATGGACAGATCATGCAATAAATACATATGTTGTACAGAGAATGAGAACACAGATCTTTATTAGTGTAAATGATCCATAGAAAGATGAGATTGGCAGGAGATGTACTGAGAAGTTCAGCAGGACACAGAATACTAACAGTTTCAGAAGGAAAAATAATGGGAAAAGATCAAGAAGTAAAAATGAAGGACATGGTTTGAAGATATAAGATCATGGGCAGGATCACATGTTTTGCAGACACAAAAAGGAAAGCCATCAACAGACAGAACTGGAAGGACATGGTGCTGCACCCTCTCACTGAGGAAACTATATGATGATGAAAGAGGAGAAGTTGATTTGGTAGATGTGATGGGATTTTCATCCTCTTATCACACATTTTTAAAAAGATTTTCAGTGTACCATCCCAAATGTGAAAAGAACATAGGAGAGGTCTGGGATTTATATAGCATTAGAAGTTGTACGAGAGAAGTAGCATTTGTATAGAAAAAAATGCCTAGTTTCTGGAGCAGAAAAGACTATAAATATAATGTGCTTATGTAATGTGGATATGACAGAAATGGCTAGAAGTGTAAGTTAGTTCCATGAAGAGATACCCGATCTTGTATGGAGATAGGAGTATTACTTTAAAATAAAAAAGAGGAAAGCAAATGTGTGACATTTCTTGTATGAAATAAGACAGAACAAACACATCATCCAAATACCCGAGTCCAATCTTTGATTTTAAAGTAGTGGCATTAACAGCCATTCTATTGAAATGATTCTATAACAATTAGCAATGGGAATGAAAGGATAAGTTTGTGCCTATGCTTTTTCTGTAGACACAAACTGTTTTTATCAAGAAAAATATCTAGATGGAAGGACAACCAAAAAAGAGACAGTGGTGCTAGCTAGAAATTTATTCAGTAATAGAAAAGCAGTAATGTCTTGCAGTGATATGGTACAGTATGACCCTTGCTGTCCTTGTGCCAATAAACTATAAATCAATTTACCAACCAATCTTGCAGCAAGGCACTGAAGAGTATCGAGATAAAACTTATAAAGAGGCATTATAATCTTTTTTATTTTGCATATTGTATTCTTCATAAAAATCAGAGAAAGAATTATGAGTAATTCATTGCAGTTATTTCTATGCTAAGATGTAAACCAGACAATTAATTCCAATCATGTGTTACAATTAGTACATTATTTTTTCTGGACTTAAATTATGTGCCACAGACCATAAGGTAAGTTATTGGCTCTAATTTTGTTATGCCTTCAGATGATATGACTTCTAAGAAACTGATGGTCATAACCACTAATTCCTTCTTGTTTATAAAAACTACAGATTTTTTTTTCCCCTCCTCCAGCTCCTGTTACGAGAGTGGTTCAATAAATTATGGGCCTGACTAACTTTTAGAGGTGATAGAAAGAAAACAACCCACTTTTCATTCTCCCTTTACTTCAACACACTTTCACATCTTTGAATTAACATTCCTATGCCCTTGAAAAACAGGGTCTTCTTTTGTCTGCAAAATGGCCTAAAACTGCATCTTTCACCTCACTGTCATCTGCAAATTTTCTTCCTCGAAGGTCTTTCTTCAGTTTTGAGAAGAGGTAGTAGTCACTGAGTGCTAGATCTGGGTTGTAGGGTGGGTTCTCAATCTCTTGGAAGCCACAGTCTTTCACTGCAGCCTTCACAACAATGCCATATAGTGGAGCATTCTTGTGAAGTAGGCAAACCACTATGACAGCATTCCTGATCTCTTCTCCATTATGGCATCATGTAGTTTGTACAGGATGAAGCATAATATTCTGCATTCACAGCAATATTCCTTTCCTTGAAGTCAATCAAGAGAATTCCCTGGAAATCCCAAAATATTACTGCCATGATCTTCTTAGTAGAGTGAGTGACCTTCGCTTTTTTTGGCGGTGCTTCGGCTGGTTTGCACCACTCCATGGATTCCCTTTTGGAAAGAGGATCATAATAAAGAACTATGGTTTCATCCCCGGTGACAATGGATTCCAGCACTTCTCTCCGATTCCCTTGGCAAAACTCTAAAAACTTGCAGGAACAGGTCAGACGATGCTCATTCTGAATTGAAGAAAGAATTGCACTGACCTTTTTCATATGAAGCTTCTCGTGAATGATGCGAAAGATGGTTCTTAGGGAAAGCCCCAACCTTGCTAAGATTTCTTTCAGCTTCAGCCATCTGTCATTGAGCGGTTACTCCTCAACAAGAGAGACATTTTCAGTTCATCACAAGGATCATCTTTGATTCTCTCTCTCTTCCAAGGCTAAACTGTTTAGCCCATTCCTTCACAGTGCAGTACTCAATTTTTAACATTACAGCCATTTAACATGCCACATATTAGTCACACGAGTGCCTCCAACTGAAAAGAGGTTAGGTTAGGTAATGACACAGGTAGAGAGTTGAAACTGGTGCATTAAGCTCTTCATAGGCAGTGCACAGCATTCTAAACCTGGCACAAATTTTGTATGTCAGGCCCGAAACTTATGGAACCTAACCTTGTATAAGAATATCTTAGTTTGCTTTTAGCAATTTAGTAGCTTGTATTTCTCTTTATTAAGGATACTGAATATTATTATTTTCATTACAATTACATTGGCTGTTTCAATGTTAAACCAGAAACCAATTTATTCATTTAGTTCTAATTAGTCCTCAATTAAAACTATTTAATGGTATTCTCCCTTATACAGAGCTCCAAGGCTTATTCAGCAATAATTTAACATAACAAATCCACTAACAGGACACTAAACAAAAGCTTCATGTCCTGTTAATTTTCCTTGATTTCCCTGTAAATTTTCCTTGATATTGTTATGTCGTTGCTCTTAGTACTTTTCTGTAATTTAGTTCTATTATGTTTGCCTTACTATACTATAATTAACTCTCTTCTAATTCTTGATTATCTTTAACACTCAATTCAATTTTTGTATCTATCACTCTCTATATTCTACTCAATCTATAATTTAAGCCATTTCTTAGACCAGTCACATGTATTCTTTAAATATTAGAGGCTTTATCTTAGTTAGGAACAAAACCCTTAATTCTATTATCTGAGACTGTCTCCTAATCAAATATTGGCACGTTTATTTTTTAAAGCTGCGCCAGCCAATATCCTAGGATAGATGAGACTCTTATCCAAGGAGACCTTCTCAGAATAATATACAGCGGTGAAAGTTCTAGCACTTATACTCATATATAATCTAATTCAATTCACCTATATCAAACTTAGTATGCAGTCGTGGCACATAAATTTCTACTATACTTCTATATCCCTCCCGCTTAGGTTCAGTTTTATGAGTGGTAATTTGAATTCATATCTCAGGCCAATATCAGGTATAAAATACAAAACATGTTTATTGAGGTCTAAAATTTATATACAAGGAATGCACCAAACACATGGTTATTTCAACTTAATTCTAAGTAAAAGAATTAGATAACACAGCTAAATACCCTTGAACATGAATAATAACTCGCTCTACTGAATTGCTCATAAAAATACAAAATTGCTAGTTTATAATTTTATCCCCTCAATCATTTCTAAGTTACTTAATATTTCTCACATACAATCTCCTTCTCGGACATTTCTTTCCAGTTGGGAAGGGTCACTGCCAAATATGATAATCTCTTAAAAGTTCACTATCAAATGTCCACGCTCTAAATTACATAGTGTCCACTCATTTCTTTAACTGGAAACATAAAATAAATTCTCTACTTTACCATCCCCTGGAATGATTATCTGGTCCATTCACTGCTTTGTTTAGACGTCTCGATCTTTCTGCTGGCTTTCGCCCACGTGGTCACTTACGATGATTGCACGATATAGTCGCTCTGAAACGATACGCCGATGTGCCACCCTGGTCTCGTTCCGTTACCACTTACAGTTTTCAGCATTGCCGGTTCTTCGGTCTTGCTCAGCTGCTCTGCTATGAAGGGTTAGCTAGCTAGGAAACTTGATCTACAGGAAATGCATAACTTCTACGGCCGATCCAGAATCACCCAGCTGGTGGGAGAGAGAGAGAGCCAACGTCCACGAATAAAACAGGAACCAGGAACCTTGAGAGAAGGGGGGAAACCCCTTTTATATCCTTTGGTGCCCTCTCTCTCTGCTACGTTTTTCCGCACGGTACGCATCTTCGGTGTGTGGCGTCTTCCGAGAGCTCGTTCGAGCTTCATCTTCCATATAATCTCTCTCTGCCTTAGGCCATAAGTTACACTGGATGACTAAGATGTGACCTTTAGACATTAGCTTACACTCAATTAATTCACATACACTGCATAGGATATTCTATTTTAACTACGATTTTATACAAAATTCCTTTCATGACTTTGTGTAAAGAGGATTAATTTCACATTTCTAAATCAACGTTCTTTCAGCTCTACTTAAGGTTAATATATGTGTATTTACTTTCTTGGCCAAGTACAAGTTTCTCATTGTTTACATTTTTGACTTGTTAGATTCTGAATGAATTAATTCCTTTCCAAATTTGATCATTCAGGATGTAACAATAATGTATTTTTCTCATTAGAAGTCACCATGGCTGTATGTACTAAATTAACTTAAGTAAAGCATTAGTCTTGCCTTATTGTGATGGCCAGACTGTACATTTTACTCCTGAAAATAAACTTAAATTGTCGATTTTTTTTTCCCCTTCTTTTAGCAGTGATTAATTCCAAATTACTGAATAATTTTAAACATGTGTCCACATGAAACTTACAGACTGCTTATCCACAGCAAGATGTTTATATATCAATGCAGACCTGGCTGCATCCACCTAATTAAATTATTATTGGAATTATTTAAGTTAAGGGATATTACATCCCATATTGTTTCATAGCCGAACATGCCGAATATAGGAACTATATAAAATTCGGCGATGCCAAGCGTAAGCAAATACCTGGATAGTGCAACACATAACCCATTTGGTAGTGCAACACTGAGGCAACTCATACCAAGGGTGGAGCAAGCTCCAATCACTGTTCTTGGTATTTACTGATAATGTGAAACCCAGCTCCTAGGAGCTGTATTACTGTTCTACATTATGAGAGAAGGTTATATTGAGGTCTCATCAGTGAGTGGGTAGACCTAGTTAATACCAAGCTTGTAGTGAACAGAACTTGCATATCCTGCTATAAGAATTGCCAAGGTGTCCTAATAAATTACTAATTATATGAAGAGCCAAAAGCTTCAATTCAGCAACGTGAAATTATTTAAGTTAAGGGATATCACATCCCATAGGCAACCCCTTTGGCAACTGGCATATGGAAATATGACTTCTGCATTACTTCAACCTTGGTATCATTTCTCGGTCTGGCTCCCACTGAAGAGACCTCAATAAAGGTCGAAACTGGTTTGGGTAACGATCCTTCCCATAATGCATAGGATTATACATGTCTGTAAAGAGATGTGCTTTACATTATGGGATACTAAGGAAAGTGATCAGAACTCAGTTCACCTTTGCTTTCAGTGGATACCGAAGTATCCATTTTTTCTGTGGAGATGTCTGGCGGTTCATCTTTAAGTGATATCTTTGCCATAATTTTTTTGACAAGGGGGGGGGGGGGGGGTTCTCATAAATATGGGATGTAATATCCCTTAACTTAAATAATTTCGTGTCGCCGAATTGAAGCCTTTGGCTCTTCATATAATTAGCAATTTATTATTGGAAGTTCTTTTCACTTGGTTAGACTATAAATTATATATTTAGTTTAATCCTTTATTCAAATGTAAGCAAACGAAGTTTGTGCCTGAAGTGTCTTCAGGACTGGGGCAATTCGTGGCAAAGGTGGACTGAGTTGAGTTCTGATCACTTCCCTTAGTATCCCATAATGTAAAGCACGTCTCCTTGCAGACATGTGGATTAAACTAAATATATAATTTATAGTCTAACCAAGTGAAAAGAACTTCCACCATCTTTCTCTAATCCAGAGAGAATTAATAATAAGGTTTGGCAACCCCTTTGGCAACTTGCATATGGAAATATGACTTCTGCATTGCTTCAACCTTGGTATCACTTCTCGGTCTGGCTCCCACTGAAGAGACCTCAATAAAGGTCGAAATCGGTGATCCTTCCCATAATGCATACGATTATACATGTTCGCAAGGAGATGTGCTTTACATTATGGGATACTAAGGAAAGTGATCAGAACTCAGTCCACCTTTGCTTTCAGTGGATACTGAAGTATCCATTTTTTCTGTGGAGATGTCTGGCCGTTTATCTTTAAGTGATATCTTTGCCATAATTTTTTTTGACAAGGGGGTTCTCATCGAATGGGACCATTTTTGGAGTTGTCTCTGCAGTAAGGCCATAGGTCATGCGACTGATGCACTGAATAAAGGAGCACTTGTGATCATCAAGTTCAGGTATGGGGAAATTATCAGGTGGTGGAATAGATATACAAGTTTGAGTTGCTATTGACATTTTCTTAATTGTTACCTTCTCAGCATACGAGGATCTCAGATCAGGTGTAGTGGCGGCTAGCTTTCTTTTCGCATCCTGATGCGATATGTTTTATTCTGTTTTAATTTTCTGTACTTCTTTTTCATTTCTCCACTTCTGACATGCACAAGAGTAAGCTGAATGATCTCCCAGGCAGTTGACACATTAAGCTTTTTTTTTTTTTAGAGCAAGATTTGTTCTCATGCTCTTTAACACAACATCGAGCACATGTGGCAGAATCACGATAGGCAGTTTGGGAATGCCCATATTTCTGACATTTAAAGCATCTTAGCTGATTAGGGATGTACACTAACAGGACAGCTGAGATACTCTGCTTTTACAGATGTTGGAGGCTTAGGTGTATGAAAGGTAAGGACAATGTTCCTGGTTGAAACCAGGTGACCATCCTTACATATCAAGATGTGCCTCACACCCATTACTCCGTGATCTTTAAGCTCTAAAGATATTCACCTCATCAGGAACATCACGGAGATCCGATTCTGATATCATTCCTCTATAGGAATCTAGAGTTTTATGAGGTATTACTGTGATTGGTATTCTATCCATTGATGTTGCTCCCAGTAGTTTTCTCAGAATGTTGTTGACACAAGGATATCACCAGAACGTAATTTCTTAACAATTTTGGGAGGTCTTGCCAATCCTTCTAAGCCCTTTTAAATAAAAAAAGGGCAATATTTTCCCTATTGGCTTTTCACCTGTTGCATGAATGATCAAAAACACTGGTACATTTATACTAGTATCATATATCTTTTGTTTCTTACTTTTACCAAATGCCATATCTACAGTATCAGTACTGGTTGGGACTTCGTTAGGGTCCCTGAAACGTTTGAGGATCAAGAATTCATGCTCAAGGAGTTTTTGGTTTGGTGCCGCTCTCCATCTACAAAGGAGCCACACAGGGATGCCCACTGACTGGAAAGCAATGAGTGTATCCAGGAAAGGATCACTGGTCACATGTTTTCCCTCAGGCAGTCTATCCTTTACTGTCTACCGCAAGCCTACACATACCTGCCAATATATACATGCTAACTCATATCACCACTCTTCACAAAAATTTGGAGTCATTTATACCCTCATAAACAAAGCTATAACAATTTGCTCTAATGAACAACCTATTAAACAAGAATTACAAATTATTAGCAACATATTTATAAATAATGGCTATAGCAAAAATACTATCCATAAAGTACATAAAACTTCAAAAAATACATGCAATATAGATTATAGTAAAACCATAGTTATCTTATACATTAAATTTTATCATAAACAATAAATAGGATGCTACACCATTATAATCTTAATGCCACTTTTAAACCACCTATAAAATTAAAAAAAAAAACATATTCAACTTCTCTAAGGATCCTGTCATTTCATTGGCTCACCCTGGAGTTTATTGTATCCATTGCACCTAACTTACCTTATGTTGGTGAACTGGACATACAATCCCTATCCATAAAAAAGAACACAAACAACACACTAAATTTAATAATATTGGTGAAGCAGTACAATCAGATCACACCAAATTGATTTGTAAAGTACCTATTCTTTACATCATACAAAAACCTGATATGAACACAAATTTAAAGAAGCCTGTGAAATTTTGATTAACCATCCTAATGGCTGGCCTGGTTGGCCGAGTGGTTAGCGTATCCGCTCTCCAGCCAAAAGGTTGCAGGTTTGAATCCCGCCGTGGGCATGGATGTTTGTGATTGTCTGTGAAAGTACTAGTGGTGGTAGTCAGCAGTGTTAGATGATGAAGGGTTGGTGAGCAGTGAGATGGAGAGGTGTAGAGTAGATGCCCTCCCTGGAGGTGTGATGTGATGTAATAATAATAATAACGATGGCATAAAAATCCCAAGAATTTGGATGGCACACATTCAGTCCACTTAGTTTAAATTTTCCAGCAAACCCTCACTTTAGGACTCTAATCAATTATTTAATTGGCTATCATCCATACTGTTTTGTTTTAATTTATATGTATACTTATATGAGTAACTTTGTGTGAACATGTTGCTCTCTAGCTTAATTTATTTTTGTAACCAAATAGATAAAAATAATAATGACAAGAGGACTCTAGGTTGATGAAGTAAGTTTTTTTCCCACGAGAGGTCAGGCCAGTAGTTTTAACAGTTGACTAAATCAAAGTAACTTTAGCATACCTCTTAACCACATGGCAGCTCTGGTGATACTAAGCTTATACAATTGCATTAATAAATGCAAACACATATCATATAACAAAAACGTATTCCTTATTAATAAAATTTTTCAGTAATAAGGAATATATAGTATATATCAAAACTGTCAAAAATACTTTGTTGATTCTGTTGTCTATTTCCATATTTAATTTACCATGTTCACTAAAAATTGTACCTAAGTAGCTGAAATGTTTCACTTCTTCTCCATTCAAATGCAGTTGATATTTTCATTGTCTTTGTCTTGTTATTTCTAGCCTTCATACCATATCTATTACAACAGTCATTCAATTTAGCCAAGGAATCTTGCAGACTTGTAGTGGATTTATTTAGAAATTCACATAAAGCAAAGAACTGACATTAACATCTCCAATTTTGATTACTTTCCTTCATAATGTGATCCATATAGATCAGGCATGGTCATCTTCATTCTATATGAGGGCCAATATATGATTAGTGGTAGCGTCACGGTCCGCACACTTTTGTCTAAAAGTGTGCGGCCTTCAATAAACTTAAATAAAAAGCTCTGCATTTTTTCAAGGTAATAGTTATATTGTATTGAATTACTAAATTTGTTATATCATTTTTGCTACTGGGAGAACAATATAAAATACTTCATTGATTTAAATAAGTTGTTAAATTAAATTTAATTACATATTTTTGTTGTTTTTTTTTACATGTAACGCAACTTAATGAGACCACTGTGGGAATTCATGTGCAGCATTAAGTTCATAAAAGTCGATTTTCAATGATGATGATGACGATATTCCTAACAAATCCTGAAGGTGGTCATCAGTCCGTCGGCTTCTTTGTGATGATTTAACTGCCCTCATAGTTCAGAAAGTGCATTCACATACATATGTGAATATGTATGTGAATGCACTTGATTTCAGCTTGAGATGCAATTCTCAAGCTGAAATCACTCAATGCAGGATATTTTTCCCTTGGTACTAGTTTCCAAAAGTCAATGCCTATCTCCACTCTTGACTGGAAAAAGGGGATTTTTTGAAGGTCACACAACTCCAATCGAATAGTGTCATGCCGTTCTGAAATGTCGCATTTGATTGGGTTGTTAAATAAATGTCATTTGTGGCCGTCCCTGTAACTTCACGTTGAATTCATTCATGTGGTGTGTGATGTCTGTTAGAAAGGTGAGTAAGCTGTTAAAATGAGGATCACATAGTTTTGTGATTAGTTCTTTGTTTGTCTTCTCGTGTTGCTCTAAAAACAGTTTTATTTCCTTTCTCAAAGCAAAAAACCGTTTCAAACAGTTCTCTCTGCTTAGCCAACATACTTCTGTGTACAACACTAAATCGTCATATTCTGCCTCCATTTCTGTTACAAAAGAAAGAAACTTGCGGTGTGTCAAGGCCAGATTTCCGCCCTTAATTATATTCGCACACTACATTACAGTTTCATAACATCCTTTATCTCCAGAATTTTACCACACAGAGCCTCCTGCTGTATAATGCAGTGCAATTGATTCCAGCCTTCCTTAGTAAGCTAACTAAGCCTGTTTGAGTACCACGCATTAATTTGGCAACATCTGTCACAACAACTGTAAGATTGTTGATGTCACCAGTACCATTTACAACCTTCATAACTGCATTATAAATGTCTTAACCTTTGGCTGTGTTATGCAATGATTCTAATGCTCTTCATTAATAACAAAGTCTTTGGAAACAGTTTGAATGAAAATTAGAAGTTGAGTTGTATCTGCTATGTCAGTTGATTCATCCAGAGCCAATGAGAAGTATGCTGAATCTGTAATAACACTTTTTAATTTATTTAATATGCGAGAACCTATTTCCTCGACTCTTTTTGTTACCGTTTGTTTTGATAGTGGGATACTTTCAAACTCACTGGCAATTTTATCTTCCCCGAATACACGTGCCATTTTCACAGAACAGTGTTTTACAAATTCACCATCAGATAATGATTTTTTTGCTTTCTCTGCGCTTACAACAAACGATGCCAAGAGTAAGCTTTTTTGTATTGATGTTGGTTTAGTAAAAATAGATTTCTGAGCACTAACCTTTCTCTTCAAATTACGTGCAATTTTAGTACGTACTTGTCCAATGTATTCTTGGTATTTAGCGGCATGGTGTTGTATGTAGTGCGTTTGAGGTTATATTCCTTGTGCACAGACAATACTTGCAAACACACAAGGCACTGTGGTTTGTTGTCGTTATTGTTTATAAACAGAAATTAATTTTCTCATTTCTCCTGAAATGATCTATTTTCTTCACAGATCTGACATTTCTTACTCATAGTACACAAAGGCTGAAGTAACTGACCAGGGAAAACAAACTGCAACAATAACACCGTTAACTGTGAAACTGATCACTGTAACCACAGGAGAGCAAGTGACTTTCAATGATATGTTGCTCTGGAGCGCATAGAAATCTACCATTCCCACTACTACAACTCGCACAGAGAAGCAGTAGATTTCATAAATTTTATAATCTTTTTAAAGCAATTTTCATTCCGTGTTGAGAATATAAATTGTCCCAATCATCAGAAATAATGAATATAATTACACCACTGTAGACATCCAATAATCGGAACATGTGGATTACTTCCATTTTCATCAAGGTGAAAAATCTAATCTTTGCAGAACACAAAGTTTCTATTAGACACGATCCTATGTGACAATGGAAAAATGCACACAGTACTTTCCAATTTGACACTTGAAAGAATGTTTTGTTGAAGCTCTTTACAATCAACCCAATTATAATCAGAATGGTGGTGTAAAATTTTTAAATTCTGGGAAGAATTTGGAAAAGACCAAATGCTCACCAATAATCCAACATTCAACTAAAATGTCTATCTGTAATGCTTAAAGAAATAGTGTTTGTGATATATTTATTTATATATATTGAATCAGAAAATCTGATTGAATATATATAAATAAATATATCACAAACACTATTTCTTTAACTTTTAGCTTTAATTTAGTTTTAAATTTCAAAACTAATAGCTAAATTGATAATACAATAATTTAATATCAGTTTTTTATCAAATCAAATTTTACAAATCAAATAAAGACTAAGTATTGCTTGATATAATGCACCATTGACCATATAACTGTAGCGTATTGAATAGCTTCTCTATTGTCACTTTGTCATATGCCTTTTCCAGATCTACAAAACTTAAATGCAGATCTTTGTTATATATCCATCATTTCTCAACTATCTGTCGTAAAGTAAAAAATCTGATCCTGATAGCCTCCATATGGCCTGAATCCAGCTTGTTCTTCACCAAGCTTTTCTTCCACAATCCTTCTCAAGTATATTTGTGTAAATCTTACCAGGAACTCTCAGTAAAGAAATACCTCTGTAATTCTCATATTCAGTTTTATTTCCCTTTTTTTTTTTTTTTAATATATATATATATATATATATATATATATATATATATATATATATATATATATATATGGGTAACTAAGAGAACGCTACTCCAATCATCCAGAATTCGTCCCTCTGTCCAGGTTTTCTGAACTATGCAGTGCAGCCACTGTAAGAATTTTATACCTTCATACTTTAGCATTTCTGGTCGAATATCATCTACTCCTGCTGCCTTTCCACATTTCAGGCCTTTGATGGCTTTTTCTACTTCAAGTATGGATATGTATTCCTGACTGTATGCCTGTTGAGTGTTTTTTTTTACCACTGTGCTATCACTGCTTGTTTCTTTTAGCAATTTTTTGAAGTAATTACTCCATACTTCATGGATATCTTTTTCTCCAGTTTTCATGTCACCTTTATCATCTCTAATTCCTTTTACAGCACTCTTTCTTCAACTTTTCTGAGCTTCTTCAAACCTCCAAAATATCTTGCCACTTTCTTGATATTTATTTTCTATGTTCTTACCAAATCTTCCCATGACTTTTGTGTAGCTAGTTTTACACAGTGTTTAGCTTTCTTACATTTATCTCTGTATTCTCTAAGAGCATAAGCTGGCTTATTTCCCAGGAACTTCTGATGTGCTTTCTTCTTTTCTTTCACTGCCTCTTTAACTTCCTGTGTCCACCACGGAGTTCTGATTTTTTTTTTATCCTTGCAGACAACCTCACCACATGCCTCTCTGGCTGAATCAATCAGAGTTTTCTTCAGGTCTTGCCACCAAATCTCCAAGGTTTGGTTCCTGTTCTCAAACTCTTTCATTTTTTTTTCAATAATCTTTGTGTATTTTAGTCTACAGTTCAAATCTGAGAACTGCTCAACTTTTATTTGCTTTAAAACTTTCTTACATGTTCTTCTTTTCAATATGGAATTCAATTTTATTCTGCTCAAGACTAAATGGTGATTACTTCCCATTTCAAATTTCACTCTGGTGTTCTGCACTAGAGAGAAAACATCACTATCAACAATAACATAGTCAATGAGATATTTCTTATTCTTTGCCTCTTCAATCCATGTGAATCTGTGCACATTTTTATGTTGGAACATGGTGTTAGTAATAACCAGTCCATGTCCTGAGCAGAAATCCAACAGATATATGCCATTATTATTAGCTTTGCTCTTTTCTCCAAATTTGCCCAAAATATTTTTGTATGTCTCACAATAATTTCCTACTCTGCTATTTAGATCCCCAACAAGAACCAACTTTTCCTTTTTCATTGTGTCAGTTGCCTTCTCTCTAAAGCCTCAAAAAATTCTTCCACTTCTACCTTAGTAGAACCTTCTGTGGGACCATAAGCACAAATAAGTCTCATTGTCCAGTTGCTCATATCACTCTACTTGAGACTTCCTGCCATTCAAGAAGATTAGTTTGTATTTAGCGTTGATTACTATGGCTACTCCTTTTCCTTGATTGTCATTGCCTGAATATAACATTTTGTATTTATTGCTCAGAAAGATCTCACTGTTTTTTTGTTTTGAGCAAATACCAGAATGGGGAAATGGACGAGATTTATTTGCGACTTTTTATCACACAGCAGGTTCTACGAAGAAGTGAAGGAATTTTTTGAGGCATTAGAGAAAATAAACGATAAGATAAAAAAGTAAAAGTTGGTCTTTACTGGAGACATAAAGAGCATAATACAAGTACAAAGAACAGAAAAGTACCTGTTGGACTTCTGTTCAGGCCATGGACTAGTTATTACTAACACCATGCTCCAACACAAATTCATGGAGAGAAGCTGCAAGAAATAAGAAAAGGCTCATCGACTATGTTATTGTTAATAGTGGTGTTTTCCCACTGGTTAAGAACACGAATATCTGAAAGGATTTGAAATTAAAAGAAATCCCCATTTAGTCTTGAGCAGTATAAAACTGAATTCCATACAAAAAAGAAAAGCGTGTAAGAAAATTTTAAAATTAATCAAACTTGAGCAGCTTTCAGATGTGAACTGTACACCAAAGACATTAGAGGAAATAGCTGACATGATGAAAAAGGAAAAGTTGGTCTTTATTGGAGATCTAAAGAGCAAAATAGGAAATGACTACCAAACAGAAATGTTTTGAGAAAATCTACAGAAAAGAGCAGAGAAAAAGAATACACAAGAAGAAATGAAAGAATTTGAAAACAGGAAAAATAAAACCTTTGAAGCTGTGGCAAAAGCTGAAGAAAACATTAACTGATTCAACCAGGGAGGCATGTAGTGAGATTGTCTGCTAGCATACAAAAATCATACAATCAAAAAGCATAATAAAAATTGAAGGGTACAGGGGAAAAACAACGTCAGTCCAATTTGGCCTTCAGGCCATTATTTGCCATTTGCTTTTTTAAGTACTATTTAAATAATTATGCTTAATATACATGAATGTACCATATCTGTTATTTTTTTTATTTTGTTATGCTATGTTTACTTGCATTTTGACAACAAGGAAAATTTAATTACGTTTCTTTCGGAAGTTAATATCGTGGACTGAAGTTGTTTTTCCCCTGCACCCTTCAATTCCTAGCAAGTAAGTTAGTGCTATTAGAGAATCATATATTTTATAATTTATAACTTTTACAATTTATAATTACATTTATAATTTTACAATTATAAATAGGGAAACTAATCAAAACAAATAAGTAGTCTGTGTACACTAAGAAAACGACTCTGAGGTTCTCATGCCATGAAGGAAAACCAGGCTTCTCTGTCATATGCTAATTGATGGATCTCTGATGCAGAGAATTGGGGGGAAATGGGGAGAATATTGCTGATGTATTTCCAATATTGAGTTCGGGATTAGCCTCTTTTTTTCTTTTTTCATCTGTAGGCTTGCAGAGGGTGGATGTCTGAGTTTGTGACTGAGCCATTTATTTGGTTTCTTTGAACAGTGCTGACAAGAGGATCTTGCTGGGTTTCATTTAATACAAGAGAGTTGGGAATGTGGCCAGGGGTAATCAAGGATATTTCTTAGACAAGGAGTTCCAAAGCTATTTTATATTGGTTGCTGCTTTTGTTGAGATGTTAGAGGTCTGGGAGCCGTACAGAACAATAGACTGGCTGGTGCACTTGTAAAGACAAATCTTAGTTTCCTTTGATATGAGGCTCGGCTTCCATACTTTATTAAGACCTCTGTGGAAATCTAGCGCTTTCTGTTTTCTGGTCTTATTGTGTGTTAAGGAATCTGAGATATGTGATCCTACGTCCTCTACCTCGTCAAGATGATCATTTTTGATTCATATAGATGTACCCATGTATCTGATTTTTTAATATCTTTATTTTTTGGGAGTTTATTTTTAGTCCAAATATTTCTGTGGTTCTCCTAAGGCTGTTGAAGTGATTTGGGGCATCTGTAATGCTGGAGTCAATGAGGACTATATCATCTGCAAAGCTAAACTCCTCAAGGTGCATCTGTATATATGAGTCTTTGATGAGGATTCCAAATTTAACTTGAATCAATTTAAATATATAGTCAATCACTATGATGAATAGATATGGGGGGCCAGAGTATCTTCCTATAGGACTCCTGTGGTGATGGAAAAACTGTTTTAAATTCATTAACTAGTACTGTGGCGTGATATCCCTGGTAGGGTGCTTTGATTGCTCTGATTATTTTAGGTGGAATGCCATAAAGTTTGAGTGTTTCCCATAGTCATTCCCTGTCAACAGAATCAAATGCTTTAGTAAAGTTCAAAAGCAATGGTGGTAAGTTCCTGTCCTTTGAACCCTCTATTAGTCTTCTGATGCAGTGAATGTGTTCTAGAGTACCACATTTTTTTGAGGAATCCAGCCTGGTTTGTACAAAATAATGGAGTTATATGTAGTTCAATTCTATTTAATATCATTCTATTGTAGATTTTTAATGGAGTATAAAGGAGTGTGATTCTTCTGTAGTTTTTCAGGTTACCCTTTTTTTTTTTTTTTGGAACTGGTATTATTAGACCATCTTTCCATTGTTTAGGAACTTTCCCGGAGGAAAGTTCCTAAACTATTAGAGAATACGAAGAAAATATAAGAAACTGAAGCACTGTGTAAAACTCACTAAATAAAACCCTTGGAAAGACTTTGGCAATGGGAGAATTCTAGAAAGGTACTAAGAGTAGGATCTCATAGTACCCATCTATAAACAAGAGAAGAACAAAATGTGAGCTTTAGCAACTGGAGAAAGGATTGGTGTTTGATTGACTGTGTTTGACTGCAGGAGCAAGAAAGAAAGTGAATGGAAAAGCATAACAGTGCAAGAAACTCACAGAAAAAAGAAAATGTTGTATGAGATTTGATGAGAGGTACACTTAATGAGAAAGTAAGCTTGCAGAAAAAAGAAGTGAAACACTTAATGTTCTGTATATTGTTTAAGAAAATGAAAAACTTATTTGTTAATAAATAAAATTATTTACTTATTATCCTATATTTTGCAGAAGTCAAATCAGCATCAACAGGGATTAATACACTTGCATGCAGGCACATTTCAGTAACAAATATCAAAAAACCAGAGAGATACAGGAAGACCTAGTCCTACAATTATGCCACCTATTGGCTTCAGTTAGATGCTCTTGGTAGTTGGGCTCAGTCTGCTGATGAAGATTATCATATGGAGAAGGAGGGTCTGATACAACCATATTTGTCTAAGTTGGGATAATTAGTGTGGGCTGCAGCTGATTCGAGGAAAAGCCTCTTGAACTTGAATTTGCTTTGGTGGAGTAAGGTGGCTTTTTCCCCAACGGATCCTGAGACAGGTATCCAGGACATGGGCTTTCAATCCAGAGCAGCCGAAGTGGTGGAATCAGATGTAATCTTGGTGTTCTGATATATGAATGTTGGCTGTACTACCTGTTTCTCCATAATAAGAAAGGTTGCAGCTGTACGGTACCTACTGAACTCCAGGTAAATCCAAAGGTAGTAACTGGTCTTTTGGGGGGGGGGGGGGCACAGATAAGACTGCTAGCTTTTTGTGTAGTATATAGGTGGTCATGAAATTGTGCTCTATTAATATCTTGGCCACCTTTTCTGAAACACCCTGGATATAGGGGAATGTGACAGACTTGTTGTAATCTATGTTGGAGGGGTTAAAAATTCTTTGTATTTGGTGGGATGTGTAGCCATTGGCCAGAAAAGTGTATTTTATGTGGATGAGTTCTGTATTGAGTGCATTGTTATTTGAGCAAATTAATTTTGCCTGGTGTACTAGTTTTTATAGCCCCAAACTGTTGGTGGGGGAGGGGGACATGCAATTATTGATGGATGTATCTACTTGTATGTGTGTGTGTGTTGGTTTCCTGTAGACAGCGAAGGCTAGGGTGAAGACACCCTAGTTACAATCCATCTTGTAACTAGGGTGTCTAGGAAGGACAAACGGATGTTACTTTATATTTCTGTTGTGAACTAGATCCTTCAATGTTCGCTGTTCAAAAGAAAAAGGAAAACGTGCAAGGTATTCTGGTGTAATATGTGTATTATTTACTTGTTATTTATATATATTTTTCCTTTCTTATTCTCACTATTCCTTCTTACTATGAGTTTTATGCCTATGGATACCAGAAAATTTATTTGATAAGACTGCGGCACCGGTATCTTTTAATTGGCATAAAACTCAGTAATACGGCCAGCTGATTTCTCTCTCTCTAACAGGCCCCAGTTACAAAGAGGAGAGTCCAGGTCCAGTTGCCAACAGAGGAGAGCCGAGATTCAAGTGCCAAGAGAGCAAAAGGCAAAGCGCTGTTACCAAAGAGAACTAGATCAGTCATTGCCGGTTGGCAGTTACAGTCACAGTCTATTTTCCACTTAACTATACGCTTAGGCTATCTTACTTGGTCTCTCGCTCTTAAGTTCAAGTTTTTTTTTTTTTTTTTTTTTTTTTTTTTTTTTTTTTTTTTTTTTTTTTTTTAAGGACCAGCGCAATGTAAAATAAACAATCAGGCGGCACTCTATTTACATATAATTAAAACATTTATTTACAATTAAAACAAAGTACATTAAATAAGTGATAAGGAGGTTACTCTCTCTCTCTCTACCTATCCTTAATACTTTTAGTATAAAGAAACAAACTTTCCCTTTTCAATATTGAATGACTATACAATATATTTAATTAAAAGAAACATGTATTAACCACAGTGAAAATTAATTGTAAATATTTCATCCTAAGTATCTTAGGACATCTGATTCTATTGATTCTATTACAATGAGATTCTATTGTAATCATGCACCCTAACTGTATGTTATCCTATTATTGTTTTAAACTACTGTACTGATGATGTTCTAAGATACTTAGGATGAAATATTTATAATTAATTAATTTTCACTGTGGTTAATACGAGTGTTTCTTTTAATTATGATTGCACCACAGGTTTCATTATTTAAAAAAAAAAATATATATATATATATATTTACTCTGTAACTTCTCTGCTTAAAAAAAATCAAATAGCCAAGACTAATTTACTCAAAGAGATTAGCTAGCTATGGCAAGTTATCTTACAATTTATATTCCAGCTAACAACAAATCAGGACTCTCTTATAGATATTTCTTGTTACTATTTCTTATCAGTCCATCTATGACATCTCTCTTAGATTACAAAAAAGAATGCACATTAAAGGATGTAATACACAGACAGAGGCTCTTCGCCACGACACCTTCCAAAAGTCCTGCATCAAAGTCTCCATGGTTTTTCTTTCATCTCATGCCTTAGGTTTCCATCTGGAGAGTCTTGTTTCAGGGGGCCGCTTTGTAGGAATATCAGCGGGTCTTGGACTACAATCTTCCTAGTGCTCAAAAGTTCAGGTAAGACGTTTCAGCATACAGGCTTGAAGATCACTCTGCGGCTTTTGGCTTCGGTTGACTTCTCGCAGCACTAGGACATCCGACCGGCACTTGGCATCGGCTGTTCTCCCAATTTTTTTCCTCTGGGTCCGACTACTTCTGGTTCTCTGCCGACTACCTCTCCTGCTTCGGTAACTGGACCTCGCCTCTGCTCTCTTGGCAATTGGACCTGGACTCCCCTCTCGATGTTCAACTCAGTCTCCTTTTATTTTCGCCTTCTCGGGCCCTTGCACCAAGGGTTGTAAACTGTGAAAAAATCGGCAATTCACCTTGATCCTTTTGTTAAGGCCGACCCGTTCTTTCTACTCCTCTGTGCACTCTTTTTTTTCTTTTTTTTGTCTTGTTGGGCAGCAGAAACTTCTCTGAAACTAGAGGATCTCTTTGATACTAGCTTTTGAAGGTGTTCATGCGCAGAGCTTCGCAAACAACTTTCTCACACACACTTAATCATAAACAACTTTCTTGTACTCTTATACAAAGTTCTGATGGCAAAGCATTGCCCTTTTTTTTTTTTTTTTTTTGACATTCTAGAAACTTTAGTTAAAAACAGTAAATACAATCGATTCCCACAGGGTTATTTACATTAATCTTTAACATAAAATACATAGAGATAAACAAGGTTATTTTTTGTAACAGTTCTCATGAGACTTGACCTCTGTAAAAATCTATGTAAAGCACTTTGGTATTTCTAAACTACATCGAATTTTACACCGGACATGTGGCCAAACTGCAAACACATCGTCCAGATGGCATAGCCAAATAGTGGGTAACAACAGTCTAACCTTCTAGACACCCTAGTTACAAGGGAACTAAATAGATCCCTGAATTTAGATAAGAAATCAGGGCATTATTTTCAGTCTCCTCCTTGAAGGAGGAGACTTTGTCCCATTTAAAGACACCTTGGCACTTATCCAAGCATAATCCCCCCCCAATATATCAGCCCTTTTTAGTTTGCTATGAAGTTGGGCTATTTTGTTTGGCTAGGAAAATTCTACAAACAAATCAAGGACACAACCATTGCCCCCCCCCCCCCCCCGGACATATAAACATTTTTATATGTCCAGGACTCAATTACTACTCTGCTGTTTGGATCTCCAACAAGAACCAACTTTTCCATTTTCTGTCTACTACTAATGATTTGAAATATTCCTCTCCTTTTTTTTCAGAAAACCTTATATAGGATACATAGGATTATGGTGACTGCACAATATAGAGCTTCTCCCAGCCAAGTCATTTCCTTTTAGGAAGCATCAAGTTGCTTCCTAAAAGCATATCTTTCCTACTTGGAGGAAATGTAGTTTTTGCTGCATTTTGTCTCTAGAGTAAGGTTTCTTGTTTCCCCCCACACACACCCACACACACACACTTCCTGTTCTCTTACTACATACACAGTATACGTTAAAACCTCCATGTTCATAATTACTGCTGTACTCCTATTTGAGGAGCTGGAATAGAAGCTGAACTTTGCTGTTAGTGATGACTTAACACAAATTGTTCACCAAACCAAACTTTTTGCTCTGTTCAAGTATAACAGTTTTCGGTAGCAGAATTGTTTAGCAGAAACAAAAACTAAATGATATTTTTGCTATTTATTAAAGCAATAGAATACTGACAAACTTGATACATGCATTATATACTTACTGATACTCCCTGCACTTTATATAAATGTACATAGGGTACTCCATCTTCTGCATAGGCTACAATTAGTGCCTGGAGAATTTGTCCCTGGGCTAGTTCCTCAAATGTACCACATGCCTCTAATGACCAACCAGTCTCTACTGCGAGTAAAAAAAAAAAAAAGCTTTCTTTTATGATAATAACAATGAAAACTCACATATGAAGCATAACAGAGCAGTGAGTGAGTGGCCATTTTAACTGATGATAAATGGAAAAATAAAATACACTTTTGTAAATGATTGAATGACCATGGTCAAATTAAAAACAAACAGAAGCCACTTAAAAATTATAGGAGTTCACTGATACTTACTGATGAAGAAGTACTTACTCTGAAGAAGTTAAAAAAAGATGATTCTGAACAGTTTTATGAGAAGATACAAAAATACTTAAATGACTGCAATAAATGACAATTCCCAAGGGCACCCTTTCTTTGTCAGTTTACAGACAACCTATCCACACAGGTAGATACATACACCTTTTCCACCATCCCCCCCACCCTCTCTCTCAACAATATGGTGTTATCAGAAACCTGTGTTAACCTTTGATCTCTGTTCTACCAAGGCTGAACTCTCCTTTATTCACTAGACTTTCCTGTCCAATGGCTACAAGCCAAAAAAGATCAACAAATTAATTGTTCCTCCCATCTCCTCACATCCCTCTCAACATGTTGACTATAGTGATGCTATCATTGTTCCTTGTATCTGAGGCACCTCAAAAAAAATACCCAGAACACTAAAAAAAAAAAAAAAAAAAAAAAAAATACAATCTCTGCACTGCATTCGAACCTTATTTGAACCAGGCGGGCCACCCTCATCTGCCCTCTCAAGGATCCTTTACTTCCTCTGTTCCAGATGCTTACAAAGTTCCTTGTTCCTGCAACTTGCATTATTATCAAACTAGGAGATCTGCTAATATCTGCCTACAAGAACATTATAAATATATCTGTCACCATAAGAATGGTCGGTTAGGGAATGCTTACCATGCCTTGGATACCTTGTACAGAATCAAATGGAAAAGACTATTATGTTTCACCACACACAAAAAAAACCTAATCATAATAAATATTAATAAATATGGTTGTATTAAACTTCCCAAGATTTGGGAAACTAATTCTTCGGCCCAACAAGGTCTTGCCCAACATAGCTAAGGCTAATCAACAGCACCCAAGTCCTCATAGAACTTTTGGCTTTCAGTCTAATCTTTTCCACTTGTTTTGTGCAAATCTGTATGTTTTTACAATTTTAATATTGTTTCCCTGATGATGTCTAAGCGATTGATATAAAATATAGGAGAGCTTAAACATATTCGGTAATTCTTTACATGTGCTGTATTTATTCCATTAAATCTTAAAATGATTGCAATAAAAATTATTATATAATGATAGTAAAAGACCTTAATGCTACATCTGGAATTAATCCAATCCCAAATACAGGTAAATATGGAAATGTACATGAATTAATGGTCAAAGACTATTAGATTTTTTGCACAGATATAAAATGCAAGAAATAACCTACAAAATATTGAATAAATTCAATAACAAGAGAAATGGCACAAATCAATACAAAAAAAAATAATAATAATAATCTTTATTATTATTATTATTATTACAATTCCAACTATTATAAAATAATGGCTACTTAAACTATGAGCCATGTTGAGAAGAAAGAACAAAAGAACGGGCTTGTTCTTTCTTCTCATCATAAACTTGGCATTGGATTACTGGGTGGCGCTCCACAAGGCTTTAAACAGGGATACTTTAATTTAGATGACTTTGTATGTGAATGTGTGTGCATGTATGCATATATGATGATGAAACAGCCTATTTTTCTATCCACTGCAGGGTGAAGGTCTCTCCCATGTTTTGGGTCTACTACATCTATGGTGACCCAGTCCATATTGGGAGAGTATCTATACTTGGCTGAATGAATGTATGAAGGTGGAAAATAATTGCAAACATCCATGCCTATGCAGGATTCGAACCCGCAGCCTCTTGGCTGAAGAGCGAATACACTAACCACACAGATTTCGTAAAATGCACCTAAAAACACACACACACACACACATTATATATATATATATATATATATATATATATATATATATATATAAGAAAAACAAAGGAAAAAATACTCCACATCAAAACAGTCAGCCTGCTTATTTCAATGTTGATGGGCATGTCGAGAATGTGGAATCTGTTGATAGTAAATAAGCAACGAAACTTCAATTGTGGTAGACTATCAAAGTACTTGCTTGGAAATTATATAACCAGAAATGATAAAAGAAAATTCTAAGATATCCATGAACTGAATCCTTAGTTTTCTCAACCACTGATTTTTACATTGGTATGTGATTCACCTCTTCTGCTTCAATACAGATTTAAGGATTGCAATATTTTTGAAAATAATCATTTCAAAAGTTCACAAATGCACAAGATTTATGCAATCTCGAAACAATGTTAATAATCTGAACTATGTATAATAAGATGAGAACACACCGTTAATTATTGATCCTTGGAAATGTCACATGGTGAAACTTTATTTTTACTGCTCATAATTATTCTAAACCCTGGGTAATAATGTTTAATATGATCTGTAAACTTTACTCACTTTTTAAATTAGGCTGGCCATACTTAATGTTCGAAAATGAATTCAACAATTGCAGTAACACTTTAGTCATTGACGATATACACACAATGTTATATGTCATAGTGACATAATGTTATTTTCAAATTTTTTGAGTATGAATGCTCATTGATACCAATAGCAAAGTTAGGAAAATGCAGGAATAGATATATTTTGAATACCTCTATGAAGAAATTTTGAAGACCTCAGAAAATGTACCAAAATAATCAAAATAACTGCACAGATCGATCAAACTTCAAAAATGAAGATCATGTACTGCCAAATTTTTTTTAGGTGCATTTTACAAAATCTGTGAGCACTTCATGTTTGTTTTATCCATTCACTGTGAAGTTATTCTTGGACTATGAGAGGATGGATTTTTTTACTGAATCATCATCATCAAATTCCTGCCATGTACCCTCAAGGGGTGTACAGGATATGATAGAACTACATGAAAAAAAATTATTTCATTACTAACTTCCCATCTACAATTTTCCTCCAAATCAGTCTGTTACTTGTCAAGACTCCAGCATTATCAGATCTTATATTTCTATCATCTAAGGCACTTTGTACCGTATCAATCCACCTATATCTTGGTCTTCCTCTGGGTCGTTTTGCTGCCAACCGGGCAGAGAACACTTGTTTTGTTAATCTTTCTTCGCCCATTCTGTTTAAGTGACCATACCACCTGAGATTAACTCTGCTAATGCATTCCTGGATGTTGACAATGTCAAGTTCTTTCCTAATATCCTCGTTTTTAATATGATATTGCCATTGATGACATCTGTTAACGCCTATAATCTTTCTCAGGACTCTCATATCTGTGGTCTCTAGTCTTTGGTCAAGTGTTTTACTTCTGACCCAGCTCTCAGATCCATAAGTTAAAACTGGTTTGAACACTGTCTTGTATACAGCTAATTTAGTGTTCCGACTAATTTCTCTATAAATTCATGAATTTATTCAATTGACTTCCTACCATACCAGCTTTGCTGATTCTGTTGTCTATTTCCATATTTAATTTACCATCTTCAGTAAAAATCATGCCTAAGTAGCTGAAATGTTTCACTTGTTCCACAGGTTCTCCATTCACAACACAGTCGCCATTTTCAATGATTCTGTCTATTTTCATTGTCTTTGTCTTTTTATTGCTGACCTTCATACCATATCTATTACAACAGCTATTCAATTTAGTCAGAGAAGTTTGCAGATGTAGCGAATTTATTTAGAAGTATAACATCATCTGCATAAAGCAAAGAGCTGACATTAACATCTCCAATTTTGATATCAGGTTTAATACCAGTTTCCTTCATAATGTGATCCATATAAATAATGAATAACAGAGGGGGATAATGTACATCCTTGTCTCACACCAGATTTAACATTTAAACCATCTTCCTGTACTTAATTCAATTCTAACTGCTGACTTACAACTCAAATAAAGACTACGTATTGTTTGATATAATGCCCCATTGACACCATATAACTGTAGCGTATTGAATAGCTTCTCTCTTGGCACCTTGTCATATGCCTTTTCCAAATCAACAAAACTTAAATACAGATCTCTGTTATATTCCCATGCTTTCTTGACTATTTGTTGTAAAGTGAAGACCTGATCCTGACAGCCTCTATTTGGCCTGACTCCAGCTTGTTCTTCACCAAGCTTTTCTTCCACAATTCTTCTCAACCGTTTCTCAAGTTTACTTGCATAGATCTTGCCAGGAACACTCAGTAGGGAAATGCCTCTGTAATTCTCACATTGTTTTATTTCCCTTTTTATATATGGGTACTATGAGAGCTCTACTCCAATCATCAGGAATTCGCCCCTCTGTCCAGGCTTTCTGAACTATGCAGTGCAGCCACTGTGAGACTCTTATACCACCATACTTCAGCATTTCTGGTCGTATATCATCTACTCCTGCTGCCTTTCCACATTTCAAGCCTTTCATGGCTTTTTCTACTTCAAGTATGGATATGTATTCCTGACTGCATTCCTGGTCAGTGTTTTTTTGTGCTGTCATCACTGCTTGTTTCATTTAGCAGTTTTTCAAAGTAATTACTCCATACTTCAAAGATATCTTTTTCTCCTGTTTTCATGTCACCTTTAACATCTCTAACTCCTTTTACAGCACTCTTTCCTCCATTCCTAAGCTTCAACAACCTCCAGAATATTTTGCCACCTTCTTGATATTTATTTTCTATATTCTTGCCAAAGTCCTTCCGTGACTTTTGTTTGGCTAGTTTTACACACTGTTTATCATTCTTGCATTTGTCTCTGTATTCTCTAAGAGCACTTAGAGACTTATTTGACAGGAACTTTTGATATGATTTTTTCTTTTCTTTCACTGCCTCTTTAACTTCCTGTGTCCACCAGGGAGTTCTGATTTTTTTTTTTTTTATCTTTGCAGACAACTTCACCACATGCCTCTCTGGTAGAATCAATCAATGTTTTCTTCAGAGTTTGCCACTGAATCTCCAAGGTTTGATTCCTATTCTCAAACTCTTTCATCTTTTCTTCAATAATCTTTGTGTATTTTAATTTACAGTTCACATCTGAGAGCTGCTCAACTTTTATTCGCTTTAAAACTTTCTTACATGTTATTCTTTTCATTATGAAATTCAATTTTATCCTGCTCAAGACTAAATAGTGATCACTTCCAATTTCAAATCCTCTGTACACTCTGGTCTCCTGCACCAGGGAGAAAACATCACTATCAACAATAACATAGTCAATGAGACTTTTCTTATTCCTAGCCTCTTCTCTCCATGTGAATTTGTGCACATTTTTATGTTGGAACATGGTGTTAGTAATAACCAGTCCATGTCCTGAGCAGAAATCCTACAGATATTTGCCATTATTATTAGCTTTGCTCTTTTCTCCAAATTTTCCCAAAATATTTTTGTATGTCTCACAATCATTTCCTACTCTGCTATTTAGATCCCCAACAAGGACCAACTTTTCCTTTTTCATTGTGTCAGTTGCTTTTTTCTAAAGCCTCAAAAAAATCCTCCACTTCTACCTTAGTAGAACCTTCTATGGGACCATAGGCACAAATAAGTCTCATTGTCCAATTCCCCATTCTCATATTTGCCCACATTACTCTACTTGAGACTGGTTGCCATTTAAGAAGATAGCCTCGTATTTTGTGTTGAATACTATGGCTACTCCTTTTCCTTGATTGTCATTGCCTGAATATAACATTTTGTATTTATTGCTCAGAAAGATCTCACCAGTTTTGGTCTTTTTTGTTTCAGTCACCCCTATTATGTCGATCTGGTACTTATCTAATTCCTCAGCTAGCTCCATTCCTTTGCCATTCAGGCTTCTTATGTTGATAGTACCGATCTTTAACTCTGGTGATGTTGAGTTGGGGTTTGTTTTCAGATTTGTTCGAGTAGCTGACTTTTCGCTGTTTGCCCTGGTTCCCTGGCGAAAACAACGGGGGCCTTGTTTAACCGGGCGACGCCCCCAGCCGGCATGAAATTTTGTCATATTGTACCATCAATTTTTTATTTTGGCTTAACCAATAAGAATACAATTTGGTCGGCTAAATCCCAAATTGTCAGCCCATCCTCGTTCATTCAGTATTCAAATAGATACCCAACAGGGTGCACCACGAGAAGGTGAGTGATCGGATATTAGGTCAGAAGCCCTGGTTGGTTCTCCGCATTCCTTTAAAGGCTATGTGGGGGTCTCCTCTCAGTTATACAGCTTTGACTCTTAAACATCCCAAAGCTAATAATAATGGCAAATATCTGTTGGATTTCTGTTCAGGACATGGACTGGTTATTACTAACACCATGTTCCAACATAAAAATGTGCACAAATTCACATGGAGAGAGAAGAGGCAAGGAATAAGAAAAGTCTCATTGACTATGTTATTTTTGATAGTGAAACAATATATGATGCTGATCAAGAGTTACAATAGAATAAGTTATCTTTTCTAGCAAATGGCCTAAATAAGACCTTTGCCAACAAAGCATTCAATAATTACAGGATTCCTACTACTTTGGCTGAAGAAGAAATCGCTCGCATTCTGCCTTCTTATGTCAAATAAATATTGAAATGTATTAAAATTTTCAAATAGCTTAATATTTGTGTAGCATTTCATCCTGCCCAGAAATTCTCTGCTTTTCTTTCTTCACTTAAAGATCCCTTAAAGAATCCCTCCATTAACCTTCCCATTAAGCTAGTATATTATTTTTTCGTGTAAACTATCTTCTATTGTACAATTTGGAAGATCTGTCTCTGTTCTTCATGACGAATATAAAACAGACAGCAAGTAATGTGAAACTAAACAAACTGACCTTATGGACTATCTCTACTAAACACAAGGTCATATGGAAAAACACAAAAATGCTACACTAAAGTAGATTCCTTATGGAAAGGCTTTATAAAGAAAGCTGTGAAACATTATCATCTCCTAATCTGAACAGATAGGATGGCCCATGTTTATCTCCCTTATATTATTATTATCATTACAAGACCCCATGGAGTCAAAGACTCATCTAGAAGGTCCCTTTGTCATACACACAACTCATCACACCATGCCTTAAACGCATTCATATTCGCTGCAGACTCAGAGGCAATGCATTCCAATCATTCACAACTCTCTGTGTAACTCTCTTTATACAGCTTCCAGGGATGACCGCTTGTTCTCTCCCAATCTACCACCACTTGATGGAAAACCCTCTTCAACGTTAATCCTATAGCAACCCATTACCAACTTATACATCTCTATCATATCACTCTGATCCACTAAACTCTGCAAATTGCATCTTCTCAACCTTTCTTCATATTTATCAGATATCAGCAACTACCTTAGTCAATAGCCTCTGAACCTTTTCCAACATCTCTTCATCCTTTTGAAAACCAGATGACCAAATCTGTGCATAGTAGTCCATATGTGCCATATGATATGATATGCACCAGGAAGCATCAGTGAATAAACTACTCTAAACTTGTGCTCCTGCATTTTATTATTATTGCAGGTATTTTTCATCAAAATTAATCATTAAACTGAAATCTTAACAGCAAGTATTAAAAGCGGATTACTTCTGCACAAACTGTAAGCACTTATAGTGCATTAAATCAGCTATCTTTCCAGTTCAACCGTACGAAGTAAAGATGACGGAAACAAAATCAAATGACGAACATTCACCCCATGGCTCACCAGTGCAGCACCATCAATCGCTGATGACAAACCAACAACGTGCTGTAATCAATTCTAAAAATATCGTCAGGTGCCATTGTTTCAGGCCCATAAAGTACATCTAAATTAATAACAGCAATAAACAAGTTCAAAGACGCTTGCCCCCAATCGCACATATATGCTCGACCAGAACTAACATTTGCACAGAGGGAACAAGAACGTCATCTTCGAAAAGAACTTGAAGAAAAACGTCCAAATGGAGATGCCAGTTCGACCATCAACTACAAACAAGTTAAAATAGTGCAAAAATCAAATAATGCCACTAGTAGCCACCATGGAAATCAGTATGCGGGCACTGCATAGGAAATGTGCAAAACCCCTGTGGTAAAATATATTCCTCACAGAACTGTGCATATCCACTTCACCACAATCCCTGGCCTAAACTCCAATCTTAATAGTGTCTGGTACCACCTTCAGTCTACAAAGCCAGACCTACTCATTCTGGCAGAAACTCAAATCTCACCCCCCACCCAGCACTATTTATCTCAAATTTCCAAAATACACACTCTTGAACTCCTTTCGACCCAAGGGTGGCATCTGTGCATATATCCACTCTGACATACCTTGCCAGAGCACACCCAACCTAGACTCAACCAACTTTGACCTTCTTTGATTGAAAATATCCCTTTCCCCACTCAGTCAAATTCATTTGCTGTCTCTATTGATCCCTCAATGCAAATCCAACTACTCTGAGATCTTTAATTTCCTCTCTTTAAAAATTGATTTTCTCCAGTCCCACTTTCCCAACAGCAAAATTATCCTCCCAGGAGATTTTAATGTCCATAATGGCAACTGGCTTTTCTCCTTCAGTTGTATAGATCCTGCAGGCAGAGATGCTGAAACATTTGCTATCATTAACGACCTTACATAACTTGTTCAAATGCCAACCAAAATAAAAGATAACCATTCCCCAAAAACCCTAGATCTCTTCCTCACAATGATTCTTCCAAATACACAGTGAAAGTAGTTGGCCTCTAGGTAATTCTGACCACAATCTAGTGTTCATCTTCTCTCCCATGCAACAACACTTACACAGCCACTCGCATCCAAGAGTAGTGCCAAGTGGGACAGCCTCTGCAACTTCTATGCCACATTCCCATGGTTGGACCCAAACATATGCAAACATATGCACCGAACTTACAAAAGTAATCCTCACTGGCATGGAAACATACATTCCCTACTCTGAACTGCAATTCCCTACCTAAACCCTGGTTCTCCAAAAGATGTGTCAAGACTGTACAAATGAAAAAACAAACATACATAACTGACTTAAATCAAGAACTCCATCTTCCTTTAGAGCTTAAACTGAAGGCCAAAATAGATGCACAAAAACAATCAATGATTCCAAAACAGAAAGAGCAAAAAGCAGGAAACTAGCAGCTTGTCCAAATGGCAGGTGAGCCGTTTGGTCTCTTGCCAAAGCAATTGGCCGTAATTTATGCCCAAGACTATTCTTACCACATCATACCAAGATGGCTCTATTGCATCACCAATAGAAAAATCAAATCTTCTGGCTTCACACTTTGCTTCTAATGCAGTCATAACTGACAATTGTAAATGCCCTCCAACCATTCCAGATGCCCAACATAAAATGCCCCCTATATCCTTTTGCAAGAAAGAGATCAGAAAAATACTGTTTAAATTAGACACAAAAAAAGTCTCCTGGCCCTGATGGCATTCCTCCAATTGTCCTGAAAGTTGGTGCACCAGAACTGACTACTATCCTATGTCGTCTGTATATACTCTCTTACTCCACTGGTATCTTTTCCTCAACCTGGTAACTGGTCTATATTCAACCCAATTCCAAGAAGGGCAACATGTCATTGCTGTCCAACTACCGCCCTATCTTACTTACCTGTCTTGTCAAAAGTAAGGGAAAAAATCATCAATTTCAAACTCCTACACTACCTTGAGGGCACATACCTAATAAACAACCACGAGTATGGATTCTGTTGCTGCTGATCAGCAGGAGATCTGCTCACACTTGTAACCCATATCTGGACAAATGTCATGGAGAAGTTTGGTGAATCTCAAGTGGTTGCACTTGATATCCCCAAAGCTTTTGACCGGGTCTGGCACAAAGGCACAACTACCATCATTTGACTGTCTCAGGACTTCTGTAATTGGATTGCCAGCTTTCTGCCTGGACACATACTGTGAATGATGGTGGATGGTTCCTTATCCTCTCACCATTCAACTAATGCCAGGGTTCAACAAGCTTCTGTCCTCTCAGCAACCCCCTTCCTGTTATATATTAATGATCTACTTCAGTTGACCACCAACCCAATACACAGTTTTGCAGATGACAGCGCATTGCACTCCTCCCTTTCATTTGATAAACCTTACTCTCCACAACTCACCTCAACCTACAGAACATCAACCACCACCACTGCCCTCGATTCTGATCTCCAAGCCATTCTCCAATGGGGTTCAGATATAACCTCATCAATTTCAATGCTAATAAAACCCAGTTCTGTCTTATTTCTTGCAAAAAAAGAACAATTCCCCCCCCCCCCCAGTATAATTTTTGATAACACTCAAATTTTAGACAAGATGAGATTTCTCTTCTTGGAATTACCCTGACGTCAGGCCTCTTCTGGCATAAGCACATCACAACCATAGCATTCTCAGCTTCCAAAAACCTAGGATTTCTCTTTTGCTAACAAGATGTTTCTTCACTCCTGAACAGCTGATAACATTATACAAATCACAAATCCGCCCAGCTATTGAATACTAGAAAAAAAACCCAAAAAACTACGATTTCTCTTTTGCTCAAGATGTTACTTCACCCCTGAACAGCTAATACCATTATACAAATCATAAATCTGCCCAGCTATTGAATACTGCGCTCACATATGGGGTGAAGCCCCTAAAAGCTCTCTCAAAATGCTTGACTCAATACAGAGAACAATTAGACGTATTAATGTCCAATCTCTTTCCAACTCACTCACCCCATTTTTGCACAGACGTTTGGTTTCTGCAATATGCATATTCTACAAATATTTCCATGGGAAATGCTCATCAGAAATAACATCGATAATTCCAGCTACTTAGTACTAAGCTTGTTGGACACATGCAGCTGCTGCTCAACATCCCTTCATAGTGCACCTTAAAACAAACGGAACAAGTTTCTTTTTCTCTTCTCTCATTCCTGCAACTGCTGTATTGTGGAAAAGTCTTCCCCCTGTTGTGTTTCCCAAGGAATACAATACAATATACAGTCTTTCAAATCAAATGTAAACAAGTTCCTCCTTTCCCAACCCACTAACCATATATGGTTGATCAACCAACCTCTCGTGTATGGACTCAACATAAAAATGCAGTCAAGACTTTATGCAAGGGAACCAGAATCTCCTTATTTCTACAAGTGTCCTCTGCATCATCCCAGAACTCCTTTTGTTTTCCACACAATTTTGGCAATGTGTCCTCCAAATTTTAGATCCTTATCCACCATCACTCAAAGATCTGATATTTCTTCCATTTCAAACAACATATCCTCACCCAGCATAAATTCTACATCCTATCTTTGTTTCCCAAATTTTAAAACTTACATTTCACAACATGTTCTGGCATCTCCACTCTCATGCTCATTCACTCAATCTATTAAAGGCTGTCTTCTTGTAAGGTCAGAACATCTGCTCTATTCCTCATAATTTTTAAACAGCAATGGTACTAAAACAGACTGCTAAGGCACACCACACCACTCATGACTTTCTTCTTATGGTATATTGCTTCCCCATATACAATTTGCTGATACCTATCAGAGAGCCAATCTCCAATCCAATGCACTAGTCTAATATCCAACCTAATCCACTCTATTTGACTATCAACTTATCATGCAGTCTTCTATGAAAAGCCTACACAAAATCTCAGCATACTAATATGTATACTACTCCTTTGTCCAATGAAGCCATCACCTTATAGTGATAAGTGAGTAGATTACTAAAACATGACCTCCCTTTAGCAAATCCATGCTATCCACCAAAGATAACACAAAGGTTGTCAACCTAATTCTGGATTCTGGTTCTCACCAGCCTCTCTAACACTTTACTCCCAACAACTGACACACATATAAGCCTATAATTTAATACTTGAATTCTGTCACATCCCTTATGAAGCAGCACAATCTTGCCTTCCACTCCTTTGGAATCTGACCCAATGTAAGGCTCATATTAAACAAAATATGTCAAGGCAGATGTCAACTCCCTGGCATATTTCTTCAAAATATGTGGTGATATACCATCAAATCGCACAGTCTTATTAATATCAAGTTTACTTATTTCCCCATATACCTCTTGCTCATTTACAGTCTGTTTCGCCTCCTCATTTCACCTTCTGCTCTGAAACTCTCTATGATGTCACATTTATAAGAATGAACTCCTCATTAAATATCTCAACTATATTCTCTGCAGAAGCAGTTCTTATACCATTTTCTCCAATCAATGTCATCCTTCCATCATCATCCTTCTTTTATTATTTATGGCTATATACTGAAAAAACTATTTTTTTTTTTTACTTCATTAGCTAATGCTGCTCATACCGTGAACTTTTACCACCCTTCGAAACAAGTCACTCTTCTTGCCTGCTCTTTGAAATCCTCACGGAATTAATTCTTAGTGATCTCATGTTGCCTTTATAATGCCTTCTTCCTTTGTACAATGGGCAGCACTATTGGCAAGATATTTTTTCTAAGTTGGTACATCTGTCAAGCATCCATGTGAATGAAATTGCAAGTCATTATATCAAGTAGTTTGTTTTATACAGCAGCCTGAAGCAAAAGTGTTGTCTGTACCCCTTGAAATAGGTAAAATTGAGTATCGTGCGGTTATAAAATTCTTTGTAAAAGAAGGTTTAATGCCAAAAGAAATTCATTTGAAGTTCATAAAAGTTCATGGGTAATCGTCTCCTCCATTTTTGACAAGAAATGGACTGCAGAGTTTAAACGTGGCCATACCAGCCTTGAAGATGATCCACTTGAAGGACGTCCAAAAAAGTGCAACAACACCAAAAATGGTGCTTGCTCACAGCAGATCAAAAACGCACTTGCATGAAAATCTCTGAAACAGTGCTTGGAGCATTTTAACAAGAATAAAACTGATTTAGTGCATCGATTTATTATATGGATGAGACTTAGATTCATGACATAGTATTGGATGACTGGGGAGTCAAAGTGCATGAAATTGTTGAGACTATAGGCATTTCAAAAGAACACGTAGGATATGTTTTGCATGGAGAATTGCAAATGAAAAAGCTTTGCGCAAGATGCTTCCTCACAGCAGATAAAAAATGCACTCACATGAAAATCTCTGAACAATGCTTGGAACATTTTAACAAGAATAAAACTGATTTTGTGCGTCGATTTATTACTATGAATGAGACTTCGATTCACCATTACACACCAGAATCCAAACAGCAGTCAAAACAGTGTACAGAAGCCGGTTGTTCAGCGCCAAAGTAGACAAAGTCAGTTCCATCAGCAGGAAAGGTCATGGCATCAGCATTTTGGGATTCTAAAGGTGTGTTGTTTATTAATTATCTTGAAAAGGGTAAAACAATAACCGGGGAATATTATTCCAATCTTTTAACCAGACTACACGAATTTTAATCATGAAAAAATTTGTGAAGAAAGACTAGGTTTGCAGAAGAAAAAATTCATCTTTCATCAGGACAATGCACCTACCCACAAAGGTGTTTTGGCAATGGGAAAATTAAGGGATCTGCACTATGAACTGTTGGAACATCCACCCTATTCCCCAGATTTCGCTCCCTCTGACTTCTACCTCTTCCTGAAACTAAAACTTTCCTCGCTGGTCAGCATTTTTCTTTGAATAAAGAGGTGATTGCAGCTGTAGAGGGGTATTTTGCAGATCTTACTGAAAACCACTACAGGGATAGGATAATGGTGCTGAAATAAATGTATTAGTCTTAAGGGAGATTATGTTGAAAAATAAAAATTTTGAAATTATGAATCTGTTTTTTCATTGTTAGGCTGAGAACTTTTCAGACCACACTCGCATTTGCATGCTTAATCTCTTCATTCATCCATTTCATACATACCTTATTTAACTTTCTGACCCTTGGAATACATTTAGAAATTGCTTCTACTAGATAGTTCTTGAATATCACTAAAGAAGCACTGAGCTCCTTTCCACCCAACACCTGCAAGCTGTCTCCTGAGCTTCTCATAATCACTAGCCTTGTAGTCCCACATATACCTTTCCTCGTGGAAGCCCTCACATGGTTTGCAACCACCAAAGTAATCACTTCATGGTTATTTTCACCAACTGGAGGATGATCTGACAACACACATTTATAACATCCTCTGAAATGATTAAATCTTAGATCCTCAATCCTCATGTGTCCTCTGTTACATATACTGCCTGAAGTAGTTGTCTCTCACATACTTGAGAAACTCATTTCCTTTACTTCTGGATGCTATCTCATCATCCAAGTCCATATTGTCATAATTAAAATCATCCATAATAATCACGTTTCTTATTTGCTTAGCTAATTTGATTTTATTTTATATTTCATGGTCACTACCATCCACATTACCAGGTCTATAGCAACATTTTACTACGTATTTCATTCTTTTTACCTCTATCTCACATCATACTGCCTCAAAACCACTGCCAATATTTCTCTCTTGTATCGCTACCTTATATTGACATAACTTCTATCAGCAATAGAACTTAACCTCCCTTTATATCTTCACTAAATACATCATTCCCTTTCATCTCTATTCCTGTCAAGATGTCATCCTGATCAAACCATGTCTCACTTATTCAAATAATTTTTGAGTGAACAAAACGAAATCAATGCAACCATTTCATTTCCTTCGTTTTTTGATACTTCTGGCATTCATAAACAAACATAACAGATCATTCCTGGATCTATAATAAGCTTCTCTGATAACACTTATTAGATATGACTTCTCCATACTTTAATTGAGCTATTTTTTTTTCTCCTTACTCATCCTGGAACCCTCTTCAAATCCAGCTGTTTTCCCTACATCCCAGGTCTTCCCATTCACTTCTTGTTTACACACACACATTCACATCCTCTTTAAACATCAACCTTTCTTCAAATTGCCAATGTACATCATCATCATCAAATTCCTGCCATGTACCCTCAAGGGGTATACAGGATATGACAGTACTACATGAAAAAATTACATCATTACTAACTTCCTATCTACAATTTTCCTCCAAATCAGTCTGTTACATGTCAAGACTCCAACATTATCAGATCTTATATTTCTATCATCTAAGGCACTTTGTACCGTGTCAATCCACCTATATCTTGGTCTTCATCTGGTTCGTTTTCCTGCCAACCTGGCAGAGAACACTTGTTTTGCTAATCTTTCCTCTCCCATTCTATTTAAGTGACCATACCACCAGAGATTAGCTCTGCTAATGCATTCCTGGATGCTGACAATGTCAAGTGCTTTCCTAATATCCTCATTTTTAATATGATATTGCCATTGATGCCATCTGTTCACGCCTCTAATCTTTCTCAGGACTCTCATATCTGTGGTCTCTAGTCTTTGGTCAAGTGTTTTACTTCTGACCCAGCTCTCAGATCCATAAGTTAAAACTGGTTTGAACACTGTCTTGTATACAGCTAATTTAGTGTTCCGACTAATTTCTCTCTTATTCCATATGAATTTATTCAATTGACTTCCCACCATACCAGCTTTGCTGATTCTGTTGTCTATTTCTATATTTAATTTACCATCTTCAGTAAAAATCGTGCCTAAGTAGCTGAAATGTTTTACTTGTTCTACAGATTCTCCATTCACAACACAGTTGACATTTTCAATGATTCTGTCTATTTTCATTGTCTTTGTCTTTTTATTAGGCTGACCTTCATACCATATCTATTACAACAGCAATTGAATTTAGTCAGAGAATCTTGCAGACTTGTAGCAGATTTATTTAGAAGTATAACATCATCTGCATAAAGCAAAGAGCTGACATTAACATCTCCAATTTTGATATCATGTTTAATACCACTTTCCTTCATAATGTGATCCATATAGATAATGAATAACAGAGGGGTTAATGTACATCCTTGTCTCACACCAGATTTAACATTAAACCATCTTCCTGTACTTCCTTCAATTCTAACTGCTGACTTACAACTCAAATAAAGACTAAGTATTGCTTGATATAATGCCCCATTGACACCATATAACTGTAGCGTATTGAATAGCTTCTCTCTTGGCACCTTGTCATATGTATGCCTTTTCCAAATCGACAAAACTTAAATACAGATCTCTGTTATATTCCCATGCTTTCTCGACTATTTGTCGTAAAGTGAAGATCTGATCCTGACAGCCTCTATTTGGCCTGACTCCAGCTTGTTCTTCACCAAGCTTTTCTTCCACAATTCTTCTGAACCATTTCTCAAGTATACTTGCATAGATCTTGCCAGGAACACTCAGTAGGGAAATACCTCTGTAATTCTCACATTCAGTTTTATTTCCCTTTTTATATATGGGTACTATGAGAGCTCTACTCCAATCATCGGGAATTGGTCCCTCTGTCCAGGTATTCTGAACTATGCAGTGCAGCCACTGTAAGACTTTTATACCACCATACTTCAGCATTTCTGGTCGAATATCATCTACTCCTGCCTTTCCACATTTCAAGCCTTTCATGGCTTTTTCTACTTCAAGTATGGATATGTATTTCTGACTGCATGCCTTGTCAGTGTTTTTTACCACTGTGGTGTCTTAACTGCTTGTTTCATTTAGCAGTTTTTCAAAGTAATTACTCCATACTTCAAGGATATCTTTTTCACCCGTTTTCATGTCACCTTTATCATCTCTAACTCCTTTAACAGCACTCTTTCCTCCATTCCTAAGCTTCTTCAACAAACTCCAGAATATTTTGACACCTTCTTGATATTTATTTTATATATTCTTGCTAAAGTCCTCCCATGACTTTTGTTTAGCTAGTTTTTTTACACACTGTTTAGCTTTGTTACATTTGTCTCTGTATTCTGTAAGAGTAAAAGCTGACTTATTTGCCAGGAACTTTTAATATGCTTTCTTCTTTTCCTTCACTGCCTCTTTAACTTCCTGTGTCCACCAGGGAGTTCTGATTTTTTTTTTTTTTTATCTTTGCAGACAACTTCACCACATGCCTCTCTGGCAGAATCAATCAATGTTTTCTTCAGAGTTTGCCACTGAATCTCCAAGGTTTGATTCCTATTCTCAAACTCTTTCATTTTTTCTTCAAATAATCTTTGTGTATTTTAATTCTACAGTTCACATCTGAGAGCTGCTCAACTTTTATTCGCTTTAAAACTTTCTTATATGTTATTCTTTTCAATATGAAATTCAATTTTATCCTGCTCAAGACTAAATAGTGATCACTTCCAATTTCAAATCCTCTGTACACTCTGATGTCCTGCACCAGGGAGAAAACATCACTATCAACTATAACATAGTCAATGAGACTTTTCTTATTCCTAGCCTCTTCTCTCCATGTGAATTTGTGCACATTTTTATGTTGGAACATGGTGTTAGTAATAACCAGTCCATGTCCTGAGCAGAAATCCTACAGATATTTGCCATTATTATTAGCTTTGCTCTTTTCTTCAAATTGTCCCAAAATATTTTTTTATGACTCACAATCATTTCCTACTCTGCTATTTAGATCCCCAACAAAGACACACTTTTCCTTTTTCATTGTGTCAGTTGCTTTTTCTAAAGCCTCAAAAAATTCCTCCACTTCTACCTTAGTAGAACCTTCTGTGGGACCATAGGCACAAATAAGTCTCATTGTACAGTTCCCCATTCTCATATTTGCCCACATTACTCTACTTGAGACTGACTGCCATTCAAGAAAATTAGCCTCATATTTTGTGTTGAATACTATGGCTACTCCTTCTTTTCCTTGAATTTCTTTGCCTGAATATAACATTTTGTATTTATTGCTCAGAAAGATCTCACCAGTTTTGGTCTTTTTTGTTTCAGTCACCCCTATTATGTCGATCTGGTACTTATCTAATTCCTCAGCTAGCTCCATTTCTTTGCCATTCAGGCTTCTTATGTTGATAGTACCGATCTTTAACTCTGGTGATGTTGAGATGGGGTTTGGTTTCAGATTTGTTCCAGTAGCTGACTTTTCGCTGTTCGCCCTGGTTCCCTGGCGAAAACAACGGGGGCCTTGTTTAAACGGGCGACGCCCCAGCCAGCATGAAATTTTGTCATGTTGTACCATCATTTTTTATTTTGGTTTAACCAATAAGAATACAATTTGGTCGGCTAAATCCCAAATTTCCAGCCCATCCTCGTTCGTTCAGTATCCAAGTAGATACCCAACAGGGTGCATCACGAGAAAGTGAGGATTGGACATTAGGTCAGAAGCCCTAGTCAGTTCTCCGCAATCCTTTAAAGGCTATGTGGAGGTCTCCTCTCAGTTATACAGCTTTGACCCTAAAGCACCCCTATGAAACATTGCCAATGTTTCAGATTTTAATTAACTCTTAGAATGGATTGACCATTCATTACCTTAAAGTCATCATAGGACTTTGTTGAATTCTCATTTGTTAAGCAATATATGGTATGTTTTGGAATGACGATGTCAATATGATCAAAAATCCTACCAATAAATAATTTTATAAATGCTATCCATCTTTTATTCCTTTTAATTATGTTCTATTTATATTCCTGTGTTGAAACAGTGCTGATACAAGGATTTCATAATAATTATGAGCATGAAAAAACAATTAGTCACTTAGTGGCTTTGATCCATAGCAACTATTAATCGATTATAGGTCAAAGCCAAATAACTGGGAGGAAACCTAAACATCACCTTTAAGGAATTCAGAGAAATGACTAGGGCTTCTGGCTTAATGTCCAATACTCACCTTCACATGGTATATCCTGTTAGTAGGTATCAGCTGGGTACTGAACGAATTAGAATAGGCTGGCAAACTGGTACTTAGCTGACCAAACTGTACTTTCTATTGGCTTAAACCACAAATGCATATGAATATGCAATGATTAGATTTCTTTCCAGCTGAGGCACTGCCCAGGTAAACAAGGTCGCTGCTGTTTTTGTCCAAGACAGATAGTGAAAAAGTCAGCTACTGGAACAAGCTCAACAATTAGAACAAACCCAATGTTAGAAGAAGAAGAAAAAGAATAAACCCAATGTTAGAAGCAAAGATAGGAACCATCAGTATAAGGATATTAATGGAGAGCAAATTTAGCTTGGAGACTAGAAAAGTACCATGTGGACATAACTGACATCACTGAAACAAAGAAGACAAAAAACATGTGAGATCATACTAAATAATAAGTATAGGATGTTATATTTGGGCAATAATGACCAAGGAAAGAAAGATAACACCAAACATGAAGATAAACTTCTTGATTGGAAGGCACTTTCAAGTAGTTGTGGGCAAACTTCAAAATGTGGAAATGAACAATGAAACTTATTTGTGCCTATGGTCCCACTGAAGTCTTCTAAGAAAATAAGTAAAGGAATTTTTTTTGAGTCAATAGAGTAGGCAGCTGACAAAGAAAATGGGAAAAAAGTGGTACTTGTTAGAGATCTAAACAGCGGAGAAGGAAATGACTTCCACCAGGAAAAGAGAAAGCTTTTGGGAAAATTCGGAGAAAAGAGCAATAATAATGGTAAGTATCTGCTGGATTTCTGCTCAGGATACAGATTAGTAATTACTAACACCATGTTCAACATAAAGATATGCACTAGTTCACATGGGGAGAAAGAAATAAAAGCGTCACTACCAACAATGACTGTTATTGTTGATAGTGATATGTTCATGCTGGTTCAGGATACAAGAGTACAGAGGATTTGAAAGAGAAAGTGACCATCACTTCATTTAAACAGGATAAAACTAAATAGCACATTGAAAAGAACAGTATGTAAAAAAGTTTTAAACAAAATTAAAGTTGAGCATCTTTTACAAGTATATTGTAGACTCCACTATACAAGTGTTATTGAAGAAAAAATGAAACAGTTGAAAAATAAGAACCAAAACTTGGAGTCTCAGTGTTAAACTCTGAAAAAAAACATTGATTCAGCTATGGAGCTGTATGGTGAAGTTATCTTCAAGGATAAATAAATAAGAGCACCAGGGTGAAAGCAAGATGCTAAAGAAGCAGTCCTGGACAAGAAAAAAACATACCAAAAGTCAGCAGAATCATGTTAAAAACGAAGACATTAGGAAGGAACTTGAAATTGTTTGCAATCAAGAATAAGTGAGCAGGGTTAATCTAAGGTAGTATAGTCACCTAAATAGAATGGAAGAGGAAATGCTATCACAACAGGAGTTTGATTTTTTTCCTGCCAAGTTGGCAGGAAAGATCCAGAGGAAGACCAAGGTCAAGGTGAATTTATTCAGTCAGAAGTGCCTTAGAAGAAAGAAATGCTAGATATAACAATACTAGAGTGCTGACAAGTAACAGACTAATTTGGAGGATAACTGTTGATAGGAGTTTATTAATAATGTAAAAGTTAATCACGCCGTACCCCAATGGTCTACATAAACTATGGGTGAAGAAGAAGAAAGTAGTGCTGTCAATATTAGCTTGAATACCCCTTCAGGGTACATATCAGGAATATGATGATGACAATGAAAAAATTATTAATTCAATTCTCTACTAGTCTCATACACTTCTTCAGGAAAGTTTGTTAAATAAGTTTAACAAACTTTCTTAAATATGATATAATTTTAACAAACTGTATCACTGAAATGGAATCAATAGTTGAAAATGGGTTAACAATGGAGATGGCTGATTGAGTATGTCCTTAATAAGAATTGTAACATTTAACAACATGTGTATTATATTCAAGGTTGGTATGCACAAGATTTCTGATGATTCATGACAAACTTCATATAGTATGATGCACTGGTTCTTACTGTACTGAGTAGGTGTGCATAACATTTTTGAAGCTTCCTTGAATTTTCTGACACTGTATCATTTTTGTCTTTTGTCATAGTACAGGATTATCATCATTAACTTCATGACAGATTAAACCAAGTTTTGTGTTTTCATTCCGACATGTTGACATGCAGATCTCTGACAGTCCTGTTTGTCTTAAATATGAACAGTAGATTTTATAAATCTACTAGCTTATTAAGGGATGGTAGGTGAAATCTTGAATAGGGGGAATGAAATCTACTTTTATGCCATGGTGTAGTATTTCAGAAATTTCAGCTGCTAATGCAAGATATGCAGAAGAGTTCCCACATCTTCACATTCTTACTTGTCTGTCACTGAAGGGAGGGGAATGGGGTTGTAAGATATTGTGGATCATCTTGTATCCATTTTCAGATAGAGAGTATGGCTGAGATATTTAAGTTCTTGATTCCTCTTCTCCATATCATTAGAGATCCTGTATGCTCTGTTACTTAGTTATTTAATTAATCACTATCTTTTGAGACCAGGTGGTGATAAGATGTGCATTGACACATATTAGTGGGATGGATTTCTTTACACCAAATAAATGTGCTCTAATCAGAAACCTGTAAGAAGATGTCAAGAAAGAGTGAGGTCCTGTTGTTTCAAATTCAAGATTGAAATTTATGCTAGGGAGTATCTGTGAATTGTTGTAGTCATTATGTTGAAACTACCCAGATGATGGATATGTCATAATGCAGTCATATTTAATTTTTAATAGTGACTTTCTTTTTAAATAAATCAGCTGAAAGCTGAGATAGAGTTGAGTTCGCAAGATACTTTTTTTGTTGACAGTATTCTTCTTGAATACAAGAAGAAAGTTACAAATTAGAAAATACATAAAGATACATAAAAATAATGTCCCAGAGATATAAGAAGTATCAAGATTTACCTACCTCCAAGCTGTTCAAACATCTGTCACATGCAGTAGTGTTATACATAGGAAAAACAAAGTCCTTTATTTAAAAATATATTTTACAATACATTGGAAAAAAAATAAACAAATGAATTGGTGAAAAAACCAACAGACCTTTTAGCAATCCCAGATGTTACAAATCCATTTACAAATGTCCCCAGAAAATAAACTAAATCTACAGTGAAATCTTTTCCCATCACATGCCATCCTACATTGTTCAAACATTGCAAAATAATAATAAATCAGAGCATAACTGCTCTGTCAGAAAATTCAAGGAAGCTTCACAGAATGTGAAGGATTTTTGAAGCTTCAATGAATTTTGATTCTAAAAACCGCGTGGTTAGCTTAGTGGCTTTGCGCTTCGCAACCATATGCCCGGGGAAGGAGTGTCCCAAGTTCGATTCCCGTTGTAGACGTGAGGAATTTGAGGATCTTCCTCAGGCATAGCCAAGTTAGCTGGTCTTGGGCGCGGTCAGTAGAGGGTTTTTCCCGCCAGTTTATCTGGCGTTTTTCATCCCGCAAACAGGCAAACCGGCCCCGTGAACATACGCCTCTACAGTCAAAAATATCCACCCCACCCCCCACCCCCCCAGCGGCAGACCAGGCGACAGGTCGGTTGGGAGTTGTACTAACAAGAAGTCGCATCTAAAAGTAACACGCGGACCCTGCATAAGAAGCGGGAATAACGCGTATAAGAATAAGTGAATTTGATTCTAAATTTAACGTAGTAAAATGCTGGTCATTTAACTTATATTTAACAAACTCTCCCAAACATACCTTCTGGTCTTTTTCTTCTCCAATACAAAAGACAGGCAATACAAAACTGGGTTGTCACCGATCCAGCAGCAGAAGTCAGAAACTTTAATTATTTATCCTTAGTGTGTAAATAGCTAATAATATTTTAAAAGTAGCTTATATAATAGTTTATGATATTTAATAAAAATATTATTTAATGTCACTTTTTGTTTATGAAAATTAACAGTAAAAACAAGTAACTAAATGAAATGATAATATTATCCTACAAAACACTTGCAAAGATAGTTACAACAGATGTAGTGAAATTTAATACTTACAATCAATAGGTTTCACATTGGCTAAATAACACTCAGAAGCTTGAAATGGCAACGTCATGAAATCACTCCTTTAAAGGAAAAAAAGAGGAGAGAAGATTGGATTTTTTTTTACATTCAAAATTTAAATTACAAAGAAGAAAAGTATTCAAAGAAACTACAGTTATATATCTTGAATATAAATGTACTTGATAAAGCAAATTTGAAGAGATGCTTAATTATCAATTATTTGTTTGTTTTGTCATGAATTAGTATTATATACTAATTCATGTTGCTTTAACATAGGACAAAGTAATTTAGCAAAAGATACTGGAAACTTGCATACAGCAAATGCATGTCTTCTTTTCTGTTTAACATATCCACATTGTTCATCAGATTGGAAATGAGTAATTATTAGAGTTCATGAATGTTATAAATAAAAGCAGTTACTTTAACTGATTTAACTGCTTATGATGTTTTGGCTTCAACTGCTGATGCTGTTAAAGGAGACACTGTTTTCTCTAAATTGAATAGAGTGCATTTCACAAGATTACTGTGAATAATCAAACTATCAAAAACCATTCATGACTTATTTTTCTTGGCATTAACAACACCACAAACACTTTTATCAACAAAGATGTTTTATTAACGCTTATATTTCACTGATTTTCAACTCAGCATCATCAGAGCACAACACAGATGTAAATGCAACAGTGAGTGAGTGAAACAATATAATTGCAAAAGACAAAAGACCTAAAGTCCTATATTTGGTGCCCCCTAACGAGGAAAAAAAAAAAAAAAAAAACAGCAGTTATCCAGGAGTTTTTCTTAGGATAACAGTCTCCCAAATTTTTGGCAAATTAATGCAACCATATTTGTTAAGGTTGGGAGAATTCTTCAAAGCCATTGCTGACTCAAAAAATAATCTTTCAGATCTATAATGACTCCTAAATAGCACATTCGTTTTCCTCCATCTAATCCTGTGTGAAGGAGTGTCCAAAGCGTGGTCTGCCAGTCCCGACTTGCCATAGTAATAGTAGCGAATGTATCATTCATGTTCTTCCAGGCGGATGTTCACTGATCTTCCTGTTTGCCCATAATAGGCCAAGTCACAGTCACATGGAACTTCGTACACTCCTGGGTGTGCTAAAGGGTGAAGTTTATCCTTAGGCGAGTGGGATCAGAGTTGCCAGCTTGACATTAGGTTTGAAAGTGGTGTGAAGGCCATGTTTCAACAATACTTTGGCTATCTTTTCCGATGTACCTCTGATATAGGGAATAGAAATGGTCATGTTGTATTCTTGTGTATACACCCAGGAGTGTATGAAGTTCCGTGTGACTGTGACTTGGCCTATTATGGGCAAACAGGAAGATCAGTGAACATCCACCTGGAAGAACATGAAAGATACATTCGCTACTATTACTATGGCAAGTTGGGACTGGCAGACCATGCTTTGAACACTCCTTCACACATGATTAGATGGAGGAAAATGAATGTGCTATTTAGGAGTCGTTATAGATCTGAAAGATTATTTTTTGAGTCAGCAATGGCTTTGAAGAATTCTCTCAACCTTAACAAATATGGTTGCATTAATTTGGGAGACAGTTATCCTAAGAAAAACTCCTGGATAACTGCTGTTTTTCTTTTTTTTTTCGTTAGAGGGCGCCAAAAATAGGACTTTAGATCTTTTGTCTTTTGCAGTTATATTGTTTCACTCACTCACTACTGTCGCGTTTACATGTGTGTTGTGCTCTGATGATGCTGAGTTGAAAATCAGCGAAATATAAGCGTTAATAAAACATCTTTGTTGATAAAAGTGTTTGTGGTGTTGTTAATACCCTGAAAAATAAGTCATGAATAACCATCGACACCTAAGCTTATCTGTTATCAAAAACCATTTATATGAACTGTCTTTAAAACACATAGGCTAATGGGATGTTTTCCAATTAGCTGAGAAATTATGCCTCCCTTTTTGCAAGAAGCTCCAATCAAGGACTTATCCAGATTCTATAGCAACTTATCAGGATTCTCTAACAGCCATTGCTAGATTTAGCAATGGCAGTTAGAGAATGTTATGAGAAAATAACTGTAATGGTTTGAGAAAGGCTGTAATGGTATGAGAAAAATATCAATCTTGAAGTGCAAACAGATAATTCTGGAATAGGAAAACTTTCATAGCATATATAGAACTGTATTTATAAATTCTGCATTGTGGCCAATGTACTTAATGTGTGTGTGTGCGCGGACATGTATGTAATCATGACCATGAAACATGCCTTAGTGTAACAAAAAAATAAAATAAAATAAGACAATGCAATTCTACCTTCACCTGCTCAATCTCATGCTTCCAACCACCCACCTGTACTCTAATGAGCATATATCTATAATAATAAATGAGTGTATTACAGCTATGGTGTCTGTAACAGCTATTTCTCATCAGAAAATAAAGGGAAATGTATTCAAAATTTAGCAACAATATCAGGATGACCAAGAGAATTGTAATGTAAAATATAATTATTCAAATTAAGATCCACTCCAGAAAGGTTGCTCCACAAAATGAGCATTTTTTTATATTAAATAACTGACATATCATTTTAAAAGGCTTTTCATAATTCTAATGAAAGCTAATGCAGTACTGATGAGGGTACTACATAGCTAATATAGTAATGTATGTAAGAGTATTGTGTGAGCTCTGAATACTGAAAATCATCACCACTTTATGAGCACCCACCGTAGTGCAATATTCAAGACAGTAAAACCCCACCTTAAGATGCTTTGCTTTACAACAATCCACTCATATGATGCTTTTCAATTATGATCAATGCCCATTTACACTATGCAACATTTTCTCATACACTGGGTTCAGTGACATGAAGCTCCCATGAATCAACCGATGCACAGTTTTGTAAATTGTTTATGGTTTTGTTGCATCTCTGTGTTTTGGTGCTTTTGCTGTGAATTATACACTGTTTATAACCATTATTTTATTTTGTTAAAAATAACAAAAGAATCAAAGAATTGATTGAATCAAAAGAATCAAAGTTGAAAGAAACAAAGTAAGAATGTCGTTGCTTCCAGTGAAAAGACATGTAGCCCTATTGTATTACATGCTAAGACTGAAATTAAGTTTAGTGAAGATAGTGTATCCAACAAAGAGGCAGTACTACTGCTGTTAGAATTGTTAAAAACAAAGATAAAAGCTCTTAGTCAAGTGAAAAGAATCATACCAATTAATACTTCAGTTATTCTTAAATGTGAAATCTTACTGCCAAAAATGGGAAAACTTTAAAGATGTACATTGATGATCAAAGTGGTTACCAAGCTATTCAGAATAACCTTTCAATGTGGAAACTTATTCTAAATTTTTAGTTGGTGTATCTGATGCCAATGCTATATTTATGACACTTATACACATATGACTGCTTAAAAACAGTATTAAACCATTACATGCATCTACAAGTAGAAAAAGGCAGTGATTCACTATACAATGAAAGTTGTATATAGATATAAAGTAAACAGATATACACTGTTTGATATATTAAGAATAAATATACCTAATATTTTACTACATGCAATATTGAATATATATAAAGATAATGAAATAAAAATAAATGAAAAGTTGTCTGAAAAACAATCTATAAACCATGGAGTAAGACACGGATGCCCTCTGTCTCCAACACTTTTTCAATATTTACATTAATGAAATTTTAATACAGTGGAACACCTTAAACAATCAAGGTACAGAAATTTCCTGGAATAACAAAATAAATACGCTATTATTTGCAGATGATCAGATAAGGAAGACAATTTACAAAGAGAAATATATAATTTAAACATTATGGTAGAACAGTTTGGAATGAAAACTTCCATAGATAAAACTAAAATAATGGCATTTTGTGGACAAACTCCAGGTAGAAGCAAAATAGTTATTAATGATAAAATAATAGAAAGATATATACTTTCAGTTATCTTGGATGTGAAATATCATATTTAGGAGAAAAAGACAAAATTAAAAACTTCGAAATTTTTACAGATTATAGGCCCCGATAAATAGAACACTCAACCCAAATATAGTACAAAAAGAAACATGCTTGAAAATATACAATACTTTAGCAGTGCCCACATTATTATATGGCAGTGAAATTTGGGCAATAAACAAACAAGATAAACAAAGAATAGAAACAAGTGAAATGAGATTTATGAGAAGAACTGCAAATATACATTATTAGATCAAAAAAGGGAACGAAGACATTTTAAAAGAACTAAAAACAAAATCAACAGAAAAAAAACTAAACATGTTGTAATAGGTTTCACGGTATAATAAGAACACAGATGGTTAAAAATAGTTATTTTCTTAACTATCTGTGTTCTTATTATACCATGAAACCTATTACAACATGTCTGACGAACATAAGCCTATCCACGCATGTAAAAAACTGAACAATTATACACAAAAATGGATTGAACATGTAAACCGAATGGCCAACACACAACATCTTAAACAAATACTAAAATATAAGCCAATTGGAAAGAGAAAGGGTAGACCTCAAAAAAGGATATTGGATGGATAATGAGACCAGAACAGACCAATATAGTCTATACCCATAATTAGTGTTATGATGATGAAATTTGCTATACAATGATGGTCTGGAACCTAACATATCACATATTACTGGGATATACCCATAATCTGTAACATATGGACTGAATTTTAAGAAATCTTTCATGAAACTGCTTATGGTAAGTATAGACAGCATTTTATGATTTGTGTTTAGATTTAATACAGCTGAATACAAGTATTCAGCTGTATTAAATGCTATTTATTCTTTTTTTTTTATTCAAGTTATAAAAAATAACTGAGAGAGAAGCCATCTGCATCGTCATAAATTTCCTGATACGTACCCTCAAGGGGATAGCACTATATGAAAAGATTACATTATTACTAACTTCCTGTCAATTTTAGTCCAAATTTGTTCTGTCAGGATCTACATACTATCAGATCTTTCAGTATTCTAACATAGTCCTCACTGCATCAAGCCGCCTAGACGGGGTCTTTTTTCCTGCCATTTTAGAACCAAACACCTGCTTTGCTAACCTTTCCTGTCTCATTCTATTTAAGTAACAATATCAACTCAGATTAGCTCTGCTGGCACATTCCTGAATGTTAATATCTTCATTTTTAAAGGGATTCTGCCATTGACATCACCTGTTTACCACCCTTGCACAAACACCATGGGGCGCTTAAGAGTCAAAGCTGGATAACTGTAGACTTCATGTAGCATTTTAAGAAATACTACATGAATAAATGCTACTAGAACTTCTATCTTCACCTTCTTGTAGTGCACCTCATTTGGTATCTACCTGAATACTGACCAAACACAGATGAGCTGGTAATTTGGGATTAACCAAACAAACCGTATTCTCATTCACTTAAAACAGTGTTTCTCAAACTTCAGATATTCGTGTATTCACTTCTTAAATTTTCATTATTACCAAGTACCCCTATCCTTATCAAACTAATAATAATAATAATAATAATAAATAAAAATAAAAAGTAATTTCATTGTAAATGTCTATTTTATTTGAATTTAGATGTACATGTAAACAAAACAAAAAAAAAAATTTATTTTTAATACAACAAAATTTATAAAGATACTATAAATTTTTACTTAATTTAAATAATTTATCAATGAGAGGGGTGAAATTGCTTAGTGGGATAAGATTTCAGCAAAATGTGGCTCTATAGTTGTTAATTTCAATCGCAGATGCAGTTCAACATCTATAATGCAGTTCCTCTTCTTTCTCGTAATATCTACAAGGGCCGAAAATCCAACTTCACACAGATATGAACTTGGAAATGGAAAAATGAACCTGAATTAATTATCTGTTAATTCAGGAAATTCATTCTGTATTTGTAGCCAAAACGATGATAATGTATTCTCGTTGTATTTATTCCATATATTATTAAAGCCATTATATCACTGTAAAAGTAGTACAAACATTTTAATCATTATTTTAACTAACAACAAATTTGTAATGTGATCAAATAATGAAGCACATTGATTAAAATCTGCTTAACTGTCTTAATTTCATCTACTAAAGATTCATATAAGTACTTTTTTTTTTTTTTTTTTCAATCAGTTGCTATCGTACGCTCTTCACGTTATTGCAGGCTCGCAACGTACATTTATATATGAAGCTGAACATAGATTCACGAGTGATCGCCCGCAAATTTGCAAACTATTCAAATAAAGCAGTTATCACAATTTGAGTAGGAGAATTCATACATAATATATAATTTATTGAGAAATATGTATGTTTAAGTAATTATTTGTTCTTAATAACGATTCCATGCATTAATGATGCATAGCCGAAAGCTATCGCGTAACCCCTGAAGGCCTTTCGCATATCCCCAGGGGTACGCGTACCACACTTTGAGAAACAGACTTAAAACATAATTCCAAAATGATAGTACAACACAACAGAATTTCATGCTAATTGGCTCGCTGGTGAGTTAAATAAGGCCTGCCGGTTTTCATCAGGGAACCAGAATGAACAATCAGTGACGACCAACATCAGCTGAGTTCAGGATTGGCACCATCAACATATGGAAAAGAAAAGGAACTAGCAGAAGAATTGCATAAGTATCAGAACATGACAGGTGTTACCAAATAAAGAAGACAAAACCAGGTGAGATCTTTCTAAGCAAGATTTCTAAAAACAAAATGTTATATTCGTGCAACAACAACCAGGGAAAAGAAGTATTAGCTATAGTACTTAACATTAAATATGAGGATAATCTTCTTGCATGGTAGGCAATATTAAAGTGATGTAAACAATTTTATCAGAATGTGGAACTAGACAATGAGGCTTATTTGTGCCTATAACCACAGTGTTCTACCAAGAAAAAAGTAAAGGAATTTTTCAAGGCATTAGGAGAAGGCAGCTGATACAATGAAAAAAAGAAAAGTCAGTTCTTGTTGGAGATTCTAAATAGCAGAGTAGGAAATGAATACCAAACATTTCTAGGAAAACAGGAAATAGGAAAGTTCTCGGAAAATTTGAAGAAAAGAGCAAAGCTAATAATAATGATAAGTACCTGCTAGATTTCTGTTATGAACACGAACTAATTATTAGTTATTAGTAACACCATGTTCTAACATAAAAATGGAGACAAATCCACATGGAGATCACAAGAATCTGTGCAGGCTTTTACAAGCATTCATGTCCAAGTTGGGATTCAAACTCACAACCTGTTGGTTGGAGAGAGCAGGTAAGCTATCCACTCAGACATTCAAATGAAATAAGCAGTGACAGCATGTTGAGAGAAAATACTCAACAGAAATGAAATCAGTAATCTATATAATTTCTTGAAATAGAAAACACCATCAAAAACCTGAAATGTGAAAAGGCAGCTGGAGTAGACGATAATTTAGAATTTTTGTTTCAGTCACCCCTATTATGTCGATCTGGTACTTATCTAATTTCTCAGCTAGCTCCATTTCTTTGCCATTCAGGCTTCTTACGTTGATAGTACCAATCTTTAACTCCGGTGATGTTGAGTTGGGGTTTGTTTTCAGATTTGTTCCAGTAGCTGACTTTTCGCTGTTCGCCCTGGTTCCCTGGCGAAAACAACGGGGGCCTTGTTTAACCGGGCGACGCCCCAGCCGGCATGAAATTTTGTCATGTTGTACCATCATTTTTTAATTTTGGTTTAACCAATAAGAATACAATTTGGTCGGCTAGATCCCAAATTTCCAGCCCATCCTTGTTCATTCAGTATCAAAGTAGATACCCAACAGGGTGCACCACGAGAAGGTGAGGATTGGACATTAGGTCAGAAGCCCTGGTCGGTTCTCCGCATTCCTTTAAAGGCTATGTGGAGGTCTCCTCTCAGTTATACAACTTTGACCCTTAAGCACCCCTGTTCAAAGTTTAGAAGTTCATAAGTTAAAACGGGTTTGAACACTGTCCCGGTATATTGCTAATTTATTGTTCTGGCTGGTTTCTTTATTCCATATAAATATATTCAGATGTTTCCAACCATACTAACTTTGCTTATTCTAGTATCTATTTCCATATTTAATTTGTAGTCTTCACTACAAATTATGTCTAAATAGCTGAAATGCTTGACTTACTTAATACTTACTACTAAAATTCCTGACTAAGCTTTGATCAAATTTTTGTTGGTTCAAAACAACTTGGGAAGGGATATGCATAACTAGAACAAAAATATTACTTGGATTATTTGGCATATCAAAAAATTGATTTCTCTAATTTCAAATCACTGCAACATTTTATTTTGCTAAAATATCATCCAGCAGTGATAATCATATGCATTTGCTTCGTGTATAATTGACATTACAGACAAGGCAACTAGTATATTATGTCTGTTAGGTGCAAATATTCTCTAGCTGTTCTACTCTTTTTAAACCTCACTCAAAAATTAATTTCAACAAAAATGATAAACAAGATATAAAAGTGAAATTCACTGACATCTGTGCCACCCATCTACCAACCTGAATACCTGATAACATGCTCCACTTTTCCAATATCCTTGATCTTTTCTTAAGCAGTTATTCCAGATATACTTAGTGGTATTCCCTCTTCTTGGTAATGTGAACCACAATCCTGTTCAATCCTTTCTTTTAAGGTTACATCGTAATTAGCATTCATATTTATAAATTTAGGGACACAAAAACACACGTGTTGAACAGATTATTTTATTAATTACTAATAAAATAAAACTTGACGTTTCGATCCATGTATCGAGGTCATCATCAGAAGGATACAAGTGTAAAGGAACCAAACTACATGCTCTAGCCCTGTATACCGGTAAACTAAATCTACGTAGTTAATTAATCCTTTCCCATAGCCTGACCTCTAGTGATAAAAATAAATAAAATAAAATAAAATAAAATAAAAAATACAACTACAATAAACTGCTAAAGTCCTCATGTATTAATATTCTTCTGGATTTGTACAGTTCTGATTGATATAATATGATTTCCTTCAGTTGCTGTTGAATGTTACAAACACTTCACCAGGTTGTTTTCTTGTAGTGGGATTTTTCTATGGCTAGTTTCAGTTGTTATACAGGTTGTAGATGGGTCCTCTACATTAAAAACCTAACAAAGAAACATGATATAAACATAGTGATGGGTGACTTCAATGCAAAAGTAGGAAGAGGGGGTGATGGAGAAATTGTTGGTGAACATGGCTTAGGCACCAGAAATGACAGAGGAGATCGCCTAGTCCAATTCTGTCAGGAAGAAGATCTAACAATAGCAAATACCTGGTTTAAACTTCCACCAAGAAGACTGTACACTTGGAAATCGCCTCAAGATAACCAACATAATATTGTCAGAAATCAAATTGATTATATACTGATAAATAAAAGATTCCACAGTAGTATAAAGAGTGCAAAGACTTATCCTGGAGCAGATATCTCATCAGACCACAATCCCATAGTTGCAGAAGTACGTCTTAGATTAAAATCAGCTAAAAAATCACAAAAGAAGAAAAAGAAAATTGATGTAGAAAAACTGAAAGACCCGAACATAAATAAAAGTGCCAAGACACAGCTTAACCTGCGATTACAACAGATTAACATAGAAGAAAATAAAAGTGTGGAATCTCTTTGGAATAGCTTAAAGAATGCCATCGTAACAACAAGTATTGAAGAAGTAGGTTATGTGAATAATATAAAACAACAGGATTGGATGACAGATGAGATTCTTTCTCTTATTGATACAAGAAGAATGTATAAAAACAAAGACCTAGCCAGGTATACAGAAACACATAACATCATCAAGAAAAAAATAAAAGAAGCCAAGGAAAATTGGATGAAAAATTTATGTACTGAAATTGAACTGCTTCAGAAGAAACATGATAATTTCAATCTGTATAAGAAAATCAATGAAATTTCCAGAAAACTCAGAAAAAAAACAAACAGTGCCGAAAAGAGACGAAAGTGGAAAAATAGTTCTAGAAGAAGAGAATCGAGTACAGATTTGGATAAAATATATAACAGAACTTTTCAATGATATTAGACAGAAGTCTATAAATATAAAAGATAACATTCAAGGACCAGCAATTATGAAATGTGAAATAAAGAATGCTATAAGATCAAATAAAACAGGAAAAGCCAGTGAATCAGATGGCGTGCAAACAGAATTTTTAAAATTAATAGAACTAGATAACATCAAACTTCTTGAAAAACTATTTAATAAAATATATGAAAGTGATGAATTTCCATCAGATTGGCTGAAATCTACATTTATCACTATCCCAAAGAAACCCAAAGTGAATTCCTGTGGTGACTTCCGACTTATTAGTCTAATGAGCCAAACATTAAAAATATTTTTGAAAGTAATTCAGAATCGTATTTATAGAAAAAGTGAAGAAACTCTAAGTGAAATACAATTCGGCTTTCGGAATGGTTTTGGTACTAGAGAGGCTCTTTTCTGTACCCAAATATTGATACAAAAATGCAGAGAAAAACAGAAATCTGTCTTTATGTGTTTCATAGATTTTGAAAAAGCATTCGACAAAGTCAGACACACCAACTTAATAGAAATCCTTCAACAAATAAGGCTAGACGAACAAGACATAAAACTAATAACAAATCTGTATTGGAATCAGTCAGCTACCGTTCAATTAGACAACATTACCACCAGTGATATTAACATCAAAAGAGGAGTGAGACAAGGATGTGTGCTCTCACCACTCATGCTCAACATATATGCAGAGGTAATCTTTAAAAAAGCATTGGAAGAATGTCCAGAGGGAATCACAATGGAAAAATTGTTAACAACCTACGATATGCAGATGACACCGTGCTAATTGCAGATAACATTATGGATCTCCAAAAACTCGTTGACAGAGTATACATAGAAAGCCAAAGAATGGGAATAAATATAAACATCAACAAGACAAAATACATGATCATCAGCAAACATCCAGCCTCATCAATGAAACTGACACTCAATGGGAAAAATATTGATCAAGTGTCAAGATATAAATATCTTGGTTGTTGGCTTAATGAACGGTGGGATCCAGAAATAGATATAAAGACAAGGATTGAAGTTGCACAGCAGTCCTTCATGAAAACGAGAACACTATTCTGCAATAAAGACCTAAACATGGAAGTCAGATGCCGGATGCTGAAATGTTACGTGTGGTCTATTCTGCTCTACGGAGTTGAAACTGGACATTGAAGGCGACAACCATCAAGAAAATCGAAGCCTTTGAGAGATGTGGCTATACAGAAGAATGCTAAAGATATCACGGACAGAAAAAATTACCAATGAAGATGTCTTAAAATCCAATGGCAAAGCTAAACATCTTGTACAAATAATCAAGAAACGAAAAACATCATATCTTGGACACATCATGAGAAACAGCAAATACCAACTTCTACAAACTATTTTGGTAGGAAGAATTGATGGCAAAGGAACTAGAGGAAGAAAAAGAATATCATGGTTTGACAACATCAAGACGTGGACAGGAAAGAGCAGTGCACAACTGCTCAGATTAGCACAAGAGCGCAGTTTGTTCACCAAGATGGTCGCTGACCTTCGATAGAAGATAGCACAATAAGAAGGAGATGGGTCCTCCACATTCTTGGAATGGTTAGGCCATCATTTTTGTTGAGATTTGGGTTATGTCTGAGCATTTCACGACTCTTTAAATTTTCTCTCAAACCAGGTTTTGGTGCGGTGTAGGGACTTGTTATTTTTCCAATCAATTCTGTGGTATCTTTGGAGTGCATGGCAGAAAGGCTGATTTTTCCAAAATGGAGGTATTTAATGTGTCGTTTGTGTTCATCTTGTCTGATTGGGATAGTTCGCCCTGTTTCCCCTATGTATGGTATGCTACATGTGCATTGTATTCTGTATACCCCTGGGTGGGCTAGGTGTGGAAGAGGATCTTTAGAAGAACTGAGTAGGTGTCTTACCTTATTTGGAGGTTTAAAGGTGGTTTTAATGCTGTATTTGCATAGTGTTCTGTCTATTTTTTCAGAAATGCCTCTAACATAAGGAATGGCAATAACATTCCTGAAATCTTTTTTGTTCTTACTGGTATCTTCGTGGAGGATCTTGTGAATAGTTTTTTTACTGTATCCATTTTTTATAAATGTTTGGTTGATGATCTTGTATTCCTGGTTTAGAGCTTGTTCATCAGAACAAATAGTTAGAGCTCTGTGTTTAATGGTGCTTATGACACCCAGTTTTTGTGTTGGGTGGTGGTAAGAATTTTTGTGCATGTATTGGCCTGTGTGTGTAGGTTTGCGGTAAACTGAGAAGGAGAGACAGCCAGAGGGAAGACGTGTGACAAGTGTGTCTAGGAAAGCAAGAGAGTTGTTTTTTCCATTTCATTGGTGAACTGGATATGTTTGTGTTGTTTGTTTAGGTGGCTAAGGAATGTATTTAGAGCTTTGCGGCCGTGGGGCAACAATATGGCAACAATATCGTCGACGTATCTGAGCCAAAACCGGTATACAGGGATAGAGCATGTAGCTTGGTTCCTTATACACTTGTATCCTTCTGATGATGACCTCGATACAGGGATTGAAATGTCAAGTTTTATTTTATTAGTAATTAATAAAATAATCTTTTCAACAATCCTGTTCAAGTTTCCTCTCTAAGAACACAGTCCCTCCACCACTTCCAACCTCATTTCCTTTGGCATTACAAAAGGTACCATGTGGGATAGCTGCTGGAACTTCTACTCTTTCTTTTCATGGTTAGATTATTGCTCCCTTTTCTGATCCAAACACCTGCTCTAAGCAAGTTGTAGAAATTATCCTCACCGGTGCAAAATCTCTCCATACTTTCCAAGACATGGTAAAAGGTGTACTAATCAGCTGAAGAACAAATTCAGTATACTACAGGTTTACAGTAGGCAAGCACGAATCCTTGTTTCATGCAGAGTCAATGTGAAGCACATAGTAAATACAAAACATTCAGAAATTCCAAATTTGCCTCTAACGTTAAGTAGCAATCATCTGTTCAAATGGAAATCATGCAATTTCTTGTCCATTGCAAAGATTATCAAATACAACTTCTGCTCTCTGAGCTACCACCTCTCTCATCTAGATGGCACCATTACAGCACAAAAATAAAGCTGACTTCCTAGCACTCTTCTCCTCCAACTACTGCAAAGATGACCAAGACAAACTGTCTCTTATCAAACCAGAAAAAACAGTAGAATATTCAATGACAAATAGGAAAGCCTTGCAGTCCAGATAGCACTTTCCAACTGCTGTACTGAAAACATCGTGCTCTAGAACCAACGCATGCCCTATGTTTTCTTAAACTTTTATACTCAGGGTAGCACTTATCCTAATGCATGAAAGCAAGCTTATATCCAACTAATTCCAAAAAAAAAAGGAGATAAAAGCATACTGTCGAACTACCAACCTATCACCCTCACTTCAATGCTCTCCAAAATAATGGAAAAAGTCAATCAATTTCCATACTGCCTAGAGACACAACAGTTCATCAGTGACAACCAACATGGATTCTGCCAATCTAGATTTACAGTGGGCCTCTTAGTCTATATCACCTGCCATTGGACATACCACAAAATATTTGCTGTTGAGCTTAACATTTCCAGAGCACATGATTGTGCTAGGTATCCTGGCCTGCTCAGTACACTACCTCCCATCTTCTGTAACTGGGTAGCCAGGTAGCCAGCTCTCTCTCTGGTTATTCAATGCATATCATGGTGAACAGCTTCCTCTTTACAATCTTTTCCACCAATGCTGGTATAAAGCTGGTGAAATGGATAAGAAGAAAACTGATGGACAGCTATCAAAGAATAATATATGTGAAATAGAATCCAAAAGAAAGTAGGTGATCTGTAGTTTGTACCTGGAGTGCTGCCATTTAATTTGTACATCAGCAATACAAGAAATGATATGAGGGTAACATCCAGTTGTTCACTGATGATACGAAACTAGGAAGGAGAATAATGATGCAGAGAGAGAGAGAGATACTGCAAGACAATTTAAATAGACTGATAGTACTGGCAGAGGATAGTGGTTGTCAGTTTAATGCAGCACAGTACAAGTCATTCACTTTGGAATAAAAAGTGTAAAAGCTGCATGTTATAGTGATGGAGCTGGGCTGTAAGAGAGTGATGAGGCTAGGGAACTGGCAGTAGCAATGATGGTGAAATGATTTGAAGTTCAGAGGACATATTGCAATATTAAGCAAAACAATTCGCAGGATCACTTTGAATGCTGAAGAATATCACTAACTAGCAGAAATGAGGTGATTATTACTCATTATAAGGCTTTAGTAAGGCCATATCTAACATGTGAAAAGATCTGATTGCCTGAATTACTAGGGATGTGGAAACAATGGAGAGTATACAGTGTTCAAAATGGTAGCCACTCCATGGAGGTGGTCCCAATGAGGGGGGGGGGGGGGTAAATTACCTTGCTGTTTTTCATATTTCCCAATGAGATGTATCCTAATGATCAATGTAATAGATTAAAATTTCAGTTCAAAAACTAATTGGAAAAAAAAAAAGCATAAACTAACCTGATTTGCCGTAATGAAGACACAGAAACTTGTGAAAATCCTCCATAATCAACAAATTTGATGTCACATTCTTCTAAACTGTCATATACATACATTAACTGAGCCCTATACCAACCTCCCATCACTGTAGCAGCACAGATTATCCCAGCTAAAAGAGAAAAGATACTTTATAATAAACCAGTACAATCAAATATGCTTATTACACTAACTACAGTCAACTCTCACTACAGCAAACATTATCAAAATAGGTAAATGCTATTACAATGGAAATTCATCACAGAAAACTATTCACAGTGAACTATTCCTGTTGCTTAGGAATTTTCTATAATTAGTCATCTGTAATGAAGACTTGAATCATTTTACATTTAACACTTGAATCATTTTAAGTTTTTTTTTACAGAAAAAACTTAAAATGATTCAAGTGTTAAAGCATTAAATTGCTCTCATTTCAATTATTATTATTATGCATTATAGAACTTCAATACAGAATAATAATCAAAATATATATTTGTTTTGACATATATCCTGGATGATCAGTAGGAAAGGTTGAACTTAACAAACAGGAGATTTCTTTTTGAGAATATGTCATAACAAACATGGCTCTGATATAATATATGGTTAGCTATGATTACATTCGTGCATTCCATGTAGGAACATAAAATGTACGTACACTTTGGATATAGGGAAAACTAGAACTACTTTCCGAGGAAACGAAGAGATATCAGTGTGATATACTAGGACTGGCGGAAATGCGATGGACATCATCAGGAGAGATGAATGGATGCGAAGTCATATGGTCAGGGCATGACACCAAGCACGAAGCAGGAGTTTGCTTCCTACTTAACAAAAGGGCTAGAGAGGCACTGTATTATGTTACAAACCAGTCAGTGAATGAATCATAGTAGCAATATTTCAAGCAAAACCATTTAATATATCAATATTCCACATATATGGTTGGTTGGTTGGTTGGTTTATAGTTTATTTGGCACAAAAACTGCAAAGGTCATACTGTGCCATACTAAAGGTTACAAGAATAGCATTTACAGAAAATTGTAAACAATATGTCTGTACAAGAAATCTAGTTTCACAAAGCAGCATCTCTAGGTAAACAGAACTGCTGCAGAGGGCACAGCAACACACAAGGTCAGAGGTTATTACAGTAGTGCAAAAATAGTTAACAATATAAGTTATTACATAATATATGAAACATTAAGCCAAGGAATGCAGTCTCTATATATGTAAAATTATAATAGATGCCTTTATAGCAGTACAAAAATAGGCAAAAAGATTATTATACAATATGCATGGATGAAAATTAAATTTAGCAATGCAGTATAAGGGGCTATATATATAAAGGGCTATCATACTCAGGGGCTCACATTGGTGAGTACGGGCATTGCAAATCCGAGATACCCAAGCTAGACCTGATCTTACTTCATGCAATATACATTTGGTATATCATATCTGGAGACTGGTCTTCTACTCTTCTTTCCCTCTACTCTCTCTTACTTCTTACTCCCCCCCCTCCCCCCCAGTGCTATTAGAGCAACTCGAGGGCGAGGGAGATGATTCTTTCCTCTCAAACTGTAGTTTCCACTATCTACTAAAAAAAGCGGCTGAATTCAGGTCAAGGAGTGGTGGTTGACACTTGATGAAAATTTAACCATTGAAACCGAATGAACTCTAACCAACCTAAAGATACATGCCAGCTTGACCGTTGCCCGGTCAAACAAGGGTCGCAGCCAATATTAGAGAACCAAGATAGTGAAGGCGAAAAATATGCCATTGGAAAAAACATCACCTAATAGACAGGAAAAACATAACAAGCATAGGAACATAAGAACTCTTCACCAGGAAGGAGCAATGGAAATACTACTGCATGAATTACACAACTACCGATGGGAAGTGATTGGACTCTGCGAAACCAGATGGACTGGAAAAGGAGAATTCCACCATGGACAGTACAAAATCTTAACTTCAAGCAGAGAGGACAACAAATACCAAGGAGTAGCACTTATATTAAAACCAAAGGCTCAAACTCTCCATTGTCCTACAATCCCATCTCACCTAGAATAATTAAAGCAAGATTTAAAACATCAATTGGATCACTAACTATTATTCAAGTATACTCACCAACTTCGACATCATCATCAGAAGACATTGAGGAGTTCTATATAGAATTGCAAAAAGCAGTACAGCAGACATCAAGTCAAGATCTCTTAATTGTAATGGGGGACTTAAATGCAAAAGTAGGCAAAGACTGTGATACCTGGCCAAGAGTAATCGGAAAGTTCGGATATGGAGAAAGCAATGAACGTGGCAAAAGACTACTAAACTTCTGCTCAAATAATAGACTAACGATAACCAACACTCTCTTTAAACATCCACAACCCCAAAAGAAAATGGACATGGATATCACCAGACAGACAAACCAAGAATATGATAGAATATATTATTGTAAACCAAAGATGGAAATCAAGTATCCTAAACTGCAGATTGTGGATCAGACCATAAGCCAGTATTAGCAAACCTAAGAATAAAGTTAAAATCTGGAAGCACTTTTAGAGTCAAAAGGAGACTGAATGTAAAAAAACTACAAGACAATAATATTCTAAGAAAATATCAACTAGAACTAGATAAAAACCTAAAGGAACTACCAAAACAGAATATAAACATTGAAGAACGTTGGTGCAAATTAAAGGAAATAATATTAAATTCGGCAGAAAAAACAATAGGTTACACAGAAAGAGAAAATAAAAAGGATTGGATCTCGAATGAAGTAAAAAAGTTAAGCGATCAAAGGAAAAGCATGAAACTAAAACAGAATTATAACAGAAATGAATATAATAGATTAACCAGAGAAATTAGAAAACTAGTTAAAATAGACAAGAATAACTGGTTAGAAGAAAAATGCAAAATGGCAGAAAAGCTATCAAAAGAAAATAACCTTCATGGATCATATAAACAAATAGACCAAATTAGTAAGACACAGACAACAAAAATTATAATGATCAAAAACAAAGAGGGACAACTAACTGAAAGTAAAACAAAAAGAATGGCCAGATGGGAAGAATACTTCAAAGATTTATATAATAAAAACAGCTCCCAGGATATTACAATTCCAGCCACTGAAATGGAGCAGGAAACAAATACCTTTACCAAAGAAATAATAGCACACAGCATAGAAAAACTCAAAACTAGGAAAGCACCTGGCATTGATCAAATACATGCAGAATTCTTAAAGCCAGGAAAGGAACAATTTTGGAACCATTAAAAACATTATTTGAAAGGATCTACCAAAACAAAGCAGTGCCTACTGATTGGACCAAATCAGTCATAACTCCTATATACAAAAAAGGAGATAAAACAGAATGCAATAATTACAGAGGCATTAGCCTCCTCAGTATTCCAAGTAAGGTTTTTACAAAAGTACTCCAAAAACAAATTAAGAAACAACAAAATAAACAAAATATGGAACTGGCACTAGGAGAAGAACAAGCCGGTTTCAGATCAGGGCGAAGCACAATTGATGAACTATTCACCTTAAAACAGCTAATAGAAAAGACACTAGAGTACAACCCAAGTTGCTACATAAATTTCATAGACTTTCGTCAGGCATTTGATTCAATCCATAGAAGAGAACTATGGAAAATGGAAGAATTTGGAATTCCCAACAAAACAATAAGAATAATAAAGAATCTATATGAGAAATCTGAAAGTGCAGTATGAATGGAGGACACCTTAACCAACTGGTTCCACACAGAGAGTGAAGTACGACAGGGATGCAATCTGTCACCAGACCTGTTCAATCTTACACTGGAAGAAGCAACCAATAAGGCCTTAAACAATGAAGACTCCGGAATCAAAATATATGGGGAAAATGTGACAAATTTAAAATTTGCAGACGACATTGCATTACTTGCAAGCACAGAAGAAAATCTACAGCGAATTTCTGATAAAATAAAGGAGGAGTGTATAAAATCTGGATTAAACATAAATATAGACAAAACAAAAATTATGCAAATATGAAAAAGAAGCACCAATCTGAAAATTGAAATTGATAGTAAGAATCTAGAGCAGGTGGAAAACATCACCTACCTTGGAGGAGTTATTGAGTACAATGGTGAAATTATAAAAGATATAAACAGACAAATCAGTCAAGCATCCCAAACTTTTGGACGACTTAATAAAATATGGAAGTCAAGAGACATCAAACAAATAACTAAAGTAAGAATCTATGAAATAATGGTCCTACCAATACTCCTCTATGGAAGTGAATGCTGGAATCTCAAAAAGGCTGAAGAGAAAAAATTATTAGTTACTGAAATGGGCTGGCTAAGAAGATTACTTGGAGTATCTCTGCTGGATCGACTAAAAAACGAAGACATAACGAAATGACTAAAACAAGAAATAACAATAATAGACGAAATCCAAGAAAGAAGACTGCGATGGTTTGGCCATGTGAACAGAAAGACTACCACTAAAGCCCTGAATACAACGATGGAAGATGAAAGATCCAAAGGACGGCCCAGAATTAGATGGATAGATAAAATAAAAGAGGACCTGAAAACCAAATCACAACAAGCGACACCAAACTGGATAGAATTGTTCGGACTCTCAAGGGACAGACAGAAGTGGAAAGAGTTCATTCAGACTCATAATCATCCACATAGATAATGGAAGAGAGAAGAAGAAGAATGCAGTATAAACAGAATTTAGAATACATATAAACAGAATTACTAAAAAATTTGCAAATAGGTAAGATGTCCTACAGCAGTACATGATTATTCAAAAAATAAAGTAGTAAATAAGATACATACACAAAATGTATGTTAAGTGATGCAGTATCTACATATAAACAAAATTACTGCAGAGGTTTCAGCAGTACATAAATAGATAACTATAGGTTAACATATGTATATACAAAACAAGTCAAAGAAAGTAGATTCTACTTTCCTTGACTTGACTTACTACCTACATCTAGTAAGATTACAAATGGCTGAAGAATGTTGATAGAAAAATTAAGCTTTTGTTTCTCTTGTTTCTTTGTTTCTGTTCTTTCAGTATTAAAAATTCCGGAGAATATGAAGCTGTTGCTGAGATTCTAGCAAAAGTTTCTCCCGAAGTATCTGCAATAGCTTTGGGATCAGCAAGAACACTTCCATTATAGTCTAAGGTGGACAAACAATGTGTACTATATCTGCCTTTCATTTTCCGGATTTTATCCCATACAATTTTTGGACTGGTCATTTGATTAACTGATGTAGAAAATTGGATCCATGATTGTTTTTGACTCTGACGTCTTAAAAAACATGCTTTGCCTCGAGAACGTTTGAAAGTTATTAAATTTGATGTGGTGGGGTATCTACGAAATATGCTCCATGCTCTGTGTTGATCTTTTTTGGCTGCATGACATTCTGGGTTCCACCAAGGCTTTGGATAGACTGGAAATCGAGATAATGTTTTTGGGATGGAGGGGGTTTTGCTGCCTGGACAATGCATTCTGTTATATATTTTACAGCTTCGTTGATAGGTGTTTGACTGATGACATCAGCATTAAATTTTGCAAGATGAGAGAAAGTGTTCCAGTCAGCCTGGTCCATTTTCCATATAGGTATCTGTGTGGGTGAAAAGGGTTCCTGTGAAGACATTGTACAAAGAACAGGAAAGTGATCACTTCCATATATGTTCTCTTCAACGTCCCACATGAGCAGTGGAAGAATGGAAGGGGAACAGATTATAAGATCAATTGCAGAATATGAGCAGGTAGGCATATGGAAGAAAGTATTGAGTTTATTATTTAGAAGGGAAAGGTTATTATTATCAAGAATTTTTTCAATGATTTGATCTCATCTATTAGTGTTGGCACTACCCCATAGAGTATTGTGATTGTTAAAGTCGCCCATCAAAAGTATGGGTTCAAGAAGTTGCGAGATAAGGTTATCAAGATCAATTTCATTTATATATGCACCCACATCTGACAGCATAGACAAGGATATTGACTTATTTTACAAAGATCTGACAGACACAATAGAAACAATACTAAAGCAGGATGTACTAATTATTGAAGGAGATTGGAATGCCAGAGTCGGAATAGATGATGATGGTTGAGAAAGAGTCATGGGAAAATATGGTTTCAGAGAAAGAAATGAATGAGGTGAAAAAATGTTAGAATTTGCTGTGGACCACAAGATGATCTGTAACACAAGATTCCAGCAAAAGGAGTGTACGTGGCGATCAAATAATGGGAAAATAAGAACATGATTGATATGATTACGATTAAAAGAAGATGGATAACAACAGTACAGTAGTGTCGAACTTTTCAAGGAGTGGATCTAGACTTGGATCATAGTTTAATGATTGCAAACATAGAGTTGAAATTAAAAAGAAAATGCAAACCCCATCTTCAGAAACGAAGAGATACAGCAAGAATAAGTGAAGCAGAAATAGGAAGAAGGTATAGAACAGTGTTAGAAGAGAAACTTAAACATGTGGACAAAGAAAAAAAATTAGAATCTAAGAAGGAAAAGGAGTAATGAAGGTGATAGAAGATGCAGTTGAAGAAACTGTACCAGAAGAAGAGAAGATCAAGAAGAAATGGATTAGACAAGAATCAGTGAAGTTAGTACAGCAGAAAAGAATGTTGAAGATAAGAAGAGATATATCAGAACAAATAGAGGAGCAATATAGAAGAAAGTGTAATGAGGTGAAAAAAGCAGTCAGAATGGATAAGATGGAATGGCTAGAAGTCCAATGCAATAATATAGAACAGTACTATGGAGAGCATAAATTTAGGGAGATTTACAAAATGATTACAACCATTAATAGAAAGTGGCAACTAAAACAGGACACAATTAAAGATGAAAAATGCAAAGTATTGATGAATGAATATAAAATTGTACAGCTGTGGACAAGATACTGTAGTGAGTTATATGAAGAAAAACTAGATTTAGATAGCGTTGGGAAACTGACTGAAGAATTGAAGCAGATATCACCACCAGGTAATGAGTATAATAGGACAGCTAAAACACAAGAGTCCTGCTAATGATAACATCACTAGAGAAATGAATAAATATGGCGGCGAAAGTATGGTTACAGAAATGCACCAACTATGTAATATGATATGGAAAGAAGGGAAAATGCCATACAAGAAAGGAAATAAGCTAGAATGTAAAAATTATAGAACAACTGCTATGACAAGCCACCTTGGTAAGGTAATGATGATGATATTGACAGAAAGATTGAGAACACAAATGGAAGCATACCCTGAAGATGAGCAAGCAGAATTTAGGAAAGATTGAACTACAATTCAACAGATTTTGACAATGTGGTTAATAGTACAGAAAGCTAGGAGAAAAAAACATATATACTTGCTTTGTTGATTTTCAGAAGGCATTTGACAGTACTGACCAGAAAGTGATTAGCAGTGCTAGATTTCTATGGAATTGATAGAAAACTAATAGCTATATTAAAGGATGTTTATCAGAATGTAGTTGCAGCAGTTAGAATAGGTGATGATTTGGGGAAATGGTTTAGAACAAGCAGAGGTACTAGTCAGGGGGGGGGGAGACCCAATATCACCAGGCATTTTCATCGCACATCTAGAAAGAGCAATGGATAAAATGAAGGAAGATGCAAAAGGAAATCAGTGTATGCGATGAGAATTAACAATCTGAGATTTGCAGATCACGTTATTATTGAAGAAGACGAAAGAGAACTACATAAAACATTGAAACTGTTAAATGAGGAAGGGAAGAGATTTGGACTTTTTATGAACTTTGAAAAAACAAAGACAATGTTATTTGGTGATAAGAACATGAAACAAAAGATACAAGTGGATGGAATTGATACAGAAAATGTAGAACAATTCCCATATTTGGGGAGTAAAATGACGTAAGATTTGGACTGTAAAAAAGAAATAGAGATCAGGATTGCAAAGGGAAGAACAAATCTGAAGGCCATGGATAACATCTGGAAAAGTAAAGTGATCAGCCTGCAAACAAAACTAAGAGTACTGGAAACATGCATCTTTAGCGGTGTACTGTGTGGATCTGAAATGTGATTAATAAATAAGGAATCAAGAAAAAGAATTTTGGCATTAAAAGAACTTGTTACAGGAAGATTCTAAGAATAGGGTACGGAAAATCGCAAATGAAGAGCTCTATCGGAAGGTACAACCAAAGGAGAATCTAATGCAGAAGATTATAAAATGAAAGCTGCATGGACACATCTGCAGAATGAGTGAGGACTAGAAGATAAAGACATTCATGTTTGGTATTGTGGATGGTGTAAACAAGGTAGACCATACAGAGAATGGATAGACAACATTAAGGACTGGTGTGGAATGGGTGTACAGAAACTGCAACACTGTGCACTGGTGGGAAGGTGCAGTGTTGCAGTTTCTGTACACCCATTGACACCAACAGGCAGTGAGCCCATGGTTCATGATGATATACTATTAGCATTGCTTAGCAATCAATGAATAAATTTACTTATACATTTATCTATGATAAATATTATGTGTTTTGATGGCAATATAATGCCTTTTAGGTCTTATAAAACAGTTTGAACAACCAAGTTCAAACAACCCATAAAACAGTTTGAACTTTATTATTTTCTATAGTTCAAAACAATGACCTATAATGCATAAACAAAATATAATATGTCAACTCTTGGGGAAAGTCTGGTTGTTGTTTTTTTAAGCAGAAGTCTACTTAAAACATCCATGTCCACATCATAGACATGATGACTATGAATGTCTTTTTATGGGAGATGAATTTCATTATTAGCCATGTATGAGACTACTGAACTACTTTATAAGGAGGAGGAAGTGAACTGATAGGGTTTGTGTTTAGTTTCTAGAGAAGAGTTCCCAGATTATCTAACCAATGCCCATCCATGGTTTTATTTATTTACAACAGCTTTAAGATTAATATAAAATTAGATTACCGAAAGCAGCTGATTTAACAAATTACTTTTCTTTTAACGTTACATGGTGATCAGCATTCATTTTGATCAATTATGGAGACTACAACCGTGTTAAGAATAATTATTTTAATTTCCTGACATTCCAACCTTTATATATAAAGGTCATCTGCAAACACACACACACACACACACACACACACACACACACACACACACACACACACACACACACACACACACACACACACAAAACACAAGCTATATTACATTTCAAACAGTATGCCAAAGTGACAATGCAAACTATTCTACTAACCTGTCCTCTAGTGATTAAAAAAACCCTACATCAAAGCTATAAATTTATAACATATCAAAGAACAAATTTATATTAATACTTTTATTACAGCAATAGTAGTGGCCTAATCAATAATATAACATACATGTTATATTAATGCTAAGATCCTAGATTACTACAGTCCTCATTATAATTAATGATGAACTCTCAGAACAAAAAAGTTATGTGGTTAGAATACGTGCTCAAGAACAGTATGTGCTTGAACAAACAATATGGAATGTGTGTCCAAGATGGTCTAAAAATCCCAAAAACATATTCATGGAATTTTTAAACCATCATTATTGCTGAGATTAGGGTGGTTGATTAAAATTCCAGAGGCTTCTAAATTTGTGCTCACACCACATTTTGGTGCAATGCAATGAACATGTACCTTTCCAGTCAATTCTTATGCAAATTATTCATGGCATGATCAGAAAGGCCTGATTTACCATGGGTTTTAAATTTAATATGTTGTTTATTTTCCAAAGGGGATCCTTTGGAGGACTTGAATAAGTAGTTTAATTTTGCAAGAGGTTTAAAAGGTGGCATTAAGTTATATTTCTGTAGTATTCTGTTTATTTTTATCTAATATCCTTTATTGTATGGAATGGTTACGTGACAGTTTAATTGCAATGTACTTTTTTATTAGGTGCAGACTTATGAAGAATTTTGTTAATAGTATTTTTTGTTATAATCATTTTTTAGGAAGTATTGTTGATAACTATTAATTCATTCCTAAATGCTTGCACGTCGGACAAATCTTTAAAGCCCTGTGTTTAGGGTGTCGATGACACCTAGTTTTTGTGTTGGGTGGTGGTGGTAAGAGCTCATGTGTATGTACTGAACAGTGGTGAATTCTCCATGCTTCTCTATATTAATAAATATTACTTCTTTCTCATTAATTGAGAAAGAAGTAATATTTATTTGTTAATAAATGCATGCATTTATAAGCATTCCATTTAGGCCTTTTATTTTTGTAGACAGAAGACACGCAAGCTTTTGCGTGGCAATAATTGAGCTTTGCGTTGTGTAGAGGTCCGATGCTTGCTCATCTAGTCAAAGCTACTTTGGCTTGCTCGGTTGTAGGAGCTTCCAGGTCCTCGCTGTGGCATTGTAATTTCATGCATGCGCATAACCATTTCCGCTCCCTTCACATCGTCTTAAACACAAGGCTATACGCAGTCAAAGTAGCTCTAGCCAGTAAGCTTCTGCCAGCCTTTACAAGTGTGCATGTTGCTTGGAAAAATTAAGTTACAACCAACTTTTTATGACGATGTTATTGACCAGTTCATAAAGAAGAACCGTAGGGTAGAATTTGTATTCAAGTAGCTAAATTGAAAAAGATAGAATATCATTTGTAAAATAAATGTTGTATTTGTATGATTAAATGTACATAAATTTCAAAATATATAGTTTTAAATGGTCAGTAATTCATTATTTCGCTATCACACCTCTCACTCCCTGAATGATAACAGGAGCGAACATGAATTTCAAGACTAGCATTCGCCCCTGGTACTGACAGTATGTGTAGGCTTACGGTAAACAGTGAAGGAAAGACTGCTGAAAGGAAAATGTGTGAGAAGTGTATCCAGAAATGAAAGTGTTCTGACTTTCAATTTCAATTGAATTGTATGTGTTTGTGTTGTTTAAGTGGCTGAGGAATGTGTCTAAAGTCTGGTGGCCACAGTGTCAGATAATGAAAACATTGTCAATGTATAAGCCAGACTTTAAGTTAGTTTTAAAAAGTATATAAATCTAGAGCACATTGCTCAAAAGCTTCCATATAAAAGTTAGCAGCTGGGAGGGGAGATAACAGCAAGCCCATGACCGTACATTTTTTTTGCAGGTAAAAAGTATTTTGCCACACAAAATAACCAGAACTTAGCACATGGGGAAAGAGCATCATGACAATGGGCAGATATTAGTTCTATAAAAGAAGAATTGTGTCGTTGATTGGGGCATTTGTAAAAAGTGTAGAGACATCAAAACTGACTAATAAATCACTTTTACTAAATATAATCAAAGTGATGTCCTTAATTTTGTTCACAAAGTGTTGTGTATTTTTTTAATTTTTAATTTCAATATTTTTAATAGCATGATAAATATTGAATGTTTTCCAAAATTGCACGAGAGTCTGGTCATTTCCTCGAGTAGCAGAAATGAATTGTGAAGAAGTTCTCCGTAGATAATAAGCCTTAAAAACACTACAAAAACTCCCTGGATCAATGAAGTAGTGTTTGGATGGAGAAACATGACCTTGTACTTGGTGAAGATCACCGCTATAAGACGTACAAGACGGATAACCTGGAGCATTATATAGAATTAATAAAATTTTATCTACATTTTCTTTCACACAATAGCTTTTTATTTCACTTGCATAAAAGTTGATTAAGGCATCCTCAAACAATTTTTGAGTCATCCACGACTTCTTATTGCTCCGATAATGAACTGGGAGTATGCTTCTTAATGTTTGTGAAGATTCATGGATTCTCACTGTGCCATATCCAGCCAACCTGTAAATCGCAATACAGGCATTAAGAACTTTGAAACTAGGCACAGATTTTAGCTTTTTGTGGATGAATGTCTGCTCGGGCATTTTTTCCGAAATAAGGACATCTCATCTCATCCATATTAAATAATATTTAATATGGATGAGACTAATTTAAAAATTAAATATTTTCCTTCGTAATAATTTTATCCAATTTTTCCACAAACTCATTGGCAGCCTTCTCAGCGCGCACACACACACACACACACACACACACACACACACACACACACACACACACACACACAGATTCCCATGCAGTTTCACACTATGCAGCGGTAAATACTGCTTAAATCTCAGGAACCAACCGGAAGAAGCGTTGAATTCGTAGTCATAATCGGGTTCTGCTTTCTCCTTCAACATGTTGAAGAGACTTGGTGCCTTAGTGGTTATAGTCACAGTGATAAAGGGGTATGCTCTTTTGGTTCAGGTCCTCTATCCATGATGCAAGTAGCTTTTCCATATCACCGATAGGACCTTGTCGTTGCTTCGTCGCTATCGTCGATTTAATGGAAGCAGAACCTTTCACAGCCTCTACGATTTTATCCTTATTTTTCAAAATGTTCATCACTGTAGAATGAGACCATCCGAAGTCATGTGCAATCACACTGACTAGCTTACCAGCTTCATGTTGCTTTATATGCAACTTCATTTCAAGATCAATTGCTCACCTCTTTTACTGTGATTCTTCACTAGGTTTTTTGATCGTGCACGTAGGAGGCATGTTGCACAAAATATCGAAATATTTAACGATAAATACACAAATAACCCATTTCTCGAACACAAAATCAACAGAGGAGCTGTTGAAGACACGTGCCGACTGCCGAGGGAGATTGCAGCTGAAAGCGCTGCTGCCACTGTGCATGCTTTACTTCACGCTCGCTTGAGTCTTGTTTGAAAATATAGCTGAAAATGTTATTTATTCCCTTATGGGATCACGGACGTATCTTCGAAAGGATGTAAGTCGAGGGATGACTGTATATATAAATTTCTTGTCTGGCATGATAGATATATTGGTGAATCCACTCCTTAGAGACATTTCTACTAAACCTACAGTATGGTACAAATATAAATCCTTTACCCAAGTGCGAACAAAGAAAGTGTGCTCACGAAGTATCTTCATAACTAAGTTACATGTATTAGAGGCTGTTGCATAATGCATCATACTTCAGTAAAGGATTAAACAAGAATATAACAGAATATAAACAAGAATATGTTGATATATTTGAAATGTGGAATGGTTCTCCATCTGATTTGAAACTGTCTCAAAAACAAATAGGATACATCCTAGAATTCGTTTCATTTTACACAAATTATGGACTCTACAACCACATTATAAATAATTATTTTAATTTCCTGACGTTTTGACCTTCGTATTAAGATCATCTAGAGTACACACACACACACACACACATATTTATTTAAAATTAACTCTTAGAGAGAAAGGTTAAGTGAGTAGAATATGAGCATTCCATATGTTTGAGATTTTTAGACCATCATTATTGTTAAGATTAGGGCGATTGATAAGAATCTCACAAGACTCCTTAAATTTACGTTCATACCATGTTTTGGTATGATGTAAGCAACAGGTGCTTTTCCAGTCAATTTTATGTAAAGTGTTCAGGGCATGATCAGAAAGACCAACTTGACCATAGTTATTATATTTAATGTGTTGTTTATATTCCTTTTTTTCTGATAGAAATTGTGTGTCCTGTTTCCCCTATATAGGGCAAATTACAGGTACAATGAATACGGTATACCCCGGATGGGCTGGCGAGGGAGTGGATCCTTGGAAGTGTTGAGTAAGTTCTTTAATTTTGCAGGAAGTTTGAAGGTGACTTTAAGGTTGTATTTTTGTAGTATTCTGTTTATTTTGTCTGATATTCCTTATATGTATAGAATGGTCACAGTTTTATTGTAGTCTTGTTTATTTTTGTTTTTAAGTGAGGTCTTGTACAGAATTTTGTTGATAGTATTTTGGCTGTAACCATGTTTTAGGAAGATGATAACTTTTAATTCATCTTTAAGTGCTTGTTCATTGGAGCAAATCTTCAAATCTTTGAAGATTAGAGTTTAAACGTTGATTAGAGTTTAAAGTGAAGATTAAAGTGCTATTTTTTTAAATTATTTTTAGTTAAAAAAAAAACATTTTTAACTGAATATACTTCCTGAAAGGCTCCAAAGATGCAAAACTGATGGATAAAATATTAATACAGAATTTCTATTTTCACAACAAAGTAAATCACAAATCAATTTTACTCAATAAAAGGTTATGAAAATTTAAAAAAACAACTTACGTTCTACAGGTTTAGGCAGTTGAGGTGTATCCATTCTTGAATAACAAGCAAGCATACACTGATCTAAACCACTTAAAGAAGGATATGTGGGATGAGTTGGCTGCTGAAGGAAAAAATGGCCAGCACTTACCATACTTGATAAAATTACATCGCAGGTAACGCCCTCAGGTAAATGAAGCTGGAAATAATACAATGCATTAATATTAGAATGTTATGGCAAATTAAACTAGTTGTGAAAAATGTACTAAGCTCTGAAATTTATACCAATTCATTATTAATAGAAAGCACTTCAATGTTGAGATAAATACTGATTAAGAGGATTATTTTAATAATGAATTGGCATAAAAAGGATTGCCTATAGTTCTCCTGTTGTTAGCCAAACATTTATTTATAATATAATCTCCATTCTGCCATATCATTACTGTCCAATGTTTGGTCTAGTGTTCTGAGGCTTTTTTTTCCCTGATGTGTTTGCAACTATTGATGGTCTAATGTAACGAAGGCTATTATTTGCCTATATTGTAAGCCTGTTTGGTTATCGCACTATTGTAACGAATGAAGTCTAATACGTTATTGTAATATCTTTATTCTAATTAGTAGTGTTTTGCTTTCGTGACTTTTCTTACTTATTCTGTTACGTACTATGTTTAGCCACCTTTCGTATTTACTAGTCTTATGCCTATGAACACTGGAAAATTAATTTGTTAAGACTGCACCACCAGTATTTCTATATCGGCATAAGACTCAGTAATACGTCCGATAGATCTCTCTCTTACTAGCATAATTTCCTTCAATAAAGTTTACATAAACAGTCGTGGTTCTTAAGTACTTAAGCTACACTTGTAATGCCTTAGTTGTTTCCCACTCACAGATCCCAGTTTATTTAGGAATAGCGCATTGTAAAATAAAAGATCAGGTGGCACTGTTGACATATAATTAAAACACATTTATTTACATTAATAACAAAGTACATTAATTAAACGATAGGGAGGTTACTCTCTCTACCTATCCGTTAGACTTTTAGCATAAAGAAACAAACTTTCCCTTTTCAATACTAAATAACTATACAATATAATTACTCAATTACTTCTCCGCTTATTATATCAAATTATTGAAACTAATTTACTCAAAAAGAGGTTAGCTAGCTATGCCAAGTTATCTCACAAATTATATTCCAATTAATAACAAATCAGAGGATTCTCTTATAGATACTTCTTATTACTATTTCTTATCAGTCCATCTATAACGTATCTCCTGAATTACAAAAGGAATGTACAACAAAAGATGGAACAAACTTACAGAGGCTCTGTGTCGCACACTCATCCAAAGGTCTTGCACTAAAGTCCCTATGCTTTTCCTTTCATCTCGGGTAGGCTTCCGTCTGGATAGTCTTGCTTCAGGGGGCATTTTGTCAGGCTTTGTACTGCAATTTTCCGGTACTCCAAAAGTTCAGGCAAGAGGTTTCAGCATACAGGCTTGAAGATCGCTCTGCAGCATTTGGCTTCGGTTGACCTCCTGCGGCAAAAAGACGTCTGACAGACACTTAGCTCAAGTGTTTACATCAGTTGTTCTCTTTCTCTCGTCATTCCGATCAGCTTCTCCTCTGGCATGGCTGGCCGTAACGTCGAGTCCTCTGAATCCTACTTCTGGAATTGCTGCCTCTAACTGCCGACTCCATGGTTTTCTGCAGACTTCCTGGTTCTCTGCTGCCCACGATGTTCAGCTCAGTCCCTTTTTATTTCACATTCTCCAGGACCTTGCACGAAGGGTTGTAATCCCCGAAGAATTCGGCATGACTCCTTCATCTTCAGTTAAGACCGACCCATTCTTTCTTCTCCTCCATGTACTCCTTTAATCCTATCTTGTCGGGCAGCCGAAACTTGTCTGAACGTTGCCAATTTCTTTGACACTAACTTTGAAGGTGTTTATACACAGAGCTCATAAACAACTTTCTCATACACTTAAATCATAAACAATTTTCTTGTGCCCTTATACATAGCTATTATACAAAGTTCCAGTGGCAAAGCATTGCCTTTGTTTTTTTACGTACTAGAAATTTTTGTTAAAGCAGTAAATGCGGTCAATTCCCATAGGGTTATTTACATTAATATTTAGCATAAAATATATAGAGCCTTATAAGGTTATTTTTGTAGCAATCTCATGAGACTTGACCTCCGTAAAAATCGATGTTAAGCGCTTTCGCATTTCCAAGCTACATCGAGTTTTACATGTTTGATAAATTGAGTCACTTTGGCAGAAACCTGATCAACAGTAGTGGAGCACTGAGTGGTTCTTTCAACTCAATGAACAGACTGTAACCTTGAGGGTTCATGCCAGAACTATATAACAGGGTTAAGGAAACACCGTCTACACTTTTCAGAAAGATCAGATCAGTTATGCAAAATGTGGCCTCTCACTGTTATACAAAATGCATGATATCTGACCTGTGTCAGATTCTTCCTTCATTTTGAAGTCTTATTTCATATCAGAATAGGAGAACAAGGCATTTTTACAACCTAAGTCTGGATTACAACCTAACTCGAAATTGGAAAATCTATTATGTTGTTGCACTGGCCACATGAGCAGTGTGCAGAACTTTTGAAATAATCCACACACACACACACACACACACACACACACATAACCAAGACAGTCCTATATAAGTGTACCGCTTGAAATAATAACTGAGCTAATAATCTTTCCTATATCACCTATTCCAGCTGTTATACATGTTTTGCATTGACTCAACAACAGCTTGAAAGCAGGCCTATATCCAGTCTTATCTCTTTCCAACAGATAAAAGTTGGTCCTCGAACTACTGTCCAGTTGCTCTCACCTCAAACCCTCTCAAAATATATATATGAGATTCCAAAGTATTGTTTGTTCAGCACACCACTTAAGATTTTGCAAATAAAAAGTTCTTCTAATGACCAAATAAAAATGATAAATATTTTAAAGTCTGTTTTACTGAGCAATAGGTATAATTTTTTTTACATGCATAACATGTAAAAAATTTGAACAATCATTTGATGTTTTGCAAATAGCTTGTAAAAAAAAACATAATTAATAAATCTATAACACTTTCCACTAACAAGAGAAATTATCATCACTAACCCTCAAATAAATCATCATACCTGAAGTGTCTCTGGAATTGGAATCCCACAAGTAGTTGTATTGACCTGTGCTAATGTAACCATTGGAAACTGTGTCAGAGGGAACTTTTTTCGGATTAAATCTAAGGCATTCTGAATTTCAGGTTGTGTTCCTGTTAAAATATTAAATTTGCTACCATCATTAAATTATTACATAAAAACTAATTAAGTAAAGGAAAATTAATCATATAAACTATTTAACATAGAAAAAACATTTAAAGAATGTGAAAGTTTTTTAAATGAATGATTTAAAGCTCAAGTGAGCAAAAGAACAGAAGACAAGTTGTTAAAGCTAAGAGGTATGAACATTCTTCTCACCTTTGCAAAAAGGTTTGATGAAAATTCATAGTCTTAACTAGTAATGTTATAAACTCCAGAGTTCTTTTAAAGGATAACTAATTTACATTAACATTTTATTATTACGGGCAACTCCAAGGAGTGCTTAGACTCATCGAGGGAGGCCCTAAACATCATGTCAAGAACTATTCACACAGTATCTATCATACTTAAGTTGAACTCATTCATAGTCATGGCACCCACAACAGACTCTGGCAGCTTATTCCACTCATTCACCACTCTCCAAGTGGAAAACCTAGTTCTAACAAGCTTCCTAACCACACTCTTGCCCAGCTTCCACGGATGGCCCCTAATTCTCCCATCGCTACACCTGTTCTGAAAAATTTCCTCTTGGAAAAAAACTCTCAGCAATTTGAATGTCTCAATCATATCACCCCTTTTCTGCCTATCAACCAGTTTCTGTAACCCACAAATTTTCAACCTGTTCTCATAAGGTTCATTCCATAGACCAGCTACCATCTTGGTCACTCGCCTCTGGATTCTCTCTACCTCCTTCCCATCATCAAGAAACCCTGGTGCCCAGATCTGCACACAGTAGTCAAAATGGGGTCTTATCAAGGCTTGATAAAGAGGAATAATAACCTGCTTGTCTCTGCTCAAAGTATTCTTCAATAACAAATCTGATGAGCTGATTTAGCCACTTTTGCTATGTGCCCCCATACTTTTAACTCCCTATCCACTAACACACCCAAGTCTCTGGCTTCATCGATTTCCTGGAATACGGTTCCAATATAGTATACTGCTGCCACATTAAACTGACATTTATTCTCCTTAGCCCACTCTGCCAATCTATCCAAATCATCCTGCAAAATTTTGAATATTCCATGTGTATTCACTATTGCTCTACCCAACTTTGCATCGCTGGCAAATAACTAAACAGTTCCTCAAAAATCCTTTCCTATATCATTAATGAACAAATTAAATAGCAGTGGTCCAAGAATAGAACCCTGCAGCACACCACCACACATTTCTGCTGAAGAAGAAAAAAATGTTGCACAATGAAAAATTTAAAGACAAATTAATGCATTATCATCCTCTATGGCAAATTAATTTTGGTTGTCTGATGAAAGTGAAATGTAAAGGAGTTCTAAAAATAATAAATTAGTCAATGGTCAATCATCACTCTATAAGCTGATATGTAAATTCATTTCTTTTGAAAATGTGGAGAGAATATAATGAACACATATCAGCCAAAGAAATAAAGCTCTTGTTTTTCCAGTATATACAATATATGGCATGGGACATGACTTTTTTTTTTTTTTTCAAATATAACAAAAAGAATTTTTTAGATTAAAAAAAAATAAGGTTCCATCCATCACATCACAAATCAGTTGTTCTACTCATATTTTATTCATAGCAATGTTTTATCATTTGCTACTTATATTTCGAATTACAGAAACGGTGAGCCAAACAGAAATTAGGAAGTCTGTCAAAAAAAGGTGGGAATAGGTACAGAAAATGGAAAAACTTGATGCATTATTCCTATTCCTTAGTACATAGAGATTAACAGATAAAACTCTCACTTCAGACTATATAAGGATATTGCAGATAAACACACCCTATCCTTATATATCAAACATTAAAGTAGGCAGATATTAAGTGACCCAAAACAGTTCCTGCAGTTACTTGAGGGAAAAAAGTGCTTCATATCCAATAATATTATCCCAATGAGGTAATTTGTAAATATTGCACCTATAAAACTCCTAAATTAAAAAAAAACATTTGAGTCTATCTCCGATGGCTCATGGGTTTGAAACTTTCGAATGTGCATATGATTGTTCAGCAATAAGAAAAGGTGATAACTGACATTTTAAAGGAAAATGTGTTATAGACATATATTTATAATGGTTGACATGTACAGAAATTTGAATTTGTTTAACTTATTATTAACATCAGACCTCCATGGAGTCAAGACTGGTGTGATCAAAAGATTATCAAACTGTGTCTTAAACCCATTCGCAGTTTCTGCACTCACCAACTGCTCTCCATGCAAAGAAGCTACACTTCACTCCCTTGCTCATATCCTCTTATACTTCTCCCAGGGATGGTCTCTTGTTCTTTCATTGTCTCTCTCTATGCTATGAAAAATCTCCTTTGCACATTAATTTGGTAATAGCTTCTCTCTCTCTCTCATTCTATTAACCAGGCTCTACAAGTTGCATTCCTCAGAATGGGCAATGACTTAGTGAACCCTCTCTAACATATCCCCTTAAAAAATAGGAGACCAAACTTGCATATGTATGTGGCCAGATCAATGTCTTATCTAAAGGAACTATAACTTCTTTGCTTCTGTGTGTTGGGGTCCTCCTCATAATTATCATAATCCACTATGATGTTCTTACAATTTTAGCAATGTAACCCCTAAACTTGAAGTCTTTATCCACCATCACTCCTAGATCTCTCATCACTTCTACCTCCATCAAAATTTCCCCATTAACTGTATCTCTGCATTCTAACCTTGCAACATTAAACTGACATTCCCTGGCCTATAACACCCAATTAAATATCTCATTCTATCAACCTCCACCTCACACCATATTACTTTCAAAACCACTACCACTATTTTTCACCTCATGTTAACCTTCTGCAGACATAATCCTTGCTGTTATCTGTAGTACTCCCACTACCTTCTTTTCCCTTTATATCCTCACAAAACTACATCATATCCATTTCTATTCTCATCAGGATACCATTTTCTTCCAACCATGGTTCACTTATTCCAATTATTTTGGAACAAAATTCAATCATGCAACAATTTTCGATACTCCTGGTATTCATAAATAAGCATATTATCCTTGTATATATTCTGGTTATATATTCTTTGCTTGGTCTATATAACCAGTCCAGCCATGCAAACTCTAATCTGCGACTTCTCCATGCCTGCTCTCATCTGCTCACTCTTACCCTTTGTCCCACATATCTCCACAAACTCAACTACTCTCCACACATTCCAGACTATACCATTTCTATGCTGACCAACCTTACATATACATTCATTACTACTTCCAAATCCACTCTCCCTGACCTCCCTAGCTCCTCCTCCTATTTCTCTGTACTGCTTTCATTCCTGTTCTCACATTCTCATCTCTCATGCTACTTTCATCCCCATTCACAATTACTTCAGTTTCACCTGGTCCACACCTGCCTGGTTAACCAAGTGGTTAGCGTATCCTCTCTTCAACCCAGAGGCTGTGGGTTTGAATCCCACAAGGGGCATGGATGTTTGTGATTGTCCTATGAGCTGTTTACCATATGTACTGCTGTAACCTGTGTCCTGGCACAGAATGACTATGTCTTTGCACCATAAAAATCAAAAATAACTAACCTGGTCCACTCTCCTGCTCGGTTACATCACTTCTGTGGATACCTTGTTCGTACCATTCGTTACACTTCCTTCTAGCAACAATCTCTCCACTTATCCATCTCTTTATCCAAGTACCCAACCATTGTCTTTCACACTCCTCAACAATCTCCTGATATCTATCCTTGCATTCTTCATATGTCCAACCAAATCATTTGTTCCTACCACCACTAACTCCTTTGCACATTTACTTCTCATAACCAGAGCATCATCACACTGTTCATCCTCCGATCCTGGAAAACAGATCTAGTGCACCTCTCATTCACCACACCTTTTATATTAAAATCTCTGTACAGTGCTATTCTTGGATCATTTACCACTTCTTTTTCTCCACTATCTTTCAATTTATTATTTTGCACTTTTCCATTCATACCATCATATGTTTTGTTTAATCTCATTTTGCATAAGCCTCATCTCTTCTCATTTCTCATCTTAGCCATTTTATTCTTCAATTCTTGTATTCCATGTCATGAGTAGGGATCCCAGACGTCCCGTAAAATATGGGATCATCCCGTTTTTGGCTAATGTGTCCCGCTGTCCCGAGAAAACTCTTTTGGACAGCTTTTTGTCCAATATTTTAGAGTTCAAGACTGAATAACAAAATCGATGAGTTACAATTTCTATTCTATTACAAACACCACTCTCCGTCATTCCGGGGAACTGTAGACGAACTGTTATTTTCTCAAGGCGAGTGATGGCAACACTGCAACAATGATAAGTTTTGTATCTATAATAGTAAGTAAAAAAACTATTTGAAGGCAACTTAAAGTGGTTTAATGCCTAACAATTTGATTTACTATTTGTTTACTTATGGTTAGTAAAGTGTGTGCATAGTAAACCTTACCACGCATACACTTGGAAAGTTAGAAGCATTTTGTAAGACTGGCATATGTGATGGATGCGCATCCTAAACTTTCACCCTCAGTCATAAGTGTCCCGTATTTTTTTCGAATGTATCTGGGATCCCTATGACAAGCACCTGGTCTCACTCACCCTTCTGGATGATACCATTCTTAGTCTTATGCCTATCACGACTATTTGTCTAATATTCTTTATTTTTTGTTCTCAACTTTCATTTAAATCATACAATCCATAAATATGTCACGCTTTCTGCATACCCTCATCATCTCACTTCTCCTGTTCAACCTCTCAATAAACACATCTGCCACTTTTGCCCACACATGCCTATTACATTCCTGACAATAAACCATCTTAGAAAAATACACACTGCTTGTCACACTTGCCTTTCATGCCACACATCTCATTGTTCTAACTGCCATTTTACTTTTAAGTACTACACACTGCTACCAAAGCCTCGATAATCATTATTTATTCAATCTCAGGTGTACTACAAAATAAATTTCTAGTGAAATGGATACACTTTTTGAAAATAGTACAAAAAATAAAATTTATCTTTGCTCCAACCACCTGTCATGTACTGACGCCACAGAATATCTTTCATCTTATGTTGTCATCAAAGAGAGAAAATCAGTTGACAACATTCAAAATATGAATCACAAATCACATGGCATGTGCTTACTTGCCTATGACTCAGTCACAACTGAGATAACGGGCAAATGCACTACTACAGTTTAAAGGGAACAATAGTTACCTTTTGTAATTCAAAATGACTTAATGACATGATAACTTATTTGTTGCTTAAGTTATTGAGATAATACTTAATTGTTCAGCTTCTTTTTTTTTTTGGTACTGAGTTATGCAACCTTATATTTAAATTACAAAAGCTAACTGTTATTTCTGTTTGAACTTTAATAGTACATTCTCTTGTTAACTCAGCTGTGATTTAGACAAGAGATTTAGAGAAGTAAGCATGTGCTACATGACTCAAGTTTTGAATGTTTTTAATCAATCTTCTTGGGGAGACCAGACTCCTACCAGGTGCGTCCCTTGGGTGACGGATGCACCAACAGGTTGCTCTGAATAAAGAATAAGGAGCTGTAAACCAAAGGGTGTGGCAGAAGAAAGGCAAGCTGGCAACACTAAAATGCCAAACACGTCCATGGATTACACGATTACTGGGAATACATCTTGCGCTTCCGCGTACGGGGTAGCTGACGCACCAACACAAGCCTCACATATTGTTGGTGAGAAATCTTCTACGTGGTCAGCAAAATGTGATAAGTATATAGCTACTGTAAATATCAGATCTCTATACAAAGCAGGAAAACTATAAATTCTACAAGAGAATCTGAAAAGGATAAAGTGGGATATCATAGGAATCTCAGAAACTCACTGGAAGGAGAAGGATTCTTAAACATACCAGAGGGCAAATTATTCTATTCAGGAAGAAGAGACAACATACACAGAGAAGGAATTGCAATCCTAATAAAACACAATCTTACTGCAAGTGTAAAACATATTAAGCCTACCTTATCCAGAATAACAGGAATTAGACTAAAAGCCAAAGAAAAAGGACTATACAAAGGTTATCCAGATTTATGCACCAGACGAAAGTCACAATGAAGAAGACATCTAACTATTCTACAATGAACTCCAAAAAGAAATAGATAATACAAACTCCAGAGACATCTCACTCATAATCGAAGATTTCAATGCTAAGATTAGAACTTTCAGAGAAAAGCTAAAAGATGTAATGGGGAAATTTGGAATTGGAACCGAAAATGAAAGGGGAGAAACAATGCTCAATTTCTGCAAAGAAAACAACCTTTTCATCTCAAACACAATGTTTTACCATAGACCTAGTTTCACCTGGACCACACCAGATAGAGAAAAACGAAATTGTATAGACTATATCCTAATTAGAAGTAAATGGAAAACCTCAATGAAAAACGTAAGAATGCTCAAAAGCCTATATCTGGACACAGACCATGAACTACTCTCTGCAACAATGCAGATAAAATTCAAAGTGAACTATAAAAGAAATAGAATTGATAAACTCCACATGGAAAAGTTAAAAGATAACCAAATAAGATTAGACTACATCAGGAAAATTGAAGAAATAGACAGGACTCAAACAGATGAAACCAAAAACCTTTGGAAAACAGGAAAAGAAATATTAATTAACCCAGCATACCTCAAAAGAAAACAAGAAGAAACACAAACAACTGAAAACAGGCAAAAGAAAACTGGCTAAACAAAAAAGCGGAAAAATGCAGTGAGGCATATAAACACCATAACTCAAAAACATTGCATAACACAACTAAAGAAATTACAAAAAACTTTTCACCACTACCGCTAACAATGATCAGGGTGAGGAAACAGGAAATCCAAATGCAATAAAGGCAATATGGATGGAACCAAGAAACCTTTAAGAATGAAAGCAATAACTATCTAATAACAAAGCCCCACACTAACTCAAGACATGACACCTTAATGATCCTTCCATCGAAAGTGGAGAATGCTCTAAAGCAAATGAAATCTGACAAAGCACCAGGGATAGACCACATCCCATCAGAACTCTGGAAAGATGGAAAGCAAACAACTTTAAAATTCCTTACCACACTTTTCAACAAAATTATTAAAACAGGAGAAATACCAGATGATTGGAGAACAGGAATTATCATACCAATTTACAAGAAAGGTGATAAGAAAAACTGTAAAAACTACAGACTAAAGGAGTAGCCCAGGGATGTCCCATCTCCCCATATCTTTTTAACATCTACCTAGAGGATATGGTTAACCAAGCCTTGGAAGGAGAAAAAAGGATTATAAGGTTATAACCTGAATAACATAAAATACACAGATGACAATGTAATGATAGCAGACAAAAAAGAAAAAACAGTGAACCTAATAACCAAACTAAACAATACGGCTAAAGAATACAGCATGACCATAAATACAGACAAAACAAAAATCTTGATAATTGGAAAAAACGAAGCAAAACTAAACTTCTCCTTGAATGATCAACAATTGGACAGGTAAAACAATTCAACTATTTAGGAACAGTAATAACAGAACACCAAGATACCATGACCACTATTAAACATAGAATATTGACTGCATGGTCATCATTTAATAAGCTAAGTAAAATCTGGAAAAATATAAAATCTCCAAACCTCTAAAAATAAAATTATATAATGCAATTATAATACCCACTGTGCTATATGCTTCAGAAACTTGGACACCCAAGAAGACAGAGATATGAAAACTGGAGGCTTTCGAGATGAAATGTCTCAGAAAAAGAAATAAAACAAAATGGACAGAAAAGAAAACAAATGAAACTGTGAGACAAGATCAAAAAAAATTTACAGAAACATTAATCAAAAAGATAAAAATAAGACAACTTCAGTGGTATGGCCATGTCGAGAGAAATGCCATCAAAAAGACTATCCAACCTTGCTCTGTATGCAAGAATAAAAGAAAAAAGGGAAAAAAAGGAAGACCAAGAACTAAATGGATAACAACAAAGGTAACTCTGGATTACAAGCATACAGACAGCTCACCAGCCACGCAAGAAACCGAGACTCTTGGAGGTTGTCGTGGAAACATGGAAGACTCAACCTGTCCCCAACGGAAGAAGACAATAAGTAAGTAATCAATCTTCACTTCTCTTTCTGATGTCCATGTAATACAGGATGAATACAATAGGAACAAATAGCCATGCTGCCCAATTTAAAATGTAGTACCTCTTTTGTGATTACTGCACCAATCCTATGGGGCATGATACCAGACAAGTATACAATAGCGATCAATGGGATTTTTGGACCATTCTTCCTGTAGGCATATAATGAAGTTTTGGACTGTTGGGGGGGGGGGGGACGTCCCTTGACCTCACCTGATGCTCCAATTCATTCCACAATGTTCAATAGGGTTAAAATCAGGACTGTGGAGGCCAGTCAAGTGTGGTGACATTCATGTCCATAAACCATGCAGTTACAGCAGCAGCCTTGTAACACAGTGGGTTGTCCTGCTGAAAGAGACAATGGTCAGTTCTGTGAAATGCCACAAAGCAGGAAGCATTGCATTCTCCAGAATGTTCAGATTTCTCTTGGAGTTCAATCTCTGTGGCATCACATACAGAGATCCAAAGCCAGACTAGGAAAAACAGGACCATACCATCACACACTGTCACCTCCAAATTTCATAGTTGGGGTTATGCACTCTGGTGAGATATATTCACTGAGCATCCGCCACGCCTATCCATCTGCTTGGTAGACAGTGTAGCATGATTCATCACACTATAACAGCTTTCCAAGGTTCCTGACGTTTTTGTGCAGATTTACGTTCCAGTCAAAGCCCGAAACTCCACATTCATGTCAGCCAACAAATGGTGGTTTTTACATATTATCCTTCGTAGCACCTTACAGTCATGTGTGGTGAGTGTGGTGGGTCGTCCACTGCAGGTAGCCCTTGCAGTTGATTCCCAAATGCTTCCTTCTCAGTATGGTATTACTGAGTATCCTATCACAATGCCTCTTTCAAACTCTATTAGTTCCTTTCTTGCAGCCATTTCACCCCCCCCAGACACATTGCACTGACTTGGGAGCATCATATTCCTCCAATTTATACTGGCTACAAACACAACTCGTTACATGGCATGATGCACCATGTTCATAAGAGTGTCCATTGACTTCTTTTCAAGAAGTGTATGTTGGGGGTTACATAAAACTATTTTTTTGTGCATTTGTGAGTTAGACATATAAAATATTATAATCATTTGACAAGCAGATATTCATCTGCCTATAATAATACAGTGGAACCTTGGTTATCAAACTTAATTCATTCTCGAAGGCTGTTCGGAAACCGAATTGTTCGAAAACTGAAACCATTTTCCCATAAGAATTAATGTAAAATGGATTAATCCGTTCCCGAACCCAAGATGATCGTTTATTTAAACCTTTACAACAGTACTTCATGCATAAGATCGTATACAAACATAATGAAAATGCATAAAATCTTACATAAAAAGAATAAACACAATAAATAGATAAAATATAGACGAAAATTGATCGCCTCTTTATTTTTGAGTATTGTACAGATGGTTGATTTCGCCATACCGAACTGCATAGCAAGATCCGAGACACGAACATTTTCAAGTTTGGATATGATTTCTTTTTTCATCTTTATCGTGGTTCTAACAACTTTTCTTTTCGCTTTGCTGCTATCACCATTCTTCTGCAGCCCCATGGTGGCTTAATTATTAATAATTTATGAAAAAAAACAACAACAAAACACAAAGAAAATCAAGAAAACTCGCTGCAAATTCGAGCAGGTGCCTGCACTGAACGAAGGCTGCTGCGTAATTGATGCTTTCCTGCCTTACAGCTCAGCATGTGGTTGCCCGTTTGCCTGTTTGGGAACCGAAATTCTGTTCGGAAACTGGGTGTTTTTTGTTCGGAAAATATGTTCGGGAACCGAATTGTTTGAGAACAGAGGCGGTCTACAACCGAGGTTCCTCTGTATAAAAGATTAGACAGAATTTCTTAACCAACTTTGTGAAGAATGTCCAAGGTTGTTCATAGCAAAGGAGGCTTTCCAGTGTCCTGAAAAAACAATTCACAATTTGGCTGACCAGTACAGCTGCTTTAGGAATAGTGCATCATGAACCCACTAAAACAGCTGTGTGAGAGCCATTTAGGTGATGAGAATGAAGCAAATGTAGTAGAGAGGACAGTATCAATTGTAGGATAGAAAATGTCAGAATTAATGTTGAATATGCAGAGACAGAAATAAAGGAAAACAAAATGGACATGAAGGAATAGCACACTTAAATGTTATCCTTCACAGCACAAAGCACGAAATTGAAAAGTTGCAAAAGCAGCAAGAGAAGGCTGAAAAGAGAAAGAAGCAGGTGGTCTGAAGTAAGAATTGAGACCATGCGAACAAACGAAAAAAATAAGCTAATGAAAAAGTTATGTACAGAGACTCAATGATCAGGGGAGTACTCAATGAAAGTATAACAAAATCATGTTTCCATGGCATAAAAATTAATATTAGTCATGCCATCCAGATGAGGGGAAAAAAAAAAAAGGTAAGATGAAAGAATTAATTATATTGGTGGATACTCTCAGAGGTGAGGAGGATTTTATGAGGGAGGATGTAAAGAAGTTGTTAGACAAAGCAAAAATGAATAGTGAGAAGGTAATGAATCCAAGTCTCCTGCCAAGCTATAACAGAGGCAAATTGAAGAGGAGGAAGTTGATAGCCAGTGAATCAATACATAGATGTGCAGAGAGAATCATGTAGGTCTTGTATAATGCTGATGGACTGCATGTAAACTGTTTTGGTGTTAGGTGCCTAAAGAGAACTCTGTTAACTGAGCATGCTGAAGTGCAAAATCAGGGAAACTTCAGTAATTAGGATGGAAGCAGGTAAATTTATATGAAGGCACCCACAAGGCGGGTGAGTGAGGAATCTAGTCTCTCAAGCAAAAATATTGAATAAGATAGTCAAATCAGAAAGTAAGGGTGAGTTAGGGTCCTAAAGGGATGCTGCAGTTTCTATATAATAATGTCAGAAGTATCGGGAACAAGAGATAGAAGTTTTGGGCATTGGTTAGTAACCTCACCAAAAGTTAGAGGTATCAGTGAGATCTGGCTAACAGCAGATGTTCACTTTTGCCTGTGATAGGCAAAAGTGACCATGTGGCCTTGACTTGGGAGATTCAAAAACATGAAGAATATTCTGTCGAGAAGTGGTAAATGTGTAACTACAAAATAGGTGATTATGACAAGCTTAGTAGTAAGTTTGAATCTATGCCGTGGCATAAAACTGCAAGGGAAGGATGTTAGTAGTGCATGGGAGACAATTAAGGGACATCTAGAGTAAGAAATATTAAATCATATATCTAAGATAAGGAAGAAGTTGGATGAGTAATATTATTAAGCATAAGATGCAGAAGAAGAAAATGCTGTGGAGAGTATACACAGAGAAAGGTAACCAGCTACAAGTACAAGGATCACACAAGAAAGATGACCAACACGGTAAGGAAGGCAAAATCAGATTACAAGAAAAATTTAGCCAAGCAAGTGAAAGGAAACCCCAAAAAGCTCTTTTGTTATGTGGCAAGTAAGAGGAAGAATGTGACAGAGACTGATGTGGAAAAAGAGGTGGATGAACTGGAGGTTCTTAGGATACTGCAGTATCTCAACGTAAATACAGCTGTGGGATTAGATGGGATATCACTTCAGGTCTTGCAAGAATATGCAAGGAACCGACAATGTCTCTGACTAAGCTCTTTAAGTCTTAGTTCTGACAAAGTTCCAAGAGAGTAAAATAATTCCCTTGCATAAGGGAGGTTTCTAAGACTGCAGTAGCAAATTACACACCAATCAGAATCTCAAGATTGGTGGTAAAAATACTGGAAAACTTGTTCAAAAAGAGATTTCAGGCAAAAATGGATAAGAATATGATACTGTATGAGGGGTAACGTGGCTTTGTGAAGGGTGGTCAGTCATGCTTTAGTAATTTACCAACTTTTTATTCTATTATAAAAGGTTAACATCTAAGTTGGATAAAGGAAAGCTAAACAATGATTCTCTGCTAGAATTTGCAAAGGCATTTGACAGAATACCACACGGAATTTTGTTATGCAAATCAGAACAAATGGGGATGGATATGATGCTGGTTATGTGAGTAAGAGATGAAGCAGAATACAGGAGCAGAATACAGGCGAAAGCAGGTGACTAGTGGTGTGTTGCAAGGCTCAATGCAGGGACCATTACTGTTTAACTTTTACATAAATACTATAGGAAATAACCTGAAAGGAAATATTCAGTTGCTTGCTGATGATACAAAATTAGGTAGAGTAATAGTTAATCAAGGTGATGTGGACAGTTTGCAAGGGTGATTGGGCAAAAAATAATGTCAGTTTAATATGGAAAAAGGTAAAGTTATGCATTTTGAAAATAAATAGATTACACACTGTATACCACATTGATGGAATTGTACTCCAGGACATTGGTGAAGCTAGAGATTTAGGGATGGTGGTAGATAGAGAGTTAAAGTTTAGAAGACAAGTTGCTAAGGTAGCTCATAAGATTACTTAGCTGTTGAAGAACACACTAACAAGAAAAGGTAAGGAAATTGTTATTCCTCTTTATAAGGGCTTGATACATCCACATCTAGATTACTTCTTCACTGCTTTCTCATTGCCAAGAAACTTAGGAGACCAGACCTGACAATGAGAAAGCAGTGAAGAAGATTCAAAGACGAGCGACAAAGATAGTAAGTAGTCTGTGGAACGTTCCCTATAATGACAGTTTGAGAGTGTGTGGGGTGCAAAAGATGGTTGATAGGAGAAAGAACAAAGATATGATAGAAACATTGGGTAACTTAATGGACTTTGTTGGATTAATGCAGGGGAAATGTGAGGGGCCACAAGAAGTGATCGTCTCTGGAAGTTGAATAATGGTGTGGTTAGCAGGGGCATGAAGTTTCCTTATACCCCTTCTAACCATTTTTAGTTAACCATTTTTTTTCCAAAACCTTGCACAAGCATCTGATCAGAGCAATTGGATGGTAGTTGTTTGGGAACTTTGGATCCTTCTCTGGCTTATGAAAGGCAATAATGATAATTACTTTTTGCCAGGTATTCGGAAATATATGCTTTCACAAAAGATTCTTTTGTAAAGGTGCAACAGCTGATCCATGGACAATGTTGAAAGATGTTTTACCATCTCATAATAAATATTATCTAGTCCAACAGCAGTTGGACAGCATTTATGCAAAGATGTCATTTCCGACATTTAAAGCACTGTAAGTGGTTTAGGATTGACAGTCATAAGAAAATTCCTGATATGTAGAGATGGGCATCTGGTTCCAACCAGAAACATTATCCTTACCTTCAACAAACCAAAACCACCACCATCTGTCAAAGCAGGCTATTTCAACCGTCCAGTATGGTTCTATGACATTTAAACTTTTGTGGGGATAACTGATTAGTATTCCCCTTGATAGATGTCAGAGTAATTTTTCTGAACGCTAAGACTAATCCTTCCAAACCCTTCTGGATGAAGAAGGGTATATTTTTCCAATTTTACGTTCACCTGTTGAATGTAAGATAAAAAAACAGTAATGTATTTACTACAGCTTCTAATTTTTTTTTTTTGTTGTTTGTTTCTTACTTTGCTTTTTTATTGGTGATGATGTGGTTTCTGAACCTGGTTGGGACTTGGGCCCTGATAAACAATAGGATGAAGAAGTGTTCATTCTCAGGAGAAGTTTAGTTCGGCACTAGAGCTCCCCCCACCCAACACAGAGCTACAAATGGACACCCACTTTGGCAAGCAATGCCTTTGGGAAGTAGAATACTAGGACTACCCCGGATGCTATATGAGTACTACAGTAAGCTTTGGACTCTTTCCCAGACTATGGAGAAAGAGACATACAGGAACACCACTGACCTTTGTAGGCAGGCCCACTAGTCAATTAATTCTGGCCACGCAACCCAGGACTCTTGCCAAATCAGAAGCCAAAGTATTGCAGGACTACCAGGATACACCTTTCCAGATGTCCAAAGTTCGTACACTGCATACAAATATGGCAGTGAAGTTTGGATTGCAGAGTTGGTAGAATGGAAGATCTAATATTAAAAAAGACTCAACAGATGAATCCAGGAAGAAAAGCAAAGAAAAAGAGGAAGAATGAAAAGAACCTGTACCATTACTAGGAGGTTCCCTCCACAACAAACAGGTGTCTCACATGGAGGGACTACACATACAGTAAGGAAAGCACAGACAGGATATTGTATTTCTAAACAAAGCTTCTAGTAGTAGCACTTAGTCTTCTAACAGGGAAAATCTCTTTTTATAAAAAAATATTTAATTTTCATTTATGAGGCTGTTCATTTTATCCTGTCTTAGTGGATTTTTCTTTTCTTCAGCATCTATAATATAAAGTAAGAGACTAGCACCTATCAAGAGTAAATTCTTAAATCATAAGACAAGACATCTCAGAAACAATTTAAGAAATACAAACAATTCAAATATCCATAAAATACTTATAGGGCTAAACAGCCTCGCCTATTTCCTATATGGGAACAAATAAGCGTTAGCCGATTTTTTTTTTTTTTTTTTTTGATAAAATACTCATATCATTTACCTTCCACTGCACAGAGTTTTAAACGAGGATTGAAAGGGTGCCTCTTGATAAAAATATTCGCATTAGAGCAGTCCTTTATATGCTTGACCTGCTTTCCTTGTCGACCAATCAATCGACCACACAAACTGTGAGGAAGCTCAAATTCATAGATTTTTACTTCTGTGCTGGATGACTGTGGAATATCATTCCCAATCTGGATATCACTTCCACCTTTTCCACTGTCAGTAGATCCCTATAACGATAAACAATTTAATGCAACATTCAAAACAAGTTTTCCAAAAATTAAAAAATACATCACAAAAATTCAAATGTGTTTGAAAGTAAACTTCTCTATTTCATATTTATAATCACAATTAATAATCAGTTGTAATTAAAGAAAATACAGATCTAAAATTTAAATATGGTTTCTTTTAAAGAACTGGATGGAGATGAAAGAAATGTAAACATGACTAGAATTGGACTTTTATGGTGAGAATATTCTTTCTCATGATGTCAGCTGCAAAATACCTGTGGCTAACAACAGCCATTTAACATTTTGTGCATACTCTACTATATATATATATATATATATATATATATATAAATATAAAAAGGTTTAATGACTATTACCGAGAGAAAAGATGACAAGATATATTTAACAAGATACTACTAGTTTACTAGTTTCGTTACATGAACATCCTCAGGTATCATAATCAAAGAAGTATATTTACGATGAACTCGAAAGAAAGATTGTTGAATCTAGGGAAATTTCTCTAGATTCCTCGCATATCAACAACAGCCTGAGTTACAATCTCTCTGATGCACACATCGCTTCTGTTCAGTACTGGCGCACTCGCAACAGCGCGGAGTATTCGTTTGTTTGGAACTCATACTTGCATTTTTTCAAACACGCTACTGTTTTTTATACTTGTTCTGTTAGTACAATTTTAAGTCTCTGTAATTTTTTATATACTTCTTTGATTATGATACCTGAGGATGTTCATGCAACGAAACTAGTAAACTAGCAGTATCTTGTTAAATATATCTTGTCATCTTTTCTCTCGGTAATAGTCATTAAACCTTTTTTTTTATAATATTCCAACCGAGTAAAAATGAATTTTGAATATATATATATATATATATATATATAAATAAAGATACAGTATGTACACACACCATATCTTTTGAATTAATCTGATTTCATAAACACCAATGTTTATGAAGAAAAGAAACATCACAACCACAGAACTCAGAACAAATGGCCTCAATTAGAAAAACAAGCTCCTAAAATAACATTTATTGGAGGATGGAGGGAGGGGGGAGAGAGATAGCAGTATCTAGATACTACACAAGTCTCCACTTACATTCAGGAAATAACAATCAGGGAAAAGAGGAAGTAGCTATAGCATTCAACACTAAATATGAGAATAATCTTGGATGCCAGGCAGTATCAAGAAGAGCGATGCGGACAAATATCATAATGGGAAATTGCACAATGAGACTTATTTATACTTATAGTCCCACAAAGAAGAAATGAAAGAATTTTTTTGAGGCATTAGAGAAGACAGCAGGCACAATGAAAAAAAAAAAAGGAAAAGTTTGTTCTTGTTGAAGATCTAAACAGCAGAGTTGGAAATTATTGCCAAACATAGAAATGTTTTGGGAAAATTTGGAGAAAAGAGCAAAGCTAATAATAATGGTAAATACTTTGTGGATTTCTGTTCAAGAAATGGACTAGTTATTACTAACACCATATTCCAACATAAAAACGTGTACAAATTCACATGGAGAGAAGATGCAAGAAATAAAAGTCTCATTGACTATGTTATAGTTGACAGCAATGTTTTCCCAGCTGGTTTTGAGTAGGATAAAATTGAATTGCATACCAAAAAGAAAGAGCATCCATAGCTCAGTCGGTTGAGACAAAGCCCTTTGGTCGGAAAGATCTGGGTTCGATTCCCATCCATGATGTGAGGAAGATCTTTATCTGGACTATGGAGGAACCAGAAACTCAGGTTTTTCATCCCTCAGAACAGGCAAACCGGCGCTCATGAACATATACACATCTGCAGACATAAGACACTCCTGGAATAAGGATTAACCAATCTATTCCAAATGGTTTTCAGTTTTAAATGCCTGCACAGTGAGATGTTGGTCTATGCATGAGTGTAAATCAACAACAACTAAAAAGAAGAGTGTGTAAGTAAGTTTTAAAACAAATCAAAGTTCAGCAACTTTCAGAGGTGAACTGTAGACTCAAATCCACAAACATTATTGAAGAAAAAATGAAAGAATTTGAAAAGAAAACAAGAACCAAACCTTTGAACCACAAAGAAAACATTGATTCAGCCAGACAGACATGAGGTGAGATTGTCTGTAAGGATAGAAAAATTAGAATCCCATGGTGGACTCAGAAAGTTAGAGGCAGTGAAGAAAAAGAAGAAAGCATATTGAAAGTTCCTCGAAAATAAGTCAGCTTGTGCTCTTAAAGAATACAGAGAAAAATGTAAGAAAGCAAATCACTGTGTAAAACTAGCCCAACAAAAGTCATGGGAAGACTTCAGTAAGAGCACAGAAAATAAACATCCGGAAGGTGGCAAAATATTCTGGAGGGTATTAAAAAAAATTTTAAATGGAGGAAAAATTACTGTAAAGGGAATCAGAGATGATAAAGGTGACTTGAAAACTGAAGATAAAGACATTCACAATGTCTGAAGTAATTACTATGAAAGAATTCTAAATGAAACAAGCAGTGTCAGCATGGTGGTAGAAAACTCTTAATAGAAATGCAGTCAGGAATACATATCCAAAAAACAATAAAAAAAATCTGAAATGCAGAAAGGCAGCTGGAGTAGATGAAATTCAGCCAGAAATACTCAAATATGGTGGTATAAAAGTTTTACAGTGGCTACATTGCATACATAATACAGAAGCCTTGTCAGAGGGTTTCCAGATGATTGCAGCAGAGCTCTCATAGTACCCATCTATAAAAATGGAAATAAAACTGAATGTGAGAATTCCAGGAGGTATTTCCCTATTGAATGCTACTGATAAGATTTATTCAAGTATACTTGAGAAACAGCTAAGAAAAATTGTGGAAGGGACACTTGGTGAAGAACAAGCTGGATTCAGGCCAAACACAGCTTGGCAGGATCAGATTTTCACTTTACGACAAACAGTTGAGAAATCTTGGAAATACAACAAGGATTTGTATTTAAGTTTGTTGATCTGGAAAGGTATATGACAAGGTGCCAAGAGGAACGTGCTTCAAATCACTATAATTATATGGTGTAAATGGGATGTTATATCAAGCAATTCATAGTCTCTATGCAAGCTGTAAATCAGCAGTTAGAATTGAAGGAGGTACAGAAACAATGATTTGATGTAAAATCAGTTTGTGACAAGGATATGAAGAAAAGTGGTATTAAATCTGATAGCAAAATTGGTGATGTTAATCTTAGCTCTTTACTTTATGCAGATGATGTTATACTTCTGAATAAATCCAGTACAATTCTGTAAGATTCTCTGAATAATTCTCATAATAAATTTGATATGAAAATCAGCAATAAAAATACAAAGACAATGAAACTATACAGAAACATTGAAAACATCAACTGTATCCTGAATCTACAGAACAAATAAAACATTTCAGCTATTTAGGTACAATTTTTAATGGAGATAGTAAATTAAATATATAGAATAGACAACAGAATTAGTTAAGCTGATATGGCTGGAAGTCAGGTTAATAAATTTATATGTAATAAGAAAGAAATTGCTCAAAACACTGAATTAGCTATATATAAGATGGTGTTCAAACCAATTTTAACTTATGGAATCTGAGAGTTGGGTTAAATATCAAACACTTGATCAACGACTGGGACCTCTGATATGAGAATTCTGAGAAAGATTAATGGAAGTGAGGTAAGAAAGTTTTAAAAGAAATCAAAGATGAGCTGCTTTCAGAGGTGAACTATAGACTCAAATACATAAACATTATTGAAGGAAAAAAATGAAAGAATCTGAAAACAAGAACCAAACTTTTGAGATGGCAGTCATTGGCAGTATCATATTAAAAACGAGGATATTAGGAAAGAACTTATCATTAGCATTTTTTATTATTATTATTACTTGACACCTCCAGGGAGTCCAAAGACTCATCGAGAGAGGGCATCTACTCTACAACTCTATCTCCATCACCCAAAAATCACCAACTACTGTCCACCACTAGTTTTTTTTTTTTTTTTTTTTTTTTTTTAATACAGACAATCACCAACATCCAAGCCCAAGGCGGGATTCGAACCCACAGCCTTTGGCTGGAGAGTGGATACGCTAACCACTCGGCCAACCAGGTCAGCATGGTCACTTAACAGAATAGAAGATAGGCTAGCAAAACAAAGCAATAAAAATCAACACTGAAAATAGGCAGAAAACATCAATTGCCTTCTGAATGGAGAATCTATAAAACAAAACGTTTCAACTATTTAGGTGCAATTTTTAGTAAAGAGCAAATTAAATATGGAAATAGATAGCGAATTACCAAAGGCTGCCATTATTAATCAGTTTGAATAATTGAATGCAATTACTGAATCAATATGCAGCTGTTACAGACACAAAGAGATAGTGAGGATGAAAACAAAAATCAAAAACACACAAGTAAAACAAATGAAAAGGATAGGAGACCAATTAAAAATAAGACTGAAATCAGGACTTTGGGCATACACTGCAACTCAAGTTTGTGGCACAACATCGCACACTGAACTCCAGAGAGCCTTAATTTTTCAGAAGAAGGGCTGTGTACATAAACATCAATCCAAACAATTCTTAGGGTCAGAAAGCAGACCACTAGAAAGTTGGGATGCAGACTGACAGGTTACAATACATACTATTTAAGTCAGATGGACAACATATTTTGGTATAGTGGCCACCAGGAGAACATCATTTACCAGTATACTACTCAAACCAATTGTTTATATATGTTTCTTGTAGCTAGTATGGATTAAGATCAATAGTCATAGTGCACAGAAAAATAACAAATAATATGACATTCTGGATATTCCAGAATACTGTGTTTAACAGTAATTAAGAATTATCATGGTGGGTATCAATATGATAAGCAATATATAATACTGCAAGGAATGTAGAAACATGGTTTGGGGAAATGAGATTGATATATACACTAGAAGCTCTAAGACTTGATATGAACCACATAGTGCACTTTTAGGAAGAGTTATAACATCAGCTGAGATGAATACGTTCAATTCACTATAGAAACTAATTTTGGAAGAGGGGTCGATCAAAATATCTGTGTATATTTTTACTCAATATTTAATAGAATGGTCTACCCAGAAGAGGGTATCAACAATCATAATTGGAAGCTCAATAATAGAATACAAAGTATATGATATCTTCAAAGGACAAGAAGGAACAAGATGAGGAAATGATCTTGCCAATGATAGCAGAGGAATAAAAGCCAAAAAGAATTAAAGTACATCAGGGGGGACAGTTCATAAGCAGCTATCTGATGTGAGATAGAGACCAACAGGAACAAAATATGTAATCTGAGAGAATGTAGATTACATACACTTGGAAATTAGCACGATGAGTGCAAGTCGTGTAATTATTACAGAGAATCTCAACTATGGAAACATAGATTGGAGGGAGGAATGGTCATAGGGAGGGAGCACGTGGTTTGAGAGTACTAGATCTAATGATAGCATCAGAGAATTTAACAGTAACTAATCAATCTAGTTATGCTGTCTCCACTCTACAACAGAAAGTGTATGTGGAATTACAAAACAGGTGATTATGACAAGCTGAGGAGTCAGCTTTCAGCAGTGTCATGGCATAGGAATTTGGAGAAGAGTGATGTCAGTGAAGTATGGGATGAAGAAAGAAGTTTCAGAATGTTTTATCTAGAGTCAAAAGGATACATTAGGAAGGGGTTATATGGATGAATAGCTTCATCAATCAGGAGATGCACACAAAGGAAAAGTTGTGGAGGGAATAAAGAAAAAGATGACCAGCATGCCCATTAGAAGTACATGGCACAGGCAAGAAGTGTGATGTCTATGGTGAGGAAGACCAAAGCTAATGAGAGAAAGTCAGCTGATGAGACCAAAGAAATCCTAAAGAGTTCATTTGCCATGTGCCAAGTAAAAGGAGGAATGACTATGTAAGGATGACTTTAAAAAGTGTGAGGATGGGAGGTAATTAAAGCAAATCAAACAGTTGAATTACTAGGTGATCAATTTACTATCTAGATAGTAATGTTGCAATGCCAGATGTGATAATGACTGATGGGAGAATAAAGGTTGAAGAAATGGAGATGCTTAGAATATTGCAGAACCTCAGTGCAAACACTGCCATTAGATTAACTGGCATATTGGCCCATGTATTATCAGAATGTGGAAGGGGAATTATCAGCTCCTCTGATAAAGGTGTTTAATTTAAACCTCAGTACTAGAAAGTTGCCAATGGAGTGGAAAGAGGGCAAAATAGTTCCATTATATAAAGGAGGCTCCAAGAAAGAAGTAGCAAATGATAAGTCAATCGGTATCTCAGGAGTGGTGATTAAGGTATTGGAGAAATTGGTGAAAGACAGAATTCAAGGACTAACTGGATAGGAAAATATGATACTTTATAATGAGAAACATGGTTTTGTGAAGAAAGATAAGGGAAATAGCTACTCAGCGATGTAAAAATGTCCAAAGACATTTTTCGACAGGATTATTATATGGGCACCTTCATGGAATTCAAAGACTCATCACCCGAGACCCAATCTATCCACACGAATTATCATACTTCTCCTTGAACCCATTAAGAGACAAAATAGTACTATGCAAACAAAAATGTATACTGAGATCACATATTTCATTTGTTTCAAAATTAAAAGTGACACTAAAACTGCTAGCAGAAATAAAGAACCTCATCTGGATTTCATTTACCTAAAGAATGACTCAATTAAAAATATTCATTTATATTTTTATATAGCTCAGTGTATGTAGCTCAGCGGATGTGGCGTTTGCACACCGCCGCGCTTGGCCGCACGAAGGAAGTTATTATTATTATTAGTAGTAGTAGTAGTTGTAGTTGTAGTAGTTGTAGTAGTAGTAGTCGCCTGTGTAGCTCAGTGGATGTGGCGTTTGCATACCACCGCGCTAGGCCGCACGAAGGAAGTCTTGGTTTCGAGTCTAGTCGGCGACTAGAGGAAATTTTTCTAAGCCTTTTTTCGACCGGTTCCCGAGTTAGTCGATCTCTGGCACGGGCAAGCAGGTTTTTCCTCCCGGAAACTCGGGTTTTTCGTCCTGTAAACTCAAGAAAATCGACCGTAGAACCCACATTATTTCAGACATTAAATATATTGTGTTAGGGTTAGGAACCATGAGATGGCGGCACATTTGAGCCTTCTCTCTTCACTACGTACCGCTTAATTAGTGATAGCCTTGGGCCATCTGTCTCTGATTGGGTACCAGTGGAGATTGAACTGCCCACTCAGTCTCCAAGAGTTAGATAGGGCTGAATGGCCTCGCCTACTCCCATATACGGGAATAAAACGGCGTTAGCTGATTTTTTTTTTTTTGCTATTTTTATATTAAATTTTATATTAAATAAATAAATAAAAATAAATCTGTTTTCATGTGTATGGTGAATGTTAACAGGAAAAAGTGGAAAGTTTCAAGGAGGACACTGCATCCTAAGAAGAAAGCCATAGATCTCATCAACAAAATAAGAAAAGCAAAAAATAAGCCATATAATATAAATATGATATATTATAAACAATATAATAAAGAAAGCATGCCGAGAAACCAAAAAAATATGGCTTACTAATAAATATTATTTTTATTATTACGTAACACCTCCAAGGAGTCCAAGGACTCATCGAGGGAGGGTATCTGCTCTACGACTCTGTCTCCACCAACCACAACTACCTTCATCATCCACACCAATGCCATCTACCGCCAACCACCACTAGTACTTTCATAGACGATCACAAACATCCATTCCCACAGTCGGATTCAAACCCAGTCTTTTGGCTGGAGAGCGGATACACTAACCACAGCCAACCAGGCTGACAAAAAAATGCAAGGAAATAGAAGCCCTTGAAGAAAATCAATGCATCACAGAAGCAATTGTATTGCCAACAATGATGGCAAAATGTTACTTGAAACTGAAGAAATTAAGAAATAGTGGATTGAATACACGTCCGATCTTTTCAGAGATGAGAAGAGTGATAATACACGAGCTAAACAATCCTCAAGACAGTCCTCCAATAAATGAAGAAATATTTATTCTTCCAACTGGCCAACGTGGATAAAATACTCAGAGCACCTTAGGATTTCCATGGATCAAAACCTCATCAGCATTCTGCCTTTTATCATGTAATTACCCTTCTCTGTCATTAATCCCTTAACAGCAATTGTATTGCCATCAGTGGATTAACTGTCATGATGCAACAAATCACATTCTTATCCTTGTTCTTTCAACAGATGGCATGTATCGTATCCAGATTCTGCTTGCTGTGTGTGTGAGAGAGAGAGCAACTGAAGATAAGAAATATACCAGGTCAAGATAGCATTCATACAGAAATGCAAAAAGCAATAGAAGAAAATGGAATAGAAGAGTAAGGAAGTTGTTTAACTATATTTATGAAAATGAATATGTTTCTAATGAACTCAGGAATTTTACCTTTATAAACAATCCACAAAAGGCTGGGACAACTGAATGTAAAAAAATTACAAACCAACAAGTCTAATAGTCATGAAATAAAGGATGCCCAAAGTGGATTTATGAAAAAGAGAGCAATGAACAAGAAAGGAATCTTCAATATCAGAATGTTACTAAAAACTTGGAAATGCAGAAAGATGTTTATATTTGTTTTATATATTATAATAAAGCATTTAATAGTTTTTGCCATAAGAAATTAGCAAACATTAGATAGATACAATAGATAGAAATGATATGACTAATGGAAACCAAACTACAAACATAAAAATCCACAAGGAATGGTCAGACACTTTCCAAATACACAAAAAAAAAAAAAAAAAAAAAAAATGTATTAAGTAGGGTTGTGTGCTTTCTCCTCTTCTGTTCAATCTCTACAGCAAGAACCAGAAAGAGGAAACATGAGAAATATAAGCTTCATTACGCAGATGATAATGTACTGATTGCTGAGAGAGAGAGAGAGAGAGAGGAAGACTTGTAAAAATTAAGAGCAATTTGTTCTATTTTTTATTTTATTTGTTCAATTTTTACAAGTTATAAAATTGTAAATTTTACAGGGTCATAAATTTGTAATTTTTTTTACAAAAATTTACAGATTTTTACATGCAGAGAGTAAAAATATGGCTGGACATTAACTAAAATGATGAGAATATGCAGAGAAAAATATACTACTAGTTTAAAATCAAATTACAGAACAAGTCAAATGTTACTTATTTAGGACATTTACAAAGGATAGAGCATGCAGAGTAAAAATCATGCAAAGAATAGAATTCACAAACTTAAGCTTTAACAGGATGAAAAATATCCTAACATCAAGAGACATAAAGCAAAAAAAATCAAGAAGATGAATTAAATATTTGGTCTACTTTTTTCTCTATGGAGGAGAAATATGGACAACAAACAAGGACAGTAGAAAGACAGATTGATTTTCAGCAGAAGCAAGCAACAACTCTTACTTTGAATTTTATCTGCCATTATTAAAAACAATAAAATAGTTTAAAACAGTTTATTAATCACAGCAAAACATCAAATCACAAAGGGTCGTAGCAATCCATGACATCATAAACATTCACAAAAACTGCATTGTGATTCACGGGATCATGTCACTAAAACAGTCGTATGAGCAAATGCACATCATGTAAATGGGCATCAGTCATAACTGAATGAAAAACATTGTATGAACAGTTCGTAAAGCTGGGTATATTGTATATGCTTGCTTGTAAATTGGATCTCCTGGAATTTGCTAAATGCCCATAATCCACAACCAAAATTTACTGAACGCAGATACTGTTGTCAGTCTATGTGGTGAGTTAAGTTATGTGGCGAGATATGAGTAGATAATCCAAAAACACTTAAACCTATAGTCTGGTGGAAGTATGAGAATGATATATTCACACTCTGAAAGCATGACTTTTCTGCCAAGCAGCAGTTTCTCCTTTATCTCCAATGTGAAATTTATATCTCACATTAACATTATTTGCTCTACCTTATTGATTATGCTGATACACTGATGATGGCCACTTAATTTCTGGCTGAGATATTTGATAATAAAAATTATTAATCTTTATTGTTATGAATACATGTCTAATAATCTTTACTATGTCAGAAGCGTCATTTAAATATCATTTAAAAAAAGGAGAAGAAAGGTTAGTGAACGAATATTTTTTTTGCCATAGTAGTAAGAAAATAACCCACAAGTTGTCAAATCCATGTGTACTGATTCAGTCAGAAGTACCCTGAAATACAGAAATAAGATATTGTAGTACTGGAGTGCTGAAGAATAATACACTAATTTAGAGAAAACCTGTTGAGATTAGTAATAATGTAAACTTAATCATCTATTACTGTTATCGTATCCTGTACACTTACATAAGGTACATATCAGGATATTGATGATGACCATCATAATTCCAGTACACATGTATATATATGTGTATGCTCCAGATGATGACCTTGATATGAAGGTCGAAACTTCGAATGTTCATTTTGGTTTATATTAAACTGAAGTTATGCTCTAATACGGTAATTGTCTCCATAATTTTCCATAATGTATTCTGATCAGCATGTAAGCATGAAAGAAAGGATCATAATTACAGCAGCATAATCATTCAGTTATGATGAAATAATATTTGTTGCTCAAGTGAATGAAACAACTTCAAAGAGCTCTGAAAAAGACATCTGAAGAATACTTAATAACTAACACTAAAAAATCTTCTGATCCTGATGGAATCTCTACAATTGTATTTAAACACTGTATTCCACAGCTTACACCTGTCCTGTATCACCTCTACAATTCTTATTCCAATGCACGGAACCAATCATACATCCAGTCTATTAAAAATGGATAGAAGTCCATCATTAAACTACTGACCAATCACTATCACTTCAATCCTCTCTCAAATAAGAGTCATCAAGCTGGATACCCAATGTACAACTTGGTACCAGCTTTCTCTCATTATTCACTGTGTGTATTCACTGTGGATGGCTTCCTCTCTTCGAGCTTTGCCATCGATGCACAAGTGCCTCAGAGCTCTTTCCTCTTGTACATAAATGATCTACTTCTCAATTACCACTAATCCTATTCACAGTTCTGATAATAGTAGTACTCTCCACTCCTCCTACTCATTTACAAACTACACATACTCATTTACAAACTACACAGTGCTCAGATGTTGCAAGCTTCAAGATCATCGTCAACCAATGCCTTAAACATTGTTCTCCATACCATGCTTCAATAGGGAAAGAACAAGCTAGTCACATTCAATGCCACCAAAACACAGCTTGCCTTTTTTTTTTTTTTCTAAAAAAAGGGATCTCAGCTCACCCATTCTTACTCTCAATAATACACAAATCACCACACACCACAACCTGCAACACTTCAAGAAAAAAGTCAAACTTCTCAATCTTCACAGACATCCTACACATGGTTACTGATGTGCTTATAGGTTTTTAGACCTCTTGTGAATGGGATCAATATTAAGTACTTATAATACTGCAAAATCTCAATGCAAATATGGCCATGGGATTAGATGAGATATAAGCCTGTATATTATGAAAATGTGCAAAGGAATTGGCATTGCCTATCACTAGGCTCTTTAACTTATGGGATCAATATACACTCTGGTCTCTTTTTATGCAGTAGATATGTTCCACAGAAAACCACATATAAAAAATCGCACAAAAAAGGCCTAACTTACGTTAAAAAATCAGAGATATGTTCCATAATTTTCTAAAACTGCATAAAACCAAAGTAATGAATTAAAATAAACCTAAAATCGCATAAAAATTTTATGAAAATTCAGGAAAAAGAATGCCTAAGTTTGTTTTAAAGCTTTATTCATTTAATTTTATTGAAAAGTAACTTTTTTTTTTTTTTTTTTAACATTTTGTCATTAGAATTATCATCGCTATTCGACAATATTCGGCAACATTTGCAAACCGGTGCAAAATCTCTTTCATCACCAGAAGAGATGGTCAGCGCATCTATCTGTATGGTAAAGGCAATGGTTCTTCACAAACAGAATTAGCTTCACGCTCGTTCTGTGCCGAATTTTTTTTCTTTTGACAATGTAATCAGTGATTAAACTTTGCAATGATGATTTCACTAATTTTTTATACAGCTCGCGATATCCAGACATACTGCATATCTTCAGCTCACGTTGGAATTTAAAGACTCGTTCGGAATTTGTGTCATTAACAAGAAAATGATTTTCCAATTTATTGCACAGTTCAAGACCTTCTCGAATTATATTTGCAGATACAACATGATTTAACCAGTCCAAAATAGAAAATTTTTTCCAAACATCAGTTACTGTTAATGATTCATTTTCTAGTTTATCCAATATAAATTGAAAAGTGTGCTTAACGTAATTTTTTTTAAAAAGTAGCAATTATGCCTTGATCTAATGGCTGAATAATGCTTGTTGTATTGGGTGGAAAAAACACTACCTGCACATTTAGATGTTCTAAATGCGGATGACTTGGTGCATTGTCAACAATTAATAAAACTTTAAAATCAAGAGCTTTTTGCTTCATGTAAGTTTCCACTTCTGGTACAACGTAATTATTGAACCATTCATTAAATACAGCAGTTGTTACCAGGCCTTTGTATTAGCCATCCAATGTACCGGCAGCTCTTTTAGATTTTTGCCTTTTAGAGCACGGTGGTCTTAGAAATCAATTTACTAGGAGTTTCAACATTCGATCTCCTGGTGCATTGCTACAAAGTAACAACGTTACTCGATCTTTGCTTGCTTTAAACCCATTTGCTTTTTTCTCAAACTTTGCGATGTAAGTTCGACTAGGCATTTTCTTCCAAAACAATCCTGTTTCATCAGCGTTAAACACTTGATCGGAACAATATCCACCATCTTCAATAATTTTGGCTAACTTCTCTTAAAAATTTTTGGCTGCTTCTTCATCTGCTGCTGCAACCTCACCTGTAATCTTCACATTATGAAGTGTATTCCTTTTTAAAAACCTTTAATATCCTTTGCTAGCTGAAAATTCTTTATCAGCCTGGGAAGCAGAAGTAGACGGCTTCAATTGCTTAATCTGTTCATAAAACCGAAAAGCTTTTTCTTTAATTAAATAACCACTTATAGGAATTCCCCTTTGAGTTAATTCTTCAATGCAAACTACTTCCATGATTTCTAATAAATCATCTCTTGAGTATAATAATAATTTGGCACTTAGTTTTGTGCCAGAAATTATAGATTTTCTTACTACGACTTCATTCTTTTTAATTGCTCTTATAGTAGATTCGCCTAAATTCAAATGTTTACTGATCACTGTAGATCTATCTCCTTTTGCTAAGCGATCTAAAATTGCAATTTTCATTTCCAAAGAAATTGCTACAAAATTAATAACGGAAAAAACTCACGTACAAAGATTATTTAATAGTATAATTTTCGCCTGTGTGTCACAGGCATCTTCAGTACATTAAACAAATTAAACAATAACTGACAATTCCAAAAAGCGCCACCTAAGTAGCTGGTGTAAGATAACCAAAAAGGTCAATAACTTTCCTAAAAATAAAAAATAAAATAAAAATAATAATAATAATAAAATAAAATAAAATAAAAAAATAGATACAATAAAAAGTTCACTGATGCCTTGTACGTATAGCAAAAGTTTTAAAACCACTGAATATTTTTGTTGCCTTTCGACCATTTATAAAAATCTCCACCTTTCTCACTTCTCCTAGGGACAAGCTTCCACATCTTAATCATCCAGGTGTCTACCAAATTCCGTGCTCTTGTGGATTATCTTATTTTGGACAAACGAGAAGATCTGCCTCTATTCAGCTAGAAGAACACCAATCTTATACTGAATACTTTAAACCTGAAAAGTCTGGAACATCTTGCAGAACATGCCATCTTCACTAGACACAGAGTTTGTTGGAAAAAGCCAAGAGTCCTTCATAAAAGTCAGTTTCTCATGGAACGAATGCCTTTATAAAGAAATATGTGAAACTCTACTTCATTCTCCTAACTTAAACAGATCCGACGGCTTACGTCTATCCCCTTTATGGGAGATAGTACTTTACAAATCAACTAATCTTTCCTAACTTTTTATTGTATTGATTTTTTATTTTATTTTATTATTATTTTTAAAAAAAATTTTTTTTTTATTTTTAGGAAAGTTATTGACCTTTTTAGTTATCTTACACCAGCTACTTAGGTGGCACGTTTTGGAATTGTCAGTTATTGTTTAATTTGAGCTTAATGTACTGAAGATGCCTGTGACACACAGGCAAAAATTATATCATTAAATAATCTTTGTACGTGAGTTTTTTCCGTTATTAATTTTGTATCGATATGTCTACTCATGGTATACCTCTTTTAAAACTTAAAGAAATTGCTTTTCTTCGGTGCTTTTTTTCCTCCACTGGGCCAAATTTAATTATCAATTAATAATTAATGATCAATTATTAATTAATAATAAAAAAATCAGCAAAATTAACAATTAATTATTAATGAATACATTACAAAATAACCAAGGTGTTCCATGAAAATTTCAGGATTTGTGAAGTGTTTCTGTCATAGGAAAAGTTTCGGAAATGCTGGATCATCTGAAAATGACAATTTTTTTTCCTTTCCACTTCAACTGAAAATTTTACTAAGTTTAGGAAATGGCAAAAATTATTTCTTCAAATCTTTCAACGTCTGGATTGACCACTCGGTAAGATGGGGAAGTACTCGTTGCTTGGTCAGGTATTTCAATCTGATAAACTTGGAATTTGGAGAGGAAACTTTGAGAGTTTATCTATTATCGGAATGGATTCTCCTTCTGTTGACATGCGCAGAAGTGTTGAAAAGTCTTTTATCTGTGGGCGTGCACCGCATAACTTCAAATCCGCATAAAAAGAGACCCGAGTGTACATATATATAAAAATAGAAGTTCTTAGAACAATGTCTCAATGCAAATAGAGTCATAGGATTAGATGGGATATCAGCCTATGTATTATGTGCAAAGGAACTGTCATTGCCTCTATAATATTTAATTTAAGTCTCGGCTCTGGCAAAGCTGAAGTGAAACATGGCAAAATAGTTCTGTTGCATAATAGCAAATTACAGACTGATCAGTATCTTGGGAGTGGGATTAAAAGTATTCGAAAAGTTGATCGAAGACAGAATTCAGGAGTGGATCAAACATGATACTCTGTGTGGGATAGCATGATAAGTAACAAATAGTAATTTACTAACTTTTTATAATGGTGATGGCTGAGCTGGGAGAAAATTGCTATACAATGATACTGCTAGATTTTGCAAAGACATTTGAGATACCACATGGTACACATATACAAACTGAAACAAATGGGGATGGATATGAAATTGGTTAAATGGATAGATGGTAGTACGTGGACATAGTATTATAGGGAGATACCTCAAGAATCCAGGAGAAAGCTGATTACTACAGGTAGATAGCAGTGGCATTGGTGGCCAATTTTGGTTGGGTGTGTGCTGTCATGTGGGTTATGCAACCCGTTCTACAAAATTCACGTCAATTTGATCATATGACTGTTTCTTTTAATCGATTTATGAAAGTTTTAGATGGGCATAATGCATCAATGCTCATTGATAGGCTTATGTGTTCATCACACATGTTGAATTGGATTTAAACAGTATTGATGTGAACACAGAATGATAAGAAAATAACTATTTATCAACTTAAAAGCTAATATTTCGCTGGTATTATATCCAGCATCTTCAGAGCACACAAACAAAGTTTGTTAGAAATGCGAGACAACCACAATCCGGTGTAACAGTGGGGCTGGTATAAGTAATTGCAGCATGCAACACAAGACTAAAGTCCTAATACGGTGCAATTTAAGTTTAAAAAAAAAAAATAGTAGTCCAAACTTTTGAAAAAAATATAGTAATCCAAATAGTAGTCTTTGAAAGTTTTGAAAAATAGTAGTCTAAAGTTATTAAAAAAAATAAAATAAAAATAAATAAATTTAATTTCCTCTTAGGATGACTGTCTACCAAATCTTTGGTAGATTTATACAGCCATACCTGTTAAGGTTTGGAGTATGTTTTAAGGCTTCTGTTGATTCCAGGAACAACCTCTGACTTGTAGAAGCTTCTGTGCAGTACTTTTTTTTTTTTTCCCCCAACTGATCCTGTGTGCCGGGATATCCAAAGCATGGTCTGCCAGACCTGATTGCCATAGCGATAGTGCCGGATATATTTTTTGTGTTCACTGAGGCAGACGTCCACATTCTTCCTGTCTGTCCGTAGTAGGCTCGATAAAAAGAACAGAGCACTTCATAGACTCCTGGATGTGATAAAGGAGTGAATCTGTCCTTAGGTGAACAGATGAGAGTTGCCAATTTCACATAAGGTTTAAATACGGTGTACAGTTGGTGTTTGTTAAGCACCCTAGATATCTTTTCAGATGTGCCTTTAACTATGGGATGATAATAGTCTTCTGTGGTAGATAGTGGGAGGGATTTCTGGGTAGCATTTAGTATTTTATCTATCTTATGGGGATTATAGCCATTGGTTAGGAAGGTGTGACGCAGGTGAGAAAGTTCAGCAATGAGAGCAATGTCATTGGAACAGCTCTAGCTCTATGGGTTAGTGTTTTTAAGATACCATATTGTTGAAAAGGGTGATGGTGTGATTGTGCAAATATCTTCCTGTATGTGTGGGTTTTCTATAAACAGAAAACGATAAGGAACCTTCTGAAAGCCATGTGATCAGTGTGTCCAGGAAGAGCAGGCAGTCATTGGCTTCTAGTTCCATTGTAAAGTGGATTTTAGGGTGCTGGCTATTTAGATGCACTAAAAATGTATTCAATGTGTCTGGGCCATGTGGCTAAATAGCAAACACATCATCAACATAGCGTAGCCAGACTATTTATTTTTATCACACCTTTGGACTACTATTTTTCAAAACGTTCAAAGACTACTATTTGGACTACTATATTTTTTTCAAAACTTTGGATTACTGTTTTTTTTTTTTTTTTTTTTTTTTTTTTTTTTTTTTTTTTTTTTAACTTAGATGACGCTGTATTAGGACTTTAGTTTTGTGTTGCACACTGCAATTACTTATACTAGCCCCCACTGTTACACCGAATTGTGGCTGTCTCGCATTTGTAACAAACTTTGTGTGCTCTGAAGATGCTAGATATAATACCAGCGAAATATTAGCTTTTAAGTTAATAAATAGGTATTTTCTTATCAATCTGTGTTCACATCAATACAGTTTAAATCCAAATCAGCATCAATGCTCATTTTAATTTATCCAATGCAATTTATTGTAGGATAACTTTGAATGCTTTAATTTATCAATTAATTGTAACCAAATCTACATAGAGTGAGGGACAATTGTTTAAGATATATTATAAAACAATAATGGAGGAAAATGCTATATTTGATTGGTATATTTGAATTATTTAAAGGTGTAAATATAATAAAAATTTAGAAAAGGAGGACAAGGTTACCTCTGACTACAATCATACAATCTGCAAAAGTTCTGGCAGAAAATGGGACATTCAGTAGATCATCAAAATTGTTTCCCATTGTAAATATGGACAAAAATGTTAAAATGTATTTATAGAAAATTATATATTAAAAACTTGTCTATATTGGTGCCCTAAAACATGCCAGTTCACACGACATGCATGTAAAACAAATGAAACTCAGGAGGGAAAAAAAAGCAACTTGTGGCAAACGACAAGGCTCAACTGGATTGGTTGACAGAAAATCAATCACAGCCACTGATTTCTGGGTGCAGTTGTCTCAGCACACACAATGCCTCACTTCTGGGTGGTTTAACACCACTGGAACCCCAAGAATTTGACCTGCTGCACCATCTGTATGTCTGTTCAAAGGGCTCAAAGGTGTCAGTATTTGTGACCACACACCCAGGCTATTAACACAAATATGATGCAAATGTTTACATGTCAAAAAGCGTCCTCGTCATAAAGCATTAGTATGTTGTGTTTGATTTTAGGAAACACAAGAAACAATTAGAGAAGTCTTGAACAGGAATAAGTGCAAAAATATAATATCGATGATATTGCTATTTCGTGGGTGTGCACAGCACACTTAGCACATCAGGAATATACATCCATGGTAGAAAGTTACAGTTCAGAGGACATACTGCTAAGTTCAGTATGCTAGCTCATTGGATTACTTGGATAATGAGAAACATACTGAAAAGATGAGAAAAGAAAGTGGTCATTTGCATTTTGAAGGCTTTAATATAGCCACATCTGGATTACTATGCTCAGGTATGGTCAACTGGGTTTCTTGGGTATGAGGAGGTAGTGGAGAGGATCCAGAGGAGAATGACCAAAATAGAGTGTGGTCTGTGGATTGCTTCCTCTGCATGGTAATAGATCGAGGGTTTGTGGGTTGCAAAAGTTGGTTGTTAAGCAGAAAAGAGGAGATATGATAGAAACTATTTAAGTTACTAAAAGGGTTTTATAGGAGAGGAAATATTCAGCAGCTGGCTAGAGAAGGGGGGGGTAAGGCAAAACAAGGGAGTCATCCCTAAAAATCAAGTAACAGTGTGTTAACAAGGGTATGACTAGATTCTTCACTTAAAGAGTGGTGAATGACCAGAATTTGTTGCAAGTTCTGTGTAATAAATATTGTGTAGATAATCTGGATCTCCTGGGACAAGTCTTCAGTCTTCATGAAGGTACCCATGCAATAATAATTATTTTAAAACAAAAACTACATGTTTTTCTTTTCAATGAGATGTTTTTTTTTTTTTTTTTTTTATCCTGCTCAATAGCAGATGCTAGTCACTTTTAAACCTCCTGTGCACTTTTGTATTAATCTGAAAACACCACTATCAATATTTCTTCACAAATTTAATTTCTAACCAAGTGTGTGTGTGTGGGGGGGGGGGTACATTTTACAACTATCTCTGATCTGGGGTATTTTAATGAGATGATACACTCCCTTTACTATTTATATATGAGAAATACATGACTTCTGCTTTACTTCACCATTAGTATCTCTTGTAGGTCTGCTCTTCCTGATGAGACCTCAATAAGTCAAAACTGGTCTGGGTGGTGACCCTTCCCATAATACATAGCAATATACATTTCTGAAAGGACATGTGCTTTGCATTATGGGATACTAAGGCAACTGTTATGAAGTCGTCAGCCTCTATATACAAGTAACTGCTCAAAGATTCTTCATGCACAAATTTTATTTGTTTACATTGGAAAGGATTAAACAAGAATATAATTTCTTGGCAAGTTTAATTTACTGCTATTAATAGATAACTTAAAATATATGTAGGATCTTGGTTTGGCATTTATTCATATTAATGTGAATATAATCATTTTAAAATTTTTCTTGTTTTGACCATGTTTGCTCTAAATGAATTTATTTCATTCATGACTTATTTTTCACGGTATTCACCACAAACACTTTTATCCGCAAGGATGTTTTATTAACGCTAATATTTCGCTGATTTTCAACTCAGCATCATCAGAGCACAACACACATGTAAACATGACAGTGAGTGAGTGAAACAATATAATTGCAAAAGACAAAAGATCTAAAGTTCTATTTTTGGCACCCTCTAACGAAAAAAAAAAAGCAGCAGTTATCCAGGAGTTTTTCTTAGGATAACCGTCTCCCAAATTTTTGGCAAATTAATGCAACCATATTTGTTAAGGTTGGGAGAATTACGTTCTTAGCCAACGGCTACAATCCCTACAAAATAGAAAAAATACTACATAGGCCCATTACTCAGCCCCCCCCCCCCTAATACAAAAGAATACAACATGACCATTTCCATTCCCTATATCAGAGGTACATCGGAAAAGATAGCCAAAGTATTGTTGAAACATGGCCTTCGCACCACCTTCAAGCCTCATGTCAAGCTGGCAACTCTGATCCGCTCGCCAAAGGATAAACTTCACCCTTTAGCACACCCAAGAGTATATGAAGTTCCATGTGACTGTGACTTTGCCTATTATGGGCAAACAGGAAGATCAGTGAACATCCGCCTGGAAGAACATGAAAGATACATTCGCTACTATTACTATGGCAAGTCGGGACTGGCAGACCACGCTTTGGACACTCCTTCACACAGGATTAGATGGAGGAAAACGAATGTGCTATTTAGGAGTCGTTATAGATCTGAAAGATTATTTTTTGAGTCAGCAATGGCTTTGAAGAATTCTCCCAACCTTAACAAATATGGTTGCATTAATTTGCCAAAAATTTGGGAGACGGTTATCCTAAGAAAAACTCCTGGATAACTGCTGCTTTTTTTTTTTTTCGTTAGAGGGCGCCAAAAATAGGACTTTAGATCTTTTGTCTTTTGCAATTATATTGTTTCACTCACTCACTGTCACGTTTACATGTGTGTTGTGCTCTGATGATGCTGAGTTGAAAATCAGCGAAATATTAGCGTTAATAAAACATCCTTGTGGATAAAAGTGTTTGTAGTGTTGTTAATACCGTGAAAAATAAGTCATGAATAACCATCAACGCCTAAGCTTATCAGTTAGATTAATAGAATTTATTTCATGTTTTCATCACACTAGGGCTAGTAATAATGAGATCATGTTCTGAACAAAATTCAAGCAAATAGAGGTATCCCTCGATGTTACCGCATATATCAAAATCGTGTTAATCAAATCTAATAATCAATGGTAAAAATTACAATTCATCCATGATCGATTACTGTATTAATAATTTGTTTTATGTGGTACTCTTTTAGGAAAGATAAAAAATGAATGCAAAGTAAATGTTTAATAAATACTTGTACCTACATTATTTACTGCAATTTTTTTTTATCAAAAAAAGTTATCAAGAGTGGTTCGAACAGTTTTAGTTTTTTTTTTTTCTTATCAGCATAAATTCTACAATAACAAGCAAAATAACTCTCCAGACCTCAGCAAACAAGCAATAAAACATAAAGAAAAATATTGCATCCCATATTGTTTCTTAGCCGAATAAGAAACTCAAAGAGTTTCATGCTGAATATAAAAACTATATAAAGTTCGGCGATCCCAAGCGTAAGCAAATACCTGGATAGCAGCACCTGATCCCTTAGGTAGTGCAAACTGAGGCAACTCATAGAAAGGGTGTAGCAAGCTCCGATCACTATTCTTGGTATTTACCCATAATGTGAACTTAGCTCCTAGGAGCTGTATTACTGTACTACATCATGAGAGGTCACTACCCAGACTGGTTTCAACCTTTATTGAGGTCTCATCAGTGAGTAAGTAGACCTAGTTAATACCAAGTTTATAGCGAACAGAACTTACATCCCCTTCTATGAGAATAGCCATGAAGGAATACCAAGAATAGTGATCGGAGCTTGCTCCACCCTTTCTATGAGTTGCCTCAGTTTGCAGTACTTAAGGGATCAGGTGCTGCTATCCAGGTATTTGCTTACGCTTGCAATCACCAAACTTTATATAGTTTCTATATTCGGCATGAAACTCTGAGTTTCTTATTCAGTTAAGAAACAATATGGGATGCAATGTCCCTTAACTTAAATAAGTTCATGTCGCCGAATGGAAGCCTTTGACTCTTCATATAATTAATAAAGAAAAACATTGCAAATACAGTAAAACCCCCAAAGTTATGCAATAGGTGGGACCAACAAAAAGCGCATAAGTCGAATTCGTGTAACTCAGGGTATAATTTTGCATGTAATTTATATATAAAAACATACAATTGGACAAAAACACCTATATTTTTTAAGAAATATAATCATAGTTGTAGTTTTTTGCACATAAAAAAAGAAAGTTATTTCGATGTCGATGGTTTCATAAAATCTAATAGATTCGTCTGATGGCATAATGTCTTTTTCTTGTCAGGCAAAATTTCTTCATAGCAAGGTAATGATTTTTTTACTCCTTGCCTTGAGGCTACAATTCATTCCTCGTTAGAATCTATGTCCTCCAAAATCTGTAAACCTTTCTTTTATGAATTCTTACTGTGGATTCCTGTAGATCGAACTTCTTTGCTAGGTCACAAATTTTCATTCTGCCTTCAAAATCCTTAATAATGTTGAGTTTTGTTTCCAAAGTCAATGTTTTTCTTTTCTTGCTAGCAGTAGAAGAATCGACTTGCTTCTTTTGGATGACATTATTATTTTTTTATGTGATAAAATTTTTATCAAGAACATAATATTAAACAATCGCAAGGTCTGTAGACTATAAAAATCGTGTATGAATGGAGACCATGCAAAACACGTCAGTGCTTGTTCACAGCATGTGTGACACTGGCGAATGCAGCCAGCGCCTGAAAGATACGACTAGTGGTGAGGTGTGAAGTGGGACGGGAATACGTACGTATAAGAAACCGCGTAACTCCGGATTCGCGTAAGTCGGGGTAGTGTAAGTCAGGGTATGACTGTATGATACATGATGGTACGTATTAAGTGGGTATTGAATCCAAAATTATTGCATAGCCGAATATAGACACTACAAGAGTTTCGTGCCGAATATATAGAAACTAAAAGTTTCGGCAGATGCAAGCATAAGCAACCTTATGGGCAACTCATAGTAAAGGTGGAGTAAGCTCCAGATCATACTTTCCTTAGTATTTTCCATAATGTAAAGCACATCTCCTAGAGGAAATGTATGATAAATAAGCCTTTGGTTCTCTATTTCAGTAATACATGATGGTTTATTTTCAGTTACAATCTAGAAATTATTGAACAAAAAATAAAAAACAACAACTAAACCATACTGACATTGTGTTAAACCCAGCTGACAGGAAAAAACAGTGTGGAATATCACTCGTAACATATGAATGCACAGCTACTCATGACCTCCAAGGTCATTCTTACACTGAATTGTGTAAGAATATTTATATTAAACATTTTGCATGCATCTGTCAGATCAGCTGCAAGCTCTGCAGGGTTAAAGGTGCGTTAATCAAAGCTCTTGCCACGTATATCAAGGGATTGCCACAATTAATTTCACCGCATTAATCAAATCCCGCATTAAGTAAGGGATACCTGTACTTGATATCATTATTACACAAGCCCTTTTTCTCAATTTTTTCTGAACATATCTATATGTCTGAGATTAATTTATTGTCTGTTCAACAGAAACCCAAATTTCCTTCATCAGTCATAAGGGAGGACTCAAAAAAAAATTTCCTCCCTAGAAGAATCTTCTATAAGACCATAAATGCATAAAGTTTCACTGTCCAATTTTCCATTTTGAAATCTTCATGCATCACTCAACTGAAACCAAATCTTCCATTCAAGATATTTATCTGTGTGTTTGCTTTCCAAGATCTCTATGCCTAAGTAAATCTTTTCATACTTAATAAAAGACTCATTTTAAGTGTTCATAGTTTCAGTATTAAAAACTGATTTGATACTGCACTTTCCTAATTCTTCTAACAGCTTCATTTCTTGTTCATGGATACTTTGCAAATTCCTAAGGCTGAGTTGTCCCACTACCTGTTTTTTTTTTTGTTTTGTTTTTTTTTTTTGTTGATGTTGTTGTTGTTTGTTCAACTCGGCGAAAACTATTCATAAGGGCCTTTTATAACTTCTTGATGCCTTAACTGCATAACATCTGTTTCATTATTATAATGCATATGAACAATTTGTCTGGCTTGCTACCAACTACTTTTTTTCATTTTTATTCTATTCATTCATTCATTTTAGTGACATGCCATGCCATGGGAAAATGAGGACTGAACAGTGAGTACGACATCCTAGTTGCTCATTGCATTCCTTACAGACTAATTGAAAGAATCATTCCTTTGAATACATACGGCCATATACAGCATATAGTAAATCATACATAAGGATAAATCATTAAACACGAGGGTATGTTTTTACACATTTGAAAACGATGAGTCTCTGACACAAAGGGGATCAGATGTTAATAATCATTTTAAGTTTTTCAGTAGCATTTTAATGCTAAAGTAATATTTATGAACAGTCGTGATATAGAAAATATCTCAAAAATTATGTTCTCTTTCCATTTTATATATAAAAACATTTGCTTTTAGAAACATTTTGCATGACAAATATACTGGGTCCAAGGTTACATCTAGAGAGCATGGTTTATTTAACACTTATTATTTCCCAAGACCTCATGGAGTCAAAGACTCATCTGGGAGGTCCTTTTATCACACACACATCTCATCATACCGTGTCTTAAACACACTCAAACTCTTTGCAGACACCACACTCTCCGGCAAGGCATTCCAATCATTCACAACTCTGCACGAAAAAAACATACCTCTCACTCCCCTGCTCACACCCTCTTTATACAGTTTCCAGGGATGACCTCTGGTTCTCCCACTATTCTCTGTAGAACTTCTCCACCACTGATCTTATAACAACCCCTTACCAACTTGTAGGTCTCTATCATATCTCCCCCTCTTCCTTCTCTCTACCAGACTCTGCAAATTACATCTTCTCAATCTTTCCTCATACTCATCATTCCAGAGATCAGAAACTACCTTAGTCAGTCGCCTTTGGACCTTTCCAACATCTCTTCATCCTTCTGAAAACCCGGTGACCAATCAAAGCCTTATACAATGGAACAAGAATCTCCATATTTCTACACGTCAGTGTCCTCCGCATCATTCCCAGAAGTCTTTGTGTTGTCTTCACAATTTTGGCGATGTGTCCCCTAAATTTTAGATCCTCATCCACTATCACCCCCAGATCTCCAATTTCCTCTACCTCCAACAATATATTCTCACCAAGCAAAAATTCTGCATCCCATCTTTGTTTTCCAAATTTTAAAACCTTACATTTTGCAACATTGAACTCACATCCCCATTCGCTTGCCCAATCACTCAATTTATTCAAGTCTTCTTGCAAGGCCACAACATCTTCACTACTCTTTTTGGTTCCTCCTAACTTTGCATCATCTGCAAACAACTGAATATCTCCATCCAAATCTTCGCCAATATCATTAATATACAAGTTAAATAGTAATGGCCCTAAAACAGACACCTGAGGTACTCCACTAGTGACTTTCCTTTTCCTGGATATCGCAACCCCATACACAACTTGTTGATACCTATCAGATAGACAGTCTCCAATCCCATGCACTAATCTAATATCTAACCCCATCTGCTCTAGTTTGACTGTCAACTTATCATGAGGTACTCTATCAAAAGCCTTTGCGAAATCCAAGTATATTACTGTGTATCCATCTTCCAAGGAAGCAGTCACTTTATTGTAATAAGTAAGTAGATTACTAAAACATGACCTCCCTTTAGCAAATCCATGCTGTCCATCAGAGATTATACCATTGTTGTCAACCCAACTCTGGATCCTAGTTCTCACAAGCTTCTCCAACAACTTAACCACAACACCTGACACAGAGATAGGTCTATAGTTTGATGCTTGAATTCGATCACCTCCTTTATGAAGTGGCACAATCTTGCCCTCCTTCCACTCTTTAGGAACTTGACCAAGCGCAAGACTCATATTAAACAAATATGTCAAGGCATGTGTCGACTATCTGGCACATTCCTTCAGAATATGCGGTGATATATTATCAAGTCCCACAGCCTTATTTATGTCTAGTTTACTCAACTCCTCTGACACCTCTGGCTCACTTACAGTCAGTCTCTCCTCCCCATCATCAACTGCTCTCAATCTCTCCATGAAGTCACATTCACAAGATTGAAAGATCTCTATGAACTGCTCATTAAGTAAATCCACCACACATTCTGCAACAGCTGTCTTTACACCATTTTCTCCAATCAATGTCATCCTTCGATAATCATTCTTTCTTTTGCTGGCTACATATCGAAAGAACTCCCTAGGATTCTTTTAGGCTTCATTAGCTAACTGCTGTTCATACCTCTCTTTAGCTACTCTCACCAACCAAGTCACCCTCCTTGCCTGGTCTTTGTAGAACTCATGAAATTGGTTACTTCCACTTCTCTTATGCTGCCTCCACAATGCCTTTTTATTCTTTATTGTATGCTTAATCTCTTTATTCATCCATCTCACACCTACCTTATTTAACCTTCTCACCCTTGGAATACATTTAGACATTGCATCTACTAAATAGTTTTTGAAAATCCCCCAAGTTGCAATGATCTCTTTTCCAGCTAACTCCTCATTCCATGCTACACCCCGCAAGCTGTCTCCTGAGCTCTTCATAATCACCCCCCCTTGTAGTTCCACATATACCCTTTTTTCACAGGGGTCCTTGCACTGCTGGCAACCACCCAGGTAATCACCTCATGGTCACTTTCACCAATTGGTGGATGATTTGACACCTCATTTATAATTACATCCTTCGATGAGATGACCAAATCCAAGATCCTTAATCCTCGTGTGCCCTCTGTTACATACTGTCTGAGGTAGTTATCCCTCAAAAACTCAAGAAACTCATTTTCTTTACTTCCAGTTGCTATCACTTCATTCCAGTCTATATTGCCATAATTAAAATCGCCCATAATGATCACCCTTTTCATTTTTGCTTGGCTTATTTGCCTATACATTTCACTATCACCACCGTCCACATTACCAGGTCTACAACACTAAGTATTTGATTCTATTCACCTCTATCTCACACCATAACTGCCTCAAAACCACTGGCCCTATTTCCCTCTTGCATCTCTACCTTGTATGGACATAACATTTTTCTCTATCATCAATAGCACTCCCCTCCCTTTTTACCCCTTCTATCCTCACGAAACATATCATACCCTTCCATCTCTATTACTGTAGATGTCGTCCTCGTCTAACCATGTCTCACTTATTCCAACAATCTTTGGGTGAACAGATGCAATTAGTGCAACCATTTCATCCACCTTGTTTCTTATACTTCTAGCATTGGTATACAAACACGACAGCTCATTTCTGGATCTACATCTAGTTCCACTGAAACTGCTCACTCGATGTGATCTCTCCATGCTGGACTGGGGCCATTTCCCTTTCTGCTTCATTTTAGAACCCTTTTCAATTTCATCTGTTTCTTCTTGATCCCTGGTCATCCCATTTCTTTTCTGCCTACACATGCTCTCACCTCCTCTTGGAGCATCCACCTTTCTCACGCTGTGTACCCCCTGTTCACCCTGAGCCTCCCCGTTTCCCTGCTCCTCTTGTACACCCATTCTCTCATTTTCTATACTCATACCACTCACTTCCCCAGTGATTTCCACTTCTTCAATCTCTCCTGCTCTTCCACATCACTCCCCTCTCGATCTGATTCATTCTCTCTATTCACTTCTCTACCTTCCAGCAGCAGTCTCTCTAAGCGACTCACACCATAACCACTCAAATGCAGTCCATCACTCCCATACAGCTCACTTCGTCCCTCAAACTCATTCCACACATTCACAAACTGTACTCCCATCTCCTCACACATTTCAGCCAGAATATCATTCATAATCTTTGCTCTCCACCTCATTTCACCACAATCATACCCAGGCAACACACTGACTACCCTTCCTGTCACACTATTCTCTTTTATCTTTCCAAGCAGCCTCCTGATACGCTCTTTATTCTCTCTCAAATCATTTGTACCAATTAATACAATTAACTCTTTTGTTCGCTCCCACCTCATATCCAATGTCTCAATCACTCTAGTCATTTTACTACCTGGAAAACATACCTTGTGCATTTTATCCTCTAGCACACCTTTAAATAATGGAGTCGCCATACAATGCCACTCGCTCATCTTTCGTTAACTCTTTCATGCCATCATGATTTATTTTAATAGCTTTGACCTGAATTCTCTTAATTTCATTCCACATCAATTTCATTTCTTGCCTCATCCAATCCAATTCACTTTCCGAATCTCGCGACACATTCTCTCTATCATTAAATCTTTCTAACTCTCGACCCCCTCTTCTCACTTTCCCTCTCATTCATCCTTCTTTGTTTCCGTACTTTCGGTCCAACATATCCAACTTTCACTATCATTCCTCTCACTTTCACTATCATTCTTCTCACTTTCACTCTCATTTATCTTTCTTTGTTTCCGTACTTTCGGACTAACATGCGTCCAACTTTCGCTATCATTCATCTTTCTTTGTTTCAGTACTTTCAGTCCAACATACATCCAACTTTCGCCATCATTCATTCTTTTTTCACTATCATTTATTCTTTCGATTTTTTTCACTTGCGATTTCTGCATCACGCCATTTCTACTTTCATTCGTTCTCTCAATTTTGTTTCTTTCTGCCACTCTCGCCTCACTTTCATCCCTTTTAACATCTGTTATGGTTTTCAAATCGCTCTTTCTTTTCTTCCTGATTTTTTAACATTTTTTCGCCTCTCTTTCTCACCATCCTTCTCTTTCAAAGGTGCACTTGCGACACAATCGTTACTAACACTTTCTGCCATCAATTTCATATTTGCATTCATCAATTCCTCATTCAGGTCACACTTCGCACACACCCTTCTTCCATCCGTGCTAAACATCCACAAATCATTTATGTAATCGAAGGAATACATATAACAGACCTCACACTTAACGAAAAGACTGAAATCTAAATTAAAATCATGGAATGACAATGCCACCGCCATTTTTTTTTTTCCCCCTGCAGGTTACTAGGTCTAATAATAACGATTTCATAATTAAGTTTAGGCAAGAAAAATTCCCCACACTAATAATACCGGTAGCGCACAACGTTTGCAGTCGCTCTTACTCAAACAATTACACATATATAATTAATTATTCCTAGATATATAGGTGATTTTTTTACTTGTTTAAGTGTGTGTGTTTCCTAAGAAAATTACAGTTTTATAGCATATTAGTAATGATTTTTCATGTTTTTTTGTATTTGGTACATTTTTTATAATGATATTGGGGCCGAGGTTATATAGTGTAATTTAGCGCTTATGTAAAATGGGTGATTATTACCTTTTCAATGAGTTTTTACTTAGAAAATTAGTTTTATACATTATTAGAGTAGATTTTTCTGTTTTTATAGTATTTAGTGTCTATAACATATTTTGATTGTGATATTATAATATTAAATACAACTTTAAAATGGCACCAAAAACCCACAAGAAACAGAACATTAAGTAGTGATAAAAAGGTTTTCTCGACTAAAGCTGATATTGAAGAGGATATTGAAAATAATTTAACCTCAGAAATTGCTAGTTAAATGAGATTGTTAGACAATGAGGGAATTATAAGAACATCAAGTACCATTAGAGGACAAAGGAAGAATAAAAACTTTCAGCAGCAAAATGGAAAACAAAGGCACAGAATCAGGTAAGTTAGTGCCTAATAACAAAAATCTGATAAGTAAAGTTGATTGTAAAAAGAAAGATGTCATTTAATATTGTGGCTATCATAAAACATGCCATTGATGAGCAAGTTATAACATTAAGTTTTCCTGGAGCAAAAATTAAAAATATAATGCAAGCAATTGAAATACAGACAAGAAAAACAAAAGACGTCATAATTCTGGCAGGTACCAACAAATTAACTAGTGATAAATTCAGCATGAGAGAGGATATGAAAAGGTTGTTGGAAGAAGCAAGAGTAAAGAGTGAGAAAGTAAAAGTCATTAGGATATTACCTAGGCATAATGGAAATTAATTATGAAGGACTATGATGGCAAAGGATTCAATGCATATGCTGTGTAGAAGGAATGGATGCGAGTTTTTGGATGTGTGGAGTGAGTTTGAGGGAAGATTGGATTTGTATAAGAGGGATGGCCTGCACTTGAATGTGTTTGGTATCGGGAATCTTGAAAATTATTAACTGATGAGAGACCTAACAGCCAGGGAAACTGAATTCAGATGAGAGGAATCATGCGCTGTGTGTAAGAGTGACAATGTTAGGTAACTGTGTTGATGACAGGAATGGTTATTATTATGGATATGATTATGAAGAGAGAACGATTCTGTATTTGCCTGGTTTGGACCTATCAAGCATATGCAAAGCAGTCTGCATAAGTAAGGAACTAGATAAAAAAAAAAAAAAAGAGATCTGAAAATTGTCAAACTTGTCTGTGTCATGCAGACCACAGACAAGAGTATACAAAAGAGCATGCAAGTAATTTATGTCTATACACAAAGGAGCATCAGAAACAAAGGAGCGGAGTTTGTTGACTTGGTTAATACGGTGGGACCTCATATTGCAAGCATTAGTGAGACCTGGCTGTCAGAAGCAGACATACTAACTGGTATCAAGTGCAAAGGATAGAGAATTTTTAGAAAGAATAAACAGGATAGGAGAGGAGGGAGCATGCTGATAATATCGGATGACTTGAATCGAGTTAGAATTGACACCAATACTTCTTCCTTTCCAGGCTTATAGGCCAAGTGGCCTGTTCCGGACTCGATTCCATCTTTTTAAAGGTCTTCTTCTGCATCGAGTACCTTTGGGGTGGTAATTTAGAATTTGTTTAGGTATTCTGCTTCTATTCATTCTTAGTATGTGTTTTTTCGATTTTTCTCTATAGCAAATCACTGTTTTATTTAGGGAGGTTGTAGTTCCAAGTTTTTTTTCTGATTTCGCTCCTTTTCATTTTGTCCATTATTGTGACTTCTTCAGTTCTGCGCAGAAATTTCAGTTCGGATGATTCAATTCTTCTTTCATCTGCTTTTTTTATTGTCCATATCTCACTGCCATAAAGTAAGGTTGGTTTAGCAACTGTATTGTGGATTCTTATTCGTGTGTATTTTTGTACATAATTGGGTTTAAAAATTTTATTTATAATGCCTGTTACTTTTAAAAAGTTTGATATCTTTTTGACACCAATACTAGTAACAGTTTTTCATATGCCAGTGAGTCTGGAGCCATCTGGGGTGAGGTAGAGTCTAACAAGAATAAATACATAGTGGGTTGTTGTTACAGACCTGGTGGAGCAGCTGCTAGTGACAAAGAAATGCATGCACCAAATAAATATGGGTGTGAAAAGAGTAATCATAATGGGGGACTTTAATTATCTAAATGATGACTGGGTAGCTGTGAAATCGCAGCTACCCAATCATGAGAAGAATGAAACTGAATTTATTGAGCTGTTCTTCCTCAAGCAACATGTGACAGAAGGAACTCGTGGTCAAAAAGTGTTAGATCTCATCAGTTACAGAAATAATTATTGTGCCTCTGGTTGGTGACAGTGATCATGTGGTACTCACTTGGGAAATAACTAAGTTTATGAATGTCCCATTCAGAAAAGGTTACATGCTGAACTACAAGGCAGGAAATTATGACCAACTGGGGAGTATACTGAGTTCAGTGGAATGGGATCGGTTGCTGGATGGGAAGAATTAAAAAAATACTTAAATGATGCAGTATCAGAATGTGTCCTGAAAGTTTGAAGAATAAATATTAGGAGTCAAATGGATGTGTAATCTTATTAAGTAAGAGATTCGTAAGAAAACAATGATGTTGAAGGAAAACTGTGTGCATACGCATGTCAGTTATGATAATTATAAGCAGCAGGATAGATGGGTCACAACTGTTGCACATAAAGCTAAGTCTGACTATGAAAAGAAACTGGCTCTGCAAGTTAAAAGATAACCCAAAAGAATTCCATCATTATGCTACAAGTAAAAGAAAGAATAAATATATGAGAGAATAATGCTACTGAATGCAGATAGTATGAGAAGTGATTGTTCAACTAATGAGTAGCCATTTTGTTAAAAGCTATCAACTTGGTATATGCAACATTGAACTCGTCACCTCTTCACAACATGAGGAAACTCGTGTACGAGGAGATGGCATTAGAGCTGTTGCACAAATTGAATACGAATTCTGCAATAGGAATAGATGGGATATCAGCACAGATGCTAAAAGAGTGTTCAGCTGAACTGGCTATTTGTTTGACCTGGCTATATAATTTGAGTCTCAGAACAGGAAAGATTCGACAGGAGTGGAAATAATGTATGGTAATCCCATTGCATGAGGGCGGTACAAAGACCTATGTAACCAACTATCAGCCAGTGTCTCAGGAGTAGTCATGAAGATTTGGGCAAAGTTCATCATGGCTCTCATTCAGAAATGGGTTGACAGAGAATCTCTACTTTGCAATGAATGGCGAGTTTTCTTAAGGAACGTCATGTTTTAACAACTTGCTCACATTCTATAATAATGTTATCACTGAGTTAGACAAGGGATACACCATGATAAGGCTTTTGAAAGAATACAGCATGAAAGACCGTTGCATAAATTGGAGAATATGGGACTGGATTATAAATTAAAGGCATGAATAAAAGGTTGACTGACAGATATCAAAAGGCCGTATATGGGGGGGGTGAATCTGCGAGAGTCAAGGTAATTTGTACATTAATGAGATTGAGAAGGATTAGACATGCAACATACATCTTATTTAATGATGCAAACATAAGTAGGGTAATCAGGAGTGCTGCCGATATGCAGTAGTTGCAGAATGATTTGAATAGGCTGGAATTGGGGTATGTGAAAAGACTGTCAGTTCAATGTTAGTAAATGTAAAGTTATGCACTTTGGTATAATGAGATATCCAGTGGTATTTCATATTCATGGAATTATGCTGGAAGAAACTGATCAGGCTAGTTATCTCAAAATTTTGGTAGACAAAGTTGAAAAGTTGAAGTTGAAGTGTCATATAACACAACTGTAAATATAACTCAGACTAATTCCAATGCTGAAACAAACCTTGACATGTAAAGATATGGAAGTCATTTTGCCTCTTTACAAGGTCTTGATACGACCTCACTTGAACTATTGCATGTAAGTCTGGTCTCCCTTAGTAGTGATTCTGATACAGTGGAGTGTAAAGAAGAGTGTTAAAAGTAATATCAGGATTGTAGAATACCGATTGTGGAACACAGCCTGTTTCTCCAAAGATTGTTTTTACTGAAGCTTCTTGGTTGTCATAACAACTCTTATCAAGAGAAGTGGATGTTCAGGTATTTCCATTGGTCTCATTACCATCCACTTTCTGAACTGACCACTCAAATTGAATATTTTTGCTTGAGAGACTAGATTCTTCACTTGATTATTCACACACTCACTCACTTCATGATTGCCTTCACACAAACTCACTTGCTTACACCTTAATTGCTTAAGTTTCCCTGAATTTACACGTCAGCATGCTCAGTGCTCTCTCCAGACATCTGAATGGTTTTGATGTTAGATTCCATCTGCATTGTACAAATTGTTCTTTCCGTCAAACAGAGACCACAGATTCTATATCATTCTTTTTGCACAATCTACACATACTCATTGGCTATCAATGCCCTCCTCCTCAGTTTGCCTCTATCATAGTGTGATAGGAGACTTACAATCTTCACCTTCTCGCTCTTCAGTTTTGCCTCTTCTAACTTCTCCTTTACATTCTCCCTCATAGAATAATTCTCGCCTCTAAAATCACTGGTATACCAACCAAGACAATCATTTACTTTGACTTACCTTTTTGCAACCAAATTACTTGGCTAATATCGTCAATTTTGCTCAAGGTAAACACGATTTTGTCTTACTTTCGTTAAGTACTTTCCTCATTATTGAGTCTCCATACACAATTTTCTTCTCGTTTTTCTCATTTGTTTAGTCAATCTTTATTATTCTTTTGGATCACCTGCCTCTTTTTTTTTTTCAGCCCTGCTTAACCCTTGCAGCTTCTGAGGTTTTTCAATAATTTCGTGCTTTGTCCTATGAAAGATAACATTTAATCATGCTACCAGTCATGGATACAAAGTGCATATTGACACGTTCGCTGCCAACTACGAGTATACTCGTCTGTTGATTACCGACCTCCTATGCTCAGCACGAGTTAACCGTAAGTATAAGCACGTTAATTTGGGCCATTGACTTGTGAATAAAGCGGAGAGCACATCTGGGGGCTTGGTAGAAGGAAAATAATTTCAGCAAAAGTATAGTATATTATAAGAGGTATTGTTGCTCAAACTGTGTATTTATTAATGCAAATAAAACATTTTTTTTTTTAAGTTTTTTCAACATATACATATATTTATATATGATATATTGTCATCTGAGTCATCACTAGAGTCATCTGTAGGATTATAATCATCTTCGGAATTGGAACCAAATAATTCATTCCATTTGTTAGATCTTGAATGAAGAGTTTTTTTTTGTTTAGATATACTTCATTCAAGATTTAACAAATCAACAAAGATATACTTGTACATAGGTAAAGATGCAGATTGTTCAAGGATTTATAAATGAATACCTTTAATGTAGAATTACTCTATAGAAAAATAATAAATGTGATCTGATTTGTAAGGTTTAACAATGAAAGAAATATTCCATGAAAAATGTCTATTACAATGTAAGAATAAGAGTACAAAGTTCACTGGCGAAACTTTCGGATAAATGTTTAACCTGCGGCAATCGAGTATGCACAGGGAACGGCGCACGATCGTAATTCCCGGAAGACACTGCAAAGGAGGTCATCTCACGTGCAAAAAGATCAATATCTGGGATGATGCATTGAGAAGGGAGAAAAGAAGTAACATAAAAGGGGTCTGCTCCCCTTTCTCGAGCCTTTTTTCTTCTCGCCTCTTCTTGGGTTCTAGATAGTCCTCTGCTGCTCGGCATCGACACCCATGGTTAAAGGGTCCTGGCTCGAAACATCTTTGGAGATGAGTAGCTGAATGCGACCATCAGAACGGCATGTCAGACGGAGACAAGCGGCGACGGAGCGGGCCAAGAGTGGACACATGGTCGGCCTTCCGTACAGATCTGTACCCGATGATTGCCATGAATGACCATGTGTATCAAAATTAAACTGAGCTGTTTCTAGTCCACTTCGGAGGAAGAGACCTAATATTGAGTTCCAAGTCAAGCCATGTGAGACAATTGTCCAGACAAAGAGCAAGCATTTCGTAAGAATAGTTGAAGAATAAATGACAGACCTGATGAATTTCCTGAGGGTTGGTAATGTACAACCTTTAGTTGTACATTACTAACTCATTCTTTCGTTGAGAAAGGGAAGAAATGTTATGAATTAGTAAGCAGGAACATTCTATTATAGAACTCTTAGTGATTATTTAGTAGCAGTGTCATAGGTCGATGAACATATTAACGAGTGATTGTATAGATGAATTATGTTATGCATGTTATGTGAAATAGTTAACAAAATTAATAGAATAACTGTTTTGGAGGAAATTATAGATTGGTGTATTGATGAGAGCTAAGAATTATTCTAGAAGTAATAATTCATGATAAGATTCAGTTGTATCTATTGTGGTTGCCATAATTAGCTTTAACCTAGAATGCCATTAATTTAGCTGAGTGTATAATTTTGGATATGTATTCTAAGAATTAAATAAATGTATTTTTGTATTTTAACCTGACTTGTGGCCTGAGAATAAATCCAATGCACCACTCATTTTAAACAGAACCTGAGCGGAACCTTGATAGAAGGAAAATAATTTCAACCTGTGTATTTATTAATGCAAATAAAACAATTTTTTGTTTTATTTGCATTTTTCAACATATACATATATTTATATACGATATATCGTCATCTGAGTCATCGCTAGATTTGCTTAATTGAGACCACAACTGCAAATGAAAATTAGCATACGTGATTTAGGTAATTTGATATTAAGTGTATTTGATAGATTGATCAGTCTTGTATATTTTCTGGGAGTTGTAGCTTGGTTAAGAGTCCTAACCTAAAAATATTGGCTGGCACAGCTAAAACAAATAAATTTGCCAGTACCTAATTGAGGAGTAACTCCAGATAGTCGTTACAAAGGATTTGGCTCTAACCCAAGACAAACCCTTTGTTTAATTAATTAATACATGCGATCAATCACAGGGACAGTCAAATGTGTAGATAGCTCTTCTACCTCAAGTAGCGAAGAAAGATTTTAAGTTAGTCTCGCATTTTAGAGTGAACAAAAAATACAGGTAAAAGCTACACCTTACATAATAAGAACAATAAAATAAAATAAGAAAAGATACCAACAAAAATAACATTAAAAGAACAAGATATAACACATTCATCATTGCTCATATTAGCATAAGCTTCTAATTCTTCATCAGTAAGCTTTCTTTTACTGGCCATGGCGTAATTGAAGGTTTTTATTTAGATAATTTTAAATAATTGTAAGACTAGATGCAAATAAACCTTACTGCACTGACTCTGAACTCAAGTTAACAGTAGTCAGTGCATGTAAGACATAGGTGGGGGGTGATAGGAGATTAGTCGTAGTTGGCGTATGAAACAAAATTCTGCCTGATAAGCCAGCTACAAGATAACTCGTACTGACCTTGTAGCAGTGAAAGTGCTTTTTTGTGTGGTAATGAACTATGCCAGAGGAGAGTGGCAGCGAATGTGTTAAAATTGTAATACCACTGATATTACATTGAAATATATGATGGATACGAAGCAAATGAGGATGCATATTTGATCCATAATGCCCAGTAACATGGTTAAGCATGCTATTTCTTTATTGATATCCATTTCATTCACCTCTATTTCCACAGCTGCAAGTTCAACATTACTAACATCATTTTCCATCTTACTGTCAGTTTTTGTTGCATTCTCATCACCTAACGGACACTCACTTTCAAAACACTTAATACATACTCTCTCTCTCTCTCCAGTTTCAATTTCCTTCCACATATTCCTTAATTTGCTCGATGCACACATTAAAGAATATGTAGAAAGAAATTGAAACTGGAGAGAAAATGTATTAAGTGTTCTGAAAGTGAGTGTCTGTTAGGTGATGAGAATGCAACAAAAACATTGCAAAAATATCAATATCACAATAAAAATGTTATAAATATACTAATACTCTAGAAACATCAAAATTTACACTAATACACTATAATACTCTAATTTTCTGATGTAAAAATCACAATAAAACAGAAAAAAAATCACTAAACTACAAAACCACTCGCAATATGAAATCAAAACCCAAAACAATTAACTTTGGATGTGCTTTGAAAGCACATATCCTTATGGACATGTATAATGCTATGCATTATGGGATTATACATGTGCTTTACATTATGGGATACTAAGGCAAGTGATTTGAAGTCATTAGCTTCTACATACAAGTTGCCAGTCCTGAAATTACTTCAGGCACAAACTTTGTTTGCTTACACTTGGATAAAGGATTAAACCAAGAATATAATTTCTTGGCATCATTAATTTATAGTATGTTGTTGTTGTTGTGTTGTCCAGTCATTTTAGACATTTGGTGATCTTGTGAACAAAGGCTCTCCATCCTGCTCGGCCTCTTATCTTTTCTTTCAACAGTTCAAGTTGGTAAGTTCTTTTATGTTGTCCATCCAGCTCGTTTATAATCTTCCTCTTCTCATTCCCTCAATCTTCCCCAGCACAACAGCCTTTTCCAATGATTCCTCAGTATTGCATAATATGTCCAAAGTACATCAACTTCTGTTTAACGATCATCGGCTCCAAGGAGCATTCTGTCTTTATATTCTCTAAAACCTTCTTATTGGTCATTCTTGCAGTCCATGTGATTCTTCCTAATCTCCTCCACATCCATAATTCAAATGAATCAATTTGCTTTCTATCTTTTTTCTTAATAATCCAGCTTTCACATCCATACATCACAGAATCACTACTGATTCTAGACCCCAGTAAATCATAACTTTTAACAATTTCTATTTTATCTACCTCTATCATAAATTCATTTAAATTGCCAGAAGTCTCACTTTTGTTTTGCTGATGTTAAATTAAGCCTGGCTTTGTTACTTTCTGTCTTGACCAAAACAATCAACCACTCCAGATCATCCTTAGATTCTGCTATGAGGGTTGTACCATCTGCATATCTTAAATTATTTATTTTTCTGCAACTAATCTTAATTCCAGCTGAATCTTTGTCTAAATCAGCCATTCTCATAACATAATCACTATAAATATTAAAAATGGCAACAGTATACAACCATGCTGCATCCCTTTTACCACTTGAACCCTGTCTGTTTCTCCAAAGACTGTTTTTACTGAAGCTTCTTGGTTGTCATACAGTTCTTATCAAGAGAATTAGATGTTCAAGTATTCCCATTGATCTCATTACAATCCACAGTCTGTTGTGATCCACACAATCAAAAGCTTTCTTATAATCAATAAAACAGATGAATACTTCTGAAATTCTCTTGTTCTTTCCAAAATCCATCTCATGTTTGCTATTTGGTCTTTAGTTCCTAAACCTCTCCTAAAGCCTGCCTGTTCTTGTGGCATTTCCGAAATCACATATGGCTCCAAATCTTTGTTGGATCACTTTAAGCATAACTTTCCTTGCATGTGAAATTAAAGCAATGGTTCTGTAATTCTTGCTATCTCTGGGATTTGATTTTTTTGGAATTGGGATGAATACTGATGTTTTCCAATCTCTAAGCCAGTATATTTTCTTCCAAACCTGTTGACAAATTTTAGTCAATATATTCACTTTATCCCCAACTGCTCTAAGTAATTCCACTGACACACCATCAGCTCCAGGAGCTTTTCCTTTTGGCAGCTGTTCCATTGCTGATATCACCTCACTTTTCATTATCGTTGGTTCCTCAATAAATTCTCATTCAATATTATCTTTCTTGTACAAACCCTCTAAAACTCTTTCCATCTTTTTTTTGCTGCTTCTTCCATGAGGCAATTTGCCAAGTTACTTCTTACAACTTTGATCTAGAGAAACTTCCTTGTAACATCATTTATTTTTCAAAACAGATCTCTTGTTCTAGCCATAATATTTCTTTCTTCATCATGCTGGATGCTTAATGGATTATATACAGAACTCAGAAAGGATTAAAACAGAAAAAATAGCCAAGATTTTAAAAAATTACAACCTACACACAGCATTTAAGCTCTCTGCAAACTTGTTACCCTTATCCGTTCTACAAAAGATCCGCTCCCTCCTCTCTCAGTGCCTTGAGTTCATAAGGTACCCTGTTCCTGTAAGCTGGCATACTTTGGACAGACAGGCAGATCAGCAACCATCTGCGTGGAGAACACGTCATACATCTGCAACCATGACTATGGTCAGTCAGGCCTGGCTGACCATGTCTTGGATACAACCCACAGGATCTCATGGAAAAAACTACCATGCTCCACCACAGCAAATTTAAAAAAAGAGAGGCTATTTTTAGAATCAGCAGCAGCTCTCATGGAAAAAACTACCATGCTCCACCACAGCAAATTCAAAAAAAAGAGAGGCTATTTTTAGAATCAGCAGCAGCTCTCAAATCTACCAAATCTTAAAAAATACGGTTGCATTAAGCTTCCTAAGATTTGGGAAACACTTATCAGAGATCCCACCTTATATTCCAGGCCACCTACAACTGCCCATAGAGGGTGCTGCACCTAGATAGGACTTTAGAGTCACCCAAGTGGTTGGGGGCTTAGTATCAGTGACTGAGGCGAAATATAGGAAGTATTAAATTCTGTTTTAATCCTTTCTGAGTGATGTATACAATCCATTAAGCCTCCAACATGATGTCCTCACAGCACTTAAGCCTCTACACACGGATTGCTTTCTTCAATTTCCTTGACCTTTTGTTTAGATGTTTTTCCTTATCTTTCCTAGCATGTCTTTGGAAATCTGCACTCAGTTGTCTAACACTTTCTTTATTTCTCTTAAGTTTCATTTTTCTTCTTTCCTCTGTAATCTGAATATCTTCTTTTGACAACAAAAAAGAAAGACTGTCCCTTGCTATCAGTCACTAGATGGAAAGGATAACAATAGTGCATGGAAAGAATTTCAAAAATACTTAAATGATGCACTATCGGAATGTGTTCCCTGGATGTTCAAAGAATAAATGGGGGCCGAAATGAATTGGTTGTGCAATCTTATTAAACAAGAGATTCTTAAGAAAAATATGACATGGAAGGAATAAGAATGATGTCAGTCACAAAAAAAATTATAAGGAGCAGGTAAGAAGAGTTATAACCATTGTATAAAAAGCTAAGACTACATATGAAAAGAAACTGGCCTGCAAACTAAAGAAAACCCAAAAAAATGTTATTATAATTCAATGGTAGCATTTTATAATAATGTTAGCGTTGAGTTATAGATGGGGAATGGATACACCATGCTACTTATGGTCTTGGCTAAGGCTTTTGACAGCAGACAAGACTGTTGCAAGGGGATAGTTGACCGACATTAAGAAGTGGTATAATAAGAGATGCTAGTCTGCATCTCTTATTATTACAGGAATCAGTTCTTAGTCTATTGTTATTCCAACTTTACATTAATGACTGAGAAAGATTTCATTCTATTTCAGACATGCAGACAGGTTAATCAGGAAAGACTGGCACGAGTATTTGCAGAATGATTTGAATAGGCTGGAATTGTGGGCATGTGAAAAGGATGCCAGTTCAATGGTAGTAAATATAAACTATGCACTTTGGTATAATGAGATATCCAGTGGTGTTTCATATTCATGGGATTATGCTGGAAGAAACTGACTGACCAGGCTAAGGATATTGGAGTTTTAGTACATATGAAATTGAAGTAAAAGTGGTATAGCAAAGATTGCAAATACAATTCAGAGGTAATTACAATGCTGAAATGAAATTTGATGTATAAGGAAGAGGAAGTGATTTTGCCTCTTTACAAGGCCTCAAATATGACCTCACTTGGACTAATGTGCACAGGTCTGGTCTCATTTCCATGATGATAATGATACAGTGGAAAGAGTCAAGAACAGTGTTATAGATCAGTGCTTCACAAACTTCTGCATGTCAGGACCCCGTTTTGAAAAATTAAAATATTTCACAGCTGCCCCCCCCCCCCATAAAAAAATCGTAATATAGACATATATGATAATATGTTTTATATTTATATTCAATACAAAACGTACACAGCAAATATTGGAAAAATCAAATGCAAATTATTACATTTATTTATGACATTTGCATTATTACATAATGCAAATCAAATAATATTACATTTTTAGCATCTTACATACATATTTGACATGGCTCGTTATCTCACATTTTTATATAGTTAGATATATTGTTATTGTACATCTGCAGTATAAGCACATGAAACATAAAACGATTAGTAATAATGAAAGAACTAAAAACATAAAAGTTTAATAACAATTTAATGTAATGGACGTGTTTCAATACTGCTACACCAATATCAGGTGAAATATTTGAAACTGCAATTCTGAGATTTCTGCTTTGAAATGAAACTTATATGAATAAGTATATATTTACTAATTTTCATTAAGCACCAAAATACGCAGGAAGCAAAATTTGTGAACCCACACCAATGTGCAATTTTCCCCCATTAAAATATAAAAAATAACAAAAAAGAAATAATAAATAATAAATATTAAATACGTTTCTTTTAAGATAAAAAAACTACTTAGTCGTAAAAGATTTTAAATTTGTTTTCATTATTTCACGGCCCCCTAAACAAAACCTATGGCCCCGAAGGGGAACGGGGCCCACAGTTTGGGAAGCACTGTTATAGATGATATCAGAATCATGGAATACAGATTATAAAGATATGAGAATTTGTGAACTACAGACACTAGCAAACAGGAGAAAGAGGGGAAATATGATCGAGATTTAGAAACTACTATAAGGATCATAATGGATACTCGTAGATGTAATTTTTCATTTCGCAATGGGTAGGGAGAGGATGAAAGGACATTCATTCAAGTTAAAAAGTCAGAAAGGGGGTGAGGGCTAGATTTTTTCTCTAATGGTTCATGACTGGAATAGCTTGACTCCAGAGGTAGTGAGTGTTGGAAGTTTTTTCCCACTTGGTTAGACTATAATAAATTTAGTTTAATCCTTTATCCAAGTGTAAGCAAACAAAGTTTGCTCCTTAAGTATCTTCAGGACTGAGGCAACTCGTGATAAAGGTGGACTAAGCTCCCATCACTTGTCTTAGTATCTTCCATAGTGCAAAGCACATCTCCTTGCAGATATGTATAATGCTATGCATTAAAGGAAGAGCCACTACCTAGACCAGTTTCGACCTTTATTGAGGTCTTGTCAATGGGAGCCAGACCCAAAGGTGGTGATACTAAGTTGGAAGTAATGGAGAAGTCATATTTACCTATACGAGTTGCCAAAAGGTGTCTCACCGGATTATTAAATTACTCTGGATTCAGGAAAGATGTTGGAAGTTTTTTTTCCAGTTGGTTAGACTATAATAAATTTAGTTTAATCCTTTATCCAAGTGTAAGCAAACAAAGTTAGCATCTGAAGTATCTTCAGGACTTTACACCTTTTTGGCAACTTGTATAGGAAAATATGACTTCTCCATTACTTCCACCTTAGTATCACCACTTCTGGGTCTGGCTCCCACTGACAAGACCTCAATAAAAGGTAGAAACCCGTCTGGATAGTGGCTCTTCCTTTAATGCATAGCATTATACATGTCCGCAAAGAGATGTGCTTTGCACTATGGAAGATACTAAAACAAGTGATGGGAGTAAGTCCACCTTTACCACGAGTTGCCTCAGTCCTGAAGATACTTAAGGTGCAATTTTTGTTTGATTACACTTGGATAAAGGATTAAACTAAATTTATTATAGTCTAACCAAGTGGGAAAAAACTTCCAACATCTTTCTCTAAATTCAGAGTAGTTTAATAATAAGGTGAGACACTTTTTGGCAACTCGTATAGGTAAATATGACTTCTCCATTACTTCCACCTTAGTATCACCACCTCTGGGTCTGGCTCCCACTGACGAGACCTCAATAAAGGTCGGAACTGATCTGGGTAGTGGCTCTTCCCTTAATGCATAGCATTATACATGTCAGCAAGGAAATGTGCTTTGCATTATGGAAGATACTAAGACAAGTGATGGGAGCTTAGTCCACCTTTACCACGAGTTGCCTCAGAAGATACTTGTTGAAGTATCTTCAGGCGCAAACCTTGTTTGCTTACGCAAGGATAAAGGATTAAACTAAATTTATTATAGGTAGTGAGTCTAGGTAATGTGAATGAAAGACCTCCAGGAACTCTAGACTTCCTGGATGTCTCAATAATAATAAATGTGTCATTTTCTATGCCATGTATATATATTTCTATTTTATCGTTATAGCATTGCACATTATCTACAAAAACATCAAAAGAAAGCAAAGGCAAACATTATAATTAGTAATTTAATTTATATACTGTTGCTGAATATTACTGTTTACATAAATATGGGTTTTATTATTATTTCCCACTAGTACATTGTACAGAAAACTAGTCAGTTATTGTTCCTTTCATAAAATAACTGATACTTTCTCTTTCATATATTACTTCAAAAAAATTTTCAAAATCATCTAATATATTTCTCATATTTCAGTTCAAGTAAAGTCTCTGATACTACATCAGGGATGGAAATGCAGTTTCAGAAGTTTCATAATTCTTTATTCCTTGGGTTATTTCCAAAAATAAGCTAAGCTTTGCTAAATCTTAGGATTAGCCAGGCTTAACTAAATAAAATTCAAAAACTAAAATCCTTTATTTCTTGGGATTAAAGAGTAATAGAAATAGGTTTGAGATCATTGAAATTCTTGAAAGAACTTCCTTTACCAGTTATTTTTGAAATAGGTTTTTAGAGTACTTTACTGTATTTCCTGCTAAGTAATACATTTACTTCATTTTGCTTGTGACTCGGGATTGCCTGTGCAGTAGTGGTGTGTGTGTTGAGGGTGGTGGAGGGTTACTATATACAGTTCATTGCATTGCAAAAAAAAAAAAAAAAAAGTCTTAATAAGACATAAAATGACTCCTGTTTTACAAAAAAAAAAAAAAGATCTGCATCTAGTATCTCCAACAACATCTTACACATAATGATTTGTTTGATAAGAGTTCTGCCAACATATGTGTAACTGATGCCATGCCCAGTAGTAGTCATGTAGTCACTAATGAGCTAATGAAATACAAAAACTATTCATTATTGGCTATTTTTCGAAAAAATTTTTCACTTGATTAAACTATAAATTAAAGATGCCAAGAAATTATATTCTTGGTTTAATCCTTTATCCAAATGTAAGCAAACAAGGTTTATGCAAGAAGTTTCTTCACAACTAGGTTACTTATATATAGAGGCTAATGACTTCACATCAGTTCTCAGTATCCCATAATGTAAAGCACATGAATTAAGTTTCTTCATGATTGAGCTACTTGTATACAGAGGTTAATGCCGTTGCATTAACTGCCTTAGCGTCCCATAATACAAACTACATAGATGAAGTTTCTTCACAATTGGACTACTTTTATATAGATGCTAATGAATTCACATCAGATGCCTTAGTATCCCATAATGCAAATCACACGGTTTAAGTTTCTTCACATGCTTGGATAAAGAATTAAACCAAGAATATAATTGTTGTTTAATTTTAACAGTATATATCAGAACATAGAATTATAAGTAAATAATTATTTATTGACTTATTGCTGATATGACGTTGGTGTTATAACCAGCATCTTCAGAGCACAAAAACACAGTTTGTCACAGTACACAAGAATACAACAACATAGTGTAACAAAGGGACTAGTTTAACAAAATTGTAGCAACAACACAAAAACTAAAGTCCTAATTAAGCACCCTCTATCTAAATATATATATATATATATATATATATATATATATATTATAGCATAACAAAAAAAGTCCTAAAAAAAAAAAAAAGAGAAGAGAAAGCAGGTGCTAGTTATGTCTTAAGATGACTGTCTCCAAAATCTTAGGCAAATTTATACAGCCATATTTGTTGAGATTCGGAGTATGTTTCAGGGATTCCGTTGCTTCTAAAAACAATCTTTCTCTCTCTGATTTGTAAAAGCTTCTGTGCAGTACTTTTGTTTTCTTCCAGTTGATCCTGTGTGCAGGGGTATCCAAAGCACCAGCGAAATATCAGCAATAAGTCAATAAATAATTATCTAAATTATACACATTTTTGGTCGTAAAATGCTAAAAAATAATAAGATTTATAGATAAACTGACCATAGATTTTTAATTTGTTCGTACAATATTGCCTACCGGTTTCGCTAGTAACTGACTAGCTTTTTTTTCAAGGCTTGCACAGTACAAAATCTATGGTCTGTTTATCTATAAGTCTTATCTACTTATCAATCTCTGTTCTGATACATACCGACAAAATTAAACAACATGAACAATGAACACATAAGCCTTTCTATGCGTTTCAAGAATATAATTTCTCGGCATGTTAAGTTTATTACTGGCTAGTTATTTTATTTAATTTTGGAATTCCACAAATAAAATAAAACCAGTAAAGATATCCAATAAAGATACGCGTGGATAGGCTTATGTGTTCATCAGACATGTTATGATAGGTTTCACAGTATAAAGAGAACACAGATGGTTAAGAAAATAACTATTTATTAACTTAAAAGCTAATATTTCGCTGGTAATATATCCAGCATCTTCAGCGCACACAACACAAAGTTTGTTACAAAGGCAAGACCACCACAATCCAGTGTAACAGTGGGGACAGTATAAGTGATTGCAGCGTGCAACACAAGACTAAAGTCCTAATTTGGTGCCATCTAGGTTGGGAAAAAAAAAAAAAAAAAAAAAAATCAAAGTTTTGAAATAGTAGTCCAAATGATAAAAATAAAAGTAATAAATATTAATTTGGTCTTAGGATGACTGTCTCCCAAATCTTTGGTAGATTTATACAGCCATACTTGTTAAGGTTTGGGGTATGTTTCAAGGCTTCTGTTGATTCCAGGAACAACCTCTCTGACTTGTAGAAGCTTCTGTGCATTACTTTTGTTTCTTTCCAATTGATCCTGTGTGTAGGGGTATCCAAAGCATGGTCTGCCAGACCTGACTTACCATAGCGAAAGTGTCGGATATATTTTTTGTGTTCACTGAGGCGGATGTCCACATTTCTTCCTGTCTGTCCGTAGTAGGCTTGATGGCAAGAACAGGGCACTTCATAGACACCAGGATGTGATAAAAGAGTGCCCTGAAGGTAGACACCAGGATGTGCTATGAAGTGCCCTGTTCTTGCCATCAAGCCTACTACGGACAGACAGGAAGAAATGTGGACATCCGCCTCAGTGAACACAAAAAATATATCCGACACTTTCGCTATGGTAAGTCAGGTCTGGCAGACCATGCTTTGGATACCCCTACACACAGGATCAATTGGAAAGAAACAAAAGTAATGCACAGAAGCTTCTACAAGTCAGAGAGGTTGTTCCTGGAATCAACAGAAGCCTTGAAACATACCCCAAACCTTAACAAGTATGGCTGTATAAATCTACCAAAGATTTGGGAGACAGTCATCCTAAGACCAAATTAATATTTATTACTTTTATTTTTATCATTTGGACTACTATTTCAAAACTTTGATTCCCCCCCCCCCAACCTAGATGGCACCATATTAGGACTTTAGTCTTGTGTTGCACGCTGCAATCACTTATACTGTCCCCACTGTTACACCGGATTGTGGTTGTCTTGCCTTTGTAACAAACTTTGTGTTGTGTGCTCTGAAGATGCTGGATATATTACCAGCGAAATATTAGCTTTTAAGTTAATAAATAGTTATTTTCTTAACCATCTGTGTTCTCTTTATACCGTGAAACCTATCATAACATATCCAATAGAGTTATGGCAAAAACTAAACAAAAGCCAATGGAGATGGAAAAGAGGTGAACTTGAAAAAGACAAAGTAAGAGAAACAAGCATTAGAGTGTCATTTGCAAAAAAAGAGGAAGGGAGGTACACGAAAGATGAGCTGACAGATAAGAGTAGAAGACGTCAGAAAGATCGGAAAGATCTGGACACAAAGAGAGAAGCACAAAACAGTCAGATGGTGATCCATGGTTGAGGCCCTATGCTTGCAATGGCGTGACGAGAAATAAGTAAGATTTTTTGCAGAATAATACTCACTACTATTTTTTTTTCTCCAAAACAAACCTCTTCAATTAAGTATAACTAGTTTATTGGATGACATGCAATTCATTCCCTACCAGAGTAATTTACTGCACCACCCAACTGTAGATTATTAGACATTTATTTGACAGTAAAAAATCTATTTACATTCATGATTATTCTTTTCCTCAGACGTGCCTGTCATATGTAAAGAGTTCCTATCTGATTAATGCAGATTAAAATATAATTACTGCCTGTCATATGTAAAGAGTTCCTATCTGATTAATGCAGATTAAAATATAATTACACACACACATTTAGAATTAAAAATAAGAATTTATCATAATAATCACTGAATTATCTAACTGGAAAGCAAAAAGTCTTTTCCTTTTTAACAAAGCAAATTAGAAGTATGAGATGAATTGTCATGCCCCACCACTTAGGTAAGCATTGAATAATACAATTTGTGTCTGGGAGAACATATAATATATTTGCCTGCCTGAATGGACAAATGAACAGTATCTCCACTATTTTAAGCTACAGGCTGTGGGTTTGAATCTCACTATAACATGAAAGTTTGTGAAAGACTCAGCAATAGATGATTCTCACTGCCCAATGTGAGACCACTGCCATCCAAGTTATTATTAGAAGCCTGAATTAGATAAACAGAGGTATTCTGTTATTTAGAGCAGGCTTTCTAAAATATCTAACCTTCAGCTCACATTCTAATATGATGTAGCTTTACACTGCACCTTTTGTGAATGACCTAACAAATAAATATATTTTTTAAAAAAATCAGGAGGAAAGATATACATTTAATGCAGTGTATTTTTAAGAGCCTCTATAGCTCTTTGGTTGAAAACACCTGGGTTCAAATCCCTTCTAAGATGAAAAAAAAATTTATAACAGTTTATCAACGAAGCAAGTTAGTCAAACGCACATGGCAAAGGCAGGTTTTTTATTCCACAAACCAGCAAGAACATACACAGCACCTCAATCCTAACAAATTAAAGCTATAGAAACCAAGACATTTGGCTGATCGTGGGCCATACCATAAAAGCCTTTAAGTACCAATAATGATGATGATAATGATCACAATGTTTTGCTAAATAAACATATTGAAATCTGAAATGTAATCTGAATAGAATTTATAAGGAATAATAAATCTGTTGTATACAATAGTGTTCAAAACAAAAGTTTTATAACTTATGGATCTGACAATTAAGAGAAATATAAAATGTTGATCAAAGGAGAGATACCAAGGATTATGAAATTTCTAAAGATTACTTTGGAGGAAAATTGTTAAGTAGCTGGTAATAAATGAAAACTTAATTAAACTATCAGAGCACCATGTACAACAATTGAGGGTACATATAAAAAAAAATGATAATCAATGAATCAGGACTATCAAATTTGGTATACTGATTCTTACTATTTAATCATGACTAAATTTACCTTTTCGTAACTATTTCTTATTGAGAAATGTTACTAATGCAAGCAAATGCTTTTCTCCCATGTATGACCTGTTGTTTCTCCCTTTTTATTTCAATTTTCTGGCTTCATTAATTATTTAGTCTTATTATATTTTTCTTATTATACCATATATCATTTACATCATAAATGATGCTATGTTTAGCATTTTTATCAAGATCTAGCTAACAGCATTTATATATATTACCAATATTACTTAAAATTACTTGTGCAACTTGCATTTTGGTCAACTATTTTTCCTAGGTCTAACATTATTTTCTGATATTTTCATCATCTGACTCAATAACAATATTCAAATATCACAGAAAAATAGAATTAAGCATATAAAAGGGTACAGAAGATGCATGTGTTGCACTAGTTATATTTCCATTTAGTAATACAGTAGTCCCCCCCTTATCCACGGGTGAAACGTTCAAACACATCCTGTGGATACCTGAAACTGCGGATAGTTCCCAACCCTATATATATATATATATATACACACACACACACACAATGTTTTTTCCTATACATACATACATACCTATGATAAAGTTTAATTTATAAATTAGGCATAGTAAGAGATTAACATACCGTAATAAAAGTCATCTGAATGTGAATGGAATCTTAGCAACCTCAGCATACTTTTATTGTTTTTTAATTTATTTTATGAAGTCGAGAACGTTCATCTTTTTTCACTTAAAAGGAAGCACTTTACGGCTTCTCTTGGGCATATCCAAATTACCAGCATCACTACTTTTGCGTTTTGGGGCCATTATTAAGTAAAATAAGGGTTACTTGAACAAATGCATCACGATACCATGACAGTCAATCTGATAACCGAGAACTACTCAGAATGGCATGCAATTTAAAACTTATGAATATTGTCTAGTACTAAATAAAGAGTTATACAGTTTCATTTTGGCAATGTAAAATAACATTGGCAAAGTGGATATCAGATCCAACATTATTTCAAAGGTGAATGTTTGTAGAAACTATGAAAGTTTCATAATGTTGGATCTAATATCCACTTTGCTGATGTAATTATAAATTATTTATGTCTGAAATTTCCATTTAATATTTTTGGACCGGGGTTGACAGTGGATAAAAGGGGGTCTGGTATTTAATTATATTTCCGTTCAACTGCTTTCTCTCCCCGAGATGGTAGTAGAGGTACATAGCAAAGGCATTCATATCAATGTTTTCTTGAACAATGCGGAACAAAGAAGGAAATAAATAATTTAATTAAATATTCACATCAATGTTTCAGTAGCTCAAGATATCATTATCTAGGCACTTGAAAGATACATAACAGCAAAATTGAAGTGCCCTTTGGGTCATTTCTGGTCCTTCAGAATATACATACTTGTATTCTATTAGATGTGCAAGTTGTGCTCCTCATGACAATCCTTTTGAAATTAGCTTTTTTAAAGATAAGAAAATCTATCTTTAAAAAACTTGAAATCATATCAAAACAATAAACATAACAGTAGTTAAGGTAAATAAAGGAAGCATCACTTACCATAATAATAAAATTAAGGAGATACTAATACAGAGATCAAATGATTTGAAATTTCCATTAAAAAATAATAATAATAAATAAATAAATAAATAAAAACTAGAGTTGTTTTAGATAATACAAATGGGAAAAATGAACTCAGAATAAAATTAAGATTTATACTCAAATCAGCAGAGATACCTAGTGCTGTATACTGTGGCTGCTATTACCAGACAATAGCTTTATGAAAAAACAGTTCTGACTTGTTTGTCAGAGCTGTTTGTTGCTATTACCAGTAATTTTCTGTCAGTGATCTGATATATTAAAAGCAGTCTTCAAAACTTCTATGTTTCAGTCTGTAATGACTATGCCCTTTGGTTGGAAAGTCCGATTCAAATGGCATATAGGATGTGAAGAACATTTATTAAGTATATGCAAGTAAAGATTAGTTGGCCTGTTGTGGGCCAAACCCTCCCACAACTATGTCTAACACAGTTGTGGGAGGGTTTTTCTTTGTGAATACCCAAAATAATGTACACCTAAACCTCTTTTTATGCAAATTATTTTTATGCGAATTGGGATATCAAAAATAATTTTTTTTACGCAATTTTTATTCACTTTTACGCAACCAACCTAAAGTCTAAGTTATGAAAAAATCCCTAATTCAAGAAAATTCTGAGAATTTTGTAGAATTGCAATTAAGAAAATAAATTTCAATTTAAATGAGATTTTCAATTAAGAAAATCTCATTGCAATTAAGAAAATAAATTCTTACGAATTTCATTTATTGGGAATTCCCCGAATTACATAACTGACTGCGCATAAAAAAAGCAGTTCTTAGCAGTTTTAATTTGGTGTTTGAGTAAACAACACAGTTATGGCATTTTTTGCATTTGCATTTTTTAAGTGAAATCAAAATAAAAATTACATTATAAAATTAATAATTTTCCCAAGAAATAATAAATGGTAAGCTATATATAATTTTCAAACTTTCATTTCATTAACCAAAGATTTTAATCCAGCCCTCACATGATGTTGCCAATAACCAAAAAAAAAATAATAAATAAAATAAAGGAAAGAAATTTCCTTGGATATAAAAATTCAAATTTTAGATAGTCTTCAAACTGGGGAAGATGCAATGGCTGTGTGGGTGTGTATTTTGGAGTCTGTGAATCAACTGGCAGATCTATAAAGAAAAATGAAGAGGCTATTAGAAAAGCGGTATGTTCTGATACAAAATCGAGTGCAAAATTATCATCATACACAAGAGATGTTGTTCTAGAAAAGGCCGTAAAAGCTTTAGTGATGTGGATAGAAGATAATGTACAAAAAAGAATGCCAATTGATGGAAATTCCATCAAGCAATCAGCATTGAGATTTTATGAACAGATTAAAAAATTGCAGTCAGATACTTCATCTCAATCGAGGAAAAAATATGAATTTCATGCAAGCAATGGTTGGCTGGCTAAGTTTATTAAAAGACATGCTCTTTATAATAAAAAATTAAAAACGGCTTCTGCTGATGAAGCAGCTGCTAAAGCATTTCCACAAAAACTTGCTAAAATAATTGAAGATGGAGGTTACACTCGTGAACAAGCTTGGAATATGGATGAAACCAGCCTTTTCTGAAAAAAAAATGTCAAACAGAACTTGCGTATCAAAAATGCAAAAAACTGTTGGTGGGTTCAAAGTAGCAAAGGATTGCATAACACTCCTATTTTGTTCGAATGCTTTAGGAGATCAGATGTTAAAACCACTGCTCATAAAACGATCATTACGACCACGGCCAATGAAAGGCGTAGATTTTCAAAAATTGCCAGTTCATTGGGTGGCCAACAAAAAAGCTTGGGTGACCATTGATATTTTCACTGAGTGGTTCCACAAACATTTTGTGCCTGAAGTTAGACACTATTTGAATGCCAAAGGTCTCGAATTTAAAGTGCTTTTGATTCTTGATAATGCACCCAGTGTGCATTATCAAGAATCAAATGTGCAATTTTTTTTTTTGCCGCCCAATACCACATCATTGCTACAACCTCTAGATCAGGGTATAATTGCGACTTTTAAAACATATTATGTCAGACGAACATTTCAGTACGTTTTGAACAAGTTAAATGATGAAACACTGTCAGTTATGGATGTGTGGAAAAAATTTTCAATTATGGATTGTATTGATCAGGTTCGATTATCGTTATCTGAATTGAGACCAGAAACTATGAATGCATGCTGGAAAGCTATTTGGCCTGTATGTGTTAAAGAGAATGCTCCTGTTCCCTTCAATCATACTGCAGAATTCCCCAATATAAAAAGTTTGGCATGCGAAATTGGCGGAGAAGGATTTGATGATCTTACGCCGGCAGATATCGAAGAATTGTTAATTGATAAACCTCTTAGTGAAGTCGAAATAGTGGAGATTGTTTCTGAGACTCCTGAAAGCAAAGAAGTTAATGAGAATGATCAAGATAATCCTACTTTTACTGCTGATATAATTAAAGAAGGTCTTAAACTGGCTAGTAATTTAGGCAATTATTTCGTCCAACGTGATCCAAATGAAAAACGTGCTGGGAAGTTTTCACATGAGCTTAAGTTGTTAATATCTTCATACAGAGAATTATATGGCGACTTATCTAAAGCTTCAACACAGCAATTAATAACTGAGTTCATGTCTAAAACTACTGAAACAACCAGTGGTACTTTTGTTCAAGACATGACAGGAAGAATTCCACAAGGCAGAAGTCGATGACGATAATACCATATCTAGCAGTTCTAGTGATATTAGAAAACGAAAGCTTTCACGTTTATTGTCAGAAACTGATAGCGAATAACATAATTTTTTTATAGAATCCTTAGCAAACAACTGAAATGAATATGTTTTTTTAAAGTTATTAAAATTCATTATATGTATGTGTGTTCTCCATGAAATGTAAATAAAAATCTTATGATCCTAACGAATTTAATGTTTGTTTGTTTTTTTCATTATTTTGCTTATATTTCAGGTCTGGAACCAATCTTCACTTTTTCTATGGAGTGAAGTTATTTTTACGCAAATTCTATTTACGCATAATTTTTAGGAACGTATCTATTGTGTAAAAAGAGGTTCAGGTGTACTGTCTTTCACCACACCGCACAAGACACACAAATAGACCAAAGAATACATGAATATAAAAAAATATTAGCAACTTCTGCTGACATGAATAACTAACATATGAGCATTAATTAGGTTTATCTGAAACCAAGTAATACAACTGTGATAGCTTGCTCAGTAAGCCAAATGTTAAGGGAAAAGTGACACCAACAATTCAGCATGCTGTAATTTTCAGTTTGGAATCACAGCATACTTACAATCTGTTAATACAAGAATTGAAAATTCAGATCAGTAATGCCTAGCAATTAAGATTACGCACACTAATAGTTTAAATGAAATTTTATCACAGAATTCAAATTCAAAATATATTTATCATCAAATAAATCATACATATTGCCACAATAAACCCACAGCATAACTCTGCAACAAACTGGCTTCCTCACCAGATAGTGGTGGGTAAAGGGTGTGGGGGGGGTGTCTTAAAAAGGTCCAGTTATGCTACTGAATAGCATTATTTTTGAGGGAAGTTGTTCCTAAAAATTAATCCAGCACACAGATATATTTCTTCCTAAAATCTATTACAGTAAATCTTACATTATGATGAAGTGGTGTGTCTATCTTAGTATATAAAATAACTTTATATTACAGATAAAATAAAAAAATAAAACATAAGTTTATAAATAAACTCCATGAAAAACACTCTTGGTAACAATTACGAAATATTAATATTTCAAGGATTTTCCAATATGAATGGACAGAAGAAAAGATATACTCACTCACCTCACTATGGACATCAGAATAACTTCCTTGAGCAGGATTATCTAGGATGTCTTCAGAAGGAAATGAATGGACTGTTACAGGCGTATGGTACAAGTGATCATTACAATCTTGAGTTCCGTAGGGCTCCTCTTCCTGTACGGAACTCTGAGGAAAACTTGACAAAACTTTGTGATTATCTGTTGATTCAGATTTGTTATTTTCAAGTTTGGAAATTATTCTAGATACACTGCTAGCAGAAAACACCATGGAGGCTGCCTTATTCTGATACCCATCATTTGAATGGCTGTCATCATCTGCTGATGAAGTGATTTTCAAATCCTCATTAAAAATTTCTTTATGTTCCATTTTGTTTTTTCCTGTGTCTTCAACCTCAACAACTTCAGCAGGAGAGTTTATTATATCTGAGTCATCAAATTTAGTTAGATCTACAATATCTTTAAATATATCATTCTGCAAAGTGTCACTATCTGAAACATTGTTATCTATAGAACATACAGGAATTTCACTTTGAGTTAATTTTTCTTTCATTTCCATCTGACACTCTACAGAGGCTTTACTTGAAATGGAAGTTTCTTCTTGATTCTGAAAAGTCAAAGATGTAACGGCTGGTGTGTCTGACTCAAGTTCAGCATAGACCATGTTTTCCACTTCACCACTGACAAAAAAATGCAAGTGCTTATTATTGTCAGAAATGTCTTCTTGAACTAAATCAACTGGACTTGAGGGGATTTCTTTAATTTCACTGATTTCACTATTATTCTCACATCCTACTGTACATTCTTGATTACATTTGTTGACCTGTGGCACCTCATTATGAGATGATTTTAATACTGAAGCAGCTGAATCTTCACCATCATTCTCTAACAATGAGTTATTAGCCACTGTTGCTGCTTCAGATGATTCTCTTAATTCTTCTGATGGAACTGATTGGTGATTAAACATTACAGGTAAAATTGGTCCTGATACAGTTGTGATGTTTGCTTCTTTACAATCAGTAAACTTTTCTTCATTATTTTTCACAGATAGTTCAGAAGAACTGAAACAAATCTGAAAACTTTCTGTTGTTTCAAAAGACTGATTAATCCTCAATGCCCTCTTCTTTCGAAACCAGAAGAGTGACAAAATTGCAATTACTGCTGGGATGGCACATACCAGAAGACTGCGGGATGTAACATGACCAGCCATGGGCCACGTTGATGAGATTCTTGATGTCACACCACCCCAGTTGCTCGTTGGAACAAGATAACCTTCTGGAAGAGAAATGACACTTATCAAAGATACAAACAAATATATATTTAAAATAACTAAACTTTCAACTTTTGTTCATCTAATATTAACTTAATGCGAGTTCAGTTAATATTATAAAACCCTTCATTTCTATTTTTCATTTACAAAGTATTACCAAAAATTGCCAGTTCAGGAAGGCTACACATAAATTTGACAATAAAGGTCTAGGAACAACATGGCTGCAGTCTCAAACCCTTCATATTACTCAAATCGAGTTATTTTATTTTTATTTTTTGGAGATTTTAGATGTGAAAGATGGCCCAAACTCGGGAGGAGGTACTGAAAAATCTCAAAAGGAAGAAACAGCAGTAGTAGAATTGTTACTATGTGGGAAATAAAATTATTTAAATAAAAAAACTACATTTTAATTTTCAGCCAGAACAGCAACTTATGAGTTGCTGTTCTGGTCACAAAATAAAAACGAAAACAACACTACACCAGTAACTAACTTCTACAATAACTACTATAAGCAGCTACTAACACATAATAAAATGGGCTACTGAGAGGGTTGGTAATACACATATACCTTCTCCTAACCAAACCAATCCCACCTTACTGGATGCAGCTTGTTTCAAAAAATGGAACTCCAAATGAGCATTGTTGCTAAAAGCACACTTTCAGTAACTAACCTCTACAATAACTACTATAAGTAGTTGCTAACACATAATGAAATGGGCTACTGAGGGGGTTGGTAATGCACATATACCTTCTCCTAAACAAACTAATCCCACCTTACTGGATACAGCTTGTTTCCAAAAATGGAATTCCAATGGGCATTGTTGCTAAAAGCACACCTTCCCTAGATGGAGAAAATGCCAATTAGACATCTAAGTAATAGATGACTTCTGTAAAAAGTTTCCAGTACTGAGACCATGTTTTTAGATATATAACAAGTTAATAAAATAAACAAATATAACCCTAGAAACTTTGTAAGTTGTCAGACTTGCAGTGTCAAGAGTACCAGCAAAAGCTATACATCAAAAGACTAAAGACAATTACACATATTAGATGTTATCAGAACCTCACAATTGGTACTTACAAACAAGTAACCAGAATGAAAAATATTAAATTAATTACTGTATATGCATTGGAACAATGCTAGTTGTTGCTGTCACATTCTGTGGCATCGTAAGTGTCATATCCTATGTCAGCAGCAGCTACATTATTAGTGAAAGCAGACCAAACTTGGTGCAGGAATAAGGCCTTGATATTTGTTACACTGTGTGGGGATGCAAAGCATTTCAGAGGCTTCCTTGAACTATCTTATATAACAATTATATCAATAAGGCATTTTTGTTTGTTGTCAAACTACTTGATGGCCTGTGGTAGTTGCATGGAATACAAATCTGATTTATGATGCCTTCTTTTTTCAACGAAACTGAGTCTCATGTTTCAGATATATGGATCTCCTCAGACCTTCCCATCTGTCCTGCATAGCAAATATCACAAGAGCAATGAATCTCATAAATGCCTTGCTTTTTGTGGAATGATGCAGCGGTTTTAACTGATGTAAAAATATGGATATTTTATACAATGATAGACAACCTACTTTAATGTTATAATCAATGAGTAATATTGTCACTTTTTTTGGAACATTATTGATGTATGGTTGTGCAATTGCATTCTTAAAATCTTGTTTAAGTAAAAGAGCTGGCGGAGGTGTACTAAGAATTTTGTTGATCATCTTGGGCTCATAACCATTGAGGGCAAGAGCATGCTTCAGGTAGCACAGTTCTTCATTCTTGTTAATTGATGTACTATAAATATTGCATGCTCCATCCCATAATGTTTTAATCATGCCTATCTTTTGTAATGGATAATGGTGTGAAACAGCATGTAAAAATCTTCAAGTTGCAGTAGGTATTCTGAAAAGGTCGATCTTTTATCTTTTTCATTTACTTCAAACAAGGATATCAAGGAACAATAATTTTTTGCGATTTTCAAATTCGAGAGTGAATTTTATGTTGGGATGCAAACTGTTAAGATAATCTTTATATTGAATTAAGTCATCCGTTGTTCCTGACCTAAAAGCAAAAATATCAATGTAACCAAGTTTTTGGTTTCTTATTGAAATACCGGTCATTTCAAAACTTTCCATAAAGAGGCTGATCAGGGCTAAAAATAGGGGAAAACTTATGGCAACTCCTTTTTGTTCCCAATATTTGTTCTGAAATATAAAGAATGTATTTTCTATAATGTTTGAATAGTCTGCTATATCGGGTGGGAAAAGCTTCTGAAGCAGATCCACTGTGTCATTCATAGCTCTCTTCTGCTTCTTATCATGGGTTTTAGGCCAAGTTGCCTATTTCAATCTCATTGCATTCTTTGTAAGTGCTAGGATGTCTGAAGGTTCTATATTTAAATCGTTTACCTTTTCAATAAAATGTAAGCTGTTCTTCACATATGATTTTGTCTTTCCTATATGTGGAGCTACTAGGTGTGATGGATACCTCGCAAAGTTTGAGGTCGTGGAAATTCTCCCATCTACAATTGGACATAACAGAATATCTTTTTTGTGGATTTTTGGTGCTCCATCTGTTAGTTCCAAATTCTTGGAGCTAACAGATGTTTTGATGTAAAAAAATTTTTAAATTCTTCTGGCCAATTAAGTAACTTTGAATAAGTCATTAGTTTTATTATTTGTATGACATGTGGGATCAGAGTCTAAGGCTACGCAGGTGTTCGAATCTTCTACTGTGGTGTTGAATTTAATTTAAAGATCATCGTAACAGCTTGCTTACAAACATAAAATTCACTCTTGAAGTGAATTTGATGTTTGCAAAAACTTACCATTCATTGATGAAGTAAATGAAGACAAAAGACTGACCTTTTCAGTATCCAGAAAACCTACTGCAACTGGAAGTTTTTTGCATGCCCTTCTCACCATCATCTACTACAAAAGATAAAACATTAGCAGATAGAGCATACAATATTTCTAATATGTCAATTAACAAAAATGAGGAACTGCACAACCTGAGACATACTCTCACACTTAATGGATATGATCCCAAAATGATAACAAAATTCTTAATACACCTCCGACAGCTCCTTACATTAACAAGATTTTAAGAATTCAATCACGCTAACTTACACATCAAGAATGTAAAGACAAAGTGGCAACAGTGCTAATGGATTACGAAGAATTAATATAGCTTTTTATCATTATATAAAATTTCCAGGTTCTTGAATCCACAGAAACTTCCGTATCATCCTATGAAAAAAACCCGAGTTTAAGATGCGTTTAAGATTCATTGCTCTTGTGATATTTGCTATGTAGACCAGAAAGAAAAGTGGGGAGAGATCTGCATGTCTGAACACATAAGACGTCAAAAGAAAACAGCATAAATCAGATTTGGCATCTAATACAACTAACACAGGCCATCAAGTAGTTTGGCAAGAAACAAAAATGCCATATACTAATCAGAACTATTTTACAAGAAAGCCTCTGAAATGCTACGAATTCCCAAACAATGTAAGAAAAATCAAGGCTTAATCGTACCGAAGTTTGATTTGGTTTCTTTAAAAATCAAACTATGCAGACTTAGGATATGACATGCGGCATGCTACAGAACATGACAGAAATACCTAGCGCTGTTCCAATGCATATAGGGTAATTAACATTTTTCTGGTTACTTGTATGTAACAGTTGTGAAATGCTGACTTCATCCATATGTATAATTAATTGTCTCTAGTCTTTTTTCTTTTTTTTTTTTGTGTATAACCTTAGGTAGTAACGCCGACAATGCAAATGTAACGACTTACAAAACTTGTAGGATTATTTACTAAAATAAAGAGCCTAAAGGCTTCATTTTGGCGATGCACAATTATATAAATCAAGTGGATATTAAATCCAGCATCAATTCAAAAAGCCAAATGTAAAAACTATGAAAGTCTCGTAAAGAAGTTAACCAGAGCGCTTACAGGAATACATTCACTGGCATTTAGGAGTTGATCAAGCATGAACCATATAGAAAACATAGCCACTGCCAAAAGCGTCTATATATTCACCTTTTATTGGTCCATTTTGATAAGGTTTTCACTTTAGTAAATACTTTACACACCAACTGAGAGTTCGCTTAAGAAAAACACATCTCTCTGACACTTCGAGTTCCTTAGAACTGAACAAGAGTTTTTGCTTTCTTAAGGTTTCTGCCTGGTCTCTGAAAAGAACCAACCAGTTCGAAAGATCTTCAGGTCAGTGAAACCTTATCAAAATGGACCAACAAAAGGCGAATATATAAATGCTTAGGCGGCACCTATGTCTTCTATATATTCAAGCCATTCAAAAAATACAAGTGATAAATCAGTGAACAAATAATTATTCACCTGCACTTACTTCAATTCTCTCAAAAAACTCACGGGGAAGGTTATCAAAATCCAACTTCTTCACCACCTGGAGGCCCAGCTAATCAGTGAAAAGAAATATGGATTTCACCATTTTCATCCACAGCTGATCTGTCATCATCATTATTTGACAAATCTACAAGGTTGGTAAAATGAAGAGTCGTATAAGCTTCAAGATCCTCCATAAAAAATGCCTTATGCTATTCACCATCAGGGCAACGATAACTCAACTTCAGTATAACCAAAACTGTCTTATTTCTCACAATAAAAATCTCACTTCACTTGCCTTTGCTGTTACCCAGATCTACATGATCATATTTGCCTTCTTGGGCTGACTTACACTTCTAGTATTCGTGGCACAAATACATCTCAGTGACAGCATCCTCAAACTAAAAAAACTTCGCATAGTTTTCCTCATGGTATTACTTCTCACATATAGAACTGTTAACATTAATAAATCTAGTTTAATCCTTTATCCAAGTGTGAGCAAACAAAGTTGGGGCCTGAAAGTATCTTCAGGACTGGGGTAAGGTGGTACAACACCGGGACAACTCGTTGCAAAGGTGGAACAAGCTACCAACAATCCTATCTCAGTATCTCCAATAATGCAAAACACATCTCCTTGCAGATATGTATAATGTTATGCATTAAGGGAAGGGCCACTATCCAGACTAGTTTCGACCTTAATTGAGGTCTCTTCAGTGGGAGCCAGGCCCGAGTGGAGATACCAGGCAGAAGCATTAGCAAGGTCATCTCTACCTACAGGAGTTGCCAAACGGTGTGCCACCTTTTTATTAAATTACTCTGGATTTAGAGAAAGATGTTGAAAGTTTATTTTTCACTTGGTTAGACTATAATAAATTTAGTTTAATCCTTTATCCAAGTGTGAGCAAACAAGTGAGCAAAAAAAAAGTGCGAGTAAGTAGAGATAACCTTGCTAATGCTTCTGCCTGGTATCTCCACTCGGGCCTGGCTCCCACTGAAGAGACCTCAATAAAGGTCGAAACTAGTCTGGGTAGTGGCCCTCCCCTTAATGCATAACATTATACATATCTGCAAGGAGATGCGTTTTGCATTATGGGAGATACAGAGATAGGAGTGTTGTGAGCTTGTTCCAAGTTTGCAACGAGTTGCCCAGTGTTATATCACCTTACCCCAGTCCTGAAAATACTTTCAGGCGCAAACTTTGTTTGCTCACACTTGGATAAAGGATTAAACTAAATTTATTATAGTCTAACCAAGTGAAAAATAAACTTTCAAGAACTGTTAACACCTATTCTATACTGAATTTTCAATCTTTCCAACTCAACTGGCACCTCTCCTATAGCATGGAAACAAACCTATATTAAAGGCCATTAAAAAAAAAAAACAGAAATGATAAGTCAGTGAACAAACAATTATTCAACTGTACTCACTTCAAATCTCTTAAAAAATAATGAGAAAGATTATTAACATACAACTTCTTCGCCTTGGAGGCTGACAGGATTAATATTGTGTTAACTTTGGAATACTGCTCACATAAACTAGTGCAACCAAAACTCCACTAAGAAGGCTTCATGCTAAGTAGAAGATAATCCAATTAACCCATGATCCCTCCATCATCTCTCTCACACACACTGTTTTGTCTTCTCTACAAACAATTTCCATGGATAATGTTAAGCTGCTGGATGCCAGCATTCCACAATCTTTCTTCTGAAACGGGAAGAACAAAATAACTTATTTTGTTTTAACCCAATAGCTTATTGGGTTAGGCTTGGTGTTGCACTGATTAGATCGTCGGCTTGTCGAGAGCTCCTGAAAAGATTAGTAGTATTTTGTGTTAACATCAGAAATTTTACTAGAATTTTAAGTAGTATTGTTTGCTTTTGTTTCTTGGTGTGTCTGTGCAATTTTTGCGTGTTTTCTGTTATTTTAATTATTAATTTTAAGATAAGATAGCGTATATATGGCACCGATAAAGAAAAAAATGGCAGCCAGGTCGGCATGTTTGTTTAAGAGTTTGATGTAAACGAATTTATGCAATGTGCTGTCTGTGAGACGTATGCCTTGCGAAGAGCGGTGGAAGTCTGGTTAGAAAGTGATAGTGGAGTTAATATGTGCAGAAGGTGTAAAGAGAATGAGGATTTCAAGCATGTTTCGTGTGGCGAGAGTGATATCGTTCACGATAGTCAGAATGTAGAAAATGGCGGTGTGCTAGAGAATTGCGTGGTAGTGCCAGATAGGTGTGAGAGCATCGTTGAAAGTGTAAATGAAGTAGAAATACAGAACGAATGGATGATTTGATTGATAATGAAAATGGTGAGATAAATGCGAGTAGTGAAATTGCCTGTTTGAACGGTGCAATACACAGAGCTAAAAGGCAACTGGAGTGTATGAAAAAATGTGTGCTGAACATACCGACAAATAACCGGCGAAAGTCTGTGACGGCAAATAATAGAATGTTCGTAAACGTCAATAAAATGAAGAAGCGAGTGCTGTATGGGGATTCGCTATTAAGAGGTGTAATAGTTGAAAGTTTAACGAAGTCGTACCAGCCGGGTGCGAACATAAAGGACATCGGCGAATCTATTCGACTGCAAAAACAGAGGGTGAAAGAGATGATAATCATGGCAGGAACAAATGATTTGAAAGAGGACAAAATGGAAATGATAGAGGATGTGAGGGAATTATTTGAGGTAGCAAAAGAGAAGAGTGAGAGAGTTAGGATGGTGAGTATCTTACCGCAGTATGACAGCGAAGTGTTTAGAAGGAGGGCCATAATTGCCAATGACTTTATGCGTGGGTTATGCATGGAGAGTGGTGTGGAATTTGTGGATGTGTGGAATGAGTTCGATGGGCGAAAGGACTTATATAAGATGGATGGGTTACATTTGAATGGAGTTGATGTATGGAGACTTGAAAAAGTGTTGATGAATGATGTGGAAGTGGATGTACAGACTCAGGGAAACTAGATTTATTAAGGGGGGGGGGGGGGTAGATATGCAGACTTTAGGGAGGCAGTTGAGTGTATGAATGAGTATATTATGCCCGAGCGAGTACGAAGGACAACAAATCAGAATGGGATAGTTAGTACAAGGCATCAAAGTAGGGATAGGACAAATGGGCTTCTGCAATTCATGTACACTAATACCAGGAGTATTACGAACAAGAAGGAAGAGTTTTTGGCCATGGTTGGCACTTCCAGGCCACAGGTTGTTGGTATTAGTGAAACATGGCTGACAGAAGATGATAACGCTAGTGGGATTGAATGCGATGGGTATAGCGTGTTCAGGAGTGACAGGGTGAATAAAAAGGGGGGAGGAGTGTTATTGATGATAGCTGATGAGCTGCAGCCAAGGAGTATAGAAGTTGAATTGCAGGATAGAGAAAAGAGCACATTTGAGGCTGTTTGGTGTGAGATAGAATCTAGCAGAACAAAATATACAATTGGGTGCTGCTATAGACCAGGTGATGGAATAGATGGTGGAGATAGTATGCATAGGCAAATAGAAGAAATGAGTGGAAGGAGGGTAATTATTATGGGCGATTTCAATTATGGTAACATTGACTGGAAAGAGGAGAGGGCACATGGGAGGAAGGAATTGGGTTTTATGCGGTTATTAAGGGACAACTATCTATGGCAACATGTAGTGGAAAATACCAGGGGGCAGAGAGTGTTGGACCTTGTAATTGCAACTGAGAATGTGGGTGTAACGAACATGACCATGTTGCCACCAATTGGTGAGAGTGACCATAAGGTCATGACTTGGGAGGTGGCTAAAGGAGTGGAATTTAAAATTAAGACAGGGTACATGTGGAATTACCGGGCTGGTAAGTATGACAAGCTTAGGTGTGTGCTTGGCTCAGTGCCATGGCATGTAAAACTGCAAGGGCTGGATGTTGATAGTGCCTGGGAGGTGGTTAAGAACTGTTTGCAGGAGGCAATGGTTGACTGTATACCAAGAGTCCGAATAATAAATCAAGTAGGGGTTAAATGGATGAATAACACTATTAAGCTTGAGCTGCAAAAAAAGAAACAATTGTGGAGGGAATTTAAGGAGAAAGGTGCCCATCAGGCACAGGAACAGTATAAAGCTCAGGCCAGGATGGTAACAAGGGTGGTAAGAAAAGCAAAAGCAGATTACGAAAGAAAATTGGCCATGCAGGCCAAAGAGAATCCCAAACAGTTTTTTCAATATGTTGCAAGTAAAAGGAAAAATGCTCATGGTAGAATGATCTTAAAAAATGCTGAAGGTAGGGAGGTAACCGAATCAGTCGATATTGTGGAATTACTGAGCGAGCACTTTGCAAGAGTATATCATCCAGGTGGTGACTTTGCAGGAATGGAAGAACCAACAGCTTATACTGGAATTGTGATGAATGAAGTAGAGGTTACTAGTCTATTATAGAACCTCAATGTCAATACATCTGTGGGATTGGATGGTATACCAGCTCATGTCGTACGTGAAGCGGCTAAAGAATTGTCAGTACCCTTAACCATTTTGTTTAATTTGAGCCTCGGGTCTGGGTCAGTCCCAAGGGGGTGGAAAGAGGGGAAAATAGTTCCGCTGCACAAAGGTGGTTCCAAGGCTGCTGTTGAAAATTACCGGCCAATCAGCATAACAGGAATTATTATCAAGGTCTTAGAGAAAATAGTCAAGAGGAAAATACAAGATTGGATAGAAGAAAATGGAATACTGTATCGGGGACAGCATGATTTTGTGAAGGGTAGGTCATGCCTCAGTAACTTGCTCACGTATTATAACACAGTGACGGATGAACTGGATAAAGGTAATGGGTTTACAGTGATTCTACTGGACCTTGCTAAGGCCTTTGACAGGATACCACGTGGAATTCTAATCAGTAAATTGCAGCATATGGGGATGGACATAGGGTTGGTGAGATGGATAGGAAGGTGGTTGACGGAGAGATATCAGAGAGTGGTTTACTCAGGAGTAGAGTCCACAAGACAGCCTGTGACTAGTGGTGTGCCACAAGGATCTGTTCTTGGACCACGGCTGTTTAATTTGTTCATTAATGATATAGGAAAGGATCTTAGAGGAACAGTTCATTTGTTTGCGGATGATGCGAAGTTGGGTAGGGCAATAGTGAATGCAGATGACGTCAAAATTTTGCAGGATGATTTGGATAGATTGGAGGTCTGGGCTAAGGAGAATGGATGTCAATTTAATGTGACAAAACGTAAGGTTATGTATTTTGGGGTGAAAAGATTGGCGGCAGTTTACTGCATTGGTGGAACTGTGCTCCAGGAAATTGATGAGGCACGAGATTTAGGAGTGTTGGTGGATAAGGAATTGAAATTTAGGGGACACATTGCAAAAGTGGCCAAATCAGCTCATCAAATCACTTGGTTGCTGAAGAATATGCTGACAAGCAGAGACAAGCAGGTTATTGTTCCTCTGTATCGAGCCGTGATAAGACCCCATCTCGACTACTGTGCCCAGATTTGGTCACCTAGGTTTCTTCTTGATGGGGAGGAGGTGGAGAGGATCCAGAGGCGAGTGACCAAGATGATAGCAGGTCTGTGGAATGAACCTTATGAGAACAGGTTGAGGATTTGTGGGTTGCAAAAATTGGTTGATAGGCAGAGGAGGGGAGATATGATTGAGACATTCAAATTACTGAAGGGTTTCTATAAAATTAATTCAGAAGATATTTTTGAGAACAGGGCTGGTTGTGGGAGGACTAGGGGACATCCATGGAAACTGGGCAAAAGTGTGGTTAGTAAAGATGTTAGAGCTGGGTTCTTTACTTTTAGAGTAGTGAATGAGTGGAATGCGCTCCCTGAGTCTGTGGTGGATGCTGTGACAGTGAATGAGTTTAAGGCGAAGTATGATAGATACTGTATGAATGTCGAATAGTTGTGAACCACTACAGGGACAGGTTAATGGCGCTGGAGATCGCTGGAATAAATGTATTAGTCTTAAGAGAGATTATGTTGAAAAATGAAAATAATTTTTCAATTATAAATTTGTTTTTTCATTGTTATGCCAAGAACTTTTCAGCCCACCCTTGTACAAGTAACCCAGTCATGAAGTGGCTTCACACACAAACTTTATTTGCTTGCACTTGAATAAAGAATGAAACCAAGAACATAATTTCTTGGCATCTTTAATTTATAGTATAAGCAAGCTAAAGAACTTTCAACATCTATATCTAATCCAGAGTATTTTAGTAATAAGGTGCGACACCTTTTGGCTACTTGTATATGGAAATATGACTTCTGCATCATTTCAACCATGATATCACTTCTGGGTCTGTTTCCCACCGATGAGGCTTCAATAAAAGGCTGAGACATGACTGGGTAGTAGCCCTTCCCTTAATGCATATCATTATACATGTCTATAATATGCGTTGCATTATGGGATACTAAGACAACTGATGTGAAGTCATTAACCTCTATATACAAGTAACCCAGTCGTGAAGTGACTTCTCATGCAAACTGTTAGCTTCCACTTGGCTAAAAAAGAAAAGAAAGAAACCAAGAATACAATTTCTTAAGATATTTAATTTGTGTTGTATTACTGTATTGTATATTGAATTGTATGCACATTCATGTTCATGCATATGTAAATACTATGGTTAAATATTTAGCTATTTAAAAATAATGTATATTTATTAACAAATTAATGTACTGTGCATTTTGTACTGTAGAGAAAAAATAATAATGTTTTATTGTACATATGTAATAAATACTCTGTATGATAATGAATCTTGTCACTGAGAGAGAAAAAAAAATCATTATTATTATATATAAGGTGTGACAATTTAATTCTCGGAATGGCAGTGTTAGTGTTGCCCATTTGGTGATTTGGTTGGAGTCACATGAGTAATCATTTTTGTACATGTTTTAACTAATGCATGAGTAAACATCAAGCCGATAGACCATTTGGTAGTTGGCCATTGCAAAAACAGAGATCTACGTGTAATCTTTGGGGTAAAAACGTGTGATCGAAATTTGGAGCAACGTGTTAGCATCAAATTTTGTGTGAAAATCGGCAAAACTGCTACTGAAATGTTGGAGCTGTCGAAAGTGACATATGGTGCAGATGCTCTGAAATAGTCATGCATCTTTGAGTGGCATAAGAGATTCAAAGGTGGGTGAGAAGATGTGAACGACAACCCCAGAAGTGAGCAGCCAAAAACAACAATGGATGCAAATGTGAACACAAAGTGCGAGATTTAGTACGGTCTGACAGACAATTACGTGTGCAATTAATGGCTGATGAATTGCAAATGAATCGAGAAACAGTCAGGGTAATTTTAACTAAAGAATTGGATATGCAAAAGATTTCTGCAAAGTTTGTGCCTTGATCTTGACGGATGAACAGAAGCAGCGGCAGCTTCCAGTTGCGACTGATCTTTCTGCAAACAAGCACATATTTCCAGTAATTATAGGTGACAAAACCTGGTGCTTCCAGTACAATCCCAAAACAAGACACCAGAGCATAGAGCTGAAATCTCATTCGCCATGTCCGAAAAAGGCATGCATGTCACATTCACAGTTCAAGACCATACTGGTGTATTTCTTTGATCACAAGGGCATAGTCCACTATGAATTCGTTGAACAGGGCCAAACAGTCAACCACAATGCTATTTAGAGGTGGTAAAAAGATTATGAGATTCTGTAATGCAGAATGTCTTAATCTTTTAAGGCCTGACAAGTGGATGATCCATCTCAACAATGCACCAAGCCATAGTGCGCTCATCGTGAGAGTTTCTGGCCAAAAAATCGATTACCAAATGTGGTTATCCTGCTTATTCACACGACTTAGCTCCCTGTGATTTCTGGCTGTTTCCAAAATCAAAGACTGTGCTAAAAGGTCGAAGGACGATCTTCTGACATTGCTAATATCCAGCATAATGTGATAAAGGAACTCAAGATTATTCTAGAAAAAGAGTTCAGGCCTGTTTACAAAAATGGGAACACTGTCTAAACCAGTATATAAATAAACACAAGGGGACTACTTCGAAGGCAACATTAGCCACTAATGTTTGGTTCCAAACATAGGTCTTTTACAGGTGCATTATGGGAATTAAATTGTCACATCTTGTATAGAGTGAGGCACCTCCATTGAGTCATTCATTCTTGTGGGAGGTCTATTTAAAAAAAAAAAAAAGTATGACAGTTAATGGTAATTACTTTCAAAACTTTGGGACAATCATATCAGAGTGGTCAAGATTCAGACAATGTCAAAGTTTCAGAAGCTTCAAGAAACAGGCAATCAAATTTAAATCTAATGGGGCAAAGAATCTTGATTCCAAAGAGCTCTATGTCTAGCTTCAATGACATAACAAACAGAGCCAGACTTTTCAGTTTCTAAGAATCTGACAAACAATCCTGATGTTCTAAGATTCCCAACACAGCAAATTGGTGTGTCTATCCAAAATAACAAAGTCAACATGAAAAGATGGTATTGATAGATACCAGGGGTCAGAAGTGGTAATTTATCTTTGGTAGATGGTAGAAAAGAAGACAGTTTCCAATTTGGTTTAAAATGGTGTATAGATTACCCTTGTGAAGAACTTGTGCTACTTGTTCTTATGTCCCTTTAAAGTGGGGGTATGGAAATTCTTTTTACATCAGATTGCAGTATGATTTAAGGATGATATTCGTCAGTGATTTTCTGGATGTTGATTTCTTTATCCATTCTAACAATCTAATTTCCCTGAGAACAGTGTTAACTTATTTAAATTTATCATCAAAACAGGCTTATTTTATGTGGCAGTAAAAGTTTATACAAGCAGATTGAAGGAAAAACCATGGACAGTCCTATTTCACTAGCTTTGGCTGATTAATTTATGAAACATATGGAAAGTAAACTCTTCAGAAACATTTTCCCTTCAATCACACATTTACCTTTGACTCACAGATGACATAATTGCAGCTTGTTCTTAGTCAAGCACAGAATTACTGCAATTTCTAGATAAAATAAATTGCATGTTCCATATCAAGTTCACTATTGAACATGAATTCAACAACTATCTTCCCTTTTTTAGGAAGACAGTTATTGGAACAATCCATACTTCAAATAATACTGAATTTTGTGTTTACAGAAAATATTCTCACACTGGCAGATACATCGATCCTTGATCACTCCTGTCCATCACAAAACAAAGGAGTGATCAAGATTCTTATACAGAGGATACAAGACATCACCAAGAAAATTATCAATAAATATCATTCCCACAAAGACCTAATCTTTTTTTTTTTAATGTTGCTCATGCCCACGAAAGATAATTTGCAAACCAACAGTAAATTTTGTAGAGTAGATGGGCTGAGGATTTTTTTCTATCAATTATATATATATTTTTTTATGTGTTTAATTTATTTCTTTCAGTTCTAGAGACCAAACATGGAACTTTAAGTGATTTAGTAAAACTGTTGTGCAACAGCTCTAGTATCTCTTTCTTCCTTCTTCCAGTGTGGTGGAAGCACAGTGCACTATGTTACACACACACGGTTAATAGATAAGTGAAGTGAGCACTCATTATTTGAACAACCACATCTATTTCTAACAAACTGTCTGCATTCAGTAAAGTTATTCTTCCATATTCATTCTTTCTTTTATTTACAGCATAATAAGAAAAAATTTAGGTTGCTTTTAGCCTGCACAGCCAATTTCTTTTCATAGTTCAACTTAGATTCCTCTACAATACCTTTAACTTTTCTGGCCTGTACTTAATACATTTTATAACTCTTCCCACTCTTATTCTCATTATATTCCCTTCTATGTCTTGTGTAGAGGCTTAAGTGCTGTGAGGACATTATGTTGAAGGTTTAATGGATTTTTTACAACACTCAAAAAGAATTAAAATAGAATTTAATACTTCCTATATTTCGTCCTAGTCACTAGGACATCTACGGGGATTACAAAAACATTACATTAATTGTTGTTACATTAATTGTTTTTGTAATCCCCATAGATGTCCTAGTGACTAGGACGAAATATAGGAAGTATTAAATTCTATTTTAATTCTTTTTGAGTTTTGTAAAAAAATCCATTAAACCTCCAACATAAAATCCCTTCTATGTCATCTTCTTATTGATCTCTTGCATAATAAGAGTGCACATCTATTTCACTCTCATCCTATTTGTTCTCTACATCTTTTCAAAGCTTTCCATGCACTACTAACATCCTTTCATTCAATAACTGACACCATAGGACCGAAGATAGTATTCCCAAGTTTGTCACAATTTCCAGCTTTAAGATTGGAACATGGAACCTGCCCTCACTGGAACATCCATATTGTTGGCTATTTCCTTGGTCAATATAGCATAATTACTGTCACCAACTGGTGGCAAAACAGGTCCCTTGTTAACTCAGACATCTTCTGATGCTATAATCAATTTTAACACATTGCTTCTTTCACATGCAAGTACACACACACACACACACACACACACACACACACACACACACACACACACACACACACACACACACACAGAGAGAGAGAGAGAAAGAGAGAGAATTCAATATTTTAAATCATTCTATTTATCCTTCTACAGGATAAGTGATATTCTTCACAGAATTTAGATTAGTAAAAATTTTCTTACTAGCCTGTATGTCTAACCTTTAAATTCTTATTAATTACGAAGGGTAACTATATGAGTGTGACCATTCTAGAAGTTACATGACGTGAACCTTTTGGAAATGTTCGCTCTCTCTCTCTCAAATTCATTTCTGAAGGATTACAAAGAATGAACATAGCACAATACTGAAAAGTAGACTGCACACCTTCTGCAGCAGGTCTATTGTGAAGATGTGGATGGCTGGGCTTCTTGTTTCTGTTCCACTCCAGTATATTTTTCATTAGATAGTAATTTCCTTAAAAACTGTTTGTTGGATTTTATATGGTCATAAAAATAACTACAAGAATACTTGGTCCATGTTTAAAAGTTACTTTATTGTTGACACCTGAAATAGACTTCTTTCTAGTGACCAAATGTTCCTCATAGTTGAGAAAATCCTTTCTATTGGAGTTGATATATACCTGGTAAACACATAGCAAATTCTACTAACTTGAATATATTTCTGAAGGTGATGCCAGTATTCTTGAAGATCTCAAATAAAGACAAACATTTATCTTGAATGCTTAATGGGACTTAAAAATGTTTGATTTCCATTCTTATTTTGGTTGTTGTAGAAACTTTGTTTAGCATTGACCTTTCATCAAATAATTCATCTGTGTTTACTGAATTATGTACTATCAATCATGTTGACAAAATTTGCACTCTGGTTCAGCCAAATTCACATCAGAAGCTTTTCTTTATTTCACATCAAAAGCATTTATTTACCAATGCTAGAAGTAGTCAAAATACGGGGAATGAAATTGTTGCTTTGCTTGAATTTATTTGCCCCAAAATTGTTGGTATAAGCAAGACATGGTTGGATGACATTGACATCTTGACAGGAATAGAGATGAACAGATACGATATTTTTCATGAAGACACAGGGAAGAAAGGAAGGAGTACTGTTGATGGCAGCAGATGAGTTGTACCAATCAAGGTGGATTTGCAAGGTGCAAATAGTGCCACAATTTTGAGGCAGTATGGTGTAAAGTGGAGGTAAACAGGATGAAATATTTAGTTGGGTATTGCTATAGACCTGGTAATGTGGAGGGTAACGAGAAGGAAATGTATAGGCAAATTGGCCTAGCTAGCAAGAAATGAGTGATCATTATGGGCGACTTTAATTATGGTAATACAGACTGGAATCAAGAGACTGCACCTGGGGGCAAAGAAAATAAATTTCTAGAGTTTTTGAAAGACAATTACCTTAGGCAGTATGTAATGGAGGGTACATAAAAATCAAGAGCATTGGATTTGATCATCTCATCAGATGATGATATAAATGGGGTGTCAAATCCTCCACCAGTTGGTAGGAGTGACCACGAGGTGATCACTTGCAAGGTGACCAGTCAATCGAGGACGTCTGTAAGAAATTGATATATGTGGAATTATAAGGCTGGTAATTATGAAAAGCTCAGGAAATAGCTTGCAGTAATAAATTGGAAAGAATATCAATGCTGCTTGGGGCCTTCTCAAGAACTATTTGTGGAGGCAATTTCAGATTGTATTCCGAAGGTTAAGAGGATTAATAGAGCAGGTGTGAAATGGAAAGGTATACATTCTGGAAGAACCACAAGATGAGTAGTTATAACAACTAGTTGCATGAGAAGTACAAAGAGAAGGTGACTCACTTGATAAGGTTAGCAAAAGTGCAGTATGAGCAGCAGTTAGGTAAAGTGGCCAAAAAAAAAAAAAAAAATCCTAAGGAGTTTTTTTGATAGGTGGCCAGTAGAAGAAAGAATGATTATAGTAGGATGAGATTGATAGATGAAAAGGGAGGAACGATAACTGCTTCAGAGAATATAGTCAAGATATTTAATGAGAAATTTATAAAGGTATTTCATTCTTATGAATGTGACATCATGCAGAACTTGAAAGCAGTGGGAAAGAAAGAGGAGGAGGAGAAACTGTTAATAAGTGAACAGGAGGTATATGAGGAATTGAATAGACTTTATGTAAATAAAGCTGTGAAACTTGATGCTATTTCACCACGTTTTAAGGGAATGTTCCAGAGAGTTAACAACATGAGTCTTTCACTGGATCAAGTTCCAACAGAGTGGAAAGAGGGTAAAATTGTTCCAATTCATAAGGGAGGTCATAAGAGTAGGGCTTTGAATTATAGACCAGCCTGGGTGTCTGGAGTTGTGGTTAAGGTGTTAGAGAAGTTAGTCAGGACCAAGATTCAGAATTGGGTTGACAACAGAAAAATACTCTTTGGCGGCCAACATGGATTTACTAAAGGAAGATCGTGCTTTAGCAATCTGCTTACTTTTTATAATAAAGTGACAAATACATTGGATAAGGGTGTTGCATATACGAGGGTATATTTAGATTTTGCAAAGACGTTTGATAAATTGCCATATGACAAGCTGGTAATTAAACTGGAACACGTGGGACTGAACAGTAGATTAGTTCAGTCTACTTACTAGTCATATACAGAGATGGGATGTAGAGTACAATCAGTGGAAATATCTTGGAAGAGGTATAGGAGAGAGAGATCTGGGAGTAATTGTAGACAAGGAGCTAAAATTTCTGGTACATGTTACTAAAATCGTGAGAACAACACAGCATATAATAGGAATGATGTAGAGGGCACTGACTTGTAGAAGTAGGGATGTTATAGTTCCCTTGTATAAGACTTTGATCACACTACATATGGATTATTTGCCCAGATTTGGTCACCTGGTTTTCAAAAAAATAAAGATGTATTGGAAAAGGTTCAAAGACGATTGACTAAGGTGGTTTCTGGTCACTGGAATGTTGAGTATGAAGATACATTGACGAAATGCAATTTCGAGAAATTGGTGGATCGAAGGAGGAGAAGAGATATGATTGAGACATAAGCTGTTAAGAGGTTATTAACAGATTAATATCGGGGAGGTTTGGCACAGAATGGGTGAAGACAGGAAGAGAACAAGAGGTCATCCCTGGAAGCTGTATAAGGAGAGTGTCAGCAAGGGAGTGAGGAGCAAGTTTTTGGCATGGAGAGTGGAGAGTAAATTGGAATGCATTGCCCAAGAGTGTGGTGAGCACAGAGACAGTGAACATATTAAGGCGCGGTGTGATAAACTGTGTGTATAACAGTGGACCTCCCACGGTGAGTCTTAGACTCCATGGAGGTTTTTTTATAATAATAATAAGCTAAAAAATCCAATTAAATGTTTCTGCCTGTTGAATACTCTTCTTCCAGGACAGTAAATAGTTTATACTGACCTCATAAAACTTCCTGATATTCTCATAGAAAACTTCCTGATTAATTTCACCATTTGATACTAGCTTACTTCACTGTTGTTTGCCAAAAATGGCACACATGAAGTCTTTTTTAAGTTTATTTTCCAATTCAGAATATTTCATTAACACTTTGGTTGCATTAATAGAATTGCACTCTGCTTATTTGATTGAAGTTTGAAATAATTGTAAAGTTCCATACAAAAACAAAAGATATACTTCATTTACTGGTTTTTCAAAAAATCTTTTAAAATATTTGGGCATTGTTTGCTTGAAAGAGAATATGACTTTAGATCCTCAAATATATCAAAATGCTTCGTATTGCAGGCAATAAGCTCAAAAATCTTAAACTACTGTGAGACAAAATTGTTTTGTATATCTAGAAATTCACAGAATTCTTCAAGTTGGGTGGTTATGAATGTGTATACATGAAAATATTTGTATATTTTAATTACCATCACTTCAATATTCATAGATAGTGTATCTGCAGCAGTTGAAAAACAATTATTTACTATAAGTGCCAAATAGCCAATGCCTAGAACAGGATGAGATACGCTTCTTTCAATTTTTCTGAATACATTTTTCTCACCGCTCCTATTTATTCTTCCAAAATTTGTATTGGTATTATCGATGCAGTAACATATCTTTTTATCAAGGGAGTATTTCTTGACATTTTTCAAAAGATAATCACACAAGATGTCTGGAGTTTCTCCTGATACATCTTCAAAATGTAGGAGTTTTATCTGAATCTCGTGATCTAAATAAAGTAAATTACTGAACCACTACAGAGACTGGTTTTATGTTTTTATGATTTGAACTATCAATTGAACTAACAGATTTTAAAGCATCCAACATTTTAGTGAAAATTAATGACAATATCATATTTATCGCTTCAGTTTTTGTGCGAGTGGCTGAAAAAACTGATTTCATGCATTGCAGGCAGATAAGCAAACAAAGCTTCTTTACACATTTAAGGTCATCATCAGTAGCATCTGTTGATTTAAAATAAACAGCAATATTAGAAGGTGAAACACTACTTACTGCTCTCTTGTGTTTAGCACTTTTTATATGATCTTCTATATCACCTCTTCCCTTGTGTGTGTGACTGAGAAGTCTTCATTACACAAATGTGCAACTTACACGATCACTGTCATAAGAAGGTTTTAAAAACTTATATTCAGCTTGCAACTTTTCATGGAAACTGCAAAGTAACTAAAGTAAGGAATGCAAAAACTAAAAGAAAGGTAGCAGACTTTTCAGACACAAACATCAAACACACAAGGAGAATTACTAAACACGTAAGCACCTGTAATTTAAAAATCCCGGACTCTTTTCAATCCTGGACATAGCCCTGGACGTAATTACAAATCCAGGCCTCTCCAGGCCAATTCCTGATGTCTGGTAACCCTAACACTGTTGCATTCTTCAGTTGACAGCTATATCTTTAACAGCTTTCACCATGTTTTTTGCAGTCTTTGTATTTGAATACACTTAACACAAATCAATTTAGTATTGTAATCTACTTGATACTTATAACCGTTTCCTGTTATCTGCTGTATGAACATAAGAAAAGTCTGCAACATTTAGTGTCCTTAGAAAGGGTCTCCATTGATAAACTAAACATTAATGTCATGCACAGATCTATCAAGACCATGATGTTATGTCTATTATCAACAAAAATAATTGCCTTGGAGCTCTCTGCTATAAGTTTCACAATATTGGAAACTTTTTCATCCACTATGTTTGAAATTTTTTCTTCTTAGCGTTATGTCCTGCTTGGCGCAGGCTCTGCTGATGCATGATACAACTTTGGAAGATCCCAAATGGCTTGTCACAGAGCCTGACATTGGGGGAACACAACACAACACAACACAACACACACACACACACACACACACACACGCGCGAATGCATGAAGGTGAAAGACGATCACAAACAACCATGCCCTAGGCAGGATTCAAACCCTGGCTGGAGAGCACTAACCAGCCAAGCCAACGAGGATGGCTATGTTTGAAATTTCTAGCCCATTGAAATCTTGAGTGACCCACACCACACACACACACCTATCTTTCTTTTTTTTTTTTTTTTTTACTGTAGTCTATGATTTTACAAAGACCACTATCATCTACCCTCTACTGTGATCTTTCATTTACCCATTTCATTCAAAACTCATTAAATGTCTGAATCCATTTTAATGCTGATTGTTGGATCTTCTAATGTTTTGAAGTATTTGAAACTGATCATCTTCTTGATCATTTTGCAGGAGGAATTTTATTCTGTGAAGTCTCTCTCTTATTTTTCTTTTTTCTATTAGCAAAATGAATTCTTTTTGATGGTCTCTCTTGAGATGCTTTGTGAGATCTGTAGAAGTGTGCTTCAAAAGAATCACAATTACTTACCTTGCAAGTTGCTTTTCCTTTCTTACTACCATTAATACCCAAATATGAATGTATCTAATTTTTGGGATAGACTATTTTCATAGGACTACAAAAAATATAAAAAAATGCACAAAAGAAAATCAAATGAAATTAGAAAAACATCTTGAATGAAGATGTTTGTGGAATAACTTTATTATCTTTTCTAGCATTTAAATAAAACAAGACACTCCACGTACCCACCTGTCAGACCATTAGATTCCAATGACCTGATTCAATCTGTCTTACCTCTCAAATTTCTTAGATCACTTATAGAAGAACTCAGTGGATTGTTATGTTTGCATATAACAATCTAATAATCAAGGTTGAAAAATATCCTTCTTTCATCTCCCAGATGAAGGAAGGATGTTTAGGAGATGAATTTTATCACTCTAAGCAGGGTGAAGGTTTCCATTACTCGGCCAAATAACATGGCTTGCAATTGTATCAGTACTAGCAATGCAATTTCTTTGATATTTTCTATCAAGTGTATGGTGTTTTTTTTTTTTTTACATAAGAAGATGTTTGCCTGATGTACGCACGTAGATGTGCTAGATGTTTAGCTAGTAAATAAGTTGGAGAGTATCTTGAATCAATAATTGGTCTGAGTGGCAAGTCTTGTTTATGCAGTTGAGGAACTCCATATATTCTAGGAAGAAGAGGTTTAGATTCAAGGCATTTTTTTTTACTTGGTTCCATCTTCATTAGTAGACATACAAAATAAATTGCAATAAAATAAGACTATTTCGACAGATCGACTTACTTACTCAAAAGAGTTTTCTTTTGGAAAGACTGTAAAAACAAAGCTGTCAAAGAATATTATGTGCATTATTGGTTGCAGGAGAATAGTTCCATCTCATTAATGGACATCCAAAATAAATTACAATAAACTAAAGATTATTTCAGCCTGACTGACTTAAAAGTCTCTTCCCATCCAGTTCGCAAACTTAATACCTTCCTTTTCTCTCCTAAAAGATACTTATCCTTCTCTTTCGTGTCCTGGAGTTCACAGAATCCCCTGCTCCTGCAACTTATGTTATTATGGACAGACTGACTGTTCTGCACAAATTTGTTTTGAAGAACATCAGGAATACATTTCATTTAAAGAATCCAACAAATCTGGTTTAGCAAGCCACATTATCTATGAATCACAGAATTTGTAGATAATGATAATGACTATGAAACAGCTGAAATTTTACAAATAAAGACATTTAACTGAACGTAATTGATTCCATCATTAATATGTTACGGTGAATTCTTCCTCTTTCTCAATTTTTAGAATGAAGATTTCAAATCTTATCAAAGAAAGAAACAACCATAGTGAATGATTAACACTCAGTGAACTAGTTATTAACATGTCCTCCAAAAAGTTATCTGATCCTGAAATGAACATCATTTCCTATTGTTTCAATTTTCTGATCTCGCCCAGTACGATTCCAAAATTATATATTATGGCAAAGGTGGAAAAAAAGCCTCCAAAGAATTCCAAGAGATGCAGCAGATTTTCTTTGCATTCAAACACCAACATACAAGTAAAGTCTCCTACTAATATCACAAAAATTGAATTAACACTTAAAAAACATTAAGAAGTACAAAAACATTGTAATATTGAAAGCTGATAAAGATCAGTTATTTTTAAATTCTACAGAATATGTAGAAAAAATCTTCTAGAAGACAAACACCTATGAAAAGTTGGAGCACCAGATCCCACAGGATATTTCCATAATAAAACCAATAACTTAATTAAAAAAAAAAACATGCTGAACTGATCTGAAAGATGATCCTCGTGATGGTAAGCCTGTGGAAGTGAGGAAGTGATGACTGAGGAAACTGTCTCTTGTTGAGGAGGAACTGCTCAATGAGACTGCTGAAGCTTAAAGAAATCTCAGCAAGGTTGGAGCTTTCTCTAACAACCATCTTTCACATCATTCATGAGAAGCTTCACATGAAGAAGGTCAGTGCAAGATAGGTGCCCCGACTTCTCTCTTCAATTCAGAATAAGCACTACTTGACCTGTTCCTGCAAGTTTTCAGATCTCTGCCAAGAAAATCGGAGAGAAGTGCTGGAATCCATTGTCACTGGGGATGAAACCATGGTCCTTTATTATGATCCTCTTTCCAAAAGGGAATCCATGGAGTGGGGCAAACCAGGCAAAGCACCGCCAAGAAAAGCCAAGGTCACTCAGCTCACCAAGAAGGCCATGGCAACAAGCTTTTGGGATTTGCTGAGTATTCTCTTGATTTGCCGGCTTGGTTGGATGAATAATTAGAATATCCGCTCTCCAGCCAAAGGCTGTGGGTTTGAATCCTGCCGTGGGCATGGATGTTTGTGATTGTCTGTGAAAATACTAGTGGTGGTGGTTGCGGGGTGATGTCATTGGCGTAGATCAGTGATGGCGAACCTTTTTACCCAGGTGTGTCAAACTTTTTTTTTTTAAATATTGACGTTGTTCATGTGCCACTTGCATACATGCATTATAAATGTAACTTCATAATCATAGATGGTGACTTATATCATATTAGGCTATTTATTTAATAGGACATTGATATAAAATCTATGAATTCATATTATACAATTAATTTAATAAACTGAAATTACAAACTTACATTACATTTAATGACTTTTCTGTTGCCGACTACTGGTAGAAAGTTGTTTCAATGAACAAAACCTACCTTCGCTTTAACTGAGAGCGATCTTACACGATTTATCGCAGTTTTTTCATCAGAATACCAATATTTTTCAACATCCAAGGTGTGTCACCTGAAACCCTCAAGTGTGTCAGTGCTGACACGCGTGTCGTAGGTTCGCATCACTGGTGTAGATGAAGGTAGTTGCGGTTGGTGGACTGGCGAACACTGAGAGCTGTAGAGTAGGTAATCTCCCTTGATGAATCTTTGGACTCCCTGGAGGTGTTAGGTAATAATAATAATAATAGACTTCAAGGAAATGAATACCACTATGAATGCAGAATATTATGATACACTGTTGCACAAACTGCACAATGCCATAAAGGAGACGAGACGAGGACAGCTGCAGTGAAGAACTGTGGCTTTCAGGAAATTGAACACTCACTCTACAAGCCCAGATCTAGCACCCAGTGAATACTACCTCTTCTTGAAACTGAAGAAAGACCTTTGAGGAAGAAAATTTGCAGATGACAATGAAGTGAAAGATGCAGTTTTTAGCCATTTTGCAGACAAGGGTACAGACTATTTTTTCAAGGGCATAGAAATGTTAATTCAAAAATGTGAAAAGTGTGTTGAAGTAAAGGGAGATTAATGTTGGAAAGTAACACAGTTGTTTTCTTTCTATCAAGTCTAAAAGTTAATCAGGCAGCAAACTTATAGAACCACCCTCGTATGATCTAAACCACAGTAGCTACATCAAAAACTTCTGGACATCAAATGCTATATGCATCTGAATGGACTATACAACATATTTCGGATTCCTATAAGTCTAGCTCAAACAGCAATGGAACAACATGAAGGGTTCCTATTCCATATCTTTCTGGAATCGCAGAACCAATCTCAAGAATCATGAAAAAAAAATAATAATCTAGTGGCTTTCATCTTCAAAATATAAATGATCACCTGTCTCTTCCTGACATCTACCAAGTTCTGTGTGAATGTCACCTTTCTTACTTCAGACAAACTGAACTATCAGTAGAGCCAAGACTGCGAGAACACCTATCCTACATTGCCAATAAAAAAAAATCTGAGCAATCTAGCCTAGCACAACATGGAATTGATACTGACCACAACATCCTCCGGTATGAAACACACGTATCTCATTGTTGCCAGCATAAGTTCGAACATTTGTTTAAAGAAAAACTGGCCAGAATGGCCAAGTGTTTGCATATCTGTTCTCCAGCCATAAGGCTGCCGGGTTCGAATCCCACCGTGGGCATGGATGTTCGCGATTGTCTGTGAAAATACTAGTGGTGAGAAGTAGATGGCACTGGTGTAGATGATGTGGTTCACTATAGTTGGCGGACTGAGTGTTGAAGACAGAGAATTGTAGAGCAGGTGCCCTCCCTCGATGAGTCCTTGGACTCCTTTGAGGTAGCACATAATAATAATAATAAACACTGAAACTGTGCTCCACCAACCAAACCTGAATCAAAATAACTGCCTCTTTGTTTTTTGAAATAATACAATTTTTCTTTTGTTATCAGTTTGTGTTGTTCTACATAACATCAAGTGGCTCTTAATATTTTAAATAATTCACTGTTTTCGTTCTACTTCATATTCAAACTGCCTGATGCCAGTGATGATCAACCATAATTTTCAGGCTGAAATATTTAGCTATTAAAGTTTATTATTCACTTTTTCTTGTATTATCATTATGTTAATTTTTTTAAACTTCAGATCTGCAATAGCTACGATAAGATAAGCCACGGATACAATTAAAACCATTAGATAGAAAAGTACATTTTGTGTTTTCTATTTCTTTCTGTATGGTGTTTGCATAGCAAAGAGAATGAGCTTGATAGATGATGGTGAGAGAATGATTATAATATCCAGCATCAATCTTCTTCCATAAATAAAGCCCTATGTGGTTAATGAAAAATGAGAAGGTGTAAAAAGTAGATACAATTCCTATTTTCATTTTTTAAGGTAAACTGTATCCTGGAATGAATGGCATTACTTTTGTTTACTCAGAATTAGATTATCTTAATGCTTGGGATTTATTCTGGATATCAATCTGCTTACTGACATTCCCATTGACTGAATTTGTTCAGTCTATTAATCTACAGAGACAGATTAACAGACTGAACAAACACGTAGATGAAGTCACCAGACAGGAAGTTAAAAATAAACTGAATACATACCATGGCCATCCACCTAGACCAGTAGTTCCTTACTCTTTTTGACTCAGGAACCCCTTCCAATGTAATATTTTTATCGCAGACCACTTAGCCTACATTCTCTGAAATCTAATAATGGTTTTCAATTTACATTATAGGATATTTCTATTATTATTAATTAGGTACTTATATGTAATAATAGTCTGAGAATGAAAAAATTAACATGGAAAATATATTTAACACTTCTTTAATATGATATAATGTAAGATAGTAAACTACGTTGCTTATAATAGCAACGTATGTAATACAATCTTTAAGCATATATCAAAATAAAGCATAAATATAATATGATTATTGGGTTTGTTTAGCCAAACAAAGAGTAGTAATATTTGCTTCCACAGAAAACAGAGCTTAATGAGGAGCAAGTTGAAAAAGCTCTCTCATGCATGTAGGTAACTGAAAATAGCAACTGGATTTCCACAGCTTTTTCCTTAAATTATGAATATTTCATTTTTAATCCAAGCCAAAAATTTGTAAGATTTTCAGCAAATAACTCCTCTGCAAATAACACATTGCAGACATGGATAATCCATATATCCAAAAATGAAAAATCAAATTTAAAATCTTCACCATATTTCCTCTTGTTTAATATTAATTTTTATGACAATCTTTTGAAAAACTTTATATAGCATTTGCAATTTTCAACTAGCTGAATGAATTTTTATGAGTTTTTCTTATTTTTTTCGTTGAGGTCATCTTGGACTATATTTGAAGGATGATTTCATTTTCATGCTCCTCATTAACTTATATTCAAACATCACTGTTTGAACATCATGAAGTTCAAAAATAGTATGAATTTTATGTCAGAAACAATTCAATACTGTGTGGCATTCAATTCAGAGGATGACCCCGAATGCAATGGAAAGACAACAACAAAGACTGGAAAGGTAAGAGTCTTACAGAAACAAGAGATGGAGAGGAATGTTCATCAGCTACAATCTTCTCAAAAGAGGAGGCCAGATTATTAGATGACATTCAAATCCAAACATAGTACAGCACAGATAGCCCCAACAATATGTCTACCCTACATATATAAAATGATAAGCCTTTTTATGTCACGTAAAAAGCATCAGCTACAATCTTCTCAAAAGAGGAGGCCAGATTATTAGATGACATTCAAATCCAAACATAGTACAGCACAGATAGCCCCAACAATATATGTCTACCCTACATATATAAAATGATAAGCCTTTTTATGTCATGTAAAAACGTGACATTTTCTACCCTTTATATATATATATATATATATATATAAAATGATAAGCCTTTTTATGTCATGTTTTTTGAAACGTTTTGAAACTCAGAGGCTACCCTGAGTGTTGAGTCTTCAAAATTCAAGTCATCAGATTTCAAGGAGAATCGGCCTACCAGTACGAAACACGGGGTGGGTATGCGCCAGGGGGCATAGCCTCCCTAGTGTATGTATATATATATATATACACACATGCACACCACACTATGATGACATGCGATTGAATGATGCAACTCACATTGGCACAGACTTGCCTATTTTTCTCCTGCTAGCACTTATTACACATGCTCACTATTTAAGGATGCAAGAAACAAAGTATAAATTCAATTAAGTATAAATTTTTAAAAAAGAATAAATTTTACATCAAACCCCATTAATTAATATTAACTCTTTTGTAGTTTACAAAATCATAAGTAAATCTAAGAAGACAGATGCCATTACAAAATTTTTAGTGAGAACACCAGTTGGGAACCTATGATGTAGAATATATGACTTAATGTTTCATAAATAAGCTGCTTAACTAAAACCTACAAAATACGAGTTGTTTCAGTTACAAGCTTTATAAAGAATTATCCATATCACTATCTGCTTTTATAGGTAAATTTCAATTGGGTATAAAAGTTACATTTTAAATTTTAGATTTTAAATTTTCTAAACCTCTTGCATCCATGATACATACAGAATTTTAGGTTTTAAGTTTTCTGAACCTCTTGCATCTATGATGCACCCAGACTAATTAGTCTGGCATTTCATCATTTACTAACATCTTCTAAAGCTACATTAGATTTGCACAAATAGTATTTCCCACCTGATGATAGTGAACCGATTATAATCAGGTTATTTCTGGTTATTTAATTTGCTGAAAGAAGTGCACAAACAAATTTAAGAGATAGTGATCTGGCTCGGTTTATTGATATACTATATTAGTATCTAAGACTATAATGCACCAAGTCCAAGGTTAAAACACAAGTAATCATACTATACAAACTACACATAAAAATTTTTCTAAGATGTATACAGAATAAAATTGGTATACATATATATATAGATAGATGAAAGGGAAGTGGTGATTACTGGAGTAGAAATTATAGCATCATCTATAGCAGAAAAGAGAAAGGACAAAATGACATGGGTTTGATACTAAAAAAAGATTGGGAAAAGAAAGTGAAAAATACTTACCACCTAAACGACAGAATGCTGTTGATAACCTTAAAAGCAACCTCAGTGGATCTTGTCATAATTCAAGTATTGGTGCCAACAAGTGACTCTGAAGATCATGAAATAGAAGAGGTATATGAGCAAGAGGAACGAATAACATCATAAAAATTATTTAATTATGAGAGATTTTAATGCAATGGTTAGAGAAGCCAGTCAATGTGAAGCAACTGGACAAATTCGACTAGGCAGAAAGAATGCATCAAGAGAAAGCCTGTTAGATTTGTGTAAAGAACATCACTTTATAACTGGTAACACTTTTTTAAGTATCAAAACAAAGATGCTATACATGGAAATCACTAAGGGGTGTTGAATGATATTCAGTGGACTACATACTAATTGAGAAGTGATACAGAAACCAACTAGTTATGTTACAACTATCCAGCAGCTGAAATAGAGAGCAACCACTCACTCATTATTGAAAATATAAAATAAAACATTAAAAATTGTAGAATAAGGAAAAGAAGAAAGATGAAATATTGAATTACTTACCGAAGAACTCAAATATAAAAAATAAATTTAAACTAAGGGAATATTAAATCCCAAAGATTGGAATCAGAGAGTTTCACACCGAATATAGTATAGTAAACTATAAAAGTATCGGCGACTACTAGCGTGAGCTAATGCACGTAGTCCAAGTACATAGTACAAACTCGGACAACTCATAGCAAAGCTGGTAAAGTTCTGATCGTGATTCTTGGTATTTTCCATAATGTAAAACACATTTCCTAGGAAATGTATGCTGTTATTGCATTATGGTGGGAGGCTGCTACCCAGACCGGTTTCAGCCTTTATTGAGGCTTCATCAGCGAGTAGCTAGACCAAATTAATACCAAAGGGTATAGCGAAAAGAACTTATATACTCTGCTATATGAGTTGTCAAAAAGGTGCACCCATTAAGTTACTTAAATATAAAGAGCCAATAGGCTTCATTTCGGCAATATAAACATTATTTAAATTAAGGGGATATTAAATCCCACATTGTTTTAAAACTGAATAAGAAACTCAAAGATTGGAATCAGAGAGTTTCATGCCAAATATAGTATAGTAAACTATAAAAGTATTGTCGACTATTAGCGTGAGCTAATGCACGTAGTCCAAGTACGTAGTACAAACTCGCACGTAGCAATGGTGGTCAAGTTCTGATCGCTATTCTTGGTATTTTCCATAATGTAAAACACATTTCCTAGGAAATGTATGCTTTAATATCCTCTTAATTTAAATAATGTTTATATCGCCGAAATGAAGCCTACTGGCTCTTTATATTTAAGTAACTTAATGGGTGCACCTTTTTGACAACTCTTATAGCAGAGTATAAGAGTTCTTTTCGATATACCCTTTGGTATTAATTTGATCTGATTACTCACTGATGAAGCCTCAATAAAGGCTGAAACCGGTCTGGGTAGTGACCTCCCACCATAATACAATAACAGCATACATTTCCTAGGAAATTTATTTTACATTATGGAAAATACCAAGAATAGCGATCAGAACTTTACCACCTTTGCTACGAGTTGCCCGAGTTTGCACTACGCACTTGGACTACATGCATTAGCTCATGCTAATAGTCGCCAATACTTTTATAGTTTACTATACTATACTATATTTGGCATGAAATTCTCTGATTCCAATCTTTGAGTTTCTTATTCGGTTTTAAAACAATGTGGGATTTAATATTCCCTTAATTTAAATAATGTTTATATTGCCGAAATGAAGCCTATTGGCTCTTTATATTTAAATAAATTGAAACAAAAGAATACATAGTTAAGATGAGGAAAGAAAGACTGCATGGTCAGATAATAGAAAAATTAATTAAAAGATCAGACATTTGAGGAAAAGCCTCTCAAACCTGCTGCAGCCCTTACCCATTATCCCAACCTAAACAAATGTGGTTGTATCAAACTGCCTCTCATATGTATCTTGCATACTAGAATGTATGCAAGATAAACCCTTATCTTGAATACATTCAACCCAACGGCCAAGAACACCCAACCAAAGCCAATAGGTGGTGCAATTATCGGACTTTAGGCCAGCTTTATCTCTTCTGTTCCATTTTTGTTACTGAAGTGTGCTTGCATGTATATGATACCAATGTATTAATTCCTGAAGATGTCAATTTAACGTTAGTGAAACATATGAAGTCATAATTAAAATTTTTAGTTATTATTTAGTTCAGATTATGAAATATCCTGAAACGACACAATGCTGGGGGAAGAATGTTCTATGTTCGATTCTGCTTGCTGACTAGAAGAACTTTTTCTAAGCCTTTCTTCAAACTGGTTTCCAAGTAAATCTATCTCTAGCATGGACAAGTAGTAAGAGCAATTAATTACTTAACTGGAAAATTCTTGGAACAGATGATACCAGCTGAATTTTTTTTTAAAAATCTGGGAGAGGAGATGAAACACAAGAAGTTATTTAAAGTGATTAGGTTAATTTATGAAGAGTGAAAATCGCATGATTTCTATGAAAGTTTGGTGGTAACAATATCCTAGAAAGGGAATTCAACAGACTATAAAACTTTTCAAACACTAAGTTTACTCCATCCACATTTCAAAGATTATACTAAATATGGTAAAAAATAAATAAATAAATAAAAAACCGAATGCTATTTAGATGAGAACCAGTTGGGATTCCAGAATGGAAAAGGAACTACAGCAATAACAGACCAAAAAACAGAAGCAAATATATCTACATATCTACATGCATCACCTTTAACAGATTTGGAAAAGGCACATTCATTAATGTACAATGAATCAGGCTTTTTCAAATACAACAGGAAATTGATATTAACTGGAGAGATAAAAGAAAGTAATATAGAATATGTTTCTAAATAAGCCAAACCAAAAAATAGAGATATGAATACAGAAAAATGAAGGAACTGCAGAAAATATAGAAAGGTGTAAGACAAATTGAGCTTTATCTTATGACCCTTACTTTACAAACTGTATACAGAAAATAAAATGAAAATAAATTGTGGGGGGGGGGTAGCTAAGTGCATTGCAGATACATGAGATATGCTATGCTGATGATATAGCTATATTAGCTGAGAATGAACATGGTTAAAATAGATTTTGGAAAGATGATGTTTTATTTGATTACGGACTTAATATAAATGTTCTTCCAAACATTAATATATATGTTGCAAATATTCAATATTCTTAACTCTATTTAATTTTGAACATTCAACATAAAATAAAAAGTAAAGTCATTCGTATATCTGGAAGGAACTATTCAAGAAGATGGAAGGTATAAGTTTGAAATACAAAGAATTGCTGCATTAAAAAAAATAATAATAATAATAAAATGTATTTAAAAAAAAAAAAGAGATTACTCATTACAAACAAGATGAATAATGATATACAAAAATTATAAAGACATTTGGAGCATGTCTTTTCCAGCTAACACTAGAGAAGAAGAGAAGCCTGGAAAAGAATTGAAATATACTGTTAAGAGAATATTACTAGTAGTTAAATGGTAAGAAATGAAAACCACAGAAGGTGTCTTACTGTGAAATACAAGAGAACTAAATACTGAAGAAGACAGCCAGGAAAATGGAATTTATTCTTTATTTCTTATTAGTTTTCGATCTTCCAGTTTATTCACTTCTTGTTATCTGTTGCTATATTCTTAAACATTTTTGATTTCCTCAACGCTATATTTAAGCCCATAGGAAATTAAAGCCAGATTATATCTTGGACATAGGATAGTTCCGCAATTAGGCATCTGAAGAAGATGCTCAAAGCTTTGTTATGAGCCTTGCCGCTGCTTTTTTGCATTCTGCCATGACTAAGTTGATAAAAGGTGGAAACTAAGTTTAGGATATTACATGTGGCTGTATTATAAATGCTAACATGATTCACTGCTTTTGCTAAAAGAGCAGGTGATTGTGATTTATTTTCCCCCTGTGATAGTGTTTTTTTTCCCATGTTTGACACTTCCCATTTATGCAGTAGGAACAGGGATAGAGAACTGCTGGTTAAGATGACAGTAGCAAATGTTAGGGAAGATTATTATTAGTAATAATAATAATAATAATAAAGATGTCATTTCCAATGTTAAAGAAGAAGAGCTTATTGCTGATAATGTACTCAACAATCCTCCTGACATTAGTATTTGCACTAAACCTAGGGAGTGTTATGGACAGCAAAATGGGATCATCAAGGTCATCCTGTGAAATATCTACACCAAGCAGGAGGGAGAGGGGGGGGGGGAGAGAGAGAGCAACTGCCTCTATGTTGGTATTGGGGAAGAATTGGTAGGAATGAGATATGGATGTTTGGTGGGTGCATCAAAATCCTGATTTTGATTCCATACGTTCCCATTTTAATTGATGTTTTGAAGGACTGCTGAATATGTCTACAATTTCTTCATCCTCGGGAAAAAATGTTTAGAACATAATTATGCCAAGGATATTTGATATCTTAATAATTATTGATCCTTTTGTGAATACAGGAGGTATCCATTTTTATATTTGGGTGTCTGGAGGCTTCTCTATGGTGCCCATATCATTATTTTTTCCACCAAAGAATTTTCCATGTACTTTCTGAAGACACACATTACAAGACCATGCATTCTAATGAAAAGGCAGACTAAATCACAGAATTCAGGAATGATGTAACTGTGAGAAGGTCAGATAGTAATCTTTATTAGTTTCTCAGCATAAGGGGATTTTCATTAGGTGATGTTGCAATACTTATGCTTTACTTTCTGATATAGAATGCCCAATTCTTTCTTGATCTTTTAAATTGCTTTCTTATCCTTCAACCAACATCCTTCAGAATGCAAATTAAATATCCTGATACATTTATATGCTTTATGAGTGCCAGTGCCATCTTTGATTTCATGTTCAACTCCCACACTAGGCACAGAGAGAGTACAATTATATGATACTGTACCAGAAGTCAATCATGGAAGGACCATTCAAGGGTTGATTCTTTGGAGATTTATTCGTTTGAAAGTGGATTAATTGCTAGACAGTTTAGTTTAAGGTTTTATAGGACCTACTTGCTCTGAGTTTTTTGTTGCTTTGACAAGGATATCACTGAACAGATTTTTACAAATTTTGGGAATCCTACCAACACTTTTAAACCATTCTGATGAATAAGGTTTTCCTGATTGGATACTAGTCTCAAATAATTAGAGTGCCAAAATCTACACTCTCATATCTCATACAGCAGCAAGAGAAACTTGAAGTTAGGTACTGTACAAAAGACAAGAGGGACCTTCAAAAAAAAAAAAAATAATAATAATAATAAAATAAATTAAAGCATGAAGGTAAGGATCCAAATGAGGAGGCCCTCAATTAATGTTCTCTATTGTCACTGGATGAGGTGTACACGTAAGAAGCTCACTGTTAAAGAGTAGGAAGAATAAATCAACAAAAGAAAGAAGTGCCAAAAAATGGAAATCGACAAAACTGCCAATCTTTTCAAAAATTCAGTTGATGAAACAGATCTATTTTATCATGCTGCACCAGACAGTTCTGTGTAATAAACAGGACTCCAGAAATCTACTTGTCCACTTGCCACAGGCAAGTAATCAGAGACAGGTGGCAAGTGAATTTTCAGCCAGGTTCTAAATATACTGAAAATATATGGTTTGCATATCTAGCAGGTATGCAGCAAATCATGATTTAAGGTCTTAAAATTTGGGAAACCATCATTTGACTTGTGGTTTAAGCCAATAAGAATACAATTTTGTCAGCTAAATCACAAATTGCCATCCCATCCTTGTTCATTCAGTATCCAGGTGCCCATTCAGTACCCAACCTAACGGGGTGCACCAGGAGATGGTGAGGATTGGACATTGTCAGAAACCCTGGTCGATTCTCTGCATCCCTTTAAAGGTTGACAGAAATTAGTCAAAACACTAAATTAGCTGTATACAAGACAGTTTTCAAACCAATTTTACTTTAACTGGATCTGAGAGCTGGGTTAGAAATAAAACACTTGACTTGACCACAGATATGAGAGTCCTGAGAAAGATTAGGGGCATGAACAGATGGCATCAAATGTAATATCATATTAAAAAATGAGGATATTAGGAAAGAACTTAACATTGTTAGCATCCAGGAATGTGTTAGCAGAGCTCATCTCAGGTGGTATGGTCACTTAAGCAGAATGGGAGAGGAAAGATTAGCAAAACTAGTATTCTCTGCCAAGTTGGAAGGAAAAAGACCCAGAGGAAGACCAAGATATAGGTGGATTGATATAGTAAAAAGTGCCTTAGAAGAGAGAAATATAAGATCTGATAATGTTGGAGTCGTGACAGATAACTGATTGATTTGGAAGAAAATTGTTGTTAGGAAGTTAGTAATTCTATAAGTTCTTCATGTAGTACTATCATAATATCCTGTACACCCCTTCAGGGTACATGTCAGGAATTTTATGATGATAATGAAATTTGGGAAACAAAGATGGGATGTAGAATTTACACTTGGTGGGGATATATTATTGGAGGTGGAGGAAATAAACAATCTTGAGGTGATGGTGGATAAGGATCTAAAATCTAGAGGACACGTTGCCAAAATTGTAAGGACAACACGACAAATTCTGGGAATGATGCGGGGGACAGTTGTAGAAGTAAGGAGATTCTTGTTCCATTGTACAAGTCAATGATTAGACCATACATGGACTATTATGCACAGATTTGGTCACCTAGTTTTCAAAAGGACAAAAAGGATATTGGAGAGAATCCAGAGGTGACTGACTAAGGTAGTTTCTGTTCTGTGGAATGTTGAGTATGAGGAAACATGGTGAAGATGCAATTTACAGTCTAGTGGATAAGAGGAAGAAGGGAGATATGATAGAGACCTACAAGTTAGTAAGGGGTTGTTATAGGATCAATGTTGGAGAGGTTCTACAGAAAACAGTGGGAGATCAGGGGAGAAGAAGAGGTCATCTCTGGAAACTGTATAAGGAAGGTGTGAACAAGGGAGTGCAAAGCAGGTTTTTCACATGCAGAGTCGTGAATGATTGGAATGCCTTTCCTAAGAGTGTAATGTCTGCAGAGAATCTGAATGTTTTTAAGGAATGGTATGATGAACTGTGTATACGATAAAGGGCCCTTCAAGATGAGCCTTTGACTCCATGGGGTCTTAGGGTGGTAATTATAATAATAAATTATTTTGTTTGCATAATTTACTTTTTTTTCATTTTTAAACATCCTCATTCACTGTCAAGTTATTTGATAACAGCTGTTGCCAGTGAATTTGATAAAGAAGTTTTATTTTCATCCAGGAGATAGCATATTATAATTATAAAGGAATTAACTTATTAATTTAGCTATTATCAAAATGACATATTAGTTACTGCTGACATTATTAAACAAGAATTAATTAGGAAATCAGATTCCGGTAAAGTGAATCTTCCTCTAGATCAAGGGTTCCCAATCTGGGGTACCCGAACCCCCGGGGGGGGGGGGCTACAGTGAATAGCAGGTAAATAAGTATATTATGCTATTAATATATTCCAAAAATAGTTATGTTATCAACATTTCCAGGATATTCCATGTTGGTACTGTCTGTCAGCCACACCAGCAACATTTCAGGTCTCTTTTTGGACACGGACACAGTGAGGTTGCATAGACTTTTTCTCACTGCAGGGTCCGATAACTCAAAATGCTCAGTTAAGATTCAAGATGGCTAGTGAAATTGCCAGATCAGCGCTCACTCGAGGTTCGCTACGCAGCATCTGCACCTCCTGCGCATGTGTGTGACGTACTGATTGATACACACTCTGACTGCTTCATTTCGACATGCTCACAGTAAACACGTTTTAGTGATAAACATAGTTTAGCTAAATTACTTTTGCAGACTAAATTTTAATCTAATTGTAAGTAGCTTTTTATTTTTAGCTTATTCTAAAAATGATATTATAGATCAAGATTTAAATATATTAAAATATTATTTATTTTTTAGCTTATTTTTAAAATTAAAGGTTAGATCAGGATTTATATACAAAAAAATATTATTTTTGCAGATCCAAGGAATAACCACGCCAAAGAAACATTGTTACCAAGATTCATATGCAATATGGTTTTACTTTTGTGCTTGAAAAAGAAGGTGTGCAAAAGCCACTTCATTTGCTCCAAGATATTCAGCAATGGCAGTATGAAGCCATCAAAATTGAGAGAGCATCTTCAGAATGTTCATCCCGAACATTCTAACGATTCAGTAATGCTCGTTTAGAATAAAACGAGCATGATTTGGTAAGAATATCACCCTTCATGACCATGGATTTATTACTTCGAAGAAGCCAGCACTGGAGGCCAGTTATCACGTCGCATTGAGGGTCGCCAAAGAAAAGAAACCACATACAATTGCTGAGACATTAGTGAAGCTGTGTGCTATGAACATGGTTGAGTTGAATTGTGGTAAAGAAGCAAAAGAGAAAATTGCACAAATACCGTTATCAAATAATAAAATTTGTGATCGGATTCGAGAAATGTCAGAAGACATACGTGTACAGGAAGTGGAGAAATCAAGAAAAGTCCAGCAAGAATTAGTTTACAGTTGGATGAATCAACTAATGTCTCTAACTGCGCAATTTTTTGTAAACCCTTTTTTTTTTTTGTAAAACTTTTTTGTAAACCCTTGAAACAAACAACAAAGGCAGTAGAGATTATGAATTTGGGGAATGATTTTTTTGATTCAAATGGCCTTTCATGGGAATAAGTAGAATCTATTTGGAGCAGATCATATGGGGAAGAAGGGTGGAGTTGGGTAACTTTGCCAATTTCAAATCTCTTGATGAAATCACTTCAGATATGGCATATGAACTAAAACAGGAAGTTTGTGATAGCATTATATTACATTTAAAAGCTTTGAAAGAGGCACTTGCAAGAATAATTCCTCCAGACCAAATGAATGAAGTCTGGATACGTAACCCTTTTCATATTGATTTAGAAAAAATCAGTGACAACGACCCAGTAAAAAACGAGCTAATTGAATTCCAATCAATCAAGTTACAAAATTTTTGGTGTAACTTGAAGAAGCATATCCCGTTATCACCAAACGTGCTTACATGGCTATAATTCCATTTATAACAACTTATTCATGTGAATCAGGATTCTCAGTTCTGTTTTCAATCAAGTCCATAAAAGAAACAAACTGGAGGCTGAACATGATATGCAGGTGTTACACCTGATATCTTAAGAATGTAGAATTCTCAGCTATCATGGTGTAACATGAAGAATAAATAAATTAAAAACCCTGCATAAAAGATAATAGATAAATTAATTAAAAGAAAAAGAAATATTCTTGCATCCAATAAAATATATAAAAAAATAAAGGTGTTTGTTGAACTAACTAACAAAAAGAAAGAATATATTAATGTTGTAATATGATATAAAAGAGAAAATTTAACTAAATAAGACAGAAAAGGATTAGTCATAAGAGATGGTATGTGAAAGGCTAGAGATTAAAATATTAAGTAAGTTCATAGAGAAATTTTGTAAAGAGGATATAAGTTAGAGGCTAGCAAAAGAAAAACAACAGACTATCGCTCAGGGCAGATTCCCGGATTAAGACATCGTTACGGGCTCGCCGACCAAAGGACGTTTGGCAGAAAAACGCCACCCTAATTGGTCGGTGAAGTAAAATCAAGTAGGGGGAGGAGAAAGGAAGTTATAGAAGGTGCCGTTAGGAGAGCAAGTATAAAAGGATTGGAAACCCCCCCCCCCACAGGTCTTTTAGACCTTTTTGGCTTTTGGTTTTTGGTTCTGTTCCAGGAGAGTTCTTCGTGAGCTCCTTCGTATGGGTTTCACGGTGTTTTCCTGAGTGGTGAGATTGGAGTTATATCTCCGTCGTCACAACACTGAAACAAAAGTGAGCGGAATTTCGGTTCCGTATTTCCTATGTAAGAAGCGAAGAATGCCATATAGTCGAGGAAAAGAAAGCATATTCTTTGTGTTTCAACTTCAGTGACAACCACGAAAAAAGGGAAAGCTGTAAAGAAATCGATAACCACGTCGCGAGTTGCACGGCCGTTATTTAGACGATTCAAAGTGTGTCCTGAATAACGAAAGGTAAAGACCGCGTAGGCATAGTTCAATTCAAAAGGGAACATAGGAGAAGCAGATTATCGGAGAGGTTATACCAGGATACTTCAAATCAGAAAAAGATAGAGGCCCATATGGAAAACTCAGGAAAGAAAGGTACTGTAAATTATATCGCGTGTTAACTAAGATTCGTCTGTATTAGTTATCATTATTCTAATACTAAACTGTTGAAGTGAGCAAGAAAACAATACTAGGACTTTAGTATCTGACAGAATATATTGAAAGTAGGCTGACTAGTGTTAATGTTATATGAGTAATTAAGTGTCCTGAGAATTTTGCATGTCTATTATATTGTATAAGAAAGTTTAAATGTCACAGTTATGTGTTAGTGCAGTAAATGGTTTAGTTAAGCTACTTAAGTTTGGATAGTTAAATAGTGTGAATTAATCTTATATGTCCATGTCATATGAAGTTATGTGTTGAATGTGTATGGCGGCATGATCGTAATACCCATTATAGAATCATAGCTTAATTATTTATGATAAGCTAATGTCAGTTTGTAAATATTTAGTATAGCATTGAATTGAGTAATAACTAAAATTTGAATTGTACCATGTTAAGGAATTTAATAAACCTTTTGTCCAATGATAAAAGTTATCTGAAATTGCTGTCCAATGCACCACTTGAAAAATTACGAACCTAATCACGCGGGAAACTGATGTGTTAAGAAACGAGATAAAGTGTCGCGACTGCAACATAGTTACACTTTCTGACATATTTTAGTTCTTTCTCCTTGTTTTTGCATATAATATCTTAAACTAAATATCCCAAAAGGCGCAGTATAATACAAATATTAGGGATACTAAGGGGAGAAATAACTTAGATATTAGTAAAAATTTTGGTGATATCTCGAGCATAGATAATAGTAGAACATAGATGAGAGGAAAATATTAGATAGATTAAAAATCATAAATTGGGACACAACAGCGGGCATCTATTTCAAAAACTGTACCAAGAATAAAACTGTTGGTGGATAAGAAACAGAATCAAGGATCTCACTAGTCGATTTTACTGCAGTTTAATAAAGATTTTACAATTTTATGATAATGTAACTGATTTATTTCCCGAATAAAGCTTTTATGTAAACTTAATTACTGTTTATTTCTTATATTCTTTGAATCTGTATGGTAAACTTAAAAATTTATTTCTTATATGATTATATGAATAGGGGGTAACGAATAATTTACTAAAAGCCATGGGGGTACGGGGGACAAAAAGGTTGGGGAACCCCTGCTCTAGATGCTTCTACAGATATTTCAAATGAGAAACTTGTCCATTATACGAGGTACATAGATAAAAATCAGAAACTGAAAGATGCATTTATACCATAATTCCTCTGCAAATCTCAACATTTGCAGGATACTTTAATATAAAAAAGGGTGGAACAAATAAATAATTCTTGTCATGGAATGAACTGCTAATTGATTAGTTAGCATTGGAAAAGATGGAGCAGGTAACATACTGTGAAAAAATAATGGACTTAGAGCAATATTAGAAAGATGTGCCAGTTCTTATATCAACACACCATACTGCACATAATCGAATCAGTTTTAAATTGTATTAAAAATGTTTCCTTTGTTGCTGAAAATAAAACAGTACCTTTTACTGTACGCCCACAGATAAAAGACCCTTTGACACATGTCAGAAGAAGGAGAATTCATACCGATAATTCTTGTGGAATGATTTGCTTATTATTACATGTAGGAAAATTAACTTTACTTTTATGAACATTGTAGTTTTTAAAGTAGAAACTATTTTGCTTGTAAAGCAGTTGGAAAATTTTATGTATAAAGCACGTGATTTCGTGTGTTGGTAACCAATTTGTACGTCCTTTATTTCTTTCTCCCCTTCAACATGAATTGACTATTCTTGGCAGTCTGCCAGACTAGGTTCTATGAAGTGTGAGTGTACTATACCAGAATTTGCCAAAAAGAATGGAAAAAATTGGAAAACGTAGTAGACATGTTACAAATAAAATCCTGAGCTTCAAGTAGCTGCATTCAGTAAAGTGAGCATCTAATAGTGAAGTACTGATTGACTTGTTAAAAGAGCTACTCTACAGCAGGAATGCATTTGGAAAAGGGGATGATGCTGCAATATCTTGTTAACAAAAATGAAAACATAATGGTATTCAGATAATGTGCATATAGAGAGCTATTCATATATTGGAAAAAAAATCTATTGGGTTGGCAAATAAGTTCGTTTGGTTCATGCGTTAGTACAAGTTTACACCTCTTCACCTGTCGCTATTGTTGCGCAACAATATTGCGCAGTTGAAAGGTGACATTTCACATAACCTTTCGGTGAATTTTCGTTCGTCCTACTTCAGTTGCATGTGTGGAAGGAAATAACGTACATTACCAGCATATTTTGCTTTTTTATTTCAAAAAAGGCAAACAAGCTGGGGAGGCTCATAAAAAAAAATATGCGGCATATATCAGGATGATGCCTTAACAGAATGCGTATGCGCCTCGCGCCGGTCGCCCAACTGAGGTTGATTCGAGTGTTGTGAAGGATTTCATCGTGTGAAGAAAATCCGTCACAAACAGTGCAGGAGATTGCTGCAGTACTGAACATATCTACAAGCATTGAAAACCATTTGCACAAGCTGGGATATGTTTCAAAACTCAATGTTTGAGTGCCGCATAAATTGACTGAGGCCAATATGACTGCTCGCATATCCATCTGTGATTCGCTGCAATGTCGTCAACAAAAACGACCCATTTTTGAAATGGATGATTACGGGAGATGAAAAATGGGTCATGTACGATAACATAGTACGTAAAAGATCATGGGGGACACAAGAGCGAACCACCGCAAACAACCTCGAAAGCGAGATTGCACCCAAAGAAGATTACGCTCTCTGTGTGGTGGGATTATAAAGGTGTTGTCCACTACGAGGTGCGGTCAGGCAGAACGATTGATTCGACCGTCTATTGCTCACAATTTACGTGACTGGCCCGTGCAATTAGCACAAAACGTCCTGAATTGGCAAATCGGAAAGGAGTTGTCTTTTGCTACGACAATGCCAGACCCCACACATCGTTAACAACCCGGAGTAAACTGTTACGTCTTAGCTGGGATGTATTAACCAGACCTGGCACCTTCCAATTACCACTTATTCAGATTGTTGTGGAATTCTCTGAACTCTTGGGGGTGGGTTTGAAACAGCCTTCCCATGCCCCCCCTGCCTGTGGTGTTACCTTGTGGTACACTGTTGGTGCATTCAGACAAAAAGCCCCAGAGATGAATCACAGGTAATATGAAGGTAATTTCTCAAATAATGCGTCCAAGGGTACCAAGCCTCCTGGACCACTTGCAGCAACCATGATGAATTCAAAACTTAAAAATCTCCATACCGGCTCGATCGTCACCCGAAATAACAAGGATCATGTTGCTTGTTGGGGTGGAGGGCAAGCTTCGAAAAATAAGTTACAGTCCCCTAAACAACACTCTCTCAAGAAATGTTCCCAAAACATAGGACCATCTAAATCCAAAGCCAAAGTCATTGGCAAAATAGCCAAAAGACAGCAATTGATGTCTTGGCTCTTCAGGAAACCCGTGTGCTTGACACAGCTCTCAATACACTAAAGATCCCAGGCCTAATTCTCGTGTCTTATAACTGCCATCCCAAGCATGGCCTGCCAACCTACATCCGGCTTGGCCTCAAGGACATAACCCAATGTGTACCTGATACAGAATACTCCATAGGCATTAAAGTTCGAAATATCACCATCTACAATGTCTACAAACCACCATCACAATCCTGGCCTGATCAGATGGACTGGCCACCACCTCATCCTGCTATCTATGTTGGTGACTTCAACTCTCATCACACCATGTGGGACTATTCCTCTAATAACTAGGACGGTAATAATCTAGTTAACTGGACAGATACATATAACCTGTATTTAATTTACGATGCCAAGCAGGAGGGCACTCTCCACTCAGCCAGATAGAACGGAACCTACATCCCAGATCTATGTTTAGTCACTAAAGACTCTGAAGACCACCCTCTGCCAACAACCAGAACCATCCTCAACAGATTCCCTAATAGTTAGCATTGTCCTACATTAATAGAGACAGGCACATCAATCCCAGTCATCAGTGAAACACCAATCGTTAGATGGAACCTTTCCAGGTCCAACTGGAATGCATTTCAGAAACAAATCGAGCAAACCATTAGAGCAATTCCACCCACTCCTAATTGCTATCCTAGATTTGTTAAACAAATCAAAACTGCAGCCAAAGCCTTATTCCTAGAGGCTACAGAAAACAATATATTCCATGCTGGAGTAGAGAAACTGAGGAACCTTTAGCCAAATACAAGGAAACAGAAGACCCAACTGTTGCTAAGGAGCTCATAGCAACCCTGGATAAAAACAGAAAGGAAAGATGGATCTCAACCATCCATGAACTCTATTTCACCACATCTAGCCAGAAAAGCTGGTCACTTCTGAGAAAATTAGGTGGAGCAGAACCAACAACATGCAAAACAACAGATATAACTCCTGATCAAATGGCTAATCATTTATTGAAAACCTCCAAGATACATCCCAGCTCTATCAGGAAAATTGCTGTACAATCTTCCATCAGACAAATCCTGAAGATGGGACCCAGAGCTTCCTGAACTTGGATACCCAGTATCTCGGGAAGAGGTAGCCTGTACTCACCAAGAATGGCAAGGCTGCAGGAGTGGATGGTATCCTCCCCGAGTTTTTAAAACATTGCGGTCAACAAGGCTAAACATGGCTGGCCGCCCTTTTCTCAGAAATTATGACTGGTAAATTACCAAATCTGTGGTGGATAGCAAATTGCCATGCCCAAACCAGGGAAAGATCCAAATGATGTGAAAAATCTACGACCCATCTCCTTGCTTTGCTCCACCTTGAAGCTCTTTGAAAGAATTCTCCTTAAAAGAATTTCACCACTCATCGAAAGAGCACTCCTGATTGAACAAGCTAGCTTCAGGTCAGGAAGAAGCTGCCATAACCACGTCCTGGCAACACAGATTGAAGCAGGCTTCCAGAAGAAACTTAAATCTCGAGCCACTTTCATTGACCTAACATCAGCTTATGACACAGTCTGGATTCCTCCTCCTAAAGCTAGGAAATATTATAAGATGCAAAAAAAACTTTCCAGCTTTTTGAATCCATTCTCTCCAACAGAAAGATTCGGGTCCATATTGGCAGAAAAAAGAGCAAGAGCAGATTCCTTCACAACGGTCTACCTCAGGGCTCTGTGTTATCCCCTTTACTTTTTAACATCTACATGTACAACTTACCACACACCAGCTCAAGCAAGTACATGTACACTGATGACCTAGCGATCCTACATCAATCTACCTCCTTTGCCAACCTGGAATCAACCTTGAACACAGACCTGAACATCCTGGAAGAGTACTTCAAGCAGTGGTACTTGAAGCCAAATCCAACAAAAACTGTGTCCACAGTATTCCACCTGAACAATGCAGAGACGAATTGACACCACAACCTTTCTTTCTGTGGAAAAATGGTTGAACACAAGCCCCACCCAAAATATCTTGGAGTGAACCTGGACAGAAGCCTAACCTATAAAAGGCACATCACAAACCTGTCCAACAAAATTAAAACGAGAAACAATATCGTTTCAAGGCTTGCTGGAACAACTTGGGGTTGTAGTGCAGAAGTCCTAAGGTCGTCTGCACTAGCCTTCACATTCTCTGCAGTAGAATATTGTGCCCCTGTCTGGGAAAGAAGTGCACACACTAACATTATAGACACCCAGCTAAACTCTACCATGCACACAATTAGTGGGACATTGAGAAGCACCCTGCTCCCATGTCCTATCTAACATTGCTCCACCAAACATATGGAGAAGACAAGCCTCATTTAAAGAATTTAATAAAGCAATGAGCAACCCACTCCTACCCTATGCACCAGACTCTTATAAATCCACCTAGTCTTCCTACCCATGCACCAGACTCTTATAAATCCACCTAGTCTTCGCCTAAAATCTAGAAAGCCTCTCTGGTCCACAGACAAACTCTCTTCAGCTACCCTGCTATCCACACCTGACATGTGGAGAGAATACTGGTCCAACAATCTCCCAACAAATGGCTTCCTGGTAGAGGATCCCTGTGCTCTGCAGCCTGGATTTGCTCTTCCTAGGAAGATTTGGTCATCATTCAACAGGATCAGAACTAACCAGGGCAGATGTGGCTACCTACTACATAAATGGGGGCTGTCAGATCACCCTTATTGGGATTGTTCTCCAGTGGCTCAGATGATTACTCGTATTGTGAACGGCTGCCCAAGGCACCAATTTCACGGTGGTGGTCTACAGGACATCCACAAGGTGACGGATGAGGCCTTGGATTGGCTTTCCAGTCTGGACATTGACCTGTAGTTGGTAGGGTGGTGGCGGTAGTTATGGAGGAAATAGAAGATTCAAGGTCCCCGTTCACCACGAAGATATTATTGTCATAGCCGCTCTAATAGTCCTCGAAGTATCAGCAGAGCTTCTCATGCTAGAAGATGATGCAAAGTGAAATGGGTTTTCTCTAATGGATCAAGATTTTCACATGTCACAACTGCTCTCTAATAAAACCTTGGATACAGCTCCATTTGTGTTGTGATGTGTTGAGAGAACATGCAGTCTTGTCATATTTGGTGCAGTAGGATGATAATTTTCCCTCACTTCATTATAACAAATTACTTTTGCATTTTTTAAAAAAGGAAGACTTGGAATACAGTTCGTGCCTTTTATGCAATGAACTTTTACATGTTAAGATTTTCATCATTTGTTTCTGGAGATTGTGATTGTACATCTCACTTGCCAGTTTCACAAAGCCATATGCGTAAATAACCAGACCTGGCACCTTCCGATTACCACCTATTCCGATTGTTGCTCTGAACAGGAAAACCTTCACTAATGAGGAGGCTGTCAAAAGACATCTGGATCAGTTTTTTGCCAGTAAACCTCAGAAGTTTTATGAACGTGGCATAATGAAGTTGGTGGACAGATGGCAAGAGGTCATTGATAAAGAGGGTCAATATATAACTGACTACTATGTATTATATATATTAAATAAAATGTGTTTAATTCCACTCTGAAAAACCGAAAGAACTTATTTGCCAATCCAATAATAGGTGAAAGAATAATGTATTTGATGAAAATATATACTGTAAATGAATCAGAATAAAGCTCAAATATACTTGAAGATTTTAGAGAAGAGGAAATTAGAATATTTGTGTAAACATTTCAGCAAACATTTTGATGAAAATGAATCAACAGTTTCAGTAAATTTGGTGAAAGTGTAGTAATGCGCTCAAAGTTGTGGGGAGGCATTGAAACAAAAACAATGAGCAATAAGAACACATTTCCCTTTCTTTCAAAATTGCTTGAAATTGTAACCATTATACCAGCTAGTACATAATGTGATAAGATTTTAGTGAAATGAATGTAATAAAAGTAAAGTTGAGATTGTCAATGTATCAACCCTGAAAGATTTATTGTTGATACATATCAATAAATTGCCCCTCTGTGGACTTTATTCAAGAAAAGAAACACTGAAGGACTTACGAAGTCCTTATGTAAATGAAATGTTAGTGGTGTACATTTTAAACCCACAATGAAAGGAAAAGATGTTTCTGTATAATGTGTAGTAAGAATTAAATAATAATGCATTATTTTATTTTGTGATAATAATATTTAGTTTAAAACATCACTTAAAACCATATTTATATAACAGACCTTGGACAAGTGTGTGTGTGTGTGTGTGTGGTAGATTTAAGTTATTTTTGGATCCTTGGTTATAAATAACTACACTATTTTGATCCAATAAAGCAATGAATCGTGTAACTGCTTTATGCTGTTTAACTAGGGTGGGAACTGATAAACAAATGCGGTTAGTTTAATGCCAAAAGGGTGGTCCTCAATGCTTTAAAGGGTACAGAATGGAGAGTTTACATTTTCAGCACCATGGCAACAAAACTATGTGGATAACATCTCAAATTTTTAACTGGCTTAAAAGTTGGGACATGGAATTGCAAGAGAAACTGACAAAAAATTTTTGACAGGTTCTTGACAACTGTGCAGCAAATATCCACATTTAAATTCTCTGAAAATTATTCAATTGGAATTTCTACTTCTCAATGCCACATCCTTGCTACAACCAATGGAAATCATAAAAAAAAGCTAATCATTTACAAGCAATACAGTTTATGGACAATAGTTGGCAAGGAATAAATGAATTCATTCAAAACTGTTTTGATCACTGTGAATGAATGAATGCTTAAAAGCATTCATTCATGGTCATGACATCCCATCAGAAGTGAACACATTAGGAACTATGAAGAGTTTGCATCCATTACTTGAATGCTATAATGAAAATGAAGATTTTCATGTTGGAGGTTTAATGGAATATCTAAGCACTAGGAAAGGATTAAAATTAAATTTTTAATGCTCCCAATATTTTGTCTCAGTCACTGAGACAAAAGATTGGGATTCAGGGATTACAAATAACTTTTTGTAACACACAAATACAACGCAATACTAAGTGAAACACGTGGGTGACTCTAGAGTCCTATCTAGATGGTGCACTCTATGGACATTTTTATGCAACCACGTTTATTTAAATTTGGTTGATTTCTGAGTGCCACTGCAGATTCTAAAAACTCTTTCTTTTTTGAATTTATTACGGTGGAGTTATAGAAGCAGTCCTGGAAATGAAGAAAGCATACCAAAAGTCCTAGCAAATAAGTTGGCAGAGGGCCTAAATCAATACAGAGAAAATTGTAAGAGAGCTAAGCTGTGCGCAAAAGTATCTAAAAAGATCATGGGAAGACTTCGTTGAGAATACAGAAAATAAATATCACAAAAGTGGCAAAATGTTCTGGACTATTGAAGAAGCTTAGAAATGGAGGAAAGAGTACTATAAAAGGAATCAGAGATGATAAAAGCAACATGAAAAAAAACTGGAGATAAGGATATCCTAGATGTGTAGAATAATTACTAAAAAAAAAAAAAACCTGAAATGTGGAAAGGCAGCTGAAGTAGATGACATTAGACAAGAAATGCTTAACTACCACATTTACTCGAACATAACTTGCCCTCGAGTATATCTTTAACCTCTGATTTTACTTTACAAAAAAAAAAAGAAATCAAAACATTTCTCATATACCTCGCACAGGAAAAAAGTTTAAAACGAAGAAATAGCAAATGTTATGACAGTTTCAGATATTTTGGAATTCGGTTGAAGAGAAGCAGCATTTCAACTCAACAATCATCGGCTTCCCTTTGTCACTGAGTCATGCAATATTTTGTTCATATGTTAGAGTTGGAAGCAACCACTAGAAGAAATGCCCACATACAACAATAACAGTAAACGGTGAAAAAAGTGTGGTAATGTGCACAACTGGAAATGAAAAACAGTGATGCACAATCATGCTCACAATTATTGCTAATGGAAGAAAGTTGCCTCCTTATGTAATGTTCAAAAGGAAAACAATGCTGACGGGGAAATTTTCCCCTGGAATTTATGTAAAGAGTTCAAGGAAAAAGGATGGACACTACAATGGTTCAAGACTGGATTAGAACAGTTTGGCTATCAAGACCAAGAGTAGCAATAGTGAATAGGAGATTCTTGGCAAGTCATACCCATTTTCAGTTGTTTTTTTTTTTAAATCATGGTGATCTTATGATTCCAAAATGATAAAAAGACCAAGCAATAATGAAACTGTTTGTTTTAATTTAATTACAGAAGCACTGTTGCTAAAGATTCAAATATATATCGTGTAATTATTATTACAGGTATCTCCATGGAGTCAGTAGACTCATCATGGGAGACCCAAACTAGCAAAACAATATCTGTCATATCTCTTCTTGAATTCATTTACAGACGAAGAGCTCACAACTAAGCGAGGCAATGAATTCCACTCATTCATCACCCTCCAGGCAAAAAACCTTGTTCTGACACCCTTGTTAACCACACTCTTCTTTAATTTCCAGGGATGACCTCTTGTTTTTCCATCACTATCACACAACTGAAATATTTCCCCTGCATCAATCCTATAAAAACCTTTCAGTAATTTAAATGTTTCTATCATATCCCCCTCTTCTCTGCCTATCAACCAACCTCTGCAATCCACAAGTTCTCAATCTATCAATGTAGGAGCATTTTTTACATCACTCACCAACTTGGTCACTCTTCTCTGAACCCTCTCCACAGCCTCCTCATCTCCAAGGAATCCAGGTGACCAGACCTGAGCACAGTAATCCAAATGTGGAAGTATCAATGCTTTATAAAGGGGAATAATAACCTCTTTATCTCTGGATGTCAGCGTGTTCCTCAACAACCAAGTAATCCTATGTGCAATCTTGGACACCTTAGCAATGTGTCCTCTGAACTTCATCTCCCTATCTACCAAGCCCCTAAGTCCCTAGCCTCATCAATCTCTCGGAGTACTGTTCCGTCAATGTAGTACACAGCTGGTAATCTTTTAATCCCAAAATGCATGACTTTACACTTTTCCCACATTGAACTGAGGTCCATTATCTTTTGCCCATTCTACCAACTTATTTAAATCATCCTGCAAACTTTCAACCTCAGCTTGATTTTTTATTGCGCTACCCAACTTTGCATCATCAACAAACAACTGAATATCTCCCTGTAAACCACTTCCTATATCATTTATACAAATTAAACAACAATGGCCCAAGCACAGAGCCCTGAGGCACACCACTGGTCACCTGCCAAATCCTGGACTTGGCTCCTCCATACACCACCTTCTGGTATCTCTCCTTGAGCCATTCTCCTATCCATATCACCAATTTAGAATCCATTCCCATCTGCTCCAATTTGCGTAACAGTGTTCCATGGGGTAGACTGTCAAAAGCCTTAGCAAAATCCAGAAGTACCACTAAGTTTTTTGCCAGATCATCAAAAAAATTAATTAAAAGTACCTTACCAAAATCCAGCGATGAAAGTGAGTGGCCGATCGTTTAAATAATGTTAATAATTAAAATTTAAATGTATTCATTTTATAAATAATGTACACAATTATAAATTATAATGAATACTGATGATTTAATTATAACATCATTTCGTTTTTTTTCCTGAAAAACTTGAGTTTCCGAAAATTCCAACATATATCTTGCAACGTATTTTTAACTTTAATTTCAAGGAAAAAAAGTGTGAATTATATTAGTAAATACAGTATAGACAGAGGTTTTGGAGTGGCTATACTGCATAAATCAGAGGTCCTAGTCAGAAAGCCAAATTCCAGATGATTGACGGACAGCTCTCATAGTTGTCATCTATAAAAAAAGGGAATAAAGCCAAATGTGAGAATTACAAAGGAATTTCTGTTCTAAGTGTTCCAGGAAGATTTATGCAAGCATACTTGAAGAGGATGAGAGAAAATGTGGAGGAGAAACTTGGAGAACAAGCTAGATTCAGGCCAAATAGAGGCAATGAAGGTTGAATTTTCACTTTAAAACAAACAGTTCAGAAATCCTGGAAATATAACAAGGATCTGTATTTTAAGTTTTGTAGATCTAGAAAAGGCATATGACAAGGTGTCTCCATCAAAACACTTTGAAACATTAGACAAAGCAATACATAGTCTATTTAAGTTCCAAGTCACAATTAGAATTGAAGGATATACAGGTTTGATGTAAAATCAGGTAAGAGAATGATGCACATTATCTCCACTTTTATTCATCTATATCAGTGATTTTCAACCGGTGTGCCACAAGATTTATGAAAACAAATTAATTGAAAGAAATAATGTCGTAATTTGCGCATTTATTTATTAGTGTCTGGTCTTCCATCTTCTTGTGTGTGTAAATCAATCAAAATTATGCCTATTTTTTACCAGATCATCAAAAAAATTAAAAGAATATATTTTTAGTGTGCTGAAGAATTTTAATAATTAGTCTAGGTGTGCCGTGTTATGAAAAAGGTTGAAAATCACTGATCTATATTGATTGCATCATGAAAAAAGTGCCATTCAACTTGATATTAGAATCAGATGTAGACTTAGCTCTTTGCTTTATACAGATGTACTCAAACAGATCCAGTGCAAGTCTCCAGGATTCTCTAACTAAAATAAATAACAGCCATAAAAAATTTGGTAGGAAAATTGGAAATAAAAACACAAAAACTATTAAAATAGGGGGGAAAATACTGCATATTTTCATCAGCAGCATTCTCAATGGAGAACCTACAGAACAACTAAAATATTCTATTTCAGCTATTTAGGAACAGTTTTCAGTGAAGATGGCATCTATATTTGAAAATAGATAAAAGAAGAAGCAAGGCTGGTGTGGAAAAAAGCTAGCTGAATAATTTTACATAGAATAAGAGAAAAATTAGACAAAATACCAATATTTTGTCTAATTTCTAATGCTAGTTACTTTATAACTAGCATTATAAAGTAACTTTATAGCTTACACGTAAGAAACAGTAATATTATTATTATTCAGGCCTCCATGGAGTCAAAAGACTCGTCATGGGAGATCTTTCCTAAGAAATAAAAAGTCTATCATACCACTCCTTGAACTCATCGACTGTTCTTGCTCTCACCACTCTATCAAGCAATGCATTCCAAAGTTCAACCACCCTCCACACAAAGAAACCACTCCACACCCTCTTGCTCACTCCTTATGCAACTTCCAGGGATGGCCGCTTGATATCACTGGGTTATCATCTGGGTTACCTTCACCACCTTTGCAATATGCTCCCTGAATTTCAGTTTTCTATCAATCCTCACCCCCAGATCACTTGTCTTCCCTACTTCTTCCAGTACAGCTCCTCCAATCAAGTATGCAGCCCCCCCCATCGATGTATCCCATACTTCAAGCCTTTACATTTTGCTGCATTAATCTGTCTAGTTTATTCAAATCCTTTTGCAAGGCTGCCACATCTGCACTATTACTAATAACCCTTCCCAGCTTCATATCATCTGCAAAGAACTGAATATCCCCCTGCAATCCACTGAAAATGTCATTAATGTAAAGTGAAGTATTGAGCCCTGTGGGACCCCAATTGTAACCTTCTGCCTCCTTGATATTGCCCCACCATACACAACTCTCTGATACCTATCAAGGCAGCCAATCCTGAATCCAGTTGATTAACCCGACATCTGAATTCATGTGCTGCAACTTAAATATCAGCTTATCATGTGGCACCCTGTCAAATGCCCTTGTAAAATCCAAAACAATAGCAGCATATACCTTTCCCTCATCAACTGCTCTAGTCACTTTATTATAAAAGGCAATCAATTACTAAAGCAAGAGAACCCCTTAACAAATTCATGTTCAACTCTCACAGATAACATTACCTCATCTGCCCAATACTGTATATGGTCTCTCATTAATTTCTCCAAGATCTTAACAACTACTGATGAAACACAAACTGGCCTATAATTAGACACTTTCAGTCTTCCACCACCCTTATACGATGGCACTATCTTATCTTCCTTCCATTCCTTGGGTACCTTTCCTGTAGCCTGACTTTCATTGAAAAGCCAGGTCAACAGAGCAGTCAGTTCTTTAGCACATTCTCTCAAAACTCGTGAAATACCATCCAGTCCACACCTTTACTGACATCCACAGTACTCGGTATTTGGAACACTCTCCTCTTGCACCTCTAAACTGCCATATCCCTCTAGTATTAAAATTTACTTCTCCAGGATGATATACTCCAATAAAGGGTTTATTGAACAACTCCATTATGTGCTCTGCATCAGCCACTCGATTCCCATTTTCCAGAGATATCACACATCTCTGGATAAGCACCATGGAAAAGTTTGGGGAATTCCAAGTAAAGGATTTCGATGGGTCCTGGCACAAGGACCTATTGAAGTAGGCTTCCATCATTTGTCTATCCTGTGGCAGCCATGCAGTGGGTCACCAGTTTTCTCAATGGACAAACATATTGCATGTGATGGCTGACAGTTCCCTATCTTCTAACAGAGCAACTAATGCTGAGGTTCCACAAAGTTTTGTCTTCTCACACACCCAGTTTCTATATACATCAATGACCTGCTTCAGTTTACTACTGATCCAATATTTTTGCCAATGACAGTACACTACATTCATCCTTCTCACTTGACAAACCTTGCACCAAACAAACCGCCACAACTCACAGAGAAAGAACTTCTGCAAGTCTAAATTCTGATCTCCAAACTATTCTTCGTTGGAGACTGGACAACCTTGTCAATTTCAACACCTGCAAAACACAGTTCTGCCTTATTTCTCACAAAAAGAAAATAAATAAAAATAAAAAAATAGAACCATATTATACAGTCCTTACCACTGACAACAAATAGATCTCTGGGCAAGAGGAGATCTCTCCTTGGGATTAGCGTGACATCAAGACTCCTCTTACATAAGTACATTACAACCATTGCCTCCTGGGTATCCAAAAAATTAACTCTTTTGTTCAAGGCGTTATCTCCCGAACAGCTATTTACCCTGTACAAATCACAAATCTGCCCATCCATCAAGCACTGCTTGCATATCTATTAAGGTGTAGCTAAGAGCTCCCTAAAAATATTCAACACAATACAGAAGAGAGCAATCAGACTGATTAACGACTCATCTCTTACCAATTCACTCCAATCACTCTCACGTAGGCATCTAGTATCTACTGCATACATCTATAAATATTTCCATGGTAAATGTTCATCAGAACTATCATCAATAATTCACCCACTTCTCTCTCTCTCTCTACCCCCCATCTCCCAAATCCATTGAAACACAGCTACCACCCAGCATCTGTTCACAGTCAAACTCCAAACATACAGAGCAAGTTTCTCTTCCTTCTCCTTCATCCCTACTGCTGCTGCATTCTGGAATGGCAGTCCATCCCATGTTTCCAAAAGAACACAATGCACAGGCTTTCAAATCCAATGTGAACAAGTTATTCATTTCCCAATTCTCTTCCCATACATGGTACTAACATACCATAGGTTAACCAATCAACTTCTCATGTATGGATCCAAAATAAAAGATTTGTTTAAATAAAAAATTGCCACGTTTCATTCAATAGGCAGGACAGAGGATTTTTTAGTGGGTAATGAAAATCATCTACCACTTCTAACCAGAAATGTCTATACAATGGCCCAATATTGTCTCTCCAAAGTCAAATTTATGAAAACAGGTCTTTATACCATTATTATTATTTATTATTATTATTATTCAAGACTCCATGGAGTCAAAAGACTCATCGTGGGAGGTCCTTCCTAAGAAACACAAAGTCTATCAAGACTCATTTATTATTATTAGACACCTCCAGGGAGTCCAAAGGCTCATCGAGGGAGAGTGTGCCAACAGCATCGAACGATTGGTCCCTTCCAACTACTAACCGCACTCAAACTTACTTAACTGAGCCATTAGTAGCAGAGGCTCTACCATTCGACCAACTGACCTCCCCTCGATGAGTCTTTTCCAGTAGAAACACCACACTGTACAACTACTCGCATTCTATAAATCTCAAACACTCCACAAAGATTGAGGCTGCACACTAGAAACCATCCTAAAAATACTTGATGTTATCCAGAAGACAAATCTAAATAAATGATGCCCACCGATATAGATATTCAGTTTCTGCCTTATGTATCTTGTATAAATATTTCCGCTGACAATGTTTACAAAGAAAAAAAAAAAAAAAAAAATTCAATTTTTGGTTCTCTTGTTTTCTATATGCATGTACTATATCCATCTTCCTCATCACATGAAGATGCTCATAACCCATTGCGTAAAAATTCTATAAGATATCATTTTAACTTAATTGATCAGACTTTATTATTCATACACACTTCCTTAAAGCTTTCACTGGATCCATCTGAACTCTGCAGTCCCTACCTCTTTATTTGAACTTTTTTTTTGTGATTACACAAGAACCACAGCAAACAGCTTATTAGCATTAATTCTCAAACTTCAATATGATGTGCAAACTAGTATGTCATCTCTCTCGATGTGTCCCTGTCTCCCTGGAGGTCTCTCTTAAGAATAATAATAACAAATTTGAATTTGCTATTTTCATTTCAATAAACAAGAATGGCAAGGATTTGACAGGCAATTGACAGGATTTGACATACAGCTGTTGATGATGCAAAGTTAAGTGGGATAATCAGGAATGCTGCTGATATGCAGTTCAATGTTAATAAATGTAGTCATACACTTTGGTGTGATTAGATACCCAATGTCATATTATATTGGTGGGATTATGCTAGAAGAAACTGATCAGGATAGGTATCTTAGTAGATAGCAAGTTGAAGTTCAGGGATCATGTAGCAACAATTGCAAATACAACTCAAAAGATAACAGCAAAGCTGAAACGAACTTTCACATGTAAAAATGCCATTTTGCCTCTTTACAAAGCTTGATAAGACCTCACTTGGACTATTGTGCTCAGGTCTGGTCTCCTGGTTTCTGTTGTGATTCTGATACAGTGGAGAGATTGCAAAGGAGAGTGTTAAAAATGATATCAGGATTGTGGAATACTGATTATGAAGATTATGTGTTGACCTCCCAGATTGAGAATTAGTAGATTGCAGACACTAGCAAACAGGAGAAAGTGGGGTGATACGATTGAGACTTCCAAACTTCTGAAAGGGTCATACAGGATTTCATTTGATGGAATTTTTCATTTTATGGAGAGTGGGGAAAGGAGAAGAGAGCATCCTTGGAACCTGAGAATGAATGCCACTAAGGGGAAGAGAGCTAGATTTTTCTCTCACAGAATAGTGTACAATTGCAGAATGGATTGCCATTGGATGCTGTGAGTACAATCAGTGTGAATGAATGTGTAGTATGTGTCCGTCCTCAATAAGTCCCTTCCCTAACTCCTTGGACGTCTCTTAATAATAAATTTGAATTTATTTCATTTCAAGGACATCAATAAACAAGAATGGCAACTAATTTATTTTTTCTTGTCATTAAACACATTTTTATTTTTGTTCATGCTTGGATACACAACGACTGCATTTGATGTACTAGATGGATATCATCTGGTATCTGTGGAAGAGATGTGGAAAATATTTTCCAAATAAAGAGTAGGTTGATACCTGAAGATGTACTGCACTGTCTTGTTATTTTCGAAATTTTTCAAATTATATATCAAATGTTCAAACAATATATGCAAAAAAGTAATGATAAATACTTGTCAAAAATTGAAGTTTTTATATCGCACAATCTTTGATTCAAAATTTCTCCATTTATTACTTTTATTTCGAGAAACCCAAATTGTTACTTATCTTTATTTATTGATTTATTTATTTTGATTGGGGGGGGGGGGGAAAACCGTTACTGGAACAACCTAAAACAATGATGTATACATCAGGATAGAAAGCATCAATAGAAATTAGACTAGCTGAAGTAAAGAAATACCATGCCGACATTACTGATGTTATCAAGAAAAACCTCTAATTTGAGATTCACGTGATGGTCCCACTGTGTAAAGCTTTGATCAGACCACATTTGGATTTCTGTGCTCAAAATCTGGTCATCAGGATTCAAAGGGGAATGGAGTAACCTCAAAGAGGATGCTGAGACAGATAACAAAAATAGCATCAGGACTATACAATGTTGATTATGAGAACAGACTGAAGGGCATGCAGGCTGCAGAGTTTGGTGGATAAAAGACAAAAGGGGGGGGGGGGAATATGATAGAGACATTTATACTGTTGAAGAGTTATTGTCATGTTAACACTGAGGAGATTTTTTTTTTATGGTAGAATGAGGGGAAGGAGTAAGGACAAGTAGCCATCCCTGGAATTTGCAAAAAGGTGTGGTGAGATAAAGGATAGGAAGTAAGTTTTTTTGCATACAGAATGGTGGGGGCATGGAATGCATTGCCTGAGAGGGCAGTGAACGTGCAGACAGTCGATGAGTTTAAGGAGTAGCATGATACTGTATTGACCTCCCATGATGAGTCTTGTGACTCCACGAAGGTCAGGAAAATAATAATATTCAGAAACAGTGATCAGGAAAAGAAAGGAGTACCTACAGCATTTAATACCAAACACAAAAATATCTTGCAAAAAACTGGCATGCCTGCAGAAGGCAACATAAAGATTAAATTACAGAATGACATGCATTGGCAAAAAATAGTATCAATGGAATTTTTGGCCATGTTTCATGACGATTTTCAATATACATGCAAAAAGTGATAAAAACAAATGAGAATAACAGTTCACATTAAAGCACATGTTAAAATGCATGATATTCATTGCATGTGAAGTGTTCTACCTATAAACTATTTGAATCCAAGGGGGAAAAAAATTATCAAAAAAAAAAAAAATCATTAATACAAAAAAAATGAGGAATAATGCTTAGCATATCCCAAAATCAGGAACTTTTCATAATGAAAAACAGTTAAATTCCACAGCAAGTGGGAGTTAATTATGCTCCCTTGCAATGTTTTAAAAAGGTTATTCTATTTATACATTTAGCTCTTTTCACTATTTCCTTTCCCAGATTTTTTTTTTGTTTTGTTTTTAAACAATCATCTGAAGAAGACAAACACCACAAAAAATTGACGTGTAAACAGAAGACTATATAAAGATTAAATTACAAAATGACACACTGGGTAAAATTATTATTAGCAGAATTTTCAAGGCATGTTTTACGACCATTCTCAATGAATAAAGGAAAATATTTTTTATTCTCCATAAGCGTATCTATTTTATTGTAATTATTTACATGCATGGTTGATCTTTTTTTAATAAACAGATTCATGAAGCTAAAAATCACATACTGTGTATTAATTAGCATATTGCTTGCTTGCTATTTCCACTGAGTTTTATGTGTTTTTTTTTTTATCAACTGATGATTATAATACTGTCTACATAATTGGTGTAAAGTGTTATTATGATAAAGGATGTCGTATCCAAAAATTTCAATGAAAGTTAAACAAGATGAATCAACCCTTTGAATCCCATATCAACTCCAAGAAAATCATTGTTAATATATCAGGCTGTCCACTATCTAAATGAAATCGCTGAGTAAAAAGAATTTGATTTTGCAGTAGCTATGAAAAGTATTCCCATCACAAACTTCATGTGTGATACTGATAAAGGCCTCCATAACATCCCTTATTCTATTGCAAGTAGAATTCATTTTCAGGTAGCATATATATCCTGTTCAAATGTGTACTTCTTCAAGCCAATCTGTCTAGAAATGAAATTTTAGTTCTTTCATCTCTTCACTGTCAACCATAAGATATATTGCAATAAGAATATCATTATAACCAAAGCTGATGTGCTACTGTCATTCATGTTAAAACTATTATGAATGTGGGAATGGATGAACTATCAACCACATATTTTTAAGGAATGTGCACAATAGTTAGCTATGCTCTTGAACTGGTTATTTAATTAAAGTCTTGCAGTGTGTAAGGTTCCTAAGGAGTGGAAAGAAGGCAAAATACTACCACTCCACAGGCATGGTTCTAGGATAGCAGTTTCCAATTAAAAACCAGTCTATACAACTGCAGTTGTAGTCAAAGTGTCAGAGAGAGACTGTTAGGAATATAATACAAGATGGGGTTGATGGACATAGCACTCTTTATGATGATCAGAATAGATATGTAAAGAGTAGGTCTTGTTTTAACAATTCACTTGCATTTTATGATAAGTTAACAAGTGAGTTAGATAAGGAACAATCATATAGAATGATATTCTTGGACTTTGCAAAAGCATTTGATAAACTACCACATGATAAGTTGGTGTACAAGCTGCAGAGAATGGGAATGGATAGCACATTGGTTAGATGGATTGATGATTGGTTCTCTGAAAAATGAGACACCAGCAAGCTGTGTATGATAGAGCAGTGTCTCAAATAAAAGAGGGTAACCAGTGGCATGTCCCAGGGTTCTGTTTTTGGATTCCCTGCTGTTTAACTTGTTTGTAAATGATATCACGTAGACTGACTGGGGATGACTGCTGATGATGCAAAGTTGGGGAGAATTATAAATAGCACTGCTGATGTTAATTCCATTTGGAAAGATTTGAACAGACTTTTGACTTGAACAAAGTAGTTGTATTTTAATATTAATAAGTGCAAGGTATCATTTTGGAGTGAAGAAGTAGAAAGCTGTGTACCATATTGATAGCGCTGTACTGCAGATAGTGGATGAGATTCGAGATCTGGGAGTGATGGTCAAAGTACAATAAATGCGAGTTGCATTACTTAATATAGTCATGTTTATGCCTGTCCAGTGTTCTAAGGTTAAAAACAAATACATTTTAGAAAATATGAAGCACGATGTAGTATGAAGATAAAGAAATTCCAGAAGATTTTTCATGGTTAATAATGCATCACATTTATAAATGAAGATAACTATGTCCATAGCGTATGTCATATCACAGAGAAAGTTCTCATATATTCAGTTACATCACTCCCCACATCTGAAGCTTGAACTTTTTTGCTACAAATATATACATTAATTATGATATTCAAATAATGAAATCATGTAAATGCCATCTATAGAATTTATTTACTGTTGGACTACTAGCTATATCTATAATGTAAGTAATCAGTCTTAAATTCAGTGAGGAAAAACAATTTACTTCTGAATAATATTTTTTAGTCCTAAATTCTTAATTTAGAAAAAAAAAAAAATATATATATATATATATATATAAGAGCTGAAATGTATGCTATGACAGGCAATTGCATCCTAGAGACTACCCCACCCCACAAGTCCTGCTGGTAGCAAATACACGATTCAAGCTGGAATAGATTGCACATTCTTCGGGTTGACTTCCTTGCCTGTACTAACATATCAGTGATCACTACGCGATGAAGTTTTGATTGAGTTGCATAATTTAAGGTGGCCGTCACATTACAGGTTTGAAAACTGTAAGGTAAACAAACAATCGAAAAACACAAATACTTTAGCCTTTCAGTGTTATTCATGAATGTCCTGAAATTTGTATTATCCGTACTTCAAAATGAAACACTGTACAATATCTTGGCGTTAAATTCAATAATAGTAATCACAGCACAGATGACACATGGGGTTAGCTAGTGTCACGCGGAGGTAGCGAAGTTTTCCCCGAAGCCGTTTTTAACTCCGGCAAAGAAGGCAAATCAACACGCAAAAACATGTACATCAGAACACAATAAATGCACTTGACGGATGACATGTAGTCAAATCGGATTTATGAACTAGCCTCTCGCGATAAATCCCACAACTACACGGAATATGAACTATACTATTTAATAAATCCAGCGTTTACAATACAATTAGAAACATGACTTTGGTAATAAACAAATCGGAACTAAAAAATTGATGTGTGTATGAACTTTACCCAATCAGAATCAAAGGAAAAAAAAGTGAGAAACTTGGGGAAGGTGAGAAACTGAAATGAATGCAAAGCCATATTTACAAAAACCATCACAAAAATAATAACATTATAGAAGTCGAGAGAAATAACACACCTAGGTCAATCACAAGGTGAGAAAATAACTTTCCAACAATATGGTGGGTTTCTAGAAATAAACTAACATATGAAGTGCAGAACATTCCTTACCATGGCTGATAAAGCTTCTTATTACATAGATTTGTACTACTTATTTATATTGTAATTCACAATAACACATTTATTTCTTGATTTCAAAATAAAGTGAATGAAACAGGAGTAGCACCACCACGTGGATGATCCCTTCGCCATGAGTGAAAACAGACTATGGAACATTATACTCCCCCACTTCTTTCACGCGAGAATGAACAGGGGGGGATTTTCATTTGTTTGGGGTAAAAAAAAAAAAAAAAGAAAAGAAAAAGAAAAAAAGTCTAGTAGCAACTGGACTATATCTGGAGTCATATTTTTTCAAAATTTCATTTATATAATTTCTATTATTCCAACAATTCTATTTCAAAAACTCAATGCTATTTCAACACTAAAACTATAAAGCAAACCAGGACTTTATTTTCGGGGGGGGAGAAAAGAATATTAGGGGTAAATGCCATTTCAGAAACAAGCCACTACTTTGTTTTCAATTTCATAAAAGTTGAGCCTCAGAATCACATTTCAAAGAAGATAACGAATATGCACCCTTCTGTTGGAAGAGATCTGAATTCGGTATTCGTCCATGACTAGAGGAATTGATATTATTATTATTATTATTATTATTATTATTATTATTATTATTATTATTATTATTATTATTATTATTATTATGTGACACCTCCTGGGAGTCCAAAGACTCATCGAGGGAGAGTGTGCCAATTAGCCTGGGAAGCTCAGAGGAACTGGAGTTTGAACTCCTCAAGAGGAAAGGTTTCTAAGATCGATTCTATTCGCCGATTAGAGGAACTTTTTCTCCTTCGTTCGATCGACCGGCTCCGAATTAGTCGAGTTTTTGCAAGAGAAAGCCAAGGAAACGCAGGTAAATCGACCGTAGACCATACTATTTCAGACAATAAAAATATTGTGCTAGAGTTAAGGACCCGAGATGGTGACATTTGCTAGCCGTCACTTCACTGATTGCCACTAAAAATTAGTCATAGTCTTCAGCGACCTATTTCTGATTGGCTACCAGTAAAGGTTCAACTGCCCACTCAGTCTTGAAAAGTGAAATAGCGCTAAAACGCCATCACCTACTCCCTATAAGGAGAGAAAAGGAGTAACCAAATTTTATATATATATATATATATATTTTTTTTTTTTTTTTCATTTGAATACGCTCATACCAAGTAGTACTGGTGCTTCTCCCGGAAACTAAGTTTGCACCTTGATGAAACTTGCAAACCATCCAGAGAACATGCACAGTTCACAACACAAAACAAATGGAATTATGAAACAGACAGTCAAGTGCAGAGTGGGTGGTTACATGTAAATAGATTGAATAGTGTTGTACAGTGTTTAATTTCTCCCTGCAATGAGGACGGGCAATCCATCGATATGTCTGGTAATAATAATAATAATTAAAGAAAGGAAGAAATATGACAGTTTTTTTTTTCATGAAAATTCGCAGCTCTTACATAAGAGTCAGGAGCCTATATAGCCCAGTGCAAGTAGAATTTGCACTCTGCAGTTCTTGGCTACACAAGAAGAAAGATCTAGGTTCAGTTCTTTTCTCGAAACAAAGAATTATTTTTAAGCCCTTCTTCAACCGCTTCCAGAGGTAGGCGATCCGTTGATACGGGAAAGCGGGTTATTTTCTCTATGAAACCGCTATTTTCGTGATTTTCGTCCGATAAACACAAGTAAATTAAGCGTACAATCCACACTAACACAGATAATGAATATATAGTACTATGATTAGGGACTACGAGATGGTGGCAGTTTCAGCCGTCTCTTCACTAGATGCCATTTAAAATTAATGATATTCTTCGACCACCTATCTCTAATTGACTACTGGTGGAAATAGACCTACCCCTTCAGGCTCCAAAATTTGGTTACGGATGAAAGGCCTCGCATACTCACAATAAAAGAATTAAACGCGATAGACGATTTGAGTATATTTGACAGAAATCTTCTCAGTGTGAATGGGTGATCTCACTTAACCTCCTCCATAGGAAAGCTTTAAAGAAATCAACGCTAGACACAACTGGTATAAAGATAAATTAATGCAATAAAGAAAGTATTGCAAATACTTATGAATAAAATAATTTTTGTTAAGCGCTCTTATTCAAAAAAGTAATTAAATGAAACTATTTAATTGAAGTGACCTGAATGGAGAGGAAACCACCTTCATCTTAGGTAATTAGCTCACACACTGACATCAGACTGGAAACAGGTGAACCTTAATTCAACGCTCCCTAGTGCCGTTTTAACTGGTCAATTATACTGGTTAGCGGTTAGGTCACTTATACTTGGACGAGTGGTTAGCGTATTCGCTCTCCAGCCAAAAGGCTGGGGATTCGAATGCCACTGTGGACATGGATGTTTGTGAGTTTCTGTGAAAACACTAGTGGTGGTAATCGGCGGTAGATGGCGATGGTGCAGATGAAGGCAGTTGCGGTTCGTTGTAGTTGGTGGATTAAGTGGTGGAGAGGGCGAGTTTTTGAGTAGCTGCCCTGAGTCCTTGGACTCCCTGGAGGTGTCACATAATAATAAATATTATTATTATTACTATTATTATTATTATTATCCAGTTCACACGTTCTTTGCACTAGACCAGACTAGCAGCTTGTTCATTGTTATGTTGCTTCTGTGCCGCTTTTCTTCCATGGAAACCCAGAACTTAAAGTTCTTTTCGTACAGTATAAGTGCTCTCCATGGTGTTACTGCGCTCTGGAACTCATCTCGGATGGTCTTTGCTGATTGTAGCCGTGTTGTAAGGCCCTTCTGACCCTGTCAGTCATTTTTGGCTGCCACTTTGGTGTGTTTTCCTAAACTAGGGATGCCAAAACATCTACATTTGTTGATTACATCGCCAACCGTTGATTGTCGATGCTCATGAGCGACATCGGCACGCATGCACAAGCAATCAATGTGACAGCCCACGATAAGACCACTCTCGAAGTCACTGACTTAATGACGTGTTACTAGACCACCTATATTCAAGTGATACAATGAAATACTGCTTTCTGCTATCTGTACACCAGTTTTCATGTTATTAGCAAACATAGAATGTTCCATAACTTCAAATAATAGGGATGACCAGACAATTATTGGATGATCGTTTATGTTGAAATAGAAAGCGTGTGCATAACAACTACTTCGGTTAGAATAATAAAAGTATTTTTATTAATAATAAGATTATATGATTACTTTTGTGCAATTTTTTGCAAATTTTAAATATAATATAGGCAGGCAATTTTATATGCGCAGTCACTGTATTATTAGGAATATAAATGATAAAATAGAGCCTGTGTAGCTCAGTGGATGTGGCGTTTACACACCACGGCGCTTGGCCACACGAAGGAAGACTTGGTTTCGAGTCTAGTCGGCGACTAGAGGAAATTTTAATAAGCCTTTTTTCGACCGGTTCCCGAGTTAGTCGATCTCTGGCACGGGCAAGCGGGTTTTTCGTCCCGTAAACTCAAGAAAATCGACCGCAGAACCCACCATTATTTCAGACATTAAATATATTGTGTTAGGTTTAGGGACCACGAGATGGCGGCACATTTGAGCCGTCTCTCTTCACTGTGTACCGCTTAATTAGTGATAGACTTGGGCCATCTATCTCTGGTTGGTACCAGTGGAGATTGAACTGCCCCCTCAGTCTCCAAAAGTTAGATAGGGCTAAATGGCCTCGCCTACTCCCGTATACGGGAATAAAAAGGCGTTAGCTGATTTTTTTTTTTATAAACGTTAAAATGCAATTGCACAATCAATTTAGACTATTCGTTAATTCACTTTATATATTTTATTAGAAGTACTTCAGTGCATATAAGTAATATATTTTAAGAAGTCATGAAAAATCTGTTTTGGAAGACCTATAATGATTGTTATTATATAAAAATAGTCACTGGTATGCAATGAAAGATCTACTCGGTGGATCTTTCATTGCATACCAGTCCCGTTCCAAAATTTGAATGGGACTGCAATGGCAGGACGTACTCACTTAGAGGGGAAAAAAAAGTGTTATCAGGTTTATTTATTATTATTTATGAGAAAAAAAAATTAAAATTAAATGTATCATTGCATTTGTTTCTGATTTCATTTATATAACTGAATAACTCAGTAATCACCCCCATAAAAAACTTTTAGAGCTCTTCTTTAATTTGTTATTTTTATTTATTATGGACACACAGTGTTACAGCTAACATAAACCTAGACAACCTATGAAACAAAATATGATTATTATTATGTTCTATTTACGAAATAATGAGCACTAGGAACGACGACTTATACTACAAATCTTGTCCTCACCATTTTATAACCAACATAAGACTAATGCAATACTAGTTCGGCCAAATGGCGATGGCCATTAACAAACTGACCAATACAGAAATACACCTTTTGACTTAAACGGCAAATAAGGATATACGTGTGCGCATACAACATCGAAAGATTCCACCAATACATTCATTAAAAAAATAAATTGCGCAATCACTTAATAACTTCTTTAGAAAAAGAATGGAAAATTATTGGAATATCAAGTATAAGGCAACACCTGGAAACACTAGTGATGCAAATCATGCTTATGATATACGATACACAAAACTATATTATGCGCGAAGAACAGTACTGAATAACTACAAAGATATATGTTATGGAGTAAACGGGTTTATTAACAAAGAAATGTATGTTTACACATGATGATAGGTACACTCTCAACTATTCGTGGAATCGTGATAGAATAAAGCATCGACGAATGTAAATGATTACCCGATTTTTATATGAATATATATATATATATATATATATATATACACATACATATATATATATATATATATATATATATACATATATATATATATATATATACGTGTGTGTGTGTGTGTGTGTGTGCGTGCGTGCATATATATATATATATATATATATATATATGTTAAAGATACCAAGCTATTTTAAACCTGGTTTTAATCTATTTCCCAAGTAAGCAAACAGACAAATAAGTGAAGTTTGCGCCTGCAAGTAGTGTACGTCTGGGTGATCCGCAAAGTAGTGCAAGTTTTAGGCAACTCGAGGTAAAGGTGGAATAAGCTCTGATTACTATTCTTAATATTTGCCCTTAATGAAAAGCACATCTCCTTGAGGAGATGTGCTTTTCATTAAGGGTCGAAACCGGTCTGGGTCGAAACCAAGACCGGTTTCGACCTTTATTGAGATTGCATCAGTGGGAGCTCGGCTTAGAAATACCAAGGTTAAGTAATACAGAGCTTATAAGTATTTTACCAAAACAAGTTACCATAAAGTGCTTTGACTTTATTAAATAAAAATCTGAGGATAAGAATAGATGTAGAAAGTTTTTTACCATCGGTTTAATATATGTTAAAGATACCATGCTATTTTAAACCTGGTTTTAATCCATTTCCCAAGTAAGCAAACAGACAAGTAAGACAAAGGCAAGACAATTACGACAAGTAAATGGATTAAAACCAGGTTTAAAATAGCTTGGTATCTCTAACATATATTATACCCAAGGTAAAAACTTTCTACATATATGTCTCATCCTGAGAATTTTATTTAATAAGATCAAAGCACCTTATGATAACTTGCTTTGGAAAAATACTTATAAGCTCTGTAATACTTAACCTTGGAATTTCTCTGCCTAGCTCCCACTGATGAGACCGTAATAAAGGTCGAAACCGGTCTGGGTAGTGTTCCCTTGCGTTTAATGCATAGTATCATACATCTCCTCGAGAAGATGCGCTTTGCATTAAGGGTAAATATTAAGAATAGTGATAAATAGTGAAATTGTGATTCCCCTTTTACCTCGAGTTGCCGAAGACTTGCACTACTTTGCGGGTCACCCAGACTTGCACTACTTGCAGGCGCAAACTTGACTTACTTGTCTGTTTGCTTACTTGGGAAATGGAATTAAAACCAGGTTTAAAATAACTTGGTATCTTTTAACATATATTATATCCAAGGTAAAAACTTTCTACATCTATCGCTCATCCTGAGATTTTTATTTAATAAGATCAAAGCACCTTACGTTAATTTGTTTTGATAAAATACTTATAAGTTCTGTATTACTTAACATTGGTATTTCTAAGCCTGGCTCCCACTGATGAGACCTTAATAAAGGCAATTATATATATATATATATATCCCTTGCATTAAACGCAAGGGAACACTACCCAGACCGGTTGCGACTGGTTTCGATCACTATTCTTAGTATTTCCCATTATGTAAAGCACATCTCACTAAAAGATGTATACTGCAATACTTTATGGGTGGGGTCACTACCCAGACCGGTTTCAACCTTTTTTGAGGTCTCCTCAGTGAGTAGCTAGACCCTAAATACCAAGGATTTAGTAATACAAAGCCTTATCAACTTTACCTATACAAGTTGCCAGAAGGTGTTTTAATTTTTAATAAAAATCTCTGGAGGAGATATAGATGAAAATGAATTTTTAACTTGGGAATATTGTATATTAGGATAACCAAGTAAGTTTTACTCGTAATCCTTTTTACTCCTAATCCCAAGTAAGCAAACAGTTAAGTTTGCGTCTGAAAACCTTGGTATTTAGGGTCTAGCTACTCACTGAGGAGACCTCAAAAAAAGGTTGAAACCGGTCTGGGTAGTGACCCCACCCATAATGTATCGCAGTATACATCTTTTAGTGAGATGTGCTTTACATTATGGGAAATACTAAGAATAGTGATCAGAGCTTTACCCATCTTTACAATGAGTTGCCCTGGTGTTGTACCATCTTTAGACTTGAACTACGTTTCAGGCGCAAACTTAACTGTTTGCTTACTTGGGATTAGGAGTAAAAATAACCAAGCTTATAAACTTACTTGGTTATCCTAATATAAAAATTCATTTTCATATATACATATATATCTGACGCACACATTGCCTCTGTTCAATACTGTCGCACTTGTTACAGGATGTGTTTTCAAAATGTACTGCTGTCTTTTGTGTTAGTACCGTTAATGCAATTTTTAAGTCTCTGTTATTTTTTGTATATTTCTTTGATTGTGATACCTGAAGAAGTTGATCCATTCAACGAAACTAATAGTATCTTTTTAATAAACCATGTCAGCTTAATGAGGTAGTGATTGATACCAATGGAGGGTAACGGATGGCAATGCTGTACCAATGAAGTTTAACTGAGGTTCGGCTGTTGCTGTTACCCCCTTGGGTGATGAGATTCGAGAGTTTTTGAGTTCGCTCTCTTAGGGCTTTTGCCTTAAGGGAGCAAAATTTGAGTCTCCGGGAAGAGTGTTCTCCGGCACGGCCCGCTGAGGGGCTTTGTCGGTGAATTATTTTCCTCGGAATTTGAGCGGTTCGGCTCGGTGGTGGCGTGTGGGTGGAAGGCCATCACTGAGTGGAGCCAACGTTTTTTAAGCGCCTCCGTAGCGCAATTGGAAGAACGACGGTACATTGCGCCCTTCGATTGGAATAGGCCTAAGTTCGATTCTCGTCGCGACGGGAGGAATCTTTATCTGGTTGATTTCAATCGAAGGTGAGTTAGCCGATCTCATATGGAGGTAGCAGGGTTTTTTCTCCCGGAAACTCGGGTTTTTCATCCCGCATACATACAAATCGGCCCATCAGAACACACGCAATTTACAGACAAAAATTACTAGTTGTGGTGGTGTTGGAAGTGGGCGGTAGATGGCGTTGATGGAGATGATTCGTAGTAGAGGTTAGGTGTAGAGAGAATTGTAGATGTCCTCCCACGATGAGTCTTCGGACTCCTTGGAGGTATCAGGAATAATAATAATAATAATAATAATAATAGCTCTTTATCAGTCATTTAAACTAATTAATTATATTTTCTACCGAGTAAAAATGAACAATCACAATGTGTATGTGTGTGTGTGTGTGTGTATGTGTGTGTGTGTGTGTGTGTATGAAAAATGTTAGTTGTCTGTAGAGTTGACACGTGCAACACCTATTGGCACAAATAAATAGAATAATTATAGTATTTATATTAAAACGAAGTTGAAGGTAAATATTTAATAGCATTCGAGAACAATAAAAGAATACAATCATGATTGTCAACAATGTATTATAAATTATTATAATACAGCTATATTGCCTGCTTCATTACTATTATTAGTATTATAAATGTTTTAGAATAAATAGGCTGCAAAGCAAAGGAATTGGTAAACCATATTATTAAGTAATAAATAAAGCCAAAAATAAATACATAATTTTTAAGCGCTAGCAATTGAAAGGACTAGCATACAAGTGCTCTCATCTCGTAATCCCAAACTTTGTATGTTATTATCTGAAATCATGTGGGTTCTAGAGTCTATATTATTATTATTATTATTAGTAGTAGTAGTAGTAGTAGTAGTAGTAGTAGTAGTAGTATCTGTTATACACTTGTAATGCGTTATAAATATTATATACATATAATTACTACAGCAACTATGTATGCAATTCATCTGAGACATAAAAAAAATAAAAAAATAAAAAAAAAAATGTATATAATCCATATTGTAAATACTGTAAATATTATTATTGTATGTAACTTATACTGAGACATAATGAAATGTAAAAAAAAAAGTATTATTATTACTATTGAATTGTGAGTGTAAGCTGCATTACTGCATTGTATCGTGAATTGAGTGCACATTGATGCCAATCCATATTTAGCTAGTTTAAAAAAAAAAATGTATACTCATATTTATAAAATGTACACTGCATTTTGTATATCAAATTTTCGTACTGTACAGAAAAGATAATATGTTTTTCATTGTGTGTGTGCAGATACTCTGTGTGATAGTAAACCTTATCATTTTCATTGTAAAAACAAAAACAAATAAGTCGTTTATAAAAAAAAAAAAAAAAAAAAAAAAAAAATTATTATTATTATTATTATTATTATTATTATTATTATTAGTAGTAGTAGTAGTAGTAGTAGTAGTAGTAGTAGTAGTAGTAGTAGTAGTAGTAGTAGTAGTAGTAGTAGTAGTAGTAGTAGTAGCCGCCTGTGTAGCTCAGTGGATGTGGCGTTTGCATACCACCGCGCTAGGCCGCACGAAGGAAGTCTTGGTTTCGAGTCTAGTCGGCGACTAGAGGAAATTTTTCTAAGCCTTTTTTCGACCGGTTCCCGAGTTAGTCGATCTCTGGCACGGGCAAGCAGGTTTTTCCTCCGGGAAACTCGGGTTTTTCGTCCTGTAAACTCAAGAAAATCGACCGTAGAACCCACATTATTTCAGACATTAAATATATTGTGTTAGGGTTAGAGACCACGAGATGGCGGCACATTTGAGCCGTCTCTCTTCACTGCGTACCGCTTAATTAGTGATAGCCTTGGGCCATCTGTCTCTGATTGGGTACCAGTGGTTATCCAAGACCTCATGAAGTCAAAGATTCATCTGGGTGGTAGATATGCGATGAACACACACACACACACACACACACAACACACACACACACACACACATATTAAAAATAAATAAGTTCACCAAATTTAAAATCAGTGAATTTACTCATTTGTAATTTTGAAAATATATGTGGTAATGAAACAGATTTCATTATTATGTAGGCTGACCATATTTTCTTGAGACAAAAACGGGAGATTGGGATAACAAAAACGGGTCGGGGATTACCTAATATTCTGTATTCATGGAAAAGTAAGACGATAAAAAAAGTTTTATTCTCTCCAATATGTATGGTGATAAAACGACGTTGGTAATTATTGCTTCTAATTTGGTACGTGCTAAAGAAAATTTTGGTTCATAAATTTTATTGATCAATATCGACAAGCTGTCATTTGCGCGAAAACTTTGACTGTGACCCACAGTATGATATGAAGGTAAAAGCTTCAATTGCTGCAATTTTATCACTCGTTATCACCATCGGTCTCACCATAATATAAATAATAATAATAATAATAATAATAATAATAAAATAAAAAAAAAACGAAGCCGTGCTTTCGTCATCCTTATGTTTCTGGCTATGCACATGTTGATGTCACTTCTGCCTCCATGAGCAACGGGAAAATGGACATTACTATTTATTACTATTACTATTATTACGGGCAACTCCAGGGAGTCATTAGACTCATCGAGCGAGGCCCCAAATCATATTCATCACAACTATTTGACATTCATACAGTATCTATCATACCTCGCCTTAAACTCATTCACTGTCACAGCATCCACCACAGACTCAGGGAGCGCATTCCACTCATTCACTACTCTAAAAGTAAAGAACAGAGCTCTAACACCTTTACTAACCACACTTTTGCCCAGTTTCCATGGATGTCCCCTAGTACTCCAACAACCAGCCCTGTTCTCAAAAATATCTTCTGAATTAATTTTATAGAAACCCTTCAGTAATTTGAATGTCTCAATCATATCTCCCCTCCTCCGCTTATCAACCAATTTTTTCAACCCACAAATCCTCAACCTGTTCTCATACGGTTCATTTCACAGACCTGCTATCATCTTGGTCACTCGCCTCTGAATCCTCTCCACCTCCTCCCTATCAAGAAGAAACCTAGGTGACCAAATCTGAGCGCAGTAGTCTAGATGGGGTCTTATCAAGGCTCGATAGAGAGGAACAATAAACTGCTTGTATCTGCTTGTCAACGTATTCTTCAGCAACCAAGTGATTTGATGAGCTGTTTTGGTCACTTTTGCAATATGTCCCCTAAATTTCAATTCCTTATCTACCAACACTCCTAAATCTCGTGCCTCATCAATTTCCTGGAGCAGGGTTCCACCAATGCAGTAAACTGCCGCCAATCTTTTCACCCCAAAATGCATAACCTTACATTTTGCCACATTAAACTGACATCCATTCTCCTTAGCCCAGACCTCCAATCTATCCAAATCATCCTGCAAAATTTTGACGTCATCTGCATTCACTTTTGCCCTAACCAACTTCGCATCATCCGCAAACAAATGAACTGTTCCTCTGAGATCATTTCCTATATCATTTATGAGCAAATTAAACAGCAGTGGTCCAAGAACAGATCCTTGTGGCACACCACTAGTCACAGGCCGTCTTGTGGACTCTACTCCTGAGTAAACCACTCTCTGATATCTCTCCGTCAACCACCCTCCTATCCATCTCACCAACCCTATGTCCATTCCCATATGCTGCAATTTACTGATTAGAATTCCATGTGGAATCCTGTCAAAGGCCTTGGCAAGGTCCAGTAGAATCACCGTAAACCCATTACCCTTATCCAGTTCAGCCGTCACTGTGTTATAATACGTGAGCAAGTTACTGAGGCATGACCTACCCTTCACAAAACCATGCTGTCCCCGATACAGTATCCCATTTTCTTCTATCCAATCTCGTATTTTCCTCTTGACTATTTTCTCTAACACCTTGACAATGATTCCTGATATGCTAATCGGTCGGTAATTTACAACAGCAGTCTTGGAACCACCTTTATGCAGTGGAACTATTTTCCCCTCTTTCCACCCGCTCGGGACTAACCCAGAGCCGAGACTCAAATTAAACAAAATGGTCAAGGGTACTGACAATTCTTTAGCTGCTTCTCGTACTACACGAGCTGGTATACCATCCAATCCCACAGATGTATTGACATTGAGGTTATGCAATAGACTACTCACCTCCACTTCATTAACCACAATTCCCGTGTAATCTACTGGGTTATTCGTTTCTGCAATGTCACCACCTGGATGATATACTTTTGCAAAGTGCTCACTCAGTAACTCAACTGTCTCAACTGATTCAGTTACCTCCCTACCATCGGCATTCTTTAAAATCAATCTACCATGTACATTTTTCCTTTTACTTGCTACACATCTAAAAAACTGTTTAGGATTCTCTTTAGCCTGCATGGCCAATGTTCTTTCGTAATCCTTTTTTGCTTTTCTTACCACACTCGTCACCCTTCTGGCCTGCGCTTTATACCGTTCATGTGCCTGCCGGTCACCCTTCTCCTTAAATTCCCTCCATAGTTGTTTCTTTTTTTGCAACTCAAGCTTAATGGTGTTATTCATCCATTTAACCCCTACTTGATTTATTATTCGGACTCTAGGTATACAGTCAGCCATTGCTTCATGCAAGCACTTCTTAACTACCTCCCATGCACTATCAACTTCTAGTCCATGCAGTTGTACATGCCATGGCACTGAACCAATCAAACTCCTAAGCTTGTCATACTTTCCAGCCCGATAATTCCACATGTACCCTGTCTTAATTGAAAATTCTACACCTTTAGCCACCTCCCAAGTTAAGACCCTATGATCACTCTCACCGATTGGTGGCAATGTGGTCATATTTGTTACAGCCAAATCCTCAGATGTAATTACTAGGTCAAGCACTCTCTGACCCCTAGTATTTTCCACTTTTGTTTCATCACTACACAGCTTGTCCAGTTTTAAAAATTTGAATTCTTTCTGGAGGTCGTCATTAAAACTGCAGTTTCGCCTCTTTGACACTGCATGGATAGACTTAAAGCTTAAAAAAAAATAAAACTTTAAACTTCAAAAATTACGATTAAACTACCGGCATTGAATAACAAAGTCACCGGTTAGTATACAGATAAAACAAAAACTAATGCTACAACAGAAAGACGCCACCTCTGAGACGCGCAAGTGTTGCCAACATGTATTTATTATTTTCTCTGAATAAATCACTGCAGATATCGATATTAAGTAACGAACAATGCGATTCCATGGTTATACAAATTATTGGTATCCATGATATCGATGTACGAATATAGGTTATGAATAATAATTTATGATTGATCAATATTAAAGTATATTTATAGTTTTTATTAAAAACGGTAAAAACTGACATTTTTATTAAAACGACGGGACCGCTGGCAAATATGAAAAAAAAAACGGTACCGTCCCGTTCAAAACGGTACGTATGGTTAGCCTATTTTTATGACACTTATTTAAAGCTAGAGGTTCTTTATTTCATATTTTATTTTTCGATGCGAGGTGGATATCATAATAATAAAAGTATATGTCCTCCTTTATGGATCAATCTTCGTTAGAATTGCAATAATCTAAAGTATAGATGTAGATATAGAGATATGCATAGATTTTTATTTATTTAAGTTTGTCAAAAATGGAAACATATATGACTCAGTGAAAGTGTCATTTACATTCAGATCTAGGCCTCCGAAGAGACATAAGTTCAGCTCTAATTGAACTCATGTCTCTGATGATGTAACATTTCCTAAGCCTCTATTTTACCTCCTCCAGAGGTAGTCGAATTCTGGCACAGGCAGGTCTGTATGTTCAATCTGAAGATCGGGTTTTTTTTTCGTAAGCAGGAAAATCAACCGTACAATGCATATTAATTCACACAAAAACACATTGTGTTAAGGTTAGGGACCATACGCTGACATCTCTTGTTTGCCGTCTCTTCATAACTCTTCAGGCTGTTAGAAATTATTCATAGTCTTTAGGGCATTTATCTCTGCTTGGTCACCGGGGTGATTGTACTGGCCATTTAGTCTCCGGAAGTTAAATCGATGAATGGCCTAGTTTGCTGCCTATAAAGGAATAAAATAGGTTCCCACAATTTTTTTATTAGAAAGTATACCTTTCATTAACCCTACCAACAAACTATTTATATTTTAAAAATAGATATTAAAATCAGATATGCAATCAACATGAGAAACGGACTCAAAGAAGGGGAAAGGATGAATCCTTCTTTTCATACTCTATCCGAGTAAGTATACACTTTTTCTAATAACGAAAAGCGCTCGCAACTGCCATATTCACGTTTTTTTATTAGAACAGTGAGTGTCCATAGTACCAATAGCATTATCAATTGCAATCCGTTCATAATTACTTATGAGCTGAATTTGCAGTGTGTTCAATCCCCCTTCTTTGGAAGGAGAACTGAAACTGAAGTTGCGATGGTTTGGTAAAGCGCCATAAAGTAAGCTTCTTGAAGAAATTTAAGGAGTGGTCTCAGTTGATCCGAGATTTCTTCATAGAACACTAAGTTAAATCCTTCCAGACTTAAAGAGTTGTGCTTCAACATAGATTTACATGTCATTTTCTGTTTTTCCTTGGTTGTAGATTTCTCCAGTTTATTCTGCTCTGCAGAAGAGATTTTGTCCTTCAGTAAATGACGGATTGCATCACGGAAGGTTCAAAGTTAATTTCTACTCGATGGAGCTGATATGTATGTAAGTGATTGTACGTAATTCCAGGCAGTCCAGTTTGATGCCAGAAACACTAGTATACTGATTAAGAGAGAGCTTTTAATCTTATCTCATTGTCTGTTATGTATTTTATTGCATGTATTCTTCATGGCTATTCGCTTGTTTCTTTGATAACTCTTTCCGGATGAATACTCTTCCACTGTCGTAATTACAAAAAGTATCTTCATTACATATACCGAATATGAATCGAAATTGTTGAGCATCGCCGAAATCGATTGAGCTTGGGAAGCTCCTATAATCCTTCTTCTGGTGTAAATATATCATTCAGCATCAAACTGACATGCCTTTGATCCGACCATAAAAAAGTAAACGGAACGAGAAAAGCAGAATATATCTCACTATGTTCAGCTACTAATATATATTGAGTTGGAAGGTGTGCATCCATTTGTATATAGAAGCAAAATTCTAAGACCGTTTACGTATTAATTAAATTACGACAGTTTAGGAGGTGGTTTAATTTAGCACTGTTTCTTGTATTGACAGTAAACGCAATACACTTAAATTATACATAATTAAATATACATGATTTTGTAAAAATTAAACAATAGATGATTACAATACATAAGTTCGCACCTGATGGTCTCCATTAAGTACTTTTTGCATTTTAATTTTGAATAAAACTTATACGATACGAATTCAGGGTTTCTTGTGGTATATCTGAGAACCGCAGCACGTCTTGAATGAAAGATGATAGCTATTGTGTGTGTTCGGTAGGAGGGAGTTCAACGGTAAGTTCTTCATATTCTAGGACGTCGTGTGCCAGAATTTATCCCATCTCACTCTCATGAATCACAGTATATCCTTTGCTGATGGAGTCAAGTGCGATTATATTAAGAACAGTAGTATTTTCTTGGTTTGGCTGTAGTTCTGAGTCAGGAAAATATACAGCTATTGACTTTAGTTGTTTTGCTTATGTATTTTATTTTAATTCATGTCCATTTTCTTTGGGTACTTTGTTATGTACAAGTAATGTGCTTTTTGCATTATGTTCTGAAGTTTTATCTCTAGACCTAATTATATTTCAGATGTGGGTCTTCATCGGCTGAAATTTTCTCGAATGAAACTTGAGATTTGACTGAATTCGGCTTAGAGGTCAGACTTTTGGATTCACTGTTTTTCCATCTAGGAGTTTTAACTGAAAAGTTACCTTTCTTTTAATGTCTATTCTCTGTATTTGATTGTGCACTGCAGTGTCACACGATATCTAGTGACAGTTCTATTGTTTTCCTGATCGTCTCAATGAAAGCACTGTGATTCGACAGATACGAAGTTGTAAATAATTTTCACTATATTCGTTGATGATCGGCAAATTTAAAGAACTTGCATCGTTGTTTAGGAAGTGCGTTATTCCTAGTCTTCGGAAACTTAAGGCTTTTTACGAAATTTAGACTTTGCCTAATGCCTGCTCCGAGAATTCACACTTTTCGTGTCACAGACCGTATTTCTTTACGCACTACCTAAAACATTTATGAGGTATTTCAGAGAGAGAGAGAGAGAATGTTTGACATTATTACTGTAGTGTATAAGCGCTATAGAATCAATCGTTAGGTAATTGACGCCGATGTTAATGCATTGTTACTGCTTTACTTGTGCCCGTGGGATTTTTTTTAAATACCCTTCTATGGTTCGAAAAAGACTGTGTAGCTTTAAGAGTGGCGTTTAAATACGCTGCGCTAGCCACCCGAAAATAGACTTAAATCTGAGTCTAGTCGCTGACCACCTGAACTTATTCGAAACCTTTCTGCGACCAGTTCCAGAAATAACTTGCTCTCTAACAGTGGTAAGGAGATTTTTTTTCCAGGAAATTAAAGATTTTTCGTCCTGTAAACCAAGGAAAAGGCACCCGAGATTTTATGCAATTTCAGTCAATAACATATTTTATTAAGATTACGGCAAGCTGTCTCTTCAGAGGATGCCTCTTAAAATTAGCCATAGACTTTGGACCAGCTTAATTACAAACGAGTGGAGCTTGAAGTTCACGCTCAATTTCCGGAAGGTTTTTTTTTTTTTTAATTCAGATAATGCATTTTATTTCATTAGAGGGACAAGGCAACGTCATTTTAGCCCTAGGTAACGTTTGGAAACTGAGTTGGCAGTTCAATCTCCACTAACTAGTAGCCAATCACGATAGCTGGCCCAGGACTCTTTTTAAGTGGCATTACAGTGAACAGACGACTAACAAGTGTCATCATCTCATGGTCCCTAATCTTATTTCGATATGATGTTGTCTGTAATAATGTGAATAAACGGTCTGTTTTGTTGCGTTTATTGAATGTAAATCTCAGATTCCAGGGAAAAAACAGCGTGCCCGTTACAGAGATCAAATTTCCAGAACACATATCCAAGAAAGGCTTAAAAAAAGTTCTTCTACTAATCGACTAGAATTGAATCTAGCCGCCATTCAGGCAGGCGCTGAGGAATTAAACCGCACTTCCACTTAGCGATACAGATCAACAAAACTTAGATAAGGGTGAAATGACATGTTCTAATCCCTGTAAGAAAATAAAACTCAGGTGAATTTTATTTCTATATAGTTAATGTTAGGCGGGATGGCCAAATGTACATTACTGTCCAAAACGTAAGGACGATTTATTCAGATTATAACCGCAAATTCAGAATATTAAGCTTGTGGCAATTTGCATAAATGACAATTTCATCTAGAAAGCTGGTGCACATTTCGTACCGCAAGACATCCTCAAAAACACGCTCATTTCATGCGGAGTTTTTCGAAACATCCGCATATGTCTGCTTGAAATTGATCCAAACTTTCACACTAACCTGCCATGTTGAGTCGATTACGCATTTTTTTAACAAAAATATGATATATTTTTCCCGAATATGATATATATGCCAATTCCCGAATCTGTAATGAACATATAAGAATTTTTATATAAACTATTACACTTTTTTTATAATGTTAGTCAAGTTGCTTTTAATTTATCTTCCTACATGTTTCGCCAATTTTTCTATCGGTATCTTCAGGGAATGCAAAATTAGAAAGCTATATGGAGGTAACAGACTAGGTTATAACTGATGGTTCTAATTCATACAAAAATTAGAATTGTGCAAGGCAATGCGCGTGTCTCGGGAATGATTTATTTGTTATGACTCATGATGTTATTGTCATGAAAGAAAGTTCATTTCTTTGATGTTTAATGATCTAATTAAAGATTTCCAAATTTCTGGTAAGGTTAGACCTTGATTCTTGTTTAGGTTTTCAGTTGTGCTGGCGACTGTAGCTGCTTCTTTGAAGGTTCTTGAATTGTAGTTATCTTCTATATAGGGCATAAGGCTCTTATCCCACTCAGTGTGATGGTTGGTAGAGGCAAAGTGGCAAGAAAGGCCTGAAATGTCTTGTCTGTTGTTTCTGACATATCCTATGTGTTCCTTCGTCTCGTTTCAATGCTTTTAGAGGTCTGACCTACGTAACTAATACCACACGAGCAAGGTATATTATATACTCCAAAGTGCTTGTAGAAGGGATGAGGGTCTTTCGGTGATCTTAAAAATTTCCGAATAGTGTTGACTGGCTTGAATGCTACTCTGATATTATGTGGTTTTAGAAGGTTAGCCAATTTTTTGGAAATGCTGCTGACAAACGGAACAGTAATAGTACTGATGTATTGGATGTCATCATGTTGTCTATGTGGTGTATCAGTCAAGAGAATCTTGTTGCAGAGTCTTTTTGGATAACCATTTAAAGATAACTCTCTGGATATCGTAGTTAATTCCGTTTTTAGGTCATCTTGGTCTGTTATGTACTGTATAGCTCTTTTCTTGAGCATATGGATAATGCTAAGTTTCTGAGATATGTGATAAGACAAGTTGAAATGGAGGTAACGTCCAGTATTTGTAGGTTTTTTATACACAGATAGGTTGTACTATTATTGGTTTATTCTTTTATTAGGATGTCTAGGAATGGAGTTTTCTATGTTTTTCAATTTCTAATGTGAATTTGATGGTATGGTGGAAACTATTGATTTGATTGAAGTAATCCATTAGTTCTTCTTTCCTATGATCCCAAATGAGAAAGATATCATCAACATATCTGTACCAAATTTTCGGTTTTGGAATGATCTGGGATAAGATTTTATCCTCTAGATCTTCCATGAATAAGTCAGCATAATGAGGAGAAAGGGAACTACTCATGGCTAATCTGGTGAGTTGTTTGTAGACTGTTTTTGCCAAATAAAATAGTTAGAAGTTAAACAGTGATTGAACAAAGTAGTGATGTTTCTTGGGAACAAAATAAGAATAAAATAATAATTTTTATTTTTACTAAAAAAAGAAAGAAATTACACCGTTCAAAGAATATTTCGTTGCCATATATGATCATACCTCATCATTACCGACGCTTCTGGTTCTCATGTAGCTGAGACTATGCAGGTATATTTTGTTGTACTTCTTAGGCAGTGGTGGAAAGGGCATTGACATTGGCATAAACAATTCATAATCAACTTTGATAGCACTAGTATCTACAAAATATCGGTGTCAAAAGTCCTTCACAATAGAAATACCTCGCAACGCCTCTGAGCAAGCTGAACAAGGTACAAGCAAATAAGCAAATATAAACATATTCGCTCAGCAACCACAACTACTCCTCAGTTTACACATAACACAAGCTCGTATACATTTCTCTAATTGCGACGCACTACATAACATTCCGTGTATCGTAAAAACACCGACACAAATCGAATCCCACAAAGGTACTACTTATCGAAATGCTTCTACTGTCAGGAGGAAGTCAATTTCAGGAAGAAATGTCCCTATTTTAGTCATGAGGAAAGAAGAAACAGTTTACCCCAAATTGTTACCTAGCACAGTGAAGAGGCACATCAATCTACTTGCAGTGATACTTAATAGCATAAGAAAAATACAGTCAAATAGGATTAATAAGAATCCAACCAACAGCGCAAACCGAAAGGCAAAAATATCATTACGAATTTCATGATGAAAGTATATGATTTTGGGCTAAACAGCAAGCCATTTTCAAAAATTTCTCTCCATATCATAATAAAACAACCACACGGCATCCAATATGCCGTTCCTCCTTCTGCAGAGATGAATCAGAACAGCAGCAAACAGAAAGCACCGACAGGAAAATAAATAAACAAATAAACAAATAAACCCCAGCTCCGACTCACACAAACTCCCTCCTCTTTATCAGTCTCTAAAAACACAAATCTAAGATCGAAGCTTCACAAGAACTCCCCCTGTCCAATGCAGGAAAGTCGTAATACAAACGTCGTAATACAAAAGTCTTACAACTAAATCTCATCCTATCTCGAGAAAGTCGGATTTACTCACAAATTCACTATCAAAATCAAAATCTGCACTACAAGTTCAAGAGTGTACATTGCAAACCGACGAACCAAAAGATTAGAGCAGAGGTCACCAAGAACCAGCAGAACATACTTCCGGTTTCAAATTTTAGAATAACAATACCGAGGACAGATCTCGATAAACCAAACCAGTCACTCACAACTCATTAAAAACAATCAGGATATTCAGTATCCTGGCTTTAACTGGAAGGAGTTGTGTTTTTCCTCTATGATACAAGTTAGTTTTTCAACAGAAGGAGGCCAAAATGCAGAATTAATGCTACTTCAGGAGAACAACATACCTATCACATCTTAATTTATGTCAAGGGGGCAGGAAATAGCCTTATGAAGAAACCAATCCCCAACTCAGCAACATCGTGGTGTAGGGGTTTGCTTAATTATCAAAGGGATATTCATGCAAACTCAGGATGTTTGACGAAGTATCAGACCATATAATTTCTGCTCACCTATAAATGCCAATCATACGTTCTCCACATCTTCAGCAACATCTGAATACCACAGAGGTATGCTTTGACAATAGATATCCTACCATTCATAGAGCACTTCCTGCAGTTTACTTGGGATATACTATTATAGGTTGCGACTTTATCTGCACCCTTGACCACAAGAAATGAGCTGTGAAGTTACCACTTCTCCTGCATGTCGGTCCTCTCATTCGAGGCATCTGTCTCACAGATTCCTTTATATCAGATTACTTACTTTAATCTTCAACTTTTCGTCATTTCCAATCTACCCAGTAAATAAGTGCCTGCTGAAACTTCGATAATGACCTCCTGTGTGATCCAAAATATGTTGCTGGTATACATTCCTTAATTGGAGAGCTAATGCAATTCAAAGATACGAAAGAACCCATGAAATCATGGTAGCCTAGTCGAATTACTAAAGTATTTTACTCTTCTAGAATAGCCTCCGTAGCTCAGTCGGTATTGACGAAGTCCTTCGGTCGGAAAGACCTGGGTTCAATTCTCGTTAATGACGTGAGGAACTTTTATCTGGTTTCTTTCGACGAAAGTGAGCCCGCAGAAGGGGAAAGCCGACCCTGGAATACACGTATCTACAGACATATGACACATCGGGAGGCATACGACTAACCACCTTATCCCCGGGGAAGGGTATGGAAGGAAGGACAAGTCCGTAACAGGCAACTAGGCCTAATACGTAAAAGGAAGAAGAAGAAGAAGACTCCTCTACACGCACTGGGCAATCCAACAGAGACGCACATGAAGATCCGGGAAATTGAGCACCAACTGCATTAATTCTTAGAAGAAAGTCGATCACATCTGCTCATCTTTCAAGCAGTACAAAAATGGATGAAAGCTGAGCTATAAATTTTTAAACTTCTACCAAATCTCTCTCTCTCTCTCTCTCTCTCTCTCTCTCTTGAAACAAAATTCAAAGAATTCACCAGCATCTCTGCAATCTTTTATATTACCGTTGTATCTGATATACTACACCGCTACAACATCACATATATCTTTAATGTAGTCTCCAAGGAATTTATTACAGAACTTCTGAGAGGAAGAAAAGAATACTTCCAGCTATTCAGAGAAGCCTTGAGAAACTAATCAACCATCAAGAGATAAAATCTTTCTGTAACTCGTTACCAAAACCAAATCAGTAGGCATGAATGGAATCACAGCAGAGTTAGTGCAGGTCCCCTGGGATCTTTTTGGACCACTTCTCCTCTTCCCGAAAACAAACACTGAAGAAAATCTTGCTGTAATGAACTCTGACCACCTACGACATATTACCAATGTCTTTTTCCTGAAAAAAAATCTGAAAAGACCTTCGTAGCTTGAGACTGGTATCTGCAATCAGTGTTATATTTTAAATTATTTCATGAGCCATTACAAACAAATTGAAGCCAACCTTGCCTGATATTATTGGCCACCACTAAACCTACTCTATGCCAATGCGAAGGTTTTGAATACACGACAATCTGCCCATAATCAGGGAGTTTATCTAGATTGCCAATGTTCACAATATGAATCTAGTTCATTAGCCTTTACGAAGAGCAAACTTTGGACAGAATTTTGCATGTGCACTTTTGTTGAGGCTTTGCGAACAAGCAGATATCGTCCCTACATCAGGCAATCACCTTAGTATACATAGATGCACAGTTCTGCTTGTAAATAAACAACCACTTTACTTCTAATTTGACCTATCTATTTGGGACAAGAGAAGGCTGTATACTGTGAGGAACACTGTATCCATTAGCCATAGAACTTTTCCTAGTAAAACTGAATAGCAATCGTACGAAGCCAAATCCCACACACGTAGTGGACTATCACCATATGCCAATGATCTCACAATCTCTATAATAAACAAGAAAGGAATGTACGGAGACACCTCCGGAGCAGGAACCGAAAGTCTTGATCCGAAGAAATGGTTAAATATAATTGTTCAAATGAAGGGGAAAAGAGTAATGGGGTTGCTTATGCAACACCCAATCCTGTAAGATGCTGTACTACACAGTTGCCTCAAACATTTCTGGGGAAACTGTAGAATGTGAAAGCAATTTCGTTTACTCAGAGGCAGAGTGATTATCATAAGCCAGATGGCAACCTCTCAAATCCTAACACTATAGGAATTACCCCTCAATATTAAATTATCAATTCTTCATTTCCTTTGGAACAAAATAAAATGAAAATCCTTCTCAGTACTCTGAAAGGTTATCTGAACTATCTGAAAAGTCAGGCTAATTCTCAATTAAAACTAAGGAGACTTCTTGGAATCAACTTCTTTCTCAAGACCTTGCGACCAATCAACCTAATAACAGATTGCAAAATATTTCCTTTGAAAGGCTAACAGCGTTCCAAACATATGCACCAATAACTTCCAACTGCTAAATTTTCAACGTTAAGCTCTCTCCAGCGGTAGGAAGACCAAACCGTTCGCAAATTAAAAGTATCATTACTATCATGCTTTTGGAATTCCCTCTAGAAATATCCTCTACTGCACATCCGGACAAAAGTTTCTCTACCTTGCTTGTAACTGTAGAATAGAAACTCCAACGAAGAATAGAAATGATCGGCAAACGCCTTTGTCGAACTCACAACAGTGCAAGGCATTGAAATACCCAAATACGTATTCACAAGCAATTCACAAATACGTATTCCTAATTTTCAACATACATCACTGGACATCTATTCACGTCCTCTACACCAACTCCAGGAAAAACTATAGCTCTATGATATAACTGGATCTAATCCTTCCACCTACTTCCACCTCCTCAAATATGAGTACCATCTAAATTCATGTGGAAAGTTCCATACTAGACTTCAGGCATCAAAGCTGACACAGAAATCCAGTAAAGTCCGTGTCACAATATCCTGCCAACGAAAATTATTTGTACAGTTTCTATCTCTTCATTTACTGCAACATACCTGTAACACTGAATCCCACATACCTTACACGTTGTGTAAATGAGGGTGTGAGATATATATTCTGGATACTGGCTCTACTACTACCAATCAATCACACAAAGATTATTAGCATTTACTTGACGCAGACCGTAACAGAAAAAAATATCTAACAACTACGTCTTTATCGCTGCAAAAGCCATCATATACAGTTTCTATATAAAGAAAGAAAGAAGAAGTAAGGCGCTAGAAGTAAGAATTACGCGTGGGTCTCCCAATACAGAGAAAAGATCAACTGGAGCCTATAACGAAAATTTCAAAGGAATTACTACTAGAATAACAGAATATCACCACCACCACCGCTATTGAGAAGGTTGATCCTTATTCTTGTTCTCAACAGAATTGAATCCAACGAGCAGCCTTACCAACACTGAAGAAGGAAATAAGAATTTTCTCATATAATGAGTCCAGTCGAAATATTCACCACCAAATGCACTGATAAATGTCACTCCTCGAGTCCAACAGAATGAGTTTTTTCAATTAAAAAAAAAACAAAATTGCTTGCTCGTGTCAGAGATCGACTAAGAAGTTGAAAATTAGCATAGAAAGTGGTCCTATAGAAATGAACTTAGAACTTTTTTCGGGTGGGGGGGAGTGTCCTATCCATATCGATGCAAACGTCATTTCTAACAGGCTGTCTATATATATATATATATATATATATATATATATATATATATATATATATATATATATATATATATATATATATATATATATATATATATATATATATATATATATATATATATATATATATATATAGAAAGAGTCTGTGTAGCTCAGTGGTAGTGGTGTTTGCGCTCCTCAGCACTAGACTGCCCAATGAAAGAGCATCGGAAATTTGATTTTATCGCTGAGTAGAAACATTTTTTAAGCCTATTTTCGGCTGGTTCCCGTGAATCGATCTTTAACACACGCAAGTGGATTTTCTCCTGGTATCTCGGATTTATCTTCCCGTAATCTCAAAAAATTACAGTAGTGTAAGTACTACACATACACTTTTTCAGACATTAAAACTATTGTGTAGGGTTAGATACCACAAAATAGCGGCTTTTGGTAACTGTCTCTTCACTGCGTGCTGGTTAATTTATTGATAGTCTTTGGCCAACTATTGGCGACTAGTGGAGATTGAATTGTCCGCTCTGACTTCAAAAGTTAGATAGGGCTAAAGTTGCCTCGCCCACCTCCTATAAGGGAATAAAAGCATTAACTCATTTAAAAAATGTAAATAACGACAACGGTTCGAGGTGTTGTCATTATTTGCGTAGCCAATACTCGCCGGGGCAAAGTTATTTTACCTTATTGATATCAATAAGTTTAATGAAAGATATCAGACCTTTGTAAACTATGTTAACTCCATCCCTTAGTTGTACCTTGCAGATAACTTCTTCTTCTGTAGCTTGTCCCACATAAGTAGCGTCGCTGCTTGTAGTGAGTCTCCTCCATATCCTCCTGTCTTGGGCTGTAACCACATCCAAGTTCTGAACTTCTCCTCCACCATCTCCCTCCATCTTCTTTGGCCACCTGCGCTTCCTCCTCCTCCTCTGAATCCATCTGCATGATCTTTCTTCCCACATACTCGTCCTCACTCCTCATCACATCACCAAACCATCTCGACCTTGCCTCCTGTATTTTTGCTCATAAGTTTATACCTTTCACGATTCCCCTTACATAGTCATATCTTAGACCAGGGTTTCTCAAACTGTGTTCCGCGGAAGGTGAATAGGTGTTCCGGGAGAAATTCTGGAATTTGTCATTTTAGTTTTCTATGCATTTTTCATGAATAAATATTTTATAATAAAAATATTCTGGGGAGAATAATATTCAAGAATATGTCGAAACGCACAGACCCAGAACAACTAATAACATATGTGTATCGTTAATTTTCACACATCGGAACCTTTCAACATTTGGGAAAGGGAATGCCGCTGTTTATGACAGGTCATAAAAATTGCCTGCAAGCCCATTACAACAATTGGCCATATCGTCTGTTCTCAAAATGAAATGCAATTGTCAGTGACCAATCAGCAGGGAAGTATAAAGATAATTTTTCCACTGAAATTGAAAATCAAGGTAGTCTGATCCGGTTCTCAAATCTATTACTACTAAATACTTTTTCACAAGTTCGTATTGCAGTGTGTAAGTGCTTATTCTGAAACCGGAGTGCCGTGATTTTTTTTAAAGGAATAGGAATACAGAGTTAAAATGTAATATGAATAAGAGACAAGGCACTTTGTTTAATTTTGTTCTTAAGAAATCTCTTATTGAAGGTGTTTGTGACGGAACAGATAGTGAATAATCCACCTCAAGCCTACAAAGATATCCAGGATGTACAAATCGAGGAGAAAACTACCAGCACACAGAAGAAAAAGTCTGCATTCACTCGTAAGTACTTATAATAATATTATAAATATATTTGGTGATCAGAATGGGATATGCCAATGAAAATCAACACAAATTAATTTAATGTTGTTTGCCTGAAGAAACTACGACATGCTATAAGATTTCATTCGCCCAGTGATTAGCCCAGTAAATTTAAAATGTAACTTATATTTGTCAACATGACACACCGTATACATAAGTGCGCTAATACTCTTTATGATTATGCCATAATTAATTATCAATATTTATGTTAATGTATGAACTTTAAAAAAATTTGGAAAGGTATTTACGAGTAAATTTGTTGGTATAGCAACAGTTATGCTAAAACCTTTAGTTACAGCAAAATGACGCAAAATGATAAATTCAGCTTGCTGTATGATAATTATATTAACTCTAAACCGTCTCTACCAGATAACAAAGTGATAATAAACTATCTAAACACATTTTAACAAAACTTGAGATCTCAGTTCTCAAAAAAGGATTCAATGTTGCCTTAAAACCTACTACTATTCCTAAAATAGAGTGCATCTGCAACTTAGAAAGAGCCATCTCATTGCTTCCACACCCAATAGCTAATGACTTAAGATTAAAAAGCAGCATTATCTTTACTGCTCCGTCAAGATCTCCTAACTCTAACCAAATGGAAAGAAGATCACTACACAAATTAAAGAATAATAAAGACATCATCATACTTAAAGCTGACAAAAGCAACGATACTTTTATCTTAAATACAAAAGATTATGAAGAAAAAATTAAAAATCTATTATCAGACACGTCTGTCTATAACGTTCTCAGTACAGATCCTACTCAAAAAAATCATAACGACACAAATGGAATGACTAACTGGCTTATAGACTTAACAAGAAAGCTAAAATCCATGCACCCGTTGAATCCAAGATTGTATGGCGTTCCTAAAATACATAAAGAAGGTATACCATTACGTCCAATAGTTGATGAAATCTATTCTTTTACTTACCAACTGTCTAAATATCTAGCCAAGATTTTACAACACATTCACAACTCGGATACTTATATTAAAAACTCAAAACATTTTATTTATAAATTAAAAAACATCCCTATCTCTGAAGATGATATACTAGCAAGCCTTGACTTCACATCTTTATTTGCAAATATTCCAGTTGTAGAAGTTATCAACATCTTAGACAACTTGTTCCCAAGAAACATCACTACTTTGTTCAATCATTGTTTAACTTCGAACTATTTCATTTGGCAAAAAACAGTCTACAATAAACTTACCGGATTAGCCATGGGTAGCCCCCCTCTCTCCTTCTTGTGCTGACTTATTCATGGAAGACCTAGTGGTAAAATCGTATCACAAATTACCCCAAAACCAAAAACTTGGTACAGATATGTTGATGACATTTTTATCATTTGGAATCACACAAAAGAAGAACTAATGGATTATCTCAACCAAATCAATAGTTTACACCATACCATCAAATTCACATTAGAAATTGAAAAAGATTATAAACTTCCATTCCTAGACATCCTAATAAAGAAAAAAAAAGCCAATAACAGTATCAACCTGTCTGTGTATAGAAAACCTACGAATACTGGACATTACATCCATTTCAACTCATCGCATCATATATCCCAGAAACTTAGCATTATCCATATGCTTAAGAAAAGAGCTATACATTACAGAACAGACCAAGATGACTTACAAAAATAATTAACTACAATATTCAGAAAGCTATCCTTAAATGGTTATCCAAAAAGACTCTGCAACAAGATTCTCTTTTCAGATATACCACAAAGACAACGTAATGACACCCGATACATCAGCACTATAACTATTCCATTTGTCAGCAGCATTTCCAAAAAATTGGCTATCCTTCTAAAACTACACAATATTAGAGTAGCATTCAAGCCAGTCAATACTATTCGGAAATTTTTAAGATCACCGAAAGACCCTCATCCATTCTACAAGTACTATGGAGTATATAATATACCTCGCTCCTGTGGTGTTAGTTACGTAGGTCAGACCTCTAGAAGCATCGAAACGAGACAGAAGGAACACATAGGATATGTCAGAAACAACAGACAAGATATTACAGGCCTTTCTTGACACTTTGCCTCTACCAACTATCTGATTGAGTGGGATAAGAGTCATATGCCTTATATAGAAGGGAATTACCATTCCAAAACCTTCAAGAAGGCTGCTACGGTTGCCCGTTCAACAGGAAACCTAAATAAGAATTAAGGTCTAATCCTAATGGAAATTTGGAAAGCTTTAATCAGATCACTAAACATCAAAGAAATGAATTTTCACGCCAATTACATTATGTCTCGCAACAAATAAATCATGTTCCCGAGACACATGCATTGTCTCGCACAATACTAATTTTGTATGAATTAGAACTGTCAGTTAAAAACCTAGTCTGTTACCTTCATATAGCTTACCAATTGTATTCCCTGAAGACGCCGATAGCAAAAATCGGTGAAACATGTAGGACGATAAATTAAAACTCACTTGACTAACCTTCAAAAATAAAAGTTATAGTTATACTTCCTTTTATAACAACATATATTAATGCGAGGCAGGATTTTCATATTATGCTGCAACCAAATCAAAGTCCAGGAAGAGACTCGACACTACACCAAATATGAGAATTCAACTTTCTAATATTGTGCCTGATATCAAAAGAATTTGTAATTCAAAGACCCAAAAACTTCGGAGTCATTAAGAACTTAATTTGCAATATACGTGTTTTACTATTTTTATGTGTTTTGTTTTTACTAATTAACATTTGACAATAAATGATTTTTTTTTTTTTTTTCTTAACGCTTAGATTTACTGATTTATTTTATTTATATTGACCTACCCTACGAAATCAGCACACAGGAGAAAAAGTCTGCATTCACTCGTAAGTACTTATAATAATATTATAAACTTTTGGTGATCAGAATGGGATATGTTAATGAAAATCAGCACAAATTAATTTAATGATGGTTTAGTCGATGTTTAATTAATTATTAATTAATACTTATTTATCGATTATTAATTAACAATAAAATAAGCTAAATTACCAATTAATTATTAATTAATACATTACAAAATAACCAAGGTGTTCCGTGAACATTTCAGGATTTGTGAAGTGTTCTGTCGTAGAAAAAGTTTGAGAAACCCTGTCTTAGACGATCCTTTCTGGTCACACCGTATGTCCATTTAAGCATTCTCATCTCCGCTATCACTGTCCTGCTAATGCTCTTTTCCTCAGGACCACAGTTTCCATAGCATACGTCATAACTGGTCTCACTATTTTCCTGTAGATTTTACCTTTTAGATTGATTGGCATCCTCTTATCGCACAGCACTTCAGCCATCTCTCTCCAGTTCCTCCATCCTGCAACCCACTTCCATCTGAGCCTCTCCATCCTCTTTCACTGATGAACCTAAGTAATTAAGTCACTGACCTTCCTGATGACATTTCCTTCCAGCTCCAGCTCTGTCTTCTGGCTTCCATTCACTTTGCAACACATATTATTATTATTATTATTATTATTATTATTATTATTATTATTATTATTATTATTATTATTAATATTATTATTTGACACCTCCAGGGCGTCAAAGACTCATCGAGGGAGAGTGTGCCAACAGCATCAAACGATTGTTCGATGCTGTTGGCACAACAACTACTAACCCTTTCAACTACTAACTGCGCTCAAACTTACTTAACTGAGCCATTAGTAGAAGAGGCTCTACCAATCGGCCAACCTTTACTCTGTCTTATTTCTGCTCAGTCTCATAACTCTCTCTTTCAGTAATTTTCTCTAACTTTCCAGTTTAGCTGCACACTTCTTCTCTTGATCCTCCGTCACAATATTAAACAGGAAAGGACTTAATGTTGACTCTTGATGCAATCCAACTATCAGTTGAAAATTTCTTTTCTGAAGGGCGATTTGTCTATACGCGGAATGAAAAACCCGAGTTAATGAGGAGAAAAACCCTGCTACCACCGTATGAGATCGGCTATCTTAGGGTGTGCTTTTTTTGCAGAAATAGAAATTATTGTTTTTTGTATTGTTTATTTAACTATTTATCTGAATACATTCTTGCTATTTTATTTAATGATTTCTCTGAATATTTCTTTCTATATATACAAACAATGCATGTAATAAAAGCCTCTGGTAGGAAGAAGAAAAACTCTCCGTGCTACTATCAGTAACAGTAATAGTTAATTACTATTAATTCAATACCATTTCCTTTCTGCGTTAATGAGCCATATTTGTAATAATATCCAATCTCAAAGTCCTAATTTCTTTTTTCCGAAAATGATTCTAGAAATCATATCTTCACCCGTTTGGGGGCATCTGTGTCTGTTTTCTATTATGTTTGTTTATGTTGGAAATGCTGAAACGAAGTTTGTATCCTTGTAGCTAGTAGTTTTACTGTAATTATGTGAATAGTATGTTGTTTAAGCAGTTGTGTCCCCAGTAGCGTCGTAATTAAGTCATGTTTTATAATTTTTCATGTATGAACATCTTAAAGCAAAAGGACTAGTATGCTATTTCACATACTCAGGCCTCATATGCGTCAGAATTGCCGATGACTATAACATCTGTATTTATGGAAGAGGTTAGCAGCTCCTGATGTTAGAGAAATGGAAAGTGTAGGTGAATTTGAATATAACACAAAGGATTTAATCGGGCACGGCGCCTTTGCTGTTGTCTTTAAGGGACGATACAGAAAGGTAACTTCATTTTTTCCTATTCCTAAGTTACTTTGTATTGCCGATGCGTGTGATTTGAAAATTTGTTGATTATAAACGCATTTTCCAAACCATTGTTTAATATTTTTTTTTTTTGCGATCTCATTTATCATTGAATTGCAATTTTTTAATTGAATTTGATGACTATACATCGGCTTCAAAGATCTCATAACTTCATTCATAGCTATTAAAACTGAAGGATGCTGAACGTATATGAGAGATGCGAATGTAACAATTTTTTTCTTTGTCAATAAGTAAATTATACTTGACAAGAAATTACATTCATGTTATTATCTTTTATCCAAGTGTGAGTAAACAAAAGGGCATGCAAGCATCTCCGCGACTTCACATCAGTAACAAGAATCTAGTTTACTTTCAAGTGTAATTTGTACGATTAAACACACAAACATGTTGGGCCCATAATCGAGAGGTTTGTTGGTCGACCAATAGTATTTTACTACCGTGTATGGGAAGAGGTAAACGAGGAACTTGTTCACATTGGATTTCAAGGCCTGTGAATTGTATTCCTGGGAGGGAAGGATGTTCTCAAATACAGCAGTGGTAGGAATGGAGGGGGAAAGAGAAACTTGTTCTCCAAGTATAGAATTTGATTGTGAAGGGATGTTGGATGGTTCTTGCATCGTTTTCAGTGTGTTTAGTAGAGAGGGAGGAATTATTGATGTTACTTCTGATGAACATTTGCCATAGAAATATTTATAGAAGATGCTTGTAGTGGATATTAGACACCCTTGCAAGAGTGGTTGAAATGTGTTAGTAAGAGATGAGCTGCTAATCAGTCTGACTGCTCTCTTTTGTATTGCACAGAGTAATTTTATGGAGCTCTTACATCTACTCAGATATACAAGCAGTACTCACTGGATGTGCAGATTTGTACAGGGTTAATAGTTGTTGGGGTAAAGTAATGCCATGAACAAAAGAGAAATTCTGATTTTCTGGATGCTGAGGAGACAATGGTTGTAATATAGATAATGGCTCCCACTGACTAGACCTCAATAAATGTCAAAACCGGTCTGGGTAGTGGCCTTTCCCTTAATGCATAGCATCATACATGTCCGCAAAGAGATGTGCTGTGCGTTATGGGAGATACTAAGGGAAGTGATCAGAGCTTACTCCAACTTTACCACGAGTTGCCTCAGACCTGAAAATACTTCAGGTGCAAACTTGACTTACCTGCTTGTTTGCTTACTTGGGAAAAAAGGATTAAAACCTTTGCTTGGTATCTTTAACATATGGTATACCCAAGGTAAAAAACTTTCTACATCTTTCTCTCATCCTGAGATTTTTATTTAATAAGATCAAAGCACCTTGTGGCAACTTGTATAGGTAAAATTTATAAGTTCTGCATTACTTCAACCTTGGCATCTCAGAGTCTGGCTCCCACTGACGAGACCTCAATAAAGGTCGAAACCGGTCTGGGTAGTGTCCCTTCCCTTAATGCATAGCATCATACATGTCTGCAAGGAGATGTGCTTTACATTATGGGAGATACTAAGGAAAGTGATCAGAGCTTACTCAACCTTTACCACGAGTTGCCTCAGACCTGAAAATACTTCAGGCGCAAACTTGACTTACCTGCTTGTTTGCTTACTTGGGAAAAAAGGATTAAAACCTTCGCTTGGTATCTTTAACATATGGTATACCCAAGGTAAAAAACTTTCTACATCTTTCACTCATCCTGAGATTTTTATTTAATAAGATCAAAGCACCTTGTGACAACTTGTATAGGTAAAATTTATAAGTTCTGCATTACTTCAACCTGGGCATCTCAGAGTCTGGCTCCCACTGACGAGACCTCAATAAAGGTCGAAACCGGTCTGGGTAGTGTCCCTTCCCTTAATGCATAGCATCATACATGTCTGCAAGGAGATGTGCTTTACATTATGGGAGATACTAAGGAAAGTGATCAGAGCTTACTCAATCTTTACCACGAGTTGCCTCAGACCTGAAAATACTTCAGGCGCAAACTTGACTTACCTGCTTGTTTGCTTACTTTGGAAAAAGGATTAAAACCAAGTTTAAAAAATTGCTTGGTATCTTTAATGGTTGTAATATGTTTATATCAATAGATTTGATGTCAAGGTAATCCCAAGAAGCAAGATTTCATCTTGCATAGAGATTTGGCTGTTGTCAAAGGCAAGGCTGGGATAATATATATATATTTTATTTATTTTTTTTTGTGGAAATAGGTAGAGCTGCATTTTGCAGGTTTTGAAATTGACAAGGTTATCTAAGCCCCATTGAAGAATGGTTTGGAAATCCGAAGTTCTAACTCTGTGAGTTGTTGGTTGGTTTGGTGCGAGTTTTGTCAAGTAAGAAAGAGGAATGTAGTGTTACTGTTGTCAGCAAAATTATAGTAGGTCGTTGATGTATAGAAGAATCAGGGTTAGTGAGAGGACAGAACCTTGTGTGACTCCAGCATTAGTTGCATAGTTAGAAGATACAGCCATCACACATAATCTACACCCAATGAGAAAACTGGCAATCTAGTTGCAGAAATCATTTGATAGGCCAAATGATGGAAGCTCACTTAATAGACCCTTGTGCCAGACCTGATCAAAAGCCTTGGAGATATCTAGTGCAGCCACTTGGGATTTGCCAAACTTTTTCATGGTACTTACCTAGAGTTTTGTGACAAATGAGTAGATCTCCTGTTGAATGATATTGGCCAAATTCAAACTGCTGGTCATTTATTAGTTGAATACTTTGAAGGTAATATGGGGGTTGGCTGTTGATGCTTCTCTCAATTTCTTTGGAGAGGACTGAGGTTAGAGAGAGAGAGAGAGATTGGGTGGTATTTTGATAGTAAGGATCTATCACCCTTCTTGAGAATAGATTGGACATGGGCTAATTTCCAGGGTATAAGGTAGATACCAGTGGAGTAAGAGAGCATAAAGTGGCAGCATAGGAGTCAACTCTGCAGCCCAAATCTTCAGTACAATACTCTGGATTAGAGATAGATGTTGGAAGTTAAAGATGCCAAGAAATTATATTCTTGGTTTAATCCTTTATCCAAGTGTATGCAAACATAGCTTGTGTGCATGAAGCATCTTCATTACTAGGCTTGTACATTGTACATGTACCAAAAGGCTACTGAATTCACATCACTTGCCTTAGTATCCCATAATGCAAAGCACATATCCTTATTGACATGTATAATGCTATGCATTATGGGATGAGTCACCGCCCAGACTGGTTTCGACCTTTATTGAGGTCTCATCAATGATAGCCAAACCCAGAAGGGATACATAGGTTAAAGTAATGCAGAAGTCTTATTTCCATATATGAGTAGCCAAAAGGTGTCACACATTATTAAAATACTCTGGATTAGAGATAGTTGTTGGAAGTTTTTCCACTTGGTTATATTATAAATTAAAGATGCCAAGAAATTATATTCTTGGTTTAATCCTTTATCCAAGTGTAAGCAAACAAAGTTTGCACCTGAAATAACTTTGCAGTGTGAAGAGGAAAGATTGAGAATATGTAATTTGCACAGTCTGGTGGACAGGAGGAAGAGGGGGGGGAGATATGATAGAGACCTACAAGTTGATAAGGGGTTGTTCTAGGATCAGTGCTGGAGAAGTTTTACAGAGAATAGTGGGAAATCAGGGAAGAACCAGAGGTCATCCCTGGAAACTGTATAAAGCGTGTATATGTGCAGAGTCTTTGGCTCCATGAGGTCTTGGGTAATAATAATAATAATATATAAACAACAGGAAGGAACATCAGTGGGCTCACCCTTATCACCTAACTTAGTCAACTTTTTTCTTGAACACCTAGAAGATAGAATTTTCGCTCTCAAACTCAAAAGGAGTTTGAGTGGCCAGTGAAGGGATGGATGGGTAGACAAGAATCTTGATATTTTATATGTGGGACTGCCTATAGAATCCTCAATCATGACTCAAATCCAACAATGTGGCTACACTACGCCAATGATGTCTTTGCAGTTTGGAGTCGCACAGAACCAGAACTCTACTCATTTCTACAAAAAATCAGCACACTTCATTCTCATATCAAGTTCACACTAGAAAAGGAATCATCAGCAGGTGTGTAGACAAGAATCTTGATATTTTATATGTGCGACTGCCTATAGAATCCTCAATCATGACTCAAATCCAACAATGTGGCTACACTATGCCAGTGATGTCTTTGCAGTTTGGAGTCGCACAGAACCAGAACTCTACTCATTTCTACAAAAAATCAGCACACTTCATTCTCATATCAAGTTCACACTAGAAAAGGAATCATCAGCAGGTGTCTTGATGTACACATCTAGCACGAACAAGATTGATCCATTTCCACTTCCATCTACAAAAATTTTTTCAGGTCATCTGCTCACTATCCATCTCAAAAATATGGCAACATAAAATCTTTAGTATCTAGAGCACAAAAGATTTGTTCTTTTGAAGAATCCCTAAAACAAGAATTGGAAATTATCAAAGAAACAGCATTACTAAATGAATATAATCCAATAACAACCCAAAAAATAATTAATCACTTTTCTAAAAATTGACCCAGACAAAAAGAAGCTCACAAGACTTCCATTCCATATATTAAAGGCTTCTCTGAACATGTGGCAAAAATTATGAGGAAAAAAATATTAATTCATTGCTACTTACAAACCCATCAACTAAATTCACATCTTGCTACCTTCTCCAAAAGACAAACCCTCACCAATGATGCTACCTAGCATATATTAAGTACCATGTTCATGTAACCTGTCTTATTATGGACAAACAGGAAGATCTATAAATAAACGTATCTCTGAACATCAAGACCATCCGCCTTATCGAACCTCACAAATCTGGCCTTGCACAACATGGAATCGAAAATGCTAACCACATTAATATATAAACGTTCATGTTTATACATGAATATATGTTACTACATAGATTCATATATAAACATTAATGGTTATATAAAGAAAGTGCTCAAGCCTTACTTAATATAGCTAATCTTAATTGAAATGGCTGTCTCACTTCAAAAACCTCAGTTGCATTGAATAATTTATCTGCTATATTTTATTTTAAGTAATTTAATTTCAACCCAGTACTTTTTTATCCATGAATGCGTGACTGTATACGTAGAGGGGTTCCAATTTAAGCATGCACCTACTGTTTTTTATTTTTTTGAATTAAATTCCTATTGTTGTTCATTAGCGGATGATGTCTTTTGATACATAAGATGAAATATTTACATAATAAAGTTATTTACTATGGCATACACGTTATTCTATAGTGAGAGAGGACACATACCACGTGCACCAGCCATCATATTTATTCTTTAATTCATTTATGCTACTTACATACACAGTATCCAATCATGCATCACTCTATGAGAGAAAAATCTAGCCCTCATCACTTTCTTAGTGGTATTCATTCTCAGCTTCCAAGGATGTTCTCTTGTCCTTTGCCCATTTTCGATAAAATTAACAATTAAGATTAACAAATAACATTACAATGATGATGATCAGCCTGCCTTTTCCACCCACTACAGGGTGAATGTCTCTGCCATTGCAGGAGGGTTGAGGGTTGGATGAATGAATATATGAAGGTGAAAGACAATCACAAATATCCATGCCCTTGGTGGGATTCGAACCTGCAGCCTCTTCGCTGGAGAGCGGATATGCTAACCATTCGGTCAACCAGGCTGGCAACATTACAATAGAAGAATTAATTGAAGCATGAAAAGAAATGGAAAATATGCAGGAAATGAATTTCACTAACAATTTCTTATTTTAATAAACAAAATGTATAACACAGGAAGAATACCCAATGAATGGAATCGTGCAACTGTGATTCCATCTTTAAAATAGAAAGTAAGGATAACTGTGACAGTTATTATTATTATATGCTATCTCATGGAGTTCGGAGACTCATAATGGAGACCCAAACTAACAATTATACACACCAATTAAAAATACCAAGAAATTATATTCTTGGTTTAATCCTTTATCCAAGTGTAAGCAAAGGAAGTTTGTACCTGTAGTATTTTCAGGACTGGAAAATTCATATATAGAGGCTAATGACTTCACATCACTTGCTTTAGTATCCCATAATGCAAAGCACATATCCTTATGGGCATGTATAATGCTCTGCATTATGGCAGTGTTTCTCAAAGTGTGGTATGCATACCCCCAGGGGGGGGGTATGTGACAATTTTCAGCTATGCATTATTAACGCACAGAATCATTATATTTCTCAACAAATAGTGTAATTAGAGACAACTGGGATAAAAAAACGGCACTAACTAATGAATCACATCTCCCCTCCAACAGAAACTGCTGTATAGACTCGAGCAAAACCACATGTTGCCGGTGCAACATATGGTTTTGCTTGATACCACCCCGTCGTGAATGTGTTAAAACTAAGAAATATATATAGTGAATGTGTTTCAGATATTATGGAATTCATTTGAAGATAATTATCATTTCAACTCAACTGTTGAAATGCTAGTTTGTCTTTGGTTCATGCAATCTTTTGTTAATACCGCACCAATCATATGCACTTCTTCATAGCTGCTCTACGTATCTCAAGTCTTGTAAATTACTGGTAATTTTTGCTTGAAATAATGGGAAAGAAGATGAAGCTATTTGAGTAGATAACTTTGACAATGCACACAAGGAAACTGTTAGGAAATTGTTATCAAGGCTCGATACAAAGGAACAATAACTTGCTTGTCTCTTCTCGTCAAATTATTCTTCAGCATCCAAGTGATTTGATGAGCTGATTTAGCCACTTTTGCAATATGCCTCCTAAACTTCAATTCCCTATCCACCAACACTCCCAAGTCCCTGGCCTCATCAATCTCCTGGAGTATATAGTTCCACCAATGTGATATACTACTGCTAATCTTTTCACCCCAAAATGCATAACCTTACCTTTTGCCACATTAAATTGACATCCATTCTCCTTAGCCCAGACCTCCAATCTATCCAAATCATCCTGCAAAATTTTGACATCTTCTGCATTCACTATTGCCCTACCCAACTTTGCATCATCAGCGAACAAATGAACTGTTCCTCTGAGATCCTTTCCTATATCGTTAATGAACAAATTAAACAGCAGTGGTCCATGGACAGAACCCTGCAGCACACCACTAGTCACAGGCCGTCTTTTGGACTCTACTCCTGAATAAACTACTCTCTGATATCTCTCCATCAACCACCCTCCTATCCATCTTACCAACCCTATATCCATTTCCATATGTTGCAGTTTATGGATTAGAATTCCATGTGGTATCCTGTCAAAGGCCTTAGCCAGGTCCAGCAGTATCACTGTAAACCTATTACCCTTATCCAGTTCAGCCGTCACTGTGTTATAAAAACTGAGCAAGTTACTGAGGCATAATCTACCCTTAACAAAACCATGCTGTCCCCCATACAGTATCTCATTTTCATCAATCCATTCCTGTATTTTTCCCTTGACTACTTTCTCCAAGACCTTGAAACGACTCCTTATACACTGATCGGTCAGTAATTTGCAACAGTAGTCTGAGATCCTCCTTTATGCAGTGGAACTATTTTTCCCTCTTTCCACCCCTTCGGGACTAAACCAGACCCGAGACTCAGATTAAACAATAAGGTCAATGGCACTGACAATTCTTTAGCCGCTTCACGTAAGACCCGTGCTGGTATACCATCCAATCCCACAGATGTATTCACATTAAGGTTCTGTAACAGACTATTCACCTCCACTTCATTCACCACAGTTCCCATATAAACTAATGGTTCCTTCATTCCTTCAATGTCACTACCTGGATGATATGCTCTTGCAAATGTGAAAACTCTTGAACACATTATATATGATACATCATATGTAATGTTTTCAACTAGAAGTGCATAAACTTACATTTTGCAACATTAAATTGACAATTATTATCCTTTTGTCAAAATGAAGCTGTTCAATTTAAGTCTCAACTCTGGCAGTATTCCATGGGAATGGAAAGAGGATGAGACAGTTCCATTGCATAAAGGCAGATCCAAGACAGTGATAACAAACAAGAGACCAATTAACATATCAGGAGTGGTTGATAAAGTATTGGAAAAGTTGGTACTCATTAATTTGTATACCAGTGATATAGGGTAAGATTTCAGAGGGGATGTTCAGTTGTTTGCAGATGCAAAAATGGGGAGAGCAACAGTTGATAAAAGTTATGAGTTAAAGTGGATAAATGTGGTGATGCCAATTTATTTAAATCATCCTGCAGGATGATTTAAATAAATTCCCTTGGAATCCTGCCAGAGCTGAGACTTAAATTGAAAAACTTCATTAGAAGCAGTACCAATGTGCTCTTGCACATTCATGTATTACATGGGCTGCCATGATATGCCATCCAGTTCCACTGCCAGTGCTAAGTCTGAGTATGAAAAGAAACTGATTCTGCATGTAAAAGAAAAATGATTATGAAAGAATAACTCTACCAAATGCAGATGGGTGACAGATGCAGAAGAGACTATTCAACTAATGAGTACCTATTTGTTAAATGCTATCAATCTGATGTATGCAACATTGTGCTCACTTCTACTTCTTCACTGGATTAAGAAACTTGTGTATGAGGAGGTACTAGAACTGTTGCACAAACTGAATAAGAATTCAGCAATATGAGCTGATGGAATATTAGCACGAGTGCTAAAAGAGTGTTCATCTGAACTGGCTATTCTGTTGACCACTGTATATGATTTGAGTCTCAGAACAGGGAAGATTCTACAGGCGTGGAAAGAATATATGGTAATCCCAGTTAGCAAGGGTGGTGCAAAGACTGATGTATTCATTTATTGACCTATCAGTATTTCTGGAGTGGTAGTGAAGATTTTGGAAAAGTTGGTTAGGGCTCGCATTCAGAAATGGATTGACAGAGAACCATACTTCACAATGAACAGCATGGGTTTACTAATGGAAGTCATGTTTGAGCAGCTTGCTGACATTCTATAATAATGTCATTGATTGAGAGACGAGTGAAATGGATACATCATGATACTTTTGGATTTTGCTAAGGCTTTTGACAGGATCCAGCATGGAAGACTGTTGCATAGATTGAAGAATATGGGATTGGGTTATAAAATATTGACCTGGATAAGAGGATGGCTGACTGACAGATATCAAAAACTGATATATGGGGGATATGAGTCTGCAAGAGTTAAATTTAAGATAACCAGTGGTGCACCACAAGGATCAGTTCTTGGTCCATTGTTATTCAGTCTGTACATTAATGACATTGGGAAGGATATAGCATGTGATATACAGCTATTTGCTGATGATGCAATCAGGAATGCGACAGAAAGTTGAAGTTCGAGGGCTATATAGCAAAGATTGCAAATGCAACTCAGAGAATAATTGTAATTCTGAAGTAAATCTTGATATGTAAAGATAAGAAAGTCACTTTGCCTCTTTACAAGGCCTTGATAAGACCACCTAAGCTATTGTACTCAGGTCTGGTCTCCAGGTTTCTGTGGTGATTTTGATACAGTGGAGAGAGTACAAATGAGTGTGTTAGAAATGATATCAGGATTGTGGAATACTGATTATGAAAATTTGATTGAAAATTTGTACACTGCAGACACTAGCAAAAAGGGGAAAGAGGAGTGATATGATTCAGATTTACAAACTTCTGAAGGGGACATAGACGATTTCAGTAGATGGAATTTTTCGTTTTACGGAGGGTGGAGGAAGAATTATAGGGCATCCTTAGAAGTTGAGAATAAATATGATCAAGAAGAGAATGACAGCTAGATTTTTCTCTCATAGAGTGGTGCTTGATTGGAATGGATTGCCATTGGTTGTGTATGCAAATAGTGAATGAATTCAGGAACAATTATGAAAGCTGATGCAGGTATAGTATGTCACCTCTTTAAATGAAACCTGATTCCCTGGAGGTCTCTCTTAATGATGACATAAGACTGATATCCTACATATATTGCAACCAAACTGCAAACATATAAATGAACATTGAACTGTCTGAAACTTTCTATACAAAAAGGTGTTATGTAGTGATTTATGCTCTCTCCTCTTCTGTTCAATTGCTATGAAGAAATTCTTATGAAGAAATTTTTGAGGGTATGGAAAAACTGGACAGTGTAAAAATAGGAGGAAGAAGTATAAATAATCTTCGTTATGGAGACAATACTGGTATTAATTGCTGAAAAAGAAGAAGGCTAGCAAAATAACTTCTGCTAGCCGTCTTCATAGCATACTTAGCATACTATACTATAATGGAGCAAATAAATACACAGTATAAAATATGGCCCTACATTAAATTCCAAAGAATCTAAAGTTATGATAGTAAGGAGAGAAATATACTCAAAGTTAAAAATTAAAGTTGAAAACTAAAGTATAAAATAAGTTAAATAAATAAATCAAGTGTCCTAAATACACTTATTTAGGACATTTAATTATGGAGAATGGGAAATGCAAAATGCAAAAGAGAGATTAGAAGAAGAATACAAATTGCAAAATCAACCTTTAACAGAATGAAAAATATACTCACATCTACAGAAATAAGAAGAAAAAACAATTGATATATTTCTGCTCCATAGGGAAAAAAAAAAAAAATCTGTTGAGCAGCAACATGTAACAAACAAGGAAGACAGTAGAATTGATGCTTTTGAGATTTGGACATATAGAAGATCACTGAAGATCTCATGGATTCAGAAGAGAAATGAAGAAGTTTTGAAGATGATGGATACTAAATTGGAACTAGCATTGCTTATTAGTTCCAGTAAAGAATGTTCTTTATTGGAACTAATAAAGAAAATTCATGCCTCGCAATATGACCCATAAAATATCATATATGGGTGGTACTGTAAGGCATGAAAGTCATCAAAAAGAATTATTAGAGGGAAGAACTGAAGGGAAGTGAAAGAAAGGAACACAGTGACACTCCTGGTTCAGAAATGTAAAAGACTTGACTGGGCCTGGAGTATGCAGAGGACAAGAGAGAAGCCCAAGAGAGAAATAATTAGAGATTCATAATAGCTAATTTTCATGAGATGACACTGGACACCTTTTCACTACTTTTGTATGGGAAATATATAACCTACATTATTTCGATCTGTAGTATCTCTTCTGCATCTAGCTCTCACTGATGAGACCTCAATAAACTTTTAACCAGACTAGACGAAAAAAAAACCCGGTTTGCAGAAGAAAAAAATCATGTTTTAGCAATGGGAAAATTCAGGGATCTGCACTATGAATTGTTGGAACATCCACCCTATTCCATTTGACTCCCTCTAACTTCTATATCTCTTCCCAAAACTAAAACTCTTCCTCACTGGTCAGCATTTTTCTTCAAGAAGTGATTGCCGCTGTAGAGGGGTATTTTGCAGTTCTTACTGAGAACCACTACAGGGACGGGATAATAGCACTGGAGCATCGCTGGAATAAATGTATTAGTGTTAAGGGAGATTATGTTGAAAAATAAAAATAATTTTGAAATTATAAATTCGTTTTTTCATTGTTAGGCTGAGAACTTTTCAGACCACCCTTGTAAAAAGACAAACTAACATTTCAGTGAGCAACAAATAATTTATTCAAATTAATTACAATACTGAAATATATACATGTTTACATTTTTGAAAATTATGGTGACAACTACCGTGTTTGAATAAAAACTTTAGTTTAATATAACTAAAATCTACATTCGACGTTTCGACCTCTATGTCAAGGTCATCTTCTGGAGCATACAACTATACACAGGAAACAATCAAACTGGTTTGTTAAAGACACTGACCAACTGCTACCACAATTGTTGGCCTGACATCTGTAAAAGTGAGAAAAAAAAAATTAAAAAAAAAAATAAATAAATAAAATAAAAATAAAATAAAAATAAAAAATAAATAAATAAAAAAAAAAAAATTATACATCAATACTAGAGTTCTATTATTAGTTGTCTACTATATACATATATTAACATCATTCCAGCTAGTTGGTATGGAATGGTTTCTAATACTAGCTAAGGATTGGCTTGAGTCCTGACTTATGCTGGATCTTTCATATTGGTAGGCTGAATGTGTGCCATCCAGATCCTTGGAATTTTCATGCCATCTTTGTTGTTGATATTAGGGTGGTTTATCAGGATTTCGCAGGATTCCTTAAATTTCCTTTCGTACCAGGTTTTTGTGCGGTGTAAGGAGCAGGTGCTTTTCCAGTTGATTTGGTGTAAGGTGTTGAGTGCGTGGTCTGAGAGGCCTGCTTCACATATTTAATGGTCCTATTTAATGTGTTCTTTCTTGTGTATAGGGATTGTTTCCCCAATGTACGGTAAGTTACAGGTGCAGCGGATGCAATAGACTCCAGGATGTGCTAATGGGAGGAGAGGATCCTTAGAGGAGTTGAATATGGTTTTAAGTTTAGTGGGTGGTTTAAAGGTGGCATTGAGATTATAATGTTGTAGGATTCTGTTGATTTTTTCTGATAACCCTTTAATGTATGGGATGGCTATGGTTTTACTGTAATCTAGATTCGTTTTTGTTGTTGTAGTTTTATAGAGTATTTTATTAACAGTATTTTTGTTATAGCCATTATTTATGACATATTATGACATCATAAATAATGACATCATAAATTCATAGCAGAAAATGTGGTTTCACAAAGATGTGGAAAAACAAAGAAGAAATCTCATTGCTATTTCATGTAATTTGTTTTTCATTCTTACCCAGAATTTCAAATTACTCATAGAATTAAAAGTACTTTCTAGTCCTTTGTCTGATGATAATTCAATAAGTTGAAGGATTTCTTCATGGGAAAGGGCTGTCTCTTTGTGTTCAACAAAGGGGTTCACAATCCACATATTTTGCGTCCGGGGATCCTCATGTTCAGGATAATACTTTTCAAGTGGGCTGCAATATGAACTGAAAATGAATTCTGTGAATAGAAATCATCTGCTTCCATTATTAATATATCTGATTACAACTGAAAAAACATTTTATTATTTCTTTCTGCAGTCATATTAACCAGAGTTTGAGTTTCTTTTTGAATGATTCGATCTTGTTCCAAGTATTAATTATTGTTGTATCCAGACCTTGAAGTTTTAAATTCAACTCGTTTATATATCGAAAATATATTGCTGAGATATGCCAGCCTGGCTATCCATTTCTTATTCTGGAAATAATGGAACAGGTCGCTTTTCTTATCAATTAGAAACACCCAACTTCCTTTCAGAGGTCATATAGCCTCTTGAGAACTTTACCATGGGACAGCCAATGAACTTCTGAATGGTAAAGAAGATTTTGATGATCAGAGCTCGTTTCATCGCACAATGCTTTTAACAGTCTTGTATTTAAAGCACTGTTTTTAACAGATTGAGACAGGACTTTATTAATAATAAATTTAGTTTAATCCTTTATCTAAGTATAAGCAAACAAAGTTTGCACCTGAAGTATCTTCAGGACTGAGGCAACTCATGGTAAAGGTGGACCAAGCTTTCATCACTCCTTGTCTTGGTATCTCCCATAATGCAAAACACATCTTCTTGTGGACATGTATAATGCTATGCATTAAAGGAAGGGCCACTATCCAGACTGGTTTCGACCTTTATTTAGGTCTCATCAGTGGGAGCCAGACCCAGAGGTGGTGATACCAAGGTGGAAGCAATGGAGAAGTCTTATTTACCTATACGAGTTGCCAAAAGGTGTCTTGCATTATTATTAAACTACTCTGGATTTAGAAAAAGATGTTGGAAGTTTTTTCCCCACTTGGTTAGACTATAATAAATTTAGTTTAATCCTTTATCCAAGTGTAAGCAAACAAACTTGCATATGACACATGGTTAATTTCACATAAGTAATTTTTTTTTTATAAATAATATTTATCATTATTAACATCACTGCAGGTTAATGCAATCAATCACCATACAGTCAGACTCATTGAAGGTGGTATACACTCCTACACAAAACTCATCAACCTATGCCTTCAATTCATTCAATATGTTTGCATTCACAGCACACTCAGGCAATGCATTTAACCACTTCCCATGCAAAAAACTTTCTCCTCACTCTTTTGCCTGCACCCTCCTTATACAATTTCCAGGGATGACCTCTTATTCTACCCCTCTCTCTCCCATTCTGTGAAAAATTTCTTTCATGTTTTCCTGTAACAACCCCTGACGAACTTAAATATTTCAATCATATCTCCTCTCCTCATCATATTCACAGGGTTTTGCAAATTACATTCACTCAATCTGTCTTCACATTCCAAAGATCAGTTACCACTTTTGTGAATCTTCTCTGGACCCTTTTTTAACATATCCTCATCACCATGAAAATCAGGTGACTCAGTCTGTGCTGATCAAGGCCTTATACGGTGGAATCATAACCTGTATTTCTGCATGTCAAGTTCCTCTGCATCATTGCCATTATTTGATTTGCTGACTTTATGTGAATACACAGCTTGTGCACTGTAGCCCCCCAGAATTTCAAGTTCTTGTCCACTGCTCCTAGATTTCTCATATCCCATACTTCCTTCAAAGTTTCTCTGCCAAGTGTATACATTGCATCCCATCTTTGCTTAACAAATTTCAAAACCTTACACTTTGCAAGTTGAACTGACAACTACACTTGCCTTCCCCTTTATACAATCTACTCAAGTCCTGTAAAGCCACACTGCTTGGCTCTGCATTGTTCTCCCGAATTTTGCATCATATGCAAATAGTTGCATATTACCAGTTAAGTCCATCCTAATATCATTAATATACAAGTTAAACCAGTAGCACACTCAGGATTTAATGTTGGGGGGTGGGGGGGGGGAAAGTTGAGTAGACGATTTGGGAATACACACTACACATCACATACGACCTATGACTGAGCATCTGCAATGATCACTAATTCATTAGTAGTACAGAAATAGACCACACGACGACACAACATAAATAAAAAGATAAAAATTTTAATTAGGAAAAGATTTTTGGAAAATTTTATAATGGTTTTTTCCTTTTTCTTTGGGGGGAGCTAGGGCACCTTGCCCTCCCCCCTCTGACTGTGCCACTGAGTTAAACAACAGTGACCCCACAGGAGACCCCCCCATACCCTTCCGGCACACCACTAGTAGCTTTCAGATTACTGCACCCACATATACAACTTCCTGATACCTTGACAGCCAGTCACAGATAAAACTCACTAATCTGTTATTCATTTCAGTTTATTTAACGGTTTGCTGTGCTGCAATCTATCAAAAGTGTTTGCAAATTCTAAGTTTACCATTGTATATGCATCTTCCTGTCCAATACATTTGTCATCTTGTTATAGTACATAGTAAGATAGCAAAACATGATCTGCCTTTAACAAACCTATGCTGACAATCACAGAATACTGCTGTTATCAATCCATTTATGTATCCTAGTTCTCACGGATCACTCCAATTGCTTAACTACAATCCCAGATATACAGATTGCCTATAATTTATAGCCATAGCCTTATCGTCATACAGTAGAACAGTTTTAACTTCTTTCCGCTCTCTCTTGGGATCTGTGCTGTTTTAAGAGACTTATTAAACAGTCATGTCAACTTCCTGGAACATTCCCTTAAGACACATGATGATGTATCATCAAATCTTATTTTCTTATTGACATAAAGATATTTTATTTTGTCACATACATCTTTGCTTGCTCACAATTAAGTCATCCTCTCCTATCTCCTCTACACTTCAGCATCTCTTATTGTCACCCAGATGAGGATGAAACACCCTTATAAATTTTCTCTGAATACCTCAACTTTGTCCTCTGCAGCAGTTTCTATTTCACTATCTTCATCCATTAACATCATCATTCTTGTTTCTTCTATGTTTTGTTATTTAATGCAATGTGTACATACTTTCTTACTTTAAAATGAATAAAACAGCATAAGATAAAATTTTAGCACTTTGTTTATAATGGTTGTTTTTTTCTTTTTTTAATTAGTCACATGATCCAGTTGCCATCAAGAGTATCACAAAGAAAAACCTAGCAAAATCTCAAAATTTGCTAGGTAAAGAAATTAAGATCCTGAAGGTAAGTTATCCCCGATGTAATAATTCTTTTTACTTGTAAAATGTGTAGCTTTTATTAATATTATTTTACCTTATTTTAAAAGAAAACTGGATAAGTTTCATGAAATTCAGTTTGAGGCTCAGTTTGTTGCAATTGAAAATTTTGTTGAAGTTCTGAGTAGCTCTTTCTCTCTCTCTCTCTCTCTGTCTGTTCATATCTTTTAATGTAATGGAGAAAGGTTTGATATTAGAATATTTGTGAATTGTTTGCAAAATATAATGTGATCAGTATTCTCTTTTGACTGATTTTCCTGAATGTAAAGCAATTAAACTTCTGAAATAGCTTAGTTATTTATGTTTGTACTTTTAAAATGTGCAAAATTTGAACTTTATATGGCCATCTTTTTTATTTATTTTTTTACTCATATTTCATAGACACTAACTGCTCTAAAAAATACTTCTTTCTTTCTTTCTTAATTCATCTTTGCAATCCAGTTTTAATTTGATGATTGATGTTCTCATGGATGATAACTCTATGGTCCATACATGCTTCATAAGAAGTATTTTTTGATATAGTAGAGTGATTTTAATTTTGACTCTGGGATTTACTGTGATAACTAATTGGGAGGTGAGAGAAAGCTGCTTCTCTTCTAAACATAAATAGAAAGAACAAGAACTTCATCAAAGTTTTACAGAATGTTTTGATAGGAATACTGTATTAAAGGAGAATATCTGAAAGAAAATGTTAATTTATAGTTTGACATAGCACAGGAGCTTAAAAGATTTTTGACTTCAGGGTGAGAGTTTGGCAGAAATCCAATGCTGTTTTGTATTCCTGAACCCTAACTGGTATGTTAGTACTATATGGAGGAGCAGAATTCAGGAGAAAGCAGGTGGTGTGTTGCAAGGCTATGTGCTTGGACCACTACTGTTTAATTTGTATATAGGGACTTAATTCAGTTGTTTGCTTGATGATGCAAAATTGGATAGAGTAATAATTAATCAAAGCAATGTGGAGAGCTTTCAAGATGGTTTGAAGAGGCTGATGGCATGGGCAAAAGATAATTGGTGTCTGTTTAATGTGGAGAAATGCCAAGTTATGCATTTTGCGACGAATAGATTATAAGCTGTGTAACACACTGATGGAACTGTATTTCAGGAAATTGATGAAGCTAGGGATTTAGGGATGGTGGTAGATGGAGAGGTGAAGTTTAAAGGGCATGTTGCTAAATTTGCCAAGATAGTTCATAGAATTACTTGATTATTGAAGAACACACTGACAAGCAGAAATAATGAAGTTATCATTCCTCTTCATAAGGCCTTGATATGTCCATATCTGGTCACCTGGGTTTCTTGGGATGAGTAAGTAATAAAGGGGATCTTGAGGCTAGTGACCAAGATGATGAGTGACCTGTGGATTGTTCCCTATGAGTTGAGGGTTGCAGTTGCAAATTCTGGTTGATAGATGAGAAAGAAAGTATATGATAAAAACTTACTTGATGCAATAGAAATATTTCAGCACTTATATAGAGAGAGTAGAACGAGGTCATCCCTAGAAGTCGAGTAATATTGTGGTTGGGAATGGGTGTGAGGATTTATTGATTTTTTTTTTTTTTCTTGGAGAATAGTGCATGAATGGAATGGTTGCCTAAGTCAGATGTGAGCACTTTGACTGTCAGTGGGTTCAAGGAGAAGTATGATAGATAATCTGTAGATAGTTTGGATCTTCCAAGATGAGTCTTCATACTTGATGAAGATGCCAATATATAATAATACAAATTTGATATGGTTATAACAATATCCTTAGTTCAAACTCTTCATGTGAATATTACCTCCTGCAAATTCTGTGTTAGATATTTATTTCTAAGTAATTTCATTTCATAATGTCATTGCTGGCCAGATTGTCTGAGTAGTTAGCATACCCACTCTCCAACCAAACAGGTTACAGGTTCAAATCCTGTCGTAGGCATGGATATTTGTGATTGTCTTTAGGTGAAAGATGAATTTCATCGCCCGGTGTGAGACCACCACCCCACTTATTGGAGAACTGAAGTAGCTGGAAAAAGTTCCATATTTGGCCTCTAGAGCAGGGTTTTTGTACCAGGTAAAAAATAAATAAAAATTACAAAAAGTATACATAAAACTGACAAAAATGAAAAAATGTCCTTAGCCGACCCACAGTACCAATGTACTACAGGTTTAGCAATAACCTTTCGTGGGTGGTAACCACATAAAAAATAAATAAATAAACCTTCTCTATTTATTTACATGATGATTCTCTCATTTCTCTATTGCTGCAGTAACCCCCTGCACACACCATAACAAGCATCTTCCTTGTTATTTAATTTCACATTATTGATGACAACACAGAATGATAAAAAAATAATATTTATTAACTTATTTGCTGATTTTTGCTGGCATTATATCCAGCATCTTCAGAGCATAAAAACAGTAGAAGAAAAATGCTTCAAATGCGTGGAAAGGCTTATGTTATTATACAGTACATGTTATTTATTTTAACGTTATTGATGACAACACAGAATGGTAACAAAATAATATTTATTAACTTATTTGCTGAAGATACTGGATATAATACCAGTATCTTCAGAGCACAAAAATACTTTGTCACAGAACGCGAAACAACACCAATTTGGTATAACAGTGTGACTAGTTTAAAAAAATTGTAACTGACAACACAAGGAACTAAAGTTCTAATTAGAAACCATGTATGTTGGGAAAATATATATATATGAATTTAGATCTTAAAATAACTCTCCTAGATTTTTGGTAAATTTATACAGCTATACTTGTTGAAGTTTGGAATATGTTTTAAAGCTCCTGTTGATTCCAAAAAACTCTTGTGTTTTAATGACTTCTGTGTGAAGGAATATCCAAGGCATGGTCTGCTAGACCTGACTTGCCATAATGATAGTGGTGGATGAATTTTTTACATTCACCAAGGTGGATGTCAACAGTTCTTCCTGTCTGTCCATAGTAAGCCCGTTCACGAGAACAGGGCACTTCATAAACTCCGGGATGTGATAAAGAAGAGAGTCTGTCCTTAGGTGAACAGATGAGAGTTGCCAATTTGACATAAAGTTTAAATACGGTGCGTAGTTGATATTTGTTGAGCACTCTAGATAGCTTTTCAGATGTGTCTTGAATGTATGGTAGCAGTTTTGCTGCTGTCTTGTCTGGTAGGCAATGGAGGGGATTTCTGTGGAGCATTTAGTATTTTTTCTGTCCTATGGAGATTATAGCCATTGGCTAAACAGGTGTGACATAAGTGAGTGAGTTCAACAGTAAGAGCATTGTCATTGGAACAAATAGTGCTTGCTCTGTGAGTTAATGTTTTTAGGATACCATTCTGTTGAGCTGGATGATGGTGTGATTGTTTGCACAAATATCTTCCTCTATGTGTGGGTTTTCTATAAACAGAAAAATATAAGGAACCATCTGGAAGCTGTGTGATTAGTGTATCTAGAAAGGGTAGACAGTCATTAGCTTCCTGTTCCATTGTGAAGTGGATTTTAGGATGTTGGCTATTTAAATGCACTAAAAATGTATCTGAGGTGTCTGGACTATGTCGCCAAATAGCAAACACATCATCAACATAGCATAGCCAGACCACTGGTTTGAGAGAGCTTTTCCAAGTGGAGAATATAGAAATTGGCTAAAGGAGAAAGCTCATTGCTGTCCCATCTAGTTGTTTGTATATCTTCCCTTTCCATGTAAAATTAACTGCATGTACTGTGAATTTAAATAGTTCAAATATATCAGGGGGAAAATGGTCTGTGTTGAGGCTTAAGTGCTGAGAGGACATCATATGATGTGTTCTCTATTTGGCCTCATGGCCTAGACACATGAGACTCGTTCCTCAATCACCTCAATAACCTACATCCAAGAATGCAGTTTATGATGGAAAAGGAAAATAATAATACTTTACTCTTCCTTAGATACCTTAGTAACATGCCTTCTGAATGGTAACTGTTCCTTCACTGTATATAGAAAACCTACTCACACAGGCATAAACTCTCCCACTACCACTCCTCTCAACAATATGGAATCATAAACTCTAACCAATAGAGCCCACGATCTTTGTTCCAGTGAAACCTCCCTTTCAACTGAGCTCAACCACATACACAACATCTTCCTTTCCAATGGCTACAGCTTTTACAGAATTAAAAAATAATCATTTCGTCCCTCATTCCCCGGCCATCTCTTCAGAAGGATTTCAGAAATGTCATCATCATCCCTTACATCCCTTACCCTTACATTGCACATCAGAAAAAATAGCCAGGTCCTTAAAAAAGTACCACCTCTACACAGCTTTTAAGCCTCACCATAAACTTGCTACCCTTATCTGTTCTACCAAAGATTTACTCCCTCCTCTCTCAGTGCTTGGAGTATATAAAGTACCCTGATCCTGCAAGCTGGCTTACTTCGGACAGATAGGTAGATCAGCAACTATCTGTTTAGAATAACACAAATCATACATCTGCAATCATGACTATGATCAATCTGGCCTTGCAGACCATGTTTTGACCATGTTTGTTCTCCAGGAGAGCCCACAGGATCTTATGGAGAAAACCACCATGCTCCACCATAATAAATTAAAAAAAAAAAAAAAAAAAAGACTGTTTTTAGAATCTGTGGTGGTACTCAGAAATCAACTGAATTTAAATAAATATGGTTGCATAAACTTCACAAAATTTGAGAAACATTAATTATCAGAGATCCCACTTTACATCCTAGGCTACCTACAAATGCCCATAGAGGGCACACCACCTAGATAGAACTTCAGAGTCACCCACACGTTTTACTTAGTATTGGGTTGTAGTTGAATGTGTGTTACAAGAGTTGTTTGTAATCCCTGAAGATGTCTCAGTGACTGAGTCTATGAAGTGCCCTGTTTTTGTGAACGGGCTTACTATGGACAAACAGGAAGAACTGTTGACATCCACCTTGGTGAACGTAGAAAATACATCCAACACTATCATTATGGCAAGTTGGGTCTAGCAGACCATGCCTTGGATATCCCTTCACACAGGATCAAATGGAAAAACACAAATGTGCTACACAGAAGTCATTATAACACAAGAGTTTTTTTGGAATCAACAGGAGCTTTAAAACATATTTCAAACCTCAACAAGTATAGCTGTATAAATTTACCAAAAATCTAGGAGACAGTCATTTTAAGATCTAAATTCATATATATATGTATTTTTCCAACATACATGGTGTCTAATTAGGACTTTAGTTCCTTGTGTTGTCAGTTACAATTTTTTTAAACTAGTCCCACTGTTATACCAAATTGGTGTTGTTTCACGTTCTATGACAAAGTATTTTTGTGCTCTGAAGATACTGGATATACTACCAGTGAAATATCAGCAAATAAGTTAATAAATATTATTTTGTTACCATTCTGTGTTTTCATCAATAACGTCAAAATAAATAATATATACTGTAAATACATAAGCCTTTCCGTGCATTTGAAGCATTTTACTTCTACTATCAGATCATTATCATTAAAATTATGATTATCCATCTGCATTAAGTCTTTTCAGTTTTGTTCTGTTTCTTGATTGTTATTGTTGCACGTGGGAAGGTTAGTGATATTACTAAGTGCATATATTTACTGGTTACATTATTATGAAGTAGGTAAAGTAACTTAAAATATTGATATGTATCATTAATTATGAAAGTGTATTTTAAGTTGCTTTAATTAATTTAAGTTTCTCCCATGCCCCTCTTTTGTTATGCTATCAGGCATAGCGGCTTGAAAAGTGGCCTTTACAGTGTGTATCTGCTCAGCCTAATTCCCATATATAGATAGATAGATAGATAGATAGATAGATAGATGCTCCCAAAGTGAAATACATAATTAATTACTTCTCTTGTGAAATGTTTAAAAATAAACTGTAATCAGAAATATCATGACGTTAACAACCGACTAGATAGCATACCCTCTTCCACCAATGCACTGTGGATTCAAAACTCGCAATGGGCACATGTTTGTAATTGTTTTTAGGTAAGAGATGAATTTCATCATTTGATGTGAGACCACAGCACTACTTATTGGAGGCCTGAAGTGGCTTGAGTGGTTTCCATGTTTGGTCATGGAATTGGAGCAGGATTTCTGAACTAGGTTAAATTGAATAAAAATTACAATGAAACAGAAATTAGGAAACTCACCGATCAATAAATATATTACTTTCCTTGTATAAGAATAAAAATATTATGAAAATCTAAACAAATAATACATAAATTTATAAAAAAACTATATTTTGTGAAATTTATATTGCACTGCATTTACTTTTTATATATTGGTATCAATGCAGTGTAAGATAAATTTCAGTTTCAATTTTCTAGTGAATAACGTTTTTAGCAAATTTTTTCCACAATGAATTTTCCTGCGATGAATTGTTCATGAACCGACTGAAACACACACACTGCATATATCTTCATTATAAATAAAACTTTTCTTTTATTTTAATTTTGTATTTCAGTAAATGTAAATTATCAGCATTCTTTTTCCTTGTTAATAGATAATAAACAAATATGATAAATGTATATAAATATATATAATTTATATAAATATACACAGTTTTGCCATAAATATTGTTACAACTTCCACATAGCACTGTGCTGCTTACAGAATTGCACTAGCCTAGATCCATTCATGGTGCTGTATGCAACCAATATTCACATGTTTAACAGTAGAGAGAGAGAGTTGTCTAGCTGTATGGGTTAATATGCAGTGGGGAGATTATGAAAACTGTGCAGCTGTAATAAGTTGTAACACTTCATAAGGTCGGAATGCAGTCACATGTTATTTTCAACATGCTAAAAACACTTGGGATCAGTAGGATGTTTGTGTATCTGACTATTATCTGTTATAATGATACAGAAGATGTATCTGACTACCAAAAAACAGGTTGACCATACTGTGTTAGGACACAACAGCTTGTGAGAGCTGTGAAGGCATACTTCATAAGGTTGGAATGCAGTCACATGTTATTTTCAACATGCTAAAAACACTTGGGATCAGTAGGATGTTTGTGTATCTGACTATTATCTGTTATAATGATACAGAAGATGTATCTGACTACCAAAAAACAGGTTGACCATACTGTGTTAGGACACGACAGCTTGTGAGAGCTGTGAAGGCATACCTCTGCTGTAATTCTGTGAGTAGAACGTAGAAAGTGATGTCTTGAGAGACGAACATTTTGCAGAGAACAGTGTCATGTGTACTAAGTAATGACCTGTGTGTGTGGTGGGGTGGAGCCTATTGTTGTTCTACTAGACACATCCTAACACTACAACTTATGTGGCAGAGGGTGATAAAATCAAAGGGGCTTCTCTGGTAGAGTGTGAAAAACAAACACAGAGATATCCTTTTCACAGATGAAATTTTCACCATTGAAGAGTCATTTAATTGCTTAAATGCCCCGGATGGTTGCACTGCACATGCCATAGCAGCTAGGTATCCAAGTTGCATTTCAGTGGAAGTTTTTTCACTTGGCTATGCTACCAATTATATGTTTAGTTTAATCCTTTATACAAGTGTAAGCAAACAAAGTTTGCACCTGAAGTATTTTTAGGACTGTGGCAAAGGTGATATAAGCAAAGAAAGTTTGCACCTGAAGTATTTTCAGATCTGTGCAACTCGTGACAAAGGTGGTATAAGTTCTCATCACTTTCATTATGGGATACTAAGGCAAGTTCTCATCGCTTGCCTTAGTATCCTTAGAAAGCACACTTAGAATGCAGACTTTGCCACGAGTTGTCCCACTCCTGAAAATACTTTTAGGCGCAAACTTTGTTTGCTTAGACTTGGATAAAGGACTAAACCAAATACATAATTGGCAGCATAGCCAAGTGAAAAAACTTCCTTCAACTCATCTCTAATCCAGAGAATTTTAATAATGAGGTGTGACACCTTTTGGCAACAGGCATATGGCATATGAGACCTCAATAAAGGTCGAAACTGGTCTGGGTAGTGATCCTTCCTTTAATGCATAGCATTATACATGTCCGCAAGGATATGTGCTTTGCATTATGAGATACTAAGGCAAGTGATAAGTACTTATACCCACGGCCACATTTACCATAAGGTGCATTAGGCGCAAACTGGGGCCTCACTCTCTATGGGGGCCACATTTTAAAACCTTACTTCCCACAAACAACAATATAAAAAACAGCCTAGTTATAGTTGTAAAATAAAATACTTATTTTTAAATATTAAATTCATGATATAAACAGTAGAGGCTGCTGAAAAATTTTGAGGCCTCCATTTGAAATACATTGTCTTTCCTTAGAATATAAAACTAACAGGAACTGCTGTATTGCATAAAATTTATGTACATGAGCATACCACCAATTGGGCAAAACACTATTGGGGTAATAGGTATTTTATTTCCTATATATAAATATTTCCCACGACTGTAGAAGAGTGAGAACAGAAATTGAATTGTGGAAGGTTTTTTTTTTTTAGCTTATTGCTATTCCTTAGTTTTCTATTCTAAGATTCTATCGGATGGTCGTAACCGATCGAAGTTAAGTCATTAAGTGTCGTTCGTACGCACATGTAACAACTGATAGTTTAGTTACTGTTATTTGGCTAGTGTTTATAAAGCAGTATCAAGTGTATATATCTAATTATGTGGTAAAGTTGTCGCAGTCGGTAAGAATATATTTTTCAATGAATTTATTATTCTTATTTTACTGTTACTCGTTTATTTTAACAAAAACCAAGATACTGCTGTTTCTGTTTTTGTATGTTTTTAGCTTTTAACGTAATTATTTATTTTATTTATTGAAATCTTTATTTTGGATTTAATAAATATTTATTTCACTTTTGATGGTATAATACGCATAATGTATTATACTATCAAAAGCGAGATAAATATTTATGCATAATGAGGCCTGTGTAGCTCAGTGGAAGTGGCGCTTCCATTCTCTGTACTTGGTCGTTCGAAGTTTGACTTAAGTTCAAGTCTAGTCACCGACTGGAGGAACTTTTTCTAAACCTTTCTTCGACCGTTTCCCGAGTTAGTTGATCTCTGGCACAGGCAAGTGGGTTTTTCCTCCCAGAAACTCAGGTTTTTCATCCTGTAAACTCAAGAAAATCGACCGTAGTACTCGCATTATTTCAGACAGTGACATATCTTGTTAGGGTTACCAAGAGATGGCAGCACTTGTTTGCTAGCTTCTTCATCGGTGACTGCTATAGTACACCCACCGTTTGTAGATCTCTGCTTGGCTTTTTGCCAAGAATAGTCGATTCGTGCTGAAGGGGAGAAAGATGTAAGAATTGGTCGCCAACATGAGAAATCACGTGCTTTCTTGTCTGTCGCTGTATTAGTAGTAGCTTGATTTTTGTTGTCACTTTTTTGCATTATTTTTTTATTATTAATTTGATGGATCCAGTACAGTCAACAAGCTCTGGTAAACGTTTTAGTAGCTCTTGCAAAAGAATATTGAATAATGTGCTGACATTCTGCGAAAAAAATCGTTAAAAGGCAGTCTCCTTGTTCCCTTTTCTCAAGTCATAAAACGTGCAAGTGCAATTGCGGGCGTATCGGGGTCGACTGTTGAAAGAATTCGTAGGGAATCAAAAGGTGAAGGTAAGCCAAAATTTAAATCTCCTAAAAAAACGCAGAAAAGAAAACCATCAAAACGTGGCATTGAATGATTTTGATGTAGATGTTATAAGAAGAACTATTCACGAATTTTACGTGGTCGAGAAAAGAGTGCCAACTGTTCCGAAATTGATTCCTGTACATAAAGAAAAAATATATTTTCCTTGGAAAAGAAAAACTTTAAAATACTTCATGAAATCGGATTTTGTTTTAATGCTATTGCTATATTAATGCTATTGAGTATGTTTGGGCAGAAGTGAAAAGTTCATTCGCCATCACAACGTAACTGGGGATATTGAAATGTCGAAACTTTTTAAGCTTTCAGAACAGGCGATCGAAAGTATTACAGTTCAAAACTGGGGAAAATATTGCTCTCGTGTCACCTCATTGGAAAATATGTATTGGGACAGAGACGGAATTATCGAAGAATTATGTGAATCTTTGGTGATCAGTTTAAGTGAAAGTGATGGCGATTTGGACACCGATTCAGATGACTATGAAGATTAAAAGGATTAGATGATGGTATTTTTTTTCAACCTTTTTTTTTTTTTGCATGGGTTTGTTAAAAGAGACAACATGTCATAAATAATTAATTGGTTTAGGATATTAAAGTGTCTCAGTTCTCTCAACTGTAAGTTTAGAATATCTAAGTTCATTTGAAAAAAATTTCTGTTTTTCTGTATAATTATTTTTATTTTATAGAAAACTTTCTTAAAAATAAATTTCGTTAAATTTTTGTTTTATGCTATACCTTTTTTTAATTTTGTTAATACTCTACGTACATTTTTCCAACTGTTATACAAGCAAAATAGAGTTACATTTTAAAAACTACAATGTTCGTAAAAGAAAAGCTAAATTTTCCGACCTGTAATAATAAACAAGCTCATCCCAGATGACGGATTGATTACCCTATTATCAGAATGGATTCTCCATTTTGGGACATGTGCAGAAGTGTTGAAGGGTGTCTAATCTGTGGGCGAACTATATAATTAGTAATAGACATGGGCCAGCTATCTCTGATTGGCTACCGGTGGAGATTGAACTGCCCACTCAGTCTCCAAAAGCTACGTAGGGTATAAAGGCCTCGCCTACTCCCTATAAGGGAATAAAAGGCGTTAGCTGATTTATTTATTTTATACTCATAATGATGCCAAGGAAGTTTGAATCCAGAACTGGTAAAAGAAAATGACTTAGAGAAAAAGGAAAAACAGCTAAAAAGTCAAAAGGGGTAATTTTGAATTTACGTTCTTCTGAAAATGAAGGAAGTGAAGAATTTCATAGAACTGAAGTTGTACCTCAAACTTCTTGGAATGAAAGCATGACATTGTTAACAGTATCAGGAGGAGACGAAAGTGAAAAACAAAGAACATCAAAATAATGTGGAAACCATAGAAGGAGAGAAAGAAGTAAATATAACAAATCAAGAGGGTTTTGAAGAAAATTTTTGGTTGGAGTCTAGTCTGTACTTGCCAGCAAGCAATCTATCTCTTATCCTACCGATATAGTAGCGTGTCCAATTAGTATTAATGAATGATTTGTCTAGCATATTTTAATAAATATGCATCAGAATGTTGGTAAAATCAAAAATTTAAAAAAAGAATACACAGAACACAATAGAATATTTCAGAAATGTAAATGAATCACATTTTTATCGTAAAAAGGCAAATGGAAGGAGAAAGGAGTGGCTAATTTTTTCAGAAACCAGCAAAGCAATTTACTGCTTTGTAAATTATTTTCTAAGTCAAATAATAGGTTACTGAAGGGTTTTAATGACTGGAGAAATATAACACAAACCTTATGTGATCACGAGCATTTTACTGAGCATATATGACTGATGTGCACATATCCCAAAAGAAAATCAAGTTATGTAAATAGTCAAATTGATTCTGAATTGATGAAACAAATACAATATGAAGAAAATTATTGGAGAGAGGTTTTAAAAAGAATAATAGCTACCTTTAAGTTACTGAGTAAACTAGGGCTAGCATTTAGAGGCAATACAAATGATATTTTTTCTTATTCTTGGGGCAATTATTTATCGTGTTTACATTATTTAAGTGAATATGGTGATTTTTTTAAAACATCACATGAAAATGCATGCTAACTGTGGTTTCTGTTAGATCAAATTGTCTTTCTTACCACACTTATGATGAATCCATAGCTTTAATAGCTAATAAAACGAGAAATATTAATATCAGAAATTAAGGAAGCTGCTTATTTTGCAATATACTTGATTCGACACCAGACTTTGCCCATAATGACCAATTAGCTATTATATTTATGTACGTTACCACTAATTCTGACCTTAGAAACAATTATTGGGCTCATTAGTATTACACAACATAATTCCTTATATTTAGAAGAGGTAGTAATAAAAAAATTAGAAGAATTATCTTTGGAGATAAAAATGTGCAGAGGGCAACTATTTCATATTGACAGCTATGATAATGCTGCCAATATGAAAGGTGTCTATACAGGTTTACAAGCTAGGTTGAAAAAACATAGTCCCTCTGCCTTCCATCTGTTACAGACGAGTTGGGTCTCCTCCTAATGAGAAGTCACGGCAAAATAATGCAGCCGACATGCCACTCCTCTGCTGCATACCTATTGGAGGTATTCATGACTGTAGTCCTTGTGTGTTCACAGAGCCGATATGCCTGCTTGCAAGATGAAAAAACCCCAGCTAAACTGGGGGAAAAAACCTACTGCCCGTGCCCAAGACTGGCTAACTTGGCTATAGCTGAGGGAGATCCTTGAGCCCCTCACGTCTCTGACAGGAATAGAACCTAGGACACTCCTTCCCCAGGCATATATTTGTGAAGCGCACAGCCACTAGGCTAACTGCACAGACAATACCATGCTCTAGTCATTCCTTAAATTTAATTGGCAACTATGCCACTGAATCATGTCCGGAAACAGTGCAATATTTTTGTTTTATTCAAAATGTATATAATTACTTTTCATCTTGAACTAGAAGATTGGGTATACTCCTTAAACATTTAGAAAACTTTAACAGTTAAAAGACTAAGTGAAACAAGGTGGTCTGCAAAGGCTGATGCTATATTTGCTTTGTAACGTAGATATAAACACATTACAGAGCCAATACCTGAACTATCTATTTCTCCTCCTGAAAAACCTATTTCTAAATTAGAGAGCTCATCATTGGCTGAACATTTTGACAATTCAGAAAAAACAGCAATTTTAACAGTGTGGGACAAAATTTTATGACAAATAAATGCTACTAGTAAATCTCTACAAGATCCCAATATGGATTTGTTGTTAGCTAATAATTTGTTGAGAAGAATTGTGGAAGAAAAGCTTGGTGAAGAACAAGCTGGATTCAGGCCAAATAGAGGCTGTCAGGATCAGATCTTCACTTTACGACAAATAGTCGAGAAAGCATGGGAATATAACAAAGATCTGTATTTAAGTTTTGTCGATTTGGAAAAGGCATATGACAAGGTGCCAAGAGAGAAGCTATTCAATACGCTGCAGTTATATGGTGTCAATGGGGCATTATATCAAGCAATACTTAGTCTTTATTTGAGTTGTAAGTCAGCAGTTAGAATTGAAGGAAGTACAGGGAGATGGTTTAATGTTAAATCTGGTGTGAGACAAGGATGTACATTATCCCCTCTGTTATTCATTATCTATATGGATCACATTATGAAGGAAAGTGGTATTAAACCTGATATCAAAATTGGAGATGTTAATGTCAGCTCTTTGCTCTATGCGGATGATGTTATACTTCTAAATAAATCTGCTACAAGTCTGCAAGATTCTCTGACTAAATTGAATAGCTGTTGTAATAGATATGGTATGAAGGTCAGCAATAAAAAGACAAAGACAATGAAAATAGGCCGAATCATTGAAAATGTCAACTGTGTTGTGAATGGAGAACCTGTGGAACAAGTAAAACATTTCAGCTACTTAGGCACAATTTTTACTGAAGATGGTAAATTAAATATAGAAATAGACAACAGAATCAGCAAAGCTGGTATGGTGGGAAGTCAATTGAATAAATTCATATGGAATAAGAGAGAAATTAGTCGGAACACTAAATTAGCTGTATACAAGACAGTGTTCAAACCAGTTTTAACTTATGGATCTGAGAGCTGGGTCAGAAGTAAAACACTTGACCAAAAACTAGAGACCGCAGATATGAGAGTCCTGAGAAAGATTAGAGGCGCGAACAGATGGCATTAATGGCAATATCATATTAAAAATGAGGATATTAGGAAAGAACTTGACATTGTCAGCATCCAGGAATGCATTAGCAGAGCTAATCTCAGGTGGTATCTGTAGAGGACAGTGTAGGGATAAGGTGTTATTGAGCAATTAAAGCTCTGATCATGACAGGAGAGTAACAGCAATAGCCGAGCCTCAGTTAGAACTTCATTGGCTACAGCATTGCAATCCATTACCCTCCAAAGGTATTGGATTGAACGAATCAATCACCGCATCTCACGGTCGATTGATTCTTTCATCAACAATGTTCGACTAATGCAGAAGTCATATATTTCACATATACAAGTAATGTAAAGGTGTCATACCTTATTATTAAAATATTCTGGATCAGAATTAACTGTTGAAAGTTTTTTTCAGTTGGTTATAAATTAAATTAAAGATTCCAAGAAATTACATTTTTGGTTTATCTTTTATTCTGTAAGCTCATCCCATAATGCTCAGCATCATACACACCCAAAGGGATGTGTGCTTTGCATTATGAGATGTTAAGGCAATTAATGCGAAGTCACAAGATACTTCACAGATAAACTTTGTTTGCTCACGCTTGGATAAAGGATAAACAAAGAATATAATTTCTTCGCATCTTTAATTTAATTTACCATCAGGATGTGAGAGTGGGAAATGTGGGTGGACAAAAGTTGTACCCAGCAGTTTTGATAAGGGATTGGAAGGCTAAAACTGCCATTTGGACAGGAGGTGAGTTATTAGCATTTGGCCATTTCAAAATCTGATTTGGATTTGTTGATCATTCTTTTACAGATATTGAGAGCTATGATATAGATGGAGTGAGCAGCTGGATTTTGGTTTTGAACCACTTGTGGGGTGCTGAGTTTTTTCTTGTACTGCTTTGGTACACTTTTTGAGTTCCAAAGCTTGGGTGGTGGCTGTGAATTTCGGGTAGAATGTGGAGTAAAGACCTTCATTCCTGTGACGATTTCTGTTATTCAGTTTGATCAGGTGCTAGCAGAATTGAAACAGTAATTGGATGGAAATGAAGAGTAGAAGTCACTGAGGTTATCTTGCTTCATACCCTTGTAGTGCCAAAGAACACAAGATTGAGGACTGTTGGTTGAAGTTTGTTCCTTGGCAAAGGAGACTTGTATGAGATGAGTGTGTGATCTGAATTATCAATAGGAGAACTGACATCTACAGTATATTTGGAAGGTAAGCATGTTAAGAAGATATCTGGCTTGTTGGCAGATTGGAGATGAATGTCTGTTATTCTGGTAGGGAGATTAATGGTCTGTGTTAGGTCATTGCTAATGACAAATACTTCATCATCCCTGCTTGCTTGATTGGGTGGAACTGGAGAAGGGAAGTTGATTTGAGATGTGGATGTCAAAGTCTCTAAGAAGGATGACCTCACTGTTAGGGTATTTCAGCAGCAAGAAATTAAGATTTAGAGAGAGCAAAAAAGAAAGATCAGAGTAGTTATGGAGTTTAGAGACAGCAAATGATAGTCAGATTGGTTTGATAAAGAAATTTTAAGTCCAACAGAGGAGGGGGGGGGGTGCTCAAGGTTTTGAAATCACTAACATGGGATGTTAGTTGAAATGAATGTACAACATTTGGCAGAATTAACTGAGTAATGCGTAGTGTGTGGTTACAGTGGTTGTTGAGATTGCCAGCTGAGTTTCCGTTAGGAATAGTAATTTTGTTTTTGGTGGCTGTAGGTAGTGGTGCTCACCCACTGTTTATATCGGAATGCATCAAAGATATAATGTGAAGCCATTCTATTTAGCTCATAGCATATTCAAGGATTGTAGATTTCCACGATTCCATATCAACATTAACACTGTCAGTGTTGATACGGAATATTTTTCCTCATATTCTTTATTTATACTTATATTCTGCACAACTTATAACACAAAATGTTTTGTTCATTTTACAGGAATTGGCGGAACTGCATCATGAGAATGTTGTGGCTTTGCTGGATTGCAAGGTATGTTATGCAACCTTCTTTATTTGTTTATGGAGTATAGCATTGGGTTTTATTGCAAACTTTATTTAAATATAATGATGATTGATGATTAGTTCCTTTCATCCATACGGATGGTAGGAGCAGCTGTGCTACCATACTAGGGAAGTGACTATGAGCAAGGTGGTTTCCCGTTGCCTTCCTTGCTGTACTATATCCTATGGCTGTATCCTATATGTTCACGGGTCTGGTTTGCCTGTTTGTGGGATGAAAACCCTACTGTCCACACCCAAGACCGACTAACTTGGCTATGGCTGAGGAAGATCCTTCAGCTCTTCATGTCTTCAACAGGAATCGAACCTAGGACACTCCTTCCCCAGGCATATGGTTACGAAGCGCACAGCCACTAGGCTAACTGCGCAGACAATTTAAACATAATTAACATAAATTTACAGCAGAGGTCGGAGTTGTGGTTTCTTTTTGTGATTTCATTTTACTGTAATTATTACACCAAAGCAAAAGCAAATAAAACTTGGTCTGTCCATAGAACTGTGAGAAGTAAACATTGAGCTTTACTGCATTTAACAACCTAATTTGTTAACATAATTACATTGTTTTCTTTCAGATATTGGAATATATTCTTGTTCAGGATTGTTTAGGTCAAGAGTTTGACTAGATGTTTTAAGAGCCACTTGTACTTAAATTGACATTCCTGGAGATGCATCATTCTTTTATGCTTGATCATAATAATTGCGAAAACTACTTTTAGTGATGTATTCAGTTGCTTTCTTATAAAATGGTCTGTTTAAGACCAACAAAATGAATTTAGTTTATTCCAAAGGGTTGGTTCTGCTAATAGTGGCACTATAGTGCTAGTCCTATTTAAAGCTTCCAAGTATGTAAAATAGACGTATGCCATACCAAACTTAATTTTACAATTTGGCACGCTAATAACATTGATATTATGAGAATTCAGTACAAAATCCAGTTATTATAAAAAATTATATCTTTACCTGTTGTTCTTACATCCCATTGAATAATATAACCATTTTTTACTTCTATTTTGGAAAATACATGAACTTCTCTTCCTTTGTCCTGTTGCATAGATTTTATTATAAGTCTTTGCATGAGTATCTATTCGTCTCAATCTCCAGCTTCAAACTTACTAAACCATTTTCCCATCCACCTCTTTCATTTCATCTTATTCTGTTCTCTGTGCAACAGCCCTCCTCATACTCTTTTCTTTGGTGTACGATCTCCAGTTAAAAAAAGCAAGTTTCTTCTTAACCACTTGCCCATATATGTCACTTATGTAATAAGTTTTACAGTTTTGTGTGCTGATAATAAAATAAATGGAATTCTCTCAAAAATTTGTTGTGCAGTTTAATTTTTGTTTCAGTTAGATCATTTGCAGAGACATAAAAAAAAAAGGATAAACCGTATATTCTAATAACTGTACTCTTGGTTGATCGATTTAATAATAGAATTAATGGATACAATTTAATGAAATTTGTATATCTCTTAAAATTACTATTGATCACTTAAGGTTAATATCTGTCCATTGTCTAATCTTTATCTTCTCATAGTTTTGGACAACAAAGCTGGTATGGTAGGAAGTCAACTGAATAAATTTATATGGAATAAGAGAGAAATTAGCCATAACACTAAATTAGCTGTAGTACAAGACAGTGTTCAAACCAATTTTAACCTATGGATCTGAGAGCTGGATTTAGAAGTATAACACTTGACAGAAGATATGAGAGTTCTGAGAAAGATTAGGGGCATGAACAGATGGCATCAATGGCAATATCATATTAAAAATGAGGATGTTAGGAAAGAACTTGACATTGTCAGCATCTAGGAATGCATTAGCAGAGCTAATCTCAGGTGGTGTGGTCACTTAAATAGAATGGGATAGGAAAGATTAGCAAAACAAGTGTTTACTGCCAGGTTGGCAGGAAAAAGACCCAGAGGAAGACCAAGATATAGGTGGATTGCTACAGTAAAAAGTGTCTTAGAAGACAGAAATATAAGACCTGATAATATTGGAGTCTTGAGTAATAGACTGATTTGGTGGAAAATTGGTGGAAATTAGTAATGATGTAAATTTTTCATGTAGTACTATCATATCCTGTACACCTCCTTGAGGGTATATATCAGGAATTTGATGATAGTTTTGGGCCATTACTAGACTTTACATTCCAATAGAGTGAATAGAAATAGGTTGACAGTTAAAGACTGACTTCTTGGCCAAATTGTATTCTGCTAGCTTAAACCACACACAAAGTTTGATGGTAAACATAATCAAATGTTATGTTTTCTGGGGCACTACCTGATTAAACACGACCACGCTGTTTATATTATTTTTATTATTATTATTATCATCACAATACCCCGTGGAGTCAGACTCATCTAGGAGGTCCTTTTGTCATACTCATAGCTCATTATACTGCACCTTAAACACGCTAAACCACCACACTCTCGGGCAAGGCATTTAAATCATTCACAACTCTACATGCAAAAAACCTGCTTCTCACTTCTCTGCTCACATCATCCTTATACAGCTTCCAGGCTTGACATCTGGTTCTCCCCTGATCACTCTGGCAAACACCCAGGTAATCACTTCACGGTCACTCTGACCAATCGGAGGGTGATTTGCTACCTCATTTATAATTACATCCTCTTGAGATGATCAAATCCAAGACCATCAGTCATCCTGTGCCTTCTGTTACATACTGTCTGAGGTAGTTGTTCCTCAAAAACTCAAGAAACTTATTTTCTTTATTTCCAGTTGCTATCTCATCATCCAAGTCTATATTCCATAATTAAAATTGTCCATAATGATCACTCTTTTCTTATTCGCTCGGCTAATTTGATTATACAATTCATAGTCACTGCCATCCACATTACCAAGTCTATAGCAACATTCAACTAAGTATTTCATTCTTTTCACCTCTATCTCACACCATACTGCATTTATATCAGGGAATATGGTGAACCGTGTAAAGTCAGCTACTGGAATAACCTTATCAGAATTGAAGACAGACATCATTATCATTAAAAGCAAGAGTGGATAAAAGGTAGTGCTAATGGTGGAATTATAGACATATCATACATAATTGTTGTTAATGAGGTGTAGGAACTTAAAATAGGTGAGATTCTTCTAAAAATAACTATAGTGTGATTTCTTCAGGCAACAGTTAGCAGGGTAAGGAAAGAGTACCTATGGTATCCAACTCTAAAAATGAAGATTAGCTTCTTGAATGACAAGAAGTGATTAGAGACATGAGCAAATTGCAAAATGAAAAACCAAACATTGAGACATATTTGTACCTATGATCCCACAGAAGATTCTAGTAAGGAATAAGTAGAGAAATATTTTGAGTCATTAGAGAGATTACCTAAAAAATAAAATGGAAAAGCTGGTTCTTTGGAGTCGTAAACAGCAGAGTAGAAAATGAATTACAGACATATAGCAAATGTTTCAGGAAAATTTGGAGATAAGAACAAAGCAGATAACAATGGTAACTGCCTGTTGGATTTCTGTTAGAACATGGACTAGTCATTAGTAACACCATATTTCAACATAAATTTCAGTCAAGGGGATTTGAAGAAGAGATGGTTGCCATCTAGTTTTGGATAGGATAAAAATGACAAAAAATATAACAAGGATCTATATTTAAGTTTTGTACATCTAAAAAAGATATGATATGATGTCAAGAGAAAAGTTACATTTATATGGGATATTATACAGAGCATAAATAACTCACTAGTTAGAATTGAAGAGGACAAGAAGGTTGATGTAAAATTGGATGGAAGGCTAGATTTCCCAATTTTTATCAATTTTACATTTTTTTTCTATTTTTAATTTATTTTTTACATAGAGTGGAAACCCTGCTCTAGAGACTAAACATGAAACTTTTTCAAGCCACTTCAGTCATCCCTAGTTCAGACAGATGCCAAGATAAAAGTGATTCTAATCTTGAAGCCATGGAAAAGGTGTACTGATTTCTGTCAAATTGTATATTTCTGTGAAGCAGCCATAAGTTTTTTATGTTAATGATTTTTGTGGCTGCTTCTGGTTGTTGGTCTAATATATGTTCAGTGTCTTTAAGTAGGATAACCATTCTAATGAAATGCTTCTGTTAGAGGATTAATTGTTTGGTGAGCTGTTCATTGGGAAGCTCTCTTGAAGTTGGTTAATTCAAACCAATTTGTAATAGAAGCAGTGCATGTGTCCTTTCTTTCAGTCACACAAATTTTCATTTATATTTACCTTAGTTTCAACTGAGCAGGGTATCCATCCATATAAAAATGGATGGATACTTCAGTGTATCCATCATTTCAAAACATACTTTAATAAAGCAAGTATTTTAATTTTGGTTTAGTTTTTACATACTTGATACCTGATTTACTGTAGTATGCTTTTAAATTAACAGAGCATCATCTTTAAATGTAGGACATTTGCAAACAAATTTAGATCAGACTAATGTTGATGTGTTTGTGTGATTCTCCTGCTCTCAAAAGATTGTTAGCCTATATTACATTAACACCAGAGTAACCTAAGGTTTTTTTTTCTATTTTTAATTAATTTTGATAATTTTTTTGTATTTGGAACTTTTTTTTCAAGCCACTTCAGGCCTCCAATAAGTAGGTTAGTGCCCTCACATTGGGCAATCTCCCACATAAAGATAATTGCAACATCCACATCCATTTTGGGATTTAAACCCTTGACTTGTTGGTTGGAGAGTACAGTAACTGCTTGGCCAACAAGACCAGCATATATAGAAATCTAATCTAGATCTATCTGCTAAGAAAATTTAGATCTAGCTATCTATATATCTACAAGGAGTGGGGTCTGGAAAGTTATGATAAAACACCTAGACAAAAATTATATTCAAGTAACTCATAACCACAAGAAAGAACATACTAGTAACAAAGTTATGAAGATAACTTATATTCTTATATCCTCATATGTTCTTTCTTATGGTTATATCAGTTGCTTCAATGTTATTTTTGTTCTAGGTGTTTATCAGAACTTTTCTGATCCCCCCCCCCCCCTCCCATATATATATAAAAGAAAATTGAGTTTTTCAATAGAAAAATTTGTTGTATGGAGCAGAAATTATTTAATTAAATGAATTATCATCATCATCATCAAATTGCTGCCATGTACCCTCAAGGGGTGTACAGGATATGACAGTACTACATGAAAAATTTACATCATTACTAACTTCCTATCTACAATTTTCCTCCAAATCAGTCTGGTGCTTGTCAAGACTCCAACATTATCAGATCTTATATTTCTATCGTCTAAGGCACTTTGTACCGTATCAATCCACCTATGTCTTGGTCTTCCTCTGGGTCGTTTTCCTGCCAACCTGGCAGAGAACACTTGTTTTGCTAATCTTTCCTCTCCCATTCTATTTAAGTGACCATACCAGCTGAGATTAGCTCTGCTAACGCATTCCTGGATGCTGACAATGTCAAGTTCTTTCATAATATCCTCATTTTTAATATGATATTGCCATTGATGCCATCTGTTCAAGCCTCTAATCTTTCTCAGGACTCTCATATATGCTGTCTCTAGTCTTTGGTCAAGTGTTTTACTTCTGACCCAGCTCTCAGATCCATAAGTTAAAACTGGTTTGAACACTGTCTTGTATACAGCTAATTTAGTGTTCCGACTAATTTCTCTCATATTCCATATGAATTTATTCAATTGACTTCCCACCATACCAGCTTTGCTGATTCTGTTGTCTATTTCTATATTTAATTTACCATCTTCAGTAAAAATCGTACCTAAGTAGCTGAAATGTTTTACTTGTTCCACAGGTTCTCCATTCACAACACAGTTGACATTTTCAATGATTCGGCCTATTTTCATTGTCTTTGTCTTTTTATTGCTGACCTTCATACCATATCTATTACAACAACTATTCAATTTAGTCAGAGAATCTTGCAGACTTGTAGCGGATTTATTTAGAAGTATAACATCATTCGCATAAAGCAAAGAGCTGACATTAACATCTCCAATTCTGATATCAGGTTTAATACCACTTTCCTTCATAATGTGATCCATTTAAATAATGAATAACAGAGGGGATAATGTACATCCTTGTCTCACACCAGATTTAACATTAAACCATCTTCCTGTACTTCCTTCAATTCTAACTGCTGACTCACAACTCAAATAAAGACTAAGTATTGCTTGATATAATGCCCCATTGACACCATATAACTGCAGCGTATTGAATAGCTTCTCTCTTGGCACCTTGTCATATGCCTTTTCCAAATCGACAAAACTTAAATACAGATCTTTGTTATATTCCCATGCTTTCTCGACTATTTGTCGTAAAGTGAAGATCTGATCCTAACAGCCTCTATTTGGCCTGAATCCAGTTCTTCACCAAGCTTTTCTTCCACAATTCTTCTTAACCGTTTCTCAAGTATACTCGCATAGATCTTGCCAGGAACACTCAGAAGGGAAATACCTCTGTAATTCTCACATTCAGTTTTATTTCCCTTTTTATATATGGGTACTATGAGAGCTCTACTCCAATCATCGGGAATTCGTCCCTCTGTCCAGGCTTCCTGAACTATGCAGTGCAGCCACTGTAAGACTTTTATACCACCATACTTCAGCATTTCTGGTCGAATATCATCTACTCCTGCTGCCTTTCCACATTTCAAGCCTTTGATGGCTTTTTCTACTTCAAATATGGATATGTATTCCTGACTGCATGCCTGGCACAGTGTTTTTTATCACTGTGCTGTCATCACTGCTTGTTTCATTTAGCAGTTTTTCAAAGTAATTACTCCATACTTCAAGGATATCTTTTTCAGCCGTTTTCATGTCACCTTTATCATCTCTAACTCCTTTTACAGCACTCTTTCCTCCATTCCTAAGCTTCTTCAACAACCTCCAGAATATTTTGCCACCTTCTTGATATTTATTTTCTATATTCTTGCCAAAGTCCTCCCATGACTTTTGTTTAGCTAGTTTTACACACTGTTTAGCTTTCTAACATTTGTCTCTGTATTCTGTAAGAGTAAAAGCTGACTTATTTGCCAGGAACTTTTGATATGCTTTCTTCTTTTCCTTCAATGCCTCTTTAACTTCCTGTGTCCAACAGGGAGTTCTGATTTTTTTATCCTTGCACACAACCTCACCACATGCCTCTCTGGCAGAATCAATGTTTTCTTCAGAGTTTGCCACCGAATATCCAAGGTTTGATTCTGGTTCTCAAACTCTTTCATTTTCTTTTCAATAATCTTTCTGTATTTTAGTCTACAGTTCACATCTGAGAGCTGCTCAACTTTTATTCGCTTTAAAACTTTCTTACATGTTATTCTTTTCAATATGAAATTCAATTTTATCCTGCTCAAGACTAAATAGTGAACACTTCCAATTTCAAATCCTCTGTACACTCTGGTGTCCTGCACCAGGGAGAAAACATCACTATCAACAATAACATAGTCAATGAGACTTTTCTTATTCCTAGCCTCTTCTCTCCATGTGAATTTGTGCACATTTTTATGTTGGAACATGGTGTTAGTAATAACCAGTCCATGTCCTGAGCAGAAATCCAACAGATATTTGCCATTATTATTAGCTTTGCTCTTTTCTCCAAATTTTCCCAAAATATTTTTCTATGTCTCACAATCATTTCCTACTCTGCTATTTAGATCCCCAACAAGGACCAACTTTTCCTTTTTCATTGTGTCAGTTGCTTTCTCTAAAGCCTCAAAAAATTCCTCCACTTCTACCTTAGTAGAACCTTCTGTGGGACTATAGGCACAAATAAGTCTCATTGTCCAGTTCCCCATTCTCATATTTGCCCACATTACTCTACTTGAGACTGACTGCCATTCAAGAAGATTAGCCTCATATTTTGTGTTGAATACTATGGCTACTCCTTCTTTTCCTTGATTGTCATTGCCTGAATATAACATTTTGTATTTATTGCTCAGGAAGATCTCACCAGTTTTGGTCTTTTTTTGTTTCAGTCACCCCTATTATGTTGATCTGGTACTTATCTAATTCCTCAGCTAGCTCCATTTCTTTGCCATTCAGGCTTCTTACATTGATAGTACCGATCTTTAACTCTGGTGATGTTGAGTTGAAATTTGTTTTCAGATTTGAATGAATTTATTTAAATGAATTATATAGTTTTAAACTTCAGTAATTGAAACATAAAAGATATCCATGCAAAAGATACTTGACCATTGTATTATTTTATGTGATAGAATATCTTCTTTGTATGATAGAATATTCTTGATTAAAAATAATTAGTTGATAATCTTTTTTCATTTGTTCATTATTACTTTCTGCTAACTTAAGCTGGTATGTAGGACCAAACGGTAGATGACGTTGAGATTTTATGTATAATATTATCTAGTGCATAGCATAACAAACATTCATTAACATATATACAAAACCTTGGATAATTATGAGCAGTTAAAATTCAAATTTTAATAATTAATTTTTAAACAGGTTTTCCTTTCTCTCCTTCCCTTTTCTCCAGTACATCAGTTACCATGGTTGGTTGATTGGATTTGCTTCTTAGTCTTGTCTTGTAAAACTGAAAAAACTTGTTAATATAGTGGTTTTCAAACATTTAAATAGTTTGCCCGAAATTTTGTAAAAAAAATACTTGTTCACATTTTTCTATAGTTTTTGTATAGCATGTATTTTATTCTAGTAAAATTTAGATGTTCTTTCATTGTGTACATAAAAAAACTGTAAGAACATCTAAATTTTACTAGAATAAAATACATGCTGTACAAAAACTATAGGTCAGTATTGTTTCAAGAAAAATAAATGTGTGTGTGTGGGGGGGGGGGGGGGCACAAGAATTCTTTTACAAAATTTCTTTTGGACTAGCTAAAATTTTAAACTTAAAACATTAACATAGTGGTTTTCAAACTGTGTGGCACCCCCGGGTGGTGGGAAGTGAAGCACTGGTCAATATTATTGTCTATTTTTATTGTCATAATAGACTTGGTTAGAAATTTAAAAGTTGTAAATTTTACTTTATTATATTAATGACAATATACTAGTACTTCAAACCACACTAATATAGCATTGCTATATTAATGACAATATACTAATACTTCAAACCACACTAATATAGTACTAGTATATTGTCATTAATATTATAAAGTAGAAATTACAACTTTTAAATTTTTAACCTAGTCTATTAATGACAATAAAAATAGACAATAATATTGACCATTACTTCACTTCCCTCCACCCAGGGGGGGGGGTGCCACACAGTTTGAAAACCACTATGTTAATGTTTTAAGTTTAAAATTTTAGCTAGTTCAAAAATCATCATTAAAGAATCAAAAATTAGAGAATAGAACCTTCTTAACATGATTGTTTTATTCTTTCATATTTTTTCAAAAGTCTTTATAAATAATTATGAAAATATTAAAGTGTAATATTAATGATAATAAATATTTACAGGAGACTGCGCAGCATGTATTTCTGGTGATGGAGGTAAGTTTACAGTTCTTAAGTGTCTTGATGATTCTATTTAGCAGGACAACCGAATATCCTAATTAATTATATTTACACTCTATAAATAAGTTGAGAATTCACATCTTGAGAATTAAAAACTGAATTGAAAATCTTAATAATAAAAGAAAAGGGAGTGAAATTGGTATTTGTTTTGAAAAAAGCTGTTGGATACGTCCATAGGTATAATATTTCTGGGCAGTGTTTATTTTAAATCAGAATGTACTGGCCAGTGCTGATATGAATAGCTATGAAAGTAATTTAGTCTTTAAGAGACTTGAGTATATTTTATATTTGGCATCTAAAAGGCTAATGCCTCTTTAGTTTTGGCATTCAATAATATTATTAATATTGCCTTTTTTGAAGATGGCGACAATCATAGCATTTTGCCAGTTTTTTTGGCCATTTAGGATCTTATCATGAATTCTAGTTGTTTGTATCTGAAGTTGTCTCCAGAACATTTGAAAAGTTCCATATTGATGCCATTTTCTCCTAGGTTTCTGTGGTTCTTGCACTGTTTAAGTAAGTGTTGACTAAATCTTCAAGAGTAAAGGAGTCTGCTGAATTATTTGCAGATAATGGTTCTGATAATGGATCCTCTTGTTTGATAACAAATTGTTATTAGTATTATTGTGACACCTCCAAGGAGTCCAAAAACTCATTGAGGGAGGGCACCCACAACTCTTTGTCTCCACCCCCTGAGTACTCAATCCACCAACTACAGCGAACTGCAACTACCATCATCTACACCAATGCCATCTACTGTCCACCACCACTGGTATTTCACAGACAATCTCAAACATCTATGCCCATGGTGGGATTTGAACCTGCAGCCTTTTGGCTGGAGAGCAGATACGCTAACCACACTCGGCCAACTAGATGGACCAAATTTCTACACAGAAGTGCCTTCAAACACGAATGTTTCTTCTTCTTCTGCAGCTTAAGCGGGGTTGCTGTTCATGATGAGTCTTCTTTACATCCTCCTGTCTTGGGCTGTAACCACAGCCAAGTTCTTCATCCTCAAGTCCTCTTCCACCAGCTCCCTCCATCTCTTCTTTGGCCGCCCATACTTCCTCCTCCCTTGCACATCCATCTGCATGACCTTTCTTCCCACATATTCATCCTCCCTCCTCATCACATGACCAAACCATCTCAACCTTGCCTCCTGTATCTTCGCTCCTAAATTCGTAACTTTCACTGTATAATACATAATATTATACATAGTCATTTTTCAGACGATCCTTTCTGGTCACGCCGCACATCCACCTAAGCATTCTCATCTCTGCTACCTCCATCCTGCTGATGTTATTTTTCCTCAGGGCCACAGTTTCCATAGCATATGTCATAGCTTGTCTCACTACTGTCCTATAGATTTTGCCTTTCAGATTAATCGGCACCTTCTTATCATATGGTGCTCCAGCCATCTCTCTTCAGTTCCTCCAACCTGCTTGCATCCTGCATCCCACTTCCTTCTCAGCCCCGCTATCTTCTTTCACTGTTGAACCTAAGTATCTAAAGTCCTTCACCTTCCTGATGACATTTCCTTCCAGCTCCAGATCTGTCTCCTGGCCTCCATCCACTTTGACATTGCAATACATATACACTGTTTTACTTCTGCTCAGTCTCATACCCCTCTCTTCCAGTACTTTCCTCCATCTTTCCAGTTTAGCTGCCACTTCTTCTTTTGAATCTGCACACAGCAAAATGTCATCTGAATACAACATTGTCGAAGGCACGTCTTCTCTCACCTCCTCCGTCACAATATTAAACAGAAACGGATTTAATGCTGATCCTTGATGTAAGCCAACTGTCACGTGAAAACTTTATTTCTGTCCCAGACAGGTCCGAACTCTTGTCTTCACATTTCTGTACATCTCCTGCACCAACCTGACATATTTCTCCTGTACCTTCTTCTCCCTCCGACACCTCCAGACTTCTTGCCTTGGCACTCTATCGTATGCTTTCTCCAGATCAATAAACACCAGATGTAGCTCCCGTTGTTTCTCTCGAAACTTTTCCATCATCTGCCGTAACCCAAAGATAACATCTGTCATTGATCGACCAGGCATGAAGCCAAATTGTTCCTTTGCAATCTCCACCTCCTTCCTCAATCTTCCATCAAGAACCCTTTCTAGGATTTTTACTGTGTGGGACATCAACTTTATTCCTCTGTAATTCTTACAGTCGTGCATCCCCTTTACTCTTGTAGATGGGGATGAGTACTTTCCCTCCATTCCTCGGGTATATTTTCCTGTTGGCAAACTTTCATGAACAGGTCCCACAGCAGGTCAATTCCCTCTTCCCAGACAGGTCCGAACTCTTGTCTTCACATTTCTGTACATCTCCTGCACCAACCTGACATATTTCTCCTGTACCTTCTTCTCCCTCCGACACCTCCAGACTTCTTGCCTTGGCACTCTATCGTATGCTTTCTCCAGATCAATAAACACCAGATGTAGCTCCCGTTGTTTCTCTCGAAACTTTTCCATCATCTGCCGTAACCCAAAGATAACATCTGTCATTGATCGACCAGGCATGAAGCCAAATTGTTCCTTTGCAATCTCCACCTCCTTCCTCAATCTTCCATCAAGAACCCTTTCTAGGATTTTTACTGTGTGGGACATCAACTTTATTCCTCTGTAATTCTTACAGTCGTGCATCCCCTTTACTCTTGTAGATGGGGATGAGTACTTTCCCTCCATTCCTCGGGTATATTTTCCTGTTGGCAAACTTTCATGAACAGGTCCCACAGCAGGTCAATTCCCTCTTCCCCCAGTGCCTTCCATGCCTCCACTGGAATCCTGTCGGGCCCACCGATTTTCCATTCTTCATCCTCTTCATGGCCTCCTTCACTTCCACTCTACTGATGTTCTGCACCATCCCCTCAGAAGGCAGCCCATCTTCTCTGTGAGTCCTCGCATTTTCCTCATTCAAAAGTCCTTCAAAGTATATTCTCCTTCTCCATCTGTTTCTTATATCTACATCTCTCCATAATACTCTTCCTTCAGCATCTTTGATCTGCCTCACATGTAAGATGTCCTTTGCTGCTTTATTTCTACATTTTGCTAGTTGGTAAATTTTTCCTCTGTCCTTTCTTTGTTTCTAATTGATCATACAGATCTTGATATGCCTTCGCCTGCGCCACAACTCTCTTGACTTCTTGCTTTCTCTCTCTCTGTCCTCTTCCACTTTTGACTCATCCCACTTCTGCTTTGCCTTCCTCTTAGCTGTCATTGCTTCAAACACGAATGTTTATTCTAGGAAAATTCAGGAGACAAACTATTTCATAGTTTCTCTCCTGAATATAAAACTCACCGTCTCTCCCTACTTAATCCTCCAGCTAGTTGCATACAATGACACTATACTATGATCAACACACAATGCCATCTACTGCCCACCACCACCAGTAATATTTTTTTGGCTGTAAATTTTATGTATTCTCTTGGCTGATTTGTCTATATGCTGGATGAAGAAATCAAGTTTCTAGGAGGAAAAAAACTTCTTACCTCTGTATGAGATTGGCTAGCTCATCTTCAGTTGAAAAAACTCATACAAAGATTCCTTGCATCACGACAAAAATCAACACTTGGGTCTTTTTGAATCGAAGGACACACTGTCCCATTGTTCTTGCACTGTGGAGACACTTAGTGATGTATTTCTCTTATATTCAAATTTTGCAATCAAACTGTTTTTCTCCCTTTGCTGAAAAATTCAGTTCAGCAAAGCAGGGTTGCTTAAAAAATTTAGTTCACTAACATCTGTTTCTGTGCTTAAAAGACACTATGAGTACCATTCCACATATGTTACAGTTAAAATCCTGAAATCTGGAAATTCTCATTTTTACTGGTTAGAAGCTAGTATTCTGTAAGAGCTGCCAGAAAATTAGTTTTGACTAGTAAAAAAAAAACTGTAATTACAAGCTAGAATTGCCCTTACTTTGATGTATTATTCATTCATTCATACTTAATAATTTAGCCAGATAAGCCAATTATTTGTCATATTTAATAAGCTTGCTGAATCTTGAATGTTTTTATGATTCTTTTTATTAAATGTTACAAAAAGTTTTATTGTTATTAGTACTGCAATGGAGGAGATCTGGCAGATTATTTACATGGTAAGTACATATTTATATTGTGTTGTTAATGAAATATGTATTAAAAATATATACATACATACATACATACATACAGGTGGCCATAATTAAAGAGGAGGTGTTCAAAGCCCTGTAGCAAAAAATGTATTGGACGAAATTGAACTAAACTTGGTGTAAGTACACACTGAAACATGGGATTTTGATTTACAGGAAAAAAAAAAAAAAGTACAAAATTTTTTCACAAGTGGACAATTGGTGCTAGAATCACATGATATTGCATAATCTCACTGTTTAATTGCATAATCTCATTGCATAATCTCATTGCATAATTTCTACTGATGAGTTGGTGGATATAAGGAAGACCAAAATGGATTCGCATCATTCTGATAAGACTGAAGTGTATGGATCTCACCTTACCAGAACGTGTGTTGCAAGTCGAGTTTTACTATCAACAACATGGTAATACAATGAAAAATGATTTTATGATTTGAATATAGTGGATCTTTAGCAGTGAGCCAGGGTGCAAACAAATTATTCATCAACAAGTTGACGAAGTTACAATTGCCATCACGGAACATGAAATGAATAATGCACAGGGGTCCAGCAGTGCTCAGGCAATATCAAGGCAATAGGACATGCCATACTCAACTTTGTGGAAAATCATGCATCAAATGCTGAAGTTTTTACTCTACAAGATCTCCCATACTCAAGTTTTGCTTCATGGTGATGCAGAAACTCTACTGCAGTTTGTCCTGACGTTCTTAGCTCAAATGGAGGTGGATGATGCATGGCGGTAGAAGATCTTGTGGAGTGACAAAGCACATTTTTATCTGAACGGTAGTGTTAACTCACACAATTGCTACATTTGGGCTGCAAATAACCATCATGTTTTTGAAGAACTTCGCCTAACAGTACCAGTGACTTGTACTCTCTGCTGTTAAATATCAAGAAATGCTGCTCAATTTTGTTCTTCTGCAACTGTAGCAGCAAAGATACCTTGACTCTACCACATTCGTACAGGATGCAGCACCACCTCACATTGGATTGCCAGTACAGCGAATGTTATGAACACATTTCATAGAACACACAGTGATTAGTTGTGCATTTTCCACAGCATGGCCACCTCGTTCACTGATCTCAACCCCTGTGACTTTTATTTGTGGGGCCATCAGAAACGTGTGGTGTATGAAGGACATGTTCCTGATTTAGCAACATTGAAAATTGAAATAACGCAACATGTGAAATAAATTTGCAACTTATCCAACAGAATGCAGTTCTTAGAACATCTGAAAGGAAGACATTGAACCACATCTGTAAGTTATATGAACACAAAAATTGATTTTTTGTATCTCTTCTAGCCATTACTATTTAATTAATCCCAAATCACATCCTTATAGTGCCAAATGTCACCTGGTGGCAGAATTTTGTACTATTTTTATCTTCTGTAAATAAAAACTCCATGTTCCAGAGTGTACTTCGACCAAACTTGGTTGAATTTTGTCCAATACATTTTTTTCTACAGGGCTCTGAACACCTCCTCTTTAATTACCCTGTGTGTGTGTGTATGTTATTTTATTTATTTATTTTTTTTTGAATTGTTGAATTCAAAATTCTATGCACAGTTATATGCAATAATTATTGTAATTTTGTAGTACCTGTATATCTGCACATTCAGTCTTTAATGTATTCTTAAAATGCTTTCTCTGTTAATAATTTTTATAATTTACTTAGCTTATGAAAACGAATTTCTATTATAAAATGCATTCTGAGTCCTAATTGTATTTTCATTAGCTTTTTCATTATGCATTTTCTCTTTTTCTCTCTTTTATTTCAGAATGATTATTCAGAAAAGTAGAATGTCTCTTGAACACTGGATTGCTTAGTCATAATCTTGTTGAAAACCATGTACAATGCTGGTAGTATATTTTACTGTGCTCGTTATTTGGTGTTTGTGTTTATTCATGCTCACATGCAATATTACATTAGTTTTCTCTTCGTTCAGTACTTGTTGTGTTGAATTAGTATTCATTACAAATGTACTGAAAGTTAACAGGTTTGGTGAGAAGCCTCATGTTGCTTTTACTTGAGTTGTAAGTAGGTTGCTGTTTTTGCCATTAATTCAGTGAAATTGAAATTTGCTACTAAGCTTTATCTGTCATCTTTCTTTGTAAGTGGAAAAATACTGCAGTTTCTCTGAAATCCATGATTAAATTTCCTCATAGACATATTAAAGTTAAGTCTCTAAAACTGGCAGTAATTGATTGTATATTTGGATTTATTGCAGTGGTGCAAGTATCCTCCAGCTGCTCCCCCTCAGTGTTGTTGTTTTTTCTCCCCTCCTTGAATGACATTATAAATATAGTAGTCATCAATTAAATATTTTTCTTCTTTTTTTTTTTTTTTTAACTTCATTTTATTTTGGGTTCATCAATCTGAAGATTGATTTTTTTTTGGTTGCATTGCTACTTTATTAGGGAATAGTGATTATAGAAAGGGGGGTTTCCCATTGCCTTTCCTGTTCAACAGAATTTTGTGTTCTGCAGGTATCCATGTTTGCAGGGTGGGTTTACCTGTTTTGAGGGATGAAAAACATGACTTTCTGGGAACAAAAACTCCTTCACCCCCCATATGAGAACAGCTGACTCAATATTGATTAAAAATCCCTGATAAAGGTTCTTTATCTCATAGACGGGATTTGAGCCCAGGTCTTTCCAAACAGAAGGCTCCATTGAAACCAACTGAGCAGCTGAGGCTTATTTTTCAACTTATCCAACTTAATTTAGTCCAATAATATTCTGAAAGCTCTAAAAAAAAAAAAAAAAAAACGTATATGTGTGTGTGTGTGTGTATTTATGTATGTATACGCGTGTGTGCGAGTGCGCATACATACATGCAGGGCATGAAAAATTTGTGTGGGCTCGCCAGTCAGGCAGATATCTTGTGAGTCAGATAGTCTGAGTGTAGTATACTCATGGTTACCTTACACAGTGTGCCCATTAAGTAATCAGACAACAGTTAGTATATCTAAACAAAGAACTATATTTGGAATTGTCAATTACACAAAATAATCTCCCTCCAACTCCACACAATGCCTACATCTGTTGTACAGGTTTTTGATGGCATGGTGGAAGACCTGAACGGTAACCTACTTCAATCTCTGGATCACACCTCATTGGATGCCCCCAATGTTGCTGAAGTGCTCCCCCTTTCTTTAAGGTACACTTCATCTTTGAGAAGAGGAAAAAAGCTGCAGGAGCCAAAAGCAATAAATAGGGGGAAGGTTCAGTCACAGAGATCAACTTTGAAGCCAGCAGTATTTCACAGGCAGTGCACAATGCATGGGCGTATTGTCGTGCAACAGAAACCAATTGTTGTTGTGGAACAGTACAGATGTTGCATTACTCCTAAATAATACTGACCTTTCGTTGTGGTGCCATCAGGAACAAATTCTTGGGAGATAATTCCAGTAGCATCGAAAAAAAACAATGACCATTGTCTTGACACATTTTTACAACCTAACTTTCTTCTGCCAGGGAGAAGACGCCACATGCCATTCATTGCTCTGGTGTTTTGTTTCCAGATCAAACTGAAAACTAACTTTCATCACAGGTGACAATTCTTTACATTTTAAATAGATGCTACCAGCACCCATTTAAAAAAATAGGTTGATTGCTGACAGGAAAAATATGAAATTTAAAGGATATGGAGAGAAAACTAAAAAGTATTTACCTATATTATTACTTCACAGCATAATGATGTTTTCTTTCTTAAAGGTAGTAGCCATTGCTATCTACTTTTGCCAAAATAGGCAACTTCATTGTTTGCTCATTCCTTAAAAATCTTATGCTATTTTATCTTATGCTAAAAATGTTATTTTCTTTTCCATTTCAAGAGTTCTTTCCATTCATTTACATAATGCACATCCAAACAGGAGTGAGTTTGGATAGTGACAAAATCTGCCAAAATTGTATCTCAACTATTTAAAAAAATAATAATTTAACATTTTCTTGAATTTAGGAGCAGCATATACCCTTTGGCCGGCCTGGTTGACCGAGTGGTTAGCTTGTCCGCTCTCCAACCAAGAGGCCGTGGGTTCGAATCCCGCCATGGGCATGGATGTTTGTGATTGTCCTACAAACTTTGTTGGAAAGGGAATCTACGACCCTACCACTTATTTTAACAGAAGACATAGTTTGCCAAAACTATGTGAGGTACAGCAGTGACCATATGACATCTACAGAAGTCAAATGTGAAAAAATAAAATTAAATTAAAAAAATAAATAAATATATTTATTTTTTTATATGCTGATCACTGTGCAACACTAAAAGAAAGGATCATGTAGGTGGGATAACACAGAACAGAAGGGGATTTTTCACATATAAAGTGAAGTAGCATTAAAGTGTAATTATGTGAAAGGAAGGTGTTTTATACAATGCAAGGAGTATCAAAAATAAAGGAACTGAGTTTTGATATTGATTCAAACATGTAGACACACTGAGGTGTTATAATTTATTCATCTTAAATTTAGCACTATTGAATACAAAAACAAAAGTATTTATTAACCTGCTGATATTATTTCTGTAAAGATGCAAACATGCATCTTTACAGCACAAAATAATTTGCCTTAGTATAGAGACACTGATAAGCAGTAATGAAAGCATTTCAAAATTATAATGTACATGAGAAAACAAAACGTTGTATTTTGCACCCTGCTGATATTATAAGATCAAAGGAAATTCACAGCTGTTAGTTGAAGTTAGTCTTAAAATGACTATATCCCAAATTTTTGTTATATTAATGCATCCATGGGTCAAAGCTGTATAACTGAGAGACCTCCACATAGCCTTTAAAGGAATGCGGAGAACCAACCAGGGCTTCTGACCTAATGTCCAATCCTCACCTTCTCGTGGTGCACCCTGTTGGGTATCTACCTGGATACTGAATGAACAAGGATGGGCTGGCAATTTGGGATTTAGCTGACCAAATTGTATTCTTATTATTGTTCTTATTATTCTTATTTTGTATATCTTAAACCGATATACAAAATGATGGTACAACATGGCAAAATTTCCTGCTGGCTGGGACATTGCCTGGTTAAACAAGGCCCCATTTGTTTTCGCCAGGGAACTAGGGCGAACAGCGAAAAGTCAGCTACTGGAACAAATCTGAAAGCACACCCCAACTCAACATCACCAAAGTTAAAGATTGGTTACTATCAACATAAGAAGCCTGAATGGCAAAGAAATGGAGCTAGCTGAGTAGTTGGATAAATACCAGATCGACATAATAGGGGTGACTGAAACAAAAAAGACCAAAACTGGTGAGATCTTTCTGAGCAATAAATACAAAATGTTATATTCAGGCAATGACAATCAAGGAAAAGAAGGAGTAGCCATAGTATTCAACACAAAATACGAGGCTAATCTTCTTGAATGGCAGTCAGTCTCAAGTAGAGTAATGTGGGCAAATATGAGAATGGGGAACTGGACAATGAGACTTATTTGTGCCTATGGTCCCACAGAAGCTTCTCTGCCAGGTTGTCAGGAAAACAACCAAGAGGAAGACCAAGATATAGGTGGATTGATACTGTACAAAGTGCCTTAGACAATAGAAATATAAGATCTGATAATGTTTGAGTCTTGACAAGTAACAGACTGATTTGGAGGAAAATTGTAAATAGGAAGTTAGTGATGATGTAAATTTTTCATGTAGTACTATCATATCCTGTACACCCCTTGAGGGTACATGTCAGGAATTTGATGATGGTCAGAACACAAAACAAATGAGCAAGTCGAACATGAATTAAACCATAGAGAAGTTATTACAGATATAATTGTTAAACACCTAAGATGGTTTGGATGCTTCCACAGAATATCCTCTCAGAGATTACCAAACATAGCCTTGAATGGAATCATTGGAGGAAGACAATCAAGAGGTGGATCCGAAAGAACTTGGTTAAAGTTATTGAAGAAAAGGTAACAATTATTGAGCTTCAGAGAGATGACAGAAACGACGAGATATAAATGGCAAAGATTTCTTCATAGGGTACTCAACCTGTCATCTGGTGGATGAGAATGAAGATCATGATAGCCATGGCAGTCATTGGATATCATCAGTTTGAAAAAGAAGATTTAGTATGTAATTGATGAAAGAAGATAAGGAAGAATATTTTTCTGTCTTTTCTAATTCACCTTCCCTCAATGCCTGTCTCTGTTCCTCACCAGCAGCAATATGATTTAAGACTGAAATAAGCATTAAAGTTAATTATATTAAAACGAGTTAGACAGACAACTACAGTATGGCACGTAAAGTAGTGCTACCAAAAAGTAATATACATATTCGATTTAATATCATCTATTCTAGCTGCCTCTCTTCATAGATATTTTTCATAGCTTTGATACTTCAGGTATTGATATGTAATGATTATTACATTCCTCTTGAATAATTTATACCACCATTCTGTTTCTTCTTGTTTTGTTTAATAATCTTTCAAAGTAATTATTTATATGATAAGTTCTCGGCCTCAACCATAGATGGTAACACTATTGGCAAGATTTTTTTTTTTCTAATTGGTACATCTGCCATAAGCATCCATGTGAAATTGCAAGTCATTCTATCAAGTAGTTTGTTTTATACAGCTGTCTGAAGCAGAAGTGTTGTCTGTATCCCTTGAAATGGATAAAATTAAGTATTGTGCTGTTATAAAATTCTTTGTAAAAGAAGTGTTAACACCAAAAGAAATTCATTCGAAGTTCATAAAAGTTTATGGGCACTCTTCTCCTTTGTTTTCAACAATTAAGAAATGTGCTGCCGAGTCCAAAGGTAGATCATCAGCCTTGAAGATGATCCACATGAAGGACGTCCAAAAAGTGTAACAACACCAGAAATTATTGAATACGATAATATGGTATTGGATGACCAGTAAGTCAAAGTGCGTGAAATTGCTGAGACCATAGGCATTTCAAAAGGACGTGTAGAATATATTTTGCATGAAGAATTGCAAATGAAAAAACTTTGTGCAAGATGGGGATAAAGAAGTCTCTCCAGACTTCTTTATCCATCCTGAGATGTACAGAATTCTATGATCTGGTGACTTTTCCTATATAGGTCAGATCTTCTAGCCATTTTGAGGTAAGAAAAAAAGGAATATCTCAGCAATGTGGCTTGTACTAAGAAAAGAAATATCAGGTTTAGCTTATCATTCTTCCCATACCCATCATGACATCGATAGGAACGAGACCTCCATGCCTTATCTAGAAGAAAATACCCTCTCTCGTTAGATAAAAGAATCCACCACAGTCATTTTTCTCATGGTTCGCCAACAAGAATCAAGGACTGATTCTGACTTTTGGAAATCCTTTATTAGATTTCTCGATATGCTAGATATTAACTTTTCACCTAATTATCTCCAAACAGTGCTAGAAATAATACTCGGCACCTTTCACTGTCTGCATGTTTTTTATTATTTATACTACAAAATTTCTTGCCAGCTTAAGCTTGTTGATCTATATTTTGTATTTGCCAAGTATACATTTATATATAGTTTACCCTGAAGAACCCATGAAACTAATTGTTTCTTTTAATCTTAATATGTATTTTTAAATTCTTAATGACTAGATAAATTTCTAACTTTCTCACCATTAACCATTTATTAGTTGAAAGTTTTCCTTCAGATATTTTCTCCTTGTGATAAGTCATGACATACCTGTTATTTGAGACAGAAAGAATTTCTGTATCATAATGCTTGTTTTTTCTGTATTATTTGACTTAGTATCTTGTGATATGTCTGCCAATTTAATTTCCTAAGAATAAAGTGGAACCCCCGTGTCCACTAAAATATCTTTTGTTTATGGTAGATAACCATCTAAGAAAGTTCAGACTTAATCTGTTGTTGGGCAGAAGCAAAAAGAAGCAAAAATTTTCTGTGCCTCAAAATTTATTGTATATAAAGTTGTGAGAGAGAGAGAAATACCATTTGTTACAAAATTCACCTGCCACATTACAAATATGGAAAGGTGCATAAATTTCTTTCTTGTATTTTTCAGTTCTGTAATTTGTTTTGACTGAATGAAATAGCTAAGTACAATGTTAATATTCTGTGTTGCTGTTACATTTTGGTCAACATTAGATCTAAATTTTTCTTTTCTTATTTTTTTACATATGTGCATTTGTATGGGTAACATTTTAATATCATTTAATTTATCTAAGCCAAAGGTACTCTGAGTGAAGATACCATCAGACTATTTTTAAGGCAAATTGGTAAGTTACTTTCTTCTTGTTTTGCTAAATATTTTAATATAAATTATAATATCCTGTTTGTCGAAAAGGTAAAGTAGTTTAATAGGATGTTTAGACTCAGTATTTTAAGAGGTGGCAAAGTCATTTGACTTCGCCACCTCTTAAATACCACCACCATAAATTTTAGTTGGGGTTATGCTCTGGTAAAAGATGTTCACTGGGCATCTGCACACCCATCCATCTACTTGGTAGAGAGTGTAGTGTAATTCATCACTTCATAACAGCTTTCCAAGCTTCCACATCCAACTGTACACACTCTTTGCACCAATGAACACAGCTCTGCATGTTGGTTTAGGCAATGTGAAGATTGCATATTGCAGTGTTACAATGGAAATCCATGTTGTGAACCTCGTGTTTTGAATATTTTTGTGCAGAGTCATGTTCCAGTTGATGTCCAGAACTCCACATTCAACATGTCAGCTGATAAATGGCAGTTTTTGCATATACACTTGGATAAAAGATTAAACCAAGTATATGATTTCTTGGTATCTTTAATTTATAGTATAACCAAGTGATAAAACTTCCAACAACTATCTCTAATCCAGAGTATTTTAATAAGTGTGACACATTTAGGCAACTTGTATATGAAAATATGACTTTCAGCATTACTTCAACCTTAGTATCACCCAACCATCAAACGCCCAATAATCACCTGAGTGATTATTGGGCATTTGATGAGAGCAGATGTATTCACTTCTTTCCGCTAGATAACTGTGTCTGATTTCAATGGCATTTTGTGTTCTTCGCACTGCACAGACTTCATCCTAGCTCAAATTTCTACTTTCTTCCCCTCTGCACAAAATGTGCATGAGGTCAATGGCTGCGTAGGCCCCACTCGAAAAGAAGATCAGTGATGGATGTTTGCTTTCTAGGGAGGTAGAAAGCTCTAGCTGAGGCCTAATGAAAATCACGACTCTTCCACCATTACTTCATGTGTTATTTCTAACGCTCTGTCTTGCTGGCAGCCCTTCGGGGTCTTTTCTTTGCTGGTAGATCATCGATTTGATCTACGGGATTTTACATTTGGGTTCTAGGACCCATTTCTGAAACTAGTGAAAACAACATCAAAGTTTTACTCAGATGGGTAACAGAATCAATTACAACAGATGAAATTACGTCAGACCTTCAAAACAAAGGCTTCAGACCCACTAAAGTCAGCCTTATGCATAGAGCTGATCCTCTAGTAATGGTAGAAATCAGCAAAGATCAGAAACACATCTACGATCTGCAAACTATTTCTGATTTAGTCATAAAGACTGAATCATTAAAACACAAATTAATAACAATGCAATGTCATCGCTGCCAAAAGTTTGGCTATTCACAATGCTGCTGTAAAGCAGATTACTGATGCGGTAAATGTGGTGGCAAACATGCAACAACTGAATGCCAAAAATCACACATGCAACCAGCAAAGTGTGCAAATTGCAGAGGCCTGCAAACTAAGGGCTGCACAGCATTTCCTCAAAACCAGAAGACACAACTCCAAACCAGCTGACCAATATAAGAACGCACGTCCTCCCATCAAGCCACCATCTCCACAATGGACGGAAGAATATACTGAAGTAGCAAGACAACCTACCTAAAAGACCAAAAGCCAAGAATAAACTGTTCACAGCAAACCAACAAATCCATCCTACAGAACATAACAAGCTGCATAGGAGAAATGCTTGCTGAACTCTGGCAAACGAACCCAACTCAAGAAACCAAGGATATCATCCTAAGACTCACACGGTCACTGTTTTCTGAAATCCTTAATGGATAAATCCAAAAGAAAACCTAATTCATTACAGATTGTCAACTGGAATGCCAATGGACTATCCAACAAAATATAAGAACTATAGGAGTTTGCAGCAGAAACCCGGTACGGTATGTAATATAACTGTTGATTCTGACAAGATCAGAATCAACAGTTATATTACATACCGTACAGACAGAGACTATGCAAGAGGAGGAGGAGGCACCGTCATCTTTGTCAAAAGAAACATAAAACACAACATAATAGCCGAACCCCAAACAACATATGGAAACAACAGGAATAGAAATACTTATGGAAAAAACAAGCAGTATCATGATCTTCGCAGCCTATAACCTCACGAATAAAAACCTCCTAGAATCAGACTAAGATTGTAATACTAAACACAGGCAGAGCAGTAATCATAGCTGAAGATTTTAATATCAAACATTCAGTCTGGAACAGCAGAAATTCAAATATCAATGGAAGAATACTCAACTATTATACTACTTCACGAAATATAACAGTATTAAGACCCACAGAACCCACACAGTACGGAGCAGCCAGCCTTCTTGATGTACTCAATATAACTATATTAAAAAACACAGTGCACAGCTACTAACTACAAGCAATTAACGACTTGAGTTCTGATCACAACCCCATCATATTGCAACTAGGCACTATACAAGATTTTACTGAAAATGCCATCACAATTATTAACTGAAATCGACTCCCCTCAGCTCTCCAGGAAAACCTTGGCCCAGTACCACATATTACATCACCTGAAGAAATAGAAAAGGCAGTGACATCCTTTGAAAAGCAAATATTAACAGCAATATCACAGGTAACAAATATAACCACTGCCAAATGGTCTCCCAGAGGACATGAAACAAGAAAAAAACAGGTTACGAAGACAATATCACAGAACAGTGGATCTCGCAGATAAATAGACAGTCAACAGAGCAACAAACTAGGTTTGGTATGCTCTGAAGGATCACCGAAACCAGCTTTAGAACAACAAGACACAACACCTAAACACAGAAGATCAATCTTTGTGGAAAATTATGAGATCGCTTCGCTCAAAACATAACACTTCCTCCCCAAGGTAAATAGGTAAATATGGAATAGCCTACAGTGATGAAGAAAAAGCAGAAGCATTTGCAGACAGCTTGGAAAGACAATGTAGTCCCAATTATGACAATTTAGATTTAAACTTCATAAGAAAAATTCACACCCAAGTATGTAAAATAACTCAGAATGCCACACTCCCATCAAACAACAAATCCATATTGCCAATAGAAATATATCAAATCTTAAGAAAATTAAATAACAAAAAGGCTCTGCATCCAGATGGAATCATAAACAAGGTGCTCAAACTACGTCCACGTAAAGGTATTATGCATCTGGTGGCCATTATTAATGCCATCCTATGGCTAAATTACTTTCCAGAACGATGGAAACTCACAGATGTCTTCCTAATTCCAAAACCTCGAAAAAACACACAGTTTCCTCAGAATTATAGAAGTATCAGCCTCCTATCATGTGTGGGTAAGATAGTTGAATGTGCTATACTTGCATGGATTCAAGGCAGCAGATAACAATCACGTTATTCAAGACGAGCAATCCGGATTTAGGAAACATCACTCCACAACGCTTCAAATTTATGCCGATGACACGATTATCATAGCAAGGTCACTCCATCCTTAACTGGCCATAAACAAGCTGCAGATAGCAATCAACATATTAGAGAATTGGTACAGCAAATGGCATATATCAATCAACCCAGGGGAAAAAGCTGCACAGTACTATTTACCAGACGTAAGGCAGACCCAAACACAACTATACAAATGTTTGGAAAAACCATTCCTTGGCATAACTCAACCAAATATCTAGGAGTTCAGCTTGATAAATGACTAAACTTCAAGACATACATAAATAATATCTCCACTAAAGCTAATCAGACTATAGTACAGTTTTACCCACTCTTGAATAGGAACAGCTACCTAAACATAAACAACAAAATTCTCCTCTACAAATCAGTGATAAGACCTCAACTAACTTATTCCTTACCCACCTGGGTACACACGACTAAAAAAAACATCTAAAGACTACAAACGATCCAGAATAAATGTCTAAGAATGGCGTTTAATCTTCCTTAGTTCATCAGAAATCTCCAGTTACACCGAAAAGCAACCTTCTAGATATCAAGACCTACATAAAAGAAAAATTCTTTGCAATCACAGATAATGACCCAAATCAGCTAATTCGACAGGCAGCAGACTACAAGCCCTCAGATTGCTTCAAATGCAGAAAACCTAAATCCTTCATCTCAAGAGAAAGCTAATACAGCATAAAATGCTCACAAAGAGCAGGAAATTAACCCACAATAATCTGTTTCTCCATCAATTAATTTACTAATTTCGTTTTCAACCAAATCGCAAAAGCCCTCTCCACTAAAAATATGTGCGGCGTTTATTATACGACGTAGCTTGGCATGGCATTCACTGGAGGTAGTACGAAATTTTGTTCCAGAACGGCTTCAGGCCATATTTTTTTCCAGCAAGCATTCAGCGTAGAGGGTTGTAATTCCTTAATGGACAGAATAATAATTTTTACACAATTCAGTATTGAAAACTCTTTCCACGCTTGAGGCAGTGTCATGTTTTGATTAGATTCCATTTTTTCTAAAATTAATTGAAATGTTCGCCGAATATAATATGACTTTAATGTTGATGTTATTCCTTGGTCGAGTGGTTAAATAAGTGAAGTAGTATTAGGCAGCAAAAAAGTTATTTTAATATTTGGATGGCTTAAATTTTCTGGGTGGCCTGGTGCGTTATCTAAAATTAGTAGAATTTTGAAGTCCATATTCTTTTTCTTTGTGTAACTTTCTGCATCGGGTACAAAACACTTGAAAAACCAATTTTCAAATATGCTAGCTGTAACCCATGCCTTTTTGTTGGCCCGCCAATAAACGGGTAGGGTGGATTTGTCGAGCCCTTTCATCGCACGAGGATTTGCAGATCGGTTAATAAACATTGGTTTTGTCATGTAATCACCTGATGCATTACAACAAAACAGTAGAGTAATTCTATCTTTGGAAACTTTGAATCCAGAAGCTGATCTTTCATTTTTCGAAATATAGGTGTGTTTTGGCATTTTTTTCCCCAATATAACCCAGATTCATCTGCATTGAACACCTGGTCTGCACTGTAACCACCTTCTTTAATGATATTTTAAAAGTTCTGCTGGGTATTTTCGGGCAGCTTCAACGTCTGCTGGTGCTGATTCTCCCTGGATTTTAAGATTATACAAAGAAAACCGTTTTTTGCTTAATAAGGTGTCCATCCAAAGGAATTTTCTTTTGAGTGCAATCTTCTATCCAAATCATTAGAGATTTCTCCATTTTTTCTATTAGAATATCATGAATACGAGCAATGCTCTTTGCACTTACCGTTGACCTAGCAATAACACTTTCTAGGATTTTATGTTCATTTTGTTTGATTGTTCGAATTGTTGATTCATTTAAATTCAGAGTCCTTGCAACAACTCCTGGTTTTTCTCCAATTTTCAACTGATCCAAGATTTTAATTTTTTCTTTGAGAGAAATGAATTTCCTCTTCAATCTTGATTTTTTCCCTTTCGTTGCAGTTTTAGTATCCATTACAATAAAAATAAACTTTTACATAAAAAAAAGCATTACATATGTATGTAACTCACTAGAAAATAAACTGCTCAGCTTAAAATCATAACACCCTTATGGTTTTAAATGAGCTTTCCTGGCAGAAAACGAAGACAATTTTCAACAATAAACACTTTATACAGTAATTCCTAGATGGCGAACCTATGGCACTTGTGCCAGAGGTGGCACATCTGAGAATTTTGCTGGTGTGTCAACGATTTACAGGTGATATCCTTTTATATGCTTATAAGTTATTCAAATTTTTTTAAAATTGTTACAATACGTACAAGCTGAATTTTGTTTTATACAAGACAGCAGCTATAAAGACATGCATATGATTGGTGGGGTATTAACAAAAGATCGCGTGACCCAAAGACAAAAGCAACCAATAAGTGTTGAGTTGAAATGCTAATTCTCTTCAATCGAATTCCGTAACATCTGAAACTGTTATAACAACATTCACTATTAATTTTAACACATTCACAACAGAGTGTCATTTATCATTCCAATGGAACTTCTCATTACTGACTGGCTCAACTCACACAAACTTTTCAACCCCTGGTTGAATTTTATGGCTTTTTGGCAGGCGAACTCACACATTCATTAATTATGGCATGTTTCAATTCTTGGTAGTCTTTTTTTTAAGTTAGCCTTTGTGATCTGTCATAATGGCATCGAGAATTTCAAATGCAATAAAACAAACAATTATTTCATAATTGAAAAATTGGACAATAGTTTTTAGTTAGATACTGTGTTTCGGTGCAACATATGGTTTTGCTTAAATCTATACAGCATAGTTTCTGTGAGAGGGTACATGTGAGTTAGCGTTGTTTTTATTCCATCTGTCTCTAATTGCACTATTTGTTGAGAATGACACAGACTGCAAAAGCCTCTGTACAGTACCTTATTCAGTGATCCAATAAAACTAAATTCGATACTTATAACTACTTGTGCGATATGGGCAGACACAAATTTAACGAAGATAAAATTTGATTTTTAAGTTCCATGGTGAAAAATATGAAAAAATAAATAAAGGGTTACTAGAAATTGTAGACCGCGTTGAACAAGGGATGCTATAATTTGTAGACCGCGTTGTATAAGTACCACGTTATACAAGGGTTACCTGTATATAATTTCTTGGTATCTTTAATTTATATTATCCTTTGTAACACTCCATGGTTCAGTGAGTGTGATGGGTCGTCCACTGTAGTTAGCACTTGCACTTGACTCCCTGCACTCACATCTCAGTATGGTATCACTGATTGCTGTTCTGGATGGCCTAATTTGTCAATTTGCCACAGATAAGACTGCAACATGACATCCTATTACAACACCTCTTTCAAACACCATCAGTTCCCTTCTTGCAGCCATTTCACTGGGACACAGTTGTGCACTGACAGAGCATCATATTCCTTCAGTTTATGCTGGCTACAAACATGACTTGTTACATGGCATAATGCACCTTGCCCATTGGAATGTCTTTTGACTTCTTTCCATGCAGTGTATCTTTACGACTGGCCACTTATTTATAGAGCAGTTGACTTACTTTAAGCTGCCCAGTATCTGCATGGCACACTACTTTCTTGAGCATCTATATTGCAATGCACTATGGGATGGGTCACAGTCCAGACTTCTGATAATGACGAAGTCTCATCATCAGGAGTATGATCCATGACCATGATGAGAATGAAGTCATATTTTTATATACAAGTAGCAACTGTATGTGAAGTCAACTGCTCTGTATAAATTGCCTGGACATTTTGTTTGCTCATGCTTGTATAAAATGAGGAAAACATTTTTAGAAATATGTCCTCTGCCATGAAGTCAGCCTTCACATCAAGTTTCCCCTATGATAAACTACATATCATAACCCCCTCCCATCAAAATCCTGCCATGTACCCCTTGAAAGTACATGGCAGGATTTTGATGATGATGATGATGATGAAGTGCAAGAGTAGTGATACTGGGAATTCGGATATGCCAAAGAGAAGCCATAAAGTGCTTCCTTTTAAGTGAAAAGGTGAAATTTCTCAACTTCATAAAATAATAAATAAATAATAATAAAAAAGTATACCGAGGTTGCTGAGATTCCATTCACATTCAGATAACTTTTATTAATAGTTATTGTTATTAATCTCTTACTGTGCCTAATTTATAAATTAAACTTTATTATTGATGTAGGAAAAAACATAGTATATAGGGTTCAATACTGTCCACGGTTTCAGGTATCCACGGGTTGTCTTGGAAGTATCTTTGGATAAGGGAGGGGGAGTACTCCCTTCTTGGATGCTAATGAAGTTCATTATGGAAGGGGAGTCACCACCAAGACCAGATTTGATCAGTGGAAGCTAGTTTCGTCAGATGTAGACGAGTTCACTAGTCTAAGAGAAAATTTATATGGACATTTACAGATCAATACGTGTAGCTCAGTGGATGTGCCGTTTGCACACCACCGCGCTTGGCCGCACGAAGGAAGACTGCACGAAGGAGCAGATATAGATTCAGATCATAGCTTAGTGATTGCAAACATCAAGTTGAAATTACAAAGAAAATATAAATCCCATCATCAGAAAGAAAAAGATACAGCAAGAATAAGTGAATAAGGATAGTGTTAGAGAAGGAACTAAAAAGTGTGGAAAAAGGAAAAAAATTCAAATCTAAGAGTGAAAGGAGTAATGAAGGGGCGATAGAAGATGCAGTTGAAGAAACAGTACTGGAAGAAGAGAAGATCAAGAAGAAATGGATTAGACAGGAAACACTGAAGTTAGTAAAAAGAAGGGATACATCAGAACAAACAGGAGGAGTACAGAAGAAAGTGTAATGAGGTGAAAAAAAAGCAACATTCAGAATGGATAAGATGAAATGGTTAGAAGCTCAATGCAATAATATAGAACAGCACTATGGAGAGCACAAAACTGTAAATGAAATTAAGAGTACTAGAAACATGCATCTTTAGCGGTGTACTGTATGGATCTGAAGCATGGGTAATAAATAAGGAATCAAGAAAAAGAATTTTGGTGTTTGAAAGAACTTATTACAGGAGGATTCTAAGTATAGGATGGGTACAGAAAATCATAAATAAAGCGCTCTATCAGAAGATACAACTAGAAAACTCCTAGAAGACAATGAATTGAATAAGCTTAGCTATATGGTAGGAAATTAACTTAATAAATTTATATGGAATAAGAAGGAAATCGGTCTGAACCAGCTGTATACAGGACTGTGTTCGAACTACTTTAAACATACAGATTTGAAAACTGAGTTAATAGTACATCAGCACTGTGGGTAGGTTAATGAATTTTTTTTGTTTTTCTTAATTTTATTGTTTTTTAAAAATTTATTTTTGCCTGGTTCAGAAACCTCCCTAGAGACAAGACGTAGAACATTTTTCAAGACATTTCAGGTCTTCAATAAACAGGGTGGTGGTTTCACACCAAGTGATAAATTAATCTTCCACCTAATGACAATCACATAAATCTTTGTCCATAGCAGGATTTGAACCCACAACCTGCTGATTAGAGAGTAGATACTATAAGCACTCAGCCAACCAGGCTGGCAGCAATTGGTTAATCATGGAATATTACTTGGTCTGAAGTATCAATCGCACATTTACCTATATTTTCATCTTGTGATATGGGCAAAGGCAAATTAGCAGGCTTAATTTAGTAGAAATGAAAATCACAGTATTCCGTTACATTTGATTTACCCAATATACTGTATATGTGCACTTCATCTTTTTCCTTTTGATGACATGAACTCCTACATTAAGATTTTTATGTGTTTGAAAATTAAAAAAAAAACGTTATAACTTATATGAAAAACATTTATTTATTTATTTATTCTTATGGCAAAAGCTGCTACAGGTCAATGTCCAGACCAGAAAGCCAATCCAGGGCCTCATCTATCACGTTGTGGATGTCCTGGAGGCCACCACTATGAAATTGGCTTTTTGGGCAGTCATTCACAATATGAGTGATCGTCTGGGCCACAGGGGAACGGTCACAATAATGATGGTCTGATAGTCTCCATTTATGCAGTAGGTAGCCACATCTGCCCTGGTTAGATCTGATTCTGTTGATAGATGACTAAATCTTCCTAGGAAGGGCAAAACCAAGCTGTAGAGCACAGGGAGTTTCAACCAGGAAACCATTTGTTGGAAGATTGTTGGACCAGTGTTCTCTTCACATGTCAGATGTTGATGGTAAGGCTGGAGAGAGTTCATCCATGGACCAGAAATGGTTTCGTGATTTTAGACGAATCATCAGACTCTCATAAATCTACCTAGTGGATTTATGAGAGTTTGGTGCAGGGGCAGGAGTGGGGTTGCTCATTACCTCATTAAATACTTTAATCGAGGCTTGTCTTCTCCGTATATTTAGTGGAGCAATGTTAGATAGGATATGGGAGTGAGGTGCTTCTCGATGTCCCACTAATTGTGCGCATGGTAGAGTTTGGCTAGGTGTCTATAATGTTAGTGTGTGCACTTCTTTCCCAGATAGGGGCACAATATTCTACTGCAGAGAATGTGAAGGCTAGTGCAGACGACCTTAGGACTTCTGCGCCACAACCCAAGTTGTTTCAACAAGCTGCGAGATGATATTATTTCTTATTTTAACTTTGTTGAACAGGTTGGTGATGTGCCTTTTATAGGTTAGGCTTCTATCCAAGATCATTCCAAGGTATTTCAGGTGAGATTCATGTTCTACCATTTTGTCAGAGAAAGAGAGGTTGAGGTGTCGATTCGCCTCTGCATTGTTCAGGTGAATGATGTGGACACAGTTTTTGTTGGATTTGGCTTCAGGTACCACTGCTTGAAGTACACCTCTGGGATGTTTAGGTCTGTGTTCAAGGTTGTTTCCAGGTTGACATAGGAGGTAGACTGGTGCAGGATAGCGAGATCATCGGTGTATACATATTTGCTTGAGCTGGTATGTGATAAGTCAGACATGTAGATATAATAGTAAAGGGGATAACACAGAGCCCTGTGGAAGACTGTTGTGGAGGAATCTGGGTCTGCTCTTTTTTCCACCAATATGGACCTGGATCTTTCTGTTGAAGAGAATGGATTCAAAATGCTGGAAAGTTGTGTTGTTTGTTCATTTTCCATGGTTCACTTGTTTCATTTCAGTAACCTTCACAAATATTGCATTTTTTTATTTATTTATTTTTTTTTTAAGGCAATGATGTCTGTGAACATTCCCACTGCAGGTGGACTAAAGGTGGGTTAAGAATGATAACCATTGTGCATACAGCTATAATCTCTTGCTTTAGAATTGTGATGTTCTGCTATTTATACATCGATATTGCTATAAAAAAACTTACATAAATATCAAAACTTAGTTTTATTATTTAAGCTGTTTTTTTTTTTTAATTTTTTTTTACCACCTAACAGTTATATTATAATGAATTAGTCATATAGAGTACATAGTTTCCTCTGCAAATTAGAGATAACTATTATTATTTGTGTGATAATTTCTGTTTGCGAAATCAGTAATTAGTTGGCAAATGTATATTCTTCATTACTTTGTAATATTGAGGAATTTTCACTGAAGTTATGTAAGGGAACAGTATCAACTGTCACTTAAATCAAGCCAGAGGATATTTCAGAATCCTGTAATCTTTTCAGAGTAAAAAAGATTGGAATTTCCACTTTACCCAAGCTTTATGTTTACTTGTACAATATGGTAAAGAAGACCTTCCAAAACATTTGTTCCTTTTATGGAGCACACATTTTATAGTTTGCTTATTCTTTCGAGTAAATTTCAGTGACCACTCGTCCATAAGAGCTGCAGGACTGCATTGAATGCAGCTCCAGCGTTGAGAAAACTTACATATACTAGTGAGTACTGGCTAGTATACTCAATGCTGGAGCTGCATCCAATGCAGCCCTTATGGACGAGCCGCCACTGGTAACTTTATATGGAATATACAATTTTAAAACTTGAAAGTAATTTATTGACATTGCTTCATTCTTTAAATTTGACTTATTTTTTAGCTGGAGCAATGAAGGCCTTGAATGGCAAAGGAATAGTTCATAGAGACTTAAAACCTCAGAACATACTTCTCTGTCATTCTGGAAAACCCAATCCATCTCCTGGTGAGATTACACTGAAGATTGCAGATTTTGGATTTGCACGATTTTTGCAGGATGGTGTTATGGCTGCTACACTCTGTGGTTCTCCGATGTACATGGTGAGTAGAAAGATATTTTATCATTTTTAAAAACAAATTTTCTCATTTAGTCTTGCCTAAGAATAAGGGAAATTTAGATCAAATTCATCTGAATTTCATATATGTTTCTATCAGTATTTACAGTCCATTTTACTACCTTCATTAGCATATGTTAAAAGGCAAAACAGGACAAAAGAAAGATGAAAGAAAAATATCTTTCAAGATTGCATTGATATATACATATCTCTTATAAAGAAATAAATAAAAAAAAATTAACAATAAAAAAATGTAAATATTTGAACCCTAAACCTCCTCAAAAATTCTTTCCAAGCATATGACACACCCAGTAGGGTATTTCCACTTGGAAAAGTTATGCAGTAATCTCTCAGTTATCCAACCACAGCAAGAGACCAGTTTGTCAGTCAGATAGCTGAGGAGTTGGATATGTGAAGGCACAGTTACATAGTGCTTTATCAGAAGTCAGTTCACATGCCTTGCCATTCAAGGATTAGTTAATTGATGGTTCATTCATTTAAAGGTTGGATAATCAAGTGATCATTGGATATAATTTTTTGCATGCATTTGTTAAGTATCAGTAAATAAAATATGACAGTTGCTGCTTAGCGAGTACATATACTGCAGATTTCTGATATTATATATAGTTACTGAGTGGATAGTGTATCCTCTAATCAGTATGTTTCAATCTTACTACAAGCATGGAAACTTATGGTGTAGACAATTTTTATTGCAAGTGTCAGACTATCATCCTGCTTATTGCAGTCCTTAACTGGCATGAAAAAATATGTTTGATTTCCAGAGGAAGGCTTCCTGATCTGACTATTAGCTCACCTATGGTAGTAAATGCACAAATAGCTTACAATCTTTTGTGGGTAGAACACATAAAGAGAAATATTCCTGCCTGTAAGACTTCTATTGCTGTAGCATTTTAGCATCATGGGTGAGGTAAAAAAAAAATCCTCCTTTTAAGACCAAACTTGATACTTTTTCAGTTTACTTCAACCTAAGCAGAGAATAGAGATCTGATTTAATCAGCCAACTTGCTCAACATCTATTATTGAGAAGTTATACATTTATGTGTTCACTATAACTATAATAAATGTACCATGAAAAAGCTTCACATGCACCAACAGGCTATGTGAAGGTGCAGTTACATAGTGCTGTGCCAGAGGTCAGTTCACATGCTTGCCGTTCAAGGATTAGTTAATTGATGGTTCATTCATTTGAAGGTTGGATAATCAAGTGATCATTGGATATAATTTTTTGCATGCATTTGTTAAGTATCAGTAAATAAAATATGACAGTTTCTGCTTAGGGAGCACATATACTGCAGATTTCTGATATTATATATAGTTACTGAGTGGATAGTGTATCCACTAATCAGTATGTTTCAATCTTACTACAAACATGGAAACTTATGGTGTAGACAATTTTTACTGCAGGTGTCAGACTATCATCCTGCTTATTACAGTCCTTAACTGGCATGAAAAAATATGTTTGATTTCCAGAGGAAAGCTTCCTGATCTAACTATTAGCTCACCTATGGTAGTAAATGCACAAATAGCTTACACCTTTGTGCATCCAAAAAGAGAGTTCCTGATGATTCTCGCTACTTTGGCTTCTGCTTTGTCAAGATGGGCGGTCCTGGATTGCCTTTTCAGGATCAATTGGCTAGTGGGTATCAAGAGCCCTCAACAAGCCTCTACCATGTCACAAAACCACAGAAACTTCTGATCCAATTAAAAATCGGGATCAGAAGCTCTAATCAGTACATCACTTTTCTTGAAAAATTTGACATTTTTCCACTTGGAAAAATGTCACCCTTCTGAATGAATTCTTAAAGATGATCCTGCTACACAAAAATCCACTAGTAAAAAAAAAGATATTGGAATGTTCATCACCGAGGGTATAAGACATGCTTCAAGACCCTATAATAGGTGGACCATCTTCGGATGGCATGGCTACCTCTCTTCTCCCCGAAGCAGATAAAATAATTCACGTGCCTAGTGCCCTAGAAGGAGTACAATACAGCAGTATCTTGGATATTGTCATGGCTGCCTCTGTTCCCCATGAAGCAGATAAAATAATTTTTGTACCTAGTGCGCCGGAAGGAGTACAATACGACAGTGTCTTGGTTTTTTTTTCCTGATGAAGAGGAAATGATGGATATTTGCTGTTCTCAGTTTTCTAAAAAGAAAAAATCTAAGGCAAATGAAAGCAAAACTACTCATCATAGAGAGCCAGATGAAACCATCAAAAAAGAAATAATAAAAATATTCCTACAATGGAATAGTCATGAATTCCCTCAAAACATCGATGGCATCAAGACCCTCTTGTAGAAGTATAAACCAATATGCTTCTGCCTGTAAGAAACATATCTAAAGCTGAGAGATTATCCAACATTATGAAATAATGCCATCATTTGTAAGGACTGGACAGGGGAAGGGCCTGCTTGTGGAGGGGTTGCTATCCTTGTGAGCAACTATACCTCCTTCCAGTAAGTTTCTCTCAATACAAATGTAGAAGCAATTCCTCTCTGATTCTCAGTCAGAACTCTGTTAAAAGTATTCTGCATCTGCTTCCCTCCTGCAGCAGATGTCTCTCAAGATGATCCTGATGATGTCATATTACAGTTATCACCCTCTTTACTTTTAATGGATGATTTAAATGGGCACAACACTCTTTGGAGTGGTGCCTGAACAAACATCAGGAAGAGTTGTTGGGCATATGCATGACAACAGTATCTCCCTCCTAAATACAAGAAGCAACACCTTTATGCCTACCTGAATATTCACTGCCGTTCTAATGTGTTAGTTTTGCACTCTTCAAGAGGGAAACTGATGAGAATTTATTTGGGAGTGATCACTTCCCTGTGATAGCTACCTTCCTGTATGTGAAGCCATGTATTCTGTCACGATTATCATGATGGAAAATTAAGTAAGCTGAATAACTCACCTTCTCATTATTAGCAGAATTTGATTCTGCATAGTCAACTCTACTTCCATCAGCAATGCAGTGAATCATGTGACAGAGTTTATTATACAAGCTGCCACAACTGTAGTTCCTAACACATTAAGTCAGTTTCCATGTTTCCCTAAGCCATCATTGTACACAGCAAGCTCAGAAGAAAGCTTGGAGTACTTTTCAAAGATACCACACTACAACAAACCTGATTGCCTTTCAAACGAGCCCGAGCAAAACACATCTGACAAAAGAAATCCTGGATTCAATATACATCCAACTTAAGAACAACTAACATTAACAAGTCTGGGACAAAATCTGGAAATTGAAGGGCAGATACAAATCTGCCCTTCAAATCTTGGAAAACAATAGTTGCACAGTTGCTGATCCAACAGCAATTGCCAACATGCTTGGGGAGATCTTTGCAAAAACATCAGCAACAGCTTCCTATGGAAATTACACACCAGAACTGTACACTTTGATGTTCGGTTCTGTTGGATTCCAAGTCATGTTGGGATTAAGGGAAACGAGGCTGTAGATACTGCAGCTAGGCCATCCCCGTTCTCAAACATCCACCATCTGCCTGTACCATATCAGTTAAACTTCTATCTCAGTGCAGCTATTTAGGAACAGAGAAACTAATAATAAGCCCTATCAGATTAAGCCTGCTCAAGGTTTGAACAGAGGACACTATTCTTTTCTTGGCTCTGCATAGGTCATATTCATATTACGCACTCCTACCTATTGAGGGGATGATAACATGCCTATATGTGAGTGTTATGACACTGCACTATCCATCATTCACATTTTAATGGACTGCCCTTATTTCACCAATGAGCATAGTCATTATTTCAGCCATTTTATAATCTCTGTGAGCCATATACATTCAGAAAGATTTTATCGGACTCATTGACCATCATCCTGGTTTTTAAATTTTTATAGAGTATTAATCTTTACCACCTCATATAAATTATATACTTATTAGTTTTAACTTATTGTAAATATGCTTTTAAAAACCTGCTTTTGTGCATGTTTTATGAATTTTAATACTATTTTTATATGTGTTTTATACACTTCTTTTACATTTGTTTTCTAATTAGATTTTATGCCTTTTTACTTATATATTACCTGGTATAATTTTAAGAAATATTTCATTTATTATTATTATTATTATTTTGACTTCTATCTATAGTTTTTGCATTGATATATGCACTTATTTATTACATGTGTTCTGGTGCAGCATGACCATAGATGTCATTGTGTCATTAAACCTAAAAACAAACAAAAAAAATCCTATCCAAATTCTGCAATCCATATTCCTTCAACCTCTCTCTCTCTCTTCATAGCCAAAATTCAAGATCCTGATATTAGTCGCTCATCTCTGGACCCTCTCCAATAATGTTTCCACATTGCAGTGAAAACCAGGTCACCAATGCTGAGCACAATAGTCCAAGTGTGATCTGACTAGTGTTTTTTATGGTGGCACTACCACTTCCTTATCCTTACATGTTAGTGTACTTCTTATCATAGCAGCAATACAATGTGCCATATTTCTTATTGTTGGTCATATTTTCAAACCTGTGCTTTTTTCTAACTTTTCATAAATGGTAATTTAACTCAATAGTTATAAATATTAAATTTCTTTTCTTATTTCTAATTGGTGGATGGCATTGCAAAACAAAAGAACTTTCTGCTGCAATAATGAAATGCAGAATTACCCCAACTGACTTTTGTTGAATTTCTCAAAATAAAACAAAAAGAGGCTTATTATTAAAGGAACTGTTATTCCTCGCACTGTGAAATTGTTAACTTCCTATAGAAAAGTGATTCTCGAATGAGCACAAAAAGCAAGGGACTTATCAAGCAGCCTTGCAAAGCTCTTTTTTTGATTTTAACCAAATCTGATAGGAATCCACTGACTAGGAGGCAGGTGATTGTATTAGTATAGGCTCCTTTGATGTATATCAGTCTGTTGGAGGATGTGGAACATAAAGAGATGCCGGACACTGTCAACTGCATGATTCAGATCCTCTGAAAGTGTTGTTATTATTATTATTAATATTATTATTTCATGGCACCTCCAAGTAGTCCAAAGACTCATAGAGGGAGGGCACCTACTCTACAACTCTCTGTCTCCACCACTTTCATCGATTTCCATCATCTACACCAATGCAATCTACTGCCCACTACCACTAGTATTTTTTGTCTGTAAATTGCACGTGTCCCGAAGGTTGATTTGTCTGTATGTGGGATGAAAAAAAACAAGTTTATGGGACAAAAACCCTGCTACCTCCGAATGAGATCAGTTAACTCACCTTCATTTGAAAAAACCCATATAAAGATTCTTTCTATCATGACAAGAATCGAACTTAGGCTTTTTCCTGATTGAAGAGCACAATGTCGTTGTTCTTCCAATTGTGCTACGAAGCTGGTGTTGCCATTGGATTTTTTTAAATTAATTTCCCCCCTCCCTCCCTCAAATCACAGAGTAGATTGCCTAGTAGGAACAGATTAAATTCTACTGTTCAGCCTGGAACTCCATACAACTGTGTGCTTTTGATTATTTATATATTTCTTACTTTTATCCTGTTTTCAATAATGTAAAAAAAAAAGATCTTATAATCAGTATTAGATAGAGAAATAGGCCTCCAGTAGTTGATTAAGATATGGACTCTGTTATGTTTTAGAGGGAGGATGGTATGGCTTGGAGTGTGATTTTTACAGAGAGAGAGAGAGATTAAATAGAAGATTGAAAAAGGCTTGTGGAAGAGAAACTGGGTGAAGAACAAGCTGGATTCAAGCAAAATAGAGGATGTCAGGATCAGATTTTCACTTTATGACAAATAGTCGAGAAGTCATGGGAATATAACAAAGATCTATATTTAAGTTTTGTAGATCTGGAAAAGGCATATGACAAGGTGCCAATAGAGAAGCTATTCAAAACGCTACAGTTGTATGGTGTCAGTGGGGCATTATATCAAGCAATACTTGATATAATGCAGTTAGAATTGAAGAAAGTACAGAAAGATGGTTAAATGTTAAATCTGGTGTTAGACAAGGATGTACATTATCCCCTCTGTTATTCATTATCTATATGGATCACATGAAGAAAAGTAGTATTAAAACCTGATATTAAAATTGGAGATGCCTATCTCAGTTTTTTGCTTTATGTGGATGATGTTATACTTCTAAATAAATCTGCTACAAGTCTACAAGATTCCCTGACTAAATTGAATAGCTGTTGTAATAGATATGGTATGAAGGTCAGCAATAACAAGACAAAGACAATGAAAAGAGGCAGAAGCATTGAAAATATCAACTGCATTATGAATGGAGAACCTATAGAACAACAAAACATTCTAGTTACTTAGGCACGATTTTCAGTGAAGATCATAAATTAAATATGGAAATAGACAACAGAATCAACAAAGCAGATATAGTAGGAAGTCAACTGATTAAATTTATATGGAATGAGAGAGAAGTTAGTCAAAACACTAAATTAGCAGTATACAAGACAATGTTCAAACCAATTTCAACTTATGGATCTGAAAGCTGGGGTGCTTAAGGGTCAAATCTGTATAACTGAGAGGAGACCTCCACATAGCATTTAAAGGAATGCGGAGAACCGACCGCGCTTCTGACCTAATTTCCAATCCTCACCTTCTCGTGGTGCACCCTATTGGGTATCTACCTGGATACTGAACGAACGAGGATGGGCTGGCAATTTGGGATTTAGCGGACCAAATTGTATTCTTATTGACTTAAACCAAAATACAAAATGATGATACAACATGACAAAGTTTCATGCCGGCTGTGGCGTCGCCCGGTTAAACAAGGCCCCGTTGTTTTCACCAGAGAACCAGGATGAACAGCGAAAAGTCAACTACTGGAACAAATCTGAAAAAACACTCCAACTCAATATCACCAAACTTCAGGATCGGTACTATCAACATAAGAAGCCTGAATGGCAAAGAAATACAACTAGCAAAAGAATTGGATAAATACCAGATTGACATAATAGGAGAGATTGAAAAAAAGAAGACAAACTGGTGAGATCTTTCTGAGCAATAAATACATAATATTATATTCAGGTAATAACAACCAAGGAAAAGGAGTAGCCATTATATTCAACACTAAATACAAGGCTAATCTTCTTGAATGGCAGGCAGTCTCAAGTAGAGTGATGTGGGCAAATATGAGAATGGGGAACTGGACAATGAGACTTATATGTGCCTATGGTCCCACAGAAGGTTCTACTAAGGTAGAAGTGGAGGAATTTTTTGAGGATTTAGAGAAAGCAGCTGACACAATGAAAAAGGAAAAGTTGGTCCTTGTTGGGGATCTAAATAGCAGAGTAGGAAATGATTGTCAGACATATATTATGAAATATATGTCTGACACAAAAATATATTATGAAAATTTGGAGAAAAGAGCAAAGCTAATAATAATGGCAAATACCTGTTGGATTTCTGCTCAGGACATGGACTGGTTATTACTAACACCATGTTCCAACATAAAAATGTGCACAAATTCACATGGAGAGAAGAGGCAAGAAATAAGAAAAGTCTCATTGACTATGTTATTGTTGATAGTGATGTTTTCTCCCTGGTGCAGGAAACCAGATTGTACAGAGGATTTGAAATTGGAAGTGATCACTATTTAGTCTTGAGCACGATGCAATTGAATTTCATATTGAAAAGAATAACATGTAAGAAAGTTTTAAACCGAATAAAAGTTGAGAAGCTCTCAGATGTCAACTGTAGACTGAAATACACAACCATTATTGGAAAAAAATGAAAGCGTTTGAAAACAGGAACGAAACCTTGGAGATTCATGGCAAGCCTTGAAGAAAACCTTGATTGATTCAGCCAGAGAGGCATGTGGTGAGGTTGTCTGCAAGGATAGAAAAATGAGAACTCCATGGTGGACACAAGAAGTTAAAGAGGCAGTGAAGGAAAAGAAGAAAGCATATCAAAAGTTTCTGAGCTTGTGCTCTTAGAGAATACAGAGACAAATGTAAGAAAGCTAAACAGTGTGTAAAACTAGCTAAACAAAAGTCATGGGAGGACTTTAGCAAGAATATATAAAATAAATATCAAGAAGGTGTCAAAATATTCTGGAGGTTGTTGAAGAAGCTTAGGAATGGAGGAAAGAGTGCTGTAAAAGGAGTTAGAGATGATAAAGGTGACATGAAAACAGGAGAAAAAGATATCCTTGAAGTATGGAGTGATTACTCTTCGAGAAATTGCTAAATGAAACAAGCAGTGAAAGCACAGTGACAAAAAACACTGACCAGGCATACGGTCAGGAATACATATCCATCCTTGAAGTAGAAAAAGCCATCAAAGGCTTGAAATGTGAAAAGGCAGCAGGAGTAGATGATATTCGACCAGAAATGCTGAAGTATGGTGATATAAAAGTCTTACAGTAGCTGCACTGCATTGTTCAGATGGCCTGGACAGAGGAACGAATTTTAGATGATTAGAGTAGAGCTCTCATAGTACCCATATATAAAAAGGGAAATAAAACTGAATGTGAGAATTACAGAGGTATTTCCCTACTCAGTGTTCCTGGCAAGATCTATGCAGGTATACTTGAGAAACGGTTGAGAAGAATTGTAGAAGAAAAGCTTGGTGAGGAACAAGCTGGATTCAAGCCAAATAGAGGCTGTCAGGATCAGATCTTCACTTTATGACAAATAGTTCATAAATCATGGGAATATAACAAAGATCTGTATTTAAGTTTTGTAGATCTGGAAAAGGCATATGACAAGATGCCAAGAGATAAGCTATTCAATATGCTACATTTATGTGGTGTCAATGGGGCATTATATCAACTTAGTCTTTATTTGAGTTGTAAGTCAAGCTGTTAGAATTGACAGAAGTACAGGAAGATGGTTTAATGTTAAATCTGGTGTCAGACAGGGATGTACGTTATCTATTCTGTTATTCATTATCTATATGGATCACATTATGAAGGAAAGTTATATTAGACATGATATCAAAATTGGAGATGTTAATGTCAGCTCTTTGCTTTATGCAGATGATGTTATACTTATCAATAAATCTGCTACTGGTCTGCAAGATTCAATTCCCTGACTAAATTGAATAACTGTTGTAATAGATATGGTATGAAGGTCAGCAATAAAAAGAGAAAGACAATGAAAATAGGCAGAATCATTGAAAATGTCAACTGCATTGTGAACGGAGAACCTGTGTTACAAGTAAAACGTTTCACCTACTTAGGCACAGTGTTTAGTGAAGATGGTAAATTAAATATGGAAACAGACAACAGAATCAACAAAGCTGGTATGGTAGGAAATCAATTGAATAAATTCATATGGAATAAGAGAGAAATGAGTGAGAAAACTAAATTAGCTGTATACAAGACAATGTTCAAACCAATTTTAACTTATGAATCTGAGAGCTGGCTCAGAAATAAAACACTTGATCAAAGACTAGAGACTGCAGATATGACACTCCTGAGAAAGATTAGAGGTATGAACAGATGGCATCAATGGCAATATCATATTAAAAATGAGGATATTAGGAAATAACTTGACATTGTTAGCATCCAGGAATGCGTTAGCAGAACTAATCTCAGGTGGTATGGTCATTTAAAGAGAATGGGTGAGGAAACATTAGCAAAACAAGTGTTCTCTGCCAGGTTTGCTGGAAAACGACCCAGAGGAAGACCAAGATATAGGTGGATTGATACGATACAAAGTGCCTTAGACGACAGAAATATAAGATCTGATAATATTGGAGTGTTGACAAATAATAGACTGATCTGGAGGAAATTTGTAGATAGGAAGTTAATAACAATGTAAATTTTTCATGTAGTACTATCATATCACGTACACCCAGTGGTGAGCTATAAGGGGCTCGCGCAAGCCCTTTGTTAAATTTTTCTCAAATTTGCGAGCCTCTTGTTCTTTTTGTTTAATAATCTTATAGAACTAGAAAATACCACCGTGGAATATACACATGCTGCTATAACTGTACTTCAAATTCATATGAATTTTCTGATAACTATATAAAAGTCATTTCATTGCATTTAGTTCTGTTGGAACTAGTGTAATATTAAGAAACAAATCAGGTGTTGCAATCAAACTTCTACAAAAATTTTACACAGTTGTGATTTGTCATTGCGCTCGTCGTTTACACTTTGCATTAGACGATTTGATAAAAAAACATTAAAGAAATAAATCATTTTGAAATATTTATGGATAAATTATATGCTTTTTATCATCAATCACCAAAAAATCAACAAGAATTAAATATGATTGCAAAAAACCTTGGTATCGAAATTTTAAAGATTGGCCATGTGTTTGGACTACGATGGGCAGTTTATGAACGGCTCTTGCTTTGTGGTGAAATTACCCTTATGCAAGCATTTTGCATTCAAATGATAAATATAAGGGTTTTTTAAACTGACTTCTCAATTTGGAATTTTTAAAAGATCTAGCATTAATGATTGATATCCTACAGGAATTATCATATCTGTCAGAAGCTCGATAAAGTCGCAATATAAGTATTATAAGTGTTAAGTTAAGTTTTTTTTTCTTTATTTTTTCTCGATGATGCGAGCCCTTTATTAAAATTTTCATAGCTCACCACTGTGTACAACCCCCTTGAGATTACATGGCAGGAATTTGATGATGATCTGAAAACTGGGTTAGAAATAGAACTCTTTGTCAAAGACTAGAGACCACAGATATAAGAATCCTGAGAAAGATTAGGGGACTGAACAGATGGCATGAATGGCAGTATCATATTAAAAATGAGGCTATTTGGAAAGAACCTGACGTTGCTAGCATCCAGGAATGTGTTAGCAGAGCTAATCTCAAATTGTATGGTCATTTAAACAGAATGGGAGAGGAAAGATTAGCAGAACAAGTGTTCTCTGCTAGGTTGGCAGGAAAAGGACCCAGAGGAAGTCCAAGATATAGGTGGATTGATACTGTAATAAGTGTCTTAGAAGATAAAAAATATATAACATCTGACCATGTTGGAGTCTTGACAGGTAAGAAATTAATTTAGAGGAAAATTGTAGATTGGAAGTTAGTAAATATTACATGTAGTACTGTACACTCCTTTAGAGTAAATGTTAGAAATTTGATGATGATTTTCATGTATTTAGTGTTTTATAACATATTTTTGTTAAGATATTGTAATAATAAATATAGTTTAAAATATTGCCAAAAACGCACAACAAAATTTAATGTTGAGAAGATCAGCAAAGTCAATAATAAGAAGGCTTGCCCCGCTAAAGAGTTATCAGAGATATGAAAGAGGTTATTGAAAATCAATTAACCTCCAAAATAGCGAAATTAAAGAAGATTATCTGTTGGAATGTAAATGTTGGAATTACTTACTGTAATTCCAACATTGGAATTACAGTAAGTCAAGAGCAAAACAAGAAACAACAAAGTGCAGAATTGGATGTCAGCAAGTAACGAAAATCAGGTAAGCAACGTTGTATGTAAAACGAAGGATGTTATTTGGTATCGCAACTCTATCATAAAACATACTGTCGATGAGTGGATTATAACTTCAAGTTTTCCAGGAGCAAAAATTAAAAATATAATGCAAGTAATTCAAAAACAGAAAAGAAAAGTAAACAAGATAGTAATTGTGGTAGTTCAGTAAGAGCGAGAACATGAAAAGGTTGTAGGAAGAGGAAAGAGTGAGAAAGTGAAAATAGTAAGTATATTACCTCGATATGATGAAAATGAATTAAGAAGAAGGGCTATTACGGCAAATGATTCGATGTGTAGGCTTTGTAGAAGAAATGGATGCGAGTTATTGGATGTATGGAGTGAGTTTGAGGGAAGATTAGATTTGTATGAGAGAGATATCATATACCTGAATGTGTTTAGTATCAGGAGATGAAAAACTAATAACTGTTATGAGTCCTAACACAGAGAGTCAGGGAAACTAAATTATAATGAGAGGAATAGTGAGAATATGAGTGTAAGAGCGACAATGTTATATAATTGTGCTAATGATGGGAATGGGCATTATAAAGAAAATGATTATGGGGAGAGAACAATTTTGCCTTTGTGTTTGTCCAGTTCAGACCATCAAACGTGAGCAAAGATGTCTACATGTATAAGGCACTAGAGAAGAATATAGATCTAAAAGTTGTCCAACCGTGTCATGCAGACAAGAGTACACAAAAAAACATGCGGGTAGAATATTATGTCTATACACGAATGCAAGGAGTATCAGAAACAAAGGGGGTACAATTTGTTGCCTTGGTCCAAAGTATGCTGGGACCTCAGATTGTAGGCATTAGTGAGACCTACCTATGAAATCAGACATACTGACTGGTATTGAGTGTAATGGGTACAGTATTTTTAGGAAGGATAGGAGAGGATGGGGCATGCTGCTAATGATATCAGATGACTTGAATCCAGTTAGTGTTGAGATCTATGATTGTAGTACTAGTAACAGTATATCATGTGGCAGTGAATTTGAAGCCATCTGGCATGAGGTGGAATCTAACAAGATTAATTACATAGTGGAGTGTTGTTACAGACCTAGTGGTTCTGTTGCTAGTGATGAAGAAATGCATCACCAAATACAGATGATGGACATGAAAAGAGTAATCATAATGGGAAAATTTAATTATCCAAATATTGATTGGGTAGCAGTAAAATCTCACGAGAAAAATGAAACTGAATTTATTGAGCTGTTGCAAGACATCTTCCTCGAGCAGTATGTGACAGAAGGTAGGCGAGGTCAAAGAGTGTTAGATTTGATTATAGTGGCAGAGGGCGTTTCAGTTAAAGATATAACTATTCTGCCTCCAGTTTGTAATAGCGATCATGTGGTACTCACTTGTGAAGTGACTAAGTTTACGAATGTACCATTCAGAAAAGGTTACATGCTGAACTACAAGGCAGGAAATTATGACCAACTGAGGATTATACTGAGTTCAGTGGAATGGGATCGGTTGCTGGATGGGAAGAATTAAAAAAAATACTTAAATGATGCAGTATCAGAATGTGTCCTGAGAGTTTGAAGAATAAATATTAGAAGTCAAATGGATGTGTAATCTTATTAAGCAAGAGATTCGTAAGAAACGGATGATGTGGAAGGAATACCATTTACATAAGGATGTATTATGAAAATTATAAGCAGAAGTCTAGAATAGTCAAACCATTGTACGGAAAACTAAGTCTGAGAATGAAAAGAAACTGACCAAGCTAAAGACAACCCAAAAGAATATGAGTATGCGAATCATAGCTTTGAAGGGTATCACTCACAATGCATGGAAAAGAGGAGATGGGAGGCTGGAACTGCCACTCTGGAGGCAAAACATAACATTTGCCACTTGGCTCCCAATAAGCAGGATGGTGGTGTTTCACCAGTTATATAATTTGATCCACAAACTTTTGTACACTAATTTCTTCATCTTTCCACTACATGTTAGGCTCAGTTGCCTATCATATTAAATGAAAAAATGAAATTTCTTCATTTTCTAAGTATTTTAAAATAATTCATATATTAAGTACTAACTTCTTTGTCTGATAATCATTTTAATCCTTTTACTTTGGCTGCACATTTTTTTTTTTTTTTTTTTCTGAGTTTTTGAATTTTTAATTTATAGGCACCAGAGGTTATAATGTCTCTTCAATATGATGCCAAAGCAGATCTCTGGAGCATAGGAACAATTGTTTTTCAGTGTTTAACAGGGAAGGCTCCATTTCAGGTATATATATATTATAAGTTTTATACCCACTATTATTTAGCTGTGCTTAGTATTATAGCAAATTTATATGATATATAGCTGGGGTATCAATCCATCTTAAAAACAGTAATTTTGTAGTTGTTATGAGAGAGAGCAACTAGTTGGCCTGTACATCAATATCAAGTGGTCAGATGTCATTACATTGGAGTGGTGATTGAAAAGTGCTGTGAAAGCTAAAATTGCTTTTCTAATTCATGGAGTTCATTCTGTGTTGTATGGATTATTGTTTTCTAGGAGACAAGTGAAATAATGAAAATAGTAATACTAATGACTGTTGGATTTCTGAGTAAAATATGATGCGACTTATCTGATTTTGGCTAGACAAAATTTCAGTGGCTTATGATATGCCACTGCTGTCAAACATACTTATGTCATGTAGAAAAATTGTAAGTTAGCAGTGTAACATACATTTAGCAATATTCATTTCCTTATTAACCTCATATGGTAAATTTCTTACAATAAATTGCCCTGTGATGAGCTGTGTCATGAATACAGCATGTAAACTGTAAAGAGAGCATATGTAGAATTGAGGTATGTGTGCAATTTTGGTTGCTCTGAAATAAATGATTAAATGTGTATTTTAGGGATTAAATAAGTAATGAAATGCTTAAATATTTCATGAGCCATGTAGCTCAGCGAAAGTGGTGTTTCTCCTCAGTTCTAAATTTAGCTGATCGCTGGCATGGGCAAGTGGGTTTTTTCTCCTGGAAACTCAATAAAATCGACTGTAGAACCCACTCTATTTTCAGACATTAAAAATATTGTATTAGGGTTAGGGACCACGAGATCGCAGCACCTGTTGAGCCGTCTCTTCACTGCAGGCTGCTTGATTAGTGACAGCCTTAGGTCTCAGCTATTTCTGATTGGCTACTAGTGGAGATTGAACTGCCCACTCAGTCTCCAAAAGTTAGATAGGGCTAAAACAGCCTCGCTTACTCCCTATACGGGAATAAAAGATGCTAGCTGATTTTTTTTTTTTGATTTTTTTATGCTTAAATATTTAAGCTGTGAAATATATTCACAAGAAATAAATCTATACTTAAGTTGTAATGAGCAGTTAGTATTCAAGGATGTACAGGAAGATGTTTTGATAAGTCAGATGTAAGAAAAGAGTATACATTGTATCCTGCTATTCATTATGAAAGTAACTACTATTAAACCTAAACTTTATTCTCTTTACTCTTTTGACTTTTTATATTATATGCTAACAAACCATTTATTACAGTTGAAGTGTCTTCAAGATTGTTTAACTTAATCAAATAATTATTGTAATAAGAAATTTGTTTTGAAAATCAGCAGTAAAAAAGACAAAAACAATGAAAATAGGAAGGAATATAGAAAAATCAATTGCATTTGCAGTTGAAAACTGAAAGGAGAAGTAAAATATTTTAGTTATTTAGGCAAATAGCAAATTTTTAGTGAATTTGCCAAATTTCCTATAGCATTCAATAATAGAATAAGCAAAGCCAATACGATGGGAAGCCACTTGAATTAATCATACTAAATATGAAAGAAATTAGCTAAAACACTAAACTAGCAATATATACTGCATGTTTTAATGTTTTGCTACTCCCTTTGGATGTTTCCCTGCTTCAGATTTCGCTCTCAAAAAAAAGTTACAAACAAAAAAAAAGCCATCTTAGCCATTCACAGCATACCACCTTAAATGATGTGCATCATCTACAGATATCGAAACCCAGTCTTGTGTTTTTGAATAAATTCCAACTTGCTGCCTCAACAGCCACACTCCATCTTAGCTATTCAAACTGTACTATATTTAGTTCCTTTCACAAGGATAGCACCTGTGCTTTTGGGAGAGCTGATATTGTTTTTATCTTATGTCATTGTTTTTTACTTTCTATGACTTGGGATTTCTTTACCCCAGTATGTATCATTCTGGTAGCTAAATAATGATTAAGCTACCAAATATTTCAGAGAGGATCGTATTTTATTAATTTATATTTATTACAGTAGTAAGCCCAGTTAATCTTTGAAAAGTTTATTTCTGTCCTCAAGAATTTGTAAATCTATTGTGGCATACTGGAAATATACCTCTTGGCCATGCTGCTTATATGTTTATTTAGTTATTCTTTCTTTGTTTCTGTGTTTATTTTTTTTTTACCTCTCTCTCTCTCCAGCAAAAGGTCTAAACCAGTTTTTGATGTTCCTGACCATGGTGAGTTGTAAACCTACCCTCTGTTAGTACCATTGGTGGACTAGGAGTTACATAAAGAAACCTTGCTTCACAGACCAAATATGGAACTTTTTCAAACCCATCACATCTCCAGACCATCATCCTTAACAGGATGGTGGTTTCCCACAGGGCAGTGAAAGTTACTCTTGCCTAAAGACATTGACAAACATCAATCCCTAGTGGAATTTGTCGCCATGTCATATTGGATGGAGAGTACAGATGCTATTCCCCTTGGCAAGATAGGGGGCCATTTGTATGTTATTACTATGGGTGGGCAGGGGTTAGACAATCCAGAAACTGTTCTAGAAACTAAACATGAATTTTTGTTTCTGCTTTAGATTTTCAGTTAGCAGGGTAATGGTCTCAAATCACATGATGGAAACCATCTATCACTTAGACATTCACAAACGTCTGTTTCACAGTTAGATTCAAACTCATAACCAATAGTTTACAAACAAACACGATAAACAAAAAATCTCCACGAAACTGTTTATTGACTCAAAGAATAATATAATTCTTTCTTTCTTTCTTTCTTTTTATCATTGATGGGTCAGGGAGGACAGAGAAAAAAGATGTTTTATTATTATTATTTTATTTTATTTTATTTTTTTTAAATTTTTACACAGATATCAACTGATAAAAGATTAATGTTTAAAAGCACTTTTTTAAAATTGATGGAGAGATGCAGCATGGAAGATTGTTTTGCATAATTCAAAGAATATGGGATTGGATTATAAAATATTACCATGGATAAGAGGATGACTGACTGACATATATCAATAATGGTGTATCCCAGGGATACACCATTATTAATATATTGTTATTCAGTCTTTACATTCATGTAAAGACTGAATAACATTCATGTGACATACAGCTGTTTGCTGATGATGCAAAGTTAGGTAGGGTAATCAAGAATGTGACTGATATACAGTCCTCACAGAATGATATGAATAAGCTGAAATTATAGGCATATGAAAATGACTGTCATTTCAATGTTAGTAAATTAGTCGAACTACCCTGATAGCAAACCCATCCTTCTTGGGGACTTCAGTGTTCACAACTGAAATTAGCTTTTCTCTCCAGTTTCACCAACCAAGCAGGCAAAGTTGCTGAGGGAATTTGCCATTGACATTGGCCTAATACAGATCACCAATCTTCCTACCAGAATTCCTGACAACCCCACTCTACTTTACCAACACACTTAATCTCTTTCTAAAAAGCTCCCTTTCCGAGTATACTATGGATATCATCTATTGGTAACTGTGATCACAACCCTATACAAGTCTTTTGACACAGAACAATCATTGGCCACCAGTTTTCTGTCTTTGGATACCACAAGTGTGCCAAATGGGATGCCGTCTGTGATTTCTACTCCTCCTCCCCATGGTCCAAATAATATTTCAGTTCTCTTGATCCAAACACTTCCTGCTCAGATTGAATAACAGAAATCATCCTCAGAGGAATGAAGACCTTTATCCACTATTCTACCCTAAATCGCACTATAGATAAAATGCATGTAATATGCAATTAAGATATTTCAATAAGATTATTGAAAGTATTTTTTTCACTTGGTTATACTATATGTGTGTGTGTGTGTGTGTGTATTCAACTTCCAATGCTGTGTAAGAAAAAAAGCTCATCATACCACAAGTGAGTCTCAGTAACTCAGTCAGTATATAGACAAAGCCCTTTGGTTTGATTCCCGTCCATGACGTGAAGAACTTTCATCAGGTCTCTTTCTCCAGTTGCTCACCCTCGATGAGACTTTGGACTCCCTGGAGGTGTCACATAATAACAATAAAACAGGCAAACTGGTCTCGTGAACATACGGCTACAGTCATGGCAAGGAAGGCAAGGGAAACTACCTTGCATCATATCTCCCTAGTAATCGGTTGCAACCCTCTCAATGAGAGGAAGCCATAGGATTAGATTAGATGCCACAAGTGACTTATGGCCAAAACTCCAGCTGTTCATCCCACTGGTATTGCAGCAGCTGTAAAAGAACTATCAGGTAACTCAATTCAAGCTTTAAAACAGCCAAATGCTGAAACCTTGCCTCCTGTCCAAATAGCAATCAAGCCATTCCCTTGCCAAACCATTGGAGGTTTAAATACAAAAGAATAGAATAATGTATGTTTTTAATAGAATCTTAAACCACAGTGACATAGCTAGGATAACTCTCTATTAGGGTATGTATCTGAGTAAAAACATATTTAATATAAATAAAATAAAGTCATTATCATCATCATCATCAATTTCCTGCCATGTACCCTCAAGGGGTGTACAGGATATGACAGTATTACATGAAAAAATTACATCATTACTAACTTCCTATCTACAATTTTCCTCCAAATCAGTCTGTTACTTGTCAAGACTCCAACATTATCAGATCTTATATTTCTATCTTCTAAGGCACTTTGTACCGTATCAATCCATCTATATCTTGGTCTTCCTCTGGGTCGTTTTCCTGCCAACCTGGCAGAGAACACTTGTTTTGCTAATCTTTCCTCTCCCATTCTATTTAAGTGACCATACCATCTGAGATTAGCTCTGCTAACTCATTCCTGGATGCTGACAATGTCAAGTTCTTTCCTAATATCCTCATTTTTAATATGATATTGCCATTGATGCCATCTGTTCACGCCTCTAATCTTTCTCAGGACTCTCATATCTGCGGTCTCTAGTCTTTGGTCAAGTGTTTTACTTCTGACCTAGCTCTCAGATCTGTAAGTTAAAATTGGTTTGAACACAGTCTTGTATACAGCTAATTTAGTGTTCCGACTAATTTCTTTCTTATTCCATATGAATTTATTCAATTGACTTCCCACCATACCAGCTTTGCTGATTCTGTTGTCTATTTCTATATTTCGTTTACCATCTTCAGTAAAAATCGTGCCTAAGTAGCTGAAATGTTTTACTTGTTCCACAGGTTCTCCATTCACAACACAGTTGACATTTTCAATGATTCTGCCTATTTTCATTGTCTTTGTCTTTTTATTGCTGACCTTCATACCATATCTATTACAACAGCTATTCAATTTAGTCAGAGAATCTTGCAGACTTGTAGCGGATTTATTTAGAAGTATAACATCATCCGCATAAAGCAAAGAGCTGACATTAACATCTCCAATTTTGATATCAGGTTTAATACCACATTCCTTCATAATGTGATCCATATAGATAATGAATAACAGAGGGGATAATGTACATCCTTGTCTCACACCAGATTTAACATTAAACCATCTTCCTGTACTTCCTTCAATTCTAACTGCTGACTCACAACTCAAATAAAGACTAAGTATTGCTTGATATAATGCCCCATTGACACCATATAACTGCAGCGTATTGAATAGCTTCTCTCTTGGCACCTTGTCATATGCCTTTTCCAAATCGACAAAACTTAAATACAGATCTTTGTTATATTCCCATGCTTTCTCGACTATTTGTCGTAAAGTGAAGATCTGATCCTGACAGCCTCTATTTGGCCTGAATCCAGTTCTTCACCAAGCTTTTCTTCCACAATTCTTCTTAACCGTTTCTCAAGTATACTCGCATAGATCTTGCCAGGAACAGTCAGAAGGGAAATACCTCTGTAATTCTCACATTCAGTTTTATTTCCCGTTTTATATATGGGTACTATGAGAGCTCTACTCCAATCATCGGGAATTCGTCCCTCTGTCCAGGCTTCCTGAACTATGCAGTGCAGCCACTGTAAGACTTTTATACCACCATACTTCAGCATTTCTGGTCGAATATCATCTACTCCTGCTGCCTTTCCACATTTCAAGCCTTTGATGGCTTTTTCTACTTCAAATATGGATATGTATTCCTGACTGCATGCCTGGCACAGTGTTTTTTATCACTGTGCTGTCATCACTGCTTGTTTCATTTAGCAGTTTTTCAAAGTAATTACTCCATACTTCAAGGATATCTTTTTCACCCGTTTTCATGTCACCTTTATCATCTCTAACTCCTTTTACAGCACTCTTTCCTCCATTCCTAAGCTTCTTCAACAACCTCCAGAATATTTTGACACCTTCTTGATATTTATTTTCTATATTCTTGCCAAAGTCCTCCCATGACTTTTGTTTAGCTAGTTTTACACACTGTTTAGCTTTCTAACATTTGTCTCTGTATTCTGTAAGAGTAAAAGCTGACTTATTTGCCAGGAACTTTTGATATGCTTTCTTCTTTTCCTTCACTGCCTCTTTAACTTCCTGTGGCCACCAGGGAGTTCTGATTTTTTTATCCTTGCACACAACCTCACCACATGCCTCTCTTGCAGAATCAATCAATGTTTCCTTCAGAGTTTGCCACTGAATCTCCAAGGTTTGATTCCTGTTCTCAAACTCTTTCATTTTCTTTTCAATAATATTTCTGTATTTTAGTCTACAGTTCACATCTGAGAGCTGCTCAACTTTTATTCGCTTTAAAACTTTCTTACATGTTATTCTTTTCAATATGAAATTCAATTTTATCCTGCTCAAGACTAAATAGTGATCACTTCCAATTTCAAATCCTCTGTACACTCTGGTGTCCTGCACCAGGGAGAAAACATCACCATCAACAATAACATAATCAGTGAGACTTTTCTTATTCCTGGCCTCTTCTCTCCATGTGAATTTGTGCACATTTTTATGTTGGAACATGGTGTTAGTAATAATCAGTCCATGTTCTGAGCAGAAATCCAACAGATATTTGCCATTATTATTAGCTTTGCTCTTTTCTCCAAATTTTCCCAAAATATTTTTGTATGTCTCACAATCATTTCCTACTCTGCTATTTAGATCCCCAACAAGGACTAACTTTTCCTTTTTCATTGTGTCAGTTGCTTTTTCTATACCGTCAAAAAATTCCTCCACTTCTACCTTAGTAGAACCTTCTGTGGGATCATAGGCACAAATAAGTCTCATTGTCCAGTTCCCCATTCTCATATTTGCCCACATTACTCTACTTGAGACTGACTGCCATTCAAGAAGATTAGCCTTGTATTTTGTGTTGAATACTATGGCTACTTCTTCTTTTCCTTGATTGTCATTGCCGGAATATAACATTTTGTATTTATTGCTCAGAAAGATCTCACCAGTTTTTGTCTTTTTTGTTTCAGTCACCCCTATTATGTCGATCTTGTACTTATCTAATTCCTCAGCTAGCTCCATTTCTTTGCCATTCAGGCTTCTTACGTTGATAGTACCGATCTTTAACTCTGGTGATGTTGTGTTGGGGTTTGTTTTCAGATTTGTTCCAGTAGCTGACTTTTCGCTGTTTGCCCTGGTTCCCTGGCGAAAACAACGGGGGCCTTGTTTAACCGGGCAACGCCCCAGCCGGCATGAAATTTTGTCATGTTGTACCATCATTTTTTATTTTGGTTTAACCAATAAGAATACAATTTGGTCGGCTAAATCCCAAATTGCCAGCCCATCCTCGTTCGTTCAGTATCAAAGTAGATACCCAACAGGGTGCACCACGAGAAGGTGAGGATTGGACATTAGGTCAGAAGCCCTGGTCGGTTCTCCGCATTCCTTTAAAGGCTATGTGGAGGTCTCCTCTCAGTTATACAGCTTTGACCCTCAAGCACCCCATATAAAATAAAGTGAGGATAACAATTTTCCATAGTTTTTTTTTTTTTTTTTTTTTTTTTTTTTTTATGAAAAGGCAGTTATTATGATTTAATTTTGGATAGTGGAGTAAGGCTTCACCATTTTCTTTGAATGAACATCCAAATTTAAAAGTACAGTTATGCAAAGGTTTAGTATTATCCTGTTGGATTTTGGATTTTGTGACTAGTGTACTGTGGGTCAACATAAGTACCATGTTGATCCAAACCATATTTATGAAGTGGATATGACACTGATGATCTGAAGAAAGTTTTTTGCCTGAAAAAAGCTACTTATGGGCAGAATTTCATCTTTCTCTTTAAATAAGAAAATGCATGTAATATGCAATTAAGATATTTTAATAAGATTATTGAAAGTATTTTTTTCACTTGGTTATTCTATATATATATAGATATATATATAAATACCTAGGAGGAATTTCCAATAAAGAAGTATGTCAGATAAGGGTGTGTTCTCTCTCTTATATTAAGGAGTCAACATAGAAGGCAGAAATATAAACAGCTTATGATATGTAGACGATACGGTATTGCTGGTGGAAAACAAAAAAGATCTTCAAAACCTACTAGAAGAACTGAAACTAAGTGAAAAATATGGACTTAATTTCAACTTCAAAAAAACCAAAACCATGCTGGTAATAAGAGAAAAAAGGAAATACCCAATATAAATATTATGATTGGAGGAAATACTTTAGATCAAGTACAGAGTCGCATATATTTAGGTCAACTAATTATAGAGAATGGAAAGTGTGATAATGAAATATTAAGGAGGATAGAAATTGTTAACTCAACTTTCATTAACATGAAAAACATTTTGACCTCAAGGGAAGTTCACATGAAAACAAGAAATAGGCTGTCCAAATACTACGTATGGTCAACGCTGCTGTATGGAACAATCTGGACAGTATCAAAATATTGTGAAAATAAACTGAAAGCCTTTGAAATGTGGATCTGCAGAAGAATCCTTAGAGTCCCATGGACTACCAAAAATAAATAAATAATTTAGAGATACCAGACATGATTGGAGAACAAAGGACTCTTGAAAACTTTAAGAAAATCACAACCACCTACCTACCTTAGTCACATACAAAGGTGTGAATCCTTACAAAAACACTTTTAGAAGGAATGATACAAGGAGAAAGAAGAAGAGGAAGACAAAGAACACATCATCATCAAATTCCTGCTATGTACCCTCAAGGGGTGTACAGGATATGACAGTACTACATGAAAAAATTACATCATTACTAACTTCCTATCTACAATTTTCCTCCAAATCAGTCTGTTACTTGTCAAGACTCCAACATTATCAGATCTTATATTTCTATCGTCTAAGGCACTTTGTACCGTATCAATCCACCTATATCTTGGCCTTCCTCTGGGTCATTTTCCTGCCAACCTGGCAGAGAACACTTGTTTTGCTAATCTTTCCTCTCCCATTCTATTTAAGTGACCATACCACCTGAGATTAGCTCTGCTAATGCATTCCTGGATGCTGACAATGTCAAGTTCTTTCCTAACATCCTCATTTTTAATATGATATTGCCATTGATGCCATCTGTTCACGCCTCTAATCTTTCTCAGGACTCTCATATCTGCGGTCTCTAGTCTTTGGTCAAGTGTTTTACTTCTGACCCAGCTCTCAGATCCATAAGTTAAAACTGGTTTGAACACTATCTTGTATACAGCTAATTTAGTGTTCCAACTAATTTCTCTCTTATTCCATATGAATTTATTCAATTGACTTCCCACCATACCAGCTTTGCTGATTCTGTTGTCTATTTCTATATTTAATTTACCATCTTCAGTAAAAATCGTGCCTAAGTAGCTGAAATGTTTTACTTGTTCCACAGGTTCTCCATTCACAACACAGTTGACATTTTCAATGATTCTGCCTATTTTCATTGTCTCTGTCTTTTTATTGCTGACCTTCATACCATATCTATTACAACAGCTATTCAATTTAGTCAGAGAATCTTGCAGACTTGTAGCGGATTTATTTAGAAGTATAACATCATTCGCATAAAGCATAGAGCTGACATTAACATCTCCAATTCTGATATCAGGTTTAATACCACTTTCCTTCATGATGTGATCCATATAGATAATGAATAACAGAGGGGATAATGTACATCCTTGTCTCACACCAGATTTAACATTAAACCATCTTCCTGTACTTCCTTCAATTCTAACTGCTGACTTACAACTCAAATAAAGACTAAGTATTGCTTGATATAATGCCCCATTGACACCATATAACTGCAGCATATTGAATAGCTTCTCTCTTGGCACCTTGTCATATGCCTTTTCCAAATCGACAAAACTTAAATACAGATCTTTGTTATATTCCCATGCTTTCTTGACTATTTGTTGTAAAGTGAGGATCTGATCCTGACAGCCTCTATTTAGCCTGAATCCAGCTTGTTCTTCACCAAGCTTTTCTTCCACAATTCTTCTCAACCGTTTCTCAAGTATACTGGCATAGATCTTGCCAGGAACACTCAGTAGGGAAATACCTCTGTAATTCTCACATTCAGTTTTATTTCCCTTTTTATATATGGGTACTATGAGAGTTCTACTCCAATCTTCTAGAATTCGTCCCTCTGTCCAGGCTTTCTGAACTATGCAGTACAGCCACTGTAAGACTTTTATACCACCATACTTCAGCATTTCTGGTCGAATATCATCTACTCCTGCTGCCTTTTCACATTTCAAGCCTTTGATGGCTTTTTCTACTTCAAGTATGGATATGTATTCCTGACTGCATGCATTGTCAGTGTTTTTTATCACTGTGCTGTCATCACTGCTTGTTTCATTTAGCAGTTTTTCAAAGTAATTACTCCATACTTCAAGGATATCTTTTTCTCCTGTTTTCATGTCACTTTTATCATCTCTAACTCCTTTTACAGCACTCTTTCCTCCATTCCTAAGCTTCTTCAACAACCTCCAGAATATTTTGCCACCTTCTTGATATTTATTTTCTATATTCTTGCCAAAGTCCTCCCATGACTTTTGTTTAGCTAGTTTTACACAGTGTTTAGCATTCTTGCATTTGTTTCTATATTCTCTAAGAGCACAAGCTGACTTATTTGCCAGGAACTTTTGATATGCTTTCTTCTTTTCCTTCAATGCCTCTTTAACTTCCTGTGGCCACCAGGGAGTTCTGATTTTTTTTATCCTTGCAGACAACCTCACCACATTCCTCTCTGGCAGAATCAATCAATGTTTTCTTCAGAGTTTGCCACTGAATCTACAAGATTTGATTCCTGTTTTCAAACTCTTTCATGTTTTCTTCAATAATCTTTGTGTATTTTAGTCTACAGTTCACATCTGAGAGCTGCTCAACTTTTATTCGCTTTAAAACTTTCTTACGTGTTATTCTTTTCAATATGAAATTCAATTTTATCCTGCTCAAGACTAAATTGTGATCACTTCCAATTTCAAATCCTCTGTACACTCTGGTGTCCTGCACCAGGGAGAAAACATCACTATCAACAATAACATAGTCAATGAGACTTTTCTTATTCCTAGCCTCTTCTCTCCATGTGAATTTGTGCAACATTTTTATGTTGGAACATGGTGTTAGTAATAACCAGTCCATATCCTGAGCAGAAATCCAGCAGATATTTGCCATTATTATTAGCTTTGCTCTTTTCTCCAAATTTTCCCAAAATATTTTTGTATGTCTCACAATCATTTCCTACTCTGCTATTTAGATCCCCAACAAGGACTAACTTTTCCTTTTTCATTGTGTCAGTTGCTTTTTCTATACCGTCAAAAAATTCCTCCACTTCTACCTTAGTAGAACCTTCTCTGGGACCATAGGCACAAATAAGTCTCATTGTCCAGTTCACCATTCTCATATTTACCCACATTACTCTACTTGAGACTGACTGCCATTCAAGAAGATTAGCCTCGTATTTTGTGTTGAATACTATGGCTACTCCTTCTTTTCCTTGATTGTCATTGCCTGAATATAACATTTTGTATTTATTGCTTAGGCAGATCTCACCAGTTTTGGTCTTTTTTGTTTCAGTCACCCCTATTATGTCGATCTGGTACTTATCTAATTCCTCAGCTAGCTCCATTTCTTTGCCATTCAGGCTTCTTACGTTGATAGTACCGATCTTTAAGTCTGGTGATATTGAGTTGGGGTTTGTTTTCAGATTTGTTCCAGTAGCTGACTTTTTGCTGTTCGCCCTGGTTCCCTGGCGAAAACAACGGGGGCCTTGTTTAACCAGGCAACGCCCCAGCCGGCATGAAATTTTGTCATGTTGTACCATCATTTTTTATTTTTGTTTAACCAATAAGAATACAATTTGGTCCGCTAAATCCCAAATTGCCACAAAGAACACATTGGATGGGAAATATCAAGGACTGGACCTTTTTGTCTTATGAAGAATGCAAGCGAGATGCACATAACCCTACATGCTGGAAATTCATGGTGGTCAACCTCCTGGAAGGCGACGACATCTGACAAGACATGATACTATATATTAAAGATGCTAAGAAATTATATTCTTGGTTTAATCCTTTATCCAAGGGTAAACAAACAATCTTTGAATGCAAAGTATTTTCATGACTGGACTACTTGTATATAGAGGCTAATGACTTCAAATCATTCTTGACATCTTTAATATATAGTATAACCGAGCGAAAAGATTTTCAACATCTATCACTAACAGAGTGTTTGAATAATAAGGTGAGAAACCTTTTAACTACTTGTACGTGGGTAATATATGATTTCTGCATTACTTCAACCTTTGTATCTCTTCTGGATCTGGCTTCCACTGATGAGAGAGGTTTGTCATTGGATTTGCTTACTCCCTGAAGAGTAGAGTAAGTCCACCACTTAGTAGAGAGGTTCTACTTGGTGGCAGGTTTTGTCTGTCACTGGGTGGAACCACTGCTGAGTTTCCTGTCTTAGAGTAATTCGGGTCAGGAGTAATAAATTAGTAGTGATCCTTTTGAATCACTCAGGGTTTTTGGAGAGGAAGCCTCTCAATTAAACATACCTCAATAAAGGCTATGTGATTAAAATTCAAACAAGCAGTAAATCAGAATATGATTGAATGGGGAAAGGAACAGGCTTTCCTCAAAACAAAAATTTGAAAGAACTGTTTAAATAGAGAGAGAATCTGGTTCACGGAAAACCAACACAACGGTATAGAATTCAGCGACATCATTAGAAACCTTAACATAGAGAGAAGTAGAAAGGCAGAATGCAAGTGGAAGAAAGAAATTTTAAAATAAGACAGTTCACTAAATTCCATGAAGAAAGGACTATCACTTGAATTTGCATTGATGGTGAAGACATGTCCATTGTTCAGCATATCCTTGACTTCTTTCAAAAACACTATAAAAAATTTGTTTCAGCACAATAGTACTGTAGGAAATTATAGCTCTTGGAACATTAATGGCTTTCCTATTGATATTATTCTTTCCATTCTAGTTATATTGTTTAATTCTTTTCTCTCTACAGGACACATATCAAGAGAATTTGTAGCAAGCCATACCATCCTCATTCCACAACCTAATAGACATCATACCTTAATCAGCTGGAGAACTATTTCTCTATCTAAAGTGACTATGAGATATTTTCCCTCATTGTCAATAACAGGATCAGAGTAGGAATGAGATACATAATTAAAAGCATATGGATGTATGGAGTTCCAGGCCGAGTAGTAGAATTTAATCTGTTTCTGCTACATGATCTACTCTGCATACTTAATATGGAAAAAGCAGCCAGTAGCAGTGCTATCAGTAGACCTTACTCAAGCATTTGATAATTCCAGCATCTCTTTCTGTTCCACATCCTCCAGCAATCTGGTGTGAGTAAAAAGTTGCTGTATGTCATTAAAGGAGTCTGTGCCAATTCAGTTACCTGCCTCCTAGTTAATGGATTTTTATCAGACCCGATCAAAATTCAAAAAGGAGTGAGTAAGGTTGCCCTCTTAATTCATTACTCTTTGCATTGGTTCTTGAACCTTTCTTACAGGAAATTGACAATACATGTTCTGTGCGAGGAATAACAGTTCCTTTAATGAAGGAAAATAAGGTATTAGCCAAAGTTGCCAATGTAGTAGGCACTTTGAGAGATAATGATTCCATATACATCTCTAGTATTTCGGAAAAATTTAACAAGGTTAGTGGATTATCTTTTAATGCAGACAAGACAAAATTAAAAATGTTTTGAAAGTGAAGGCATTCCTTTTGGACTAATTCATAGGAGAGAGGGGAGAGAGAGAGAGAGAGAGAGAGAGAACACCCCTCACTATACTTGGAATTCCCTTTTGCACTTATCCAGTTTACAAGTTCAAGAACTTATGTACAAAAGCATTGAAACCCTAGAAGACTGGAAAATTGGGCAACTTTCCTTTTCTTCTAAAGCCATAGTAGCTAAAAACCATAATCTTCCCTACTGAGCTGTACATAATAATTATTACAAACATAACGAAAGGGTGAAGAAAAGCAATTATATAGTAAACCTGGGCAATTGTTTTGGTTCAGCCATTACCAAGAAGTTAAAAATTAATTTTTTCAACTGTCAATGATTCTTCATTGACAGTTGAAAAAATTGAAAAAACTACATTGGAGTCTTTCGGTGTCCAGTCTTAAAATTCTGCTATTTAAGCAATACAGCTTCAAAAATCCATAAAATGTTACAGATCTCACACATATGCAGACCATCTCTGGTACTATCCTGGGTTTTCATCTTCTCCTATTTGGAGTAAATGATTATGACGGTCCAAAACATCTTAGAGTTAAACATTTCTGTGTTTAACTCTAACATTGTTACAGCATTCTGGCATTGATTCTTTCCATTAATAAAAGTAAAATTTGGTATAAAGAAATCTTCTTTCACTATGATATATTACTTTGATTATATTACTAAAATATAGATAGTTTGTTTTTTGCAAACTATCTAATAAACAATAGAAAGTTGAAATACAAATTAAAACTACATACTATAAACAATGAGTAACTATTTAAGGCTGTAATCATCATCATTGCCCATCTGATGCCTGTTTGATCATCCTTTGCCACCTCTCTATTCACTGCCATATGACTTAAATCCTACGAACTCTTTCCACACCACTCTCGCCTTGTCCATCCCCTTCTATTTATACCATCCATTGTACCAAACATCAAGGTTTTGATCTTTCCTACTGTTATCCATTCTGCAGATATGTCCAAAAAAATGTGAGTTTCCATTGAATATTTTTTGCATTATATTTCATTTGCAGTTTACTTTGCGAAACAGTTCTTCCTTTGTTATATACCCATCCAATTAAAAGAATCTTTCTATAACATGTTCCTTTGAAAGCCAATATTCATCTGGCTGAGTCTTTGACCAATACCCATGACTCACAACCATATAGAACACTTGTGAATATCCATGTTTCCCGCAGTCTCAGCTCTAAGGGAAGTCTCACTGATTTACTTTTCTATATCTTGTCCATTGCCTGCCAGGTTTACTTTAGTTTGTTATCTGGGGTATTATTTCTTTCTTACAATCCATATCATATGTCATGTTGCTCCTAGGTATGTGAAGTTCCTAGCCTCTTCCAGCTCTTGTCTGTTGACCTTTAATTACTTTTTCATCCTCTTCTCTCCAAACATCATTGTTTTTGTTTTGTCAATGTTCATTATCAGCCCATATATCTTTTCTTCGTCACTTAACTTCAGCACTGTTCTTTCTAATTCCTCTTCATTTTCTTCAGTACTGACTATGTCATCCGCAGATTGCAAGTTATTAATCTTAATACTTCGAATTGAAATTCCCCTTATATTATCCTTTATGACATTTATTGTTCTTTCTAAAAGGAAGATAACTTGGAGATATTGGGTCTCCTTGTTTGGTGCCTCTTGTTGTCCAGAACCATCTTCCTATATCTCCACAGTTTCTCACAGCAGCCTGTGCATTGCCATTGATGTTCTGCAAGAGACATATCAAAATCTTGTTCACTCCTTAAGATTTGAATACAGTTCATGCCACTTTCTGATCTGTACTGTCAAATGCTTTCTGAAAGTCAACAAAACAGGTATAAACATTTTTATTTTTACATAGAACTTTCTCCAGTTAATCTTAACATTAGTATTTGGCGCATAGTATTTCTGTCTCTTCTAAATCCTACTTGCTCATCATCCAGATTTTCTTCCATTAGTTTCCTTATTTTTTTCGGTTAATATCATAAGTACTTTTCCCACATGACTCGTTAGAGCTATTGTTCTATAATTTTTGCATTATTTTACTTCCTTTTTACAAAATAGGTATTAGGATTGATTATGTCCATTCTTTTGGTGTTTTGCCTTCCTTCCATGCCATGTTATATAACCAGCACAGTTCATCTATTATAACCTCATCACCATGTTTCAATATCTCTCTAGTGATCTCATCATTCCCAGGACTTTTATAAGTTTTTCGGATGGGCCTTTACAACCTTATCCCTTAGTATATTTGTTTCTCCATCTGTGCTTGGTGGTGATATTTTCTTCAATTCATCAATCAGTTTCTTTTGGAGCTCAACATTTCCCTGTGTCTTATATAACTCTGAGCAGTATCTTGTCCATCTCTCTCTCTCTTCTATTTCTTCTCTTTATCAAGATTTGACCACTTTCGTTATTTATGACTCTCTGCTTTGGACTCCATTTCTTGTTGATGTTTCTGATCATCTTATATGCTTTTCTTGTTCTGTATTCACAAAGTATTTATTGATATCCTTGCACTGTTCATCTAGCCATTTTGATTTGTCTCTCCTGTTTTCTTCATCTTATTGCATTTTGCTCTATACTGTTCTTCCATTTCTGCACAGATCACTCTCCTAATCTTTAAAGCTCTCTCTCTCTCTCTCTTTTTAATTATCTTTAATGTCTCTTCTTCCACCTTATCTTTGACTGTTCTGTCACTAGGACTGTTTGTTCCACTGCTTTCTTGATTGCAGACACCATGTTTTTTTTTTTTTTTTAATTCTCCAGTTCCTTTTCCATAATAGATTTCAGTTCTTCTTAGAGTGCTTTTCTATACACACTTATATACACTTTCAAGATTATTTCAAAATTGCTGTAGAATAACTGTATTTCTTTTTCAGTACTTTCTAAAATGGGTGAATAGATCTGCATTGCTGTGATGTTAAATGGTCTTGCTAAAAAATCTTGTCATTATTATTTTGTCATTTACTGGCTGTAATAAGTAATGTTACATTGTGTTCCCAAATTGACTTTGCTGAAATAGTGGTAGTATTAATTAAATTTATTTTAGTTAATGTACTGCTCTACATTGTAATTTCCTTAAAAAATACAGTTATGAATAGCTAATGTCTTTACCTTGATGTTTGATGCCTCAACATCAGACAACATTTAAGTTATTGATCCAGCAAGAAAAGTGCCTTAAGAAGACTGAAATATAAGATCTTACAATATTGGAGTTCTGACAGATAACAGATTAATTTGGATAAAAAGTGATGATAGGAAGCTAATTATGATGGAACCATTTCAATATTATAATAATACTATCATAAAAGCTTGCCCACTTCATGAGGATACATATCAGGAATTTGACAATTAATAATTGATGAGCTTTTTCATGATTACTGGCTTGTACAGGGTGTCCCGAAATTCACGCAAGATTTAAATTTAGCGCCATTTGTGTGATAAAGTGTTGCCAACGAGAAAAAAAGACAGCGTGACAGCTGACAGTTCAGGGTTATTAAAAATGACCACACTCAGTAAAGAGAGTTCGTTGAATGGATTATGGAACAACAACAAGTGGATGCTTATTTTTCGAACAAAATCATCTTCAATGATGAGGCTCATTTTCATCTTGATGGCTTCGTTAATCGACAAAATTGTCGCATTTGGGGTTCAGAAAATCCACGAGTGATTGTCGAGAAACAAATGCATCCACAACGTGTCACTGTTTGGTGCAGATTTTGGGCTGGAGGCATCATCGGTCCATTCTTCTTCGAAAATGCGGCTGGTAAGGCAATAACAGTTAATGGTGCTCGCTATCGCGACATGATAATCCAGTTTTTTGGGCCTAAATTGCAAGATATGGATGTGGTTTCAACAAGACGGTGCCACATGCCATACAGCCCGAGAAACAATTCAATTATTGCAAGAGTCATTTCCTGGTCGTGTAATTTCCCGTTTTGGTGATCAGAATTGGCTGCCCAGATCATGTGACTTAACACCGTTGGACTTTTTTCTTTGGGGTTTTTTGAAGTCTAAGGTTTATGCCAACAAGCCCACGACCACCCCCGCCTTGAAGGAGGAAATTGAGCGCTGTATCAACGAAATTCAGCCACATTTATGCAAAACGGTCATGGAAAATTTCGACAAAAGAGTGCGTATGTGCCAGCAAAGCCATGGAGGCCATTTACCCGATATGCTATTCCATGCATAATCCTATACGGTATACTTTATGAATCAATAAGAAATTACAATTTTTAATTAAAAACCTGTGTTTTCTATCAAAATTACTTCTTGTGTGAATTTTGGGACACCCTGTAGCTGTCGAGGGCAGAGGTTTACTTAATTATAGAAATTTCTTGAAGTGACATTCGTGTTGAATAGACTAGGGCAGCTCTTGACAGCAGTGATTTAATTATACCCTATTATCACTATTTTACTAATGAGTAAAATAATGAATTTTTTTAAAAAAATTTTCATTATCTTATATTGTTCATTCATCTTCTGAGGTATTTGAGTAGTAGTTGATTAGTGTTATTCATCTGCTATGCATAGCAGATGAATAACATCAGACAACATTTCTGTTGAGAATATATGATAAGTAATAAATAAATAAATTTTTGAATTATTTAAATTTATTATAAAAATAATAATAAATAAATACACATGCTCACACGTGTGTGTGTACCGTATTGATAATAGTTTTCTTTATATTGATAGGCTCAGACTCCACAAGCATTGAAACAGTTTTATGAGAAGAATGATAATTTAGTCCCAAGGTAACAAATAACTTGATATTACATAACTTCTTATCAGACCTATTTATCAATACTAATGCTACTTTATTCTGTGCATCATATATTAATGCTTAGAGAGCTCAAGTGATGACAATTATCAGAGTTGAGACTGCTTTTAATCTGCTATATGATTTTATTTTATTACAAAACTAATGATATACAGTATTAGAATAGACAAACAATTGTAAAAAGATTCATAATTGTAAATTATGATTATTTTTACAAATCAACAGTCTGATTTCCTGGAGTATGTCATAAAGAGTGTGAGATACTCTGATAAGTTAACACAGTGTTTTTTATTACAAGTTTCTTATTAGTTAATTTATTTTGATCATATTTCTTGATTACAGCTAGTATCAAGTTCCTATCAGATATTTTTCTTTTGTTATGGTTTTCATACTGTTATATTTCAACATTTTAAGAAGTAACAAATTTCTTACATTTAACAAAATATAAATTCTTTAATGTAGATTTCCTTAAATTTAAGGTGAAAATTGTTTCATTTAACATTTTAAATTTTCATTAGAATATTTCAATGTTTTTCCTCCGCTTTGGATTGTCTTACAAAATATACATGATTGGAGGTAGGGAGAATTTTTTTCACCCAGAAACTCTGATTTTTCATCCCCCAGAACAGGCAAACCAGCCCCCGTGAACATACATGAATTACAATCATGAATATGCCCCAGCCATATGCTGGTCCCAAGCCCGGATAAAATATTGGGGGGGGGGGGGGGGCAATAGTGAACTACCCTGTAAAAATCTCACCAGGAATACTTTGTGGGAAATGCCTACAAATTCACCCACGGTCAGAAACAGCTGAAAGGGAAAAACCAGTCAACCAGTGGTTTTGGTTAGCATAGATTTTAGACCACTTCTCTTCATAGGATGTCTCAGTAGATTGCAATATGATGGCGGTAGCATAGCACTCCAGCTAGCAATACATGAGGCAAATGGTTGCAGTAGCCAGACTGGATTCTGGATTTTGACTTAGAGGCATTCAGTCATAATCCTATGGATATGGTTCTAGAGATATTCATTCCTTATCCTATGGAATGTAACCTTAAAGCAGTGTTTCCCAATGTGGGGCATATGCCCCACAGGGGTGCAAGTAGAATATTTTGGGGAGCAATTAGAAAATAATGTTGCATTCGTCACTTCATCACTGATATACTCAAAAAACTCACCATTGTCGGTGATAAATTGTTGATGTTGCAACCCTGACATTCCGAGAAAAAAAGCTGACACCACTAGTACAGCAGTCAACGTAAATACAGTATCAAGAAGAACTCTCAGAAAAGCAAAATGGTGAGTCTATTAGAACTTTATTCAACATAAAAGGAACAATGGCATGGCTTTCTGATGAGATAGGAACGAAATACCGAAATATTGAAAAAAAAGAAATCATCTGGATATCACAAACCATGGAGATTTGAGATTGAAAATGACTAAATTAGTACCTCAAATAAAAACTCTTTGCAGCAGACATCAAGCTCAAGGATTGCATTAACTTGGATTTTATTTTCCCGAGTTCAGTTCGATTTATGTTTTATAATATACAGAGTGTCATATAAAATTTATATTCATTGAAGAAAGTCAAATTAAAAACAGTTTTACCTATAGGGAGCAGTTACATGTTGCAACTGCTACCTTAATGCTTCCATACACCATAACAGCACAAAAACAACTCCATCTAGCAATGCTCCTTTTTTTTATTTACAGTACATATTTACATATATTCCTTTTTTATTTAAAGTACATATTTATATTATACTTTTTCAGAACTTGGCTGACTATTATGCTAGAGGCAGGCATCAAAATCTTTAAGGCATTGAGGTGGGGCATGATTCAAAAAATGTTTGGAAACACTGCCTTAAATGCATTCATTTTTCTTATTTACTGAAATCTGTGGGGTATCCATAACTATAAAGTAATACATATGGAACAGTAAATAACTTTTTTATTGTGTAAATATTTCGCTTTATGTATCATAAGATGTCGCAGTGCAATTTTCAAGCAACTATAGGAATTTAATTAAAAAACAGTAGTGCACATTCTTAGATTGGAATCTCTCTACATATACAGTTGCATGTTTATGGCTTAAAATTAATGGGCTGATTTTAAAATTACTTAAATTAAAATTAAAATATAACAGCTCAATTTATTTAATACCATTGAGGATAATAATTTCCCAAACTTCTGGAGTCGTTTTGATTAAGATTAGGTCTGTGAAGTAAGGCTTCAGCACTTTCTTTATATAAACGCTCATGTTTATATATAGATCTATGTAGCAGCTTAGTGTTATTCCATTGGATCCTGTGGTTAGCATTTTCATGTTGTGCAAGACCAGATTTATAGGGTTTGATGAGACAGATGTAGTCTTGATGTTCAGAGATATGTTTATTTATAGATCTTCCTGTTTGTCCATAATAAGACAGTTTACATGAACATGGTACTTCGTATATGTCAGGTAGCATCATTGGTGAGTGTCTTTTATAGAAGGTAGGAAGTTGCGAATTTGGTTGATTGATTTATTAGTAGCAATGAGTTGATACTTTTCATAACTTTTGCCACACATTCAGAGATCCTTTAATATATGGTGTAGGGGTCCAGTGGGCTTCTTCTTGTCTGGGTTGATTTATAGGAAAGCAGTTGATTATTTTTTGGGTTATTATTGGATTATATCCATTTAATAAGGCAATTTCTTTGACAATTTCCAATTCCTGTTTTAGAGTGTCTTCCAAAGAACAAATCTTCTGTTCTCTGGACACTAAAGATTTTATGATGCCATATTTTTGAACACACACACACACAATTACAGTCATAAAATATACTACAGCAAGGAAGGCAATGGGAAACCACCTTGCTCATAATAATCTCCTTAGTATGGTAGTATATAACTACCTCCACCAGCCATATGGCTGTGGGAATAGGAATAGAATATTTTTTTAGATGAATGGTGAGCTGATGTATTGTGGATAAAACGACCTGAAAAAGTTGGTTTTTGGTATGTAGAAGGGGAAATGGATCCATCTTGCTTACCTTGGATGTGTATATCAAGAAAGGAAACACTGTTTGATGATTCTAGGGTTGATTTTTCATAGAAATGCTTAGAGTTCTGGTCCTTTGCAAAAACAGGTGTCCTATATAGAGTTTTCATACCTGCTCTTACAGCTACTAGTCATGACTATTGCCATGACTAGTAGCTACTTTAGAACTGTGCCTTTATTTGATAATTTGACCTACCACATGATATCCCTTAACCTAGTTTATTCTGACTTACAGGATGACTTAAATCTAACTTACACCACTTTATCTTTGCTGTGCAGCTGTACCTACTACAGATCCAGTCTATATTTAATCAAGACTTTTTTTTTACAACTTGTCACCAGTACAGTTGTTCCTTAGGATCCATCATCCTGTCGACACCAACCTAGATTAACAAACATACCTTTGGTTTACGGGATTCCCTCTTGAGATGGGCAACACATTGCCTCTGGTTGGCTGTGGATGTCTGACAGAACAAAACCATATGTTCAAACCACCTACCATTAAGAGATGCATAGGCACTCCAATTAGTTACATGTTTCTTGAACAGCCAGTGCTTTGAATATTTATGGTAGCTACTGCCACTATAAACATTCAAAGCACTGGGCAGAAATCACATTGGATCAATACCTCTCAATTGCAGTGCTTTGTTTTAATTAGACAGTTGGGTTCCTCTTGTCTGTGCCATTTGGGAATGCACTGTTAGTTCCCCTTTAAAATGGTTGTGCCAAGCATGCCATCCAGCAGAATATGCAGTTTCAAGTTTATGAGCAATCATGATTTTGTAAAGCCACAGGCGAAAACGCTCATTGCATATACATCCCAAGTGTTCTGCTAAAACCACTTTCCAAAAAAAATGGTGGCTGATTGACTGTTTTGCACTACTTAATTCATGTACACCTTTATGCTGTAACATATTCTTAAACTATGTGATCAGAGAACAAGTACAGATAAATGCCAGATAATTTACATTGCCCAATGTAGTATTGTCTCACTTATTAGATGCCTGAAATAGCAATAAACCATTTCCATGTTTAAATTTCCATAGCTGTTGCTGTTATTCATATAGAAGTTTCTGCAACAGAAAATTACATACACTTGCATATAAATAAATAATTTACTAGCTAAAATTAATTGTTCACAGCCGATGTTTTGCTGGTTTAAGCTAGCATTATGAGGGGTTATTTAACACTACATACTCAGTGAAGACACAAAATATACACGTGATTGTCCTTGCTATCCAAGTCATTTTAGTTTGTATCTTCACTGAGTGTGTAATGTTAAATTGCTTCTGATAATGCTAGCTTAATGTGGATACAAAAAAAAATCTCCCATAAAAAATAAAAAATAAATTATTTTTTATGGGAGATTTTATTTCACCAACATTCAAAAAATTAATACAACCTTTAGTGCATTAGTGACATACATCATCACTTACAGACATTGAAACCTAATCTCTTTTTCATAATAGAATGTCAGTTGGCATCCTCCACGAGCATTTCCTAAAATACATCCTCACGACGTATTTCCCAAAAAGGGAACATATGCTTTTGTGAAATTTGATTTCACCTGTCAAAGGCTATCCAACTTGGAATCCCCATTTTTCGATTTACTTTGGCTCAAGATTTCCTTACCTCACTTCACAGCCTTCATTTGCTGCCTTTACTGATCTCCTAATTGTGATAGTCCTGCTGTTCTTTTTGACTACCTATCACTAAAATTGATTTCTTAGAAACTAATTACCCAAATTGTAAGATAGTGTTCTAAGATGGAGGACTTTAGTGGTTTCCCCTACTCCAACTTCACAGATCAGGCTGGAAGGGAAGCTGAGTCATTTGCCATCAGTCATGACCTAACACAAATATTCAATCTACCAACCAGAATACTAGATAGTCCTCATCATTCTTGACCTTTTCTTAACCAAGTCTTCCTTCAAATATGCTGTGGATATCTGCTCTCCCCTTGACAACTCTGACCACAATCTTATTCAAGTCTCCCTCTCTACAGCTCATCCTCTTACCAGCCAATCATGGCCTCGAACCCTATGCCACTATATAATTATTCAACCAAATTCTCTGGAATTTTATGCTGATTTTCCACTGTCAGATTACTGCTTTCACTCTTATGATCCAAACACCTGCACTGAACTAGTAACCAAAATAACTCTCATTGGAATAAAAGTCTTGATTCCACACTTCACTGCAAACCCCTCGACCTCTATCCAAGCCCTAGATTTCAAAAAAAGGTGCCTCTTCTGCCCATGATAAAAATGCAGCTTATTGGCTTAAATTAAAAAGTCCAGTTTCTCATTCAGCTTACACAACTGCCAGAAACATACCTAAAAAGTTATCAGTGATTCCAAAACAGGCTTCGTAATAATGAAATGCAACAAACTTACCTCTTGCTCAACTGGCAGTCAAGCATTCTGGTCCCTTGCTAAAGCTGCTGTCCTTCCATGTTGCCACCTCTCTGTTTTGCATGAGTTTTTTCCTCTAACTCATGCCTGGATGACCAAAGAAAATCATTTCCACAAACTGCTCACTTCTGAACTCTCACCAAAAGGACATCAGAAAAATTCTCATTAAGCACTAATAAGACTCCTGGTCTAAGTGGTACTCCTCTGGCTCTGCTCAAGACTTGTGCTCCAAAATTGATACCCATTCTGTTTTGTGTATATAAACTTACATATTCAACTGGCATCTACTCAACAGCATGGAAACAAGCCCACAACTAGCTTATACCCAAAAAGGGAAACAAAAGTCAGACATCTAACTATTGTCCCATTACTCTCACCTCAGTTTCAAAAGTGATGTAGAAGATTATGAAAAAACCAGCTCCTTTATTACTTGGAGACTCATCAGTAAATTAGCAATCACCAGTATAGATTCTGCCATTCTCATTCTATAGCCGGCCTCCTAGCTAATGTCACTCACCTTTGGACTCAGGCACTGGAAAGATTTGGAGAAATTCATGTTATCACTCTCAATATTTCTAAAGCATTTGATCATGTTGTCTAGCACTGAGGCTTCCCTTCAACACTCTGTGATTGGATTTCCAGCATCCTCACATCATGGTGGATGGCTTCCTCTCATCAAATTTCCCAATCATTGCTGGAATACCTCAGGGTTCTGTATTCTCACCCACACTCTTCCTCCTATACATTAATCATCCCCTTTCTCTGACTTCAACTCCTATTCACAGCTTTTCCAATGACAGTACTTTTCCTCATTCAATAAACCCTGCAGTACCCTAATGTTAATTCCTCCAAATCTGTCATTACCAGTCACGTGAATACTGACCTCTTGAACATCCTGAAATGGGGTGAAGACAACTTAGTATATTTCAACGCTAAAAAAACTCAAGCCTGCCTTATTGCCTGCAAGAGAAATCCTACTTCATCCCCTCTCAGTTCTGATAATGTTTCAGTCCTTCCAACATCAACTTTCTCTTCTTGTGTTGACTGTCTCATCCAGTTTATCCTGGCACAAACATATTACTTATATAGCCTCCTGTGCCTCTAAAAAGCTTGGCGTTCTCTTCCATTCTAAACATTACTTCTCTTCATTTCAACTCCTAACACTTTATGTTTCAGATCCATCCAACTATGGAGTTCTGTTCCCACATTTGTGGTGGAGCACCCAAGACCTCTCTAAGAATTCTCAGTGATATTCAGAAGAGGGCAATCTGCTTAATAGACAACCCTTCCCTCAAAGACTCTCTTCAGTCATTTTATCATAGGTGCACTGTTTCAGCACTGTGCCTGTTTTATCAGTACTTTCATGGGCATTGCTCCTCTGAATCGACTGCTGCCATTCCTACATTTTCTTCTGCCTATAAAAGAACTAGAGTAACCACTGGCAAACACCCATATACTGTCAGCTTTGAATACATCAAACTAACATCTCATCAGCTGATTATTCCACCCACCTTTATTCTTTGGAACAGTTTCCCCCATACTGTTTTTCCACTGAGTAGAACTTTCCACATATGCTACATTTTCTCCTTAATCACTTGCCCACATATGGCACTGTAATGTTGTAAGTCTTCATGCTTTTCATGTGTGGGGTCAACATAAAAAAAATTATATAAGATGAATATCATTAAATTGGAAAAGCTTCGAAATGGACGAAAAAAGGAGTGTAAAAGGAATTAGAAATAACCAAGGTGACATAAAAACTGCATAAAGAAAAACTAGATGTCTTAAGTAATTAATTTTAAAGATCTAAATGAAACAAGGAGTTACAGAACAGATTTAGAAAATATTCAGGAAGAACAGTCAGGAATTTCATAATAATGCTTGATTTGTTGAATCAGAATTTCATTGTTTCTCTTGTAAATAATTATATTAAACAAGTATTTTGTCAACAACAGCGTTTTCCAGCAGGTGCTTGGCTGGTAAATTGTAAGGAAAGTGATGAGGTGTCCTCTTGTAAAAGAAGTAAGAGAATATGCTCGGTTGCAGAATATGTATAGGTGAAATAGAAGTGCATTGACAGAATTCAACCATCTTCCAATCAGTTTTCAGATTTTGCAGCCTTTCTAAAATATTCTTCTGCTCCTGACCCTGATGGTTGAAGGCGAATACTCTTCAATCATCAGGACCAGAAATCTCTTCACCCTGCAGGTTGGAGAACATTCCTCTCAAGATCCTATAGGACATGTTAAATATTTTCTTGTTCTATTAACCATATGCCTCCATTGCTTAATGGTCAAAGCCCAAGAACTAGGAAGAGACCTCCACACACAGAGTATATCTGCTGGTTACCGAACAAATGAGATTGGGCTGGCAATTGGGGACTTAGCCAACCAAATTGTACTCTCTATTGGCTTACACCACAAATGCATATGATGGTACAACATAATGAGATTTCATGCTGGCTGGTTAAACAAGCCCCACTGTTTTCATCAGGGAATCAGGGCAAATGCTGAAAAGTCAGCTACTAGGACAAGCTCCAACTCAACTTCTAGAGGAAGAAGAATGAACCCAACATCAGAACTGAAGAAACCATCAATATCAGGAGTATTAATGGAAAGGAAATCAAACTTGCAGAAGAATTGGAAAAGTACCACATGGATATAATTGGCATTACTGAGACAAAGAAGACAAAAACAGGTGAGATCTTACTAAATAATAAGTATAGGATGTTATTTTCAGGAAATAATGATCAAGGAAAAGAAGTAACAGTATGAAGATAAACTTCTTGATTGGAAGGCAGTTTCAAGTAAAGTTATGTAGGCAAAGTTCAAAATGGGGGTCATAAATAATGAAACTTATTTGTGCCTATGATCCCAGAGAAGGTCCTTCCAATGAAGAAGTGGAGGAATTTTTTGACTCATTAGAACATGCAGCTGACATAAAGAAAGTGGTAAAAGTGATCCTTGTTGAACAGCAGAGTAGGAAATGAAGTCCACCAGGCATATAGAAATATTTTGAGAAAAGGCAAAGCTAATAATAATGGTAAGTATTTACTGGACTTCTCAGGACACAGACTAGTCATTACTAACACCATGTTTCAACATAAAGATGTGCACAAGTTCACATGGAGAGAAGACACAAGAAATAAGAAAAGACTCATTGACTACATCATTGTTGATAGTGATATCTTCATGCCTCGTTTAGGACACAAGAGTGTACAGAAGATTTGAAATTGGAAATGACTATTACTTAGTACTAAGCAGCAATAAAAAGGATATGACATTGAAAAGAACAGTATGTAAAAAAAGTTTTAAAGTTGAGCAGCTTTAAAAGTAAATTGTAGACTCGACTGTACAAACATTATTGAAAAAAAAATGAAACAAATTGAAAACAAGAACTAAACCTTGGAGTCTCAGTGGCAAACCTGAAGAAGACATTGATTGATTCAGCTATGGAGGTATGTAGTGAAATTGTCTGCAAGGATAAAAAAATAAAATCACCATGGTGGGCACAAAAAGTTAAAGAAGCAGTCCGGAAAAGAAGAAAGCATGCCAAAAGTTCCTGGCATTTAAGCAGATGCCCTAAAAGAATACAGAGAAAAATGTAAGTGAGCTAAGCTATGTGTAAAAGTAACTAAACAAAAGTCATAGGAAGACTGGTAAGAATATAGAAAATAAATATCAGGAAGGTGGCAAAATGTTCTGGAAGCTATTGAACAACCTTAGAAATGAAGGAAAGAGTACACTTTAAAAGAAATCCAAGTTAATAAAAGTGACATGAAAACTGAAGATAATGATATCCTAGATGTCCGGAGCAATTACTTTGAAAGACTTAAAAGAACCAAGCAGTGACAGAACCCTACTAGAAAATTTTCAAGAGGAATGCAAGGAGGAGTAGTACCTATCAATACTTGAGGTAAAAATTCCATCTTTGACCAGAGGGATTTCTCTACTAAGTATTCCAGGCAAGATTTATGTAAGCATACTTGAAAAGAGGTTGAGAAAGATTGTGTAAGAAAAACTTGGAGAAGAACAAGCTAGGTTCAGGCCAAATAGAGGATGTCAGGATCAGATTTTCACTTTAAGACAAATAGTTGAGAAATTGTAGGAATGTGACAAGGATCTGTACATTAGTTTTGTAGATCAGGAAAAAGCATACAACAAGGTGCCAAGAGAAAAGCTTTTCAAAACACTACAATTATGTGGGGTGAATGGAATATTATACAGAGCAATATATATAGTCTATATTTAATTTGCCAGTCAGCAAATAGAATTCGTGTGTAGAGGCTTAAGTGCTGTGAGGACATCATGTTGGAGGCTTAATGGATTTTTTACAACACTCAAAAAGAATTAAAATAGAATTTAATACTTCCTATATTTCGTCCTAGTCACTAGGACATCTACGGGGATTACAAAAACAATTAATATAACATGCACACAAATATCATACAATACTAAGCCCAACTACATGGGTGACACTAAAGTCCTATCTAGGTGGAGCACCCTCTAAGGACGGTAGTAGGTGGCCTAGAATGTAAGGTGGGACCTCTGGTGATGAGTGTTTCCCAAATCTTCGGAAGCTTAATGCAACCATATTTATTAAGATTTGGTTGGTTTTTGAGAACCGCTGCTGCTTCTAAGAAACGTCACTCTTTCTTGAATTTGCTGTGGTGGAGCATGGTGGTTTTTCTTCCATGATACCCTGTGGGTGGTGTCCAAAACATGGTCAGCCAAGCCTGAATGCCCATAGTTGTGTTTACAGATGTAAGACATGTTCCCCCGGGCGGATGGATGCTGATTTGCCTGTCTGCCCAAAGTACACCAACTTACAGAAACTTTGTAAACTCCAGGCAGAGAGAGAGAGAGGAGGGAGCTGATCTTTCGTAGAACGGATAAGGGTAGCAAGTTTGCAGTGGGGGCTTATATGCTGTGTGTAGGTTGTACTTTTTTAGTATCTTGGCTATTTTTTCGGATGTGCCACGGATGTAGGGTATGGTGATGGCATTTTTAAAATCTTGTTGACGAGAAGAACGGGGAATGGGGGAGGAACTGATTTTTTTTTTTTTTTTTGATTCTGTGTTCGCTGTAGCCATTGGATAGGAAAGTGCTGTGTATGTGGTTAAGCTCAGTAGTGATGGCAGTTCCACTGGAACAAAGATTGTGAGCTCTCTTGTTAAGAGTTTTAATAATGCCATATTGTTGAGAGGGGTGGTGGGAGAGTTTGTGAATGTATCTGCCTGTGTGTGTGTGGGTTTTCTGTATACAGAGAAGGCAAGTGTATCATTAGGCAGGCTTGTGACTAAGGTGTCTAGGAAGGATAAACAATTGTTCTTTTCCTTTTCCATAGTAAACTGGATTCTTGGATGTAGGCTATTGAGATGACTGAGGAAGGAGTCTAATGTGTCTGGGCCATGAGGCCAAATAGAGAACACATCATCTACATATCTTAGCCAGATAGAAGGTTTGAGTGGGGCTGAGTCTATGCCTCTACACACGAATTCTAATCATTCATGGAGATGATTTAGCATGCAAATCCAAGCAATATGGTAAGTCAAAACTACGAATATCTAGGCAACTAAATAGGCTGGCCTTTTTAAAAAGATGTCGGGATACAAGAGTGATACCGAACTGCGTTAAAATGAAGATCAATTTCCATTCCAGAAAAGCACTTCGTATATATAACCATGCCAGCCTGGCATTACTACGTGAGCAAATCGCCTCTACTCGTGCCACCCTCTCAGTGATGAACGCCGCCATTGGCTCCTTACATTCAGAGCTCTCCACCGTTCTTAACCCTGAACTTTGGTCAATTCTCTCTGGCATTTCGGAAACTTCCGCACAGAGAGAATTTCAAAAAATAAAAAATAAACATGTCAAGAAATATAGCAACCTGGTTAAAGACAAACCACAACCACAAATTCAACCGCTCCAGACAGTAGTAAACCTCTCTTCCAAAAGGCTCAACGACGATGCTGTCAGCGCCATTTGCCTCGGCCGTAATTTTGCCATCGCTCCGAAGTAAGTGCTGGTGCTTAATGTAATGGTTAACATCGAACGGGGGATCGGTCGCTTACCGTCAGAGATAGCCAACAACATCAGACTTGACGTAGCCAACATCCTCGCTCATTCTTCGCCTCCAAAAAGTAACTTATCGTATGTCCAACGCACAGCTCTCCTGAAACTACAGAAAGAAAAAAGTATCGTCATCGCCAGAGCGGATAAGGGTAATGCCACAGTCGTTGTTAGTACCAGTGAATACAATCGTAAAATGAACATTATCCTCTGCGATCGCGCTACCTACATCCCGCTAGAACACGACCCCACAAAAATACAAGTTAAGAAATTAAAAATCTTACTTAAAAAAGTATCTTCCTGGCCCCCTGACGTCACGAAAAAACTTAAACCTTTCCACTCCCGTCCCGCCCGTATATACGGTTTACCAAAAATCCACAAACCCAATTCCCCACCCAGGCCTATAGTAGATGTCACCAATGCACCCTGCTACAGACTGTCTAAACAGCTGACCAACTCTCTGACCCCCCCCCCCCTCACTGGAAGGTCCACTTGCTATATAAAAAAACTCAACACACTTTAAAGCCCTCACAAAAAATTTAACCTTGAATAATGTAGACATATTGGTAAGCTGTGATATCTCCTCTTTGTTTACCAATATTCCCTTAACTGACACCTTATCTCTCTTAGAAAACATTTTTCCCTCTAAAATCTTAGATCTCTTTTCCTTTGCCATTAACTCTGGGTATTTCTCTTGGAAGAACAAAATCTACAAGCAGATAGAGGGAACTGCCATGGGTTCACCCCTCTCACCCCCCCCCCCCTCCTTTGCCAATTTCTATATGGAAGATTTCGAAAAACGAGCCATAGACCCAGCCCCACTCAAGCCTTCTATCTGGCTAAGATATGTAGATGATGTGTTCTCTATTTGGCCTCATGGCCCCGGCACATTAGACTCCTTCCTCAGTCATCTCAATAGCCTACATCCAAGAATCCGGTTTACTATGGAAAAGGAAAAGAACAATTGTTTATCCTTCCTAGGCACCTTAGTCACAAGCCTGCCTAATGATACACTTGCCTTCACTGTATACAGAAAACCCACACACACAGGCAGATACATTCACAAACTCTCCCACCACCACCACCCCTCTCAACAATATGGCATTATTAAAACTCTTACCAAGAGAGCCCACAATCTTTGTTCCAGTGGAACTGCCCTCACTACTGAGCTTAACCACATACACAGCACTTTCCTCTCAAGTGGCTACAGCGAACACAGTATCAAAAAAAATCAGTTCCTCCCCAATTCTCCGTCCTTCTCGTCAACAAGATTTTAAAAATGCCATCACCATACCCTACATCCGTGGCACATCCGAAAAAATAGCCAAGATACTAAAAAAGTACAACCTACACACAGCATATAAGACCCACTGCAAACTTGCTACCCTTATCCGTTCTACGAAAGATCAGCTCCCTCCTCTCTCTCTGCCTGGAGTTTACAAAGTACCCTGTTCCTGTAAGCTGGCGTACTTTGGACAGACAGGCAGATCAGCATCCATCTGCCTGGAGGAACACGTCTTACATCTATAAACACAACTATGGGCATTCAGGCTTGGCTGACCATGTTTTGGACACCACCCACAGGGTATCATGGAAAAAAACCACCATGCTCCACCACAGCAAATTCAAGAAAGAGAGACTTTTCTTAGAAGCAGCAGCTCTCAAAAACCAACCAAATCTTAATAAATACGGTTGCATTAAGCTTCTGAAGATTTGGGAAAGACTCATCACCAGAGGTCCCACCTTACATTCCAGGCCACCTACTACCGTCCTTAGAGTGCGCTCCACCTAGATAGGACTTTAGTGTCACCCACGTGGTTGGGCTTAGTATTGTATGATATTTGTGTGCATGTTACATTAATTGTTTTTGTAATCTCTATAGATGTCCTAGTGACCAGGACGAAATATAGGAAGTATTAAATTCTATTTTAATTCTTTTTGAGTGTTGTAAAAAAATCCATTAAGCCTCCAACATGACAGCAAATAGAATTGAAGGAAATACAGGAATATGGTTTAATATAAAATCAGAGCTAAGACAACGATGCACATTATCTCCACTCTTATTCATTTATATGGATCACATTATGAAAGAAAGTGGCATCAAGCCTGATATTAGAATTGGAGATGTCAAACTTAGCTCTTTGTTTTATGCAGATGAAGTTGTACTCCTAAACACATCTAGTGCAAGTCTTCAGGATTCATTAACTAAATTGAATAACAGCTGTACAAATCAGCCATAAACCAAAACTATGAAACTAGCAGGAGCATAGAAAACTTCAGCTGCATTCAGAATGGAAATCCTATAGAACAAGTAAAATATTTCAGCTATTTAGACAGAGTTTCTAGTGAAGATGGTGGGTTAAATCTGAAAATAAACAGCAGAATAAGCAGAGTATGGTAGGTAGGTAATTTATATGGAATGAGAGAGAAATTAGCCAAAACACCAATCTAGCAGTATGCGAGATAGTGTTTAAACCAGTTTTAAGTTATGGATCTAAGAGTTGGGTTAGAAATAAAGCACATGATCAATGACTAGAGGCCACAGATATGAGTGTTCTGAGAAAAATTGGGGGGGGGGGGGGGTAAACCGATGGCATCAATGGCAGAATCATATTAAAAATAAAGCTATTATAAAGGAACTTAACATTATTAGTATTCAAGAATGTGTAAACAGAGCTAATCTGAGGTGGTATGGCCACTTGAATAGAATGGGTGAAGAAAGGTTAGCAAAACAGGAATTTGGTCCCAAAATTGTAGGATAGAGACATAAAAGAAGACCTTGGTCTTCTTTTGTTTCTAGGTGGATTGTTTTGGTAAGAAGTGCCTTAGCTTAGAAGCATGAAATGTTAAATATGAAAATATTGGAGTGTTCACAAGTAATAGATTAATTTGGAGGAAAATTGCTGATAGGAGATTAATAATAATGTAAACTTAATCATGTAGTGCTGTCATAGTAATCTGAACACCCCTTTGGGTGGGGTGCATATCAGGAAATTGATGATGATGCCTCCATTGCTTAAAAAAGTCAAGGACTATTTTCATCCCTAAAAAATCAAATGATACTCGTCTGTCTGTACAGATCTATTACTATGGTTCCTGTATTTCTTAGAGCATCCCAAAGAGTTCTTCGTTATATGGCAAGTAAGAGGAAGAATGACTAATGAAGATTAACCTTAATGAATGATGATGGTCACGAGGAGACAGAAGCACATAAAACAGTTACTGAGTGACCACTTTGCAAGGGTGTATCATCCTAGTGAGATTACTGCTTTAACATATGTGACAGACACTGATGTGGCAAGAGAGATGGATGAATTGGAGGTTCTTAGGATATTGCTGAATCTCAATGTAAAAGTAGCTGTTGGGTTATATGGGTGTCAGCTAGGGTTTTGCGAGAATGTGCAAGGGAACTGGCAATGCCTTTGACTAAGCTGTTTAATTTAAGTTTCAGCTCTGGTAGAGTTCAGAGGGAGTGGAAAGAGGGCAGAATTGTTCTCTTGCATAAGGATGTGATAGCATCCCTGCAGAACTGCCGAAAGCTTTGACGGGTTATAATAACACCTACTTAGTGGATACCATTCAGCACATCTTATAAAACAATAGAATTACCTGAATCTTTTACAACATCGTTCTGTATGCCAATTCCAAAGAAAAATAATGCCCCAAATTGTGAGCATTATAGAACTGTGAGTCTAATCTCTCATGCATCTAAAATCATTTTAACCACTGTTAACAAAGAAAGTGAAAGAGCTTTAACTGGCAAACTAAGTGAACAACAGAAAAGCTTCAGAAGAGGAATGGGAACCATTAATACTATCCTGAAACTAAAAATATTACTTGAAAGGAACAGGAACATATACATAATCTTCATAGACTTCGATCAAGTAAAACACAATCAACTGTTTAATATTCTAGGAAAATTAGTCTTAGAAGATCATGTACATAAACTTATAAAAATTATTTACTCCAAACAAAAGATGCAGCTGTTTAACTCTGCATCTGTTTATGAAGTGGAAATAAAAAGAGGAGTTAGACAGGGCTGCATTCTTTCACCAAATCTATTTAATATTTACATATTTAGTGAGACAGTAATGAAAAAGATGGAAAAACAAAATATCAGTATCAGTGGTATAAAATACAACAATCTTAGATATGCTGATGATACCATTCTAATTGCAGACAACAGAAAGAAATTAACCAAATTACTGCACCTACTAATTGAAGAGGATAAAGATTTTGGCCTACATTTCAATGCAAAAATCACCAAATTTATGAGATTTTCAAAAGAAAATAGATCTGAGCCAGAAATATTCATAAACAATATAAAAATTTCACATATGGAAGTGAGACCTGAGTATTCAAGAAGAGAATAAGACAAGAGATAGATGCCTTTGAAATGTGGTGTTATAGAAGAACCCTGAAAATCACTTTTTCATTGAGGTAAAAAAAGAAGGACATGGTTTGATGATCTAAGATCATGGACAGGATCACGCGACTATGCTGAAGGAAAAAGAAGAGCTGCGAACAGAGTGGACTGGAAGGACATGGTGCTGCACCCTCACATTGAGGAGGCTATGATGATGATGAAGGGAGATTCTAAGACTGCGGTAGCAAATTATAGACCACCCAGCATATAGACATATCAGTCATAGAAATTATAGACATATCAGCATATCAGACATGTTCAACAGAAAAAGCTTGCTTACTGTATTCTGTTTTGTTGTATTAATCAAAAAAATCCTAATCTTGGTGGTTCTGTTGCCATTTTCCATATATAGGTATGTGTGTGTATGCGCGTGTGAGAGGAAAGAATCCATGCTCATTATTATTTACACATAGACTCCCACCATCGCTACGAAAAATTTGGTTGCTAGTGTTAGGTGCATCACATTTTACCCCTTCTTCTTTTCTTCAAGTATTAGGCATTTGCCTAATCCCTGCTTCTTTTCTTCAAAATTATTTTATTAAGTATGTAAGTGCATGATTATTCATTACACAGCTTGACTAAATACCTTCAGTTGTTTACTGATTATGCAAGGCTGGGGAGAGTTATAAGTAGTGCTGATTTCAACTCCCATTAGGAAAATTTAATAGACTAATATTTTAATTTAAACTGAACTTCAGAATGTATTGAGCCACTAATTCTTACAACTCAGTAAATGTACTCTGTAAAATGAACTCCAGTATCTCAGTCAACATTGAAAATGCCCGTTCATTGGCAATACCTGTGTTTGCATCCCATTCAAGATCTGAAGAACCATTGTAAGGGATTTTTAGTTGGACCAGTCTCATTTGCAGGTAGGGAGTTTCCTTTGAGGAGCTCAAGTTTTTCACTCTATATAACATGCAAACGAGCAGAAAATAATACAATTAATAAAAATAAATGTTATAATGTTTGTTAACACGTTCGCTGCCACGCTACTTCGGCATAGTCTGTTCCCATACGCCAAGCAATTTCACTTCTTCACGGTAATCTCGTTGCCGGCGGTACGCGTCATACGAGTATACTCGTAGTTGGCTTGTGCTGAGCATATACCATCTATGAGAATACACAGTTTTGATGCTAGCTCCACAAGGCAAGCATTTTCACTTCTTCAAGGTCAGTACAGTAATCTCATTGCCGGTGGTAAGCGTCATACGAGTATACTCGTAGCTGGCTTGTGTGGCTGGTTTACCACGAGTATACTCGTAGTTGGCAGCGAACGTGTTAATTGTATTATTCTGAATGTGTTGGAAAGGGACTCATATACAGTGATATTTTTTGGTATTTGATAGATTACTACATGAGAGTTGGTATGCAAGCCAGAGAAGATAGGAATGGATAATAAATAGGTTTTATAAAAAAGAAATGAGTTGTGAACAATTTAGGAAGTTGAGGGATACAGTGTCCCTGAAATATAACTTTCTTTTTTGGACACTGCTGTTTAGCTTATTTGTTGTTAATATTTCATGTGGATTGACAGGGATCTTCAGTTGTTTACTGATTATGCAATGCTGGGGAGAGTTATAAGTAATGCTGATTTCAACTCCTATTAGAAAAATTTAATAGACTAATATTTTAATTTAAACTGAACTTCAGAATCAGTGCTGAGGTATAAGATTATTTGAAATTGTACTTGAAGGAGATGAATGAGGTTCAGAGGGCATATTGCACGTGTTACAGATATTACTCAGTGCATTGCTGCTATTGTAAGATAATACTAACAGGCAGAGTTTGTAGACAGTTGTTCTAATGTATGAAGCACCAGTTGAACAAACACATGGACTGTTATATTTCTCCTGGTTCTATTTTGATTTCAGCACCTAGTTTCTTTTGTAATGTGGGAAAACTCAAGAAGATTAAAAATATAACTAAACTATATAATTAAATTAAGGGGATAGAAATCCCTTATTATTTTACAGCCAGTATGCGAAAAATTTAACTAACTTCACCAGAAAATATAGCTGTTTGGCTTATCATCTTAATAAACTATATAATCTAGAATGTTAGTTATGGGGAGAGGTTGAGAAAGCATAAGAGTTAAGCAGATATGTGGAAAAGAGGTGATATGATGAAGATTTAATGGATACAGAATATCTGTATTCATTAAAGATGCCGAACTTAATTGATAGAATTTTTGAAATCAGCAAAACAAATAACCTTAGGTTTCTGACATTCTGACCATCTCTTTAGGATCTTACTTGATAAATATTTCATCAATGTAGCACTGTCTCTTCTGATTCTACCTTTTTCATCTCTAAGTTGTCTCTAACCAGGTCCTTAATTCTGTTAAATATACACTGCTTGGAAAGATTTTAGTGGACATCCCCATGGGCAAGGTACATTGTGCCATGTGATGAGTTGCGTGTTTATAGGTGGTATAAATTGGAGGAACATAAGGATCCAAAGTCAGTGCAGCTGTGTCTGGGTGAAATGGCTGTGAGAAGGGGAACTGATGGGATTTGAAAGTGGCATTGTGATAGGATGTCATGTTGCAGGCCTATCTGTTTGGCAAATTATTCACAAATTGGGCCATCCCAGATTAACAATTGGTGATACCATACTGAGATGGAAGCGCAGTGAAATCACACCCACTGGACGTGACCATAAGGTACTATGAAGGATAATATATAAAAACTGCCATTTGTCAGCATTAAAAGTGGACTTTTAAAGCCTATAAATACTACACTTTATTGTTATTATTAAAATTCTGATGAAGCCTTTGGGATTATGCTACTTTGGTAGAATGCATTAAAGATTAAAGTCACCCCACTATCCTGACCTACTTTTAGCATTATTTCACTATTCTCTCTCTCTCTCTCTCTTTTTCCCCCCCTCTCCCACATATCTTATTATTAGTCCACTGTGATTGTTCTTTCAGTCTTTATTCTCTGCCATGCTTGCAAGTTAGGAATTTTTATCTATTTTTTGACTGAGCTTTTATTTTTTTTATTGATTTCATTATGCATTCTTCTATTCTTGTTATTTGATTATTGTTCCAGAATTTTGTTTCATCAGTTAGCTGCATTGCCAATTCTTAGATATGAAACCATTGTCAATGCAGCTAGTGAACCTTCAGATCTAAAACAGATCGATTAATTTCATGTGCAAGCTTCTTCTAACCTGTGGGCACCATCAGGTTATAAGTTTAGAATTTAAGTTGATATTATGCATTAGTTATTCTCACTTGATTTAGCATACAATGTAATGTTGTAATGTTGTAACTTGATAACTGCCTTACTGCAGTTATCAAGTTACAACATTACAACAGTTATCAGTGCCAAATGATTCATTCACTCTTTGCTAGAAATTGGAATCTTTACGAAGAATGGGATTAAAACTTCCCCAAATAACTGTTACATCGCCTTTCTTAAAATTGCTGAATATCTCTTGTGGCTGTTTTCTTAAGCACTCCTTCTTTCCATCAAATCGTTAATCTGAGTCTTAAATTTAGCTGTCAGAAGCCTTTTATTGATACAGTCGATTCTGTTTAATTGGGGCAGCTGCTTTTTGGGGCCAAATCTCAAAGAACGGAAACCAAACCAACATATTAATACATAATTTAAACGCTTAATTGGGACAGTAGCTGAAAAGGAATTTAGCAATTTTTGATATATTTTATGGATTTTTCGAAAATATGGCAACACTACGTACACTAATATTTGGCAACGCTAGTGTGATGCGAATCAGTTATCTTTCGTCGTGCGTCTGGCAAATACGCGTCTGCTTAAGAAACTACCCTTACTATATACTGTACCTAGTGATATTGATTTATTGTGTCAATTTTATTTACAATTTTTAATTCTTTGCCAAGTTGCCAAGAAATGATTTTACACTTTCAAGTAAAATTGCTTTACTGGATAAAATTAAAAGCCAGCCATTAAATACAAGCCATCATAGACTTGCTGATATAACTGGTGTACCAAAATCTACCATATCACGTCTCCTACAACAAGAAAATCAGCTGCGTGAGGAGTGGACATTAGAGAAAGAAATTCCAGGAACATCTAAAAGAAAGCATGATGGAAAGGATCCAGAAGTCGAAGAAGCGTTAGATCAATGGTTTTCTATAGTTAGCAGGCGAGGCATGAATATCGGCAGCCCAGTGTTGAAGGCGAAGTCAGAGGAGATCACTAAAAAGCTGGATCGCAACGATTTTAAAGCAACTGCTGGTTGGTTGTCTCGATGGAAAGTGAGACACAATATCAAATTAAAAAAAGCGTACGGCAAAAAGGGCAGTGCCGACAATGTAAGTGCTGAACAATGGCAAAATACTAAAATCCTTACTTTTTTAGAGAATTTCTGTTCAGATGATATTTACAACGCTGATGAAACCGGCCTCTATTATCATGCTACACCATACAGCTCCCTGTGTTATAAGCACATTGCACTGTCAGAGTATAAAAGGACAATGGACCACATTACTGTGTTATGCTGTGTAAATATGTCGGGTACGGACAAACAAAAACTACTAATCGTAGGAAAAAATGCTAAGCCTCGGTGTTTTAAGGGGTTAAGAATAGAGAGTTTACCAGTAGAGTACCATGCCAATAGTAATGCATGGATGACTTCTGAAATTTTTCAGAATTGGATTATGAGTTGGGATTTAGAATTACAACATAAGCAGAGGAAAATTTTGTTGCTTCTCGATAATTGTGCTGCACACCCTCATTTAGATAATCTAAAAAATATAAGGCTGGAATTTCTTCCTCCTAATACAACATCCTTAGTGCAACCAATGGACATGGGGAATAGTAAAAAATTTAAAGACATTGTATCGAGGAAAATTGGTTAATTACATACTGGAATCCATTGATGAAAACCTATTAACAAGTTCATCAACAACCAGAGAGATCAGTGCAGAAATTTCCATTTTGCAAGCAATACAGTTTGTCTCTGACAGTTGCCGAGCTATAAAAAGCAGCACAATACAAAACTGCTTTGCTGTTTGCAGTTTAAAACCTTTGGAGGTTCTTGAAATTTTGAGTAGTGATGAAAATGAAGCCATACTGCAAGCTCCTATCATGAATAATGAAGAATTTTCAACAATAGATGACAATTTACCATGTTACGATGAAAATGAAAACTTTGAAGATGCAATTGTTGAAGTCATTAAATCCAAACGTCAAAAATTTGACGAAGAACGCAATGTTAAGACTGATGACCCACCTGTGCTTGTAACTAATCGTGAGGCCAAAAAATTTATAGTTGGGTTACAGCGTTATTTTATGCAGGAAGGTAATGAATGAAGTCCTACATCCGCACTGAATATCTGTGCTGATTTTGTAGAACTGCAAAATTTCAAAAGCAAAAGACAGACTACACTTGATGCATTTTTGCAGAATTAAAATTTGAAATTGTAAAAGTTATCATGTATGCATTATTTTTTCTGCACAATTTATAGGACAAATATTTTCTGTATTTTGGTTTAATAAACCATTAAAATAGGTACCTAATTATTATTTTTTTACCTACTTATTCATTTACCTGCGTATTACATATTGTATTTTAGAATTTATTATTAGTTTGTTTAATTGGGGCAGCTGCTTAATTGGGCCAAAATGGATTAGTCCCAATTTGTCCCATTTAAGCGGAATCGACTGTATATTTATATCTTGGCAGAGCACTGTTGTCTTCTCTGTTATGTAGCAATCATATATCATGTTGATGATTGTTGGCTTAACATTCAAAGTATATGAATCAAATGCTACTCTTTTGAATGTCACTGTTTTTCCTCTCCATCTTATTTCCTGAGGAATTAGATAAGTACCAGATCGACATAATAGGGGTGACTGAAACAAAAAAGACCAAAACTGGTGAGATCTTTCTGAGCAATAAATACAAAATGTTATATTCAGGCAATGACAATCAAGGAAAAGAAGGAGTAGCCATAGTATTCAACACAAAATACGAGGCTAATCTTCTTGAATGGCAGTCAGTCTCAAGTAGAGTAATGTGGGCAAATATGAGAATGGGGAACTGGACAATGAGACTTATTTGTGCATATGGTCCCACAGAAGGTTCTACTAAGGTTAGAAGTGGAGGAATTTTTTGAGGCTTTAGAAAAAGCAACTGACACAATGAAAAAGGAAAAGTTGGTCCTTGTTGGGGATCTAAATAGTAGAGTAGGAAATGATTGTGAGACATACAAAAATATTTTGGGAAAATTTGGAGAAAAGAGCAAAGCTAATAATAATGGCAAATATCTGTTGGATTTCTGCTCAGGACATGGACTGGTTATTACTAACACCGTGTTCTAACATAAAAATGTGCACAAATTCACATGGAGAGAAGAGGCTAGGAATAAGAAAAGTCTCATTGACTATGTCATTGTTGATAGTGATGTTTTCTCCCTGGTGCAGGACACCAGAGTGTACAGAGGATTTGAAATTGGAAGTGATCACTATTTAGTCTTGAGCAGGATAAAATTGAATTTCATATTGAAAAGAATAACATGTAAGAAAGTTTTAAAGCGAATAAAAGTTGAGCAGCTCTTAGATGTGAACTGTAGACTAAAATACAGAAATATTATTGAAAAGAAAATGAAAGAGTTTGAGAACAGGAATCAAACCTTGGAGATTCAGTGGCAAACTCTGAAGGAAACATTGATTGATTCTGCCAGAGAGGCATGTGGTGAGGTTGTGTGCAAGGATAAAAAAAATCAGAACTCCCTCCTGGACACAGGAAGTTAAAGAGGCAGTGAAGGAAAAGAAGAAAGCATATCAAAAGTTCCGGCAAATAAGTCAGCTTTTACTCTTACAGAATACAGAGACAAATGTAAGAAAGCTAAACAGTGTGTAAAACTAGCTAAACAAAAGTCATGGGAGGACTTTGGCAAGAATATAGAAAATAAATATCAAGAAGGTGGCAAAATATTCTGGAGGTTGTTGAAGAAGCTTAGGAATAGAGGAAAGAGTGCTGTAAAAGGAATTAGAGATGATAAAGGTGAAATGAAAACAGGAGAAAAAGATATCCTTGAAGTATGGAGTAATTACTTTGAAAAACTGCTAAATGAAACAAGCAGTGATGACAGCACAGTGATAAAAAAACACTGACCAGGCATGCAGTCAGGAATACATATCCATCCCCCCCCCCCCCCACCCCCCCCCCCCCCCACCCCCCCCCCCCCCCACCCCCCCCCCCCCCCACCCCCCCCCCCCCCCACCCCCCCCCCCCCCCACCCCCCCCCCCCCCCACCCCCCCCCCCCCCCACCCCCCCCCCCCCCCACCCCCCCCCCCCCCCACCCCCCCCCCCCCCCACCCCCCCCCCCCCCCACCCCCCCCCCCCCCCACCCCCCCCCCCCCCCACCCCCCCCCCCCCCCACCCCCCCCCCCCCCCACCCCCCCCCCCCCCCACCCCCCCCCCCCCCCACCCCCCCCCCCCCCCACCCCCCCCCCCCCCCACCCCCCCCCCCCCCCACCCCCCCCCCCCCCCACCCCCCCCCCCCCCCACCCCCCCCCCCCCCCACCCCCCCCCCCCCCCACCCCCCCCCCCCCCCACCCCCCCCCCCCCCCACCCCCCCCCCCCCCCACCCCCCCCCCCCCCCACCCCCCCCCCCCCCCACCCCCCCCCCCCCCCACCCCCACTCCTCCTTATTCAGAAATGTCCCACTCAAAGAAACCTTAGAGCTAATCCAAGCTAAATTTTCTCCCGATATCACAGCCCTATTTCAGTTCACAATGAACTCAGGCTATTTTGTTTCACAAGGAAAATTCTACAAACAAATAGAGGGGACAGCCATGGGTTCTCCACTCTCCCCACCCTTGGCCAACTTTTATACGGAGACTTTTGAAGAGAAAGCCTTAAACTCCGCCCCACAAAAACCAACCATTTGGCTTCGCTATGTTGATGATCTGTTCGCTATTTGGCCACATGGCTCCGATGCATTCCTCTCCTTCCTAACACACTTAAACAACCAACACCTCAGAATCAAATTCACCCTTGAAGAGGAAAAAAACAACTGCCTTCCTTTTTTAGACACACTAGTCACCCGCCAGCCAGATGGAACCTTGGTTTTCTCAGTCTATAGAAAACCCACCCATACAGGCAGATACATTCACCAACAATCCCACCACCCCTCCTCGCAACAATATGGAGTCATACGACACTATACAACAGGACTAAACTTATCTGTTCAAATGACAATTCCATAACCACAGAACTAAACCACATTCTCAACACTTTCTCAGCCAATGGCTACCCCCCCCCCCCCAAAAAAAAACACATTTAAACCAGTCAACCACAACTCTCTCCCCCCCACACACACACAACAAGGATTACTCTAAATCCATCACCATACCCTATATCCGAGGCACCTCCGAAAAAATTACAAAAATCCTAAAAAAACATGACTTAACTTCTTGTTACAGACCATGTTAAAACTTGGCATCCCTTATCCACTCTACCAAAGACCAACCTCCCCCCCCCCCCTAGACCTACCTGGTGTATACCAGGTCCCTTGTAGATGTAAGCTGTCCTACTTTGGCCAAACAGGCAGGACAGCAAATATCAGAATTTCAGAACACAAGGACTACATCCAGTTTCACCAATACAGCCACTCTGGTCTTGTTAACCATGCGCTGGATACCTGCCATAGAATACAGTGGAAGAAAGCCACGATAATACACCATAGTAAATACAAATATGAAAAGCTTTTCATGGAATCAGCTTCAGCCCTAAGAAACAATCCAAACCTCAACAAATTTGGCTGCATGAGACTGCCCCAAATTTGGGAAACCTACATCAGAAGACCTTCAGCCCAATCGCCCGAAGAAAGTCCTGATGGTGCCCCAAGATTACCAACATTGCCCAAAGGGCAATGTTGGTAATCTTGGGGCACCATCAGGACTTTAGGAGAAATAATAGCGTCCTGCTTCTTCCACACTTACTGTTTGTTGTGCCTGTGTGCACATATCTTGTTCTTAAGTTCCTTGAAAATGGCAACGTGACAGTGCCGAAATATTGAAGTATATTAAAATTTATTTTAATTTATATCCTAGTTAACATTGTAATTTCCTTAAATTATTCAGTAAAAAATGCATAACCAACGTCTAAGCCTTTCCACGAGAATCTTTCCCAATATCTTCATTTTTAATATGATAATGCCATTGAATGCCATCTGTTCACTCCCTAATTTTGTGAATATATATATAGATGATAAAATTATAAAGTTTCTTGATATGATTATCTTTTATTTTTAATTATGTAGAATTCCAAACGGAACTTCAGCAGAGTTGACTGATTTGTTGTTATGGCTTTTGAAAAGGAATGCCAAAGATAGAATGGAATTTGGTGAGTATTGAAAATTATAAATATTTAAGTAAGCTTAAAAAAGAATTAATAAATAACTTATAAGTCTTAAAGGATAAAAATCCTATGTTGTTATATAGCCAGTAAGTGAAACTCAAGATCGAGAACTACGATCTATGAGTTTCAATGCCAAAAAACTATTGGCGAAGGCAATTCGAAGCAAAGGTGGAGCAAGCTCCCTCACTATTCTTGATATTCTCTCATAATGATCGTAGTTCTTGATCTTGAGTTTCACTTACTGGCTATATAACAACATAGGATTTTTATCATCTATTAAGTTGCCAGAAAACTAGCCATTTTAATTTTAATTACAACTTATAAGTCTCTCTCAGAATTTGAGTGATATAACATGAAGACTTACTGATTAAACTGCTGTGTAGAATGAAAATTTATTATCTTTTTATAGACAAAAATAAATTATTGTACTTGATCCTTTAGTGTCCATGTTTTACGGTATCTTCAACAACATATACAGAAACACAAGTTCATGAAGCAGCTGGTTGCTAACCTAGAGCTGTAGTTATAGGGCCTACTTATTGGAGGCCTTTTGTATCTTGAAAAGCTAGATGTTTGGTCTCTAGAGCAGGGTTCTAGATAAATTTTTCCATAACAAAAAATAAAAGAAACAAAAAAAAAATAAAGACAATAATAATAATAAAAAACCATTAGCTCATCTATAGTACATTATTACTCTCGTATATTATCATCCTTTTGTGGGTGACAGTCACATTTAAAAAAAAAAAATAATAATAATAAATGATTGTGTTCAAGACTAGGCCTGCTTGCCTGCTGGTGGGAGAGGGTGAATAAACAGAAGATTAAAATTAAGTGTAAATATTATTATTATCCTTATTACCCCAAGACCCCATTGGAGTCAAAGACTCATCTAGGAGGTCCTTTTATCATACACACAGCTCATCATACCATGTCTTAAACACACTCAAATTCTCTGCAGACACTACACTTTCAGGCAAGGCATTCCAATCATTCTCAACTTTGCATGTAAAAAAATCTGCTTCTCACTCCTCTGCTCACACCCTCCTTATACTGCTTCCAGGGATGACCTTTGGTTCTCCTCTGATCTCCCACTGTTTTCTGTAGAACCTCTCCAACATTGATCCTATAACAACTCCCTTACTAACTTGTAGGTCACTATCATATCTCCCCTCTTCCTCCTATATACTAGACTGTAAATTGCATCTTCTCAACCTTTCCTCATATTTGACATTCCAGAGGTTTGAAACTCCCTTAGTCAGTCGCCTCTAGACCCTTTCCAACATCTCGTTATCCTTTTGAAAACCAGATGACTGTATCTGTGCACAGTAGTCCATGTGTGGCCTAATCAAAGCCTTATACAATGGAACAAGAATCTCCTTACTTCTACAAGTCAGTGTCCTCTGCATCATTCCCAGAAGTCTTTGTGTCACAATTTTGTCAATGTGTCTCCTAAATTTCAGATCCTTATTCACTATCACTCCAAGATCTGTTATTTCCTCCACCTCTGACAATATATCCCCACCAAACATAAATTCTACATCCCATCTTTGTTTCCCAAATTTTAAAACCTTACATTTTGCAACATTGAACTTGCATCCCAATTCCCGTGCCCATTCACTCAATTTATTCAAGTCTTCTTGTAAGGCCACAACATCTTCTCTACTCTTGATAGTTTGTCCCAGCTTTGCATCATCTGTAAACAACTGATATCTCCATCTAAATCTTTGAAATATCATTAACATACGAGTTAAACAGTAATGGCCCTAAAACAGACCCTTGAGGTACACCACTATTGACTTTCTCGTCTGGGATATTTCTCCCCCATACACAACTTGCTGATACCTATCAGATAGCCATTCTCCGATCCAATGCACTAATCTAATATCCATCCCCAGCCACTCTAGTTTGACTATCAACTTATCATGCAGTAATCTATCAAAAGCCTTTGCGAAATCTAAGTATATTACTAACATGACCTCCCTTTAGTAAATCCGTGCTGTCCATCAAAGATATCCCTCATTTCTTTCCAAGGAAGCCATCAGCTTATTGTAATAATAAGTAGATTACTAAAACATGACCTCCCTTTAGCAAATCCATGCTGTCATCAAAGATAATACCATTGTTGTGAACCCAATTCTGAATCCTAGTTCTCACCAGCTTCTCCAACAACTTAACCACAACACCTGACACACAGCCTATAATTTGATACTTGAGTTCTATCACCTCCTTTATGAAGTGGCACAATCTTGCTCTCCTTCCACTCCTTTGGAACTTGACCCAGTGCAAGATTCATTAAAAAAATATATCAAGGCAGATGCCAACTGCCTGGCACATTTCTCCAGAATACATGGTGATATATAATCAAGTCTTATTAACATTAAGTTTGTTCAACTCCCCATGCACCTCTTACTCACTTACTCAGTCTCTCCTCCCCATCATCAACTGCTCTCAATCTCTCCATGAGGTCACATTCACAAGAATGAAAGACCTTTTTGAACTGCTCATTAAGTATCTCCACTATATCTTCTGCAACAGTTGTCCTTATACCATTTTCTTCAATGAATGTCATCCTTCCATAATTTTTTTTTTTTTTTTTTTGCTGGCTGCATATCCAAGAACTCCCTAGGATTCTTTTTGGTTTCATTAGCTAACTGCTGCTCATACCTCACTTTTGCTACCCTTACCGATCAAGTCAACTGCCTTGCTTGGTCTTTGTAATCCTCGTGGAATTGGTTATTACCACTTCTCTTATACTGACTCCACAATGCCCTTTTTCTCTGTATTGCATGCTTAATCTCTTCATTCATCCATTTCACCTTATTTAACTTTCTGACCCTTGGAATACATTTAGACATTGCTTCTACTAGATAGTTCTTGAATAACTCATCATTCCGTGCTACACCTGCAAGCTGTCTCCTGAGCTTCTCATAATCACCACCATTGTAGTTCCATGTATACCCTTTCCTCACAGTGGTCCTCATACTGCTGGCAACCACCCAGATAATCACTCATGGTCACTCTGACCAATCGGAGGGTGATTGGACACTTTTTATAATTATATCCTCTGATGAGATGATCAAATCCAAGAACCTCAATCCTCGTGTGCCCTCTGTTACATACTATCTGAGGTAGTTGTCCCTCAAAAACTGAAGAAACTCATTTTCTTTACTTCCAGTTGCTATGTCATCTTCCCAGTCTATATTGTCATAATTAAAATCATCCATAATGATCACCCTTTTCTTATTTGCTTGGCTAATTTGATTATACATTTCATAGTCACTACCATCCACATTACCAGGTCTATAACAACATCCAACCAAATATTTCATTCTATTCAACTCTATCTCACACCATACTTCCTCAAAACCACTGGCACTATTTCCCTCTTGCATCTCCACTTTGTATGGACATAACTCTTTCTCTATCATCAATAGCACACCCCCCTCCCCCTTTACCCTTTCTATCCTCACCAAACACATCATACCCTTTCATCTCTATTCCTGTTATTCCTGTCAGGATGTTGTCCTCATCCAACCATGTCTCACTTATTCCAACAATTTTTGGGTCAACAGGTTCTTACACTTCTAGTATTTGTATACAAACACAGCAGCTCATTCCCTGGATCTATAGCTGGTTCCATTTGATAGCACTCATTCGATGTGATTTCTCCATGCTCAACTCAAGCCATTTCTCTTTCTCCTTATTCATCTTAGAACCCTCTTCATACACTTGCATTCACATTCTCTTGGAGTCTCAAAATTACTGGCACTATTTCCCTCTTGCATCTTTATTTTGTATGAACATAACTCTTTCTCTATCATTAATAGCACCTCTCCCCCTCTCTTTTTATCCACCTTTCTCACAATGTGTTCCCCTTCCACCATAAGTTTCCCTGTCCGTCTTGCACACCCATTCTCTCATTCTCTATACTCATGCCACTCACTTCTTCATTCATAAAAACCTCTTTAATCTCTCCTGAATAAATATTATTCTTAAAAACATATTCATGACTGACATTCATTCAGACATCCCTTAAAAAGATTTTTGAAGAGCTTGCTCCATTGAGCAAGCCTTATAAGCAAACTCGTGTTATCAAAAATATCTTCATCAGTAATGGATACAATGAAAATCAGTTTAAACAAAAATTCTTCATAACAACTTAGCTAGAAGAAATGCTGACCACCCAATGGATGGTTGTGGCTCATATAAACAATCTTGGAATTTTAGAAAAATGCGGGAGAGATACTCCAGTAACTTTAAAGTGACTTTCAAAACTAAGGAACTTGTTTTACATCCCCGAAATGAAGCCTTAGGGCTCTTCCTCTAGTAATTACTTTTACACACTGACTGAGAGTTCATTCACTTATGAAAAATACATTTCGATTTCCTTAGTACTAACAAGAGTTTTTTTTCTCTCTTAAGGTTTCTGCCTGGTCTCTGAGGAGAACCAATCAGTTGAAAACAGCTCAGGACACTGAAATCTTGATCAAATACACTAATAAAAGGCAAATATATGGACACTTGGGCAGCATTCATCCCTTTTAAGTAGCAAGATAAGGCTACTCAGGGATACCGAGGATGGTATTATTGTAAGCTTTCAGGTCAATTCACAAAACTTTCATAGTTTCTATAAACATTCAGCTTTGAAATAATGTTGGATCTAATATTCACTTTCCCTATGTAATTTTACATTGCCAAAATGAAGTCTTATGGCTCTTCCTTTAGTAATTACCAAAGAATTTAGTTCTGGAAGGAAAAGTAGTTTTCTTCCCAGAAATCTAGGTTCCTCCTCTCAAACACACCTCCAGAAAACATGCAAACCTACTCATAGGACATGTAATTGATCCTCTATTTATTTGATATCCTTACATAAATAGAACAGGATTTTCTCATTCAAATTCATATAAAGTAGGTGTGAAGATTCATCCCAAACCAGAAAATTTACAAATGATGCTTATCATATGATTATCTTTTGGAACTATTTAATTATAATATACATATAGTTAAGCATTAATTGCCTTTAGGAGTTTCTCGATTTCCTTGTTATCGCTAATGGTGCCTAATATGCTATTGCTTAAAGTCACCATACTCATTTCATAGTTAACTGGCCACTTTCATTGCACTTTATTATATCTAGTTTTGTTCCCAGTGTTATGGAGTTTCTGTTATTATGAATAATCATAATGATAATATAAAGTGAATAGTGCAACTTCATTATTAATAATGAAGTTGCACTATTCATTATTGTCATTAAATTCACTTTATATTATTAAAAAATTTATTATTATGAATTTTATTAAAAACTCATTTCCAAAATTTTTACCAGCAGTGTTACAACAGTGCATCATTAATTTATGTTAATAATCTGTTAGCAGCTCCTGATATTGTTATTACTCACAATTAAATCTACACAATTCTGTTTATTAAATAATTTTGAAATACTATCAAAATGAAGTCTAAATAAATGAAGAACATGAACACTTCATTTGATTTCAGTCAGCATAAGAGTCTAATGATGATTGTTGAATGTTGGATGGATCACATGGGCATCTTATGGAAGATAAGTCATTAGCTAGGATTGCTCTCATATGAGTCGTTTATCAAATTTTCCTCAAATCTTCCTAAGGAAAGCTTAACTTGAAAGTTCAACTTCAGTTTAGGCATGCAAATAAAATGAATATAGTAAACATTAGATAATATAAGTTTGCATTTGTGGAAACTGAACTTGCATAAATAGAGGACTTACATTATGAGTGAACTGTGTAGCAATATGTGGAAATAGGATTAACTGCCATACAATTTATGAAAAATTAGGTTTATAAAATGCCAAATGACTTGGCTGTATATATACACTGGTTTCCATAAATGAAGAACAAAAAGAAAAATTGCAATATTTCATGGGAAAAAGGGGGGAAAAACATGTGTACTAAAAGTCATGCTGAGTCTGCTTATCATATACTAATGAGTAGCACTGTCAGTGGTATATGCAAATGAGTCAGATCATAAAAGCAAGCATTTTGGAGTGTTTTTTCATTTTGTTTCTCGAGTAAGAAGATGACATTTTGTGGTAGCAAAATTCTTGCTATGGTGGCTGCATGACATCATTTTACCAATGGATTCAGGTAGTAAGCCATTGTAAGACTAGAAGCCAGCCAAAATCAGGCAGAGGTAGCCAGATAGTTACATGTGAGTCGTTCCATGAAGTACTTTCCCACATTCACAAACAGCATCCTATAGATACAGTGAAGAACAGCAATCGGCTACAAATGCGGTTGACCAATATATCTGGTTATCTGCTCACTGAAATAAGAGTTCTGCTCTGAATCACCTACATTCTAACCTTGCCTCAGCTAGGAACATTAGTATCTGTTTCCATTGTGCCTGCAGGTGGCTTCACAAGGGTGATCAGCATGCAAAGCTACTGATAGGCTGTATGTCCCTATTCCCCACACCATAAGAGAGAACGTTTGAAATGCGCCAGGCTCCATGTCAACTGAATCCAAAACCGTCGAGAATCAGTATTGTTTACAGAGAAGTCCTGATTTGCTCTACAAAGTGATAGCAGGTGTGCTCTAATCTGGAGAGAACCAGAGACACATTATCATCTGTCTAATATCCCTGAAAGGGATACTTATGGTGGAGGTAGTGTGATAGTTTGGGGAAACATCTTGTTGGGTGGATGTACTAACTGTGTGTGCTTCCTGGTGGAACTATGAATGCTGCAACTTATAGAAATTAGGTCTTGGATCTCTATGTTCATCTGTATATAGTTGCAACTGAGGAAACATATATCATACAAAACAATTTCTTATCATTTCATATCTACCTAGAGTCGTCGGTAAACTATGACTCTAGGTAGATATGTTGCTGCTCTCACCCCCCCCCTCCCTTTCCTAAAATCCTGAGTGACCCCAAAATTTAGGAGAGTTTTGCAGGAGCAATAGCAGTTGTTAACAGCTGAGCTTCTGGACACCATTATGAACAGTATGAAACGATGTGAGCACAGTATTACTGTGAGCGGTGACCCTATTCCTTATTAATGTATTTGGACAATCTTATTTTGACCTCTTGTTTTTAACCATTGTCTTCATGTACTCATTTATTACTGAATTAAGCTGTTTATTTATGATTTATGTGGGCATTTCTTTCAACTCATATCATACCTCACTGAATTGCATAAAAATTCATTGTAGAGTTTTTGAGTTATTGTGATTTTTCTCTTTGTTCCTTAGTATATATATATATATATAAACTGTGTGATATATATATATATATATATCACACATGAGGCAGTAGACAACTGTTATTGCACACTAGTACCATGTATAGAATGTAGGCAGTGATTAGGTAAAAAGAACCTGCTGACATTTTTCTAAAAGATTGGAGGTTGTAGTTATTGGGGAACAGAGGCAGATGGAATGAAAAAAGAAGAGAAGTTGGTTAGGTGGATTTGCAGTTGGGGATAGCTGCTCATTCTGAAACAATAAAAGAAATAATGGATGCCAATTCAGTGGAGCAACATCCATGGAAGTATCTATAGAAAGTTGAAGCTCTGTCTGTCTATGAGATAATGATGAATTTGTTAAAGAGAGGGATTATCATTTTGCAGAATTGTCCAAAGGAGGGCAATTATTTTTGCAGAATTGCACTCCTCTGAACAGCATCTAGAATTTTTAGGAAGTTTTTTTGTGTATCACCTCAGACATAACAGTTTTCACATATTGGGTAAATTTGAGATTTGTAAAGAGTGGATGAAAAGTAGTATGTTGAGCAGGAAAAGAAACAAAGTTTTTTTAGAGGCTGAAGTAATTATTGATCATTGTATTGGGGAAACTATTGAATCCAGGAGGAGTCAGAGGTAAATCACAGTCAGAATATAGAGATATTAATTGTCTGGTGATTTGTGTGTATCAATTATGTTAACTGAAGTTTTTTTTTTTTTTTTTTTTTTTTTTTTTTTTTTTTTTTTTGAGAAAGAAGGTGACAATTTTGTTGGCATTGAAGATGACTAGCTTATCCTTGTCCAATTAATGAATGACATCAAGATCATTGTTTTATGGTGCTTGTTGTAGAGATCTTGAAGTCTGGAATATTTGTGCACTGTTGGGTTTTTTGTTGGCCAAGTAAAAGAAATATAGTGTACTGTCATTAACAGAACTGTGCTAGGATTATTGGTCAGTAAAAGCTATTTATGTACATAAAGAGGCTGGATGATAGTACAGAGCACTGAGGGCATGCATGTATTGGTGAAGAAGCTGGATTAGGGGAAGTCCATTCATCAGAACATGCAGTAGTTGACAAATTAGAAAGATGGCTACCCAGTTATTTAGGATGGAATGTAGACCAAAGATATCTAATATAAAAGTAAGATGGAATTTGATTCTTTCTCGGGGTATTTTACACTCCTAAAATATATGTAATATATGTTTGGTGCTGAGATGCAGGAAAAAATCCCCAGAAGTAGATCAAAATCTAGGTGGGTGGATTCAGTTGAAAATGCCTTAGAAGACTGAAATATTAGATATGACAGCATTGGAGTACTGAATAAGTAATTGAGTGATTTGGAGGATTGTTGACAGGAGATTATTAATAATGCAAACATAATCATGTAGTATTACCATGGTATCCTTTACACAATTTAGGATATACTTCAGGAAATTTCATCATCACTATTCTGATGATATTATAAGATAATACATTATGCTATATTTCTAAGAATAAATTGTAAAATTCTTTATTTAAGACATCATGTAATTGTTATTTATTTTTTGCACTTTTAGTAGTCTTATACTAATATTGTGGTATTTTCTTTTTTATATTTTAGATGAATTTTTTAGACATCCATTTCTGAAACCTCCTACAAGGATAAGTAAGTAACAAACTGCTCATTTAGATATTTGCTATAAGTATACTAAATAGTAATTATTATTAATTTTTGTTTTTATCTTCAAATAACATATCATTTCTGCTTCTCTGATACATGCTAAATTTACTCTTAACATTGACCTCATCTGAATAATAGCTTCCTTGCATTTATGATATACTTTATTTCTTCCACATCAGAAGATTCTTTTATGCTGCTCATATATCAACAACATTTGTAAAATATGATTATGTGAAAACTGCAGTTATTATTTTAGTCATTTTCATAATCTCTTTAAACCCTATACACTTTTGCAGATTTTTATCAGATTCATCAGGAGTCACCCAAGTTTTTAAATTTTTAGGGTATTACTATTTTCCAGCTTATATAAATTATGTACATATTAGTTTATTAGTTTAATTTATTGTATATGTGCTTCTAAAATGTGGTTTTTTTACAAATGTTTTATGAATTTGTCCACAGTTCTTTATATCCATTTTCATCTTTTCTACATTGATTTTTATATCTGCTTATAAACAGCTTTTGTATTTATTTATTACCTTGTATACTGCTAAGACATGTTTCATTTGTTTTTATATGCAGATTTATAGATGTATATATTGTACTTATTTATTAGTACTGCCCAGCATGACTCATAGCTTTCCTTGTACCATTAAACCAAAAACGAACAAACAATCTGGTGAAAGATTACACGAGACATGTGGCGAGCTATTGTACATTAGATTTTCATTTGTTTTGGCTAAGGCTAAGGACAGTGTATTGTGTCTGTTAATTGCATGTGCTGTTCTGCCAGTTTGTCTGTTTTACAGGATGAAAACTTCTGTTTCTGGATGAGAAAATCCAGCCGCCTGAAACCTGCTAACTCAGCATTGGTTGAAAAGTTCTAAAGGTTCTTCATGTTCTAGATGGCATTTGAACCTAAGTCATTCCAACCTAAAGGAATTATAACAGTAAGCTGTGGAGACTCTTTCATAGAAGATGGATACTAGGTGATCAGATTTATATTTGGGTGCTGTTGGAATAGGGCCATCATCTAATTGCAAATGAAGAAGTGAAGAGCAAATGTTTAGTAGGACACAATATAGGACCAGAAAGCTGAATTACACTTTAACGACTAGTATTTTCTGTATCTGACCTTTTATATTTATATAGCCAAGTATTGCTGTATAAATTTATCAAAAATCTGGGAGACTGTCATTTTAAGACCTAATTAATACTTGTTTTCTGAGTAGTGACTAACAATTTGTGTTAGTCACTACTGATAGCAAATGCAGTAAAAAAACCTCATCATCACCTGCAGCTGGATTTTTTGGATTAATGGCAGTGTTGTAACCTGTGAAGTTAACTGAGGCACAGCTGTTGCTGTTATCCCTCAAGATATGAGCAAACAAGTGTCTCTGCTCAGTGGTGGGGTGAGCCTGCCACGGTGTAGAGCCAACCGGTTCTGAGAGTTCTTCTCAGTGGCAGGGTAAGCCTGTTACTGAGGAGAACAACGCTGAGTTTTTGGAGTTTGACCTGTATTTGAACATTCAATAAAGGTCGAATCCAGTCTGGGTAGTGGCCCTTCCCTTAATGCATAGCATTATACATGTCTGCAAGGAGATGTGCTTTGCATTATGGGTGATACTGACCCAAGGAGGGATGAGAGCTTGGTCCACCTTTACCACGAGTTGCCTCAGTCCTGAAGATACTTCAGGTGCAAACTTTGTTTGCTTACACTTGGATAAAGGATTAAACTTAATTTATTATAGTCTAACCAAGTGTGAAAAAACTGCCAACGTCCTACTACATGAAAAATTTACATCATTACGAACTTCCTGTCTATAATTTTACTCTAAATCAGTCTGTTACCTGTGAAGACTCCAACATTATCATATCTTATATTTCTGTCTTCTAAGGCATGTTTTACTGTATCAATCCACCTATATCTTGGTCTTCATCTGGGTCTTTTTCCTGCCAATCTGGCAGAGAACACTTGTTTTGCTAATCTTTCCTCTCCCTTTCTGTTTAAGTGACCATACCACCTGAGATTAGCTCTGCTAACCCATTCCTGGATGCTAACAATGTCAGGTTCTTTCCTAATAGCCTCATTTTTAATATGATGCTGCTATTGATGCCATCTGTGGTCTATAGTCTTTGACAAAGAGTTCTATTTCTAACCCAGCTCTCAGATTCATGTTAAAATTGGTTTGAACACTGTCTTGTATACAGGTAATTTATTGTTTTGACTTATTTATCTCTTATTCCTTATAAATTTATTCAGTTGACTTCCTACATACCAGCTTGTTGATTCTGTTGTCTATTTCCATATTTAATTTACCATCTTCACTAAAAATCGTGCCTAAGTAGCTGAAATGTTTTACTTGTTCTATAAGTTCTCCATTCACAATGCAGTTGATATTTTCAATGCTTTTGCCTATTTTCATTGTCTTTGTCTTGTTATTGTTGACCTTCATGCCATATCTATTACAACAGTTATTCAATTTAGTCAGGGAATCTTGCAGACGTGTAGCAGATTTATTTAGAAGTATAACATCATCCGCATAAAGCAAAAGAACTGAGATTAGAATCTCTAATTTTAATATCAGGTTTAATACCACTTTCCTTCATAATATGATCCATTATAGATAATGAATAACAGAGGAGATAATGTACATCCTTGTCTAACACCAGATTTAACATTTAACCATCTTTCTGTACTTCCTTCAATTCTGACTGCTGACTTACAACTGAAATAAAGATTAAGTGTTGCTTTATATATGCTCCATTGACCATACAACTGTAGCTTTTTTCTTGGCACCTTGCCATATGCCTTTTTCAGCTCTTCAAAACTTAAATACAGATCTTTGTTATATTTCCATGATTTCTCAACTATTTGTCATAAAGTGAAAATCTGATCCTGACAACCTCTATATGACCAGAATGCAGCTTGTTCTTCACCAAGCTTCCCTTCCATAATGCTTCTCAACCATTTCTCAAGTATACTTGAGAAATGGTTAAGTGACACTCAGTAGGGACATACCGCTGTAATTCTCAGTAGGGACAGTCCTCTGGAATTCGTCCCTCTGTCCAGGCCTTTTGAACTATGCAGTGCAGCCTGTAAGACTTATAACTTCATACTTGAGCATTTCTGGTCGAATATCATCTACTCCCACTGCCTTTTGACATTTCAGGCTTTTTCTTAAAGTTTGGATATGTATTCCTGATTGCATGCCTGTTGAGTGTTTTTTATGACTGTGCTGTCACTGATTGTTTCATTTAGCAATTTAGAATATCATCTACTCCCACTGCTTTTTGACATTCGGGGCTTTTTCTGCTTCAAGTATGGATATGTATTCCTGATTGCATGCCTGTTGAGTGTTTTTTATGACTGTGCTGTCACTGATTGTTTCATCTAGCAATTTTTCAAAGTAATCACTCCATACATCAAGGATATCTTTTTCACCAGTTTTCATGTCACCTTATCATCTCTAATTCTTTCGGCACTCTTTCCTCCATTGCTGAGTTTTTTCAATAATCTTCAGAATATCTTTCACTTTCTTGATATTTATTTTCTATTTTCTTACCAAAGTCTTCCTATAACTTTTGTTTAGCTAGTTTTACACAGTGTTTAGCTTTCTTACATTTGTCTGTGTATTCTTTAAGAGCACAAGCTGACTTATTTCCCAGGAACTTTTGATATGCTTTCTTCTTTTCCTTCACTGCCTCTTTAACATTCTGTGTCTACCATGGATTTCGGATTTTTCTATCCTTGCAGACAACTTCACCACATGCCTCTCTGACTGAATCAGTCATTGTTTTCTTCAGGATTTGCCACTTAAACCTCCAAGGTTTGGTTCCTGTTCTCAAATCTTTCATATTTTCTTGTACTGTAGACTAAAATTTTTTTTGTGCATTTTAGTCTACAGTTCACATCTGAGAGCTGCTCAACTTTTATTTGCTTTAAAACTTTCTTACATGTTTTTCAATTATATATTAGATTTAATCCTTTATCCAAGTGTAAGCAAACAAAGTTTGCGCCTGAAGTATTTTCAGGACTGAGGCAACTCGTGGCAAAGGTGATATAAAGTTCTCATCACTTGTCTCAGTATCCCATAATGCAAAGCATTGTGGGATACTGAGGGTATGGGATACATTATACATTTGCTTGCAGACATATATAATGCTATGTATTAAGGGAAGGGTCAGTCACTAACTTTGTTTGCTTACACTTGGATAAAGGATTAAACCAAATATATAATTGGTAGCATAGCCAAGTGAAAAAACTTCCATCAACTTATCTCTAAACCAGAGAATTTTAATAATAAGGTGTAACACCTTTTGGCTACTGGTATATGGAAATATAACTTCTCTAGTACTTCCACTTTAGTATCACCACCTCTGGGCAGGGTCGGATTTAGACTTGCTGAGGCCCTAAGCTATACAAAACCCAGAGGCCCCCTACTGTTTTAAATAACATCAGCTGGTCTCAGAAAAATTTAAAATATATACACCTTTTTAATATATGAAAATATATTGTCTTTTAATTTTTATTAAAAAAATAATAACGTATGCATTTGCAAAATCACAGAAATAATTATATAATTAAAGGGTTTGAAAAATGACAAATAAGGCTCAAAAAAAAAAAAGAAGACAAAATATCTCAATCACTTTTACAATGCGCCAAAATCATTTTAATGTTATATTTTGTATAGTTAAAATTATTTAGAAATTATCATCGTGATATGTCTGACTTCATTTGAGTGATTTTTCTATGAATATTTTTTTATATTTATTTTATTTTTTTTATTTGAGGCCCCGGCAGATTGCGAGTCCCCAAGCTGTAGCTTTTTTAGCTTATACGTAAATCCGGCACTGCCTCTGGGTCTGGCTCCCACTGATGAGACCTCAATAAAGATTGAAACCGATTTGGGTAGTGACTCTTCCCTTAATGCATAGTATTATACATGTCCGCAAGGAGATGCCCTTTGCATTATGGGATACTAAGGCCAGTGATGAGAAGTTATACCACCTTTGCCACGAGTTGCTCCAATCCTGAAAATACTTCAGTCGCAAACTTTGTTTGCTTAATTTGGATAAAGGATTAAACCAAATATAAAATTGGTAGCATTGCTACTTTTCTTCTTTTCTGCTGTTTTTCCTTTTCAGTAGCAAATTCAATGTTATACTGCTCAAGACTGAATGATGATCACTTCCAATTTCAAGTCTTCTATACACTCGAGTGTCCTGCACCTGTAAGACAACATAACTATCAACAATAACATAGTCAATGAGACTTTTCCTATTCCTTGCCTCTTCTATCCATATGAATTTGTTCACATTTTTATGTCGGAACATGGTGTTAATAATAACCAGTCCTTGTCCTGAGCAGAAATAATGGTATAACATGATAGAATTTTTAGTGAAAATGGCAAATTAAATATGAAAATAGACATCAGAATTAGCAAAACTAGCATAGTAGAGAAAAACAGTTGAATAAATGTATATGGAATAAAAGAGAAACCAATCAAAACACTAAACTAGCTGTATATAAGACTATGTTCAAACTTATTTGAACTTGTGGGTCTGAGTTAGAAACAAACTAAATGTTGAACTAAAGATTGGAGACCACAGATATGAGACCTCTAAGAAAGATTGGAGTGGACAGAAGTGCCAATGGCAACAAACATAGTAAAAATGAGGATTTAGGAAAGAACTTGAGATTGTTAGCATTTAGGTATATATGAGCAGAATGATTCTCAGGTGGGTATTGTCACTTAAACAGAATGAGACTGGAAAAATTAGCAAAAGATATTTGCTAATTTTTGCTAAGAGGAGAAGATCTTGGTGGTTTGATACAGTAAATAGTGGCTCAAGGACTGAAGTATAAGATCCAACAATATTAAAGTCTTGATGTATAGATGTATAAGAGATTAATTTAAAGGATAACATTCAAGTATTGATGTAAACTTTTTTATGTAATATTGTCATGATATCCCCCCCCCCCCCTCCAAGGGTGCATATCAGGAATTTGATAATAATGATAATATTAATAACTTCTGTATTCTTTCTTGTTAGTGTGTTTTCACCATCCAAGTGATGATTTGTTCTCTTTTATATGCTCTTTACTCTTAAACCTCTGGCTTTCCACTGTCACTTCCAGATCCTTATTCTAATCAGTTTCTTGCATTATAACCCAACAGTATAACATACAGTTTTGTACACTGGAGGTAAAGGGCACTGTGTCCATTTTTTTACAGAATTGAGTTTTAGGTATATTTTAATGTTTTGTTTTGCGCTCTATTCAGTCATGCAAAGCACTATCTTCTGTGTAATAATAAGTGGATTAGCCAGTTGGAAAGGGCACTAAGTGGACAAGTAGCCGTTTACTTCCGATGCATAAAAAAATGGACATAGTGCCCATTACCTCTGGTGTATAGAGTTGTGATCTCTTAAGTGCAAATGTATAATCTTCTGTCTATCTACAGAGTCATTTATTTCAGATCCTCTGGCATGATTTGCATGTCAGGTTCTTGTACAGCCAGTTACTGGAAAGCTGCCTTCCCTCAGTTTAGTATCATCAGTTATACTAATTAATCATATTCAGGATATTTGATCATAGTTTTAGAGATTATTTATCAAAGATTTTGAAGCTTTGAATATTTGGGTACTACAGGACTTGATAAACGAAGAGGAATAAAATGTACTGTCATCAGTAGAAGTTTAAATAAGATGGCAGGGTTTCCAGACTATGTAAAAATAAATAAAAATACAAAAATATGTAAAATGAATAAAAATAGGGGGAAAAAACTTCATTCACCCATGGTACGAATGTACTATAGGTTTACAAAAACCTTTTGTGAGTGGGGGCCACAATAAAAGGAGGCCAAGGATTCATTGTGGAAGAGCACTCCACTTCATATTCACCATGAATCCTTCATCCAAACACTTAGCAACTGCACTATTCACCATTTACCACCTGGCACCAGCATTTTTTGTCTGTAAATTTATGTGTTCTCATAGCTGATTTGTTTGTATGCAAGAATAAAAACCCAAGTTTCGGAGAAAAATCCCTTCTTACTCCTTATTGGATTGGCTAACCTACCTTCAGTTGAAAAAACCCATATAAAGACTTTTTTCACTGTGATGAGAATTGAACTCATGTCTTCTCAATTGAAAGGTGCAGTTGACCCATCATTCTTCAATTTCACTATGGACGCATTAAACATTGAACATTAAATATTCATTATCATTTGCTTATAGATTAAATTAAGCATCGAATTGAAATAAGAGGAATTTCTATATAGAATTGTGGAAAGATAAATATTTTAAAAAAGATAACTGGCAAACATTTATTGAAAATGAAAAGTAAATAACTAAAGAAGAATTAGAAATCAGCCTGAAAGAAACAAGAAATGGAAAAGCACCTCGAAGTTAGGTTCAGAATTATATAAATAAGCAGGAATAAGGTTATAGAAGTATGAGTATTCTAAATTTCTGTTTTAAAATGTATAGCAGAATTTTAAATAACAAATTCAATAAAATATTCTGAAGGCTTTATTTTAGAAGTACAAAATGGATTTAGAAAAGAGTGATCATGTATAGACCAGGTCTTTTGCCTAAAATTAATAATAGAGAAAAGAAGAGAATACAATTTATAAACACATATAACATTTAATTTTGAAAAAGAATTTGTTAAAGTTAAAGAAGGATTTTATTTAACATATTAAAAGAAAGACAAATACCAAATAATATTCTAAAAGCTATCATAATTATATATGAAAATAATCAAATACAAATAAGATAAAATTATGAACTATCATATCCGAGAGAGAGATAAACCAAGGACATCTGACAGGGATGTCCTCTTTCAGCAACTCTTTTTAATATTTATTTAAATGAAATAATAATAAAATGGAATAAAAATTTCCGTCAAGGTATTGAACTTTCTCCTACTCTGAACTTAAGAACTCTCCTTTTTGCTAATGATCAACTTACAGAAAGATATTTTAAATCTAAATTGAAATAGCCAAAGATTATGGAATGATGATATCAACAAAAAAAATAAAAAATGATGTCCTTTAAAGCAGTGTTTCCCAAACTTCTGGATGTCAGGGCCCCCTTTGCAAAAATTAAAATATTTCACGGCCCCCCTCGAAAAAAAATCGTAATAGAGAGAGATATTATTATAATATTTATTGTACAATAAATATAATATTTATTGTATTTATATTCAATACAAAACATACACAGCGAATATTGCAAAAATCAAATCCATATATTACATTTTTTGCCTCTTACCGTTTGGTTCTGAAGACGATGCGGGCTGTTCGGTAAAATATGAAATACTGTCCTTTTTTTTGAGTCTGTTTCTGTTTCTTCTGATTGTTCGCGGGAATTTTATTTTTTTATATTTTTTATCAGCCACTTATCCATCTCAGGGTTAAATTTTTTAACGTAGAATAGATCAAATAATATCACCATTACCGATACTGGCACACCACAGACTGGTAACATGAAATTAGTGAATATTACCTGAATAAGGGAATCCCAGGACCAGGAACATTTTTCTCTTTTGTGACTTTTCTCCCTTTACGGTAATTAAGCCTAACGCGAAACAAACAGCAAAGGGCAGGTTATTAAAACGTGCATATGATTGGTGCGGTATTAACAAAAGATCGTGCAACCGAAAGATAAAAGCATAGCTGACAATTGAGTTGAAATGCTAACTCTCTTCAACTGAATTCCATATGTGAAACTGCCATAACACTCATTATATATATATGTGTGTGTGTGTGTGTGTGTGTGTGTGTGTGTGTGTGTGTGTGTGTGTGTGTTTATCCCAGTTGTCTCTAATTGCACTATTTGTTGAGAAATATATTACACAGCCTCCTCATACCTTATTCACTGGCATAATAAAAGTACTTGTTTTTATTGCCTCTGCAGTATAGTGGCTGTTAGGGAGGGGTGTTGTTTACCACTGCAAGAGAATCTCCCCACATGAACTTGTTTAAGCTTTTTTTCATGTGTGAAGTATATCCGAAACTTTTATTGGTAACAGAAAACTAGTTCGGATGACAGTGATAATATAAAACGAGTTTTGATATGTATATAAAGTCAACATCAACAGTCCCTGATTACGAACGCATGATTAAAGGGAGGACAGGAAGATTTGGAGCTTCCCTGGAGAGCATTCGAAGTAAATACAATTAACCATTGCTTTGAAATGAAACATATGAATAAGCAATATTTACTAATATTCATTAAGCGCCGAAATACGCACGAAGCAAAGTTTGTGAACCAACACCAATGTGTGAATTTTTCCATTAAAATATAAAAAATAACAAAAAAGAAATAATAAAAAGTTAAACACATTTCTTTTAAAATAAAAAAAAATCTACTTAGTCTTAAAACATTTTAAATTTGTTTTCATTATTTCACAGCCCCCTCAACAAAACCTACGGCCCCCAAGGGGGCCGCGGCCCACAGTTTGGGAAGCACTGCTTTAAAGGGCAAGATCCAATAAAAACTAAAATAGTAATAGATAACAAGATTTTAGAACAGGTGAATTCATTTAACTACCTAGGATATATGATTATGCATGAAGATGAAAAAGATATAAATCTAAAAATTGTGAAATATTTAAAAATAACAGGTGTAATTAAAAGTATGCAGTACATTAGCCCTACCAGTCCTATTGTCTAGAAGTGAAATCTGACAATAGAACAAAAAGACAAACAAAGATTACTAACAGCTGAAATAAAGTGTATGAGAAAATCTGCAAAGTATATGCTATTCGATCACAAAAGGGGAAAAAAAAAAAAATGAAAGAATTAAACCAGAATCAGTAATTGAAAAAATATAAACATAAATGGATGGAACACATTGAAGAATGAAAACAGAAAGATTACCAAAACAAGTTTTAAATTACAAACTATTAGGAAAAAGAAAACCAGGACATCCTCTAAAGAGCTTCAAAGATGACTTCTAAGGGAGGAACAGGCCACTCTACTTCTAAATCCTTGAAAAGCTTGATGATGATTTGCTCATAGAACCAGCTTTTTCATATTACTATTCATAACTTTGCATCATTAGCAAATAATTGTATTACTATCCAGACTGACATCAGTGTATTAACGATATAAATAACAAAAGCTCAATTATGGACTCTGGCAGACTCTTATAGACTCACTGATCATGATCCACCTCTTATACTCAGCATTTCCAGGAAAAATATCTTTCTGATATCTGTCAACCACTCTCTTATCCATATCAAATGTTTGTTATGCAACCTATCTCTTTGAATTTGTATGATAGTCTCTTATTTAGAATCCTGTCAAATGCATTGGGGAAATCCAGAATCATCACATTATATGTTAAAATCACACGATCACACTCCAGTTGGTAGCACTATGGTATACTTCTGTTATTACTGTATAAGACAACATTATTAAATCCAACACTCAAGTCCCGTATGTGGCTTCGACTACATGCTGCGTTAGACAGTTTTCAGACAAAACTAGTTGCACCATTCTCAGGGTCATCCATTCAGTGTTATCATTGTGTATCTTTGTCTCTCCCCCCCCCTCCCCTTTCCACTTTGTATTTCATCTCCTTTCTTCTCTTTCTTGATGGTTATACATGTGTTCCCAGTCTCTTTAATATTATGAAGCTTTGGTGAACTACTCTGTAGGCTATCTGTATTAAAATTGAGATATCCCACAAGTTATAAATATAGAAATGAATTAATTTAAAGTTTTTAAGAAGTTAGCAACAAGGTATTTATAAAAAAAAAAAAAAAGTTTGTTAAGCTCGTTTGTTTCTTTTTTGTATGTTATGAGCAAGACATTTTGCGATGTTTTATTTTTGACTACTGAAATCTTGCTCAGATGTAAAAAAAAAAAAAAAAAATAATAATAATATAATAATAATTAGAACTTAGTTGATAAATTAATAATAGAGCTTAATTGTAATTTTGTATGAGCTGTCAAGTGTAAACGTTTGTGCTGTTTCTATGTAGACAAGTGTTTATGAAATATGTTGTCACTTTCGAGAGAAGCCAAAGTTACTCCTGTAATTCCTGCTGTTTGACTAATTGAATGAATTTTTCTCAGTGCATGAAAGATTGTGAAATGGAGAACTGTTATAAATTCTACTTGTTTCATTATGAAATTATATTGAAGTAACTTTCCTTGCAGAATGAAAATAACTTTATTGCTGCTTCAAGTTCAGCACTGAAAGCAATTGATAGTGCACAATAGTGGACTGGAGCGGAAGTTGATCCCATGTATTTCCGAGCATGTGCAGAAGTGAAAAGAACATTATTGAATGTTTTGCTGGGCATTCATCTGGTGGGGAGCAGGAATGGAACTCAGGAGAAAAATTAGAGTTTCTGTGTCTTCAATATATAAAGGCTAAACAGAAATTTGAAGAAAAGTTAGAAATGGAAGACTGAAAGAGATAGAGAACTTATCTTTCCTTTAAAGAATAGACATTCTTTAAAGGAAAGATAAGTTTTTGTAGTCATTAATCCATATAGGATTTATTTCAGTTAAAGCTTGAAAGGAACTATATTGCTCTCTAGTTCATATTGAAATGGGCTCAGTAAGTTTGTTTTATTTAGGATTCTCAGTCTGATAAGTTATTTCTGCAGAAGCTTTCATATAGAAGGCGAAGTTGTTCTGAAGTGATAAAACTGTTGGTCAGGTTTTTAGTAATTTATTCAGTGGACTTTGTTACCACTTTCATATAGAAAGTGTAATTATAGAAGTGCATTGTTATGTTTTCTTCAGTGTTCTGTAATTGTAAACAGCTAGAAGACTGACTTGTGTTACTGTCATATAGAGAGCAGTTTTTGTGTTAGTCTCTATCCTGTGTGAACTCAAGAGGGAATGAAAGTTGAATAGGGGTCAAGAGACTAAAATTCCAGATGTTTTATTCATATAACTGTTGGCTTATGATAATTGAAGGGATGCTGTGTAAGCTCAAGTTTTTCTCATGTTGTTTGAATTTGTGATGTGAAGAATGTATTGGCTCTTGCTTAGGGAAATTATAGATTTGATGTGGTATATATTTGTAAATGAAAGATTTTTTCTTTTGGTTGTAAAGTATTTGACAATTTAATCTTTTAATGAATTAAATGGCTATTAAGGTTATTTGTAAAGTTAAGTCACATTAGAGATATCCTGGAATACAAACTTGTGTGCAAAGTTAATTATGAGTTTAATTTGTGTGGAATTTTCTTTTTGTTTTGAAATGAAGAGTTAAGCACTCTGAGTATGAGGTACTAAGTAAAAATATATGCATCTCCATTAAACTAATACTTGAGGTAAATATAAACTTTAATATTAATATAGAAATAGATAATAAAAAGAAAAGACTTGTAAAATATAGTCAGTTTAAGGAAAGGAAAAGATAGCCAGTTAAATTTTTTCTACCTGCATATTTAAAGTTTAGTTAAGTTGAATATCATGTTGAGTTGAGTATGAAAACATGTTAAGTTGAGTATTAGAACTTCTGTAGATCAGTTGGTAATGATAATGTCCTTTTGGCTAAAAAGATCCGATTTCATATCCCATCTGGGACATGAAAAACCTTTAATAAGAACTTTTTAATTGATGGTTGTTAGCCAGTTTCATGTGGGGATAGAAGGATCCCCCCTCCCCCTTTCCCCCCAACAGTTTCGACTTTCCTCCCAAATAAACAGGCAACCAGCCAGCTAATGCATACAGTTTACAGCCATAACATACTATGTAGAGATTACCCTAGTGATGCTATGGCATTATCATAATAATATAATGCTATCATACCATTACTTGTTTCTATAAAGGCATGTTACTTAGTCATGACTAGCAATTGATTCCCATACATAAGGGGAAGGTGAAGAGTATTATCTTCATCTCCACCAGCCTTTCCATATTTCAAGTTTTTGATTTTTTCCCCTCTTCCATTATTTAAATATATTCATGATTGCCATTCTGTTAGTTATTTACTAACTCCACACAAATTTCATTCTCCATTTTTGATGATGATTATTCTAACTACTGTGTAGTTGAGCCTAAAAAACCTCATCTTAGCATTGACCCTTACTGTAAATAATGAATATCCGTTATTTTATATACCAAGAATGAAAGCACTGTTTGTATCTCTCATATAATTAATAGTTTACTTAGTTATATAACTTTTGATGTAAGTTGCTCTTGCATTAAGACAAAATGCAGATATTCTATATGTTTTCTTTTATTCTTTGATAGAGATTTCTTGTTATTTCTGACAGAATTGTTAAACATCCAGTGCAATCTGTGGACATCCAGGATTTCCCAGAAAGGGGGAAATTCTGGTAGTTTTGCGCTACTTTTCGCCTCTGCATCAGCAAGATGGGCAGTCCTAGATGGCAGGTAGTAGGCCAAAATCCATAATACGCAGCATCTCATGTCAGAAAGCTGTAATTTTTCTAAGAAAACTATCAGTTGATGTAAGAATTATAAATCATGAAGAATAGTGCCAAGTCGAAGCTTTGTTGTCATAATCTGTTACATTAATCATCCTTGGAGTTGTAATGATTAATGTTAGTATCAGTATACTGATATACAGTATATTATCAGTTTATTGATATTTACAATAAACTAGTTGATTGTACTATTTAATCAAAGTGGTATTTGCTTACTAAGTTTGTAAATTCATCCTAAATCTGATCTTGCCTGATTTAATCCATTCCACATTAAGTGCTATGGCTCCTAGTAATATTTTATCCTTTCTCATGAAATACTTATTAAAAATTGACAAGCTTGAGGAAACTTTTAAGATACTGCATACCAAATAGTGATTTTAGAGTTGTAATGGTTTTATCAAAATATGATTACTGTGATATAATAATGGCATGGTAATAATTTCTATGAATTAGGTTTCTACTTTATACACTAGTAGAATTTATTTTTATGAATTATAATCTGCTTCTTTCTGGTTTTTACATAGTTCAGAACTAATAAATTATCCTTCCCTAAGGCTCCTCCATGCGAGCCATCTGTTTGTGGTGGAGGGGACCTCCCACTGGCCCTTTATTATTCTTCCTCTTTTTCCCTTGCTTTTCTTCACCTGCTCTTCATTCTACTTCTCCTGAGTCTTTTTTTTACTATCTTATCTTATCTTCCGGACCACCATCACTGGGATCGAATGCCTTGCCGGCATGTTTGCCAATCAGTGCAATCTGTGGACATCCAGGATGTCTCAGAAAGGGGGAAATCCTGGTAGTTTTTCACTACTTTCGGCCTCTGCTTTAGCAAGGGGGGCAGTCCTAGATGGCAGATAGAATGTGGTATTCCTCGATGAGTCCCTGACTCCCTGGATATTTCTGTTAATAATAATAGTAATAATAAGCATCGAAAAGATTGATTGGGAGGAACTGATTATTTTTTTAATTCTGTAATCACTGTAGCCATTGGAAAGGAAGGTGTTTTGTATGTGGTTGAGCTCGGTTGAAAGGGAGGTTCCACTGGAACAAAGATTGTGGGCTCTATTGGTTAGAGTTTTAATAATGCCATATTATTGAGGGGGGGGTAGAATGTATCTGCCTGTGTGAATAGATTTTCTATATAAGTGAAAGAAAGGTTACCATTAGGAAGGCATGTTACTAAGGTGTCTAGGAAGGGTAAACTATTGTTATTTTCCATTTCCATCATAAACTTGAGTCTTGGTTTTAGGCTGTTGAGATCACTGAGGAAGGAGTCTAATGTGTCTGGGCCATGAGGCCAAAAGAGAGCACTTCTTCTTCGTCTATGATCTCTTGTGCTTTTAAGTGTCGAGATTTTGCCAAAGAGATTTCCATACCATCTTGTCCAAGGCTTGTTCTTTTGCTTCTTTCCAGTTAATTCCCTTCTTTTCCAAATTTTTCTTTAATTTCTTTTTCCTGGGTCTGCCTATGTTTCTTATTTTCTGGCTTTCATATACAGTTTTTGCTATTCTTCCTTCTTCCATTCGATTAAGATGTCCAAAAACCACCTCATTTGGGCTTGTGTTATGAATTGGTTCAGAGATACAACTTGAAGGCTGTCTCTTATAGTTTGATTTCTTATTCAGTCTAGTCTCGTGTTTTGTGCCACTTTCCTAAGATTTCATTTCAATTGTTTGTAGGTTATTTGTGTTTCCTGTTGTTAAATACCAAGACTTGCAACTGTATGTTAATGTTTGTACAAACACTGCCATTTTGGTATTCTGGGTAACTTCTTTCTTATCTAGGAGTGGGTCTTTCATTTCATAGAATAGCTTTGTTCTCCCCGTTATCCTGTTGTTAATTTCTGTGTCTAATCTACCATCTTCTTGTATATATGATCCCAAGTATTTAAAGGAGTGAACTTGTTCTAGTTGAAGGTTCTCTATTTTTATTATGTGTTTTGGTTGGTTTCTAGATATGATCATTGTTTTAGTTTTATTTATATTTATGGTCATATTCCTTTTCTTTGTTTCTTCATACCAAATGTTGATGTTGTACTGCAAATCTTCAACTGTATTTGCTAGAATCACTACATCATCTGCAAAAGCCATGTGTGAAATCCTGGTTTATTTCAGTTTCCTGTATCCTAGGTGGAAGTTTTTGTTTTTGTTTGGCATGCCTTTAAAATTTCATCCGTTACTATAATGAAAAGAAGAGAGCTGAGGATACAGTCTTGCCTCACTCCTACATTTGTTTCTAATTCTTTTGATCTGTTATTACAGGTTCTTACATAATTTCTATTACTTTTGTAGAGGCTTTGTATGGCTGCTATTAAGTTATCTTGTATCTTGTTTTTCTTTCATGTTTGCCATATTAAGTGTCTGGGAACTCTTCCAAAGGCCTTTTCGAAACCTATAAAACATGCATGTAGTTCTTTTCCATATTCCAATGTTTTCTCTGATATTTCTCTAAGACTGAAGATAAGATCCTGTGTGCTTCTATTTTTTCGAAAGCCATATTGCATTTCGTCCAATGTATCCCCTATTTGGTTCCTAAGCCTCTCTTCTAAAATAGGCATATAATTTTCCTAAAACGCTTAAAAGCGAAATCCCTCTATGGTTTTTCACATTTACAGTTATCTCCTTTCTTAAATATAGAGATTATTATTGCTACTTCCCAAATTCGGGAATAATTTACTTTTTCTATACGACATTGAACAGGTGTAAAAGAAATTTTATGGCTTTTGTTCCTAAATTCTTTACCATTTCTGGTGTTATTTGGTCATGATCTGCTGATTTGCCCAGTTTTATTTTATTTATTTGCTACTAACAGTTCATTTGCATGAATTTCCTCACTTTGATCTTCTATTTTGCTTGCCTATGTCTTGCTCTTAGGGTTCTATTTTTTCGTTGTCCTGCATCTTCCAATAATTCTGGATAGTACTGTTTCCACCTTTCTATTATATCTTCGGAATTTGTGATTAACTTTCCATCCTTAATTTTGATAAACTTTATGGGGCATTCTTTCTCTGACCTCATTCTTCTTAAAGCATTAAGAAGAATGAGTTTTTGGTTTCCTTTAAAATTTTGTTCTAAAGTATGTCCGAAGTCTTCCCAGCATTTTCTTTTCTCTTCTTTCGCTAAGGTTTTAACTTTATTTCTTTGGTTGTTGTATAGTTCTCTATCAACCTGCAGCTTTCATATTTCATATTTCTTCCACAATTGCTTTTTTTTCTTTTAGTTCTTCAGTCCACCAGGGTGTTTTATGTTTCTTCTGTTTATTATTTAATGATACACCACAAATTTCTATGCTTGTATCTAGAAGAAGTGTTTTGAACCTATACTGTAGCCTTTCTACATCTTGGTTTTCATATATATATATATATATATATATATATCTTTTTCTACTTCTTTCATCTTCTCTTCTATTTTACTTTTATACTCAATGGCTGTTTCTTCTTTCTTTAGTTTGTAGTTCTTTATCTTAACATTTATTCCCTTGCTACTTTTTCTACATTTTTCAGCTTTTATTTTATGGATCATTTCCAATACAAATAAGTAATGATCACTGCCTATTTCAGGACATCTATAGACTCTTGCGTTTTTTGTATACTTCCAGTAAGATCTGCTTATGATGGCATAGTCAGTTATAGATTTTTCATTTCTGCTAGGCTCTTCCCTGGTAAACTTATGGATTTCTTTATGCTTGAACATAGTATTCGCTATTACTAAATTATTTATAAGGCAAAGATTTATTATTCTTTCTCCATTATTATTCCGGGTTATTTCTCCTTGTGATCCCAACACTTGTTTCATTTCCTCATCTACTTGATTCCCTACCCATCCATTAAGGTCTCCTAGTAGTAGTATAATATGCCCTTGAACTTCTGCAATTGTTTTTTGTAAGAGTTCGAAGAATGCATTTTTAATTTCTTAAATTCACTAGAGCAATCTCTACTACAATTCCTGCCTTTAGTTAATCATATACAGAAGACCTTACTTGGTTTTAAATCATCTAGTCCATATCATTAGATCCTTGAGATCGTTAGCATGTATTTCATTTCGATATTTCTTTTCACACACAGGAACCTTTATCGACATCAACGGGGCACTTCTACTGGCAGCAATCAGCATGGAAGTCCGGAAATCACTTCCTTCACTGCTTAAATGACCCATCTAACATCTTCGGATATCTGTTGGCTGGAATTGGTCCCTTGACCTAGAATCAACAGGACATAGACGAACCAGAAGCTGGAACAGAAAACTTGGCAAAACTGTGCTTATTCAGCGATGACCATCGACAACAGCCTCTCCTCTTTTAGCGGTAGACTGGCTACCTACGACCGACCTTCTCTGCCGAACTCCCATTATGACGACTGACCTTCTCCGACGAAACTTGACCTACACTGTGACGACCTCTTGCCCTCGATCTCCCCCCCCCCCCCTTTAAGCTGCTCCATTGACCTTGGATTTTGCTACCCTTTCATTCCCTTGGGTATTCACATGGGTCTGCACCTGCCACCTTATCGCAGTAGCTGCGATAAGGTGGGAAATCCTGTACATTATTGACCTTCGCAAGAGTGATAGCCTCAGGTCTTATTTTTAATCTGTCTGGGATATTTCTTTGTCTTAAACATTCTGTTAATACAATTATTTTATACACATTTTTCTTTGCTCTTTCTCTTAAGCATTCTAACATCACAATTCATTTATACATAATTTTTTTTGTTGTTGTTGTGCCGTAATTCAGCAGTCAGATATTTACAAAAATTATGAGCAAATTAATCTAATTTAAATTCCTAAGTAAAATCATTTTAGACAGAATTTAATTTAAAATTTCTGTCTATACAGGATTTTACACTAAACAGTAGTTACTGTAAACAAAAATGCTTCTACATCTTTCTGTCAGCTTCAGTTACCCACACTGCACAGACTAAAAGTAACTAATTAGAGTGTATATTAAGTTGGAATGAGGCAAAGTAATATTAGAGTGAAACATTTGAGAAATTACCAAATAAAATAAGTGATAAGTATTGATTTATCATATGATTCATATTTATAGAATGTTTCAAATAAATTAAAAATCCTGAAAGCAATAATTTTATATGTGCAGTTACTAGGTCCGTGTGCTCCCTTTTTTTGTTTTTTGACTGGTGTGCACAGAGGGAACCTTGATAAGTATAAATCGTGGAGATTGTTGAAATTGACAACTATCATATCCTTTGGAAACTCAAATTACATTTAAGTGGTGAGCACCAGGTATTTTTATTACCCAGCTAAACTAAAGTGACAAGCAAAGCAAAATTTGATAAGCACCTTAACTTTCAGTGCACTTGGTCTTTGCAAACCCTAGCAATATGGAATTACATTGCCTGCATAGCTAAGTGACTGGTATAAAAGTAAAAAAATTTTATTTTTTTAAATGTATTATTGTACATCTACTTGATGCTGGTGACGTATTAAACCTTCCAATGTGTAGTTTGCTTGCTTCACACTACTCAGGAAGTGCTAAGTCGATGTACAAAATATGCTGGGGGTGGGATCTACATTTTCAGAGATGAAAATACCAGAATTGACCAATTTTGCTTTATACTCATCTATCAAGAAGATATGATAAAAATTTCCAATTTTTATTTGATCCTCACCATAACTTTTTTTTAGGCTTCAAAATCAAAATGATATGTTTCACTACAAACACACCCAAAACCAGACTTTGTGGATTGAATCTAGGACCTCCAGGACAGGATACAAAATGGGGGAAAAGAGAACTCAGAACATTTAATGTAGGTACCTGCCATCTTTAAAAAAAAAATAAAATAAATAAAAATCAGAAATTCAAGTCTGGAAATGAAAATATGCTATGAGTAATTTTGGAACATACTTTGCAATGTTGAAAATTCTGTTGATCTGACAAAAAAAAATGGCTTCCAGCAGGTTGCCTGAAAAAAAAAAAAAAAAAAAAAAAGGATATTTTATTGTGCCTCAAGGATTGGGTGTGACAAAATAACTTTCCTTCATCAGAATTAAAAATTATGCAGTTTCAGCTCCCCTGACAATTGGAATGAACCTCATGTTGCCTAGGTAGCACAGAGACGATATGGATAGAGGGTTGCATTTTAAAGATTTAAGAACAGATCTCAAATAAAAATATGATGAAGCATCAAACATAAAGATTAATCCAAGTCATAGTGCATATTGACATTAGGATGTGCTTTTATTGGTATTCACATCCTATATATTCAATGAGTGTAATTAACATTGGAAGTATTGAATAATAGCAAGCTTTTGCATATTAGAAAATCAGTAAATTATAGAATGGCAGAAATAATTGCAGCAAAGTTGAAAGCACATGTCTTTCCATGTGTCTGAAGGAGATGAAAGAACTTCTAGAATAAGTTAAATCTCTCTCAGAAATAATGAAAGTGAATCATTATCTTTAAATTAATTGTTCTTGCAATTCTTTGCAAATAAATATAGAAATAAGAAACTGCTGTATTCGTAACTTGATTATGTATTGACAGGTTCTCCTGTTCCAGTGCCTAGTAGAGGTAATCTTTCTCCAGAACTTTCCTCCCCAGTTTCGCCATTTGGTTCTGCCTCTCCACATGGATGGAGCAGGGAAGCAGGAGGGGAAGATATGGCAGTTATTCCTATGGCTGCGTCTCCTTCCTTAGAAATTAGATCTTCTCCTATAATGAGGAACAGAAGTTCATCCCCATCTCCAGTTGAACAGGTAAATTCATTTGTGAAGCATTTTGAGTAGTTTCTATTCAATTTTAACTTGCTTACATCTTTTATGGGATTAGAAACAAGAATAAAATTTGTCTATTATAATTTATTTTGTAACCAAGTGTAAAAATACATCAAGTGCAAAAACTTTATATAGCTTTGAAATTATTATTATTATTTTATTTTTATTTTTTTTTGAAAGTGTATATGCTAAGTGCAAAGCTGGCTGTTGATTTGAAGCTATCTCATAATTTTTTGAAGTCTTTCTTGAACTGCCTTGACCCTTGTCAGAGAACCAAAGTTTGGTTCTCTGATGGTGTATGGGTATTTCAGATGGCATGGAGGATAAACACCTTCATTCCATTAGAATTATTTCCATTATTCTGTGAAGGAGAATAGAAATAATGATTAGACCATCAGCTTGGTGACTTTGTTTATAGCTGTTTTTGGATATAGTAGCAACTTGCTCACATTTTTTAACAATATTGACAATGAGTTAGACAAGGGGAATGGATACACCATGATACTTTTGGATTTTGCTAAGGCTTTTAACAGACGACAGTATCGAAGACTGTTGCATGAATTGGAGAATATGGGATTGGATTATAAACTATTAGCATGGATAAGGGGATGACTGACTGACAGATATCAAAAAGTCATATGTGGGGGATGAATCTGCAAGATTCAAGGTAACCAGTTTTATGCCTCAAGGATCAGTCCTTGGTCCATTGTTATTCAATTTGTACATTAATGACATTGGGTAGGAATTTGCACGTGACATACAGCTATTTGCTGATGATGCAAAGATAGGCAAAGTAATGAAGAGTGCTGCTGATATGCAGTACTTGCCAAATGATTTGAATAGACTGAAATTGTGGGCATGTGAAAATGACTGGCAGTTCAATGTTAGTAATGTAAGGTCATGCAATTTGGCATGATTAGATATCCAGTGTCATATTATATTGGTGTGATTATGCTAGAAGAAACTGATCAGGCTAGGGATCTTGGAATGTTAGTAGACAGGAAGTTGAATTTCAAGGGTTATATAGCAAAAATTGTAAATACAACTCCGAGAATAATTGCAACGCTGAAACGAACCTTGACATGTAAAGATAAGGAAGTCATTTTTGCCTCTTTACAAGGCCATGATAAGACCTCACTTGGACTGGTCTGCTGGTTTCTGTGGTGATTCTGATACAGTGGAGAGAGAGAGAGTCAAAGTAGGATGTCAAAAATGACATCAAGATTGGGGAAAGCTGATTATGAAGACAGATTGCGAATTTGTAGACTACAGACACTAACAAACTGGAGAAAGAGGGGGGTGATATGATTAAGACTTGAAAACTTCTGAAAGATTTATACAGAATTTCAGTAGATGGAATTTTTCATTTTATGGAGGGTGGTGAAAGGACATGAGGTCATTCTTGGAAGTTGAGAATGAATTATGTCAAAGGGGGAGGGCTACTCATAGAGTGGTGCGTGATTGGAATCTACTGCCATTAGCTGTTCTGCATGCAAGTAGCATGAATGAATTCAGGAACAGGTATGACCATGGCACTGATTCGAATAGTATGGCCTCCCTCAATGAGTTCCAGACTCCATGGAGGTCTCTCTTAATAATAATAATTTCCCTTCTTAGCATTCCCCATAGATTTTATATCATCATAAAAGATATCTTTTTCAGTATCATTCTTTACTTCAGTTAAAGATATGCACAAATAAAATTGTAGTTAAAGACTACTTTGACTTGTGATCTACGCATTCTAGGAGGTTTTGCTTTGAAGTCCATGATGAGATGTTTTATTGATGCAGCTATAAAATATAATGCGATTCTTCTTTTCTATGATCCCCTTCTCTCTTGTCTATGTGATTTTTTATATAGCAGTAAAATATAGCTTGTATTTATCCAGCTGCTCTAGCAGCATTCTTAAGACTCCAGACTGGTAAAGAGAAAGTATGTTCTGTGATCCAATTCTCAACTGCTTAAAACATTTGCCATTTTGTCATTGTTTAGTCCATTTAGCCACTATTGTTTCCTCAAATTTTATGACAAGGTAATTTTTTCCATCTTGAAGTTGTGAGCTCCACATACTATCTTTTAGCATGTGGAGCTTATAACCATGTCTTGCTTTTGCCTTTGCATAACTTAGCTATAAAAACACTGTTCATGAGCCATAACATGGACATGCATGTATCAGACCCGAAATAAATGACATTTCCAGAGTTTTAATAGTACACATTACTTAAAATTATAATAATGGAATTAACTCACATAAAATATTATTTGTTAGTAGAATTTTTGCCAATGTGTCACAGGCATCTTCAGTGCATGTAAAAAGCTAATTAAACAATAACTGACAATTCTAAAAAGAATTGTCAGTTATTGTTTAATTAGCTTTTTATATGTCGGCAAAAATTCTACTAATAAATCATATTTTACGTGAGTTAATTCCATTATGATAATTTTTAGTAACATGTGTACTCACGGTATTTCCTTACTAAAACATAATAGTACACATATGTCAGCCAGATGCATACCTTGAGACTGCATACTGTCCCTTTGATTCCCAGAAATTTTGACAAACTCAGGAGAATATTATGTTCATTCTTGTAGTACCATTTACTGAATGAGAAGATAATAGCAGTGCATGGGAAGTATTGACAAGATGCTTAAATGATACAGTAGCTGAATGAGTTCCCATAGTTCAAAGAACAAATAAGGTGTGTATAAAATGGATGTGCAACTGTATTAAGCAACAGATCCATAAGAAGATGATGATGCAGGATTGTCATGAAATAAGGATGTGAGAATCCTTTCCTTCATGGTTACATGATGATCAGAATGCATTATAAAAATTATGGAAACAACTATTGTGTTAGAGGAAACCTTCTGTTTAATATAAACCAAAATAATCACTCGACGTTTTGACCTTCACATTAAAGTCATCATCTGGAGTATAAAAATATATACAAAGAAAGAAACTGCACTATTATCTATATATGCTAAAGTTACATTGATTTAGTCAATCAAAATTTCACAGAGTTTTTTTTCCACCAGTAGTTTTAATGGTTGACTAAATCAATGTAATTTTAGTATACCATGTAGATTGTAGTGGAGCTGGTTTCTTTGTGTGTGTGTGTATATATATATATATATATATATATACATATATATACAAAATTAATAATGGAAAACACTCACGTACAAAGATTATTTAATAGTATAATTTTCGCCTGTGTGTCACAGGCATCTTCAGTACATATTAAGTTCAAATTAAACAATAACTGACAATTCCAAAAAGTGCCACCTAAGTAGCTGGTGTAAGATAACTAAAAAGGTCAATAAATTTCCTAAAAAAAAAAAAAAAAAATCAATACAATAAAAAGTTAGGAAAGATTAGCTGATTTGTAAAGTACTATCTCCCATAAAGGGGATAGACATAAGCCGTCGGATCTGTTTAAGTTAGGAGAATGAAGTAAAGTTTCACATGTTTCTTTATAAAGGCATTCCATGAGGAACTGACTTTTGTGAAGGACTCTTGTCTTTCTCCAATGAACTCTATGTCTAGTGAAGATGGCATGTTCTGCAAGTCCAGGCTTTTCAGGTTTAAAGTATTCAATATAAGATTGGTGTTCTTCTAGCCAAATAGAGGCAGATCTTCCCGTTTGTCCGAAATAAGATAATCAACAAGAGCACGGAATCTGGTAGACACCTGGATGATTAAGATGTGGAAACTTGTCCTTAGGAGAAGTGAGAAAGGTGGAGATTTTTCTAAATGGTCGAAAGGCAACAAAAATATTCAGTGATTTTAAAACTTTTGCTATACGTTCACTGATGCTTTGTACATAAGGGATAGGAATGTGTGTTATTTCTTCTGTGTTCGAAGAGGAAGGCATATTAAAACTACTCAAAAGTTCTTTTAATGAAGCAATTCTTATAACCATTAGATAGAAAGGAAGAAGTTATATATTGTAGTTCTTTCTGTAAAAGATCGTCTGAAGAACAGAAGGAGTGGGCCCGATGAACCAGTGTTTTAATAGTTCCTGCCTTTTGACTGGGAGGGTGATGAGATTCTGCATGGATATAATGGCCTGTATGAGTCTTCTTTCTATAAACTGAGAAATGTAGGTTACCATCTGGTTGGCGAAGAATTAAAAGATCTAAAAAGGCTAACTGCTTATTTGATTCTACTTCTAAGGTAAACTTGATCCTAGGATGAAGTGCGTTTAACTTAGTGAGAAATTGTTGAAGTTCATCCGAAGAGCCATTCCATACAGCAAAAATGTCATCGACATATATCTGAACCAATAAGTAGGTTCAGATATGTCGGAAAATAATGGAAAACACTCATGTACAAAGATTATTTAATAGTATAATTTTTGCCTGTATGTCACAAGCATCTTCAGTACATATTAAGCTCAAATTAAACAATAACTGATTCCAAAAAAGTCCCTATCCCTTATGTACAAGGCATCAGTGAACGTATAGCAAAAGTTTTAAAACCACTGAATATTTTTGTTGCCTTTCGACTGTTTAGAAAAATCTCCACCTTTCCCACTTCTCCTAAGGACAAGCTTCCACATCTTAATCATCGAGGTGTCTACCAGATTACGTGCTCTTGTTGATTATCTTATTTCGGGCAAACAGGAAGATTTGCCTCTATTCGGCTAGAAGAACACCAATCTTATATTGAAAACTTTAAACCTGAAAAGTCTGGACTTGCAGAACATGCCATCTTCACTAGACATAGAGTTCATTGGAGAAAGACAAGAATCCTTCACAAAAGTCGGTTCCTCATGGAACGCCTTTATAAAGAAACATGTGAAACTTTACCTCATTCTCCTAATTAAACAGATCCGACGGCTTACGTCTATCCCCTTTATGGGAGATAGTACTTTACAAATCAGCTAATCTTTCCTAACTTTTTATTGTATTGATTTTTTTTTTTTTTTAGGAAATTTATTGACCTTTTTAGTTATCTTACACCAGCTACTTAGGTGGCGCTTTTTAGAATTGTCAGTTATTGTTTAATTTGAGCTTAATATGTACTGAAGATGCCTGTGACACACAGGCGAAAATTATACTATTAAATAATCTTTGTACATGATTTTCCATTATTACTTTTGTATTTATGTGTATACTCCAGATGATGTTCTTGATGTGAAGGTCGAAATGTCAAGTGATTATTTTGGTTTATATTGAACTGAAGTTTTACTCTAACACGGTAGTTGTTAAACACAAATTTAAAGTAGCCTGTGAAATTTTAATTAATCATCCTAATCTTAACAATAATGTTGGCACAAAAATCCCAAGAATTTGGGTGACACACTTTCAACCCACTTAGTTCTTCAAGGTTTCCAGCATATTGTGACTTTAGAACTCTAAGCAGTTTATTTCAGCTTTTATTGGCCACCATCCATACTGTTTTGTTTTAATTTTCGAGGGTGGTCTGAAAGGTTCTCAACCTCAGCCATAGATGGCAACACTATCAGCAAGATTTTTTTTTTTTTTTTTCTAAGTTGGTACATCTTCATAAGCATCCATGTGAAATTGCAAGTCATTCTCTCAAGTAGTTTTTTTTTTTTTTTTTGATACAGTTGTCTGAAGCAAAAGTGTTGTCTATATCCCTTGAAATGGATAAAAATGAATATCGTGCAGTTATAAAATTCTTTGCAAAAGAAATTCATTCAAAGTTCATAAAAGTTTATGTGCACTCTTCTCCTTCATTTTCAACAATTAAGAAATGGGCTGCTGAGTTTAAACTTGGCAGCCCATTTTTAATTGCCATACCAGCCTTGAATATGATCCACGTGAAGGACATCCAAAAAGTGTAACAACAACACCAGAAATCATTGATCAAGTGCACGATATGGTATTGGATGACCAGCGAGTCAAAGTGTGTGAAATTGATGGGACTATAGGCATTTCAAAAGAATGTGTAGGATATATTTTACATGAAGAATTACAAATGAAAAATCTTTGTGCAAGATCGGTGCCGCACTTGCTCACAGTAGATCAAAAATGTACTTGTATGAAAATCTCTGAACAGTGCTTGGAGCATTTTATCAATAATAAAATTGATTTTGTGCATCAATTTATTACTATGGATGAGACTTGGATTCACCATTACACACCAGAATCCAAACAACAGTCAAAACAGTGGACAGAAGCCGGTTGTTCAACGCCAAAAAAGGCAAAATCGGTTCCATTAGCAGGAAAGGTCGTGACATTAGTATTTTGGGATGCTAAAAGCATTTTGTTTATTAATATCTTGAAAAGGGTAAAACAATAACCGGGGAATATTATTCCAATCTTTTAACCAGACTAGACGAAAAAAAACCCGGTTTGCAGAAGAAAAAAAATCATCTCTCATCAGGACAATGCACCTGCCCTCAAAGGTGTTTTGGCAATTGGAAAATTAAGGAATCTGCACTATGAAATGTTGGAACATCCACCCTATTCCCCAGATTTGGCTTCCTCTGACTTCTATCTCTTCACAAAACTAAAAATCTTCCTCCCTGGTCAGGTTTTTCTTCGAATCAAGAAGTGATAGCAGCTGTAGAGGGGTATTTTGCAGATCTTACTGAGAATTACTACAGGGACGGGATAATGGTGCTGGATCATCGGTGGAATAAATGTATTAGTCTTAAGGGAGATTATGTTGAAAAATAAAAATAATTTTGAAATTTTAAATTCATTTTTTCATTGTTAGGCCGAGAACTTTTCAGACCACCCTCATATAAAAGACTGCTCGAGACGAGCATGACAGCTCTTTGAATTTATAAGGGGCTTTTTTTTTTTATCTATTGTTATTTTTTTTTTATTAAATATATATGAGGATAAATTGGGAGTATGCATTCTGTAGACATTGTTAAACAGAAGAAAGAGGGGCTATATGAACGAGATTTATAAGCTTCTGAAATAGTATTATAAGATATTGATTCATTAAATTTTTTATTATATGGAAGGTGAGAAGAGAACAGGGGAAACATCTGTGGCAGTTAAGAAAAGTATGAATGCTAGATTTTTTTTTTCTCACAGAACAGTGAGTGAGTGGAATGGTTTTCTTGTTGAAGTTATACGTGCATCTTGTGTGAATGAGTTCAACAGAAGGTATGGCAGCTGGTTTAGGTAATGTTAGCATCCTTTGATGAGTCCTTGATTTCCTGAATCTCTTATGATGAAAATGATAATAATAATAATTTAGATGTTGACATTAGTGCAGCAAATGGCATTTGGCTATATGCTGCTCTGTTGGATTTTCTGAGTATAATAATGCAGTGGATTCCTTCTTAGCTTCTGCAATTCCTGTGTGCCTGCCAAACAGATAGGTTAAATTTTTTTTTTTAAACCTCAAATCAATCTTCTTTATCTCCATATGCTGCTAATAGCTGGAGAATAGCTGCCTTCTAATAGATGGAGGTGTAAAGTAGTCTTCCTTCCTTTAAGACTTATGAACTGGGTGACCCTCACTAGTAACTGTACACTACCAGCATAACTCTAAAGTGTTATATCATGCAAGCCATAACATAACTTTCATTCTATGACTGGGGTTCAGTTATAGAATAGCTGATTAATATAGCTTGAAAATCTGTGTAAATAGAATAACTTAATTTGATTTGTGATAAACATCTGAAATATTGTTGATATGGTTGCAGGACTTTGTAATGATACCTCCCAGTCTTCCAGATGACCTCCAATGTGAGTATATTGATGAATCTTTTACATATTCCAGTACTCAAAAATTTTTGCTAAAATTTTTGATTATTCCGAAATCTTTCAGTTTTAAATTTTGAAATAATTCCAAAAATCTTGATCATGCCAAAATTAATGAAACAATAACCATTTTAAAGAATATCTCTAATCAGATGTAATATTTAATTCATGGGCGGTATCCAAAAATCTGTGGCAATACTTGGAAACAGACTCCCTGTTACCTTGAATACACTAATGGATTTTAATCACAAACACAAATGTTAGGCCCTAATTCTCGTACATTTGAAATTCTGAAATCAGCAAACTTTTAAAGGTTGCATAATTGTCAGTCTCTTATTGAAGGTGATGTGTTTCAAAATGGTTTAGCCTTTCCCAGTAATTTATTATGAACTGTAATTAACAAATGAGTCTGACCAATTTCCTAAGTCCCCTATTTTTTCTGCATATTAAAAATCTTTGTTTTCAAGACTTTCACCTGAAAATTTAGGTAATACAAAGTTTTGATTTACCGACTTAAAAAATTGTTCAACTTTAATAGAAGAAATTTCACTAGCTGTGCTGCTATCTCCTGTAGCCAGTCTAAATACTTGAGTCTAAATATAACATCTTGAGTCTAAATAGACCTTCTGAAGTCTAAAATAAAATTATAAGTCACATCCAATCCTGTTAGTTGACTGTGCCAGTTTTTTTAAATGGTGCGTTTATTTTTGTGTATGCTATGTATACATATTTGATTTATCGTTACCAATGCACCTTACTGTTTTCACACTAAGTGTTAAGTAAATTTTCAAGAGTTTACTATCTGATAGGTGCAATGCTTTTAACTTTAGTCAGTCATTTCCTAGAAGCCAGGAAATGACTGACTAAAGACCAAATTAAAAAATGTATATTTAATGAAACTAAAAACTATATACATGGTAAATAATTAAATCAGTTACTATAAAAACTATTTGGATTTGAGGCCTTTTAAATAAAACTATACTTTGATATCACCTATATCTTTAGAGGATAAATTCATTCTCTCACTGATTCATTCTTCTATTAATATGTTAAACATGTTCTTAATAAATCTACCAGACTGAACATTGTTTTTCATAATAAATTACTACAAAACCAATAAATGTTTATTAGAGTCAGTTCTTTATCAGGCCTCTTCTAAAAATATAAAACTTCTTGCAGTGTTTTCTTATTTAGCATATATTGTTCCATTCATCCTCACTGTTTCATTGAGTAGAAATATAAACTTAGGAAATTTAAGGAAATTACAGAAGGCACAAATTACAAATTCTTTACTAGAGAGAAAGTTTCTTTTGCTACTTTATAAAAAAATTGTATTAAAGTATAACTCTTCATTAATGTCACCTCACAGTTTCAGATTTCTCTAATATTATCACTCATTCTAAATTTAATATCTCATTTTATTAACTTCAAAATTTACTTCAGTACTATTCATGTATTGACAGTATCAACTTTTCAATTCAAAGGATTCACCTGGCTGTTTCCTTTTTGAAATCCTCTGTTAATATATTCCAGCTGTCAAGTTTTCAAAATCTTCCTAAAGCAAAATTCTCTTATCTTGTCTGCATTCTCAAACTTCCATTCTCTTGTACCAAACACTCTCTCTCTCTCTCTCTCTCTCTCTCTCTCTCTCTGTGTGTGTGTGTGTGTGTGTGTGTGTGTGTGTGTGTGTGTGTGTGTGTGTGTGTGTGTGTGTGTGTGTGTGTGTGTGTGTGTGTGAGAGAGAGAGAAAGAGAGAGAGATGTCAATCATTACACATCAACCTCCTCGGTGCTTTTGATACACACTCTTCCAGGTGTAGTCTGTGGTTTGAATTGGGATCTGTATAGTAGGCTGCTTTTCTTCCATCTCATGAAATGATTTTTCATCCAAGACATGTTATTCTAGCCTCCTCAAGACTCTGTCTTAAGTGTGATCCTCTTCCCTATTAAAGTGAACTCAGTTACTGGATTGCTTTCTCCCATAGTAGGCAATTGTCTTTATGTTGATTTCACAATATACTGTCAGTTCTGCAATAAGCAGGTCATTGAAGGACAACTTCAACAAGCAGTCAATCATATCTCTTTGTCATTAGTTCAGGTGATCTGCTGAAAAACCATCTGTGTACACTTCTACCAGAAATGCACTCTAAACCCCAATCCTGATTTAAGAATGGGACAAGCTAATATCCCTATATACTTCAGAGGCCAAATTTTTGGGACTTATCTTTGATAGAAAGCTCACTCTCTTTACACACATTTTTTGGAATAAGTGCAAAAAAAGTATTGAATATCCTCCACACCGAATGGGATGCTGATTGATTACAGATTTGCCCCAGGGATTGTGGGATGGGCATATCTGATCTGTATACTCGTTCATCATCCAATAATTCTTTTTCTGAGAATGATTTCTAGATTAAAATCACCACACATTGTAAATATTCTCTTCCATTCCTTACTCTTCATCATTCTTTAGGGTTGGCTATAAGTTTAGAAAATTTACACACACCATGTGTAAATTTTGTTTTTACACATGGTGTGTGTAAAAACAAAATCATATTGTTTTTACATACACCATTTATTTACCCATTTATCATTTCTACTTTACGCCATTTATTTACTTTTCCTTCATTCATATATATGGCATACTGTTTAATGGTCATAATCAACTAGGATTCATCTCTAAACAGAGTAAGAAGATAGACTATTTGTCACACCTACAATTTCTAATAAGTCCTTCCTAACACTGTCCTTGAATATATATATATATATATATATATTCAAGGATATATATATATATATATATATATATATATATCAACGTTTCTGTCTAAAATACTCAATCACATCCTATGCTTTAATAATGTATATTTGGTACTTGCCATGAGAAAGATAACTTTAGAAAGCTCCACAAATTATTAAGTTTGCTATATATACTTGAGAATTCATCTCTAAACAGAGTAAGAAGATAGACTATTTGTCACACCTACAATTTCTAATAAGTCCTTCCTAACACTGTCCTTGAATATATATATATATATATTCAAGGATATATATATATATATATATATATATATATATATATATATATATATATATATATATATATATATATATATATCAATGTTTCTGTCTAAAATACTCAATCACATCCTATGCTTTAATAATGTATATTTGGTACTTGCCATGAGAAAGATAACTTTAGAAAGCTCCACAAATTATTAAGTTTGCTATATATACTTGAGAAGAGGTAATAAATATAGTGAAACAGAAACGAGTTAGGTTCAGGCCAAATAGAAATGATTAGGATCGAATATTTCTTCTATTCTTTTAGAGCAGTAGTTAGGAACTATGAGAAATTATGATCCACAATTTAATTTTTTTCAATCTAGAAAATGTATATGTCAAGATGCTAAAAGAAAAGCTACTTAAAATGCTTCTATTCTGTAGGAGAAATGATACATTACACAGAACAATGTATAATTTGTATTTCAGCTGTAAGTCAATTGGAATTGATGAAAAATAGGAGTATTGTTTACTATAAAATGAGATATACGACAAGTTTATATGCCTCCAGTCTTATCATGTTATGAAGGAAAGTGATCATTAAACCTAATATCAAAATTGGTTATATTCAACCCAGATTTTTTTCATTATGCAAATGATGTTATACTCCTAAATAAATCCAGTTCATGTCGCTAGGATTTTTAAATAAGCTGAAAAACTGCCATAACAAATTTCTATGAAAATTGCCAGTAAAAAGACAAACTTTTCAAAATAATCCTAAACATCAACTCCATTCTTCATGGTGAATCTGTAGAACAAGCTAAATATGTCATTTAAATATTTACCGGCAATTTTTAGTGACGATAGCAAATTAAATTTGATAATCAATATTTTAATAAATTTATATGCAGTAAAAGAGAAATTATCCAAAACACTAAATTAGTGTTTCAGCTAATTCTCACACCCTTAATATTTTAAAATTAATGATCTCAGAGTATTAGAAATGAAAGAGTTCATCAAAGAGTAGAGGCCACAAATATGAGAAAAATTAGAGAAGTGAACAGATGATTTCATTTGCAGAAGCATGTGAAAAATGAAGATATTAGAAAGGAACATATTGTATCATTCAAGGGAAAGTGAGCAAAGCTAATCTAAAGTGATATTTTAAACAGGATGGGAGGAAAAATGTTAAAAATCAAGACAGAATTAGGTAGATTAATGCAATTCAAACAGTTTTACAAGCTTGATGCATAAGATTTGACAATATTTGAGACCTGACAGATAAGACTAATTTGGAGGAAATTGTTTTTAAGTTATTAATAATGTAAACTTAATTATGTATTACTATCATAGTATCTTATATAATGCTTGAGGGTACATACCATTTGATGAATGCATGTGAGTTAGTATTTGCAGTCATTGTTCTTAATGAAAAAATTAGATGACACCAGTAATCATGTGAAAATTAAAGTTATCTATAATTGTTGACTATTATAGATAACTTTGGGTTACTTGGAAGTATTTTTATTGAGAGTGCAATGTAAGTATTTAAGATAAATATAAACAATCTAAATGTTTAAATAGCATATTTGTTCTACAAATTCACCACTGAGAATCGAGTTGATATTTAAACTTATTTTTATAGGTTTTGTCTTTTTATTGCCAATTTATATGGCAAAATGGTTTTAATGAATGCCAATGGTAGGGAGGTAACTGAATCAGTCGAAATATTAGAATTACCAAGTGAACACTTTGAAAGAGCATATTATCCATGCTTATATTTCTGGAATGAGAGAGCCTTCTTTTACAGAAACTGAGGTAAATGAAATGGAAGTGCATAGCATATTACAGAACCTTAATATGAATACAGCTGATTGGATGGTATACCAGCTCGAGTTTTATCTGAATTTTATCTTAGTCCCAAGGGGAGTGGAAGAAGAGGAAAATATTTCCACTGCATAAAGGAGGCTCCAAGACTGATGTAGCAAATTGCCGACCAATCAGCATATCAGGAGTTGTTTTCAAAGTATTGGAAAAGTTGGTCAAGAGCAATATACAGGAATGGATAGATGCAAATGGGATATTGTATGGGGGGGGGGGGTCAGTGGTTTTGTGAAAGATATGTCATTCCTTAGTAACTTGCTCACATTTTATAATACAGTGACAGCTGAGTTGGATAAAGGTAATGGATTTATATTTATACTGCTGGACTTTGCAAAGGCCTTTGACAGGATACCACATGGAATTCTAATCAGTAAACTGCAACACATGGGGATGGATATAGGGTTGGTGAGATGGATAGGAGGGTGGTTGATGGAGAGATATTAGAGAGTAGTTTATTCAGGAGTAGAGTCCAAAAGAAGGCCTGTGACTAGTGCTGCAGGGTTCTGTTCTTGGACCGCTACTGTTTAATTTGTTATAGGAAAGGATCTGAGAGGAACTGTTCAGTTATTTGCTGATAATGCAAAATTGGGTAGAGTAATAGTTAATACAGATGATGTCAGAAATTTGTGGGATGATTTGGATGGATTGGCAGACTGGGCAGATGGTATACCACATTGGTGGAACTGTACTCCAGGTAATTGATGAAGCCAGAGACTTGGGAGTGTTAGTGGATAGGGAGTTAAAGTTTATGCGGGCACATAGCAAAAGTGCCTAAAGCAGCTCATCAGATCACTTGGTTACTGAAAAATACTTTGACGAGCAGAGACAAGCAGGCTATTCTTCTTCTTTATTGAGCCTTGATAAGACTCCATCTTGACTACTGCACACAAATCTGGCACCAGTCTCTTAGTGTTGAAGAGGAAGTGGAGAGGATCTAGATGCAAGTGACCAAGATGGTAGCATGTCTATGGGTTGAATTACGAGAATCGAAGATTTGTGGGTTGCAGATTAATTCAGAGAAAATTTTCAGAACAGGTCTGGTGGTTAGAGAACTAGGGGCCATCCATGGAAACTGAGTAAGAGTGTAGTTAGTAAGGGTGCTAGAACTAGGTTGTTTTGCTTGGAGAGTGGTGAATGAGTGGAATAGGTTGCCAGAGTCTGTTGTGGGTGCTGTGAATGAGTTCAAAGAAAAGTGTGATCAATGAGTCTAAGGACTCCTTGGAGTTGTCCATAATAATAATAATAATAAGTAATGGTATCACTAATAGTTCATAAGCATATCTTTATCTGTGTTTGTTAAGGAAGTATCCTGCAACATTTTTTCTACTGGCTTTCACTTGTTTACATGCCTGTACTAACCAAATTTGGTTCATATGAAAAGTAAGTCTTTTTATAATTCATATCTTAAAAAGATGTTAAATACTTTGGAAGCAAAACTGGCTTTTGTGGATAGTGTTCATCAGTAAGTAAGAAATCTTTCCAGCACCACCTCAGAACAGTTATACACATTGCCTCCAGGCATTTCTTGCATCACTGTTATACTCCCTAGAGAGAACTTAGGGAATAGAGGAGACAAAAAATAAAATAAATAAAAAAAGTTGGGTTATGGAAAATGATCTGCAACCTCGTGTGCCTGTTAGCCATTTTGTTATCATATTTTAAAAGTGAAAAGATAATTTGGATCATCCTATAATATTTGTTTATTTTTATTTTTTAATTAATTTATTTATTTTTATACAATACCATATAGGTGATCAGAAAAAACATAGAGACTCTCTGAAGAGGCAACCATCTGATGTTAGTGGGTAAGTCAGAAATCATGCAGTAGTTTTTATCAGTATGTCAGAGTTAATTTTTATACAATGTTTTATGTTAACTATTTGTGTCACTCATTTCTAATCTGTTCATATTTACTATGTTTTTATTTTCACTTTGTGCTTTAACCATAGCTACATAAGAATTTTTGTTACATTTTGATTTCATTTAATATTCTGGGTTGGTAATTGAGCTCTTCATTTATCAGTTCTTACTTTCATTATTGCTGATAGTATGAATACACCACACATTTCTGTATAGATCCTGAGCTTTTACAGATATTGACTTTTGTGAATCTGTTTTCTAGTACTTTTAACTTTAATTAGAGACCTCTGCAGTGTCCATCCACTCTCAGTGTGTCTGTCATGCAGTGCTTTAAATTCACTGGATCCATGTTTTCTACAACTTCTGGGTATGCTTTCTAATGATCTGTTTTCCGAGTAGAATTTAGTTAAGGTATGCAGTTGATTGATTCCACAATGCATTTTAGTTTGGTAATCTGTACCTCAAGAAACAAATACCTAAATCCAGATATGGTTTATTTAAAGATTATTCAATGAATTCGCCAGACACAGGAGTGAGCCAATTGACTTTGAATAACAATGTCTGTTTGAAGATATTAAAATTTTGGAAACCACCTTTGCATCAAAACAAAAAAAATTGCAATAGGATAGGAACATTCGTTGAAAGTTTTCATTGTGCATGTCGCAAATTCGATTGCTTTGCAATTTTATACTCGTAACATTTCCTTAAGAAATGTGAACCTTATTCTTTGTTTACATATAGCCTGTTGACCAAAGGAACAACCTTGCATGGGATGAAAACAGGGTTGTGCTGTGCATGATTAAAACCAACTCAATCCACTGATGTGTTCCATCAATGAAAATGTATGTTTTCATAATCAGAACATAGTGAGTGCACATTAATGTGATTACCCCCCCCCCCCCCTTCACTTGTGATATTGTTTTACTAAATATATAATACAATTTTGATGCTATTGCATTATAGATGATATTATTATATCATAATATCATAGATGATGATATTTATTACAAAATTTCTGTATGTATTGATAATTGTTAAATTTAGGATTTTTCATTTGAAGCCTCATCCTGTTATTTTGTTTTTTATCATAAAGCAAATGCACATATAATATAAAATTATTTCACTCCAGCTTATTACGATAGCAGTTTCTTTCATTGTGCATGCACACTCACACACACACACACACACACACACACACAGACGCACACTAAAATTCAAAGTAACTTCAATATCCAGTGAGTTATATATAAATTAAAACTTAAAATAATAGTTTTTGAATTCATTTCATCTAGCTCTTGAAGCATTTTTTTAAATTAATTTCTTTTAAATATTCATAAAATATTTAAAAGACACTCAGTTATATTCTGTGATAATATTTATAATGTCAGTAACATGCGACTAATTTTTATTTGCTTACACTTCGCTTAGAGATAGTATTATAGTGCCTTGACTGCTGCTTATAGTGCCCTCCTCAGTGAAGTGATTGAGGTTCACTGTAATTTAACCAACAGTATCAGTAATCAGTGCTTTAAAAAAAAAAATTTTTTTTTTTTCAAGATTTCATCTTATTTTTATATTTAATGCTAAACTTAGCAACAGTGCCTAAAATTACTGATTTATGTTGATACAAGAGAGTTATATGATTCATTACCCATGTTCAATAAGTACTCCTGCCAGTTCACTTAAGTAGTGGAGTAACAGGCAGGCCCCATCCACAGTCAAATGCTCTCCAATCATTGTTATTCATCTCTGTTATAATCCTGCTCTTCAAATTTCTTAGTAATTTTGGAGTCCTTTCTGTAAAGGGCTTCTGTATACTCATTCTATCTTTCTTTGATGTCTGCAGCTTCTGTAAGATATCCTTTGTGTTTACTTTTCAATATTGTCACCTTGGTATTAAACTTCTGTTAGTTCTCTGATCTTTTTGAAAAGATCTCTTGTTTTTCTTTTCTTGTTTTGGTTTTCTATTTGTTGGCATTCCTGGTTAAAGTTTCCTTGTCTCTTCGGGCTTGTCGTTGAAACTCTGCATTCAAATGCCGCACTTCCTGCAAATTTCCTGTGGCCTTCATTTTCCTCCTTTCCTGAGCACTTTTGATGGCATCTTCTGACAGCCATTTAAACTTCTTACAAGCTGTCAGAATACTCTTTTTTGCTTCTGTTTTAATTATATCTTTAATTTCTTCCCATAGCTCATCTGGTTCTCTTTCACACAAATTGAGTGTGTTGAATCTGTTCTGGATACTAATATTGTATTCAGCTGGTATATTTCCAAGATCATATCTGATCGACATTTGTGTTGTTTTCAGTTTCCGAAATTTCACATGTATCGTAGCTACTAATAACTCATGGTCTGTTCCACAGTCTCCACCTGGAAAAGTCTTGACAGACCAAATTGCACTTCTCCATCTTCTTTGTCGAAGTATATAGTCAGTTTGATTTCTGTATTGTCCATCAGGTGATATCCATGTGTACAATCTTATTTTGTGCTGTTTAAAGCAGGTGTTAGCACCAAACAAAGAATTCTCTGCACAAAACTGAATTAGTTTCTTCCCTGCAGTGTTATGAATACCTAAACCAAAATGACCTGTTATTCCTCGTTCCTCAGTCTCTCCCACTTTTGCATTCCAATCTCCAATAAGTAGCCATAAATTGCACTTTGGTGTTGTATCTATCACTTCTTGTAACTTGCCATAAAATTCTTCAATGTCTTCTTCTGGTGCCTCTGTAGTGGGTGCATAAACCTGAATGATGGTCATATTCATTGGATGTCCGCTCACTCTGAGAGATATAATTCTGTAACTCGCTGGATTATAGCCTAATATATATACCTAGCTATCTTTTTCCTGAGTAAGAAAGATACTCCATTTTTATGACTTGTCTCATGTCCTGAGTAATACATCATATAGTCCCCTGACTGAAAATGGCCCATTCCAAGATACCAGGGTTGAATTGAAAAAAGTTTTTTTTTTTTTTTTTCAGTTAGTTACAAAGTAAATTATAATTGACAAGAAATTATATTGTTTAATCCTTTATCCAAGTGCAAACAAACAAAGTTTGCGCATGAAGTGTCTTCGCAAGTAGGCTAATTTTATAAAGATGGACTAGCACAAGAATTGGATATGTAACAAGCAAAGATATAATTCTTTTTTCTGAAATCAGCAATTAAAAGACAAAGGCAATGAAAATATCAACTGCATCCTGTATGAAAAAAAAACTATAGAACAAGTAAAGCATTTCAGCTCTTTAGGTGCAATTTGTAATAAAGATGGCAAATTAAATTTGGGAATAGACAACAAATTTAGCAAAGCTGGAATGATTGGGGAGTCAAGTGCATAGATATATATGCTGGTGTCCAAAAACTAAGGATGAACTACATTTTTACCTGTATATGAAAATATTTTCATGCCTACAGCGAGATGTGGACATAAATTTATTGCCAGCATACTAATAAATTATATTACACAAAAAATGTATAATAAATTTCATACAAATTAAATTGCAATATGTTTTTGGCAAAAATTACAAATTTCCTAAGGATGTAGTTAAGGAATTAACATACAGTGCTTACAGAAATTATGTGGTGAAACATTTCAGTATGAAATATGTCCACCCCCAAACATCGATGCCACTCTCCAATGTTGCACCATGCTCCAAGAATTCTTGAATATAGTCAATTTGATTTCTGTAAATGTCCATCAGGTGATATCCATGTGTACAATCTTCTTTTGTGTTGTTTAAAGTAGGTGTTAGTAACAAACAAAGAATTCTCTGCACAAAACTCAACAAGTCTCTTCCCTGCATTGTTACAAATACCTAAACCAAAACGACCTGTTATTCCTCGTTCCTCAGTCTCTCCCACTTTTGCATTCCAATCTCCGATAAGTAGCCATAGATCGCACTTTGGTATTGCATCTACTTCTTGTAAAAAAGAAGTGGACCAGTTTGACTGGCCCACGTCTCCTTCAGAGCAAGGATATATCATTGTTTGTTCTCTGGAGAGGAATTTCAAGTAGCAGTATGTCTCCCTGTTGCTGGCCTCTCGATTTAACTAATATCCTTGGTCTCCAGAATATCTCCACTACTTGTGCATGATATGGTGTGGCACTGTCATCCATAAAAATGAATTCTTCACCTACACCACCACTGAAAAATCAAACATGACTTTGAAGAACTTTGTTGCGATATTGTTCGCCAGTCATAGTCCCTTTTTTCCAACACTTGCAGCTTGGTGCATTCATTAAGTATAATGCCTCCCCCACACCATGACCCCAGCACTGCTGTATCTCTCCCTTTCAAGAACATTCCTGCATTGGTAAGCAGTAAGACTTTCACACCAGATCAAGTATCATCTAGAATTGGAGAAAAGGCTAAAACAACTCTCATCTGTAAAGAGTTGTACATTTGCCCATTGGTGTCTTGTCCCATTTTTATGGATATAACACCACTAAAAATGTGCTGTATGATGAGCTGTTGATAAAGAGATGCAGATCACAGGCATATAGGGCTTAGAAGTGACTTAGCTTGTAGACCACCTGCATTGGATTATGGCCTGGTTTATCTCATCCTTGGAAACTATTGCAACTCTACCTACCTTCCAGTGTCTAGCCTCTTGTCCACCTCCCTCTCTCTCTCTCTCTCTCTCTCCCTCACTTTAACCAAATATTGCTATGACTGAAAAATTTGTTAAAAACAAACCTTTCCATCAGAAACATTTATACTAAAAGAAAGTGACCCTCTGTTTACAAAAAAAAAGTCAAAATTTATTGGCGAGTTATAATGTGGTGTGAAAACCATTGATGTGTGTAAAAGGTTTTCTCTGTCCTCTTCAGCAGTATCGACATTGTGAAAGAATAAATATGTCTACATATCAGCACTGGAAAACAACATAACTGAAATAAAAAAATGTAGAAAGTGCAAGCTTACAAACATCAATGAAGCATTACAAATTTGCTAAAAATTTGGACGCGACTATTTTGTATGTGACAGGGATTGTCTAGATTGATTTAAAAACTGACATGACTTCCTTTATGTCAAAATTAATGGACAATCTCGATCTGCATATCCAATAATGGCAAATTAATGGATTGACCGTATTTGAACAGAAATCAGGAAAAATTTCCATAATGAAGACATCTACAATACAGACAAAACAGGACTTTTTTATAATTTGACACCTGGCAGTGTATTTAAATTCAAAGGGGGAAAATGTGTGGGTGGAAAAAAATCAAGGACTAACTTGACAGTGCTCACATGTACAAATATGACAGGAACTGATTAAAAAAAAAAGTGGTTTTTTATCAGAAAATCATTAAAACATCATTGTTTCAAAAATATAAGGAAAGTTAGATTACACTGCAAATAAGAAAGCTTCAATAACTTTGACAAATTATTTTGGCAGTACTTACATGATTTGAATAAGGAGCTATTTGAAAAGAACTAAGATATTTTATTGTTAGTTGATAACTGTCTGCACATCTCCAGAGTCAAAATTTGTCCAACATTAGGCTAGTGTTTTTGCCTCCCAACACGACATCTATTTTACAACCAGTGGACGTGAGTTTGAGCTTGGAAGGATTTTAAAAAAAACTTTCTAGTTTGGCATCTAATCAGTCAAAGAGAACAGAAACTTAAGGAGTCTATCGATATTGGATGCTATGCATTTACTGAATGATGCGTGAACAATGCCATTTCAAAAAAACCATATCCAGTTGCCTTCAAGAAATCAAAATTTAATGACAATCATAGATGAAGATGATAGAAATAAAGAAAATGACTTGCCATTATCCAAATGGCTGTTACATAAAAGTATTCTAGGTTTTAATAATGATATTGGTGAATTTGATAACAACTTGTTAACCTCTAGTTAACAAGTTATCACTTGTTAACTAGAGGTCTTGCTACAGAGAGAGTGACATTGTAAATGCTCAATGAAGGGGATATAGATGATAACTGATGTGACATGATGACAAGTGATGTAAATGAATCAAAATCAGTACAGATAATCTCCCAAGCTCAAGGCATATTTACTAATGTGTCCATTGGCTAATGGACACATTAGTCAATTATTTTGAAGTAACTAAGGCAAATAATGTGTTAAGTGTTTTAAGGGGAAATTTGAGAAATATCAACGTGATGTCTTTACAACATACATCAGTTTTAAGATTTATGAATCAAAAGACTAACTAATTGAAGTCATGTGTATTATTAATTAGCATTGTTTTTAATTCCAAAGAAATAAACTGTGTTAAGTGTATGGTTTTAAAATTATGGATGAATAAATTGTGTTTAATAGTAAGTGTATTGTAGTTTATACAAGTATATATAGATATATGCTTGTGTATATCTAAATTTTTTTTTTTTTTTAGATTAAATCTAAATTATTTTTTTTTTTAGATTGTTGATATAGTGGATACTACAAGAATAAAGCTGTTTTATTGTTTTAGAATCCTTTAATTTAGTTGCCATTAGCTTGTTCACCATAAATATTACATGAAAATTTATTGACGTGAACTCATGGACTATTTTTCCTTAAGTCTGAATTCCACTTTGAGCAACTTTAGAGTTGGTCAGGAGGGAAATCCTCAGTTTTACATAAAAGAATGCATGCATATCTCATTAGTATGGCCCATGCCTTGAGACACCAAAGAATTCCCATCAGATTACATCAGTAGCTAAGGGCATTTCAGAACATATTGAGCGTATATGCATGTTCTGATCATCTCATCAAACATCAGCTTTTGTATATTATTTCTGTAATGTTCCTGTAGTTCTCCCCCCCACACACACACACTTGCAATTTCTTTATTATGTTTTTCTTTAATTTTAGGAGACTTCTTTAGATGACAAATTATAATGAACTAAAAGGCTACAATATTCATCTTTAGCTCAGGTTGTGAACTCTACTGTTTGTTGTTGAGTAGTTGAGAAAAGTAAAGGTTCGAACAGCATGTCTTTTAATTTTCAATTAATTGAATATCACTATCTAAATGTGATCTGAAACTATATATTGTTTTCATGACTGTACCAAAGGTTGCTAAGATTTCTCTGGATTCCTCGAAACAAAAGAACAAGTCTGATCTGTTTTATGCAGTGTCTTTTATGTTTATCTGTTATATGTCGATTGGCCTTGACACTCCTACTTTTGTTACATCTGCATCAAATCATCTTGTAAACAATTAGATGATTTTTGAATGCACAAGAATCCTCTAGTCTTTTGAATAACATTATACATTCCTTAAGATAGAATTCTGTTTTACTTTTACTTTTCATCAGTAAGGCTTTGATTTTATGTGATGCATTTTCTCGATATGATATTGAGTCCATGATATGGTAATGGCTTCTTGATTAACTGTTGTTGCAGCTTGTATTTTTTTAAAACCTTTCAAAATGTTATTTCTGTAGTTAATGCATTTTTTATCCATTCTTCAGTATGAATAATATAGCTTGTTTGGTTCTACTTGGAATGCTGTTTCATCACTTGTTATTTTTTTATCCCAAATGTACTATTTTATTAATAGACAAAACAATTGGAGAACATGTAAATAGGTCTTTCAAAACACACTATGAAAAACATCAAATTCTTTTGGAAGGTAGCATAGTGTTATTCTTCTATTAACACATTTGCTCAGGGCAGTGTCTGCACATGTGTGAACTGTTGGCAGGAACTAATTTTAATAAATGTATGCTACTTCCGCATCAAGCGGCTACATTTTCAAAAAGCATACATGGTATGTATGTTAGTTACAACTTCTTTGGTAGAATTTTATTTATAAAATCAGCATCTGTGAAGTGTCTGGATGATATCTAAGATCTCAAATGTAATTCAAACTGACTAAAAGTTTTTTATATATATACAGTCATACCCCGACTTACGCGGTTTCTTATATGTACGTATTCCCGTCCCGCCTCACCACTAGTCGTATCTTTCAGGCGCCGGCCGCATTCGCCAGTGTCACACATGCTGTGAACAAGCACTGACATGTTTTGCGCAGTCTCCATTCATACACGATTTTTATAGTCTACAAACCTTGCGATTGTTTAATCTTATTCTTGATAAACATTTTATCACATAAAAAATAATAATGTCATCCAAAAGAAGCAAGTCCGATTCTTCTACTGCTAGCAAGAAAAGAAAAACATTGACATTGGAAACAAAACTCAACATTATTAAGAATTTTGAAGGTGGAATGAAAATTTGTGAGCTAGCAAAGAAGTTCAATCCACAGGAATCCACAATAAGAACAATCATAAAAGAAAGGTTTACAGATTTTGGAGGCCATAGATTCTAACGAGGAATGAATTGTAGCCACAAGGCAAGGAATAAAAAAAATCAATAGCTAGCTATAAAGAAATTTTGCATGACAATAAAAAGACATTATGCCGTCAGACGAATCTATTAGATTTTATGAAACCATCGACATCGAAATAACTTTTCTTTTTTGTATGTACGAAAAACTACAATTATGATTATATTTCTTAAAAAATATAGGTGTTTTTGTAAACCTTTGGTCCCAATTGTGTTTGTATATATAAATTACATGCAAAATTATACTCTGAGTTATGCAAATTCGACTTACGTGCTTTTTGTTGGTCCCACCTACCGTGTAACTTCGGGGTTTTACTGTATATAGAGTTAGCTGCTATGTTTAGTACTATGATAAATGTATTTTTTGCTTGCATTCTCACAGCATAGTTTGTGGGAAGGGAGTGTTTTTCCATTATGAGTGTCATTCTAGTTGTCTCTAATTACACTAATTGTTGCTAAATATAGTATATAGACTGTAAATGTCTCCGCACTGTATTTAGTGAAAACAATGAAGTATAGCATCTATTGAGGTTAGAATGATTTTACAGTATACTGACATTTTTATTCCAGTCCTTGGAAACAACAGACATAGCAAAAATGAAAATTTCTGTATATTATAAGAAGTTGTTGATCTACAACAAAATATCAGCATATGTGAGATATGTTATGAGAGATAGCTGGCCCCACACTATCACTAGTAATACATGACATCCACTGAAGAGAGGTGGCTGACAAGTGCCACCATCTTCTCATGGTGATTAATACTAACACTATATTTTGCTGTCTAAAATAATGGGTTCTAGGGTAGATTTTCTTGAGTGTATAGAATGAAAACCCACAAAGTTTCTGAGAGAAAAAACCTGCTTGCTCTGCCAGAGATTGGCGAACTCAGGAACTAGTTCAAAAAAAAAAAAAAAAAAAAAGCTTAGAAAAACTTCCTCTAGTCAGCAACTAGAATGGAATGGAGATCAGGAAGGTGTAGTGCAAAGATAAGAAGCAACAGATAAAGGCATTCATATGAAGGATGACTTAGTGGGAATGGCTGTATGTTGACATTGGGAAGCCTTCAGTAAAGAAAGATGGAGACAAATGAGGAAGAGACCTCTAACCAAAAATAGTTATAAAAAGGGCTTAGAAGCAGGGGTTGAATAGTTTTGAACCAAAATAAAATGTTCCTCCTGAAATGATTCAAAATCAACTTGTTTATTCTAATCGCATGAATTAATAATCCTGTATAGAAATTTTTTTGTTATCATCCAGAATATCATCATATGTTAAAATCTATCCAGAATGGAAAAAATTTTACTTGTTCCTCTGGAGATGTATTTCCAAGTTGGAGCAAAAAATTTCACTCCCAGAAAATGATATTCCATCTGAAAAAAAAAAACACACGCACAAGTACTATGGCTTTAGAAGAAAAGGAAAGTGGCCCAATTTTTCAATGTTCTGAGGTTTCAGTGTTTTTGTGTATAAGTTCTTGAACTGGTAACATTGAGTAAGTGGAAAAGGGAATTCCAAGTATAGTGGGATGTTCTTTCTTAGCAGTTAGTCCAAAAAGGAATGCCTCCAAGATCCCACTTTCCAAAAACTTTTAATTTTGTCTTGTCTGCATTAACAGTTAATCTACTGACCTTCCTGAATTTTTCCAAAATACCAAAAAAGAAGTATATGGAATCATTTATCTCTCGAAGTGTCTACTACATTGGCAGCTTATTCTAATGCCTTATTTCCTTCATAGTTGAAGGAACTGTTATTTCTTGCACAGCACATATATTGTCGATTTCCTGCAAGAAAGGTTCAAAAACCAATGCTAAGAGTAAAGAACTAAGAGGGCAACCTTACTTGACTTTTTTGGAATTTTTACTGGGTCTGATAGGAACCCATTAACTAGGAGCTGAGTAACTGAATTGACATAGGCTCCTTTAATAATGGATAGCAGCTTTTTACCCAGACCGGTTTGCTGGAGGATGTGGAGCAGAATGGGATGCTGGACATCATCAAATGCTTGAGTAAGGTCTACTGATAGCACTTCTGTTGGCTGCTTTTTCATATTAATTATGCACAGTAGATCACTTAGCAGAAACAGATTAAATTCTACTGCTCAGCCTGGAATTCCACACACCTGTGTGCTTTTAATTATGTATCTCATTCTACTTTGAGCATGTTATTGATAATGAGAAAAAATATCTCAATATCTCATAGTTACTTTAGATAAAGAAATAGGTCTGCAGCTGCTGATTAAGGTATGGTCACTATTAGGCTTTGGAATGGGGATGGTATACCTTGCTGCAATTCACTTGGTATGTGTCCTTACAAGAAAATAATTAAATGGTATAACTAGAATGGGAAGAATAAAATCCCAGGCCATGCAGTAAAATTCTGTCCATAGACCATCCTGAGCTTGTCTGGCATTCTTTATAGGCTGTGGTGGTAACTTCAGATGCTGTAATTGGTCTGTGAAGCCCATCTTGGATACAAACAGGAAAACCATTAATGAGCTATAATTTCCTAAAATACTATTGTCTTGAAACAAATTTTTATAGTGTTTTTTAAAGGAGTCAAGGATGTGTGGAGTGGTGGACTTGTCTTCACCATCGACACAGATTTGAGTGATAGGCCTTTCTTCACAGAATTTAGTGAATTGTCTATTGAAGAATGCAGCTGAAGGGCTATCTACTAAATGCTGCTGTATGCTTATTTTAAAATTTCTTTCTTCCACTTTTCTGCCTTTCCACTTCTATCTCTATGTTAAGGTTTCTAATGATGTTGCTGCATTGGTTTGCTACAAACCAACTTCTCTCTTTATACAGGTCTTTAAACTTTTTTCTTTTAAGGAAAGTCTGTTCCTTTCCTTATTCAATCACATTCTGTTTTACTGCTTGTTTGAATTTTAATCAAATGTCTCAATTCTAGGTAACATTATTCCAGTTTGAATGGAGGGTCTGGAATTTGGTTGAAAAGATCACCGGAAAATTGGGTGGAAGTCTCCAGTCCAGAATTAACTTCTCTAATGGTTCCATGCAGTAGAATTTATGTAGAACTGGATTATTATCTGACATGGTGCTGTCAAGATAATTTAGCTGAATTCTCCTTATTTATAATTATTTATAAAGGAAGAAGAGATATAAATTCAATCAAGATGGATACCAATATCTTGAATCATGTACGTGTAAACCTGGTGTTTAGGATTGTGAATCCTTCATGTGTCTGCTAGTTGAGCATTGTAGAGACATATTTTAACTGTACATATCCCACTTTTCGACTTCTGGAGTGTCCTACTATTTTGTCTAATGTGGGGATTCAAATACAATTCCAATCTCCAGCTGCTATGATGTATTGGGCACTTTATAAATATGACTGCAATTACTGGAAGAATTTTCATCTAACTGTTCCATTCAATCTATTGTCAAAATTCTCCCTTCTGTGCATTCCTTTGGATATTACAGAATGACCGAAGGAGAGAACAAGAATAAAAACTCCTACTTTAACCCTGTTAAATGATATCTATCTGTTAAAGTTTTTATATCCTTATATCTGCAAAAATATGAGAAATAAAAACCTGATATTATGGCATAGCATAAGTTTCCATATAGCTCCTTGTTTAACTTGCCTATGAAATCCTCGTAGATTTAATTAGGCAATGCAGAAAGGAGGTGATATGATTAGCGAAGCATCACTGGGTAAACCTGATGATTTTGGATGCACCTGATGAGATCTTCAATCTGTGAAGGAGCAATTGCATAGGCTGCTTCTTGTAAATTGTTTTCCAGTTCTTTACAGTTGGTTTCCATTATTTCAATTTCATGCCTGTCATTCTTGATTTGAAAGCTAGATATTTTCTTTTCATGTAGATGATAATAATACGGAGAAAACTTTGAATCAGTAAACTTTATTTTTTTTCTTTAATTATATCTCTCTGTCTTTCCCTTTATTAGCATGAGATGGTTTCTCATAGTCTTTAAACTCTTCTGAGCCTGCAGTTTTTATTTGACGATTCACAAACTTCTCCATCTTTACATTGTTTTTTTTATGATTTCTTCTTTTAGATTTAGTTCCCTTTTTTAAGTATATATATATTTTTTTTACATTAATTCATCTTTCCTTTTTGATGATCTTGCCTGCATATTAAGTACTTTCAGATGTCTTACTTGATAAATACAAAATTAATGATGGAAAATCTCACGTAAAAAGATTTTTTTAATAGTATAATTTTCGCCTGCGTGTCACAGGCGAAAATTATACTATTAAAAAAATATTTTTATGTGAGATTTTCCATCATTAATTTTGTATTTATATGTCTACTCACTGTATTCCCTTTCTAAGAGTCTTACTTGATTTTCTGTTTCTTGTCTGGTTTCTCCTTGTATAACAGTTTCATTTGTTTGCATTTCGTCGTGTATCTGTTCAGTTGTTATACTAAGTTCATTATTGGTAATTTTAATGAATGTTGTTCCATCCATATTTGACTGGGAAGTAGCTTCTGCAGTAATGTAATTTTGGGGCTAATTTCTGACTGATTTTGTTGTGCGCGTTTTGTGATTTTATCGAGTATAGTTTGTTTGAAAGTACCATCTTTCCGAGACTGAATTGGAAGATCTGGAACTCTTTTTGATGCTTATCTAATATATATGCTGTACTACTGGTGTTCCCATTCTTCTGGCAAAAGTTCTGAAAGGACATGGTAACAATGTTCAGAACTTCTGCATTTCTGACAGGGTTTGATACACTAATTACCAATATGTCCGATCTCCATACCGTTGAAACATTTAGCTTTGGGGCAGTTGCCAATCCCAAGTGATCGTATGAACCACAACACAGGCAATGCCTCTTTACCCCAGGATAGTTCACCATAACTTGAGTTGTTACCAGTGTTGACAAAATTTGGTACGGGCATCTTCATATCAATTGTGAAGGTGACCTCATCAAAAAACCGGTTTGGATCTTCGCCTGATATACCCATTTGTATGATGCCATTTCAAGAATATCTGGATAAAAATTTCATTACTGGTCTCTGTATACAGGAAAACCTCACCTAACATGACTAATTAATCCATCAATTAATGCTTGCTAAGCGAATACAATAAACAATAGGAATAATTATAATTCATCCATCAGTAAGCATAAACTTGAAAAAAAAATTATAAGCTATATTAGAGGATAAAATCATCAAAGTTAATAAAAATTAATTGCTTAAATTTTTGTGTCTAAACAATTTGATTGAGCTACTTTTTTACAAAAAAAAAAAAAAGTAAAGATGATTTAATAGTGCTCGACTTTTTTACCTTGTCATGCAATTTGCGATAGCCTTCGATTGCTTTATTAGGATTTTGGCAGACTTCAAAACTTCATTCCATATCAGAATCAGCATCAAACAAAATTTCCTCAGCATGCTCGTTGTGATTGAAAACTAGCTCAAGTTCTTTTACAGTTAGTTTCCTAGTCGTCATTCTCTTCTTGTTTGCACTCCTCATCATATTCTTATTCATATGCACACCCTTCTTCTAGTTGGAGGAGATCATTCTCACTTAACTGTTCTGAATGGGAAATTACTTTTCTTCTCTTTTTTATTACTGCCACTTTCTTTATCACTCTTTCTCTTTTCCTTATCAGGGATTGAATATAATAATGCCTTATAGGTACCTAAATTAAAGCAAAATGAAGGGAAAATGATTGAGCATGAGAAGAGTTTACTTGTGCTCTTGCATATGATAGCTTTGATTCAACTGCTGAGTGTCGCCATCCACTGCCTGCAGCACTTCCACTGCCCACTGGCTGCTACATTGACAAGTGCTGCTGCTCGCTGCAGATTGGAGAAAAAAAATTTTGCATAACATAAAAAAATCATGTTGACTATTAATCACTCGCTTAAAGCAGGAAATAGTATCATTTCACTCAGTCGTGCTAATTGATTATTGCACATATCGAATTCATGTTAAGGGAGGTTTCCCTGTATTCCATTGAAAAGATCTCAAATTTTACTGTGTTAACCTGGCTTCCCACAATTACAGGAATTACTGTGCTACCTTCGAATGTCAAACCCCGTTTGTCCCTTGTTTCCACATCTTTAACTACAATTAAATATTCACCTCTGCCGTATATCATGAAAGAATAAATCTTGCTACTCCTATCTCTTTTAAAATTTTAATTGCCTGTCTCGCTTCTTCACACCCTGTTGTTTCAATTTTTAGAGTTTGCACCCTTGGAGGAATTGGTACCGTTATCTCAGTGGGGAAAATACCAACACCTCTGCATTTGATTATAAGAGAAACCTTTCAGTCATAAGACTGAAAATTAAATAATCCCAAGATATAGAAACAATTCTACCCCACCAGCAAATGTTGTATTTGAGCTACTATAAAATGGCAGCTGTGATACAGCCAAAAGTAATCCCATAATACAGATATCAACATGTACTACTAGCAGTCTTAATATTTACTTTAAAAAATCCACCACTAGCACTAGTAAAATAAAATTAAAATATAAAAATGGAGAGAGAGGGTGCAAAGGAGAGTGTTAAAAATTATATCAGGATTGTGGAATACTGATTATGAAGACAGATTGAGAATTTGTAGACTGCAAACACTAGCAAACAGAAGAAAGAGAGGGTGATATGATTGAGACTTACAAACTTCTGAAAGGGCCATGCAGGATTTCAGTGATGAAAGTTTTCATTTTATGGTGGGTGGGGAAAGGAAGCAAGGGCCTCCATGGAAGTCAAGAATGAATACTGTGAAGAAGAAGAGTAGGGCTAGATTTTTCTCTCATAGAGTAGTGCTTGATTGGAATGGACTGCCATTGGATGTTGTGTGTGCAAGCAGTGTGAATGAATTTAAGAACAGGTATGATAGCTGGTGCATGTAGTATGTGGCCTCCCTCAATTAGTCCCTGACTCCATGGAGTCTCTCTTAATAATAATAATAATAATAACAACAATGTAAAGAAAACCAATGTACTTATCTTGCTGAAATCTGATTTAAAATTTTAAATAATTTTAAATATTTAAATCTGAGGTGTCATCAGTGGGAGCCAGACCTGTAAGAGAGACCAAAGTTGAAGTAATGCAGAAGTCATATATTATTCATGAACATTCCTTTTTCCCGCTTTTTCACTTCCATAAAAGTCGAAACCAGTCTTGGTAGTGACTTTCCCATAATGCAAATTAATATATATATATCCCAAAGAACTTGTAAAGAATTTGTGTACAGAGGGATCTGTACACAAATAGCCTACTCGTCAGTGGCATCACATGCCCATTTAGGTTGGGTGTACTGTCATGTGGCTTATGCAACCTGTGCTACAAAATTTACATCAATTTGACTATACGATTGCATTTGTATCGATGTCCGAAAGTTTTAAGTGTGCATAGCACATCAGTGCTTTTCTTAATTGATCCAGTGCAGTTAACTATAGGATAACTTTGAATACTTTAATTTATCAATTAATATAATTTTAAATATGGAAAGCATAAAGGTCAAACAATATAGCTATTGCTTCACATGTGCCGCTTATGTGAGAAGCACAAAGGGCTTATGCTTCGTGATGAGATTAGATTATCAATGCCAAATACTAGAGGGAGACATGGATAATTTATATTTTGTTGTGATTTTTAAATACAACCATATAATGCACACAGAAATTTGAAAAAGTAATCGCTTGGGAAATTATTATTTTTCCAGATTGGACCAAAGAAAGGCTGAAATAACTCATTTTACTTGCTTATTTATACACAGGTAACCAACTTCCTTTGACCATAATCATATAATCCGCAAAAGCTCTGGCAGAAGATGGGACATTCAGTACATCATCAACACTGTTTCTCATTGTAAATATGGACAAAAAAGTTATTTATAGAAAATTATAAATATGTATTAAAAACTTATCTATATTGGTGTCATAAACTCGTCAGTTCACACTTCATGCAAGTAGAACAGAAGAAACTCTATAAACAACAACAATTCATGACAGATGACAACATTCAATTGGATTGCTTCACAAAATAACAAGTCACAGCCACTGGTGACTTCTGGATGCTATTGTCTCAGCACACACTCAGCCTCTCCTTTTGGGCAGTTTAAAACCACTGGAATGCTAAGAATTTGACCAGCTGCACCATCTGTAAGTGTTTAAAGGGCTCAGTGGTGTCCGTATTTGTGGCCACACACACCCGAGCTATTAACACAAATGTGATATAGTGTTTACGCATCAAAATGTCTCCTTTTCATGAAACATTAGTATATTGTTCATTATAGGCAGCGTAAACTTAGGGAGTATTTAACAGGAATAAATGTGAAAATATAATATTGATATTCCTATTCTGTGGATGTGCACTGCACACATAGCACACCCTGAATGTATGCTTCTGATATTCATGAAGACATATCTTGAGCAATATTTTGTTTCTTTATGCTAAATAAGGAATTAAAACTGGAATATAATTTGTTAGTTAGTATAAGCCCATCTTCCTTTTCATGAGTTAAAGATGTCAAGAAATTATATTCTTGGTTTAATCTTTTGTTGGAGTGTATGCAAACATAGCTTGTGTGTGTGTGTGAAGGAACTTCATGACTGGGCTACTTGTACATAGGGGCTAATGACTTCCCATAATTCAAAGCATACAGCCACTTTTAGATGTGTATAATGCTATGCATTGTGGGAAGGGCTGCTACCCAGACCAGTTTTGACGTTTATTGAGGTCTCATCAGTGGAAGCTAGAAGAGATACCAAGGTTGAAATAATGTAGAAATCATATTTGCAGCTCCGGCTTATGATTTGGATAGACTGGCAGTCTGAGCAAATGAGAATGGATGTCAGTTTAATGTGATGACAAAGTGAAGGTTATACATTTTGGGCTGAAAAGATTACCAGCTATATAAAATTGGTGGAACTGTACTCCAGGAAATTAACAAAACCAGAGATTTGGGAGTGTTAGTGGATAGGGAGTTAAAGTTTAGGGGACCACATAGCAAAAGTGGCTAAAATAGCTCATCAGATTACTTGGTTACTGAAGAATACTTTTACGAGCAGAGACAAGCAGGTTATTGTTCCTCTTTATCAAGCATTGATAAGACTCCATCTTGACTACTGACACAGATCTGGGTACCATGGTTTCTTGGGTGTTGAGGAGGAGGTGGAGAGGATCTAGATGCGAGTGACCAAGATGGTAGCATGTCTATGGATTGAATCTTATGAGAACAGAGGAAATTTTTCAGAATAGGTCTGGTGGGAGAACTAGGGGGCTATCCATGGAAACTGAGTAAGAGTGTAGTTAGTAAAGGTGTTCGAATAAGGTTTTTTTGCTTGGAGAGTGGTGAATAAGTGGAATAGGTGGCCAGAGTTTGTTGTGGGTGCCATGACTGTGATTGAGTTCAAAACAAAGTGTGCAAATTTTGGATAGTGCCTGACATGATGTTTAGGGTCTCTCTCGATGAGAGTAAGGATTTCTTGGAGTAGCCTGTAATATTAATAATATATTTTCCATATACAAGTTGTAGAAAGGTATTGTAGCTTATTATCAAATCCTCTTGATTAGAGATAGATGTTGAAAGTTATTTCACTTGGTTAAACTATAATTTAAAGATGCCAAGAAATTATATTCTTGTTATAATCACTTTATCCAAGTGTAAGCAAACAAAGTTTGCTTACACTTGGATAAAGTGATTTGCATGTGAAGTTTTTTGCATGTGAAGTTCTTTCACTTGGATAAAGTGATTTGCATGTGAAGTTTCTTCACTACTGGGCTACTTGTATATAGTGACTAATTTCTTCACATCACTTGCCTTAGTGCCCAATAATGCAAAGTACACCAAGTGAAAAAACTTTCAACATCTATCTCTAATTTGGAGTATTTTGATAATAAGGTGATACATTTTGACCACTTGTATGTAGTTAATATTTGACTTCTGCATTACTTTAACCTTGGTATCTCTTATGGGCCTGGCTCCAACTGATGAGACCTCAATAAAAGTCTAAACTGGGCTGGTAGTGACCCTTTCCATAATACTTTGCATTATGGTATACAAAAGCAAGTGATATCAAGTCGATTAGACTCTATATACAAGTAGCCCAGTAGTGAAGAAATTTCACACGCAAACATTGTTTGCTAACACTTGGATAATGGATTAAACAAAGAATATGATTTCTTGGCATCTTTAAAATTGTTTAACCAGGTGAAAATCTTTCAATAGGCCAAACCTATAGGTAACACATTAGTATTCTTCCAGATCATATAGTGAATAATCTTAATGTCATTATTCATCAGGTGTGCCTAAAGAGTGGCCATGGAGTATGAGTGTTAAGTACTGCCAAAGCCATGTTTGCAGAGAATTTGGGTGAAATTTTCGACGTGTGTGACGTAGTAAAGAATCCACAGTATATTCAAAGTCCCGACCAGTTTCAACTTGTTTGCCCACCATACTGGACTTCACTTGTATATGTGAGTGGTCTGAAAAGTTCTAGGGACTGAACTATAAATAGCAACACTATCGGCAAGATTATTTTTTCTAAGTTGGTACATCTGTCATAAGCATCCATGTGAAATTGCAAGTCATTCTTTCAAGTAGTTTTTTTTTATACAGCTGTCAGAAGCCAAAGTGTTGTCTGTATCCCTTGAAATGGATAAAATTGAGTATCGTGCAGTTATAAAGTTCTTTGTAAAAGAAGGTTTAGCGGCAAAAGAAATTCATTCGGAGTTCATAAAAGTTTATGTGCACTCTTCTCCTTTGTTTTCGACAATTCAGAAATGGGCTGCTGAGTTTGAACGCAGCCGTACCAGTCTTGAAGATGATCCATGTGAAAGACGTCCAAAAAGTGTAACAACACCAGAAATCATTGATCATGGCACAATATGGTATTGGATGACCGGCGAGTTAAAGTGCATGAAATTGCTGAGACTATAGGTATTTCAAAAGAACATGTAGGATACATTTTGCATGAAGAATTGCAAATAAAGAAACTTTGTGCAAGATGGGTGCCATGCAGATCAAAATGCACTCGCATAAAAATCTCTGAACAGTGCTTGGATGAGACTTGGATTCACCATTACACACCAGAATCCAAACAGCAGTCAAAACAGTGGACAGAAGGTGGAAAAGACACGGTTTGCAGAAGAAAAAAATCATCTTTCATCAGGAATGCACCTTCCCACAAAGGTGTTTTGGCAATGTGAAAATTAAGGGATCTGCACTATGAATTGTTGGAGCATCCATCCTATTCCCTAGATGTGGCTCCATCTGACTTCTATCTCTTCCCAAAACTAAAACTCTTCCTTGCTGGTCAACATTTTTCTTTGAATCAAGAGGTGATTGCAGCTATAGAGGAGTATTTTGCAGATATTACTGAGAACTACTACAGGGATGGGATAATGGTGCTGATGCATCACTGGAATAATTGCATTAGTCTTAAGGGAGATTATGTTTAAAAAAATAAAAATAATTTTGAAATTTGAAATTTGTTTTTTCATTGTTAGGCTGAGAACTTTTCAAACCACCCGCGGATATGTCCATAATTACATGGATTCAAATTCTTTTGAAGTTAATATAACTTTTGGATATTATAGAAATAATATGGATACAAAGCATATATTTTTGATATACACTGCTTGGAAAGAAGTTACCAGACACCACAGTGTTAGGAACTCACAGCCATTGTATCCAGCTTGATGAGATGTAGGATCTCCTTTCACTGCATTGACTGCAGTAATCCCAGTTTGTGGATACAAACATACGTAGTGATCAGTGGGGAGTTTGGGACAGACATCCCTTAACTTCACTCGATGCTCCAGTTCATCCCACAGATGTTTAGTAGGGTTGAAATTAGTACTCTGAGGAGGCAAATTAAATGTAGTGATGTTCATGTCCACAACCCATGCATTTACATCAGCAGCCTTATGACACGGTGCATTGTCTTGCTGAAAGAGACAATGGTCATGTCTGTAGAAACATAGGAAATATTGTATTGTTCAGAATGTTCAGATAACTTTTGGAGGTCGGTGTTTGTGGCACCACAAACAGAGTTCCAAGGCAAAACCAGGAAAAACAGTGTCAAATCATTACACGACAACCTCTGAATTTCATGGTTTGGATTATGCACTCTGGTAAGAGACATTCACCAACATCTGCAACACGGCTTTCCAAGTTTTCATGTCCCACCATACACACTCTTTGCACTAAAAATGATGCTGCATATTGATTTGAGTAATGTGGGGCTTGCATATTGCATTCCTATTTGGGAAACCCGTGTTGTGAGCCTCAACTCTGAATATTTTTGTTCAGATTTGTGTTCCGGTCAATGTTCGGAACTCTACATTCAATGGGTAGGCTGACAAATAGCGATTTTTACATATTTTCCTTCATAACACCCTACAGTCATGTTCAGCGAGTGTGTTCGGTTGTCCACCATGGGTAGCACTTGCAGTTTGCTCCTGTTCTTCCATCTCAGGGTATCACTGTTTGTTGACCTAGGATTGCCCAATTTGTCGAACAGACAGACCTGCAAAATGGCATCTTATCACAAGCCTCTTTCAAACTCAATCATTTCCCTTCTTGCAGCCATTTCACCCAGGTACAGTTGAATTGACTTGGGAGCCTCACACTCCTCCAATTTATACTCGCTACAAACACATGACTCATTACATGCCACAATGCACCTTGCCCATGGAGGTGTCTGTTGACTTCTTTCCGAGTAGTCTATTTTATCTGTTTGGCCATTTGGGTGATTAAATAGTAATGAAAATTCCAGCAAAGAGAAATAATTGACTTGCAGAAAAAAGAAACTTCCCAAACCCTTCCATATTTACTTCGCAAATGTATATGCATTTGGCCTTAACCCAGCTTGTTCTTCTGCAAGTTTTTCTTCCACAATTTTTTAATTATCACATTCAGCTTTATTTCCTTTCTTATAGATGAGAACTATAAGAGCTCTACTCCAATCTTCTCTAATTTGACCTTCTGATCAGGCTTTCTGAATTATTCAAGCCACTGCAAAACTTTGATAACTCCACATTTGAACATTTCTGGTTAAATATCATCTACTCCAGTTGCCTTTCCACATTTCAAGTTTTTGATGTTTTTTTTTTTTTTTTTAACCTCAACTATTGATTATATTCCTGTTTGCATGCCTCCTGAAACTTTTCTACTACTATTCTCTCAGTCCTTGTTCATTTAACAAACATTCAAAGTAATTACTCCTGACAACTAAGATATCCTTATCTATAATTTTCATGTGACCTTTATCATCTCTGATTCCTTTTACAGATTAAATTTGGTAGATCTGGAAAAGCCATATTACAAGGTGCCTAACCGAAAACCTTTTCAAAACACTAAAATTATATGGAATAAATGGAATATTATACAAAGTAATACGTTATGTCTATTTGTATTGTGAGTCAGCAGTTGGAATTGAAGGAAATGCAGGAAGATGCTTTGATGTCAAATCAGGAGTAAGACAAGGATGCACATCATCTCTACTCATATTCATCATCTATATGGATTGCATTATGGAAGAAAGTCACATTAGACCTAATATTAAAATTGGAGATATCAAACTTATCTCTTTGCTTTATGCAGATGTTGTTGTACTTTATGATACACACACACACACACACACGTGCATTACAGCTGTAACAAATTTGGCATCAAAATCTGCAATAAAAAGACAAAAACTGTGAAAATATGCAGTTACATGGAAAACTCCAGGTGCTTTCTCACTGGAGACCTAGAGCAAGTAAAATATTTCAACTAATTTAGGCACAGTTTTTAGTGAAGATGACAAATTAAATTTGGAAATAGATAATACAATAAGCAAAGCTGGCATGGTGGGGAGCCAGTTGAATAAATTATGTGGAATAAGAGAGAAATTAGCCAAAACACTAAACTAGCAGTATACTATACAGTTTTCAAACCAGTTTTAAGTAATTGATCTGAGAGCTGTGTTACAAATAAAGCACTTGATCAACAACTAGTAACCACAGATATGAACATTTTGATAAATATTAGAGGAGTGAACTGATGGCATCAATTGCAGAATCATATTAAAAATGAAGATATTAGAAAGGAATTTGAGATAATCTAAGGGTGCGACCACTTAAGCAGAATGGAGAAAAAACAGTTAGCAAAGCAGGGTTTGATGCCATAATGGCAGGAAACAGGCCCAGAGGAAAACCAATGTCTAGGTAGATTGATTCAGGAAAGTGCATTAGAGGCAAGAAATGTTAAATGTGATGATAGTCGAGTGCTGACAGGTAATAGACTAATTTTTAGGAAAATTGTTGATAGGAGATTAATAATAATGTATACTTAATCATGTAGTGTTATTATTATTATTATTATTATTACATGACACCTCCAAGAAGTCCAATGACTCATCGAGGGAGGGCACCTACTCTAGAGCCTGAATACCCCTTAAGGGTACATATCAGAAAATTGCTGATGATAATGATGATATATATTGATTTAATTCTGTCTATCCTCAAAAATATTGATTTCCATTTTTCATCTGCAAAACTGCACCTACTTTTCCTAACATAAAATCAAATTTAAGCTCCTTCAATCATATTCATGTCAGTAATGCCATGAATATGATGAACATGCCAGTTTCACATCTTTTGATTCTTTTTATCACAAAGGTTTCAACTATGCTATCCCAGAAGGTATAGATGCCAAGGCATTTACTGTTACCTGCTATCTCACACAAATTGTTTATGTGCTAGGTAACCTAATAACCACCTCCTGATCTCCCCTGAGGGAGAAGGAGTTCAAGCACTCTTGATCCCTTCCTCACTCATGACCATAGAAATTTCAGACCACGGTTCAACCTTTTTTGATTCTCCCATCCAGAAATAAACACACACACACACACACACACACACATTTATGTTGACTGACAATATAAGAATGCTTAGTGGTACAAGCTTTGTAGTTTTATGTTTTGTTTCCTTAGTTGGATTATTTCAGTCATCTGATCCAATATTTGCACTGAACACATGTCCCTGTTCTCCAGAAAGTATTCCAAGACATGCACTAGAGAAGAACAAAACATATTGCAGTTGGCTTTCATCTTCTAATGTGCAAAATAGTTTCATGCATATTAACAGCATGTCAAAAACTGATTTTGAAATAGACTAAAATGAACACTTGCAACAGGTTTAAATGGCATTTTTGCTTTCTATTTCATTACCAAGCAATCGACTTTTGTCGATTTTTGTCTGACACGAATTTTGTCTGACTTCTACATCTAATTCACTCAGATAGTTCTGTGGCTTTGTTATTCAGGAAAAAGCTGATCTCCTTGTTTTTTATATTTCTTCAATTCTTGCATGTTTGATTTTTGTAAATATTATTTTTTTTCATTTATATATATTGCAAATCCCATTTGATATGCCAGAAAAGATTTGATGAATCTTGTTCTCCAGCATTGGTTTCTGTACTGTGTTTCCTTTTATATTCTTTCCCATTCCACTTGATATCTGTCTTACAACTTTGAAATTAACCCAATTCAACCCATTCCTAATAAGGGTAGTGAATCTTTACCATCAAGTTCCCAACCAGTTTCGTTCTTCTTTCTGAAGTAATGGAAAAAATATTAATAATTGATTCTGTATACTCTGAAACCTTTCAATTAATTAATAAACAATCACTAGTAAGGATTCTCTCACTTTCTGTGAACATGAAATCCTCTTATAATGCCTGCCTTTTAAAAAATTATTATTATATGAATCCTCCAGGGAGTCCAAAGACTCATAGAGGGAGGGCACCTACTTTACACCTCTCTGTCTCCACCACTCACTTCACCCACTACACCAATGCCATCTACCGCCCACCACCATTAGTATTTTCACAGACCATCACAAATACCCATGCCCACGGCAGGATTCGAACCCGCAGCCTTTCCGCTAGAGAGTGGATACGCTAACCACTCAGCCAACCAGGCCAGCATGATGACATGGATAAGTTTGTGGAAATCTCAAGTAGTTGTTCTTGGTATCTTTTGAAGTATTTGATTGTGTTTGACACAAAGTCCTATTAAGTAATCTCCCATCATATAGTGTGTTCTCTGAAACTGAATTGCCAGCTTTCTCCCTGGTCAGACATTATTTATATTATAGATGGCCACTAAAGAATGTCACTGAACTTGAAAACAATATGCAATTGTGCTGCTAATGTTGGGATTCCACAGGGCTCTTTCTTACAACTATTCTGTATTTCCTTTTTGTTGCCCTTCTTCAGTGGATCAAATCCAATTCACAGTTTTATTGATGGCAGGATACACTCCTCTTCCTTTTTTGGGCCAATCTTGAATCACTCAATTCAGCAAAACCTCCAGAATTTTGACTTTTTCAACTTTAAATTCTGCTCTGTAAACCCTCTTTCAATGGGATTTTAGTAACCTTATTGATTTCAATTCTAGTGAGCTCAATCATATTTTATTTCTTTCAAAAAAAGACCCTTTTTTTTTCCTTCCAATCTTACTTTTGGCAATATGAAAATTCCTGGAAAAATTAGATTCCTTTCGAATAACTTTAACCATAAATCTTAATAAATATTAATAACTTTACCTATAACTGTTAATTGCAATAGGGAGTCACAAATCCACCTAAACATTAAATGCTGTTTTCAGATTTCAGGTGGTGCTCTTGTTCTTAAAATCTGATCACTGACATTCAGTTCCTGCTTTGGATTTTAATTATTTCAATGTTTGCTGTATATATCAGAATTAGTATTGGAAATATCTCTACCATTGTCTTAAATCTCTTAAACATGTACTGCAGCTGTACAGTACTCGACAGTTCAATTCCAAACACAGAAAATTTTTTTTCTTCTTTATTTATTCCTTCTGTTGTTGTTGTCTTATCTTCCATCTTATGTATTTCCTAGAGTATATACAGTCTGCAGATCTTTAAATCTAATGGTAACATATATCACTTATTTTCTTACTTCAACCTTCTGCCAATCCATCCACAGTTCTGTAGTTTAAATTAGTTTTCATCTATTGGGTTACTGTTGTTGGATTGTCCTGCCATAGTAGTAATAGTACATCCTGTCTTTTGATCCACCATCTTGTTTTAACGTTGTTCTTATTAAAGTTAATTAATTGTATGTTGATTACTAAGCCAAATATAGGGAAATTTCTATTATACTGCACCACCCTAAATTCAGATTAGTCTATGCAAAATAGTGGAATCAAATATTAATTAACTTTAGCAGTCTAATTTTTTTATATAGATTTTAACACCGAGTTTAACATCAACATTTAAGGTTCCCGCTAGGTCCAGTAATTTTATGAACGGTGCAGTGAAAAAGAATCAGGCTAACAATCAGGCAAACAAACAAAACAAAAAATTGAAATCAATAAAACAAAACATTTAATGCAGGGTTATTAATATAAACATAAGCATACTTTGGATACAAGATAATGCAAAAATAACTCTGTTCAACAACTCATAACATTCACTCAACTCTTGGTATTAAACATTGAGTCTTCAAAATCTGATTTCTCCCTAACAGACAAAGATAGTTCTAAAGTTCAATATCACTGAAATTCACAGCAAATATTTTAACAATTGTATTCTCTAATTATCCTTTAGTCAGAAATCACATAGTTCAGTCAAGAGGTAGTTATCACTTTAAGTGGGGAAGACTATTAATCTTCTAGCTTCGGTTAATTTCAGCATAAGCACCACAGTTAATGTTAGGATTTAACAGGAGGAGTTAATTCTTATAACTTCACTCTAAAATGCTATAAAGTACAACTGTTCTTACCAGAATAAATCCTTGCACATATTATTTATTGAGGCACACTTAAAACTTTAGTTAACTATCACACTGGAGCTACACATTTCAAAAGTAATCTTTTTTAAAATAATTTAATCATTAATCTGAGCACATTACAAATGCAGACACACTTGCACTAGAAAATTCACTTATTCCTCATATACTACTTTGCAATAGAATCAGCTTTCCACTAATCTTCCTTGGAAGCTCTGGAATTCAGCATTAACTTCAGAATTCCATATCTATATTCTGAGTAGTTCATTTATATCTTGATCCTTCATAATCTAACGACAGCACTTAATTCTTATTACTACAACATCTTACTTAACTCTGTGCTGCTAATAAACAATTTCCTCATCTCTATTGTGCTGTTCTGAGTGCTGTTACTGTGTGCTGAGTGTACTAACTGCACTCAGTCCCTAGTTCCCCAGTTCTAGTGCTGACTGCTCTCTGACTCCTGACTACTCGACTCTCCGACTCCTTTGTTTACTCTGGCTTTCCGTTTATATACCTTCACTCCTTTTTCCCGCTAAAACTTGTTCTCACTGTCTAGCTTATATCAATTCCATCTCACGTCCCAAACTCGCGCGCTACCATGCTCGTGCTTTCTACTTTTAACTCTGTCTCCATGACAACAATTAGAGTAGTACATAAGCATTACATAACATTTTACCTTTACATACAGAAATAAAATAAAATGATATTTTTCAATTCAAATAATATACAATTAAATAAGATGAACACAAATTTTTCTACTATTAATATAGGAATAAATAAAATAATCTGGACGTTATTTTTATACAGAGTTCTTTCCAATATTTATACATATCTTAGATTAAATAATTAAAAAAAAAACTAAAAGGTATTATATGAATCATAGTTTATAACAAGAGATTTACATTAAATAATATCTACAAATGTAGCCTTGTGATATGGTGGATTATGTTGTATTCTGAAGGGAGTATTAATAATTTTAATTTTTCTTCATTCAGAATCCAACACTATATGTATGTATGTGTATATATATATGTGTGTGTATTCCTGAGCTTCTACTCGGTTGTTATGGTACATTTTAAAAATAGATATTTAATGACTTTAAACCGAGATAAAATATTAAGTTTTAATTTTATCTCGGTTTAAAGTCATTAAATATCTATTTTAATATATATATATATATATATATATTTGGAAAACTGGGACAACAAACCTTATATTTTATAAATACATATTAAAAGGATAAAAATGGATTATAAAACATATGACAGTTTTCTGTTAAGAAAACTGTCAGATAACAAGAAAGGAAGATTATCTCTCTTGATATGTGAAGGACACCCAGTTCTCAGTGCCTTGTCAGGTGCACAAAAGAGTTCATGTTATGTTTGCCATTTCTGAGGAGAGCACCATTTGGATTCCATTCTACACTTCATTAAATAGTGTCTTCTTTGTGGTTGGATATTCAAGCAACAGTTCAGTTCTGTAACTTCCTACATAAGTTTTGTATAAGGTATTGCTTGGACTGACTGATATGATTTCCTCTTATGTCATTTACAACTTTTAAAGTTGTTACGGAGCAGCAGTGAAGAGGATGTTACATATTCTGTGTGTTTCTTGTCTGTACAGTGTAGATGCCAGTAATGTTCATGCCTTCTTCACTAAAAAACACACATACTAACCATAGTAATAAGTTTTAATACATAAATATTTCATCTCAAGTATTTTGGGACATCCTCAGTACAGTAATTCAAACAATACTAGGAATAACATAAAGTCAGACCAAATTTAAACCGCAATGACGTTCTTACTATTCCTGAAGTATGGGAAATTGTCATACAAAATTGTAAAATAATCTCTTTATATATGTTTTTTTATTTTTATTTTTTTTTGTTCAGCTATCTTTTAATTTACTTCTAGAACACGTTATTGCATGCATATTGAGATTCCATTGTAATTATGCACCCTAACTGTATCTTATTCTTAATATTGTTTGAATTACTGTACTGAGGATGTCCCAAGATATTTGGGATGAAATATTTACATATTAAAACTTATCACTATGGTTAGTATGTGTGTTTTTTAGTGATGAATTCACCACAGATTTCATTGTATAAAAGCGTTCATGGCTTCATGTTTAGTCACAAGTGCTAGAGGAAGTGTCAGTGGTATATATTGTGCAATTGTTTGCAGCACAAGTCAGAAATGTGTGCTCCAAGTACTTGGAGTATTGCAGGAGACACGGATAAGTTTAAGATAAAAATAAGTTTATTAGCTTCTTTTTGATGCATTGTCTACATTCCACCTTATTCCAAATCCATTCTGTTGCATTCATAGGAAATTACAGGATAGAGCATTTATGGACTCAACAAACCCTATAACCTTCATTAATGGTATAATTATTGTGTATACGGTTTGTTGACCCCATCTGTCAGCTTTTCGTGCATACCAGATTATTTCCTGACTATTTTGTCATCTTCTGTCTTTTCATATTGTTCACTGCTATGGACATTGGAAAGTTCACAGTTTATTAATATCCACAAGCAAACTGTGTGAACTTCCCAATGTCTATAGCAGTCAACAACACATGCTGATACAGGTATACATATGTTTCCATCAAAATTTTATAGCAGTGTATTCTTTTTGAAACATTTAGCTCACATCACTTGCCACTTGTAGAAGGATATTTGAAGGTATTTAAGAATATGCTTCGTGTATGTATATTTAGTAGAATGGAACAGAAGTATTTTATTTAGTAAATTTATATTTTTAGCTCGCCATCGAAGATTCCAGTTAGTAATAATTCACCTAAAAAATTTGTTGGAGATAATGTAAATATTAATTTGACCAAAGTTGGTGCAGCATATACTCCTGTCAGAACATATGAAGCTTCATCAAGGCCATCCACTTTACCAGTAACTACAACTAGTAATAAAAGTGCTCCAGTTACAACTACAGTTATGTCCTACCATCATTCAGAACCTATTCCTGTGCCATCTCAAAAGGAAGCATATGAGCAAATTCAGCGAAGCTTACAAGATTCCCCTTCATCATCACCTCGATCCATTGTGGGAGGAAGCCAGACAGTATCTCCTCCTCTATCATTATCTCCATTAACATCAAAGGTTAATATATTTTATTGATAACTTATTATTAAATTGATTTTAAATATAGTACGAAGTACTTCAAAATGTAGTGGAGTTAAGTTTAAAGTTTAAGTTTAAAATTAGCCAGATCAAATTCCTTTACAGCCATTTAAGTTTGAAGCAAATTTCTAATTTGCAAATACAAAAGTTTCAATTGGGTTTCATACTACCTTGGCTTAATTTTACATCTAATCTTAAGAGTTGATAATGAATAGGGAAAGAATAAATAGCCTTTCCCTAAAGAGAAATCATGGGAGTATGATAAGGATCTGCACGTAGATTTTGTACACAGTCTTGCCATAAATGCTGTTACAACTTCTGTCCCCCCCTATGCTGCCCACAGAATTCTATGAAACTGGGTTTTTGCACAGCCAACATTTGCATGATTATCAGTAGAGAGAGAGACTTGTCTAGTTGTACAGGTTAACATGCAGTGGGGAGAATTTGAGAACTGTGTAGTTGTAATAGCACTTCACAAGGTTGGAATGCAGCCACCTGTTATTTTAACACTCAGGATCAGTAGAATGTTTGTGTATCAGACTATTAACTGTTATTAAAATACAGAAGACATATCTTATCGCCAATGAACAGGTCAACCATGCTTTGTTAGGATACAGTAACTTGTGAGGGCTGTGAAGACATGCCTCTGCCGTAAGCCTGTGAGAATGCAGAAAGTGATGTTGTGCAAGAAAGAGATGAACATTTTGCAGAGAATAATGATCATATGGACTAACTGATGATCTGAGGCGAGAACCTATAGTTGTTCTACTGGACACTTCCTAACACCACAACTTATGCGGCAGAGGGTGATAAAATCAAAGGCACTTCTCCAGCAGTATGCAAACAACAGGCACAAAGATATTCTCTTCACAGAGGAGAAGATTTAAGAATTCTTACATTCTTCTTTAAGATTTAAGATTCACCATTTAAGAATCAAAACTGCCAAAATGTATTGGGTATATACCTCTGATGGGTGCACAGCATGTGCCATAGCAGCCAAGATTGAGATGGTCATCATCCAGCATCATGGATGGTTTTGCCAGGATGACTTAATAGAGGGTATGCAAGTTGTATTTCTTTGAGAAAAGGGTTTTGACCCTTTTCTAAAAACCCCACCTCGCAGTGTATTAAACACCTTGCTGGAACCTGTGGTATGGCCCTGAACAATGCCTTGTTTCATGGTGGGCAGCGGACCCTCCAACAGGACTCCAGTACTGCACACAAGGCAAGGATTCCCACAAGAGTGATTGTAGGCAATGTGCCCAACCACATATCACCATCTGATTGGCATCAGAAGTCCCGATCTGAATCCATTGGACTTCAAATTGTGATCAGAGCTTGAGAGAGAGTAGGCAGCAAGAAGCGATACTCCAGCATCACCAACCTAAAGGTGGATATGAAATAAGTGGTGCCAGCATTTCCATTAGATGTTGTGCATGCTGCCATTAATATGTGGCCTCAATAGACTTTGGGCATGCGTGAAGGCAAAAGGGGGACATCAAATTGAGTGCTACTATATGCACATACGTGGGGTTTGTACGTACTGAAAGCTATAAAGGATTTACTCATAGATTAAAGGTTTGTGCATTATGTTAAGTTGTAACAGTATTTATGGCTAGACTAGGTAGATGTGGTAAATGAAACACTATACACAATTCATATATTTAAGTTGTAAGTCAGCAGTTAAAAGTGAAGGAAATACAGGAAGATTCGCTCACTACTTCAGCAGGCAAACTGTTTTGCTCACTCACTGCTCTCTAAGAGAAAAAGCTAGCATTCTCATAATATTCCTTTCACGCCATCTTTTTCTTATGCATCTTCTTCATTCAATTCCATTCTGGATGAAATTTTATGTATGTTTAGGATTTCTGTTAAGTTCATTGAGTCATTTCAATTTTGGTTTCACTTGGATTGTTTTATGCCAGAATTAAGAAAAACAAAATTATATCTAGAGTATAACTGTTATTATACAAGAACACCATTTTGAAATGCAAGGTGGTCTGTGATTTCTTTGTCAATTTAACCAGAATCCATCACTGATATGAAATAGGATCAACAGTATTCACAATTATTAAAAAATATATATGTATATTACAAATTTTAATTCTACTGTACAACTGCCTAATTTGTAAGGCAGAAGTTATTTCTCATTAACAGATAATATGGTAATTCATTAATGAAATATAAGGGGAATAAAAGGCATTAGCAGATTTATTTATTATGTATTTATTAATGGAATGTTCATGTGGTTGGCCAAGTGGTTACGAGCTCCGCAACCATATCCCTGGGAAAGGAGTGTCCTGCGTTCAATTCTTGTCGCTGATGTGAGAAGCCAAGGATCTTTCTCAGACATAGCCAAGTTAGCAGGTCTTGGGCGTGGACTGCAGGATTTTTCTCCCCAGTTTATTTGGGGGTTTTTTTTCCCCGCAAAGCAGGCAAACTGGTCTTAAGAACACAACACTTCGCAGACAATTACACGTGGTTGAGTGTGAGGGTAATGACCCCACTTCGTAATGAGTTATGAAACCCAAAAAATGGGAGGCCAAGGCCTTACATGTGGCTGTAGTGCCAAAGAAGAAGAAGATTTATTAATGAAATAAAGTTGCTTTCTTCTTTGATATTTATATCATCTTCTTAAATAATCAAGTAGTTGAAATATTGAGGAGCTCTAAGGAATATCAAAAGATTGTTAGATATTCAGGTTTGCTGTGATTGCCTGTATGGGCAATCAGAATAAAAAGAGCTAGCAGATTAAAAATGTGCTGATTTCAAACTTAGTCAGAAGAGAAATTAGAAATTATTTATTTATAGCATTTACCATGGAAAAGTTTGGAGTAATATATGCTGTTGCTTTCCACATTTCAAGGACATAGAAGCTCGGCACTTAGTTGACCAGTTTTTTTTCCTCTGGCAATTCATTGCATATTTCTGCACATGACTTTCTCTTTTCAGGTTCCTCCACCAATATCTGGGCATCATTATATCATATACTCTTTTCATTCTGTATATATATATACACACACATATACAGTCATCCCTCTACTGGGGTTCCGTTTCATCCGATAGGACATAAGTCAATACATTAAATCAACAATTATAGAGGTTAGGACAGGGGTTCCCAACCTTTTTGGTCCCTGTACCCCCCCCCCCCCCTTGGCTTTTAATAAATTATCTGGTACCCCTATTCATTATAATAAGAAATAAACTCTTAAGTTTACCATACAGATTCAAAGAATATAAGGAATAAACAATAATTAAGTTTTCATAAAAGCTTTATTCGGTAAATAAATCAATTACATTATCATAAAATTGTAAAATCTTTATTAAACTGCAGTAAAATCGACTAGTGAGACCCTTGATTCTGTTTCTTATCCACCAGCAGTTTTATTCTTGGTACAGTTTTTGAAGTAGATACCTGCATATCATGTTCCGGCTCCAGTTTGCTTCTTGTTTTGCACTTTATTGAAAACAGAACTGAGAATCCTGATTCACATAGATAAGTTGTTATAAATGGAATTATAGCCATGTATAAGCATGTTTGGTAATAACAGGATATGCTTCTCCAAGCGTACACCAAAAATTTTATAACTTAATTGATCGGAATTCAATTTGGAGTTTCTTGTTATTTCGAGATCAATTAGCTCGTTTTTCACTGGATCGTTGTCACTGATTTTTTCTAAATCAATATGAAAAGGGTTACGTATCCAGACTTCATTTGGTCATGAATTATTCTTGCAAGTGCCTCTTTCAAAGTTTTTAAATGCAATATAATGCTATCACGAACTTCCTGTTTTTGTTCATATGCCGTATCTGAAGTGATTTCATCAAGAAATTTGAAATTGGCAAAGTTACCTAACTCCACCCTTCTTTCCCAGAGAGTCAATTTTTCTTGAAACAATTGTATCTTTTCTTCAACCTCTGCGAGAATGACATTTGTACCTTGCAGTGAAATGTTCACAGAATTAAGAATTCCAAATACATCGGAAAGATAAGCCAAAGAAATCTCAAAGTTTGGATCTCTGAAATATGAAGCAAAAGCAGATTCTTTTTTGACTAAAAAAATTCAATTAAATTTCTAAGTTCGAAAACCCTTCCTAAAATATTTCCTCTGGATAACCATCGTACTTCTGTATGAAGCAGCAGTACGATATGATCTGCTCCAACCTCTTCGCACAAAGATTTAAACACATGGTGATTCAATGCTTTTGCTTTGATAAAATTCATGACTTGAACAACAACATCCAAAATGGCTTTCAAATTATGTGGAAGTGTTTTAGATGCTAAAGCATACCAGTGAAGGATGCAATGACTTGTAAAAATATTTGGGTTGATTTCCTTAACTAAAGCCGTGAAACCTGATTTTTTCCCCAACATAGCGGGAGAACCGTCAGTACAAATAGATTCTACTAATTCCCATGAAAGGCCATTTGAATCAAAAAATCATTCACCAAATTCATCAAGTCCACTGCCTTTGTTGTTTCTTTCAAGGGTTTACAAGAAAGAAATTCCTCTTTTATTTCATTCTGATGTATATATCTAGTAAAAACATGAAGCTGTGCACAGTTTAAACTAATTATTATTATTATTATTATTATTATTATTATTATTATTATTGTTCCGGGAAACTCCAAGGAGTCGACAGACTCATCGAGGGAGGCCCTAACATCATGTCAAGAACAACTATTCAACATTCACACAGTATCTATCATACCTTGCCTTGAACTCATTCACGGTCGTAGCACCCACAACAGACTCTGGAAGCTTATTCCACTCATTTACGACTCTCCAAGTAAAGAACCTAGCTCTAACACCCTTGTCAACCACACTCTTGCCCAGCTTCCATGCATGACCCCTAGTCCTCCCACCACCAGTCATATTTTCAAAAATATCTTCTGGATCAGTCTTATAAAAACCCTTCAGTAATTTGAATGTCTCAATCATATCACCCCTCCTTCACCTATCGTCCAATTTCTGCAACCCACAAATCTTTAACCTATTCTCATAAGGTTCATTCCACAGACCTGCTATCATCCTGGTCACTCGTCTCTGGACCTTCTCCACTTCCTCCACATCACGAAGAAACCCTGGTGCCCATAGCTGGGCACAGAAGTCCAGTGGGGTCTTATCAAGGCTCGATACAGAGGAACAACAACTTGTTCGTCTCTGCATGTTAAAGTATTTTTCAGAAGCCAAGTGATTTGGTGAGCTGTTTTAGTTACTTTTGCAATGTATCCCCTAAACTTCAACTCCCTATCCACCAACACTCCCAAATCCCTGGCCTCATCAATCTCCTGGAGTATGGTTCCACCAATGCGATGTACTGCTGCTATTCTTTTCACCCCAAAGTGCATAACCTTACACTTTGCCACATTAAATTGACATCCATTTTTTCATCCATAGCCCAGTCCTCCAAACTATCCAAATCATCCTGTAAAATTTTGACATCCTGTGCACTCACAATTGCTCTACCCAATTTTGCATCATCAGCAAACAAGTGAACACTTCCTCTCAGATCCTTTCCAATATCATTGATGAACAAATTGAAAAGCAGTGGTCCAAGAACGGAGCCCTGTGGCACTCCACTAGTCACACGTCTTTTAGACTCCACTCCTGAATAAACCACTCTTTGATATCTCTCCTTCAGCCACCCTCTTATCCATCTCACCAACCCTATATCTATACCCATCTGCTCCAGTTTACTGATTAGAGTTCCATGTGGTATCCTATGAAAGGCCTTGGCAAGGTCCAGTAGTATCACTGTAAACCCATTACCCTTATCCAGTTCAGCCGTCACTGTGTTATAAAACGTGAGCAAGTTACTGAGGCATGATCTACCCTTCACAAAACCATGTTGTCCCCCATACAATATCCCATTTTCATCTATCCAATCCTGTATTCTTTTCTTGACTAATTTCTCTAAGACCTTGACAATGATTCCTGATATGCTAATCGGTCGGTAATTTACAACAGCAGTCTTGGAACCACCTTTATGCAGTGGAACTATTTTCCCCTCTTTCCACCCGCTCGGGACTAACCCAGACCCGAGACTCAAATTAAACAAAATGGTCAAGGGTACTGACAATTCTTTAGCTGCTTCTCGTACTACACGAGCTGGTATACCATCCAATCCCACAGATGTATTGACATTGAGGTTATGCAATAGACTACTGACCTCCACTTCATTAACCACAATTCCCGTATAATCTACTGGGTTATTCGTTTCTGCAATGTCACCACCTGGATGATATACTTTTGCAAAGTGCTCACTCAGTAACTCAACTGTCTCAACTGATTCAGTTACCTCCCTACCATCGGCATTCTTTAAAATCAATCTACCATGTACATTTTTCCTTTTACTTGCTACATATCTAAAAAACTATTTAGGATTCTCTTTAGCCTGCATGGCCAATGTTCTTTCGTAATCCTTTTTTGCTTTTCTTACCACACTCGTCACCCTTCTGGCCTGCGCTTTATACCGTTCGTGTGCCTGCCGGTCACCCTTCTCCTTAAATTCCCTCCATAGTTATTTCTTTTTTTGCAACTCAAGCTTAATGGTGTTATTCATCCATTTAACCCCTACTTGATTTATTATTCGGACTCTAGGTATACAGTCAGCCATTGCTTCATGCAAGCACTTCTTAACTACCTCCCATGCACTATCAACTTCTAGTCCTTGCAGTTGTACATGCCATGGCACTGAACCAATCAAACTCCTAAGCTTGTCATACTTTCCAGCCCGATAATTCCACATGTACCCTGTCTTAATTGAAAATTCTACACCTTTAGCCACCTCCCAAGTTAAGACCCTATGATCACTCTCACCGATTGGTGACAATGTGGTCATATTTGTTACAGCCAAATCCTCAGATGTAATTACTAGGTCAAGCACTCTCTGACCCCTAGTATTTTCCATTACATGCTGTCGCAGATAGTTATCCCTTAATAACCGCATAAAATCCAGTTCCTTCCTCCCGTGTGTCCTCTCCTCACTCCAATCAATGCGACCATAGTTGAAATCTCCCATAATAATCACCCTCCTTCCACCCATTTCTTCTATTTGCTTGTGCATACTGTCACCACCATCTTTTCCATCACCTGGTCTATAGCAACACCCAATTGTATATTTAGTTCTGCTAGCCACAATCTCACACCAAATGGCCTCAAATGTGCTCTTTTCTCTACCCTGCAATTCAACTTCTATTCTCCTTGGCTGTAGCTCATCAGCTATCATCAACAATACTCCTCCCCCCATTTTATTCTCTCTGTCATTCCTGAACACACTATACCCATCACATTCAATCCCACTAGTTATATCATCTACAGTCAGCCATGTTTCACTAATACCTATAACCTGTGGTCTGGAAGTGCCAACCATGGCCAAAAACTCTTCCTTCTTGTTCCTAATACTCCTAGTATTAGTGTACATGAATTTAAGATCCCCATTAGCCCCAACCCTACCTTGATGCCTTATATTAACTATCCCACTCAGATTTGTTGTCCTTATTTGCTCTGGCATATTATATTCATTCTTACATTCAACTGCCTCCATAAGGACTGTATCTCTACTCCCGCCCCTTAACAAATCTAGTTTCCCTGAATTTGCACATCCACTACATTCAGCAACACTTTCTCAAGTCTTCTTACACCGTAACCATTCAAATGCAAGCCATCCATCTTATATAGATCCTTTCGCCCATCAAACTCACTCCACACATCCACAAATTCCACAACACTCGTCATACATAACCCACGCATAAAGTCATTCGTAATTATGGCCCTCCTTTTAAACATTTCACTGTCATACCGTGGCAAAAGACTAATCATTCTAACTCTCTCACTCTTTTCTTTTGCTACCTCAAACAATTCATTCAGGTCTTCTATCATTTCCATTTTGTCTCCTTTCAAATCATTCGTACCTGCCACAACAATCATTTCTTTCACCCTTTCCTTTTGCTCTCTAATAGACTCAGTTACGTCCTTTATGGTTGCACCAGGTTGGTACGATTTTGTCAAATCCTCTTCTAACACTCAGGCTGTATGGAGACTCATTAGTACGAGGCTCCATACAGCACTCTATCCTTCATTTTGTTCATGTTCACATTCATACGTCTATTTTTCCTGTCATACCTTTTATTATTGGTTGGTTCATTCAGTCTACTTTTGTTCATGCACTCTAGCTGCTGTTTTGCTCTTTCTATCGCACTATTCAACAACGCGATCTCACTCAATGCATCTATCTCATCTTTTTTGTTCTCTGAGAAACCATTTATACAATCATTCGCACTTTCTACATTCACACTCTCACAATTTTCATGTACAACCTTGCCGTTTCTTGTCATATCCCTATTTCCTTCATTCTGAAGGTTGACAAAAATATCACACTCACGATCCGAAATACACTTCAATTCCTCATTCTCCCTACATTTTCTACACACATTCAATCCTTTATTATCATCTAACCACACTCCGACTGCACTCCGCAAAGCGTACATTTCACAGCTAGTACACTGACTCATTTCTTTTATGCTACCGTTCTTTGATAACGATGGCGAACCTTCATTACTGGCCGCCATTTTCCTTCGCACAGGTGCCATACTTATTTGCAACGTGTTTTGTCAAATTATACGTTATAACACACCAAAAATAGGCGCACTAAAATACGCAAGGCAAACAAAACAAAACTACACAATATTAAGTAATTTGTATCGATAACTGAAAATGATACTTATCTTATCTGGAGCTTGCACGAACACTACACATTACGAATTCATCTAGTGGCGACTTCCCGACATAGATTATGTTGTAAAACACTTTAGTACACTAACCACGCTAATAAAGCTCCAATAATATACCAAAATTACACACTTAAGTCCATTAAATTGAATCCAAAACATCAATAAATCAACAAAAAACACAAATCTCTCAGGAGCTCTCGATAGCACGTCCGTTCACCAGCTAGCCTCGACACCAATCTCAATTCTTGCTGGACTTTTCTCGATTTCCTCCACTACCTGTACACGTATGTCTTCTGACATTTCTCGAATCTGATCACAAATTGTATTATTTGATAATGGTATTTGTGCAATTTTCTCTTTTGTTTCTTTACCACACATCAACTCAACCATGTCCATAGCAAATGCGTCACTAATGTCTCAGCAATTGTATGTGGCTTCATTTCTTTGGCGACCCTCAGTGCGATTCGATAACTGGCCTCCAGTGCTGGCTTCTTCAGGATAATAAATCCATGGTCATGAAGTGTGATATTCTTACTAAATCATGCATGTTTTATTCTAAATGAGGACTCTGACTCGTTAGAATGTTCAGGATGAACATTCTGAAGATGCTCTCTCAATTTTGATGGCTTCATACTGCCGTTGCTGAATATCTTTGCACACCTTCTTTGTCAAGCACAAAAGTAAAACCATATTGCACATATGAATCTTGGTAACAACGTTTCTTTGGCGTGGTCATTCCTTTGGTCTGCAAAAATAATATTTTTTGTATATAAATCCTGATCTAACCTTTCATTTTAAAAATAAGCTAAAAAATAAATAATATTTTAATGTATTTAAATCTTGATCTATCCTTTCATTTTTAGAATAGACTAAAAATAAACGATAAGTTACTTATGAGTAAATTAAAATTTAGTCAGCAAAAATGAAGTCGGCAAAAGTAATTTAGCCAACCTATGTTTATCGCTAAAACGTGTATACTGTGAGCATGTCGAAATGAAGCAGTTTGGAGTGTGTACCATACAGTACGTCATGCACAGGAAGTGCAGATGCTGCCGCAGAGGCGAGCTTCGAGGGAACACCGATCTGGCAATTTCACTAGCTATCTTGAATCTTAACCGAGCATTTTGAGTTATCGGACCCTGCAGTGAGAAAAAATCTATGCAACCTCACTGTGTCCATGTCCGAAAAGAGACCTGAAATGTTGCTGGTGTAGCTGACAAACAGTACCAACATGGACTAGTCCAGAAATGTTGATAACATAACTATTTTTGGAATACATTAATAGCATGATATACTTATTTACTTGCTATTCACCGTATCCCCTGGACAAGCTTCCCGTATTCCCTGGGGGTATGGATACCCCAGGTTGTGAACCCCTGGGTTAGGGACTTAACTGCAAAAAGTATACTGTTGTTTTAACTTTTGAACAACCTTATTATAAAACTGTACTGTGCGTTACTGTACAACTGGAGAATAATCACCGAAATCACATCTTCATTACCTTCCCTATGTGAAGGACCAACCTGCGGCTTTTCTAGTGTTACCTTTGTTTTTTGATAAAAATGTCTAATGTGCTTTGCTTATTCCTCTTCTTCTTTTCATCATAAATTTGTTTATATCAAGAAAACGCATCATGTACTTTGCTTTCTACTAATAAATAGCGGTCAACATTGGGGTCCCATGTCTTCAGCCATTTTTGAGAACATCGCTAACTGTAGAGAACAAGATCCTTCACTGTAAATTGTTTAACTACCTCTTCTTGTTTCTCTTTTCCTCCTCTTCATTTTCTTGTTCTTCCTCTTCTGCAACATGTTGTTCCTCCAGTTCTTCGTTGGTCAACACTTTGGGGACACTTTCTATGAGTTGAACTAGTAGTTCATCATTCACTTCGAGATTCAGATTGTTTTCTAGGCCTACTATTTCTTCACTCAATTTACTAAGGTCTTCATTTTTTTCAAAACTTCCAAAATTGTGCACAAACCTTTTTAATGTCTTTTTCCATATGCCACTCATACATTAAGAGGTAACTTCGTTTCATCATCATCATCATCAAATTCCTGCCATGTACCCTCAAGGGGTATACAGGATATGAAAATAAAAAATGATGGTACAACATAACTTCGTTTCAAACCACAGCATATTTTTCTATTAAAAAGTTCTCCATGATAATAAGCCTTAAACAGTGAAAGAACCTCCCTGATGCATCGGTTGGATCAATGAAGTAGTGTTTGGAGGGAGAAACATGACCTTGATCATGGGGTGAAGATCACTGATGTAAGGTGGAGGACCTGGAGCATTATCTACAATTAAGAAAATTTTAAATTCTACTCATTTAAGTTATCCCTTAACTTAAATAAGTTCATGTCGCTGAATTGAAGCCTTTGTCTCTTCATATAATTAGTAATTAAATTCTACATTTTTGTTCACACAATAGCTTTCCATTTCATTCACATAACAGTTGTTTTCAACATCCTCAAGCAATTTTTGAGTCATTCATGACTTCTTATTGTTTCGATAATGAACTGAAAGAATATGCTTCCTAATGTTTTTGAAGGCTTGTGTATTCTCAGTGTGCCATATCACAAACATTTCAGCTTACAGCAGTCCCTCGATTAATGCACCTGATGTGTTCTTTAAAATAGGCGCATTAATCGAAAATGCACTAATCGAAAATAATTACCTATGGGAAAATGCATAATTCATTCCTCAGATTTCTTTTTTGACCCTTAATTTTTTTATAAAAGAATTAGGGTATGTCTCAGGGCCTAGTTAAAGGAAAACCATGAAGCTGAAAGACAATAAAACATATCCAGAATATAAATTTATTATTCTGCTTCTTAAACAAAGAATTGAGCTAAAGTAATTTTGCAGGCATTCTGTTTATTTTTTTCATATAACTGAGGTATGACCCTATTGCCTTTCCTGCAAATTTTACGGGTTCTCTCTTCACCAGGGTCAGTCTCTAAGCATCGCTGCTTAAAAACTTCGATTGTACGAAAACTATTTTCAAATTGTTTCTGTGAAATGGCTTGTCAGTGATTAAATTTTCTTCATATTCTTCAGGATCTTCCTGCTGTACATCTAAAATTAGCAGGTTGGAATCACTCAACTTCTCAGAATGAGATTTAATTAACTTAGATTCATTTGAAAAGCCTTTAAAATCATTTGCACAATGTAGAAGAATGTGCTTCCAAACGGCTCACATATTGCTAGCAGTAATTTCATTCACCTTTGCGACTTTATAACCAGCCTGAGATTTCTCTGATTTGTTTAGAAAAGTCTTGGAAGGCATTCGCTTCCAAAAAAAAGGCCAGTTTCATCGACATTAAATATTTGTTGATCGCAGTAGTCCACTTCTTACACAATTTTCTTCAAAATCTCTGGATATCTCCTTATCTGCACTTGCAGCTTCACCTGCCATTAGAATATCATGTAGGCTATTTCTCTTTTTGAAACACTTAAATCACCCGCACTAACGTGGAATTCTTCTTTTCCATCATTGATAGCCCTTTCTTTCTAGGTTACAAAGAGACAATGCTTTTGATTTAATAAGGCCAGTGTTTAGCAGGCTTCGTTTTTGGTTACACTCTTCAATCCATGTAAAAAGAAGTCTCTCTAATTCAATCATTATAATACTTTGATTTCGAGTGCATGTATGACGAACTTGAAATAGCCTTACCTTTCTCTTTGTATTCAGCAGTTGATTCACCCATTTTTGTGTTCTTGTCCTATCTCTGCTCTGGATTTGCCTTGTTCATTTTTCTTTATTATTTCTAGTTTTTCTTCCAATCAGATTACTTTTTGTATCATTTTAACACTTCTATTATTTGCTCATAATTCTTTTACTCATGATTAAAGGTTAGGAAAATAATTTAAAATAAAAAAAAGTGAGGAAAATACAGTAATTGCACAAGATATGATCAGCAAAATGCTATGTAAAGCAGACGACATAAATTTTGGCGGTGAATTTGGAACATAGTACATGGAAATATGCCATTAAAAAATAACTTTGTAAAATGTTTCAAATTGGTAACTAAATTATTTCATCCTGGTAAGTGATTTTTTAAAATAGTTAGCCATAAAAAATGTATAGATCGAAAATTTTTAAAATCTTCATTAGGTTTTTTTTTATTGGGCATATAGGGGCTATGTTGTACAAAATATCACGAAATATTTAACGATAAATACACAAATAACCTATTTCTCAAACACAAAATCAACAGAGGAACTGTTGAAGACGTGTCGACTGCCGAGGGAGTTTGCCGCTGAATGCACATGATCCATTGTTGCTAAATAGGAACCTTTTAACTTTACGCTCTCATGCGTCTTGTTCGAAAGTATAGTTGAAAATGTTATTTATTCCGTTATGATATCACGGACATATCTTTGAAAGGATGTAACTCGAATGGACGCAAGTCAAGGGATGACTGTTTATCTCTCTGGACTGCCAATTGTTTTTCATCTTTCTTGGCACAAGAACATCACTTACAAAGCTTTCTTGCCTTCAAAATACTTGGCATCTTTTTTCACTTACAACATTAGAATTCATACAGAATTCTGTATGAATTCTAAATCCATGCAAACTTAGAATACCATTCTCATGTTTTGGATGATGTACTTGTAACAGTTCTGAACATTGTTGATCTGTTCAGAAGAGGGTGATTCTTCTAACTGAAGATCCCCTGCCCCTCTCTCTATCTATCTCACTCCCCCCCCCCCCCAACTCATATCAACTGCTAACTTACAAATGATCTGTTTCTACCATTTCTGTAGGTCCCTCCACTTTCCATTATGCCTTTGCCTCAAGCAGCGACTAGTCAGCATCCATTTGCAGTTGTCTGTTTTCTGGAACAGCCTTTCACCTTAATTGTTTCACAGGGACTACAACCTCCATTTATTCAAAATGCATATCAATAGGCTCTGTAGCCTCCTTGTTTGTGGGATGGAATTTTTTTAAAAAAAGCTGCTGATGGAAATTTTTGTTCATGTTATATCAGTAGCTTGTATTTTTATGAAAATATGCTATTTGTTTATAAACACTCATTTAGTGGCATTCTTAATTGTTGGAATATGTAACTGATGAACTTAGGAATGATAAAAATAAGTACCCCCCCACCACCACCACACACTAATAATTTGAAAACCACATGCATTAGCAGTATTCAAGTAGGAAAGTTCAGTTTGTCTGTACAAGCCTTCTCAGACAATGCTGATCACGTTCCTGACAAACTGTATTAAGGCCACAGCTATGCCTCTCAGACAAGCAATTTGGATTATTTTTCCACTGATTAAACACCTGGGATATCTCACCTTTTGAGAAACCAGTCAGCTCTGCTGTTTTCAAAATCATGGCTTCAGGCATAAAGGTACCCATAAGTTACCCTTGGCCTTTATTGAACTCTGAAAGATCCTCTATTTTTTCCATTATGATCAAGATTATTAACAATTACTGACCAGCAGCATTCTTAAATAGTTGCCTAGAACACATTGTGATGCACGTGACCAAGTATTTTGCATATACAGCTGCATATAGGTTTCTAATTCAGGGGCTAGTATGTGAACTTATTTTCATGAGACTTAATATTTATAACTTTGGAGGGGAAATTGACAAACAGTTTTAATTTTTCTTAAAATAATAACTACAACTTTATATTAAGATCTGACTTCATTTTTGACTGTGTTAGTGAAGCATGCAATTTAACTTTACTAATGACATGTGCAGTGGAGTTACTCTTGAAATTGGTGATTATAATGACTTTCTTGGAATGTTAATTCTCAGTCTAATGTTGATATATATATATATTTATATGAAGTACTGGATGTTAATATAATTTATTGTAATTGTTGGAAATATCCTGAGGTCAGCATGCACACATATTAATAGTTGCTTATTTTTACTAGCCTCTCATACCTCGTTCAGATCCAATTCCAGTCTGTAGAGATTCTGTAAGCTCTCAAGTTAGTGAGAACACTAAAATGATAACAGATATCAGTTCATTGTCTCCACCTACAGGTAAATTTTATTCTAATGATTATTGATTATACATTTATTAAAGAAAAATTATCACTTGCAAAGTAACAGAGGAAATAACTTAGTTATAACTTTGCTTTATGTATTGTTACTGACCATTATAATTTATCCTAATTTTTTTTTATTAAAAAATGATTACTGTTATCTGCTTTGATAAACATAGTTGTTAATATTGCATCCTTAAGCAAAACAATATTTTGCTCAGGCTCATGACTTTGAATGATTGTGACATATATGATAAATGTACCAAAGCAGCCCAAGATAACAATTCAGTATATCTTCAGTGGTTCAACTCAAAAACCCAGCTTCTCATGTAGTTTATGTTACCTCATGCAAACCCCTTTTTTTTTAAAAAAAAATCATCAAATCCAATATAGACTTTGTAAGTTTTGCATCTTTCTAAAACACCAGTCGAGCCATCTTTCCCTGCTTAAGTTTGTTATTACATCTGCCCTGTCTCTCTCATACATACAGATGCTACCATGTGACATAACCTAAATGCGACAACCAAAAAAAAAAATGCTTCCCACTTTATCATAATTGAAAAAAAATCCTTAATTTAGATAGTCCCCTGTTTCAGATGGCATTCCTCCAGGTGGTATTAAAATCTTGTACCCCCAGAAATAATACTTCCTTTCTTTTGCCTATGCAAGCTGTCATGCTCATCTGGCATCCACCCAAAAGCATAGAAGCAACTTTGATTCTATCATGTCCATAAAAAGGTTGATAAAACTCAACCAGTAAACTATTGTCCCATTACCTTGACTTCAGTACTCTCAGAAGTAATATGATTTCTCTAAGAAGTAGGATGAATGGTGAGTGCTGTCATCAAAGCTATGGATAAGATTTGTAGTGATTGAGGGTAGGTCATTTATGTATAAGAGAAAGAGTGTAGGTGATAGAATGGAGTCCTGAAGCATTCTACATTGGTGGCAAAGCTCAAAAAGAGGCTGCTGTCCACTATGACAGTCAATGACCAGAGAAAAAGCTGACTATCTAGTTACAAAGGGTAGGTAGACTGAAGGAAGGCAGTTTACAAAACAGGCCTTGATACCAAACATGATCAAAAGCCCTGGAAATTTCAAGAGTAATAGCATAGATTTCTCCAAACCTTTTTATGGCATCCAGTCAGGGCCGTGCCGTGCAGTTGTACAGATTGTGCCCTGCACAAGGGCGCTTAAAGATGAGGGATGCCATTTCATCATGGGAAATAATAAAAAACACACATATATATTTTCTTATTCTCAAATTATATCGTACTATATAAATTACACAATTACAAATTATAGTTAATGCAATAAAAATGAAATTTAAAATCAGTCAAATTATTATGAATTCTTAATAATCTAACAATATTTTTAACTTAGTACATCACCAGTTTTATTGGAATTTGTTTGAAGTGAAACATTATCAATATTACCACAGTTTTTATTCCACAGAGTAAGCATCGACTCAGCGAAAATTGTATAAATATTCTCGATTATTTATTATATTTTTAGTGGAAATTATTAGTTTAAGACAGACCGTGAATTCATTCTTATGCTGTGCTTTGCCCTTTGTGGATGTGCGATTGTGACTGAAACAGTGACATTGCTTTGCAAATTTTATGGCTTTTTTCAAGGACATTTTTTTATTCCATATGCTGTGTTGGATTCTGATTATGTAGAGATTAAAGTAATTATTATTTACTTCAGAATCCAACATGATCTTCCATCACAAAGGCTAGACTTGTAATTATTATTTAATGTAAACAACTTATTTTACAATTTAATATTCATATAACTACTTTGATTTTATCTAATATTTAATTAATTATTCAAAGAGATATGTATTAATAATGAAAAGACTGTATTAAATATTATTAATCTATTTTAATTATTACTATGTTAATATTATAAGAACTTGTATTTGATAATTTAACTGCGCATTAATTGAAATGTAAATATTCTTATTTTGTTCCTGTTTGTAGAAGTTTAGCGTTATGCAATACCTCAATTTTATTATATTTTGTTTGGTTGTCATGGAAACATATGTAAGTGAGCGAGCACGTTTTTGGAACACCACGTGAGAAGGTTTATTAAAAAGAGTTTTAGAAAGAAATCACGTGAACAATTTAGGGGGGAAGAACGGATATAAAAAGTGAGGAACGCTGGAAAAGGGAGGAGCATTCGGGAATCACAGTGCAATAATAGTGAGTCAGCAAGTCACTCAAGCAGCTAAATAAAGTCTACTAGTCGAGAGGCGGTTAGCTAATAAGTTGTAGAATAACAATTATAGCTACGGAAAACAGCTGAGTGACTACTAAATAGACTAGCAATACTTGAGTTGAGATTTCATTTCAGGACCGACCTTTCAAGGACACACGGAAACTTGAAGCATAGCAGGAAGTAACTAGAGAATAATTAGAGGCAACAAAGTTGAGTTTAATGATAGCGGTGTTAAGAATTATGGTATCTAAAGGATTAAATTGATGTCGAAGGAGTAGGTAACTGTGCATATTAAACTTCAAGTTAAGGAATTATTGTGTGTTACCTTAGTACAAGAGTTGTTAGTAAAACACTGAATTAGTTAAGTGATGTCAAATGTGGTGCAAGCGGTTTGATCTATGCAAGAACATTTGATTGTGTGTATTGTGACTGTTAATTAATCCAGTTATTTCTAAGAAGATTTTTTTTTAAATGAGTGCCATTAATTGATTAAAGTGTATACAGTTACAAAAAGTGTTCGCACATAAGTATATGAAGAAGGAAAATTGTCGGTAAGAATATTCCAACCATTAATATTCCTATGCAGAGATATGAGTGTGTTTCTTCCTAGAATATCCCTATACTAACAGTAACTGTTGCGGAGGTTAGCTGAAGCGTAGATTTAAAAGTGTAAGCTTGTGAAAAAGTATTGCCACCAATAAATTGTATTTGAAACTAAAAAAAAAAAAAAACTATGAGATGTTAATGTGAATGATCACTAAGGAATTTTATGACATTAAGCTTTATTAAGTGTTAAGTGAACTGTGTGAAGACTGTATTAGAGATAATAGATTTACCATTGTCTGAATTTGTATGACAGTATTATCAGAAAGACTGAAGTGTTTATAATAATTTATTTAGTATTTTGATCTTAAGTGTATAATTTGTGATTATAAAATTAAATGTTTGTTTTGTTAATCTAATGTTGTATTTTCCCTGAATCTCTTTTACTGCACCATTCATAAAATATTTATTGGTGGCAATACTTTTTCACAAGCTTACACTTTTAAATCTACGCTTCAGCTAACCTCCGCAACAGTTACTGTTAGTATAGGGATATTCTAGGAAGAAACACACTCATATCTCTGCATAGGAATATTAATGGTTGGAATATTCTTACCGACAATTTTCCTTCTTCATATACTTTATGTGCGAACACTTTTTGTAACTGTATACACTTTAATCAATTAACGGCACTCATTTAAAAAAAAATCTTCTTAGAAATAACTGGATTAATTAACGGTCACAATACACACAATCAAACGTTCTTGCATAGATCAAACCACTTGCACTACATTTGACATCACTTAACTAATTCAGTGTTCTACTAACAACTCTTGTACTAAGGTAACACACAATAATTCCTTAACTTGAAGTTTAATATGCACAGTTACCTACTCCTTCGACATCAATTTAATCCTTTAGATACCATAATTCTTAACACCGCTATCATTAAACTCAACTTTCTTGCCTCTAATTATTCTCTAGTTACTTCCTGCTATGCTTCAAGTTTCCATGTGTCCTTGAAAGGTCGGTCCTGAAATGAAATCTCAACTCAAGTATTACTAGTCTATTTAGTAGTCACTCAGCTGTTTTCCGTAGCTATAATTGTTATTCTACAACTTATTAGCTAACCGCCTCTCGACTAGTAGACTTTATTTAGCTGCTTGAGTGACTTGCCGACTCGCTATTATCGCACTGTGATTCCCGAATGCTCCGATTCCAACCTAAATGCCAATCTCTCTCTAATAAATCTCTAATGCTCCTCCCTTTTCCAGCGTTCCTCACTTTTTATATCCGTTCTTCCTGCCTAAATTGTTCACGTGATTTCTTTCTAAAACTCTTTTTAATAAACCCTCTCATGCGGTGTTCCAAAAACGTGCTCGCTCACTTACATACATTTCCATGACAACCAAACAAAATATAATAAAATTGAGGTATTGCATAACGCTAAACTTCTACAAACAGGAACAAAATAAGAATATTTACATTTCAGTTAATGCGCAGTTAAATTATCAAATACAAGTTCTTATAATATTAACATAGTAATAATTAAAATAGATTAATAATATTTAATACAGTCTTTTCATTATTAATACATATCTCTTTGAATAATTAATTAAATATTAGATATTAGATAAAATTAAAGTAGTTATATGAATATTAAATTGTAAAATAAGTTGTTTACATTAAATAATAATTACAAGTCTAGCCTTTGTGATGGAAGATCATGTTGGATTCTGAAGTAAATAATAATTACTTTAATCTCTACATAATCAGAATCCAACAGCTGCTCATTCATTAAATTTGGTAGTTAATGATGCAGCTAAGAAATCCTGTGAAACTGTAATTTTTGGGAAGTAATACAGGAATTATATGATTATTTTTCAATATCTGTGAAGTGTTGGGCTATATTAAAAAAACATTCGTGTTTTAAATTTAAAACCACTTTTTGCTACTAGGTGGGAAAGTAGAGTAGAAGCAATAAAGCCACTTAAAAATAATATTAAGGAAATTTACCAGGCTCTTTTTGATATTATGGAAGATGAAGCTAAAGATATCGATTCTAGAGTTTAGGCAGACAAATTAATTTCAAAGATTTATTTGTTCTGTTCATGTTTGATACAAAATCTTAAGTCTCATAAATGTTGCAAGCAAAATAATGCAGAATCCGACATTTGATATAGGAAAAATTACAGAAAATCTTGATTATGTTATACAAGAATTAAATACTCGCCGAACTGACCAATATTTTGAAAATATTATTACAACTGCAAAAGAAGTTGCAATCGATCTTGATATTCCTATTTTTCGAGACATTCGCAAAATAACAAAAACAAAAATGTTTGGTTATGAAACATCAGATGAGACAATGCATGACCCTAAACAAAATTTTAAAATAAATTTTTTCTTTGCGATTTTAGACACAACAATAACTTTAGTCACGGAAAGATTCATACTCTTAAAACAACATAGCAAGGATTTTAAAGTTATAAGCGACATTAGCAAATTAAAAGATTGGAGCGATTAAGATTTAATGAAACATTGTAAAGAATTGCACTTAAAACTGAGCGACAGTCACGATATTGATGACATGACTTTATTTAAGGAATTAAAAACTTTGCAATGTTTTATTAAAAAAGAGTCGGCTCCTCAGGATGTTTTAAATTATATATACGAAAATAAATTAACCGACACATTTCCGAATACTGCGATTGTAAAACTTATTTATTTAACATTACAAATATATGGGAAATATCATCAGGGGAAAGAAGTTTTTCAAAACTGAAACTAATAAAAAATTATTTGCAGTCAACAATGTCTGCAGAGCGTCTAATGGATTTATCAATTATATCAATTGAAAATAATATTATGGATTTATTAGACATTAAAGATTATTATTAAAAATTTTGTAGCGGCTAAAGCAAGACGGATAAAAAAGTAAAATAAATCTACATTTATCCTAATTATATAGTTAAAAGCATATCTCCAAATTATCTTTGTCATGTAGTAATATTTCTTTTTATATTAAAGTAAAATTTATTTTTGTTTTTAACCGGGTAAACCTGCTGAGGATCCAAAGAGCTACAGGTCTATAGCTCTGCTATGCAAATACTGAAGCTGAATGAGAGGTTAATCTTGAACAGACTAGGTTCAGAAATAGAGAAAGTGCTGATAAAAGAGCAGGCAGGATTTAGACCAGGAAGATCATGCACTGGACAAGTATTAAACTTAACACAGTTTATTGAGAACGGCTTTGAAAGGTGGGGGGAGGTAGCAACAGGAGCTGCATTTATAGATTTGACAGCAGCATATGGCACACTAAATCTTAGAAAACGTATAGTCAAAATTTACAGCATGACAAACAGCTATTGGTTTGTGGAGATATTTAGGTCGCTGCTGTTCAGCAGGAGATTCTTTGTTGATTTTCAAGGAAAAACAAGCAGATGGCGTATTCAGAAAAATGATCTACCTCTGGGAAATGTGCTATCTCCCCTCCTCTTCAATATATATACTTATGATCAACCTATAAACCGACACTCAAGAACCTTCTTATATGCAGTTGACAGGCAATAGCTTATCAAGCAAAATCCTTTGATGATATTGAGAAACAGCTCACACAAGAGCTAGAAACCCTTACAGTTTACTATAAGGAAAACCAACTGAAGGTAAATCCCGCTAAAACCCAAATGTGTCTTTTCCATCTCAATAGTAGGGAGGCGAGGAGAGAGTTGAATATAGAATTGAATGGTGTGAAATTGGTCAATTATCCAAATCTAACTTGGATGATTGACCAAATTGTTACACTAGATAGGACCTTAAAATATTATTGTTATTATTACACAGCACCTCCAGGTAGTCCAAAGACTCATCGAGGAGGACACCTACTGCACAACTCTCCGTCACCACCAACTACATTCATCATCTACACCAACGCCATCTACCGCCAACCACCACCATCAGTATTTTCACACACAATCACAAACATCCATGCCCACAGCAGGATTCGAACCTGCAACCTTTTGGCTGGAGAGCGGATACTCTAACCACTCGGTCAGCTAGGCCGGCGACACATAGAGAAGACAGCAGCTAAAACTCAAACACGTAATAATATTGTGCACCGATTAACGTCATCTCGGTGGGATGCAAATCCACAAGTATTGCGCACCTCTGCACTGGCACTCTGCTTTTCTACAGCCGAGTATGCTAACCCTGTTTGGGAAAGATCATCACATGTCAAAATTATTGAAAAGGTTCTTAATGAAACATGTCGACACATTTCCGGCTACCTCATCATCATCAAATTCCTGCCATGTACCCTCCAGGGGTGTACCGGATATCATAGTACTACATGAAAAAAATTACATCATTACTAACTTCCTATCTACAATTTTCCTCCAAATCAGTCTGTTACTTGTCAAGACTCCAACATTATCAGATTTTATATTTCTGTCGTCTAAGGCACTTTGTACCGTATCAATCCACCTATATCTTGGTCTTCCTCTGGGTCGTTTTGCTGCCAACCTGGCAGAGAACACTTGTTTTGCTAATCTTTCCTCGCCCATTCTGTTTAAGTGACCATACCACCTGAGATTAGCTCTGCTAACACATTCCTGGATGCAGACAATGTCAAGTTCTTTCCTAATATCCTCATTTTTAATATGATTTGCCACTGATGCCATCTGTTCATGCCTATAATCTTTCTCAGAACTCTCATATCTGTGGTCTCTAGTCTTTGGTCAAGTGTTTTACTTCTGACCCAGCTATCAGATCCATAAGTTAAAACTGGTTTGACCACTGTCTTGTATACAGCTAATTTAGTGTTCCAACTAATTTCTCTCTTATTCCATATGAATTTATTCAATTGACTTCCCACCATACCAACTTTGCTGATTCTGTTGTCTATTTCTATATTTAATTTACCATCTTCATTAAAAATCGTGCCTAAATAGCTGAAATGTTTAACTTGTTCCACAGGTTCTCCATTCACAACACAGTTGAATGGAGAACCTATTTTCATTGTCTTTGTCTTTTTATTGCTGACCTTCATACCATATCTATTACAACAGCTATTCGATTTAGTCTTGTAGCGGATTTATTTAGAAGTATAACATCTTCCGCATAAACCAAAGAGCTGACATTAACATCTCCAATTTTGATATGATGTTTAATACCACTTTCCTTAATAATGTGATCCGTATAGATAATGAATAACAGAGGGGATAATGTACATCCTTGTCTGACACCAGATTTAACATTAAACCATCTTCCTGTACTTCCTTCAATTCTAACTGCTGACTTACAACTCAAATAAAGACTAAGTATTGCTTGATATAATGCCCCATTGACACCATATAACTGCAGCGTATTGAATAGCTTCTCTCTTGGCACCTTGCCATATGCCTTTTCCAAATCGACAAAACTTAAATACATAAATACTCTGTTATATTCCCATGCTTTCTTGACTATTTGTCGTAAAGTGAAGATCTGATCCTGACAGCCTCTATTTGGCCTGAATCCAGCTTGTTCTTCACCAAGCTTTTCTTCCACAATTCTTCTCAACCATTTCTCAAGTATACTTGCATAGATCTTGCCAGGAACACGCAATAGGGAAATACCTCTGTAATTCTCACATTCAGTTTTATTTCCCTTTTTATATATGGGTACTATGAGAGCTCTACTCCAATCATCGGGAATTCATCCCTCTGTCCAGGCTTTCTGAACTATGCAGTGCAGCCACTGTAAGACTCTTATACCACCATACTTCAGCATTTCTGGTCGAATATCATCTACTCCTGCTGCCTTTCCACATTTCAAGCCCTTTGATGGCTTTTTCTACTTAAAGTATGGATATATATTCCTGACTGCATGCCTGGTCAGGGTTTTTTACCACTGTGCTGTCATCACTGCTTGTTTCATTTAGCAGTTTTTCAAAGTAATTACTCCATACTTCAAGGATATCTTTTTCTCCCGTTTTCATGTCACCTTTATCATCTCCAGCTCCTTTTACAGCACTCTTTCCTCCATTCCTAAGCTTCTTCAACAACCTCCAGAATATTTCGTAACCTTCTTGATGTTTATTTTCTATATTCTTGCCAAAGTCCTCCCATGACTTTTGTTTAGCTAGTTTTACACAGTGTTTAGCATTCTTGCATTTGTCTCTATATTCTCTAAGAGCACAAGCTGACTTATTTGCCAGGAACTTTTGATATGCTTTCTTCTTTTCCTTCACTGCCTCTTTAACTTCCTGTGTCCACCAGGGAGTTCTGATTTTTTTATCCTTGCAGACAACCTCACCACATGCCTCTCTGGCAGAATCAATCAATGTTTCCTTCAGAGTTTGCCACTGAATCTACAAGATTTGATTCCTGTTCTCAAACTCTTTCATTTTTTCTTCAATAATCTTTGTGTATTTTAGTCTACAGTTCACATCTGAGAGCTGCTCAACTTTTATTCGCTTTAAAACTTTCTTACATGTTATTCTTTTCAATATGAAATTCAATTTTATCCTGCTCAAGACTAAATTGTGATCACTTCCAATTTCAAATCCTCTGTACACTCTGGTGTCCAGCACCAGGGAGAAAACATCACTATCAACAATAACATAGTCAATGAGACTTTTCTTATTCCTAGCCTCTTCTCTCCATGTGAATTTGTGCAATTTTTATGTTGGAACATGGTGTTAATAATAACTAGTCCATATCCTGAGCAGAAATCCAACAGATATTTGCCATTATTATTAGCTTTGCTCTTTTCTCCAAATTTCTCCAGCTATCTTAAGCTTACAAAAATTGACCATCTATACTCATTGTCTGGTATTGCACTTCCTCACATCAGAAGGACTACACCTAATAGATATGAGTGGAAACAACAACTAAATGATGAATGGCATCCTTTGTATTTACATGTCCTTAAAATGTGGCAACAACAATCTCCAGAGGCTCTGAACTTAAACGAATCTCTTCCTTCTGACTTACATCTAGACTGGCAAAGATGGAAGACATTGAATAGACTCCGTTCTGGAATAAGCAGATCAAAGCAGAATATGGCCAGATGGGGCTACACAGACAATGACAGCTGCTCGTGTGGTGAAACACAAACCATGGATCAACTTCTGCAATGCTGCTTAATAGATATTAATAATATATGTACCCGAGAAGATTTAATGCAGTGTAATGAAACAGCTTTAAAGTATATTAGTCACTGGATGAGTGAAATTTGACATTTTATGTTTTTGCTTAATATTTTATGCAAGTGGCATTTTTATCTTTTAATGTATGCTTTTAATCCCTATTCTTTTAATGTCTATTTCTTTAATTGTATGCTTTTAATCATTTATATGTATGCTCTTACATTTTCTGTAGTTCGTACATGAAATAAATAAATAAAATGACATTGGGAAGGATTTAACATGTGGCATACAGCTATTTGCTGATGATGCAAAGATATGTAAGGTAATCAGGAGTGCTGCTGATATGCAGTACTTGCAGAATGATTTGAATGGGTTGGAATTGTGAAAATGACTGTCATTTCAATGTTAATAAATGTAAAGTCATGATCTTTGGTGTGATTAGATATCCAATGTCATATTATATTGGTGGGAGTATGCTTGAAGAAAGCAATGAGGCTAAGGATCTTGGAGTTTTAGTAGACAGGAAGTTGAAGGTCATATAGTAAATGCAACTCAGATAATAATGGCAATGCTGAAATGAACCTTGATATGTAAAGACGAGGAAGTCATTTTGCCCCTTTACAAGGCCATGATAAGGCTTCGCTTGGACTATTGTGTGCACATCTGTTCTCCTGGTTTCTGTGGTGATTCTGAAGCGGCGATATTGCAAAGGAAAGTATTAAAAATGATATCAGGATTGTGGAATAAATACAGATTATGAAGACAGATTGAGAATTTGTAGACTGCAGACACTAGCAAACAGGAGAAAGAGGGGTGATATGATTGAGACTTAAAACTTCTGAGTTATACAAAATTTCAATAGATAGAATTTTTCATTTTATGAAAGATTGGGAAAGAACGTGAAGACATCCATGGAAGTTGAGAATAAATACGTCAAGAAGGGGATTAGGACTAGATTTTTCTCTTATAGAGTAGTGCATGATTGGAATGGAATTCCATTGAATGTTGTGTGCCCAAGTAGCGTGAATGAATTCAAGAACAGGTATGACAGCTGGTACGAATAGTATGGTCTCCCTCGATGAGTTCCTGACTACTCCCTGGAGGTCTCTTAATGATAATAATAATATTACTCCTGTTTCTCCTACTTGCCAGTGTCTACAGTCCCGTTTGTTGTTTGTTTGGACAACAATAGGGACTGTAGACACTGGAACAAACAAATTCTGCCCACAAAAGGTTATTAGTAAACCTGGAATATATTTGTACTGTGAGTGGACTAAGGATTTTTTTTTTTTTTTTTTTTACGTAGTCTGGAAACCCTTCTCTAGAGACCAAACGTGCTTTTCAACATTGCATGGAACTTTTTTCAAGCCACTTCAGGCCTCCAAAATTTTATATGGCTCCCACCCAAAAATTTGTGGGTGGGAGCCATATAAAAATTTTTTAAAATATTTTTATATGGCTCAATTTCTCATCCTTTTCATTCATTCCTTTTTTAAAGGAATGAATGAAAAGGATGAGAAATTGGGCTATCCTTATAATCGTCATTCCATAATACTGATATAATCTTTATAACTCTTTGCAGCTTTTCCACAGCTTTATCCCTTTGCAACCCAGGAGACCAAATCTGCACACACAAATTCAGGTGTGGTCATTTCAACATTGAATTTATCCCCTGAGTTGTATTTGCAATTTTTGTTATGTGACTTTTGAATTTCAACCTTCTATCCAACATCACTTCAAGCTTATTCCCACCAATATAATTGCTGCTGGATATTGCATCATGCCAAATTTCATAACTTTACACTTATTAATATTGAATTAATATCCATTTTCATTTGCTCACACTTCCAGCCTATTCAAATCACCCTGTAAAAGCTGTACATCAGTAGTATTTCATTTTCAAACTGATTACACTGCCTATCTTTGCATCATCAGCAAGCAACTGAAAATCTTCTGTCAGCCCCTCTCCAGTATCATTAATGTATAGATTAAACAACAGTGGTCCAGCAGCTGATTGCTGTGGCACACCACTGCTCACCATAAATTGGGCAGATTCAAATCTCCCTATCCGCTTTCTAATACTTGTCCATCTGCCACCTACTTATCCAAGCCTATAGTCCATATTCCAATCCCATATTCTCTAGTTTATGCAACAGTATCATGATGTATTTGTTCCATAACTTAACTCAACCATAACATTATTATAAAATATGAACAAATTGCTCAGCTATGACCTCCTTTTAATAAACTCTTGCTGTTCCTTTCAAAGTGTATTTTGTTTGTCTGTCTATTTCTGTATGTGATTTCTTACTTCTCTAAAATCTTTACATTTACTCCAGAGATACTGATAGTTAGACACATCAGTCTTTGAACCACAATTGTGTAATGAGATTATCATACATCCTTTCCATTCAAGAAAAGAAAAATCGTAAAATAAGTAATTGCATAAACTGTTATTGGCATATGCTTTGTTATAATGTGGATTTCATAAAAAATTTTATATCTAAAAAAAAAATTCAGCCATATTCTAAGGAAGAAACAATAAGCTGGCTATATTCAAGCATTAACATAACATTACTAATGTTATGTTAAGGGGTGCTTAAGGGTCAAAGCTGTATAACTGAGAGGAGACCTCCACATAGCCTTTAAAGGAATGCGGAGAACCGACCAGGGCTTCTGACCTAATGTCCAATCCTCACCTTCTCGTGGTGCACCCTGTTGGGTATCTACTTTGATACTGAACAAACGAGGATGGGCTGGCAATTTGGGATTTAGCCGACCAAATTGTATTCTTATTGGTTAAACCAAAATAAAAAATGATGGTACAACATGACAAAATTTCATGCTGGCTGGGGCGTCGCTCGGTTAAACAAGGCCCCCGTTGTTTTCGCCAGGGAACCAGGGCGAACAGCGAAAAGTCAGCTACTGGAACAAATCTGAAAACAAACCCCAACTCAACATCACCAGAGTTAAAGATCGGTACTATCAACGTAAGAAGCCTGAATGGCAAAGAAATGGAGCTAGCTGAGGAATTAGATAAGTACCAGATTGACATAATAGGGGTGACTGAAACAAAAAAGAACAAAACTGGTGAGATCTTTCTGAGCAATAAATACAAAATGTTATATTCAGGCAATGACAATCAAGGAAAAGAAGGAGTAGCCATAGTATTCAACACAAAATACGAGGCTAATCTTCTTGAATGGCAGTCAGTCTCAAGTAGAGTAATGTGGGCAAATATGAGAATGGGGAACTGGACAATGAGACTTATTTGTGCCTATGGTCCCACAGAAGGTTCTACTAAGGTAGAAGTGGAAGAATTTTTTGAGGCTTTAGAAAAAGCAACTCACACAATGAAAAAGGAAAAGTTGGTCCTTGTTGGGGATCTAAATAGTAGAGTAGGAAATGATTGTGAGACATACAAAAATATTTTGGGAAAATTTGGAGAAAAGAGCAAAGCTAATAATAATGGCAAATATCTGTTGGATTTCTGCTCAGGACATGGACTGGTTATTACTAACACCATGTTCCAACATAAAAATGTGCACAAATTCACATGGAGAGAAGAGGCTAGGAATAAGAAAAGTCTCATTGACTATGTTATTGTCAATGAGACTTTTCTTATTCCTAGCCTCTTCTCTCCATGTGAATTTGTGTCAAATATAAAAAAAAATTTATATGGCTCCCACCCACAAATTTTTGTAAACCTATAGTACATTTCTACCATGAGTGGGCTAAGAAAGTTTGTTCATTTATTTTTTTCATTAATTTTATATTTTGTCTTTTTTTTTTTAGTTATTTTTTTACATAATCTGGAAATCCTGCTCTAGAGACCAAACATTGAACTTTTTCAAGCTACTTCAGGCCAGGATGCCATTATTAAGCAAGGCAGTAATCTCACATCTAGTGATGAAAATATATATACCACTCCTTTGGATTGGTCTTCTCCGTACTGTTTTCCATAATGCAAAACACCTTCAACTCTTCAAGCAACACTATGAGATTCCTCTTTTCTCTCTGATCTCTTAGTCACACATCACACTGCTGTATTATTGGTTTAACACCCCTTGTTTCTGGAGTAATGTAAAAAAATAAATAAATAAATAATAAAAAAATACCTTATTCTAAATTGCAAACAACAACCTCTAGTGACATTGCAGTGTTGCTACAGGCTGTAGCAACATAAAATGTCCATCCACCAGCTCACCATTGCTTCATTTTCCCTCCTTTATATTCCTGCCCTTCAGTGTTGTGGAAATTGTCAGGGATCTTAAACAATGTAAGAGAAAACTGGATTCATTTTGGTCAGAAATGATTGAATGGCAATCTAAAAAGTATTTACATAGAAAGGAGCCCTTCCCCCTCATTTTTGTCCTATTAATCTCAGTTTTGTAGGAGACCTCTAGCAGTGTAAGAAACAACTTCAGTGACATCCCGTGCACGAATACATCCTGCATAGGATGTATTCGTGCACAGACATGATCCTGTCCCTTTACTTTAAATTTTATTGTACTGAATTTTTCCGGAGGATCTTAAGTCAGAAACAGCTATATTCCAAAATTTAGAAAAAGTGTTCCTCTAACCCCCACATCCCCATTTTAGCTCATTTAGGCTTAATTTCACAGGGACTGTCTGCAGCAGAAATAACTATATTCCAAATTTGGATAAATAATGCACTAGAAAAGGATAAAAAAGATAAACTATTTTATAATTAAAATGAAATATATATTGATCTTTAATTGACCATGATTTATAAACATCTAATACCAACATGTTTCGCCAACGGGACTGTCCGGCTTCTTCAGGGCTTATAACGGTAAGAGAAAAAAAACTCAAAGTGGCTAGTACAGAGAAAATGGAGTAATACTATCGTGTAAATTAAACATTAAAACAGAATGTGTAACATTACACACATGGAGTGTGTTGTGTTAGTCACTGTTATGAGAGTACATTCTGTAGTTTTGAGCAAAATTAAATTCTGGTAGACTGAGTGATCTTATTAAGGTTTTCCATATGTTAGCTATTATCATTCCCTGGTTTCTGTTAAGATTTTCTCCAGAACAGAGGACTACAACTGCTTACTTGAAATTTCTACAACAGAAATCTTCTTCTAGGTAATCGTGAAATGATGGGCTAGACCTGAGTTGTCTGTTCTGTTGTTATTAACATCTCCTATATGTTCTTTTTTTCAGACTTTGAGACTTCTCGACGTCTGTCCTATATAGTTTAGACCACAAGCACATGGGATGTTGTACACTCCAGCGTGTTTGAAAAAGCATTAATGTCTTTTGGCGATCTTAAAACGTGATGGACAGTCTTGAACGGTTTGAACGCAATTCTGATATTGAAAGGTTTAAAAAGTTTTGCAATCTTTTCAGACACTGTACTTGCATAAGGAATAACTATGGATGAACTGTATTGAGTGATGGTAGGTTGTCGTTGTTATTGTGGGGGGGGGGGGTTCTATGAAGAATCTTGTTGATTAAATTCCTTGAATAGCCATTTTTTATTAATGTCTCTGATATATGAGTAATTTCATCATAGAGTTCTTTTTTTTTTCTGAGATGATGTTCGTGGCTCTATTTTTGAGCATATGTCATATGTATTATGCTGAACTTCTGGGAAATATGGTGAGTTGATTTGAAATGAAGGTAGCATCCGGTGTGTGTTGGTTTATGGTAAACTTAATTTGATATGTCCATTTGCTAGTTTCTTAATTAGGGTATCCAAAAATGGTAGTTGATTATCTTTTTCAGTTCCAAAGTGAATTATATTTTTTGATGAAAATAATTAATTTTGGTTAAAAAGTACAAAAGAGCTGTTTTATGTCCCTCCAAAATATGAAGACATCTTCTACATACCTCCACCACACTAAAGGTTTTGGATTTGATTTTGAGAGGATGTCTATTTCTAGCTTTTCAATGAACAGATCTGCACATGGCCGTGAAAGGGGACTGCCCATAGTTAAGCCATTTAGTTGCTCATATATTGTTTCATTTCATTTAAAATAATTAGATTTAAGTCAATGATGAAAAAGGTGAGCCGTATCTTCAGGGAAGAGGTTGTATAGGATACTGATAACTTCTTCTACTGGGATGTTGGTAAATAAAGATACTGTTGTGTCCGTAATTCTTCCCTCTAATTCTTCTCTAATATAATTACTTCTTTTTGTCTTTTATTCAAATTCTACTTCAACTCTCTCAGGTATCACGTGGTACCCCTGTATAACAATGGAATTGCCCTAGGGTCGAGCCAATACCAGAATATCAGAGAGTATCTGAGATCAACCTCTCGTAAAATGCTAAGAAATTTATTTTTTCGCTGCACCACGTAGCGCTTTTAGATTAAATAATAATATCAATCGAGAGGTGATCTCTAGATAGTATTCAGGTGAAACCTTGACCTTTGCAGACGTGGCCAAATCTCTTCCCTCTAATTCCTAGGTTCGTGTTAGTTTTTATAAGCGGTGCATCGGATTCCAAAAATCACAGATAGACTTAATTGTATTCAAAAGCAAGGTTTATTAGAAACTATAATTATATACATACAGTACATGTAAACTTAAATCTCAATCTAAGAGAGTTCCTGACAGACAGGTTAACATTAAAACATTCCAATATCACAAGGATACTCAGACTGACCATTGTTAATTCTTCTGGTATAAATCTTATCAACATTAAAACACCTAAATTATGCATAACAATCTCAATAATTCTTTTCTAATTCAGTTTCAATCAAACCACTTTAAATAGCATCTGTATCCTTTACAATCTTGTCATTAACAACTATTCTTTACTCTGAACTTTATCATAACCTCTTTAAACATATAATAGCATCTATATCTTTTACAATCTTGTCATTAATAGCAATTCTTTATTCTGAACGTTATCATAACCTCTTTAAATTATAATAGCATAATTCAATCATAGTAGGAGACAGTAAATATACGATAATTTTCTCAGGATCACTACAGTTCAGTTCTATATAATATCGTTAATGTTCCTTCCTTAGATTCACAGCACGGTACAAATCCTTTCATTCGTAGTTAGCAAATACTATGAAGTCTACTTATCTATCTTGAACTGCATCACATTAAGAGGTCCTCAGGAATCTGTCTCTCCTTAATCGAAATATCCATGGGCTCCTATCTGGCTTTCTGTGGGCAGCCGGGCATACTCTTTCTGCGAGGATACGACCTTCTAGTTCCGGCGATGCCTGTATCGAAACCCTCCAAAGTGGAGGCGCTGCCGCCCTCCACTCGCTCACGAGACCAGCACTGTAGATCAGGAACAAAAAATCCACGTGTGGGGGGGGTGCTTGACCCTTATATTTCGCCTTGGTTCCCGGCAATTCTCGCACTCTGCAATGTCCACCTAGCGCTTTCATGTAGGTCGACGTCACAGCGTCCAGCTTTCTCCGCTACGTTTTTGTGTGCTGTCGGCATGCGAATGCCCGGGGGAAACCACTCCCCTCGCGTTACTGCTACCTGACTTTTGGACTTACATCCCCCTTACAATTTGTGCAAGTCATTCTATAACTTGTAGTACTTATTGCTCAAAAAAAAAATTGTTAAATGTTTACACTTCCACTATTATTTATACTAACTAGTGAGTGATAGAGACTGTGAAAGGGTGCATGGTGGCCACGGTGTGGGAATGATGAACCAGAAAGGAGAGGGTTGTGGACTTTGCAGTAGCGTTTGATCTGGCAATTGTGAACTCATTTTTCTACAAGAGGGAAGAACATTTGATAACATTTAGGAGTGGTAACAACAGTTCACAAATTGACTACATTTTGACTAGAAGAAAACATCTTAAGGTTGTGACAAATTGTAAAATAATTCCAACAGATCAAGTAGCACAGCAACACCGACTGCTGTGTGCAGACTTTAAAATAAGATCGAAGATAAGAACCTCTGGATGCCATGGAATGAAGACAATTAAGTGGTTTCGCTTAAAAGAGGAGAGTGTGAGGAATCGTTTTAGGGAGAGGGTGTTAGAGAGGATATCGGATGGACTGGAAAGTGTACAAGATTGGTGGAAACATAATTCAAAAGTAATCCTGAGCTGTGCAATCGAGGTGCTTGGTGAGACATCTGGAAAGATTAGAGAGCAGAAGGAGGGTTGGTGGTGGAATAATAATGTACAAGTGGCAATGATAGCTAAGAGGAAGGCAAAGCAGAAGTGGGATGAGTCAAGAGTGGAAGAGGACAGAGAGAGAGAAAACAAGAAGCCAAGAGAGTTGTGGCACAGGCGAAGGCCATGGCATATCAAGATCTGTATGATCAATTAGAAACAAAGGAAGAACAGAGAAAAATTTACCAACTAGCGAAATGTAGAAATAAAGCAGCAAAGGACATCTTACATGTAAGGCAGATCAAAGATGCTGAAGGAAGCGTATTATGGAGGGATGTGGACATAAGAAACAGGTGGAAAATATATTTTGAGGGACTTTTGAATGAGGAAAATGCAAGGACTCACAGAGGAGATGGGCAGCCTTCGGAGGGGATGGTGCAGAACATCAGTAGAGTGGAAGTGACGGAGGCCATGAAGAGGATGAAGAATGGAAAATCGGTGGGCCCCGACAGAATTCCAGTGGAGGCATGGAAGGCACTGGAGGAAGAGGGAATTGACCTGCTGTGGGACCTGTTCATGAAAGTTTGCCAACAGGAAAATATACCCGAGGAATGGAGGGAGAGTACTCTTGTCCCCATCTACAAGGGTAAAGGGGATGCACAAGACTGTAAAAATTACAGAGGAATAAAGTTGATGTCCCACACAATGAAAATCCTAGAAAGGGTTCTTGATGGTAGATTGAGGAAGAAGGTGGAGATTGCAAAGGAACAATTTGGCTTCATACCTGGTAGATCAACAACAGATGCTATCTTTGGGGTACAGCAGATGATGGAAAAGTATTGAGAGAAACAAAGGGAGCTACATCTGGCATTTATTGATCTGGAGAAAGCATACGATAGAGTGCCAAGGCAAGAAGTCTGGAGGTGTCTGAGGGAGAAGAAGGTGCTGGAGAAATATGTCAGGTTGTTGCAGGAAATGTACAGAAATGTGAAGACAAGTGTTCGGACCTGTCTGGGACAGACAGAAAGTTTTCAAGTAACAGTTGGCTTGCATCAAGGGTTTCATTCATCAAGGACTTGCATTAAGTCCGTTTCTGTTTAATATTGTGATGGAGGTGGTAACAGAGGAGGTGAGAGAAGATGCGCCTTGGACAATGTTGTATGCAGATGACATCTTGCTGTGTGCAGATTCAAGAGAAGAAGTGAGAACTAAACTGGAAAGATGAAAAAAAGTACTGGAAGAGAGAGGTATGAGACTGAGCAGAAGTAAGCAGAGTATATGCGTTGCACAGTGAGCCGCGGACAGGAGACAGATCTGGAGCTGGAAGGAAATGTTATCAGGAAGGTGAGAGACTTTAGATAGATACTTAGGTTCAACAGTGGAAGAAGCTGGAGGAGCTGAGAAGGAAGTGGGATGCAGGATACAAGCAAGTTGGAGGAACTGGAGGGAGATGGCTGGAGTGTTATGCGATAAGAGGGTGCCGATCAATCTGAAAGGCAAAATCTATAGGACAGTAGTGAGGCCAGCTATGACATATGCTATAGAAACTGTGGCCCTGAGGAAAAATAACATCAGCAGGATGGAAGTAGCAGAGATGAGAATGCTTAGGTGGATGTACGGTGTGAACAGAAAGGATCGTCTGAGAAATGACTCTGTCAGGGGAACAGTGAAAGTTACGAACTTAGGAGCGAAAATACAGGAGACAAGGTTGAGATGGTTTGGTCATGTGATGAGGAGGGAGGACGAATATATGGGAAGAAGGGTCATGCAGATGGACGTGCAAGGAAGGCGGAAGCGTGAGCGGCCAAAAAAGAGATGGAGGGAGCTGGTAGAAGAGGACTTGAGGATGAAGATCTTGGATATGGTGACAACCCAAGACAGGAAGGTGTGGAGGAGACTCATTATCAACAGTGACCCGACTTAAGTGGGAGAAGCTGCAGAAGAAGAAGAAGTGAGTGGTCCCTTGTTGAAATATTATATAAATAACTATTTGTTTTCTTTTAGTTTGAAATTTTTGATATATCTACAAAGAAGTATTTTAATACCTAGAGACAAGCAAGTTATCATATTTCTTATTGTGTTTTCGCTCTGTTATACAATGATAAGATGAAACGTCATGTTTCCAACTTATCAGGGTATAACAATACCACGTCCAAACTAGCAAGAATGTCTGTCTTTAAGATCGAGATGTTTTTCAATAAAGTGCTTTGAATGCTTAATGTAAGTGTCTTATTTTCTGATATGTCCATTTAGGAGGCTGGAGAGGTGTTTGGACAATAAACATGTGGGAGCATTTCTTCTGTCAACGATCGGGCGTAACAGAACTCTACTTTTGTGACTTTCAGGGCTCCATACACCGTGGCATCAATGGGTGTAATGACTTCAGATTTTCGCTCTGTTATACAATGATAAGATGAAATCTCATGTTTCCAACTTGTCAGGGTATAACAATACCATGTCCAAACTAGCAAGAATGTCTGTCTTTAAGATCGAGATGTTTTTCAAATTTTCAATGATTGCTTTGAATGCTTAATGTAAGTGTCTGATTTTCTGATATGTCCTTTTAAAAGGCTGGAGAGGTGTTTGGACAATAATTATGTGGGAGCATTTCTTCCATCAACGATCGGGTGTAGCAGAACTCCACTTTTGTGACTTTCAGTGCTCCATATAACCATGGTGTCAATGGGTGTAGTGGCTTAAGATTCCGTTGCAAGTCTGTGGACCAACTAGTCATGTTCCATAATAAGTTATTAGTGTCCTTGTGGTTTTTCCATGTTGGGTCCGACTCTAATATGTGATACATTGATGAATCTGATAGTAATTTTGCAATCTTGGCTATGTAGTCCTTAGTGTTTAAAATTACTGTGGCATTACCTTTGTCTGCTTTTAAGATAGTTATTTGTTTATCCTTTTTCAAGTTTGAGAGAGCTCTTATTTCTTGGGGTGTTATGTTTAGGTTAGGTGGCTGAAGTTGAAAAGATAATAGCACTTTTTAATCTCAGATCATTTGCCGTTGTTTCTGGAAAGGATGCAAGTGCTTTCTCTATGTTACTGATGATGTCGACCTTAGGAATATGATCTGGGGCGATGGCAAAATTGAATCCTTTCTTAAGTATTTCAGTTTTTGGTTGTCTCAATACATGGCACGAAAGGTTAAAAATCACTTTTTCATCAGGGAGGCTCGGTTCGAAGTTGTAATACTTTTCATATAGCGTGTTGAATTTTTTGATTTGAGTTTGTTTACTAATTAGAAATTGTAAATCATCTTATCTAAAAGTGTTCATAAGTTGCTCTCTATGTTATTAGAAATAACTTCAATAAGTCAGAAGCACGAAAGGTCTATTCTGTTAAGTTCAAATCTGACGTGTTGTATTCTTTCACATAGTAGGTACGTTATTTTGAGAAACTCAAATGTAAAAAAGCTGGACTTCTAAACCATCTAACTTTCTTAAAAAGATGGATGCAGAAAATTTAACATTATTCCCAAGTTTTTAACATTTAAAGAATAATTCCACTCAAGAAGAGCAAAACGAATATATACTAAGGCATCCCTGGCCCTACTACATGAAAGAATACAACACGTCAGATTTAAACTTACCAGAATAAACCTTTCCTGCTTCTGACTTTTTGAAGTTATTTCTAATTACATCGAGAGCAGCATATGATTCATATAATCATTCATAATAACCTATAAATAATAATGGTAATTAGTTAAAAGCTAACTTTAGGTAGCTATAGGTTTATTTATTTATTTAATGCCAATATGTTTTGTCTCTAACATGCTGAGATTTTATCAAGAGTTGTTGCGCTGCAGACTTCTACTTAAACATTATTCATATGCCATTATTTTAGAGAACTACTTTTCACCATTTTACTTTTAAATTCCTAATGTGAATTTACAGTCTTTGATAATTCATTATTATAACTAGCTTTCCTGAGATTGTAATTGCCTGTGTGTCCAGTCCTCCTGTTCTACATTTTTATAAATGCTTACAACACCTGTGGTAAAATTCCTTATTTTTGATTAGATTCTTACCGTTGACTGCTAGCTGCGTATTTTCTGGCACCTGTCTTTCCAATCATAGGAAATAAAATTAAGGATAGATATATTACTAGTATACAGGTAACTCTTATTATATGCAATTTTGTTATGTGTGTTTTTGCATATACAAGATTTTATTATTGTGGTTCATAAGGACTATTACTGTCTTCTACAAAGATATAGAGATTTCCAAGAATGCACTTTGTTTCCTATCCCATCCCCTGTGTTCAGTGGCTCATTGTCCATTTCGTGTCCCCACTTTCTTATTGGTCTATACGGTATCTGTCTTTATCTGGAAACAACTTCTACACCCTTTGAGCAAGATGTCTGGCAAGAGACAAACAAAGGAAACTAAGAGTAAAAAGAAGAATCCTGAATAAAGAACAATTTAAGAAAAGACCAAGGAAATCCCATTCTTCAGAAGTGAAGTTGGAGGTTCTGAATTGGTTTGATAGAAGCGAACTTAGCATTGACATTCAAAGGCCCATGGGACTGAGCGATTTTACAGTGATAATGGCTGATACAATTTGCAGAGCACCCAATCGTCCATGATTAGTAATCTTGATGTCATGCAGATGAGAAAATAGGAAGGATGCTGGATATATGGATTGAGCATCAAAACCGCAGAACATGTCTGTCTGAGGCAGTCATATGAGAGAAACAAAAAATTTGTATGAAGATCTAAAGAAGGATGAAAAGCAACTGACACCTTTTGCAGTAAGTTGTAGGTGGTTTGAAGTTACACACCGAGAGATTGCAATCAGAAGTTGAAACTACAAGTTGAGTTTCTGTTGAGAGATTCATGAAAAAGTAGCCTTCAGCCTCCTACGAGTCTTCAACTTCAGCATGCCAGATGAAGATGTGATTAAGATATTGTTATGATATATTAATCATGAAAATAAAAAACTACTTGAATAGTTATTTATTTTTTGCATACTGAATATTTCATTTACTACTCTTATATGCCTTAATATGTATATTTGAGTAAGTAAATCTTAAAAGATCATAATCTCTTGTTTGAGAATGCAACCTCTATAATCCCATGTTATAAGCATTCCATTTTTCAATATATGAAGCGATTCTCTAGAATGCAATCCCCATATATAACAAAGGTTACCTGTAATTTAGATTTTATGATTACAGTATATAATTTCCTTTATAATAAATTTAGTTTAATCCTTTATCCAAGTGTGAGCAAACAAAGTTTGCGCCTGAAAGTATCTTCAGGACTGGGGTAAGGTAGTACAACACCAGGGCGCTCCTTGCAAAGGTGGAGCAAGCTACCAACACTCCTATCTCAGTATCTCCCATAATGCAAAACACATCTCCTTGCGGATATCCTCAATAAAGGTCACACTTGGATAAAGGATTAAACTAAATTTATTATATTCTAACCAAGTGAAAAATAAACTTTCAATAATTTCCTTTAGTATATGATTTCTTCAGATATGTTGGTTTATTTCCATTACGTGTTCAATTTTACCTGGATAGATTCTTCCACAAGATCACATCTGACATAAGCTTATACATAAGTAACTTCTTGATTTACACTTAGTATAGTTCCTGGAGATGCTGGCATATATTATCAAATTAGTGTCAGTGAAACTCAAATTATAATGTACTGGGGGGTAAGTCCCCCCTCCCTACAACGTGCACCCCCCTCCCCCCAAGTTCTGGACTGGTAAGCCGGTTCTCCTTGAATTCTGATGACTCGAATTTTGAAGACTCTAAACTTCAAAACATTTCATAAAAAGGGTTATCGTTTTATATTATAGAGTAGATTTCAATAAGGTGCATTCCACCTCTCTTTTACAACCGTTGGACTAGGATGTTGTAACAAATACAAAAAAAATAATAATAATATTTTAAACAAAATATTATATTCATGCATTAACATCACATTTATTTCATGATAGTACCTCGTATAAAGTAAATAGGTAGACATTGCTGACAAGAGGAAAGGCTTGGTTGTAGATCATCTTCTGTCATCTTTGCATCATTCAGAAGTGCTTCAAATTTCTGTTTAAAATAGAGGAGGATTGCCTTCTTTCTTTGGTCTCTATTCCTGTAAAACATAGTAATGCTGAAATGTATTGGCTCCTTTTCTAATAGGGCAGTTTTGTTCTCAGCTAGAATTTTTGCAAGTATGGTTATTTTTATCGAGGATAAAACAGGCTCTTTTTGTTCCTGAGTCAACTGCACAGCCAAATCTTCCAGTTCCTCATTTGAAAGAGGCTAAAAATGGCTCTCCAACAACTCAATCAGGCTCAACATTATCAAGTCCTATCACCTGAACATTTGCAATCTTACAATTCCTCAAATCCCCCTGAAACCATGCACCTACTCAGTCCACACTTTTCTCCACACTCCATTCATACATGTTAATGTTACCTCTGTCGAAGCAGAAGGATATTATGAAACCTCCAATATTCTTTAACAGACATGCAGTCTTCCATTTCTCATAGCATTTACTAAATGTGCGCCAAAGAGTAAGCTTTAAAATTTGTTACGATAGTCCTTTGGTGGCATTATCAGCAGAAATTCGACTTTTATATCCTCATCTATTCTTATCTCCCCACTGTTTGGAGGATATCTTGGGACATTGTTCATCACAGTAGCAATCTGTTACTGTACAAAAATGATCTCTATACCTGTTCCTAATGATATCTCGTGTCACCCAAATCCTTCTGTTTGAGGTCCAAATGATTAAGGGGCTCATTAAAGCAAATAAATTTGCTTTAATGAGCACCTTCAGTGCTTTAAAGTGAGATGATTAATGGCTGCAGTTTTACAGTTCCTGAAACATTTCCACCAGCTTAGGACTGTTTAAATCAAGAAACATGTTTGATATTTTAAGGATACTTGTGCTATAACTCTAAGACAAAATAACACAAAAACACAAGCATAACAATTAATAAAGATTATACTTTAATGGCCAGATATTTGCCAGCAGCATGGTTGGTCAAGTGGTTAGCGTATCCGCTCTCTGGACAAAAAGCTGTAGGTTCAAATCCCTCCATGGGCATGGATGTTTGTGATTGTCTGTGGAAATATCAGTGGTGCTGGTGGGCAGAAGATGGCATTGGTGTAGTTGTAGTTGGTAGAGACAGAGAATTGTAGAGTAGGTACCCTCCCTCGATGATTCTTTGAACTCCCTGGAGGTGTTGCATAATAATAATAATAATAATATTTTAATCTGAAAATTACTGGTTATCATCAGAAGTATATTGGCTAGAGAAATACAGTGTTTAAGACAGAGCTGAATGGGTGTAAATAGAACAACACAAGTGGTTAATAGCAGACATACTTTGGACAAACTGGATATTCTCTGGAAAAAAGAGAACAAGAACATCAATCTTACATTGTTAACAAGAAATCTGGCCTAGCAACACACAAAATTGATACCAACTACAATATCTGCTGGTCTGAAAATTTATTTAAAGAGAGTGCTGCTCTGGATACCAAAGATGACATCTGGAGCCATACAGAACAAGAACTCTACTCATTTCTAAATGGTATCAACCTGCCTCCTCGCATCAAATTCACACTAGAAAAAAAAATCATGATAAGTTATTTTCTTTCTTGATAAACAAAATGGTCCCATTTCCACTTCTGTCTACTGAAAAACAACTTTTTCAGGTCGTTATATCCACAATACATCAACTCACTATCCATCTCAAAAATATGACATCATAAAATCTTTGGTATCTGGAGCACACAAATTTTGTTAATCTGAAGAATCTTTAAAACAAGACTTGGAAATTATTAAAGATACAGCCTTACTAAATGGATATAATCCAATAACAACCCAAAAAAAATTATTAGCCACTCTCCTACACATCATCCTAGACAAGAAGCCCATAGGAGTCCTATACTATATATCAAAGGCATCTCTGAATGTTTGTCAAAAATTAGGAAGAAATATAAACTTGCTGCTACCTATAAACTAATCTACCTAAAAACTATAAACTACCTAAAACCAAATTCACAATTTGTTACCTTCTCCAAAAGACAAACTCTCACCAATGATGCTACCTGGCATATACAAAGTGCCATGTTCTTGTAACTTGGCTTACTATGGACAAACAGGAAGATCTGTAAATAAACACATCTCCGAACATCAAGACCACATCTGTCTTATCAAACCTCACAAATCTGACCTCATACAACATGGAGTTGAAAACACTAATCACAGGATTCAATGGCAAAACACCAAGCTACTACATTGATCCATATATAAACATGAGCATTTGTATAAAGAAAGTGCTGAAGCCTTATGTCACAGACCCAATCTTAACCGGAAGTCTGGGAAATTGTTATCCTCAATTGTATAAAATAAATTTATCAGTTATATTTTAATTTAATTTAATTGCTGCTCAATAGTTTTTAATCCTTAAACATGCTACTGTATACATATAGAGGGATTCCAATGTAAGAATGCACACTAATTTTTTTGAATATAATTCCTGTTGTTGTTTAATAGCTGTACTGATGATGTGTTATGATACTTAAGACGAAATATTTACATATTAAAAAGTTAATTACTGTGGCATAAGTGTGTGAATTTTTAGTTATGAATACTCCACAGGTTTTACTATATAAGAAAAGTGGTTTTAATTAGCTAGTAGCATACTTGACTTCGAATTTATATGATATCTACAATAAAACAGACTCTCTATAGCAGGGGTTCCGAACCTTTTTTGTTTCTTAGAGCACATTCAAAATACCGGTAGGGCGACGGGCGCCATCTATTTTTTCAAGCAAATTTTTTGAATTCTTTTGTTAAATGAATACATACAAAGTTTACATTATATAAAAATTTAAATATATATATGTAAGTTAGTGTGATCTTTGGCATTGCATTTCATTGGCCAGTGCTTCATAATTAGGAGAATATGATGATATTCCAGTTCTTAAACTGGAATGAACAACTTCGAATGCGCGTCTACTTTACATTGTATGCGTTTAATAACCATCATGTGTCATTAATGCATGCGTCATATAGCATGCCATGAATTGTTGCGTGATTATTTCAAACTATACGGCACATGGTTGAACAGCGGCGGGCACACACAAATTGGTCAACGGGCACCATGGTGCCCGCGGGCATAGGGTTGGGAACCCCTGCTCTATAGCATGGTCAATGATGAATAAATTTAGAGTAGAGTAGGTGAAATGTGAAAAAACAACAAAATTTGTATAACTCAAAATAAAATTATATGAAAATATAATACTTCCAACAGCTCTCTTTTGAGCAGAAACCTGGGCTTAAAAATAAAATAAAAATAAAAAGAAGAAAAGAAACTATTGGCTTTTGCGATGAAATGCTTCGGGAAAATAAATAGAACTCGTTGAACATAAGACTAATGCGCAAGTGCTGCAGGATTTGAATATCCCTAACAACAATTCTTAACACAGTTAAAAAGTATAAATTCTGTGGGTTTGGCCACACATTGTGCAAATGGAAGTGGACAAACTTCTTCATCTGGTATTTGAGGGCACTATGCAGGGTACAAGATTCATCCACTGAATCTTGTACCCTCCATACGATGAAGGGTACATGATCCAAAGCAAGTTCTTTCATATGATGAAAGAACTTGCTTTGGACAAAGAAGGAAGGAAGACAGGCTTTTATCCATGGACTCAACTCGTCTTGAGGATGGAAAAGAAGAAGAAGAAAATGGGACCTCAATAAAGGTTGAAACGCTTTGGGTAGTGATTCTTTCCATAATGCATAGCATCATACATGTTCGATAGGATGCGTGCTTTGGATATTATGGTAATTTCTGTGAAGTCATCAGTTGCTTAATCATGAAAACACTTCACACACGAACTTTGTTTGCTTACACTTGCATAAAGGATTAAACAAAAATATAATTTCTTATGGGCAAGTTTAATTTAACAACATAGTAATCTGAGACACTGAGATAGTACACAATCTGTCCATTAGTTTTGCACAGAGAATTTTCTTGATGTGGCAATGTGGAACAGAAATCTGCAAATCGTGAATCAAACATGTACTGTTTATATATATGTACACACACACACACACACACCTACACGCATGCTGAGTGGTCACTTTATTAGGAACACCTCCGCATTTAGGAGAAGAGACTGTTCCTCAAGCTGTTGAGTCACGTGACAGCAGTTTGCTATATAAATCAGGCAGACAGGCATTCGTTTTTGTGTTTGATGCATCAAACACAAAGGTATGGCTTACGTGCCATCAAACAGAAAGGCATGACTTAAGTTACTTTGAGAGTCATATGATTGTTGATGCCAAATGTACTGGTACTAGTATGTCACAAATATCTATTCTTTGGGGTTTTTCACATACTGCAGTGTTTTGGATATACTAATAGTGGTGTAATAACTAGACAACTCCAAGCCAACAGCAGTCCTGTGGATATAGCTGATTGCTACACAAGGTGAGAAAAGAATGGCAAGGATTGTGAAATATGATGAGAGGGACCACAGACAATCACATCACAGCTCAGTGCAAGAGTGGTCAGACCTTCATCTCAGAGCATGCAGTTCATCTCACACTGTCACAGATGGGTACAGGAACAGACGACCATCCTGGGTCTCAGTGCCATCAGCTAAGAACAGGAAGATGTGGTTTCAATGGGCATGTGATCCCCTACACTGCACAGCTGACAACTGAAAAAAATGTCACTTCTTCTGACAAGTCCTTTGTACTGTATCTTGTTGATGGCAGAACCAGAATATGGCAGCAACATCTTAGGTTGGTGGCATGGATATAATACACTACAACATGCTAGCAGCATAGTTATGAAGATAACTTATGTTCTTATATCCTCGTATGTTCTTTCTTGTGGTTATATCAGTTGCGTTACTATCATTTTTGTTCTAGGTGTTTATCAGAATGTAAGAATCCAGATCCCCTCATGTATTATACCTAGCCTTAAAATCAATATTAGAGCATTCACCACTCACTCGAACACATTCCACTCAATTACTGCTTGCAAGCAACTAATCAAGTATTATAATTATTTTTTGATGAAAACACATCATAGACAGTGATTGACTATTTTTGAGATTATGCTTTCTGCCACCCCACACTTCATTGTTCTAATGATATTTATTTTTTGCCGAAATTGCAGTTAGAGTTTTTTGATTGCAGATCTAGAACCTGGATTCCGTGGGAATGAAGTAGTGGAGAGGATCCAGAGGTGAGTGACAATGATTGTTGCAGGTGTAAGGATTGTTTTCTATGAAAATAGATTTGACTGTTTGTGGGCTTCGAAAACTAGCTGATAAGCAAAAAAGAAGAGATATGATAGAAGTTTATAAGTTATTAAATGGAATTTATAGGACTGACACTGAAGAATTTTTTTCAGTACATAGTAGGAAGGAAGAGAGAGAGAAAAACAAGGGATCATCCATGGAAATTGTGTAAGAGTGTGGTTATCAAGGTGTTAGGACTAGATTTTTGTTTGGAAGGTGGTGATCACATTGGTAGAATGGGTTGCCAGGGGTAGTTGTGAGTGCTTCATCAGCGAATGAGTTTAAGGAGAGGTATGATAGATATTGTGTGAATAAGGATCTCCCACAGTGAGTCTTCTGACTCCATGGAGATGCTTATATAAAATAATAATAATAAAACTTTAATGGCAAGGTTATCATCTATATTTTATTATAAGGGTATCTGAGAAGTTCAAAAGACAACTTCAATGCCAGAAGTTGTCTTTTGAACCAGTTGTCGTGGTGGTTGAAAAAAAAATACAAGAAAGTTAATAACAGAGAAACCATATTATCTTTAATAAGCTCATAGTGTACTTATTCTATCCATTCTTTTTTGAGAGAGATATTTGCAGCTGTGCAACACTACACCATTAATTAACACTTCAAATGACAACATAAAGTTAGCATATACTGACACCTTCATTTTTCTCATTATTGCCTGAATGACAGTAATGATTGTTGCTGTGTGCAACATCCTGTTCAAGAAATGTCAGAATTTGGTTGAACATGTTATTCTTAAGAAAAATTATTAAAAATCGTTTTTAATCAATTTATATATATTTGATTCATAAAATTTAAAAAGAAATATATTTGGTTAACATTATTATGTTGTTAAGATAATTGCATTTTAAACTATTGATGTTGATATTGTATGTTTACTTAAGTGATAATTTCTCTTTATCATTTACAGTTCAATTCACTATAGGTACACCACCAACAACAACTGGGGGTAGACTTAGAAGTTACAGTGGTGGTACACCACCTGGCAGGCAGACTACTAATAACTGGAGGCAACAAATGACACCTCCTACCACTTTTTCTGGATCCCCATTGCGTCGTTCAGGTATTTCATGAAGCACTTATTTCTCCCCTTTGCAAACACAAAATCATATTTATCTTGAAATTTATTCTTAGAATTATAGTGGATAGGAACACCAGCAACTATAGCCGGAGTCAAGAAATGACACCTCTTACTAATTTTTCTAATGTGTGTCGGGCAAGCATTTCATAAAAAGCTGTGATTTCTGTCCTTTGTAAACACAAAATTATCTTTATCTTGAGATTTATTTATACAGTTATAGTGGATAGAAACAGGACTGGCTTAACATGGTAAGCAGGCAATGCTTGGCATCGGAGTGCCTTCTTCAAGGGGCAATGAAGTGAGTAGGAAAAAATAAAATAAAAATGCATTTTAATATCAGTGTTTATTAAATGTGGATATGCATTAAAATAGATTGTAATAAATACTGACTTTTAATAACATTTAGCAAATACTGCAAATTGTTTTTTCACTATGTGTAGTATGGAGTTGGCGGAAGCACTAGATAAGCCAGACATTCACCTGGGACGTCCCATTACAGTGGGTGCCCTTACACTACCGACTTGCTTTTTTTTACATGCAGTGTGCATTCGCCAATTAGGGCATGAGGCACACGCTTGTACCTGGCTTAACCTCTATTAGGAAGTGACATTTGGGCATTGTTTGTAAATCATCGAATTGTTGATTGCTAAACACAGTGAATGTGTAGTTAATGCACACTGAAGTAAGTAGATTCAAAATTTAACCTAAGGCTTTAGATATCAAACATTTATTTTTATTTTTTATTTACATTTAGTTTTTTGTCTTACCAAATTTTTTGTTAAATATATTTTTTTTTATTTCAGTATGGAACTGAATTATAAATAGCTACTTTTTTTTATAAAAAGTAGCTATTTTATAAAAAGTAGCTAAAAAAAAAAAGTAACCCCAGTCCTGAATAATATTGTGCTATTTGCCGAACTTCTGATTCCAGACTATTTCTCTGCAATCTACAGTCATTTGTTCAGCTGTCTGTTCAAAGCCGGTATGACAGGAAGTCGGCTGAATAAATTTATATACACCTTTTTATTAAATTACTCTGGATTTCGAGAAAGATGTTGAAAGTTTATTTTTCACTTGGTTAGACTATAATAAATTTAGTTTAATCCTTTATCCAAGTGTGAGCAAACAAAGTTTGCAATGAGTTTCCTGGTGTTGTACCACCTTACCCCAGTCCTGAAGATACTTTCAGGTGCAAACTTTGTTTGCTCACACTTGGATAATGGATTAAACTAAATTTATTAAATTTATTATAAATTAAGATAATCTTGAACATATTTGGTCACTAAGGTTTTTCAAATGAAGAAAAAGAAATGGAGTATAATCATCAGCATAATTATGGATAGGATTCAAAGGTCAGTGAGAGAAGATAATTTATTTGTTGTGGGAAGAGGGCGAGTGGAAGTACAGAACCTTGGGGCCACCATTGATGGAGAACTCTAAAGAGAGGAAACAAGAAGGAATGGCACATCATAAGATGGTATTTGTGCAAGTACGCTTCTTTGATCAAATGCTCCAGAAATGTCAAGAGCAACCACACACACATTTCTCCAACTCCTCTTTCCATGACTTTTGTCCAACGGTGGGTAATATTCCACAGTGTGGAATATTTGTGTGGATTATTTGGTGATCACCAAATAATCATTGTGTGGATTATTTGGTGATCACCAGTGTTCCCTCTAAGCTGTGCACACAGGTCAAAAAGAGAGCATAGGTGCCTAGTAACTGCACACACACACACACACACACACACACACAAAATGTTTTCTTTCACGGTCAGTTATTTTTAAATGTACAGTGAAAACAAATTATATGATAAACCATACTTGTCACTTATTTTATTTAATGATTTCTCCAATGTCTCCACTTCAATATTACTCTAGCCCATTCCAATTAATATACTCTAATTGGTTACTTTTAGCTTGCACCATGTGTGCAAACTGATGTGTTGATGTCAGCAAGTTGCAGAGCTGTTTTTGTTTAGTGTCTACTGTCCAGACAGTACAGTCACTTGAACTTGTGCAGTGATTGATTTTTGTGGCTGTGTAGATTTAAGCAAATTAATTTAATGCTCACAAATTTTACAGGCTATTGCTAAATGAAAAAAGGGAAATGTTAACATGAGAAATATTACATTAGTGATTTTAGTACATCATACCCTCAGAATGCCACGGTCAAAATTAAAGCAGAAAAAAAAAAAGAAAAAAGAAAATTGATTTAACTTGGAGCTGCCAGGCAAATTTGACAATAATTTGTTTATAAATTGCATGTATATCCAGTGCTTAAGTAGCTGAAGGAATAAGCATTTCGGTTGCTCTTATAGAAATATTTAGCATGCAATGTATGAGATTTTTAACAAAGATGTTTTCCAAAAATTTTAGGTATATCAAATTTAAAGTGACTTGTGGCTTTCACTATTATAAATATGGGGGTTACCATGCACATTTTGAGTTGGAGACTGGAAACTTGCACACTGAAGATTTTCCATGTGCACATGGTCCAGCAAAAATGAGGGGAATATTGGTGGTCACTAATTAATTGATGTGCCTCTGGATAGTTGGGAAGTGGGCTGTTGATGATATTCTGCTGAATTTTTTTCATGAGAACTGAAGGGAGATGAAAGTAATAGGAATGTAGTTTGATGGCTCATTTTATTTCTTCTTTTACTAGGGTGGTCTGAAAAGTTCTTGGCCTAACAGTGAAAAAACGGTTTTATAATTTCAAAATTATTTTTATTTTTCAACATAATCTCCCTTAAGACTAATACATTTATTCTAGTGATGCTCCAGCACCGTTATCCCATCCCTGTAGAGGTTCTCAGTAAGATCAGCAAAATATTCCTCTACAACTACAATCACCTCTTGATTCAAAGAAAAATGCTGACCACTGAGGAAGAGTTTTAGTTTTGGGAGGAGATAGAAGTCAGAGGGAGCTAAATCTGGGGAATAGGGTGGATGTCCCAACAATTCATAGTGCAGATCCCTTCATTTTCCCATTGCCAAAACACCTTTGTAGGTAGGTGCATTGTCCTGATGAAAGATGATTTTTTTCTTCTGTAAACCAGGTCTTTTCTCACAAATTTTTTCTTCTCGTCTGGTTAAAAGATCTGAATAATATTCCCCAGTTATTGTTTTACCCTTTTCAAGATAATTAATAAACAAAATCCCTTTAGCATCCCAAAACACCGATGCCATGACCTTTCCTACTGATGGAACCGACTTTGTCTTTTTTGGTGCTGAATGACAGGCTTCTGTCCACCGTTTTGACTGCTGTTTGGATTCTGGTGTGTAATGGTGAATCAAGTCTCATCCATAGTAATAAATTGATGCACAAAATCAGTTTTATTCTTGTTAAAATGCTCCAAGGCCTGTTCAGAGGTTTTCATGCGAGCGTTTACGATCTGCTGTGAGGAAGCGTGGCACCCATCTTGCACAAAACTTTTTCATTTACAATTCTTCATGCAAAATATATCCTGCACGTTCTTCAAACTACTTGATAGAATGACTTGCAATTTCACATGGATGTTTATGACAGATGTACCAACTTAGAAGAAAAAAAATCTTGCCGATAGTGTTGCCATCTATGGTTGAGGTCAAGAACTTTTCAGACCACCTTCATTTTGAATAGGCTTATATAGGTCTTGTGCTACTGTACTATTGGACAGGTGATGAAGAGTATGAAAAATTGTAAAATGCCTTTTAAAATTCTGTGCACAGATTTTGAAGACAACTTGGGAAAACTTATTTGAATTCAAGTCATTCAAAATTCTTTTAAAAGATTAGAGGAAACATACAACGAACTGTTTGTGTAGTGGAAAGAAATGTGCCTTGGTCACATATGCAGCTGTTGGAGTAGAAGAAACAATGCCATGAGGATTATGTTTACCTTTAGGATGATGTCACGATGGTACCATCTGAATGTGAAATAGATGAGAGCATGAGATAGCAGAAGTTGCACCTGGTGGCCTTAGCAAGCAGGAGTCAATTTTTTTTTTTTTTCAATTTGATCCTATCAGAGTCGTTTTTTTTTTCCCTTGGACTGCCTTAGCACATTGTTTGAGAATCAAGGCTTGGATATTGATCTGGGTTTTTTGGATCAGAGAAAAGATGAAGCGTTCATTCTAGCAAGAGTTATTTCAGTTATTCCATCACAGCAAATATTTGGATTAAGAAGCAGAAAGAGTACTTAGATTATGGAAAGGAGGAGTAAATATGCTCCTCCTTAATAAGTAAATATCCTGTACCACCCTACTTCCATCTGTTCTGAGTATTGTTTCCTTTGGAAACAATACTCAGAACAGATGGAAGTAGGGTGGTACAGGAAAGGAAATGGGGACAAGGTTGTGTGAGTCCTGACATGAGAGGAGAGGATAAGATACTGTCATTGTCAGCTCCTCAAGAAGAAAGCAGATGGTGCTAGCATGTTTGGAAGGAGGACTGGTTAAGAAAACTGTTGAAACATGGGGGAAGAATCATCTGCTGGCTTGTGGCAGTTTGATAATGTCTGTTGATAAAATCTCACAGCAAGTATCTTAGCATTTCCTCCAGCTTCATCAGTGGAATTAGAAAAGGGAAAACAATTTACTGTTTATGTTAAATTCTCCCAAGAAAGATAACTTCAGAGCTTGGATGGTGCTGCAAAATCAATGTATGGAGATAGATAATCAAGAGACCAGTGTGGTTATCAGAATATGATATAATAACTAAAATACTGGAATTACTATTTTCATTATTAAACCCATGTCCAGTTGACATAATCAGGCAGTACTACACACCTGTATAGATTCGTATATGTAGCCAATACATCTTAGGATTCTAGGATGTATAAGTTTGCATCTAAAAGCAGACTATTATTTTGATTTTCTAAAGTAAATTGGATTCTTGGAGGATGTATATGCTTGCATCACCTTGTTAAGAATAACAAGAATAACTGCTACATGGAAAAATGAATCGAAGTCCACAGTTGTAAAGGGTGCTTGCTACCTGGTGGTTATCATTGAGTGGAAACCCTTAGCCACTGTCTGAAAGTAATAATAAGAGTTTCCCCTGATATGTGACAATTTTTTGCATCCCACCATGTTGAGATTCTGCATTTCTTCAAAAATGAAAGAGAAGGATTTGTATAGAAGTCTCTAAAAATTTGTATTTGCTTTTATGAAATAGTATGACTTTTTTCCCTAATAAATGCTGTGGTAGGTGTCTTTTAACTATAGCGATTGAGCTAAATGCAGGTCTTTATGTTAAACAAATCTGATGTTGGCTCAGTATGACCATCCATAGAAGTTTACAATTGCATGCCTTTTTTCTTCTTTATATATATAAATCTGTCTATATATACATATCAGTTCTACCTGTTTATTAGATAATAACCCTTAGCTTCCGATAAGCATGCTAGTGGTTTTGGTATATGACAATAAACATCTGCCCAAGTATTTGTGTCAGGTAACATTCTAACTTGTGGCCTATATGTTGGAAAAGAGAGTGTAATCCATTCAATCGACCTACATTTGATAAACTCTTTAGAGGTCTAAGAGTTGAAGTTAATCTTTTTTGTGGAGGAGAGGAATTAATAAATAATATGCTGTGTGATCTAAAGGCAGTAACAAAATTTTCAAAACTTGAAATGCTATTTCAGTACATCAGATATATGGAATAGTTATGGACATCCAGTAGTTCAAGTCCAGAAGGAAGGAATGCCAACATCTTCTTGATTCTGTGGTAGTTGTATCTGTAGGCCAAGAACATGATACATATATGATTGACCTCAGTAGCAAGGACATTATAACCTGAGTAAATGATTGTTTTCCATATTCACAAGTATTTCTAAACTGTCATAATATGATGGTGGATAGTGGTGGTGCAACTTTTAATAGATGAATCTACCTTTATACACTGTTTTCCCTAGAGAGAGAGAGAGAGAGAGAGCCCATTGGTCTGGCATGTGACTCTGATTTCTATAAAGCAGATATTGCTGTTTTTATTTTGTAATATAAAGTGGATTCTAGGATGTATAAGCTTGCATCAACAAGCAGACTGTTATTTTGATTTTCGGAAGTGAATTGGTTTCTTGGATTCCAGGGTGTATAAGTTTGCATCACCAAGTAGACGGTTATTGTTTTGATTTTATAAAGTGAAATGAATTTTACAATATATGTTTCATACACCACTTGTCCTAAGCATAATTAAAAGTCACACTACTTAATTTTTTTTCCTTGAAAACACTAATTGAAATTTTGTCTAAGCTGCAAAGAACCTTTACATAGGATTTTCAACTAAATTTAATTAGCTAGTCTCATATGGAGAGGCACGTTTTTCATTCTTGAAATTTGAGTTCCATGTCTTTTTGCAAAACAGGAATATATCACCAAGTGAATTCATGTGGATTGCAGACATACTGTACTTATCTCATAACTATAGTCTATAGCAGTGGTTCCCAACCTTTTTCCACTTGTGTACCCCTTTTAAACCCAATTCTATAAATTGTACCCCTTGTTTTTAAAATAGCTGTTTTTAAATACTGACACTTTTGTTCAGTGCCTATCTTAATGTAAAATAGTGGAAATGAGATAATGAGTTGGGAAAGCAAAATTACTACACTAAAAGTACAAACCACAGATTTAATCTGTGGTTTGTACTTTTATATTTTTGGAGAAGTTCTAGAAACGTTGCAAATGGAAGTCAGTGGAAGGTTCGTTATTGCAAAGGTCATTTCTTAGTAACATGCGATTGTTCTGGAAAGGAGGATGGATGACAAAAGTGACGCATGAACTGTGTGTAATGCTTTGTAGAAAAAGTGGTTTCGGGGAGGAGTTCATAGCCACACCCTCACCAATCATCATTTCACTAATGTGAGCTAGTTTTGAAGTGTCTCCATTAGCGGTGATTCAAACTTAACATTTATTGTTCCATAACTAACGTTTTGCATTTTGTTTACTTGTTTTTTCCGCCATTACTGATTATTTTTCGTGTACCCCTGAAGGGCCCAGCACTTACCACCAGTTGAGAACCGATGGTCTATAGCGTAATCTAAATAACCAACATTCTGTTAGTTTATTTATAGCTTTATGTTTTCAAAAAAGAGGTCATTAAGGGTCAAAGCTAAATAACTGGGAGGAGACCTCCACAACGCTTTTCAGGAATGCAAAGAACCAACTGGAGCTTCTGAATTAATGTCCAGTCCTCACCTTCACATGTTGCTCCCTGTTAGTAGGTATCTACTGGGTACTGAATGACAAAATCATACTTTTTATTGGCTTAAACCAAAAATGTATGATGGTACAACATGATGAAATTTCATGCTAACTGGGCTGTTGCACGGTTAAACAATGCCCCCATCATTTTCATCAGTGAACTAGGGAGAACAGTGAAAATCAGCTACTGGAACAAACTCCAACTCAACATCTAGAAAAACTGAAGATAGGAGCCATCAATATAAGGAGTATTAAAACTAAGAACTTTTATTGTTAAAAGACCATAAGATTTAATGATTACAAATACAAAGAGCAATAAGTTTCACTAGCCACTGTCTAACATTTTCAAGGCTGTACTGGTTTGAAAACAGATGCATCAAGTTACATGAAAACATGCACTTTAGTAACTGCTAGGCCGTTACATTTGATAATTCGTGTTTGATGGTGTGCATGCATTCGAATGCTTCAGTCAGAATCCGGTACAATGACCACGTGTTGTGCAGTTTTTCGCATATTGTAGTTCTGTTGAGCTGAGAGAATTGATGAGATATTTCCATATCTCTTTAAGAATGGCACCTTGATTTCTATTTAAATTATTGCCTGTGTGTAGCACCACTGCTGCTTCTTTGAAAGTTCTGTGTCTGTAGTCATTCTCGATGTAAGGCATAGAACTGTTTTTCCAATCTATAACCTGATTTGATATTGAGAAATGATGAGCTAAACCAGATGTGATGATTCTATTATGATTGACATCCCCACATGTTCCTTCTGTCTTATTTCACAACTTCTAGAGGTCTGTCCGATGTAAGAAAGGCCACACGTGCATGGAATTTCATATACTCCAGGAAATTTGAAGAAAGGTACATCATCTTTGGGTGATCTTAAGACTTGTCTGATTGTGTTAGTTGGTTTAAAAACTACTCTGATGTTATGAGCTTTTAACATTCTCACCAATTTTGTGGATACTGAATTAATATATGGAATGACAGCTGTGGACACATATTGGAACTCCGTTCCATGTTATTGGGGATTGTCTTTAAAAAGCAATTTGTTTAAAATGTTAGAAGAGTATCCATTCAGAGATAGAGTGTTAGCTGTTTGTGACAGTTCTCTCTGTACATCTACTTCTTTCGAAATAGACCTTAAGGCTCTATTAGGAGCATATGAATGATGCTATGTTTTTGTGATCTCTGATGGTTAGACGAATAATGTAGATATCTACCCCTATCTGTGGGTTTCTTGTAAATGGACAGTTGGACATTGTTATCGTCTCTCCTCACCAGTATGTCAAGAAAGGGTAGATCTTTGTTCTTCTCCAGTTCCATAGTGAATTTGATCTTATTATGTAGTGAGTGGATTTTATTAAGAAACACGAGAAGGTTTTCCATGGTATCCTTCCAGATGATGAACACGTCATTGACATATCTCCACCAAATCGACGGTTTAGGTGAAGTGGTGGAAACATTTTTCCTTTTCAAGTTTTCCCATAAATAGGTCTGCGCATGGTGGTGAGAGGGGGGCTGCCCATGGCCAGACCCTCCGATTGTTTGTATACTATGTTATTTACTTTGAAGAAATTTGATTTCAGGCAATGATGAAACAACTGGGTGATGTCCTGAGGGAAGAGATCTTTTAAAATATTGATCACCTCTACGATCGGTACATTAGTGAATAAGGATGTCCGTTTGTGATATTTTGATCCTTTTGAAATTTTCCACAAATTGTTGAGAGTTTTTAATGTAGGTCTCTGTTTGTCTAATTTTTCCTTTCCTTAAATTTGCCAGATGCTTTGCTAATGAAATTTAATGAAAGAAAAAATTAGACAAACAGAGACGTACATTAAAAACTCTCAACAATTTGTGGAAAAATTCAAAGGATCAAAATATCACAAACAGACATCCTTATTCACTAATGTACCGGTTGTAGAAGTTGTCAACATTCTAAAAGATCTCTTCCCTCAGGACATCACCCAGTTGTTTCATCATTGCTTGAAATCAAATTTCTTCAAAGTAAATAACATAGTATACAAACAATCGGAAGGTCTAACCTTTGGTGGAGATATGTCAATGACGTGTTCCTCATCTGGAAGGATACCATGAATACCATGGAAAACCTTCTCGTGTTTCTTAATAAAATCAACTCACTACATAATAAGATCAAATTCACTATGGAACTGGAGAAGAACAAAGATCTACCCTTTCTTGACATACTGGTGAGGAGAGAAGATAACAATGTCCAACTGTCCATTTACAAGAAACCCACAGATACAGATAGATATCTACATTATTCGTCTAACCATCATAGATCACAAAAACACAGCATCATTCATATGCTCCTAATAGAGCCTTAAGGTCTATTTCGAAAGATGTAGATGTACAGAGAGAACTGTCACAAATAGCTAACACTCTATCTCTGAATGGATACCATTCTAATATTTTAAACAAATTGCTTTTTAAAGATAACCCCTCAACAACGTGGAACGGAGTCCCAGTATGTGTCCACAGCTGTCATTCCATATATTATTCAGTATCCACAAAATTGGCGAGAATGTTAAAAGCTCATAACATCAGAGTAGTTTTTAAACCAACTAACACAATCAGACAGGTCTTAAGATCACCCAAAGATGATGTACCTTTCTTCAAATTTCCTGGAGTATATGAAATTCCATGCACGTGTATGGCCTTTCTTACATTGGACAGACCTTTAGAAGTTTTGAAATAAGACAGTAGGAACATGTGGGGGATGTCATTCACAATAGAATCATCACATCTGGTTTAGCTCATCATTTCTCAACATCAAATCATGTTATAGATTGGGAAAACAGTTCTATGCCACATCGAGAATGACTACAGACACAGAACTTTCAAAGAAGCAGCAGTGGTGCTACGCACAGGCAATAATTTAAATAGAAATCAAGGTGCTATTCTTAAAGACATGGAAATATCTCATCAATTCTCTCAGCTCAACAGAACTACAATATGCGAAAAACTGCACAACACGTGGTCATTGTACCGGATTCTGACTGAAGCATTCGAATGCATGCACACCATCAAACACGAATTATCAAATGTAACGGCCTAGCAGTTACTAAAGTGTATGTTTTCATGTAACTTGATGCATTTGTTTTCACACCAGTACAGCCTTGAAAATGTTAGACAGTGGCTAGTGAAACTTATTGCTCTTTGTATTTGTAATCATTAAATCTTATGGTCTTTTAACAATAAAAGTTCTTAGTTTTATCACATTAGACCAAATATGAACAGTATTAGGTATATTAATGGAAATGAAATTGAACTTGCAGAAGAATTGGAACAGTACCATGCAAATATAATTGGCATTACACAAAGAAAACGAAAACAGGTGAAATATTACTAAATAATAATTATAAAATGCTATTTTCAGGCAATAATGATCACAGGAAAGGAAGTAGAAGCAATAGCATTCAACACTACACACAAAGATAAACTTCTTGATTGGAAGGCAGTTTCAAGTAGGGTTATGTAGGCAAACTTCAAAAAATGGGCATGGACAATGAAACTTGTTTTTGGCCATGGTCTCACAGAAAGTTCTTCCAAGGAAGAAGTGGAGGAATTTTTTGAGTCTAGAACTGGCAGCTGACATAAAGAAAATGAGAAAAGTGGTCCTTGTTGGATGGGAAAAAATGGGAAAAGACTTGAACAGCTCAGGACATGGACTAGTCATTACTAACACCATCTTTCAACATAAAGATGTGCACAAGTTCACATGAAGAGAAGACACAAGAAATAGAAAAGCCTCATCGACTACATCATTTTTTGACAGTGATATCATAAGGCTAGTTCAGAATACATTAGTGTACAGGAAATTGGAAAGCAGGAATTTGAAAAGAACAGCATATAAAAAAAGTTTTAAAGAGAATTAAAGATAAGTAGCTTTTACTAGTAAATTGTAGACTCGAAGTTTCCAAACATTATTGAAAAAAAGAATGGAACAAATTGAAAACAAGAACTAAACCTTGAAATCTTGGTGGCAAACTCTGAAGAAGAAGACATTGATTGATTCAATTAGGGAGGTATGTGGTGAAGTTGTCTGCAAGAATAGAGAAATAAAAACACCATAGTAAGCACAAGAAGTTAAAGAAGCAGTCCTGAAAAAGAAGAACGCATGCCAAAAGTTCCTGGCATTTAAGTCAGCAGATACCCTAAAAGAATACAGAGAAAAATGTAAGTGAGCTAAGCTATATGTAAAAGTAACTAAACAAAAGTCATGGGAAGACTGGTAAGCATATAGAAAATAAAAATCAGAAAGGTGGCAAAATGTTCTGGAGGCTACTGAAGAAACTTAGAAATGGAGGAAAGAGTATTGAAAATTAATCAAAGATGATAAAGATGACAGAAAAACTGAAGATAAAGATAGCATTGGTGTCTAGAGTAATTACTTTGAAAGACTGCTAAACGAACCAAGTAGTGACAAACCATACTAGAAAATTTTCAAGAGGAACGCATCAATATATCAATACTTGAGGTATAAAAAGCTGTCAAAAACTTGAAACGTGGAAAGGCAGCTGGAGTAGATGATATTCGATCAGAAGCGCTGAAGTATGGAGGTATAGTATAGTGCTACACTGCATAATTCAGAAGGGAAAATTCCTGATGATTGGAGTAGAGCTGTCATAATACCTATCTATAAAAAAGGGAATAAAGCTGAATGTATTACAGAGGAATTTCTCTATTAAGTGTTCCAAGTAAGATTTATGCAAGCATACTTGAAAAGAGATTGAAAATGATTGTGGAAGAGAAACTTGGAGAAGAGCTAGCTGGGTTCAAGCCAAATAGAGGTTGTCAAGATCAGATTTTCACTTTAAGACATTTTAAGTTGAGAAATCATGGGAATATGACAAGGATCTGTACTTCAGTTTTGAAGTACAGATCCTTGTAGATCTGGAAAAGACATATGACAAAGTGCCCATATAAAAGCTTTCAAAACACTACAATTGTATATAGTGAATGGAACGTTATACAGCAGTTAGAATTGAAGGAAATACAGGAAGATGGTTTGATGTAAAATCAGGGGTAAGGCAAGGATGCACATTATCTCCACTCTTATTCATCATTTATATGTGTCAGATTATGAAAGCAAGTAGCATCAAGCCTGGTATTAGAATTGGAGATGTCCAACCTAGCTCTTTGCTTTACGCAGGTGGTTGTATTCCTGAAGAAATCTAGTGCAAGTCTCCAGGATTCTCTAACTAAATTGAATAACAGCCTAACAGCCATAATAAATTTGGCATGAAAATCAGCAATGAAAAGGCCAAAACTATGAAAATAGGCAGGAATATAGAAAACTTCAGTTGCATTCTAAATTGAGATCCTAGAACAAGTAAAATATTTTAGTTATTTGCACACAGTTTTAAGTTAAGATGGCAGATTACATCTGGAAATAGGCAACGGAATAAACAAAACTAGTACAGTGGGTATCCAGCTGAATAAATTTATATGTAATAAGAGAGAAATTAGTCAAAACACCAAGCTAGCAGTATACAAGCCAGTGTTCAAACCAGTTTTAAGTTATGCATCTGAGAGTTGGGTTAGAAATAAAGCACTTGATCAAAGACTAGAAACCACAGATAAGGTTCTGAGAAAAATTTGCGGAGTGAACCAATAGCACCAATGGCAGAATCATATTAAAAATTGAGATTCTTGTGGAAAGGCTTAGACGTTGGTTATGCATTTTTTACTAAGTAATTTAAGGAAATTACACTGTCACTAGGATATACATTAAAATAAATTTTAATATACTTTAATATTTCGGCAACGTCATGTTGCCATTTTCAACCTCCAGACCAACCTCCTTCACAAGACCAACCTACCTGGTGTATACCAGGTACCTTGCAGCTGTAAGCTGTCCTACTTTGGCCAAACAGGCAGGACAGCCAATATCAGAATTTTGGATAGAACACAAGGACTACATCTGGTTTCACCAGTACAGCCACTCTGATCTTGCTGACCATGTGCTGGATACCTGCCATAGAATACGGTAGAAGAAAGCCACGATAGTACACCATAGTAAATACAAGTATGAAAGGCTTTTCATGGAATCAGCTTCAGCCCTAAGAAACAATCTGAACCTCAACAAATTTGGCTGCATGAGACTGCCTCAAATTTAGGAAACCTACATCAGAAGACCTTCAGCCCAATCGCCCAAGAATATCAACATTGCCCGCTAGGGAGCACCATCAGGACTTTAGGAGAAATGATAGCTTCCTGCTTCTTCCTCATTTACTGTTTGTTGTGCCTGCGTGCACGTGTCTTGTTCTTAAGTTTATTGAAAATGGCAATGTGACGTTGCCGAAATATTGAAGTATATTAAAATTTATTTTAATGTATATCCTAGTGACATTGTAATTTCCTTAAATTACTTAGTAAAAAAATAAAAATGAAGATATTAGAAAGGAATATAATTAGTATTGAAGTGACCAAGCTAGTGACACATCTATGGAATGCTCCCTGTGAGAATAATTTGAAGGTGTGTGGGTTGCAAAGTTTTAATTGATAGTTGGAAAAGAGGGAACATAATAGAAGCTTATTAAAATTGTTTTGTAAAACTGACACGAAGGGGACATTTCAATACATGATGGATAGAAAGAGAACTAGGGGTCATCCCTAGGAGTTGTGTAGAAGTGTGCTTAGTAAAGGTGTTCAGACTAGATTTTTGTTTGGAGAGCTGTGTAGAAGTGTGCTTAGTAAGGGTGTTCAGACTAGATTTTGTTTGGAGAGTTGTGAATGAGTTTAAGGAGAGCTGTCATAGGTGTTGCTTATATAAAGATTATTGTGTGTCTCCCATGATGAGTTATCTGACTCCATGAAGATACCTGTATAACAGTAATAATAATAAATGAAGTCTGAAGTCTACATGTATGACTAATTTTATGTATTATTCATTAATGGATATGAAATGAGGCTCCAAATGCATTTATATCATACAGACTTTTAGATGGATTCTTTGTAAATGTCTTTGCCAACACCCTGTGTAAATTCATTATATAATACTTACTATCTGTTCCACTTAATCATATATTATTGACTATTTTTCTATATATATATTTCCCCCCCTCCCCTTCACCATCTCTTGTGAAATGGTCATGACTCCAACACAAAAGCCCACGATTGTAAATATTGCTATTTCCATGTTTAATGAATTTTCTACAATTGTCTGAACTATGAATTATCAAAAATCTTCTGGAAACAAAATTTAATTTTGTTTCCACCATGTCTCATGTAACTCGACACAGAATTGTATCTTTCAGGTAATTCTGCACCAATTTCCAGTTATTTGCCATTTCCAGGAACAGTTAATCCACTTTCTCCTATCTTGGCATCTCCTCAAGGAGAACTCTCAACCTTTAGGTGTCATACAGAACCTTCTCTAGCCACACTTAGAGGATTAGATTATAGGAATGTCAATGCTGCTTCTTCCCCTTTAAGAATGGCTTTTGGAGCACGAACAGTCACCCTGCCTGAGATACATTCCAAGGATCTTTGGCCTGGTAGGAACAATTTCATCTGGAAAAAATTGTATTCTTTGTTCTTTTTCTGAACAAACCTAAATGTATTCTGATGTTATCTGATAAATATTATCTGTACGAATATACAGTTGTCACTCACTATAGCAAACACTATGATAATTAAACTACTGAGAAGTCCAGACCAAAGCCAGTGGTACTGTTCTAAAAGAAATTCCCTATAGCAAACTTTTCACCATAACAAAGCATTATTTCTCTGGTCCCTGTGAGTTTTCTCTAGTGAGAGGTGATTGTCATATATTTATTATTTTAATATTCTTGGAGCTGCTTTTTATAATTTGATACATATGATAAAAAGCAGTCTTTCAAGAAATTAAAGCAATTTAATGGTGATTCTGTGTAAATTTTATTATCATAAGCATAAAACCAAAAGAAATTACATTAAACACTTTGCTAATTGACATGCTTAGGTGGTGGACATTATTTTTAACTTATTTTAATTGTATTACAACACCACAAAATTAATTTATAAAAGGTTGTTTATTAACTGGTTTATGTTTTGCTGGATTTCAAACCACCTTCTTCAGAGCAAAACAACATGTTACAGTTTGCACATGACAGTGAGTAAGTGAAACAGTTCAAATTGTAAATATTGTAAATTCAAATATATGCCATTTAATAAACATTCTTTTGTAAATTAATTTTATGATTTTGTAATACCATTAAAATAAGTTATAATGCCCAACACCTAAGTTTGTCACTTAGCAAAATGTTTAATGTAATTTCTTTTGGTTTTAAAAATTTGTGCAGAATCACAGTTTAGTTGCTTTAATTTCTTGAAAGAAAAGAAATGTTCTATGCAAAATATTGATACTTTCTATAGAAAATGAACTCTCTTATAATATTGAGAACTGCAAATTATAAGCTTATTGATTTCTGCTTTAAGTTGCTACATCTTAAATATTGAGTATTTGTATTTTGGATATTTACTTTATGTTGTTTGAATGATTGTGTAGTAAAATTTGGTTACTCCATCTTTTCTTGTTTTCTATGAATCAATCCCATGAATGGTTATGAATCTGCACAAGTTTTTGTATTGCATTATTGTAAATGGACTGGAGGTTAAATAATCTGAAAGCTCTACTCTATGAGCCAAACTGATACTTGTCGAGTCACTTCAGACTTCTAATAAGCAGAGCAGTAGTTTCTTGCATGGTGGCAAAAATTGTGTACAGCATCATTCATAATAGAGCTTCATGGTATAAACAACACCAAAAGAGGAAAAAATTACATTTATTAAACTTTTGAATATTACATTGGTTTTCAACCCAGCATCTTTAGAGCACAATTAAAACTGTGACAAGCATACTTACAGAAAACCCACTCATACAGAAAAGTATTTGCATAAGTACTTTGAGGATGCCATACCAACAGTATGGCATCCTCAAAATATTTATTCATCAAGCCAGAGCTATTGTTCAAATGGTATAGCCCTTGAAACTGACTGAGAGACCTTCACAACACGTTTTTAGCCAATGACTACACCCATATAAATTAGATTAAATATTGCATGCACCTCCCGCCATCATCCTGCAACCAACACAAAAGTCTCGGCAAGACCATTCTCATCTCATATATTAAGGATACATCAGAAAAATGCCAAAGTTCTCTGCAGATGTGATCCCTCTGCCAGTTTCAAACCTTTCAGTCAGCTATATCTCTTCATCCTTTCTTCTGAAGATCATTTTCATCCTCATGCATATTCTGGAATGTGTAAAGTTCCTTGTGACTACAGTTAGTCCACTTTGAACCAACTAGTAGATTAGTTAACATCCTCCTTGAAGAACACAAAAGTTACATTCATGATCATGTGTATGAGAAATCAGGATTGGCAAACCATGCTCTGGATACTCCTTCACATAGGATTAGAGTTAGTTCCATATGGTATCCTGTCAAATGCCTTTGAAAAATCTAGCAGTATTATTGAAATTATCCTTCCTCCTACTTGCCACATAGCAAAAAAAACTCTTTGTAACCCCCTTTTGTTTATAATTGTCATAATCTAATTTTTGTCATCCTTACCATGCCAGTTACTGTTCTTGCCTGATCCTTATACTGTTCATGACTTAGTTGGTCACCGTTCTTGTTATATACCCTCCACAACATTTTCTTTGTTTGCAACTCATGCTTAACAATACTACTTATCCATCTAACTCCTACCCAATTTATGCTCGTAACCTTTGACTACCCTCCATACACTGTGAATATCCTTCCATTGCAGAATTTTATGCCATGTTACTGCTTCAAGCTGGCTCTTAAATGCATCATCATCTGCTTTATTGTTCCAAATATATACCCTTTCTTAACTGGAATTTCCACATGTTTTGCTACTTCCCAAGTCAAGACCACATGATCACTTTCCCCAGTTGGAGGCAGTGTAACCAGTGAAAGGTAGGTCATGCCACCTTAGTTATGGACAGGTCTCCTGCCCCTATAACAAGATCCAACATTCTCATACTCCAAGTCCTCTCTGTCAATTTAGGCTGGAAATGTTTATCTCTCATTAAGTGTATAAATTCCATTTCCTTTTTGCCATGTGATTCTTTCTCCTTCCAATTTACTATGCCTCCGAAGTTGTAGCACTCCATAATAATTACTCGACTTGCACTCAGTGTACTAATCTGCTGATGCATATCTTCCTCATCATCCCTGGCCATGTGATTTAGCCACATCATTCTGTTTGAAATTGCTTTCCAGTTAATAAAATTATCTTTGTTTAGTGTTAAATGCTATTAATTCTTTTCCAGATTTCTGTTACCTTAATGTAACATCTCATTATTTAACAGAATTTCACCTGTTTTAGTATACTTTATCTCAGTAATAAACACACAAACCTGTCAACATAACTAACACACAATAAACACCAAATAAAATGAAATTTAGTAAACCAAAGTCATTCCCTACACATTTCGTACATGGAGATATTTGAAAAGTATGCTTTTGACCCAGCCATTCTTAAGCCTTCTGTCTGGGTAAGATACATTGATGTTCTCAATTTGTCAACATACAAGAATCCACGTTACTATGGAAATGAGTAATAATAGTGCAGCCTTTTTAGAAGCTTTAATAATGTGCTTTCCAAATGGTAATCTTTCTTTTAAAGTATATTGATAATCTTAGACAGGCAGCTATATGCTCAAACTCTCACCATCCTACCCCCCTTCCTTCCTCTCCCCAATCTTCCAGCAGTATGGTATTGTTAAAACCCTAACTAACAGAGCCATCATATGCCAGTTTTCACTGAGGTATATCTCTAAACTATTAAATTTTATATTATGCTTAATTATATTATTTTATTATAATTTTATTAAAATATTATATTATTTTATATTTAATATTAAACTATTAAACAATACTTAACTATTGTTTAATTTACTCCAAGTGCTATTATCATTCTAACATGAGTTTTATTATTCAGCATCTAAGCCCAAACACTAGAATGCAGTTTGCTCAGCTAACTCCCAAATTTCCCAACTCATCCTTGTTCATTCATTATCCAGGTGGATATGTATAATTGGGAAGCACCTCTTGAGGTTGGGAGATTGGACACTAGGTCAGAAGCTCATGTTTGTAGCTCTTAAGTAGATTTGAATAAGCTGGAAAGGTAGTCAAATTGTGGTGGGGGGGGTAGTGTAATGAAAATAAATGTAATGTCTGTACCTTCTTTTTGTAGATAAAATTATTTTGCCACATGAAGTAACCAGAATGTAGTACATAGGCAAAGAGAACCATAATATTGGGTAGAAATTTGATCTGTAAGAGAAGAATCGTCTCACTGATTGGGACATTTGTGATAAGGCAGGAATGTCAAATCTAACTAATAAATCATCTTTGCAGAGCAATATGTTTTTAATTTTGTTTATGAAGTGTTGTGTGTTCTTCATATAGGAGGGGAATGACCTACCAACTCCTTGAGTGTTAATGCTAATTTCTTGGCTAGGTAATAATTGGGACTATCTATACCTCCCAATATCAGCCAAAGCAGAACATTATGTTTGTACGCTTTGGGAACACCGTAAATTCTGGGAGGACATGCATAATGTGGTAACAATTTTTAACTGTAGATCTGATTACTATGATTTGAAGGGGATGAAGTAATTTTGGGATAGAGTACAAGGTAGATAACAGAAACTATGTCAGTACTATGGAATTGATTATGAGGCTAGACTGAGTCCACATCTGCAGAGTTCACTGGATTGAAGATAAAGGGAAAACATCATTGAGACCTTTGAAGGTGTTGACTGAATTGATAATGTGGAGATTTTTCACATTATAGAATAAGGACAAGTGGCCATCCTGCACACTGCCAGAAGAAGCAGTGAGAAGCAAGAGGATGAGCAGTCATGTTTTTGCAAATGAAAGGATAACAGATCGCATTGCTGTGAGAGTAGTGAGAAGGCAGGGAGTGAATAAATTTAAGCAGTATGATGCCCTTTGTGTTGTCTAAGGTGTACCTCTCACACTGAGTTTTGTGACTACACGGAGTTCCAGAATGATAATAACACAATATATGATATTACATAATATTCACTTGATGTTCATATGTCAAGTCTTCAATATTCAATTTTTAGAGGTCATTCAGTTTTAATTACACTTCGTTTGTGGGTTTTTTTTTTTCCATAGCTCTTGTCAGTACTTATTTTACCATCTTCATATTGTTTTCTTGCAATTATAGACATACGTCTTAATTTATGTATTTTGTCTTTTGAATAGGAACAACTCCCATGAAAGAATCAATGGAAACAGATGATAGACTGCAGCGATCTGGCAGTGCTGGACGATTAAGTGATCATGGTATAGGAAAATATGCATTTCCTTACAGTGGTGGTGGTGAGTTTTATTGTCAATTAATTTTTATTATCTGTTGATGTTTTGGTATAGGGTGGATTAGCGGAGAGAATATTGTGTAAATAGACATTCAAACATAACCACACATAAAATCTCATCTTTTCCTTATTCCCCTTACATTAAAGTGAATGGCCTGTAACCTGGCTTCATAGAAATCTCATAATCCTGTCTGCATAGTTTGCTATGTCTGTAAATTTTGTCATTAGTTTTTACAGGATGAAACACCCACATGTATGTGGATAGAAATGTTTGTAGAGATTCTCTATAAAAGCTTTCTGTTGGGATTATAAACCTATGCCAGGTCTTTCCAACTAAAGGACATTGCCATTACTCTGACTGAAATACAAAGGCTCCCCTACACACAAAAGAATATGTTCATTTAATCATCATCATCATCATCAAATTCCTGCCATGTACCCTCAAGGGTATGATATGACAGGATATGATAGTACTACATGAAAAAATTACATCATTACTAACTTCCTATCTACAATTTTCCTCCAAATCAGTCTGTTGCTTGTCAAGACTCCAACATTATCAGATCTTATATTTCTATCGTCTATGGCACTTTGTACCGTATCAATCCACCTATATCTTGGTCTTCCTCTGGGTCGTTTTCCTGCCAACCTGGCAGAGAACACTTGTTTTGTTAATCTTTCCTCTCCCATTCTATATAAGTGACCATACCATCTGAGATTAGCTCTGCTAACGCTTTCCTGGATGCTGACAATGTCAAGTTCTTTCCTAATATCCTCATTTTTAATATGATATTGCCATTGATGCCATCTGTTCACGCCTCTAATCTTTCTCAGGACTCTCATATCTGCGGTCTCTAGTCTTTGGTCAAGTGTTTTACTTCTGACCCAGCTCTCAGATCCATAAGTTAAAATTGGTTTGAACACAGTCTTGTATACAGCTAATTTAGTGTTCCGACTAATTTCTTTCTTATTCCATATGAATTTATTCAATTGACTTCCCACGATACCAGTTTTGCTGATTCTGTTGTTTATTTCTATATTTAGTTTACCATCTTCAGTAAAAATTGTGCCTAAGTAGCTGGATTGTTTTACTTGTTCCACAGGTTCTCCATTCACAACACAGTTGACATTTTCAATGATTCTGCCTATTTTCATTGTCTTTGTCTTTTTATTGTTGACCTTCATACCATATCTATTACAACAGCTATTCAATTTAGTCAGAGAATCTTGCAGACTTGTAGCGGAATTATTTAGAAGTATAACATCATCCGCATAAAGCAAAGAGCTGACATTAACATCTCCAATTTTGATATCAGATTTAATACCACATTCCTTCATAATGTGATCCATATAGATAATGAATAACAGAGGGGATAATGTACATCCTTGTCTCACACCAGATTTAACATTAAACCATCTTCCTGTACTTCCTTCAATTCTAACTGCTGACTCACAACTCAAATAAAGACTAAGTATTGCTTGATATAATGCCCCATTGACACCATATAACTGCAGCGTATTGAATAGCTTCTCTCTTGGCACCTTGTCATATGCCTTTTCCAAATCGACAAAACTTAAATACAGATCTTTGTTATATTCCCATGCTTTCTCGACTATTTGTCGTAAAGTGAAGATCTGATCCTGACAGCCTCTATTTGGCCTGAATCCAGCTTGTTCTTCACCAAGCTTTTCTTCCACAATTCTTCTCAACCGTTTCTCAAGTATACTTGCATAGATCTTGCCAGAAACACTCAGCAGGAAAATACCTCTGTAATTCTCACATTGAGTTTTATTTCCCTTTTTATATATGCGTACTATGAGAGCTCTACTCCAATCATCGGGAATTCGCCCCTCTGTCCAGGCTTTCTGAACTATGCAGTGCAGCCACTGTAAGACTCTTATACCACCATACTTCAGCATTTCTGGTCGAATATCATCTACTCCTGCTGCCTTTCCACATTTCAAGCCCTTTGATGGCTTTTTCTACTTCAAGTATGGATATGTATTCCTGACTGCATGCCTGGTCAGTATTTTTTATCACTGTGCTGTCATCACTGCTTGTTTCATTTAGCAGTTTTTCAAAGTAATTACTCCATACTTCAAGGATATCTTTTTCTCCTGTATTCATTTCACCTTTATCATCTCTAATTCCTTTTACAGCACTCTTTCCTCCATTCCTAAGCTTCTTCAACAACCTCCAGAATATTTTGCCACCTTCTTGATATTTATTTTCTATATTCTTGCCAAAGTCCTCCCATGACTTTTGTTTAGCTAGTTTTACACACTGTTTAGCTTTCTTACATTTGTCTCTGTATTCTGTAAGAGTAAAAGCTGACTTATTTGCCAGGAACTTTTGATATGCTTTCTTCTTTTCCGTCACTGCCTCTTTAACTTCCTGTGTCCACCAGGGAGTTCTGATTTTTTTTATCCTTCCAGACAACCTCACCACATGCCTCTCTGGCAGAATCAATCAATGTTTCCTTCAGAGTTTGCCACTGAATCTCCAAGGTTTGATTCCTGTTCTAAAACTCTTTCATTTTCTTTTCAATAATATTTCTGTATTTTAGTGTACAGTACACATCTGAGAGCTGCTCAACTTTTATTCGCTTTAAAACTTTCTTACATGTTATTCTTTTCAATATGAAATACAATTTTATCCTGCTCAAGACTAAATAGTGATCACTTCCAATTTCAAATCCTCTGTACACTCTGGTGTCCTGCACCAGGGAGAAAACATCACTATCAACAATAACATAGTCAATGAGACCTTTCTTATTCCTAGCCTCTTCTCTCCATGTGAATTTGTGCACATTTTTATGTTGGAACATGGTGTTAGTAATAACCAGTCCATGTCCTGAGCAGAAATCCAACAGATATTTGCCATTATTATTAGCTTTTCTCTTTTCTCCAAATTTTCCCAAAATATTTTTGTATGTCTCACAATCATTTCCTACTCTACTATTTAGATCCCCAACAAGGACCAACTTTTCCTTTTTCATTGTGTCAGTTGCTTTTTCTAAAGCCTCAAAAAATTCTTCCACTTCTACCTTAGTAGAACCTTCTGTGGGACCATAGGCACAAATAAGTCTCATTGTCCAGTTCCCCATTCTCATATTTGCCCACATTACTCTACTTGAGACTGACTGCCATTCAAGAAGATTAGCCTCATATTTTGTGTTGAATACTATGGCTACTCCTTCTTTTCCTTGATTGTCATTGCCTGAATATAACATTTTGTATTTATTGCTCAGAAAGATCTCACCAGTTTTTATCTTTTTTGTTTCAGTCACCCCTATTATGTCGATCTTGTACTTATCTAATTCCTCAGCTAGCTCCATTTCTTTGCCATTCAAGCTTCTTACGTTGATAGTACCGATCTTTAACTCAGGTGATGTTGAGTTGGGGTTTGTTTTCAGATTTGTTCCAGTAGCTGACTTTTCGCTGTTTGCCCTGGTTCCCTGGCGAAAACAACGGGGGCCTTGTTTAACCGGGCGACGTCCCAGCCGGCATGAAATTTTGTCATGTTGTACCATCATTTTTTATTTTGGTTTAACCAATAAGAATACAATTTGGTCGGCTAAATCCCAAATTGCCAGCCCATCCTCGTTCGTTCAGTATCAAAGTAGATACCCAACAGGGTGCACCACGAGAAGGTGAGGATTGGACATTAGGTCAGAAGCCCTGGTCGGTTCTTCGCATTCCTTTAAAGGCTATGTGGAGGTCTCCTCTCAGTTATACAGCTTTGACCCTTAAGCACCCCATGTTCATTTAAAAATAATAATAATAAACATATTCTTCTGAATGTTGGTGAGCCTTTGTAGCTCAGTGTGAATAATTGCATAAAAATGATTGTTTATTTAGGATTGAGAATTGAATAGTTTAAAACCAGATAGGAAGATACTTTTAGGAATGATAACTATTGTTGAAAGTTTTCTCTTGGCTATTATAAATTAAATTAAAGTTATCAAGAAGTTATATTCCTGTTTAATCCTTTGCCCAAGTTTAAGCAAACAAAGTTTGTGCATGAAGTATCTTCACACAGGCACTTCAAATGTAGCTGGTGTAAAATTTTGTTGTTTTTTATTGTATTACAAAACAAAAAAACAATAAATTACACAGCGATATTTATTAAGTAGCATATATCTCGCTAGATTTCAAACCAGTATCTTCAGAGTACAACTACAAGTTATGTCACAATGAGTGCATGAAACAATTCAAATGGTAACTGACAAAAGACCTATTGTTTTAATTTGGCACCCTTTGATATTGTATAGAAGTTTTTATAATTGTGTTGAAATTGATCTTAAGATGACTTCTCCAAATTTTTGGCAGATAAATGCAGTCATATTTATTCAGGTGAAGAAAGTGTTATCATAGCCATTGATGACTCTAAACATGATCTTCCCAACTTGTAATGATATGTATGTATAGCATGGTTTGCCAGTCCTGACTTGCCATAATAATGATAGAGAATGTGTTTCTTGTGTTCTCTGAGGTGTTAAAAAAGAAAGAAATGAAAGATCTTTATGGAGTCAGAAGACTCATTAAAAGAGGTCCACACTCTCATTTAAAAAAAGATCATAAAACTGTGCCTTGAACCAATTTGAAATTTCACACTGATCATGCTCTCAGGTAATGCATTCTATTTACCAAACACTCCTTATGTAGCTTCCAGGGATAGCCTCTTGTTCTACTCTTAACTCCTTGTTTCCTTTCATACTCTCTGAAAAATCTCCTCAGTCTGTCTCTGAAGACAGACTGAGGGAATGCAATTGAAATTAAGGTATTCAATGAGTAATTTATCAGGGTATTTCATTCTCATATATTGCATTCAGAATGAAATACCCTGATAAATTACTTATTGAATACCTCAATTGTACTATCTTCTGCAACTACCATTTTCATCCACTAACATCATGATTAGGAGAAGACAGTAGTAACAAGAAGCTATTTTTTTTAACTCCAGAGTTGAAAAAGAGATAGTTGTTAAACCAACATGTACAAGGAAATTAACCATCATCATCAAATTCCTGCCATGCACCCATTGAGGGTACATGGCAGGAATTTGATGTACTATCATATCCTGTACTACATCAAAAATTTACATCATCACTAACTTCCTATCTACAATTTTCCTCCAAATCAGCCTGTTACTTGTCAAAACTCCAACATTATCAGATCTTATATTTCTATCATCTAAGGCATTTTTTACTGTATCAATCCGCCTATATCTTGGTCTTCCTGTGGGTCGTTTTCTTGCTGACCTGGCAAAGAACACTTGTTTGGCTAATCTTTCCTTGCCAATTCTGTTTAAGTGACCATACCACCTGAGGTTAGCTCTGCTAACGCATTCCTGGATGCTGACAATGTCAAGTTTCCTAATATCCTCGTTTTTAATATGATATTGCCATTGATGCCATCTGTTCACACCTATAATCTTTCTCAGGACTCTCATATCTGCAGTCTCTAGTCTTTGGTCAAGTGTTTCACTTTTGACCCAGCTCTCAGTTCCATAAGTTAAAACTGGTTTGAACACTGTCTTGTATACAGCTAATTTAGTGTTCCTACTAATTTCTCTCTTATTCCATATGAATTTATTCAGTTGACTTCCTACCATACCAGCTTTGTTGATTCTGTTATCTATTTCCCTATCTAATTTACCATCTTCACTAAAAATCGTGCCTAAGTAGCTGAAATGTTTTACTTGTTCCGCAGGTTCTCCATTGACAACACAGTTGACATTTTCAATGATTCTGCCTATTTTCATTCTTTGTCTTTTTATTGCTGATTTTCATACCATATCTATTACGACAGTTATTCCATTTAGTCAGGGAATCTTGCAGATTTAGTTAGAAGTATAACATCATCTGCATGAAGCAAAGAGCTGACATCTCCAATTTTGATATCAGGTTTGCTACCACTTTTCTTCATAATGTGATCCATATAGATAATGAATAACATAGGGGATAATGTACATCCTTGTCTGACACCAGATTTAACATTAAACCATCTTCCTGTACTTCCTTTAATTCTAACTGCTGACTTACAACTCAAATAGAGACTAAGTATTGCTTGATATAATACTCCATTGACACCATATAACTGTAGCGTATTGAATAGCTTCTCCCTTGGCACCTTGTGATATGATTTTCTAGATCGACAAAACTTAAATTCAAATCTTTGTTATATTGCCATAATTTTTCTACTATTTGTCGTGAAGTGAAGATCTGATCCTGACAGCCTCTATTTGGCCTGAATCCTACTTGTTCTTCACCAAGCTTTTCTTCCACAATTCTTCTCAACCGTTTCTCACGTATGCTTGCATATATCTTACCAGGCACACTCAGTAGGGAAATATCCCTGTAATTCTCGCATTCAGTTTTATTTCCCTTTTTTTATATGGGTACTATGAGAGCTCTACTCCAATCATCGGGAATTCTTTCCCCAGGACTTCTGAACTATCCAATGCAGCCACTGTAAGACTGCTATACCATCATACTTCAGAATTTCTGGTCGAATATCATCTACTCCTGCTGCCTTTCCACATTTCAAGCCTTTGATAGCTTTTTCTACTTCAAGTATGGATATGTATTCCTGACTGTATGCCTGTTGAGTGTTTTTAACCATGTGCTATCACTGTTTGTTTCATTTAGCAGTTTTTTGAAGTAATTACTCCATACTTCAAGGATATCTTTTTTTGCCATTTTCATGTCGCCTTTATCATCTTTAATTCATTTTACAGCACTCTTTCCTCCATTTCTAAGCTTCTTCAACAACCTCCAGAATATTTTGCCACCTTCTTGATATTTATTTTCTATGTTCTTGCCAAAGTCCTCCCATGTCTTTTGTTTAGCTTTCTTACATTTGTCTCTGTATTGTCTAAGAGCACAATCTGACTTATTTGCCAGGAACTTTTGATATGCTTTTGTTGTGACGTTCATTTTCATGTTATGTTCTAAATCCGCCATCTTGGTTCAAGTCACTCTTATCAATATAACAACTAATTGCAAATTGATCACCAATCCAAAAGTAGGGAAATTTATAATTATACTGCGCCACCCTATTTTTAGATTAGTCTATATAAAATAGTAGGATCAATTCTTAATTAAGTTAGCAGTCTCCTCATTTATTTAGGCCGAATTATTTACTATTCCACTTGGGGTTCCTGCAAGATTCGAATATTTATGAACGGTGCAATAAAAAGGAATTCAGGCAAACACAGTGTTTAGATCAACAAAATAAAACATTTAATATATGATATATATAACAAATACAAGAATACTGCTTTAAAATGAAACAATACAATTAACTTAATACATCTTGCTAAGTCACTCATGCCAATTCAATGTTCTAAACTTTCACATACAATTCACAGCTTCAAAATCACAAGCTTTCTTAACTCAAGTTAATAAAACGAAACTTCTTATTGAATCAGTCTCCACATATCTATCAGCTGTACTTAATGTTTAAATTCACAGGAAGCACTAATCAAGGTAGACAATATTCCAAGCAATCTTATTTCGGACTTTGAACTTTGAAGATATGTTAATGTTAGAATAAACAAACAAGTATGACTACTCTTACCAGATACAATCTTCAATACATCAATTAATTGTGAGCACACTTATGAATTAACTTATTTACGTTAGCGGAACACATTAATAAAAATTCTCCACCGATTTAACTGAACTACTGTTAATTGCGCTTCACTACTCAAAAAAAAAAAACATCAATATGGCACTGATCTCCTTCCTTGTTTACTTTTCTCAAACTAGTTAATTTCAATATAATTCTTCTCAGGGCAACATAGAATTGAGACGTAATCCTAGACTAACTGGAACTAATCAGAATTTTTGCATTGAATGTCCAGTTCTTTATTTATCCGGTTACGGCATTAATCTTCCTTTACAACACAGCTGATTTCACTTACAGCTAAGTATATGATTCACTATGTTTTAGCTCACATCTAAACACTATTCTCATGAATTTCTGCCCTTAGAGAACTTATAATTTTCTTCCACTTCCTTTGCTTGTATCCTATCCTCCTTCCCGCTCCACAAAAACTTCCTCTCTCCTCTCTAATTAAAAATCTTATATATTTTTCTTCTCCTTTTAGTCCGAAGGTCACGCTCTCTTCGACTCGTGCTTGTTTATTTCATGCATCTCCATGACAACAAATGAACGCAAACATTTCGCTAATGTAATACAATGCTCTACTACTACATGAGTGATTACATAACATTAAATTTTCACAAATAAGAATAAACAGAATATTTGAGCTACTTAGTCAGCTTTTTCATTACGTATATTATTAATTATAATAATAATTTTCGTTACATCTTATATATTTTAGTTATTATAAATTCTGCACATATTGCTTAATAAATTAATAGTAGGTTAAGTTTAGAATAAATATTTAAATAGTAATCCTAAATTAAGGAATAATAAATAATTTTTATACAATTCATGATTAATACAAAATAAGCAATGTTAAATGTGAATGAAAAAAAATAAATTACACAACGTAGTTTCATTCACAATTTAACACTTTCTTCTTTTCCTTCACTGCCTCTTTGACTTCCTGTGTCTACCATGGAGTTCTGATTTTTCTATCCTTGCAGACAACCTCACCACATACCTCTCTAGCTGAATCAATCAGGGTTTTCTTCAAGACTTGCCACTGAATCTCCAAGGTTTGGTTCTTGTTCTCAAACTCTTTCATTTTTTCTTCAAAAATTTCTGTGTATTTTAGTCTGCAGTTCACACCTGAGAGCTGCTCAACTTTCATTCGCTTTAAAACTTTCTTACATGTTATTCTTTTCAATATGAAATTCAATTTTATCTTGCTCAAAACTAAATAGTGATCACTTCCAATTTCAAATCCTCTGTACACTCTGGTGTCCTATCCAGGGAGAAAACATCACTATCAACATTAACATAGTCAATGAGACTTTTCTTATTCCTTGTCTCTTCTCTCCATGTGAATTTGTGCACATTTTTATGTTGGAACATGGTGTTAGTAATAACTAGTCCATGTCCTGAGCAGAAATCTAGCAAGTATTTGCCATTATTATTAGCTTTGCTCTTTTCTCTAAATTTTTCCAAAATATTTTTGTATGTCTGACAATCATTTCCTACTCTGCTATTTAGATCCCCAACAAGGACTAACTTTTCCTTTTTCATTGTGTCAGTTACTTTCTCTAAAGCCTGAAAAAATTCCTCCACTTCTACCTTAGTAGAACCTTCTGTGGGACCATAGGCACAAATAAGTCTCATTGTCCAGTTCCCCATTCTGATATTTGCCCACATCACTCTACTTGTTCTTTTCCTTGATTGTCATTGCCTGATTATAACATTTTGTATTTATTGCTCAGAAAGATCTCACCAGTTTTTGTCTTTTTTGTTTGAGTCACCCATATTATGTTGATCTGGTACTCATCTAATTCCTCAGCTAGCTCCATTTCCTGCCATTCAGGCTTCTCATGTTGATAGTACTAATCTTTAACTCTGGTAATGTTAAGTTGGGGTTTGTTTTCAGATTTGTTCCAGTAGCTGACTTTTCGCTGTTCACCCTGGTTCCCTGGCAAAAACAACGGGCACCTTGTTTAACCAGGCGACGCCCCAGCCAGCATGAAATTTTGTCATGTTGTACAATCATTTTGTATTTTGGTTTAACCAATAAGAATACAATTTGGTCGGCTAAATCCCAAATTGCCAGCCCATCCTCGTTCGTTCAGTATCCAGGTTGATACCCAACAGGGTGCACCATGAGAAGGTGAGGATTGGACATTAGGTCAGAAGCCCTGGTCGGCTCTTCACATTCCTTTAAAGGCTATGTGGAGGTCTCCTCTCAGTTATACAGCTTTGACCCTTAAGCACCCCAGGAAATTAACCTTAGGGAATTAATGTAGGTAGGGATCAATGGAAACAGATGATAGACTGCAGCGATCTGGCAGTGTTGGACAATTAAGTGATCATGGTATAGGAAAATATGCATTTCCTTGCAGTTGTGGTGGGGGTGAGTTTTATTGTCAATTAATTTGTATTATCTGTTGATGTTTTGGTATAGGGTGGATTATGGATCTTTTCTTTACATCCCTGTAAGGAAAAGATCACAAACATTAATGGAAAAGAAATATAGTAGGCTACTATATACAAGTCGCCTTGTCTTGAAGATACTTCATGTGCATTCTTTGTTTACTTACATTTGAATTAAGGATTAAATAAGAATATAATTTCTTGGCATCTTTGATTTAATTTATAAACAAGTGAAAAAAACTTTTAACAACACAAGTAATTCCTGTTTCTGCTATTAATATTATGTTTGCAGTTTCTAAATCTCGGAAAGACAAATCCCAGAACACTTCCTATCACAACATTGTTCAAGATTGGTACTATCAAAATAAGAAGCATTAATTTGAAAAGAAATTGAATTAGCAGAAGAATCAGATAAGTACCAGATTGACATAATAGGCATGACTGAAACAAAGAAAACAAAAACAGGTGAGATATTTCTAAGTGACAAATAGAATGTTAAATTTAGGCAATAACAATCATGTGATGTTTTATTCAACACTAAATATGAGGATAATCTTGAATGGCAGCAATATCAAGTGGGCAAATATCAGAATAGAGAACTGGACAGTGAGACTTATTTGTGCTCCTGGTCCCACAGAATATTCTACCAAGAAAGAAATGGAGGAATTTTTTGAGATGTTGGAGAAAGCAGCTGGCTCAATGAAAAAGGAAAAGTTGATCCTTGTTGGAGATCTAAACAGAAGAATTGAAAATGCTTTCCAGACATATAGAAATGTTTTGAGAAAATTTGGAGAAAAGCACAAAGCTAATAATAATGATATTTTTTTGCTGGATTTCTGTTCAGAACATGGATTAATTATTACTAACACCACATTTCAACATAAAAATGTGCACAAATTCACATGGAGAGAACGTGCAAGGAATAAGAAAAGTCCCATCAACTGTGTTATAGTTGATAGCTAGCAATGTTTTCCCACTGGTTCAGGACACAAGATTATACAGAGGATTTGAAATAGGAAGTGATCACTATTTAATTTTGAACAGGATAGAATTGAATTTCATATTGAAAAGAAGAATGTGTAAGAAAGTTTTAAAATCAAGGTTAAGCAGTTTTCAGAGGTGAAATGTAGACACAAACATCATTGAAGAAAAGATGAAAGAGTTTGAAAACAAGAACCAAACCTTGAATAATCAATGGCAAATCCTGAGGGAAACCTGGATTGATTCAGCCAGAGAGCATGTGGTGAGGTTGTCTGTAAGAATAGAAAAATCAAAACTCCATGGTACACTCAGGAAGTTAAAGATCCAGTAAAGGAAAAGAAGAAAGCATGTGGAAAGTTCCTAGCAAGTAAGTCAGCTTGTGCTCTTAGAGAATATAGAGAAAATATATAAGAAAACAAAGCACTGTGTAAAATTAGCTAAACAAAAGTCATGGGAAGACTTTCATAAGAACATAGAAAATAAATATCAGGAAAGTGACAAAATTTTCTGCAGGCTATTTGAAAAAGCTTAGAAATTGAGGATAAAGGACTGTAAAAAGCATTAGAGATCATAAAGATATTCTAGATGTCTGCAATAATTATTTTCAAAGACTGCTAAATGAAATGAGCAGTATCAGCATGGTGGTAGAAAACTCCCAACATGGATGTAGTCAGGAATACATATCCATATTTGAAGTAGAAAAAGTCATCAAAAACCTGAAATGTTTAAATGCAGGAGTAAATGAAATTTAATCAGAAATGTTTGAAATAAGTATAAAAGTTTTACAGTGGCTACACTGCATAATTCAGAAGGCCTTGTTAGAGTGTCAAATTCCAATGATTGGAGTAGAACCCTTATAACTAACACCCATTTATAAAAAAGATAAATAAAACTGAATGTGAAATTACAGAGGTATTTCCCTATTGAGTGTTACTGGTAAGATTTATGCAAGTATACTTGAGAAATGGCTGAGAATGGGTGAAAAACAAGCTGGATTCAGACCAAATTGAGGTTGTCAGGATCAGATTTTCACTTTAGGACAAATATTTGAGAAATATAACAAGGATTTGTATTTAAGTTTTGTTGATCTGTATGGCAAGGTGCCAAGTGGAAAGCTCTTCAAAATGCTACAGTTAAATGGTATAAATGGGACATTATATCAACCAATACATAGTCTCTATTTAAGCTGTAAGTCAGCAGTTAGACTTGTAGGAGGTACAGGAGATGGTTTGAAGTAAAATTAGGTGTACAATATGGGTGCACATTATCTCCTATTCATTATCTATATTGATCACCTTATGAAGGAAAGTGGTGTTAAATCTGATATCAAAATTGACAATATCAGTTTTAGCTATTTACTTTATACAGATGATGTTATACTACTGAATAAATCCAGAAGTCTGCAAGATTCTCTGACTGTTGTAATAAATTTGGTATGAAAATCTGCAATAAAATGACAAAGACAATGAAGTAGGCAAAAGCATTAGAAGCCTCAACTGGATCCTGAATGGTGAACCTGTAGAACAAATAAAACATTTCAGCTATTTAGGCATAATTTTTAGTGAAGATGGCAAATTAAGTATGGAAATAGACAACAGAATTAGTAATGCTGGTATGGTGCAAAGTCAACTGAATAAATTTATATGGAATTAGAAAGAAATTAGTAAAAATACTAAATTAGCTTTATACAAGACATCATTCAAACTAATTTTAACTTATGGATCTGAGAGCTGGGTAAGAAATAAAACACTTGATTAAAGACTGGAGATATCTGATATGAGAGTTTTGAGGATATATTAGGAAAGAACTTGCCATTGTTAGCATTCAAGAATGTGTTAATAGAGCTGATCTCAGGTGATATGGTAACATAAACAGAATGGGAGAGGAAAGATTAGCAAAATGAATGTTCTTTGCTATGCTGGCAGGAAAAACAACTAGAAGAAGACCAAGGTGTAGATGTATTGATAACAGTAAAAGGTGCTTTAAAAGGCAGAAATATAAGATTGATAATATTGGAATCTTGACAGATAACAGATTAATTTGGAGAAAAATTGTTGATTGGAAGTTAATACTGGTGTAACTTTTTCACATAGTATTATCATAATTATCCTGTACACCCCCCCCCCCCCCCCAGGGTACATATCAGGAATTTGATGATGATGATGAAATTTCAGAAAGCTTTTGGACTACCTAGTACAGCTGTATCTATTTTGTCTTTTTTATAATAATTTTCTTGGAAGATTCCCATGTTACTCCTCTTAAAAACTATTATTTTTATGGGGGTGGGTGTCTGCTCCTCAACCAACAGATTGCAGGTTTAAATCCTACTGTGAATGTGGATGCTTGTGATTGTTTTTAGATGGAAGATCAGTTTCCTTGCCCACTATGAGGCCACTCCCCCACCAATCATCACCTTTAAAAAAAAAAAAAACAGGTTTTCTAATTAATTTCCCACCTTTGCTTCAGCCCCCCCCCCCCTTTAACAGCCTAACAGCAGAAGTATCCAGAACGAAGTCAACCTAACATCCAAACAAGGTTTGTGCAAAATTTCTTCCTCTACTAACCTGCATATTTTTATCTTTAAAATATGCCCATAATGCCTTAAGAATTCTTGAGTAAAAAGCCAATGTTTTTAAAATAAGGGACAATCCTAAACAAGAATTGGCAAAAATAGCCGTAAAATTAATAAAAACATTTTCCATACTCTTTTCCCTAATGAAATAAATAGTTGCTGACCTCTACACTTTCTTTAACCATGTCTTGTGTTAGCTGTATTTTTTTAAACACAGAATTATAATAAAGATAAGCTCAATCTTTAGTTGTAAAATCAGAATGAACTTAGAATTTCTTAGTAAGTTACAGACTTATAACTTGGAGATATAAAAATGGATTGTCTTTCAGTTTCTCATAGTCCACCTCCAACTGCACTACTGCCTTACAATCATCCTTATCATCAGTGTTGGCGAGGGGGAGGAGGATCTTGGGAAACTCACAATTCATGTGGGCGAGTAAGACGAAGTTCCACTAGTTACGCAGGCATCTTCACAGAATCATCACCTACAGGACCTACCCTATTGCATTATGGCACTTCACCTCCTAATATGGAAGGATCTGTAATGTTTGTTGCTCCGGAGCTTCCCGAAGAAACTCTGCTAGAGGTAAGGGAAAGGTATATGCTTTGTAATCAAATCTTCAGTATGAATAATATAAGCATGTAAACACAACATCCTTTGGTCAAAAACTCACCTCTTACATAGATCCCATTATAAATTTGAACGTTTATTTAAAGAAAGCATAGAGGCCTTACTCCATCGTCCTAACCTGAATCAGAATGACTGTATATCTGTATCAAAAATCTGGGAAAGTCTAATCAGGATAACTCATTAATTCATATTAATTTTATGTTATTTAATATTATTAATTATATCTTTATTTCAATCATGTCTCTGCTTAAAAATATTCCCTTTAATACTTAGTGACATAACATCACGCAGCTTGTTCTTTTTTTAAATGATCTATTGTTAGTATTCCACCTTGTATTTTTTTTATTTAGTTATTTTTTAAACTGTTCTTGTAGTGCCACTAAAGATGGTCTGCTATTTCCAGACTGGAATATTTGGTAATTAAATCTTTATTGTGTTTACGTGCTTATATTATTCAGTCTTTATGTCACAAGTATCCTTAAAACATCAAATCTTCAGTATGTGTTAAGTTATATAGATCATAAAACAGTATAAGATTGAGTGCCCTCCTTAATGAGTCCTAGGACTTGTCATAATTACATAAAATTAAGCTGAAATTTTATTGTAGTCTTTCTTGTTTATTTTATTTTATATTTGGAATCCTGTCTAAGAAACATTGGAAACCTATCATATATTAGTCCTGGTTGCTGATTTAGTTGACTGAGTGGTTAATATCTGCTCCTCAACCAACAGATTACAGGTTCAAATCCTACTGTGAATGCAGATGCTTATGATTGTTTTTAGATGGAAGATCAATTTTAATTTTCTTGCTCACTATGAGGCCACTCCCTTATGTAAAAATAAATAAAAATACAAAGAATATAAAATGAATAAAAACAGAACCATATGAAATGATACCATATGTAACAAACCTTACTCTGTATAAATTAATCTTTTTTTTTTTTTTTTTTTTTTTTTTTTTTAAAGGAACTTTTTCAAGTTACCCTCCAGTAAGCATAGTGGTAATCTCACATCAGGTGATGAAATTCATATAGAGTTTAGAATGAGTTAATGACATGATTTTATATGTCTTTCAGTAATAGATGATTACCACACAAAGTACTCTCAATAGACTAATATACTATGGATTTATTATCGTTGTGAGTGGGACTATCATAAATGTTAAAAAATTTAATTAAGAAAGAAGGGTTGGACCACATAATATTTTTAATTCATTTTCCAGAATGTGTAAGCAATTCAGGTTCATTTTATCTGTCCATACAAAACAACGGTATAAAATAAAATAATCTGGCTAGATGGAATTGAATGAAATTCAATATTTAGGATCATTGTCAAAATTGGTTAGATCATCTCATTTTGATAAATGGAAAATGTTATGAATAACTGTAGATAAACTATTCTGGTGTTTAAGCTTATATGTTGATTCTTCAGCATTGTATATTGCTTAAGGAAATTAACAACGTATACTTCATGATAACTAAAAATATTTAATTATTACTTCTAATATTTCGCCAAAATTAAATCAGCATCTTCAGGAATTAACACACTGGTATTAACCTTCTTACCGGCCGAGGTGGATGAAATATCCAGCGCACCATAGCATTCTGCATGGATCAAAACTTCATTGGCATTGTACCTTTTATCATGCTATTACCTCCCTCCGTCGTTAATCCCTTTACTGCTATTTTAGAGCTATCAGTGGATTAACTGTTAGTGCTTTTGTGTGGCATGTCTTTATGCACACTGTTTTCCTTTGAATTTCCTTTACTGTCCTAAGATAATTGACTTTTTTGCATCTAAAATGATTTATTATGTTTCTTCCCAAAAATTGAAACGAATTTCACATGTGCAAAAATAATCAATCCTGAAATGACCATCGATCAGCCTTTGCAATGAATCTATTTAGTAATAGTAAATTTGCTGTATTTTATTCTTCAAATCAGTGCAACGGAACAGTTGCACTGATTGTTCTTGCACTTTACTCACAATATAGAAACAATTTTTTTCGCAAATTTTCAAATGTTTGCATTGAAAATATTATGTCATCATCATCATCATCAAATTCCTGCCATATACCCTCAAGGGGTGTACAGGATATGATAGTACTACATGAAAAAAATTACTTCATTATTAATTTTCTATCTACAATTTTCCTCCAAATTAGTCTGTTACTTGTCAAGACTCCAACATTATCAGATCTTATATTTCTATCTTCTAAAGCACTTTGTACCGTATCAATCCACCTATATCTTGGTCTTCCTCTGGGTCGTTTTGCTGCCAACCTGGCAGAGAACACTTGATTTGCTAATCTTTCCTTGCCCATTCTGTTTAAGTGACCATATCACCTGAGATTAGCTCTGCTAACACATTCCTGGATGCTGACAATGTCAAGTTCTTTCCTAATATACTCGTTTTTAATATGATATTGCCACAGATTCCATCTGTTCACGCCTATAATCTTTCTCAGGACTCTCATATCTGTGGTCTCTAGTCTTTGGTCAAGTTTTGACCAAAGACTACTTTGACCCAGCTCTCAGATCCATAAGTTAAAACTGATTTGAACACTGTCTTGTATACAGCTAATTTAGTGTTCCGACTAATTTCTCTCTTATTCCATATGAATTTATTCAGTTGACTTCCCACCATACCAGCTTTGCTGATTCTGTTGTCTATTTCTATATTTAATTTACCATCTTCAGTAAAAATCGTGTCTAAATAGCTGAAATGTTTTACTTGATCCAGAGGTTCTCCATTCACAACACAGTTGACATTTTCAGTGATTCTGCCTATTTTCACTGTTTTTTTTTTTTTTTAATTGCTGACCTTCATACCATATCTATTACAACAGGTATTCAATTTAGTCAGAGAATCTTGCAGACCTGTAGCGGATTTATTTAGAAGTATAACATCATCTGCATAAAGCAAAGAGCTGACATTAACATCTCCAATTCTGATATCATGTTTAATACCACTTTCCTTCATAATGTACATCCTTGTCTCACACCAGATTTAACATTAAACCATCTTCCTGTACTTCCTTCAATTCTAACTGCTGACTTACAACTCAAATAAAGACTAAGTATCGCTTGATATAATGCCCCATTGACACCATATAATGCAGCGTATTGAATAGCTTCTCTCTTGGGACCTTGTCATATGCCTTTTCCAAATCGACAAAACTTAAATATAGATCTTTGTTATATTCCCATGCTTTCTCGACTATTTGTTGTAAAGTGAAGATCTGAGCCTGACAGCCTCTATTTGGCCTGAATCCAGCTTGTTCTTCACCAAGCTTTTCTTCCACAATTCTTCTCAACCGTTTCTCAAGTATACTTGCATAGATCTTGCCAGGAACACTCAGTAGGGAAATACCTCTGTAATTTTCACATGCAGTTTTATTTCCCTTTTTATATATGGTTACTATGAGAGCTCTACTCCAATCATCGGGAATTTGTCCCTCTGTCCAGGCTTTCTGAACTATGCAGTGCAGCCACTGTGAGAATCTTATACCACCATACTTCAGCATTTCTGGTCGAATTTCATCTACTCCTGCTGCCTTTCCACATTTCAAGCCTTTGATGGCTTTTTCTTCTTCAAGTATGGATATGTATTCCTGACTGCATGCCTGGTCAGTGTTTTTTACCACTATGCTGTCATCACTGCTTGTTTCATTTAGAAGTTTTTCAAAGTAATTACTCCATACTTCAAGGATATCTTTTTCTCCCGTTTTCATGTCACCTTTATCATCTCTAATTCCTTTTACAGCACTCTTTCCTCCATTCCTAAGCTTCTTCAACAACCTCCAGAATATTTTGCCACCTTCTTGATATTTATTTTCTATATTCTTGCCAAAGTCCTCCCATGACTTTTGTTTAGCTAGTTTTACACAGTGTTTAGCATTCTTGCATTTGTCTCTATATTCTTTAAGAGCACAAGCTGACTTATTTGACAGAAACTTTCGATATGCTTTCTTCTTTTCCTTCACTGCCTCTTTAACTTCCTGTGTCCACCAGGGAGTTCTGATTTTTTTATCCTTACAGACAACCTCACCACATGCCTCTCTGGCAGAATCAATCAATGTTTTCTTCAGAGTTTGCCACTGAATCTCCAAGGTTTGATTCCTGTTCTCAAACTCTTTCATTTTTTCTTCAATAATCTTTGTGTATTTTAGTCTACAGTTCACTTCTAAGAGCTGCTCAACTTTTATTCGCTTTAAAACTTTCTTACATGTTATTCTTTTCAATATGGAATTCAATTTTATCCTGCTCAAGACTAAATAGTGATCACTTCCAATTTCAAATCCTCTGTACACTCTGGTGTCCTGCACCAGGGAGAAAACATCACTATCAACAATAATATAGTCAATGAGACTTTTCTTATTCCTAGCCTCTTCTCTCCATGTGAATTTGTGCACATTTTTATGTTGGAACATGGTGTTAGTAATAACTAGTCCATGTCCTGAGCAGAAATCCATCAGATATTTGCCATTATTATTAGCTTTGCTCTTTTCTCCAAATTTTCCCAAAATATTTTTGTATGTCTCACAATCATATCCTACTCTGCTATTTAGATCCACAACAAGGATCAACTTTTCCTTTTTCATTGTGTCAGTTGCTTTTTCTAAAGCCTCAAAATATTCCTCCACTTCTACCTTAGTAGAACCTTCTGTGGGACCATAGGCACAAATAAGTCTCATTGTCCAGTTCCCCATTCTCATATTTGCCCACATTACTCTACTTGAGACTGACTGCCATTCAAGAAGATTAGCCTCGTATTTTGTGTTGAATACTATGGTTGCTCCTTCTTTTCCTTGATATTATGTCACATATTTATATTTTTAAATAATATTTATTGAAATAAATATGACCTTTTGCTTTCTTTCCTAGCAAAATCTCTCCTAAAATATTTAGAAACATCACATTTCTAAATATTTTAGAAATGTGATGTTTCTAAAACTGAAACATCACATTTCAGTTTTAGAAATGAATTTTTTTTTTTTTGTTTCGTTTTGTTTTATGAACAACAAATAGCGTTATATTGCATAACGCGGTTTCCGATTGTGAGTCTTTTTAGTATCAAAAATATATATCCAATGATGTTTTAGCAGGGATTCTTCACATTCGACTTTTTTTATTTTTGTAGGATACACATTACGGTAATATAAAGTGCATAGCCACCGTAGATATGTTGAAAATATAATGTGAAGGATATCATATACAGATTGATTCAAAATGTATGCTCATTTTGAAGATTTTCTAATGCTTATTTCCCCCCCCCCCTCCTTATCCTCTCCTGGAATTCAATTACATAACCACTCCAAATTTCTACAGGTTTGAAAACGTTTCCAGACAGTATTCAAAATCTATTACTTCATTTTACCATTTTGACAAAAGAAATAAGGCAATAATATTGTTGTACTGTGAAGCTTCTAATTCTGTACTATTTCTTTGCAATCTAAAATCAGCTGTTCTACTGTCTGCCGAAATGATTTGAAATTTTAGAAATACTAAATTCATGTAAAACTGTTTATATACATACCACACAAAAGAAAATTCAGTAGTATTATTTTTGTTTCTTTTTCTTAAAATAATCTAAATATTTTTACTTCTTCTTCTGGTTGCTATTTCTGAAGTAATCTACATCTTAGAAATACTTGATAGTAATCCTCTTAGCTGGAGTAAAGGCTTAGATTACTCTCAGTGCTATTGAGAAAGAAAAGAGAGAACACTTAGCCAGAAGAGACACTAAAGTACCTCAAGCTGTAGTGCGAGATACATCAAGAATGTCGTGTTTTGTTTTCAATTGTTGATTAGTAGATATCCTAACATAGAAAAAAATACAGACATTTATTTTACAGGCTGATACAGTATTTATGCTAAAATAAGTTCTTAATTTATAATGATCAGTTTCATTTTTATTATCGAAAAATTATATATTATTTCATACAATTATCTTGAAAGAGAGGATTTTTTTTTTTTTTGTTTGGGGGTGGGGGGAGGTTATAGACTTGTTCACTGCAGATATTTCAGAGAATTTATTTTATAAATCATTCGCAAGACAACTGTTACAAACGTAAATCACTTGGGGAAACATTTCCATTCATTTTAGTGTAAATAGTAACAAAGGTTTAGCTACTTCAACAATGCCATGTATCCAAACTAGAAGAAAATGTCGTTATATCTGCTGATGTTAAAACACTTACATAAATAATTTTTTCTGACATGATTTCTTTATTAGTTATAATGTAATCAATCTACAGATTTTTGCCCTCTTGTATTCTACCATCTTATGGGCAGTGTTTCTTCTTTGTACTACAAGAAAAATATGTAGTATTTTCTTTTTCATTGGGTGAATTTACAATGTTCTTTCTTTGTGTTTTGAAAAGAAAGTACAAATGATTATTTTTCTTACTATTTTTGCCATTATAACATGTGATACAATTATAAGAGTAATATTTTACCGTTTTTCTCCCACATGAGAAAAAGAAATATGACAATAATATTGTTGATTCTGTCGAACTTCTGTAGCCGAAACTTTTAATACAAAACTTTGTAATTTATGTTTATATATATATATATATATATATATACAGGGTGTTCGGGATAAATTTGACAGTTTCGTAAGGAAAAAGAAAATCTTCTTTGTATCTATTAAATTTAATGAATTGACAAAAAAACATTACAGGCAGAGTTAATTACAATACCATCAACAAGATTTACTCAAAATAACCACCATTAGCATCGATCACAGCTTCAATTCTGCTTCGGAACCTCGAACAAGCTGATGCTACAGTCTCCCTGGGAAGGGCCACAAAAACTGTTTTAATTTTATCCATTAACTGGGCTTTTGTATTACTGGAAGTGCGATTGGTGTCTTTTTCAACTGCGCCCCATACAAAATAATCCATGGGGTTAAGGTCTGGGGAGTTTGGAGGCCAAACATTTGGACTGGTGAAGTCGTAGAAATTTTCAGACAACCATTTTTGACTTTTCCCAGAGGTGTGGCAAGGGGCCGAATCCTGCTGCCATACATACGGCCTACCATTGCCTACCCTTGTTATCCAGGGCTTGACTACAGTTAGCAACTCCACGAACAAAGCCCGAATTCCAATGCCAGGGTTCTTCAACACCTGTTCCTGCAGATTTGCGAGGAATTCTGCTGTACGAACGCAATCAGATCGTCTGCTAGGGATCTTTCTTCTTGCTACATCCTCGTAGTCACCATTGCAAGTCTCTAGTTCATGCCTGATTGTTTTTACTGTATTCAGGGAGCATTGGGCAGCAGTCGTAATATCCTTATTTTGATGGCGGGCACGAATCATCATGATACAAGTTATTCTCTTCCATGATTCAGGTGGGTTCCAGCTATCCATCCTTTCTGACATCTTGTATGTGAATGAAGAAGGGTCCAAACTTTTAAATGAAGAGAAGTGTGTGTTAATACATGTAACTTACGGAAAAATATAATTAATTATAAATATGTCAAATTTATCCCGAACACCCTGTATATATATATATATATTAAGCAAAAGTATCGCTTATTATAAAATTGGAGCATAATATCTGAACTAGCAGAAAATATATACATATCAATTTAAATCATAACCATTAATTTCATTTTGTAATGACCAATTATACAAGGAAACCAAGAAGGTAAAAGTATAAAGAACAGTGGATTACAATATAAAGAAAAAAAATTTAGTGATATGATTAAAGAATTTCATGTTATTCTCTATAAATCAAAGTCGCTCAAGCACATCCTTCACAAAATCTGTGAAGTATTCTTCGAAACATGATCTTGAACAAAAATATAACATAATCTCGAACGTTGGCAGCCAGTTTTTTTAAATAATATTTCAAATAATTATCATGAATTAATTTCTTTGAGAACAAAGAAAATGTTTTGTGACGTAAGCGATTAGAAAAAATTAGCAAAAAAAAAAAAATTAAAAATTAAATTGGTTCTCCAAGGTAAGGCATTATTTAAGTGAAGAAACTATGCAAGGATTTTTATTTTGTCCAGGCTTTAAAATTGTATTGTACAATAAAAAGAGAAAATAAAAATAATTTCTAAATTTTTAGTTTATCCAGTATAACTAAGATTCAGTTACCCAGCATAGAACGAGGAATTGTATTTCTTATTATAGGCAACTGAGACGCAGCTATGAGTTTGAGATAATCTGATTAAATGCTCCTTTCAACATGAAGGATTATCACACCTTCTAATGGTGTGATAATTGCCGGCCGAATTGCACTTCTTATCCATGTTCTTTCAACAGATAGCATGCATTTTATCCAGATCCAAAAAAAAAATTGTATCCAAACACATGCATGCAGGCACACTTCAGTAACAAGATGAAAACAGGAGAGAAACAGGAAGACCTAAAGTCCTATAATTACACCATCTGTTGGGTTTAGTTGGATGTTCTTGGCTGTTGGGCTGAGTGCCTACAGATGAGGGTTTTCCATAATGTGATAATGAGTGACTGAATTGTTACCCCAAGAGTAGTCATTAATACATATCCAAAATATTAGCGTCTATAGGCTTAATGTAAGTTATTTCATTTCTTATTATGGTTAATGGAATGGTTTCCCTCCTGAAAAAAACAAACAGATGAACTGCTGGTGAGTGCACAGACATTTGACAGCTAGCCATGCTCTTGACTTTTAGCTTTAACTTGTGAGAATTCTAAATACCCTGCCATCATAGTGAAGGAATGGGGTATTTCAGCCTGATTGCTCACACTGCTCTCCAACTTGTATGTCTTAGGTTGAATCCCACTACCGGCATAGATATTTGTGACTGTCATTAGATTGTAGACGGATGTATGATCCCTTTTCTGGTTACTGCAAATCAGAAATCAGAGGCACCAGATTATTTAACCCTTGGTCTGCCTACCATACTAATAATGTGGTGTTATATTTATACTGTTTTGTGGATGGAATTAATGTTAATTTTTAAAAAAATGTAGGGATTGCTACTTTTTTTAATAAACATTAACTGAAAATCGCCATTGATAATATCTGGCACTGACTAATGTTGATAGCTGAAAAAATAGTAGCAGTTATCTATGAGAAAAACTATAACAAATCAAATAGATTGTGTTATCTGAAATAAAATACAAGTATTGGAGTGATTACACTGCATAACCATATATGCTTAGTCACAAGATTGAGTAAAAGAAAATCAAAAGAAATTAAGAGAGAATGCAAGGATTATCCTCACATTAATCTGGAATTTCTCTGCCTAGTGTTCCAAAGAAGATTGTTGTGAAGAAAAATATATGAACTAGATTGGATTTAGGCCAAATAGGGTTTTGCTGAATTAAATTAAACTTTCCTAGAAATTATCTTCTTGTATAATCCTTTATCCAAGTGTAAGCAAACAAAGTTTTTGAATTTTCATGACTAGGCTACTTTTATATAGAGGCAAATGTTTTCACATTTATTGCCTTAGTGTCCCATAATGCAAAATATACATCCATTTGGATATGTATAATGCTGTGCATTATGGGAAGGACCACTACTATCCAAACCAGTTTCTACCTTTTTGAGATCTCAAGTGGGAGCCAGATCCAGATGGGATACCAAGATTTAAGTAATTCAGAAGTCATATATTTCTCATGTAGGGTTTTGCTGAGACTAGATTTTGCCTTTTTACCTTTCAACAAAGAGTCTTGAAATCATGAAAATATATAACATGTTACTTTTTGAACTTGAACACTTAATCTCTATAGTGCAAATTAAACTTTATACAAAGCAATTCCTACCTCATTCATAAATTACAAATTAGAATTGAAGGATATATAAAACAGATGATTTGGTGTTAAATCAGAAGTAAAGCAGAGTTATATGCTCTTTTCATTTGTATTTGTAATCTGTATAAACTATATCCTTGAAGTAAGTAGTATTAAACCTGATACAAGTGGTAGATTAGTTTTCTTCTCTATGCAGTTGAACTTCATTGTCAAATTCCTGATATATATCTTTAAGGGTACACAAAATAATATGAATGGACTACATGATAAGTTTTCATTAATACTAGCTGTTTATTGACAATTTTTCTTCAAAAGTAGTATATTATTTGCCAGATCTCCAAAATTGTCACATTAAATTTTTTGTTTTCTGAAGCACTTCTAATTGTCAGTCTACCTAGCTTTTGGTCTTCTTAAATTCATTCATTCATTCGAATAGTTTCACTTATTTAATTTGCAGTATTTATTAAACATGGAGCCTAAATAGCTGAAATGTGTTACTTCTTCGGTAGATTAGGTTCTGAATTGAGAATGCAGTTTGTTTTCCATGTTCTACCTGTAGTTTAGTGAAAGAATCCCAAAGATTTGCACTGGATATATTTTGAAGTAGAACATCTTCAGTTTTAATATCAGATTTATGCCACATCATGTGATCATGTAATCCATTGGTATCCATGATGGATAACAATGGAGATAATGTGCACCCTGATTTTACATCGATCAATCTTCCTGTTTATCCTTTAGTTCTGTTTGCTGACTTACAACATATACTAGTGTTGCTTTGCATGATATTTCAAATGCCCTAATGCAATTGTCTGTCCAAGACATGTCCAGTTCCCTACTTAAGGGTTTAGTCATTTTAATGCAGCCAGCTTGCCATTCCTCTGCTGCAACCCTTGATATAACTGTAGTATTTTTGAAAAGATTTTCTCTTGGCACTTTGTTATATTATCATAATTACTCATTTATTTGTCATAAAGTGAAAATCTATCCTGACAATCTTTATAATAATTCTCCATTCAGTTTTATTTCTCTTTTATAAATGGATACCATAAGAGGAGCTCTATTCTAATCATATAGAATTTAACACTCCAACTACGTCTTTTGAATTATACAGTATAGCCTAGTGTAAAATTTTTATACTGAATTTCTGGATACCTGAAACCTGGACTTTTCCATGTTTCAGGTATCTGATGCCTTTTTACCTCAAGTATTGATATGAACTCCTAACTGCATTCCTTTTAAATATTTTCTAACACAATTCTGTCCCTGCTTATTGCATTTATTAATCTTTCAAACTTTACCTTAGCCATCCAGAATAACTTTATCTTCAGTATTTCATGTTGCCTTTGTCATCTCTGATTCAATTTACAGTACTTATTTCCTTAAATTCTACTCTTTTCTTCATTTCTACAAAGTCAGATGGAAAGATCTGGATTGAATCCATTATGGGACATGAATCTTTTATATTAACTTTTCAATTACAGGTAAGTGATCTGTTCTCATATAGAGGTAGTAGAATTTTTTCCTCTGTCAAAACTCTCTGGCGATTTTGAATTTTTAAAAAAATACACTTCTTCCTACTGGTTAATTCACATAAAAGAGAAAAATATACAAGCAGTTAGATGGTATGCAATGAATGTCTTCTCCCCAGGCAGTTTCCATACAGAATTCTTTGAGACAAAGACTTCAGATCAACCACACTCTTACCTATTGTCTGGCTATGCTATGATGATTATGTGTTTGTTGTTTGACCACATTGTAGCCCAAACACATTAGATATATTTTTAAAGCATCTAAACACTTGGGATTCAAAAATACACTTTACTATAGAAAAATAATTAATAATTTTAATAATTGTCTACTCTTCTGGACACATGTTTAAATGCTTTTCTTTCATTTTCTAGTTATAGAAAGCCAAAACACACAATATATGCACACAAAGAGTAGGGGGGAAAGGAAGTGTCCATTATGGTGCACTGCAGCAGCAGCAGCATCCTTAAACTACTGACACTAGGATTTTCTTGTACCATAGTTCTTACTACTTGTCTGTACCACACTTCTTTTATCTTATGGCTACAACTCCATGTGAAATAGATAAAATCATAATAGATGTGTTCCCATCTCCCTATATTTGGAATACATCCAGAAAGTTAGAGAGAATGCTAAATGAATATAATACTCACTCAACTTTTAAACCACACATCAAAATGGTAACTCTTATCCATTCTCTCAAAGACATATCAAAGAATGTATAAAGTTCCTTGTGATAATTTGTATACTTTAAATAGACAAGAAGAACATAAATACATATCAGACTTCCTTTTACCAATCATCAGCATTATCGTCAAATTCCTGATATGTACCCTCAAGGAGTGTTACAGGATATGATAGTACTGCATGAAAAACTTAAACCATTACTAACTTCTTGTCTATAATTTTCCTCCAAATCAATCTGCTACTTGTCAAGACTTCAACATTATCAGATCTTATATTTCTATCTTCTAATAATAAATATACACTTTTTACTGTATCAATCCACCTATATCTTGGTCTTCCTCTGGATCTTTTAAATGCTAACCTGGCAAAGAACACTTGTTTTGCTAATCTTTCCTCTCCTGTTCTGTTTAAGTGACCATACTACCTGAGATTAGCTCTGCTAACACATTCCTAGATGTTAACAATGTTAAATTCTTTCCTAATATCCTCATTTTTAATAGGACATTGCCACTGATGCCATCTGTTCAGCCCTCTAATCTTTCTCAGGACTCATATCTGTGGTCTCTAGTCTTTGGTCAAGTGTTTTATTTCTAACCCAGCTCTCAGATCCATAAGTTAAATTGGTTTGAACAATGTCTTGTATACAGCTAATTTAGTGTTCCTACTAATTTCTCTCTTATTCCATATGAATTTATTCAGTTGACTTCCTACCATACCAGCTTTGTTGATTCTGTTATCTATTTCCCTATCTAATTTACCATCTTCACTAAAAATTGTGCCTAAGTAGCTGAAATGTTTTACTTGTTCCGCAGGTTCTCCATTGACAACACAGTTGACATTTTCAATGATTCTGCCTATTTTCGTTCTTTGTCTTTTTATTGCTGATTTTCATACCATATCTATTACGACAGTTATTCAATTTAGTCAGGGAATCTTGCAGATTTATTTAGAAGTATAACATCATCCGCATGAAGCAAAGAGCTGACATTAACATCTCCAATTTTGATATCAGGTTTAATACCACTTTCCTTCATAATATGATCCATATAAATAATGAATAACAGAGGGGATAATTACATCCTTGTCTCACACCAGATTTAACATTTAAACCATCTTCCTGTACTTCAATTCTAACTGCTGACTTACAATTCAAATAAAGACTAAGTAATGCTTGATATAACGCCCCAGTGACACCATATAACTGTAGTGTTTTGAATAGCTTTTCTCTTGGCACCTTGTCATATGCTTTTTGCAGGTTTACAAAACTAAATACAGATCTTTGTTATATTCCCATGATTTCTCAACTACCTGTCGTAAAGTGAAAATCTGATTCTGACAGCCTCTATTTTACCTGAATCCTGCTTGTTCTTCACCAAGCTTCTCAACCGTTTCTGAAGTATACTTGAATAAATCTTACCAGGAACACTCGGTAGAAAAATACCTCTGCAATTCTCACATTCAATTTTATTTCCCTTTTTAAATATTGGTACTATGAGAGTTCTACTCCAATCATCTGGAATTCGTCCCTCTGTCCAGGCCTTCTGAACTATGCAGTGCAGCCACTGTAAGACTTTTATACCTCCATACTTGATCTGGTCGAATATCATCTATTCCCGCTGCCTTTCCACATTTCAGGCTTTTGATGGCTTTTTTTACTTCAAGTATGAATATATATGCTCCTGCTTGCATGTCTGTTGAGTGTTTTTTTACTACTGTGCTGTCATCACTGATTGTTTCATTTAGCAATTTTTTGAAGTAATTCCTCCATACATCAAGGATATCTTTTTCACCAATTTTCATGTCGTCTTTGTCATCTCTAATTCTTTTTACAGCATTCTTTCCTTCAGAATATTTTGCCACCTTCTTGATATTTATTTTCTATGTTCTTATCAAAGTCTTCCCATGACTTTTGTTTAGCTAGTTTTACACAGCGTTTAGCTTTCTTACATTTGTCTCTGTAATCTCTAAGATTACAAGCTGACTTATTTGCCAGGAACTTTTGATATGATGCTTTCTTCTTTTCCTTCACTGCCTCTTTAACTTCTTGTGTCCACCATGAGGTTCTGATTTTTCTATCCTTGCAGACAACCTCACCACATGCCTCTCTGGCTGAATCAATCCATGTTTTCTTCAGGATTTGCCACTGACTCTCCAATGTTTCCCTTTACCCAGTATTAAATAAATGAAAACTGTTGTATTATATAGAAGTTATTACAAGTAGGAAAAACTATTTTTGGAGCTAGCATCAGCATTGAAGTACTCTTCAAATTCCTAATCCCAACAAATATGTCTGTATTAACTTAGCAAAATGTTGAGCATTGATCATTTTAAGATTACTTTTACCCCAGGAAGCCATATACTGTAAATCTAGCTAGAGTAGATGCTATAATAAGATAGTAGTTCTTTTCTTCTTTGTTTGTGATTGTTACTACAATTACTTAATTGTTATTGGTACTATGGGTTAATGTTTTTATGCTCTAAAGCAGTGGTCTCCAAACTTTTCACCATGAGGGCCACATTGGGTACTTCAGCACTGTTCAGTGGGCCGTAGTAAAAAAAAAAAAACTCTAGAACTAGATATATGAGTTTTATTGAAGCAGATAGAAACTGATTACAGAATATGTGAGATTAAATTATCGTATATTAATGACAACGAACACTATCAGCAAATTCTCATTTTTTTCACAAATTGTAATAATCCATTAATGTGAATGATTTTGTGTTTGTGTTTTTAAAATCTTATTAAACTCAGGTTCAAATTTTGAAGTGCTAATTACATGTAGCGATTTCAAATATTCATCAGATAAATTTGCCGTGTATTTTGACTTGATATATTTCATTTGGGAAAAAGTTTGTTCGCAAAGATACTTTGTCCCAAAAATTGAAATAAATTTACAAGCAAATTTCTTCAAATTTGCTTGTAAAATTTTGTAAAATTCAAATTTTTTTTTTCTTCATTAGTCCATTTTAACTGCCCTTTTACAGTCAGAAAGACCGTAACTTGGATTATGGTTACGTTTTGCTATTTGGGAATATATTTTGAACACAATTTTAATTAATGCATTTGAAATCTCTCAACACATCCCGTGTGTTTTTTTGCGGATTCTTATTGAAAAATTAGTCCAATTGGTGTGTGTGGATAAAATCATATTGTGGGCCGCATCTGACCTGCAAGCCGTAGTTTGGAGACCCTTGCTCTAAAGGATGGTTTGAAATGCAGGGAAATCTCAGAAGTTTAATATTTTAATAAATGAGTTGTTCTTATTATACTGTTGTGAGTCAAAGCTGTTAACAGTACTTATTGAATGTGTGACTACAAATCATCTTCTTCTAGATGATAATTTGTCAGCCTTAGTTAAAAATGTTATGTTAAAACTTTATGTTAAAAATCAACCCTTGTCATCATCATTATCAGTAAGCTTGCATTCTAAATTCTACTCCATATAATCCATTAAATGGGATCTAAGTGTTTGTTATCTGCAAGATAACACAGATACTAACATTGTTGTGTTATACAATTTGAAATTTCAAATATAATTTGTGAATGCCTTCTATATATTCAGAGCTTCACCTGTCTGTTTGTGGTAGTATGTGATTCACTGTATACTGTACCGTGATTTTAAATTTTGACAACTTCTTATGTTTGTTAATACATAGTTGTCTTCATATCTTTAAGTGCACTGCTTGTGGACTCTTCCTGTGCTCTGGTGAATCACAGTCAGGGAGTCACTTGCTATGCCTATATAAAAGATTTGTGACTATATGCAGTGCTTAAATTTTATTTTACAAATTCAGTTTTGGTCATCATCATCATGCGTATCAAGGATTTAGACCTAGGATGGCCTGTTTCGGCCTTAGAAGTCATCGTTTAAGAGGACGTCCTGGTTTTCTTTTTCTTAATGGCTTGTACTTTAAGCTTGTTTTGGTAATCTTTTTGTTTTCATTCTTTGAATGTGTTCCATCCATTTATGCTTATATTTTTTAATTTTTTCTATTACTGGTTCTTGGTTTAATTCTTTCATAATTTCTTTGTTTCTTTTGTGATCAAATAGGGTATACTTTGCAGTTTTTCTCATAAACTTCATTTCTACTGTTATTAATCTTTGTCTTTTTGTTTTATGGTCCAGATTTCGCTTCCATACATTAAGACTGGTAGGGCTAATGTATTGTATTGTATTGTATACTTTTAGTCTGGTTTGGTTTAAATATAGAGTTAATTACACCTGTTATTTTTAAATATTTTGCAATTTTTACGTTTATATCGTTTTCATTTTCAGTTTTGGTATGGAGGTATTTTTTTTTATGTGTTTGTTTATAGATTGTTACTATTAGAAAAAGAGCAAATATTTTTTTTTTCTAGGCTGTATATATTTGTAATTTATTATATTTTGGTAGGATTGCATTTATAATTAACTATTTGTGTTACTTTATATATTTGTAGAAAGAACACAGCCAGACATTAGCAAAGCTAAATTTTGTATTAGCTTTGGTAGAATGTATTTTGGAACTAGCAAAAATCAAGTCTAATCCTCTCTCTGCATTGACAGATTCTTTTCCAAAAAAAGAAGTAAGAAATTTGACCTTGTATAGCAATTTAAAATTTTTGATAGTTTTATTTATTTTATTAATAGTTATGCAACATTTCTTAAAAGTGTTTTGTTTCACAAGTCTTCAAAATTGCCAGTTAAGTAATTATTGAATTTTTTTTTCTTAAGGTGATTTTTATGATCATTAAACACTTATTTAAACAGATAATTAGAGATTTTTTTTAAAAAAAAGTCATTTCCTAATAAATTGTACATTTCTTGGTATTCTCAAATGGGTGGACGGATAAATTCTACATAATTAAGTTTGCATTATTACTAACTTCCTATTATAACAGCTTAGAAAAACCAATTTCTCTCTTAATCTGAAATTTGTCAAGTCTTCAGTATTATTATATCTTACATTTCTGTTTTCTAAGATACTCATCAATCCACCTAGACCTGCTCTATTTCTTTGTGTTTTCTTGGTATTTTGGTATAGAATATATGGTATTTATTCTAACCTTTCCTTTCCAATTTGCTTACATGACCATACTGTTTCTTAGCTTTTCACATGTTCATTTTTTTTTATGATCCTACCCACAAAAAGTTGTAGACCTGTATAAATATACCTGAGTGGACTGTGGATTAAGGAAACCATGCTCCAGAGAACAGATTTCCAAGTTAAAATTAGTCTTGTGTACTATTAGTTCAGTACATTGGCTCATTTCTCTTTTATATCCCTATAAATTATTCAGACTTCCCATAATTTCCATTTTTACTGCAATTATCATCTCTGTACCTAAATAGGTGAAATATTTTACTTGTTTTACAAGTTGGCTATTGAAAATGCAGCTGATGTTTTCAATAATCCTGCCTATTTTCATAGTTTTTATCTTCTTTTTATTGCTGATGATTTCCTAACTCTTTTTCTTAAAGTAAAACCTTTCTGTCAGTTCCTTTATGATTTGGCTGAATCCAAGCCAAATAATTAGTTGTCAAGAATAAATGTTTGCATTTCTTTTTTTTAGCCACTTCTGGAGTATATGTCTTACCTGAAATGCTTAGCAGGAAATTGCTCTGTAATTAATTCTCACATTTAGTTTTATTTCTCTTTCTATAAATGAGTATTATGAGAGCTATATTCCAGTCATCCAGAATTTAATCTTAGGAACAAGTGTTTGAAATTATGCAGTGCAATTACTTTCGTGTATAGAACTGTTTAAAATATTTGAGTATTTCTGGTTGAATATTGTTTACTTCACCTCTTTCTCCATTTCACTTTTCTGTAGTTTCTTTTATCTTTAATACTAAAACGTATTTATAACTTCAGTCCTTCTGGATTTTTTTCTGCTACTGATTATCTCATTTAATAAGTTCAAAGTAATTACTTGGGGCATTTAGAATATCCTTATCTTCAGTTTTTATATCATATTACAATTATCATCTCTGGTTTCAATAATAGTCCTATTTCCTGTATACTTAAAGCTTTTTAATTAGCCAGAACATTTTGTCACCTTCATGAGATTTAAATTTTATCTTTTCATGACTTTTTTTTAGCCACTTGTATACATAACTTAATCTTTCTTACTTTTTTTTTTTCATTTTTTGACTTAAAACATTTGATACAGTTTCTTTGATAGCCTCTAAAACTCTCGTTCTTCCCCTCCCCCCCCAATAATATTTCCTTATTTAAGCCTATAGTTCATCTCTGAAATCCATTTAACTTTGTTTCTTTTTTAAAACTTGCATACATCCATTTCTTTTCAGTGATCAATTTTATCCTTCTGAAAACTAAATGGTGATCATTTTCTAATCTCTTTTATCCTGAACTAGTCTGAAGATGTTACTGTGTGAGATTTTTGTTTCTTTTGTCCACTCCATGTGAATTTATGTACAACTTTATGTTGGTTCATGGGGTAGTAATTGACAAGCTCAGAAGTCCATCAGGTGATTATCATTATTAGCTTTGGTATTCTTTTGTAAAATTTCCCAAAATGATTACTCTATGCCTGGAATTCATTTCCTACTCTGTTGTTTGTGTCTCCAACAAGAACTGGCTTTTCCTTATTTCCTTTATATTAGCTGCCTCAAATAATCCCTCTACTTCTTTCTTAGTAGAATCTTCTGTGGACCATAGGCACAAATAAATCTCTGAAGTTGTCAAATTCCCCTGTTTTGAAATATATCACATCATTCTATTTGGAATTTCTCAAGAAGTTTATCTTTGTATCTGTTGTTGAATATTATAGCTATTCCTTCTTTCCTTTCCATTTATTGTTACCTGAATATAATAATTTTAGTTATTATTTAAATGTATCTCACTGTTTAGTCTTCTTTTAGCTCTATTAGTTTTCTGCTGATGCTTTTTATTCATAATGATAAGATTATGGTCACCATTACAATGTTAAGAGTAATCATTTTAATTTGCTGACCTTTTAAGTCTTCATATTAAGGTCATCATGTGGAGTTCTCTTACACCTGTACAGAGAAACTAATTACGTTACAATTCATACAGAGGATTCAGGACTAGATAGACAGGAATATGATACTTTATATGGATAACATGGAATTGTGAAGGCACCATGCCTTAGTAATTGCTCTGTTTTTATATACAGTAACAACCAGATAAAAGAAATAGCTACTCAGTGATACTGCTGGACTTTGCAAAGCCATTCAACAGGATTCTGCATGTAACTGTTTCATAAATTGGAGTAAATGGGGGGTGGATAAGAAGCTGGTTATTTGGATAAGAGGATTGTTGATAAACAGGTATCAAAGAGCATTGTATGGGGGAGTTGAGTCCAGCAGAAGGTAGTTGACTAATGGTGTAAAACAGGACTTATTACTTAGTCCCACTGGTGTTGATCTGTCATTGTGGTATAGAACATAATTCCTGGGTTTTGGATTTTGAAAGTTTTTTTTTTCACTTGGTTAGAGTATAATAAATTTAGTTTAATCCTTTATCCAAGTGTGAGCAAACAAAGTTTGCACCTGAAAGTCTCTTCAGGACTGGGGTAAGGTGGTACAACACCAGGACAACTCGTTGCAAAGGTGGAGCAAGCTACCAACACTCCTATCTCAGTATCTCCTATAATGCAAAACACATCTCCTTGCGGATATGTCTAATGTTATGCATTAAGGGAAGGGCCACTACCTAGACTAGTTTCGACCTTTATTGAGGTCTCTTCAGTGGGAGCCAGGCCCAAGTGGAGATACCAGGCAGAAGCATTAGCAGGTCATCTCTACCTATGGTGTTGTACCACCTTACCCCAGTCCTGAAGATACTTTCAGGTGCAAACTTTGTTTGCTCACACTTGGATAAAGGATTAAACTAAATTTATTATGGGTTTTGGATTGTTGGCTGGTCGAGGGTGCATTTCGTTTAAAAGGATTACCTCATCAGTGTAACTTGTTATAAATTCTTATAGTTTGTGCAGTCCTGGCTAGGGTTTGATTCACTCAACTCAATTAACATTTTGCATCGGGGGTTCAGTTTTTCCTGCAGGTTTGGAGGCTGCCACCGCCATTGGGGGTTATTGGCATTTACTATGGGTGCCCTTGCAGGTTTTTTTTTTTTTTTTTTTTTTTTTTTTTTTTTTTTTTTTGTGGCCGAGCCAAGTATTGCTTGTACCCTCTGTAGTTGGCAGGATGTGATCTGCGCATGTAGGCTGCTCTGTTTTTGATTTTTTGCAGAAATCCTTTATGTGATACACAAAGTTTGTAATACAGCAATTTGAATTTAATACAGCAATAAAAATTTGTAATACAGCTCCTAGGAATCGCCAAACTTTATATAGTTTCTGTATTTGGCATGAAATCTTTGAGGTTCTTATTTGGCTAAGAAACAATACAGGATATAATATCCCTTAACTTAAATAAGTTTATGTCGCCGAATTGAAGCCTTTGGCTCTTCATTATAATTAATCCTTTGTGTGGTTTATTCCACATTTAACACAGCAGAAATACGAGTTGCAAGTGGCTGAATTTTTGACAACAGTGGCATTATTCAGTTGATGCCTTCCATCATAATGATTCTGGTTTTATAACCAGGAATGTTTCTGAGATGGTTTTAAGTTGTGGATTTCCCAGTACTGGTTATTAATTTTACTAGGACAAGAGGCATCAGCCATTTATCTGCTCAGAGCATACAGCTAATAGTAACAGAGTTTAGTTCTGTGGTTTTGGAGGTCTCTTGTGACTTCCTCGGTGATGATGGGTTCTGTTATATCACACAGTACTCCCTTGAAGGGGTTTCTTTATTTTTAAAGCAAATGTGTGGTATTGGATATTTTTGTTGTCTAAAATTGTGGTGAGTGCACAGTAGTCGGATACTGTCTCTGACTATATTCAAATCCCTTGACCCATGTTCCTGGCTTTTGTAAAATTTATTTTATGGTTTTTGAGGGCTGTGGCCATTTCCATTCATTGTTCCTGGGGTTGTAGGATAACAGAAGGAACTCTTTTCTTATGTTGGTTCATTTCTGCTTCCATGGAGATTGCAATGTCGTTTGATGTTGGTTCCTTGCATGGTTTTTTCCTTCTGACTTCACAGCAGCTGTCTTGTTCCTCAGCTGTTCCTGGGTTAAATATGAGCTAGATTGTGAGTACAGTCTTGGACTCTGGTCTGTTGTTGATGACCGGAGTAGTTGTTGCCCTCTCATGCTCAATGCAATTGGTCGGACCATTTCATTTGCAAGATGTCATAAAAACTTCTGAATTGTGCAACTGCTTTCTTGATTTCTAGGCTTTCCCAATGGGGATCACCCATTTAAAGTTAGTAAGGCATTCCTAAATTGGAAATTAAGAGAAGAAATAAATTTTAAAAAAAGAAAGAAAAGAAGAGAGTAACTAGCTGTTATACTTACCTCTGGAGAAGCCTCGAACCCATAATCACTGAAGATAGAATGAATACGTCTCAGTGAGTCACCAAAGATCAGATGAGTCCATTCCAATAGATACTAACATTGAATTACTGTAGAAATCATATATTTTTCATATATACGTGGGCTGTTCAATAAGTAATAAGACTAATTTTACTGTGCCGAAACCACTCATCACAATATTAATTTCTGTTGAATAAAGAAATTTTGCTGTCTGTATTAACAAAAGAGGTTGATAGATGGCATATACGGGCTGATGTGCCAGAGCATCACGTGACTAAACGCAAGTGCTCATCGTCGCTCCTGCAAGGCACGACCAGTCTTCGAAATGTAAGCTTCCTTGGAACAGCGTTATGCGATTAAATTTTGTGTGCATTTGCAATAATCGGCATCGGACACTTTTAACATGATACGCGAAGCTTTCCATGATGAAGCAATGTCAAGGGCAAGTGTTTTTCGCTGGCATAAAACTTTTAAGGAAGGAAGGCAAAAATGTGGAAGATCTTGAACGTGAGGGAAGACCTTCAATGTCCATCACAGAGACAATGATCAACACAGCAACGATTATCATCAATGCAATTTCTGGCTGTTTCCTCAGCTCAAGAAAACCACTAAGAGGCCGCCATTTCGAAAGCAACAAAGCATGTGTAAAAGCTGTGGAGGCGATTTTGAAAGAACTCTCAAAAAACAGACTCTCACATGTGTTTAAGAAGTGGACGCAATGTTGGGACAAATGCATCGCATCTCACAGTAGTTACTTCGAAAAAGACCGTGTAAATGACGACGATTAAAGGTAATCTGTTTTCTGTATAAATATAGTCTTATTACTTATTGAACAGCCTACGTAAATAGTGAAAATGTGTATCACCTTTTTACTATTATATTTGATAAAAAATTATGTTATTTTTTAATCCTTTATCCAAGTGTAATCAAGCATATTTTGCACATGAATTCTTCACATTTACACTTGGATAAAGGTGTTGAAAGTTTTTTTCACTTGGTTAGAGTATAATAAATTTAGTTTAATCCTTTATCCAAGTGTGAGCAAACAAAGTTTGCGCCTGAAAGTATCTTCAGGACTGGGGTAAGGTGGTACAACACCAGGGCACTCCTTGCAAAGTTGGAGCAAGCTACCAACACTCCTATCTCAGTTTACCCCAGTCCTGAAGATACTTTCAGGTGCAAACTTTGTTTGCTCACACTTGGATAAAGGATTAAACTAAATTTATTATACTCTAACCAAGTGAAAAAAACTTTCAACATCTTTCTCTAAATCCAGAGTAATTTATTAAAAAAGGGTGGCACACCATTCGGCAACTGCTATAGGTAGAGATGACCTGCTAATGCTTCTGCCTGGTATCTCCACTTGGGCCTGGCTCCCACTGAAGAGACCTCAATAAAGATCGAAACTAGTCTGGGTTGTGGCCCTTCCCTTAATTCATAACATTAGACATATCCGCAAGGAGATGTGTTTTGCATTATGGGGGATACTGAGATAGGAGTGTTGGTAGCTTGCTCCACCTTTGCAACAAGTGCCTTGCTGTCGTACCACCTTACCCCAGTCCTGAAGATACTTTCAGGTGCAAACTTTGTTTGCTCACACTTGGATAAAGGATTAAACAAGAATATAATTTTCTTCATAAGCAAGTGAAAAAACAAAAAACTTTCCACATTAGAAATTATTGTTAAAAACATCATTAGAAAACATGTTAGATAGATTTACTTTTTCCTTGAAGTTTCAAGGTAATTTCATTATTTGTTATGTCCATAAGAAAAGCAAGATCACGAATCCATTTATTACCAACTGACTATAGCATGGTTTTACTATTTTCTGCCATGAGGATGTACATTTCACATTGTAAATGAAAAAAATTGTGTAATTTCACATCACTATTCAGCCATCTCTTTTCCTGGGAATTACACGCAATATTCCATTGAATGTAGATGACTTTTGAAATAATAATGTATATTAACATAATGGACTAAAATGGAAGGGGGGGAATGACTGCACAGTGTCTCTAGGTGAATAATGTGCAGAAATTAACCTAAGAGGTAACTTGCATGATTTTCTTACAAATTATCTCAGTTGCATCATTACATTCTCATGTAATGGTGCAACTGAGTAATGATGATGTTCTTTGGTTGGAAAGACCTGGTTTAGAATGCAAGATGTGAAGAAGCTTTATATATGAGGGCGGTCTGAAAAGTTCTCAGCCTCGACCATAAATAGCAAGACTGTTGGCAGGAGATTTTTTTTTTTTCTAAGTTGGTACATCTGTCATAAGCATCCATGTGAAATTGCAAGTCATTCTATCAAGTAGTTTGTTTTATACAGATGTCTAAAGCAAAAGTGTTATCTGTATCCCTTGAAATTGATAAAATTGAGTATCATGCGGTTATAAAATTCTTTGTAAAAGAAAGTTTAACGCCAAAAGAAATTCATTTGAAGTTCATAAACGTTTATGGGCACTCTTCTCCTTCATTTTCGACTTATTAAGAAATGGGCTGCCGAGTTTAAATGTGGCCGTACCAGCACTTTGACCAGCGAGTCAAAGTGCGTGAAATTGATGAGACTATAGGCATTTCAAAAGAACGTGCAGGATATATTTTGCATGAAGAATTGCAAATGAAAAAGCTTTGTGCAAGATGCCACACTTGCTCACAGCAGGTCAAAAACACACTTGCATGAAAATCTCTGAACAGTGCTTGGAGCCTTTTAACAAGAATAAAACTGATTTTGTGCGTCAACTTATTACTACGGGTGAGAATTCACACATTTACCATTACACACCATTACCCACCAGAATCAAAACAGTGGACAGAAGCTGGTTGTTCAGCGTCAAAGAAGTCAAAGTCAGTTCCATCAGCAGGAAAGGTCATGGTATCGGTATTTTGGGATTCTACAGTCATTTTGTTTATTAATTATCTTGAAAAGGGTAAAACAATAACCGGGGAATATTATTCCAATCTTTTAACCAGACTAGACAAAAAAAATTGTGAGAAAAGACCTGGTTTGCAGAAGAAAAAAAATCATCTTTCATCAGGACAATATACCTGCCCACTAAGGTGTTTTGGAAATGGGAAAATTAAGGGATCTGCACTATGAATTGTTGGAACATCCACCCTATTCCTTAGATTCCCTCTGACTTCTATCTCTCCCCAAAACTAAAACTCTTCCTCGCTGGTCAGCGTTTTTCTTTGAATCAAGAGGTGATTGCAACTGTAGAGGGGTATTTTGCAGATCTTTCTGAGAACCACTACAGGGACAGGATAATGGTTCTGGAGCATCGCTGGAATAAATGTATTAGTCTTAAGAAAGATTATGTTGAAAAATAAAAATAGTTTTGAAATTATAAATTCGATTTTTCAATGTTAGGCCGAGAACTTTTTAGACCACCCTCACAGTATTTTCAACTGAAGATGAGTTAACTAGTTGCAAGTTGAAGGGCATGTTTTTTTTTCCTGCTCCTAAACTCTGGTTTTTCATCCCACTGAATAGGCAAATTTGCCAGCAGTACACACCTAATATATGAGAATTTAATACATTTGTCTCATTAGCATTAGCTGCACTGGCTGAGTGTATTGATAAACAAAGAAAGAATCTCTCCTTTGAAAATGAACTGTGGGGGGAAAAAATGGTAAGTTAGATTGAGTTGTTTGAAATTATGGCAAAGCTTGCTTGTCCTGGGCAAGTTTTTTTGCTTCCAGTGTAAGTTCCACTTGTTGGAATTTACAGCAAAAAGAGCTGCTGGAAAATAATAGTACCCTAGTAGTGTGCTAGGTTAGATATAAACTGTGTCCTGCTTTAGTGACTCACATATGATGCATTTCGGGCCTTCAGTATGCACAGACTGTTAAATTAAGGCCTGAAATGGTATGAAATAATACAGTGGTGCCTTGGTTAACAACGGCCTCAGATAATGATGTACTTGGTTAACGACAAGTGGCTGTAAGAAAAAAATCTCTTGGTTAACGACACAGGCTTTGGGTAACGCCTCTCGATTATGTGAACCTCTATCCGATCTAAAAAACTGGAATTCTCCGATCGCACTCAGCCACGCGGTGTAGCTGTGAAGCTCAGATATGTTTGACTCATCATAGCTAGCTGTTTACGTTTTTCGTTTATTGTTTCTTTTCTTGTAGTATACTGTGCTTTATTTTATGATGAAAATGAGTATTTAAGCAGTTATTTTTTATGTGTTGGTTCATATAGACAATAAATCGGTGGGTGCGTGTCACTGTTCGTTCGCCATCAAAAGACAAAATCAAATCTGATCTGTATAGTAATCATTGTATCTATAAGCTGCTAATCAGTGTATGTTACGGTAAGTGCTGTATCTAATATCGTCACCTTACAAGCAAAATGCACTAAGTCAAAAAGTGCAGGTTTTGAATTTAACTGTTAACTTTTATTTCAAAAAGGTTTTTTTTTTTTTGAACTTTTACTTTTATTTTCAGTTGACGATATGTTCTTTGTATCCCTTGTCTTAGTGTTGTACAATTTGTATTTATACCGTATTTTGCGGATCTTTTTTTATAGAGTGAATTTTTTTACCGTGTGACAAAATGAGTCCCAAAAAGAAAGCTCGTGAGGGGGGAAAAAAACAGAAAAATTTTCTCTACTGAACAGAAGTAAGAAATAATAGCAAAACATCATGAAGGTGTTAAAGTTATGCAGCTAGCTCGAATATGTGAACCCAGTCATTCTACAATATCAACCATTTTGGCTAAGAAAGAAGAACTTATGGTAGCTAAGGTTGCTAAGGAAACTTCAAGGTTGAATGTCAGAGGGCTTCTTTTTGAGCAAAATCTTGATTGGAAAATCTATTACTAATTTGGATCTAAGAAAGAGAAATGGCAGGTGATACTACATCTCAAAATGCAATCTGTCAGAAAGGTAAACAGATTTATCAAGATTTGAAAAAGAAGACTTTGGAATCAAGTTCTGAGGTAGATGATGATGATTTCAAAGGTAGCAGAGGTTGGTTTGACAACTTTAGAAAAAGAACAGGAATTCATAGTGTGGTCAGACACGGAGAGGAGCTATTGATAAATTTGTCAATAGCTTTATAAGAATTATAGAAGAAAGAGAATACCTACCTCAACAAGTCTTCAATTGTGATGAGACTGGATTATTTTGGAAGAAAATGCCCAACAGGACATTTATCACAAAAGAAGAAAAAACACATCCTGGGCATAACCAATGAATGATAGATTAACATTGCTTTTAGCAGCAAATGCAAGTGGAGACTGAAAGGTAAAACCAATGTTAATCTATCACTCAGAGAATCCCCGAGCATTCAAAAAGTTCAATGTCTCTAAATCTAATCTCAGTGTTTTATGGAAGTCTAACAGCAAAGCCTGGGTCACAAGAATAGAATCTAGAGACTCTATTCGCAAAGTGTTTGGACCAACTGTCAAAGCCTATCTTGAGCAAAACAATCTGCCTCTAAAAGCCATTTTAACGCACCTGGCCATCCAGTGGGCATACAAGAAGAGCTACCAGAGGAATTAGACTTTTATCAGGGTGATTTTTCTTCCTCCCAAGACTACATCTCTGATTCAACCTATGGATCAGCTGATAATTGCAAATTTTAAAAAACTTTACACAAGGGCACTTTTTACCAGGTGCTTTGAAATGTGTGAGGCTACCAACATAACCCTAAGAAAATTTTGGAAGGAAGAATTCAACATTGTCATAGCAATTAGGCTAATTGTAAAGGCTTGGCAAAAAGTAACAATGAAATGTCTCAAAGCAGCATGGAGGAAACTGTCCTTCCTTTGGTAATGAAGAAACTTCAGATGAAGGACACAAATTGGTAAAGGATATTGTGGTAACTGCTCATGATCTTAACTTGGAAGTAGAGGAAGATGTTGAAGAATTATTGGAGATGCATGATCGAGCTAAAAGAACTTTTCAAGCAGCAATGTGAAGAAAAGGAAATAGAAATTTCATCTGAAGATGAGGATAGAGAGAAAGAACAAATTACGACTGATGAAATCAAATATGTTTTGGCAAAGTGGGAGGAAATTCAAAATGTTGCAATGAAATGGAATCCAAGCAAATCTGAGGTTATCAGAGCTGCAGATCTATTTAATGAAAAGTCCATGCAGTTTTTCAGAAACATTTTAAAAAAAGGCAGAAGCAAACAACCCTAGACGTGTTTTTTATAGGTCCATTTGTCAAAAAACTCCGAAGTGAGCCCAATTGTCCTTCTGGTGAAGATTGATAATTAAAAACTGTTTTCATGAACAATTCATTTTATTAATGTTAATTTTTTTTGTAGCAAATACATATACTGTATAATAAATAAATGATATTTAGCATATTTTTATGGCATTTTAAATGAGTTTTATCTGCATTTTTAATATGTACTATGGTTGTGGGGAGGAGCCAGAACAAATTAATCTATTTTCAATTAAATCTTATGGGGAATCACACCTTGGTTAACGACGATAATCCGTTCCAGGATTACCGTCGTTAACCAAGGCACCACTGTATTTAGTCTGTAAAGCACAGCCCGGTTTATATTTAATCTAGCACACTACTGGTGGACTATTACTTTCCAGCTTTTTTTTTTTTTTTTGAATTATCATTAAAAAATAATAATATAAAAAAAACTCACTTTTTCCATAAAACAATTATGGATCATGGGCGTGGCAACATCCAATGAAAAGAACATTCTCTTCTTTTATTGACTAACATATTAAATAATCAGCGTATTAAAAAGATATAATAACATGTTTAGTAATATTATGTTCACAACACTTACAAGATCTTGATAATTATAGAGTACTGATCAACTTATGATATCAAGTGAAGGTTACCGTCGTGCAGAACAACTGGTACTTTACATGAGAGCCCTTCAACTACTTTCTTCATCTCTTCAGTTGTCAAGAGTTGAGGTCCAAGCAGGTCGATTACAGCCATCCACCTCTGTCAGGAATGGTAAGTTATCTAAAGAAAGGTATAAGTTTTCATTATAAAAGAGAGTCATTTATTTAATTTTATTTTATGTAGGAAAATATAGTTAGCGATGCTACCTGAAGCAGTACTAAACTAATATTTGTCCATATAACCAATCAAGTCAACCTTCAAGATTTTGTATTAACATTGCTCCTAAATTAGCATCTTCCTCTTCTTCCTTTCCAGTAATAGACCTAGTGACCTGTTACAGTCTCTTCCATCTTTTCAAAGGCTGTTCTCTATTCCTTCTCCCTTGAAGTCGATATCTCTGTATCTCCCTGGAGAGTCTTCCTTCACTCATTCTTTCTGTATGTTGTCTCACTCTATAAAGATTGATGTAGTCTAAAACAGAGATCACCTCAAGTTTAAGATATTGCTATTTCTTTTGAAATCTCTAGTTTATTATATCCAGCTGTTTTGCGCATGGATCTCATTTCAGAGCTTAGCAGTCCTTATTTATATGCTTGAGTTATGTTCCAGGCTTCTAAACCATATATGTTAAGATAGGTCTTGCTATTATGTTATGTATTCTTATTCTTGTTTTCTTGCTTATTAAATTTAGATTGAATATCTGATTGATAGTTTTTTGTTATCCGCATATAAGTAGTTATTTTATTTTGCGTGTCCTTCTCTCTTTCATAAAATAAGTGGTAGCCTAGATATTTCAATGTATTAACCTGTTCTATAATATCATTGTATAATAAAATTTGTATCATTGATACAAATTTTGCTTCTAATTGGGTCTTGGCCTTTAAATGCCATGACTTTGGTTTTGGAAATGGAGATTTCCATATTATATGTTTTTGTATTTCATTTAATGAAAAGACTGCTCGCTGTAGTGAATCTTCGTTATCTTCAATTAGAACCGGATCGTTGGCGAATAAAATTGTATCAATGTTGATGTAATCATTTATGTAGATGCCAAAACTGGTTGTTTCCCTCCACTCTCTCTTATAATATTGTTAATATAAAGAGGAGTTGCGATAGACTACATCATTGTCAGACACTTGCATTTATGTTCTGTGATTCAGAGTTTTGTGCTGCTGTCTTTCTTGTAATTTGGTTATTGTTATATATATTGAAGATTACTTTAATTAACTGGTTAGGAATGTTGTCATCTCTTAAAATTTTTCACTAGCTTATTACGATTGACATTATCAAAAAAGACTTTTTATAATCAATGAATAATATATGGATCTGTGGATTGAATTCTCTTCTTTTTTCTGTCAGGAACTTGAGAGTGAAAAAGGCATCAGTGCAGGATCTGCCTTTATGGAAGCCGTTTTGTTCCTCTCCAAAAAGATTTTTATAACATTTGGTTATACTTAATTTAGTCTTTAAGAGACTTGAATATATTATATATCCGGTGTTTAAAAGGCTAATGCCTCTATAGTTTTGACATGCATTAATATTGCCATTTTTTGAAGATGGGGATGATCATGGCAATTTGCCAATTTTCTGGTGGTAATTGGCCATTTAGGATCTTATTCATGAATTCTAATAGTTTATATCTGAAGTTATCTCCAGATAATTTGAAAAGTTCCATATTGATACCATCTTTTCCTGGGCTTCTATTGACTCTTGCATTGTCTTGCAGACTGAAATATTTGGCAAACATTAAAATATTCTTGTTAACGTGTTTATAATTCTTAATTCTGAATTACAGTGGAGATAATGTGCACCCTTGTCATACACCTGTGTAATATATATGATATCATTATTTATTTTATTTTTATTTTTTATTTAAATTCGTGTCTTTTGAACTTCCTTTATTATATCTTAAATATATATATATATATATATATTTTTTTTTTTCCGTTTCTCTTATTATCAGTCGTACTCCAAGTTGTAATCGTTGCCTGAGCTAGTCTTATCACTTTTAATCGTTCAGTCTACAATTTCATTCCCCCCCCCCCTCGAGGTCGTAACTATGCTACTTTCACGTGTGTGGAGTATAGATTCAGGAATTGCCTCTCGCTGGAACCAATTCCTTTGTCTGACTAGCTAACTTTCTCTGACACTGATCTTTAAAAATTTATTTGTATAACGACTGCACCATTAAAGATCGCACATAGGAATTGTTTGTATTTCCTATACATGTAAGAGAAATGCTCAGCTGTACACGGAATTATCTCTAAAATTCAGCTCTATGTCAAGCAAAGGTTCACATTCTATAACAGTTCTACAATAATCTTACTTGAAACCTGTCTCAGCCAGTTCAGCATTTAAGATCGATCCTAGAGATCACGAATATAATTTGCGATTGGTCTTCTCGAATAGGCCAACACCGCCGTTAAAAATCTCCTATCATCGTCGAAATACTACTAGTGGGATATCCTTCCTCCATCCTTGGAACGGCTGGACCCAGGAACCTCTTCAAAGCGACACCGGAACAAGTCAGGAACAGAGAGAGAGAGCGAACCAAAGCCAGGAGCAGAGCGCATGGCTCCTTTTTATTCTACCTGCATGACCTTGAGACTTCTCAGATCGAGTTCCCCGGATGTTCTTACCAGGAGTTCTCTCCCCCCCCCTACGGAATTGCTGAGTCATGGTGAGAAAACCCTGTAACTCGCTGACCTTCGCACCTGGCAATCCTCAGGTCTACATTTCTAATCCTGCCTGGGCTATCTCTTTGTTTGTACAATATTGGCAGTCAAATAATTTAGCAATTCATTTTAATATTTTACCAGATTACATAAAGCACTAATGAAAAATTGTTAATTAAACTACAAGTATTTGGTATTGACTTTCTTTCTCAAGTAAAATCGGTATATTAGGATTTTATACAAAATTCCTTCTATACAAGATTTTACACCTGATTTTACCCCAAACCATCTTCCTGTACCTCCTTCAAGTCTAAATAGAGACTATGTATTGCTTTATATAATGTCCCATTTACACCATTTAACTGTAGTATTTTGAAGAGTTTTTCACTTGGCACCTTACCATATGCCTTTTCCAGATCAACAAAACTTAAATACAAATCCTTATTATATTTCTCAAATATTTGTCTTAAAGTGAAAATCTGATCCTGACAACCTCTATTTGGCCTTAATCCAGCTTGTTCTTCACCAAGCTTCCTTTCCACAATTTTTCTCAGCCATTTCTCAAGTATCCTTGCATAATCTTGCAACTAACACTCAGTAGGGAAATACCTCTGTAATTTCACGTTCAGTTTTATTTATCTTTTTTATAAATGGGTGTTATAAGAGCTCTACTCCAATTATTGGAATTTGACCCTCTAACCAGGCCTCCTGAATTATGCAGTGTATCTACTGTAAAACTTGTATACCTCCATATTTGAGTATTTCTGGTTAAATTTCATCTACTCCAGCTATGTTTCAACATTTTAGGATTTTGATGGCTTTTTCCTACTTCAAATATGGATATTTATTCCTGATTGCATTCCTGTTGGGAGTTTTCTACTGCTGTGCAGATACTGCTTGTTTTATTTAGCAATCTTTCGAAATAATTACTCCAGACATCCAAAATATCTTTATATCTTCACATTTCATGACATCTTTATCATCTGATTCCTTGAATATTGATTTTCATGGTAGGAAATTACTATTTTGAGATTTTCTGATAAAGGTTCATTATCAAAAAAGATGAAAAAGAAAACTAGGAAGTATGGTGCAAATGGTAATGAGAAAGAGATGAGAATTTGATTATGAACATTGAAGACACAAATGACAAAGACAGATGGAGTTCCACTAGAAAATGTAGAAAATTAATGAATAATCTGTGTGATAAAAAGGTAATAAATATTAAAATAGCTAAGGGATACGTCAATTTAAGACTATGGTTTATATGGTTAATAACTTTTGGAAGAGTGATTAAGTCTGAAAAACAAATTAAGTATATTAAAAACATGCATATCCAGTAATTCACTTTATTGGTTGCAATATGTGATAACTACATATTAAATTTTAAGGACAGGATAGGTACTTTAAAAGATTAAAAAAGAGGAATTATATATGAAAATACATCCATAAAAAAATTTAATGCAGAAAAGTTATAAAAGCAATTCTCTCTCTCTCAATTTACAATTATTAAATTGTAAATTGAGAGAGAGAGAGACCTGGAAAGTGGGTTAGGCAATATGGTGTAGAGTAAATGTAAATGTACAGAATAAGAATAAAATAGTGATCAGATACTAGTGGACAGTGAGTACATGATTCTTGATTAAGTCCATAACTATCTGTATTTTGACCATTATCGTATATTAATGATGCTGAGAAGAGTCTTGAAGGTAATATCCAGTTTCTGTTAATAATGCTAATCACAGTTCTCAGATTATATGCTCCAAAAGAGGGGAGAGAAGAAGAAAGGTTGGAGTTTTATAACCAACTCCAAAATATAACAGAGAAAATAAACAAAATTGACATGTGTTTACTGCTGGGTGATTTAAATGCTCACGTAAGCAATGTGAAATTCCGAAATCATGTTGGAACTTTTGGAGAATCAGTAAAAAATAGAAATGGCCAAAGATTAATCAATTTCTTTATCTACAATAATCTGAGAATAAGGAATACAATGTTCAAACACAAAGACGTTCATAAATTCACATGGTCAGCAAGAGGATCGAAATCTATTATAGACTACACAATAACAAATGATAAAATAGGTAGATTTATTCTTGATATGTGTGACATCAATACGGTTCCCCCAAAATGGATTAAGTACTAGCATCCATTACAAAACCGAGAACTTAGGTTCAAATTCAGCTCATTGTCTGACTCCGATAGAAGAAAACTATATCAACAAAAAATAAATGAAAAATTACAGTAACTGCCCTCAGATGAATCTATTAACAAAGAGTGGAATCATCTCTGCAATATTTTAGGAAATTCAGCCCGAGAAATCTTGGGAATGAAAAAACAATGGAAAAGAAAAAAGGTCTTTGTAACTGGGACACAGAAATCATTAAAATCATAGATGAAAAAAGAAAGGCCTATAAAAAATGGTAAGGCACCAACAAATGAGAAGATGAAATTGAATATAAATGCAAAAGAGAAACAAAAAATAGCAAAAAGAGAAACATATAAAAAGCATAGAATTCAATGGAACAATTTTGTTACCAATTTAGAAAACAATATCGACAAGCCTCAAACACAAACATAAATTTATAAGACACATGAATAATAAAATTAAAGAATTGATCAAGATCAATACCATAACTTTGGAGGACTGACTTAAATACTATAAAGAATTATGAACAACTGATGACAACCCACTCTCAGAACCATTATCTACAAATAAATCAACAGACTCCTTTAACCTTGAAGATTTACAGTCAACACTTATTCATATTTCTTCGGAATTCTTGAAATTGGTTCTGAAATCCCAGAAATGTATGGAATTGGAACTCGCCTATTGGTTTAACAGCCAATTATATCCCTATTAACAAAATATCCACCTATTTCACCTTTTCTAAAGATAAATGCTCCACTATGTCTCTGCCTGGTGTATATCAAGTTCCCTGTAACTGCAATCTGTCATACTTTAGACAAACAGGATGCTCTATAGAAAAAAGAATATAACAACATCAATCATACATTCTTCACAACAAATCCCATAAGTCTGGATTGGCACAGCATGGGATAAAGACAAGCCACAACATTCTCTGGTCCAAGACTCGCCTTCTACGCAGATGTCACTAAAAATTCGAATGCCTATTCAAAGAGAGTGCTGAGACCTTACTTCAACACCATAACTTGAATTGAAATGACTGTATATCCTTGTCAAAAATATGAGAAAGTTTAATCCAGATAACACACCAAAGTTTTTTTTTTTTAATTGAGACCTTTAATTCCTACATTAGTCTAATGTTATCTTTAATTGAATTTATAAATTAAGATTGTTATATATGAAACTGTGTATTAATACCTAAAATTTATTCAACACTGATGAAATTTACCTCTCTTTAATGCTTAGCAATGTAACATCACGTGACTCGTTCTACTTTTGAATGATCAATTGTTTGTATTCCACCTTATAAAAACTCATCCTATCAAGCCACTGAGGATAGTTTGTTAGTTTCAGACTGAAATATTTGGCAAACATTAAAATATTCTTGTGTTAACATGTTTATAATTCTTAATTTAATGTCACAAGTGTCTCTGAAGAATAGAATTCTGTTCCTACACAGGAAAACTTACCAAAATTTTACCAAAAAAAAATGGTAAAATAGGTAAACTATCTGTAATATAAATGTATAATATAATACAAAATATAAGTTACGAGCGAGGATCATTTTTCTGAAAAAATGCTGCAATAATGAGATTATTCCTAACTTCTCTAAGATAAAAAAAACCATCAAATCTCCTGGAGCTCAAAAAATCTAAAGGAACACCATCTTAGCTTTAATCCGTGATCAACTCAGAGCAGCTAAACATGATCTTGCTATTAAATTCGTCAAGTTGCTGATCTCTGTACCTTTATCTCCACAAACTTAGACCCACAGCTTTCTGACATAGTTCTTAATGTGGCTAAACGCTATATACAACGTTCATATAAAAACAGAATCGACATTTAAACTGCAAATTTGATGTCCTTGTATCTATACAAATCAAGCCTTTCCATGCTCCAGATAATTGGGTCATCAGCATGTCCAGTTGCCCTTTAACGAATAGTGAAATACATCATTCTCTCAAAAGGATGTGATTTTGCTATAGTCCCTAAAAAACTTGCTTATTTAATTTCCTGGTTAACATCAATCAGAGCCTTAGTCATCTCTTCGGTGAAAAGGCTAATTCTCTCTGCCTAGAAATTTGATGTCCTTGTATCTATACAAATCAAGCCTTTCCATGTTCCAGATAATTGGGTTTTCAACGTGTCCGGTTGCCCTTTAACGAGTAGTGAAACGTCATCCTCTCAAAAGGATGTGATTTTGCTATAGTCCCTAAAAAACTTCCTTATTTAATTTCCTGGTTAACATCGAACGGAACTTTAGTCATCTCTCCAGTGAAAAGGCTAATTCTCTCTGCCTAGAAGTTGCTTCTACGCTACTCAGAGCCAAGCTTCCTCCTTCCTTTAAAGAAAGCGCTACATTCCTTAAGAAACAACAGTCACCTTGTTATCAACAGACAAAGAAAAAGCGATAGTAATTATGGATTCTTCAAACTACAGAAAAAAAAATTCTCTTTTACTTCAAGATCCCTCAACATACCAAGAACTTGATCACGAACCCACCAACAGGCGATTGAAGAAATTAAATTCCCTTCTAGATGAGGTGATAAGTTTAGATGTAGACACGATAGAAAGGTTAAAAACACATTTTGCAAGACCTCCTAGATTTTATGGTCTACCTAAAATTCACAAGACAGGCATTCCCCTTCATCCTATAGTTGACTGTATTGATTCACCTACTTATCGCATAGCCAAATATTTAGCGAAATTATTGAAATCACATATAGGCAAATCACGCTCTTTTTTGAAAAACTCTTCAGATTTCTTAAATAAATTAAAAAGTATCTCATTACACCCTACTGATCTTATGATGAGCTTCAATGTAGAATCAGTATATACCAGTGATGGCAAACCTTTTTACCCAGGTGTGTCAAACTTTTTTTTTTTTTTTAAATATTGACGTTGTTGATGTGCCACTTGCATACATGCATTATAAATGTAACTACATAATCATAGATGATGACTTATACATATCATATTAGGCTATTTATTTAATAGGACATTGATATAAAATCTATGAATTCATATTATACAATTAATTTAATAAACTGAAATTACAAACTTACATTACATTTAATGACTTTTTCTGTTGCTGACTACTGGTAGAAAGTTCTTTCAATGAACAAACCTACCTTTGCCTTAACTGAGAGTGATCTTACATGATTTATCGCAGTTTTATCATCAGAATACCAATATTTTTCAACATCCAAGGTGTGTCACCTGAAACCCTCAAGTGTGTCAGTGCTGACATGCGTGTCATAGTTTCGCCATCACTGGTATATACTAATGTACCTCTCTAAGAGACTTTACAATTATTTGCAAACTTAGACCCACACATCTAGAAATACATCTTGGAACATCTAGAAGAAGTCCTGTTTTCATCTATATTCTTTCAACCAACCTTTTGGGTGAGATATGTAGACGATATCTTTTCAGCTTTCGGTGTGGCCTCACAGCAGAGTTTCCTTACCTTCCTTTTTAGTCAAAATCAATTCCGTATATCCTCATATTAAGTTTACCATGGATATTGAAAAAATTGAAAAAGACAAGTTATTTTTTTTAGACATCCTCCTCATCCGATCACCTTCAGGTATTCTGACAACAACAGTTTACAGAAAACCCACTTTTACTGGACGTTACATTCTCAAACAATCTGCCCATCATCCTTATCAAAAAAAAACAGGAATCATAAAATGTTTAATTTGACGAGCTAGAGCTAATTGCTCAATTCCCCATGAATTACAGAAAGGACTTTCAACTATCAAACAGCATATGAAATTAAATGGCTTGTCCGAAAAAACTACACAACATCTGTTCGATTCCTACAATCCAATTCCATATATTTCTGGGATTTCAGAACCAATTTCAAGAATTCTGAAGAAATATGATTTAACAGCCACTTATATCCCTGTTAACAAAATATTCAACTATTTCCTCTCTTCTAAAATAAATGCTCAATTATGTCTCTGCCTGGTGTGTGTATATCAAGTTCCTTGTAACTGCAATCTGTCGTACTTTGAACAAACCGGACGCTCTATAGAAAAAAGAATACATGAACATCAATCATGCATTCTTCACAATAAATCCGATGTCTTGATTTGCACAGCACGGGATAGAGATAAGCCACAGCATTCTCTGATCCAAGACTCACCTTCTACACAGATGTCGCTATAAATTCGAATGGCTATTCAAAGAGAGTGCTGAGGCCTTACGTCAGCACCCTAACTTGAGTCAAAATGACTGTATATCCTTGTCAGAAATATGGGAAAGTTTAATCTTGATAACACTAATTTTTTTATTATTATTATTTATTTTATTTTTTAAATAATTGAGACCTTTAATTCTTACATTAATCTAATTAGATTAATAAGTAATCTAATTATTAATGTAAATAATTAAAGTAAGTAATAATTCTTTAATTGAATTTATAAATTTAGATTGTTATATGAAACTGTGAATTAATACCTATAATTTATTCATCACTTGGATGAAATTTACCTCTCTTTAATGCTTAGCGATGTAACATCACATAGCTTGTTCAACTTTTGAATGAACAATTGTTTGTATTCCACCTTGTAAAAACTGTTCCTATCAAGCCACTGAATATAGTCTGTTAGTTTCAGACTGAAATATTTGACAAACATTAAAATATTCTTGTGTTAACGTGTTTATAATTCTTAATGTCACAAGTGTCTCTCAAGAATAGTCTCCACTGTTATTCATTATCTATATTGATCACCTGATGAAGGAAAGTGGTATTAAATATGATATCGAAATTGGCAATGTCAGTCAAGAACCATGTTATACTTCTGAATAAATCCAGTACAAGTCTGCAAGATTCCCTGACTGTTGTAATAAATTTGGTATGAAAATCTGCAATAAAAATGACAAAGACAGTAAAAGTAGGCAGAAACATTAGAAACCACAATTGGATCCTGAATGGTGAACCTATAGAACAAGTAAAACATTTCAGCTATGTAGGCACAATTTTTAGTAAAGATTGCAAATTAAATATGGAAATGGCCAAGAATTAGTAATGCTGGTATGGTGCAAAGTCAGCTGAATAACTTTATATGGAATTAGAAAGAAATTAGTCAGAATGATAAAATTAACTTAGGTATTTAAATTGTACATGTTTTTGGTCATAAAGTGTCACAAAATAAAGACTTATTGAACTTCTTCCTCATCAGAGATCAAACAGAACTGTCTCAAATAGCTACAACTCTATCACAAAATGGTTATCCTAGACACATTGTCAACAAATTTCTATACAGAGATAACCAACAAGAAAGAACAGTCGCCCAGCAAATCTCAATAGCAGTCATCCCCTTTATAGGTTCAACTTCCACAAAAATTGCAAGATTGTTAAAGACACATAACATCAGGGTTGTATTTAAACCAACAAATAGCATAAGACAGGTCCTAAGATCTCCTAAAGACAGTGTGCCATTTTATAAATATCCAGGTGTGTATAATATTCCATGCACGTGCGGGTCTTTCCTACATTGGACAGACTTCGAGAAGCCTGGAAATAAGACAGAAAGAACATGTAGGCGATGTTAATCACAACAGAACGATCACCTCAGGATTGGCACATCACTTTTCAACTTCGAACCACACTATAGACTGGAATAACAACTCGATGCCCTACGTAGACCAGGATTACAGACATCGAGTATTTAAAGAAGCGGCAGTTGGGCAGTTGTACTACGTACGGGAAGTAACCTAAACAGAAATCAAGGGGCCATTCTGAACGATACCGGGAAAAATCTAATTAGCTCCCTCAGTTCAACAGAGCTACAGTACGCAAATAATCATATTATGCGTTTGCATGTAACGCGTGTTCATGATGCTGAGTAGTTATGTCACGCGAACGTGTCACCCTAGCTACCTAACAGGTACTAACGGTTTTTTGTATTTTTAAACCTTTTTTGCATTTACCTTTTTTTGTACTTTGCAAGCCTTGAGAAAGCTAGTCAGTTACTAGCGAAACCGGTAGGCAATTTGTAAGAGCTTAAGTACGTTATAAATATATGGTCTATGTAACAATAAGTCTTTATTTTGTAATTTAGGTATTGTTTCTGGGAAAATTCCCATGCTACTCCTATTAAACACTATTATTATTACTATGGCTATTATAGCCTGTTTTTGTTTAGGAGTGGCCCTTATTTTAAATACATTGGCTATTTTTATACAAAAGAATTTATATATATATTTTAGGGCATTATGGGTGAGTATTGAAGGCAATTATTGCAGAATAAAAGAGGAGAAAAAAGTTTGTACATACCTTGTTTTGATACTAGGATGTCTTCAAATTCTATGTTTTTGCTGAAGGCTGTTTATAACAAGGGGGAAGGGAGCATGGGGGTGGGGGTTTGACGCGGGAAGAATAAATTGGAAACTCAGGTTTATTTTAATAATATATATATTATTGTGTTTAAAGGCACTTTTTTTGGCAGGGAAGGGTTTACTTATGGGAAAACTGGGGCAGGGGAGAACGTTAACGGGGTGCGAAACTGTTTCGGTTAACTGGCCATCATCGGAACATTTTCGGAATGAGTGTAGGTCTATGTCATGACTGCAAGTTGAATCTCCTAAATAAGGGCATTTGTTGTCGCTAAATGGCCGGAGGCATGGCCTGATTTGTAAGTTGTGAATCATCCAATATTCAGAAATTAGGTAGGGTCGGTGGATGTTGATTGAGTTTTCATCACATTTTATAGCAATTGTTTCAGATATTCTAAGCATTGTTTCGTTGTCTTGTTTTTCTATGATTATGGCCTTGTCGATTTGTGGGATATATTTCAGTTCAAGGGCATGAGCTGCAATTTCTGTTCTCTGTATTTTCTTTTTCTTTTTGATGTTGCGATGGTTTTGTGTGTTTAGATGTTCCAGAATGGGGATGTTGCAATCCTGGACATGCTCTTGTTGTCTAGTCCATAAAGACCTAATGGTAGAGCCAGTGTAGGTGATGTCACAATCTTTTTGACAAGGAAATTTGTAGACTACGTTGTGGTGTTCGAATATTTCTTTGTGTGTGAGAGATTTAGTGGGTTTTAGGAGAGTCGCTAATTTTTGGTTCGTGGTGAATACTAGCTAATAGTCCATGTGTTTGAAAATGTATTTGTAGGCTTTGTATGTGTTTTGGATGTATGGCAATTTGATGACCATACGTGTAAGGAAGTCTGTTTTGGTTGTATTGTTGTTATGACAGGTTTTTGCCATACTGTTTGTGTAATTTATTAGATGTGTGGGATAGTTGCGATTTTTAAAAACCTGTGTTAAATACTTTAATTCCATGTTAAGATAATTACTATTGGTTGAGAATTTGTAAGCATTGATAAATTTTGATAGGATGACTGATTTTTTAATGGAATATGGGTGGTATGAATTGAAATGGAGGTAGTTTCCGATATTTGTGGGTTTGTGGAATATCTTCGTAGCTGTTTTGTTGGTTCTGATTAATGTCAGGTTTAAGAAATTGATGGATTTGTTCTGTTTCCATGGTGAATTTTAGTCTGTTGCTATAATCGCTGAGGGATGTTTGTAAAGCAGTGATGTGTGAGGGTTTACCAATGCATAGAATATCATCTACGTATCTGCCATAAAAGGTGATCCAGGGGTGGGGAGTAGGAGTGATTCTATGTGTGCCAGGAATAGTTCTGCTAGTTGTCCACTGATGTTTTGGCCCACTGGGAGACCGAAAATTTGAATATATATGGAGGTGTTGAACTTAAAGAAGTTGACATTTATTGTGAGTTTGATCAAGTTAATGATGTCATTTGGTGTTAATTTTGTGCATGTGTGTGTGTGTGTGTAGGGTGTGGTCCTCTGCGAGTAGTGTGTATACAATGTCTAATGTTCTGGAGATGTCCACGTTAGTTTATGATGAAGTTGCATCTAGTGAGGTGAGGATGTCATCATGCTAAATTAACTTTTTACAAGACAGCATCCAAACTAATTTTAACTTATGGAACTGAGAGCTGGATAAGAAATAAAATCTTGATCAAGGTCTGGAAATATCTGATATGAGAGTTTTTAGAAAGATTAGTGGAGTGAACAGATATCATCAGTGGCAGTATCACATTAAAAATGAGGATATTAGGAAAGATCTTGCCATTGTTAACATTCAGGAATGTGTTAATAGAGCTAATCTCAGGTGGTAAGGTAACAAACAAAATGGGAGAGGAAAGATTAGCAAAATAAGTGTTCTTTGCCATGTTGGCAGAAAAAACAACCAAAAGAAGACCAAGGTGTAAATGGATTGATACAGTAAAAAGCTCTTTAAAAGACGGAAATATACGATCTGATAATATTGGAATCTTGTCAGATAATAGATTAATTTGGAAGAAAATTGTTGATCGGAATTTAGTTATGATGTAACTTTTCACATAGTTGAAAAAGTTGTGTCAGGTAACAAAGATGATTTCTATGGTAAGGAAAGCAAAATCTGATTATGAAAAGAAATTAGCCAACAAAAGGCACCAATGTGAGAACAGAAGTTAATGAATTTGAGGTACAAAGGAATTATTTCCCCGTAATGCATAGCATTATACATATCCATAAGGATATGTGCTTTGCATTATGGGACAAGTGATGTGAAATCATTAGCCTCTATATATGAGTTGCCCAGTCATGAAGTTACTACAAGCTCGAACTTTGTTTGCTTATACTTGGATAAAATATTAAACCAAGAATATAATTTCTTGGCATCTTTAATTTATGTGTCAGGTAAATAAGATGATTTGTATGGTAAGGAAGGCAAAATCAGATGATGAAAAGAAATTAGCCTAACAGACAAAGAAATTCCAGAGTTCTTTCAGTATGTGGCACGTTGGAAGAAGAATGGCTGTAGAAGGATAATTTTAATTAGTGATGAGTAGAGATGCAGATGAAATACTTGAGCTACTGGGTAACCACTTTATAGCAGTATATCATCCAAGTGAGGATATACTGCTACAAAGTATATCATAGCTGTGGCAGAGGTGACAGGCACTGATGTGAGAACAGAAGTTGGTGAATTAGAAGTATACAAAGGAATTATTTTGCATAAAAGAGGATCTAAGTCTGTGGTAGCAAATTGTAGACCAATCAGTACCTCTGGAGCAGTGGTAAAAATACTGGAAAAGTTGGTCGAAAAGAGAATTTCAGAATGGATGCATAAGAATGTGATAATAAGTCTATGAAGGACAGCATAGCTTGTAAAGGGGCAGTCATGCCTTAATAATTTACTAACTTTTTACAATAGAGTGACATCTAAGTTGGATAGAATGGATATATATTATCTTTCATAATAATAACAAATGTTGCCAGAGTGAAGCCTTTAGGCTTTTTATTGTAATAGTTGCATTTGGATTTACCATTGTGTTCATAATTTTATTTAGTTCTGTATCTGATTAATTTTTGTTTCAGTTCTTCAAACCATGAAGGATCATTACCATTTTTGCTTGAGTATGTGTAAATCTTTGAATACTCCTGGCATTCTTCAAGCTGCTGGTGTTGACCCTAATTCATCAAACATCACAGCTGATCACCTCATCTACAATTATGCTATAGAAATGGTATGGAATTTGTCATTGTTGAAATTAATATTTAATTTTCTAAATGTCAAGGTTTAAATGAATTTCTTAAATAATTGTTTAAGTTGAGTGTATTATATATATAACACTGTTATGCAAATAATTTGATTTGTTACTGTTTTTTTAATTGATTAAAAAAAGAGAGAGAGAGAGAGAGAGAGAGAGATCACGTGGTCATCTGTATACAGTGCATTAGCATATTATTCCAAAATTTACTATATGATAAGTCATATGACTTCTTTTCCCCTTGTGACTTTGGATTAACCTCGTAATGGTCAAGACAAATACTCAGCAAATATAATTCTGGATGCAGTATGCATTCTGAATGTGTTATACTAAAATTTCTCACTGTTTTTAATAAATAAAAATAAATAAAAAATACTGTTTTCTCTTATTTAATCTCTGTCTTGTGTGACTGAAACATTAGTCAGACTGATTTCTGTTACCTGATTACTATTATTTACTTAAGCTATTACTGGTATGGTTTCATTTTAAACTCTGATGAGATTTTAAAAAAAAAAACGTTTTTTATCTTATCTTTTTAATTCTTTACAAGTATAAGCAAACAAAAGCTTGAATTATCTTCACATCAGATTGCCTTAGTGTCCCATAATGCACAACATTCCCTTTTTAATGTGTATATCATGCATAGAGGAGTTCAGGTGGGAGGTAAGAAAGTTTAGTAATGTAAGGGGGAAGTAAAGATAAGGGATTCAGAAAGAAAGGTACAATGAAGCCTTAGTTCCTTTTTTTTTTCCTTTCATATTGTAGTGAAAGACTGTTTTCATTTTCTCCTCCTTAATTTTATAAGAAAATTTACGATTTTCTTATAAAAAAAGACTCAGAATCCCAGAGACAGCTAGTGTCCCTATAATTAGTCTTTTCTGTACCAACCTTGAATTGGCTTTTACCACAAGGTTTTGTTCTTCAGTCATCCCTCAGGTTGATTAAATTATCTTGGTAGACACGAACATCTTCATAGCTTTAAAAAAAAAATGCTGAATTTTATTGCTTCTCACTGGATGGTATTCAGAATAGATTTAGCACTTTTGCCACAGTTTTGCCACCTTTGTTGAAATTTGATGTCTCCTAATATTTGTTTTTCTAGATAAAGAAATCTATTTACTGAACACTAAAATTTTCTTAAAATTAAGTTGGACTTGAAATGTTCATACTCATTTTTTGTCTGGTGAGCATCACTGGAAAGAAAAATGTTTATTTAATTACTAGTTTCATACATTTTGTTGTGTACATCTTCAGATTAAATATTAAATACAAATTGAAAAAAAAGGTATTAACAGATTTCTAAATTAATAACTTATACATCAAATGAATAGAAATCAGACGTTGAATGTAGTATTCAGATGTCAGATGCATGGCTTGTTGCAATATGCTGTGTAACTTGTGTAGATCTTTGATATATATGCTGACCAGAGCTGGTTTAAGATGAGACCTTGGTTTTTATTACATTGGGTTGGACTAATTATCATTTCAACTAGCCCTTTTAAATCTACAAACATAGCTGTTAAATTCTGTGTATGGCATTTTTCAAAGTTCCCGAAGTACTTGACCCTTTTCTTTGGTGGTGTGAAATGCCAATCCTGACTTATTCCCCATTTCTTCACCACATCTTTACACAATAATCCATACTCAGCCTGATACAAAACTTATACAATGGAATCACGACATCTTTACCTCTACATGTCAGTGTCCTCTGCATCATTGCCATAATCTGCTCTATTGCCCTTATAATTTTACCAGAATGTTCCGAAAATATTATATCCTTGTCCACCATTAACCCCACCCACACTTCTAATCTCCTCCACCTCTTCTAAGATATCAGCTACCACTCTTAAACTTTACCTCTCATCTTTGCTTCCTGAATTATAAAACCTTATGCTTTGCAATACAGAACTATCAAATTGAATAGATTGGGGAAATGGGCATTTGTTTACCCATTCATCCAATATGTTCAAATTCCTCTTACAAAGCTACAATATCTGCAAACAGCTGCATATCACCATTTAAACACTTCCCAATATCATTAACATATACAAGTTACAGCAATGATCCCAAACAGATACTTATGGTACACACACACACCATTAGTGACTTTCCTCTTCTGGGATATCACACCCCTATGCACAACTTGCTGATACCGATTAGACAGTCTCCAATCCTAGTGCACTCAGATAATAAGCGATCACCAGTATGGATTCCTTCCATCACTGCCAATCAACAGGAGATCTACTTGCATTTATCACCCATCTCTGGACAAATACCATAAAGGAGTTTAGTGAATCTCAAGCGGTTGCACTTGATATCTCCAAAGCTTTTGACCGGGTCTGGTACAAAGGCTTGCTAAGCAAACTCCCATCATTTGGTCTGTCTCAGGACTTCTGAAGTTGGATTGCCAGCTTTCTGTCTGGACACACACACACTTGTGTGATGATAGACGGCTCCTTATCATCTCGCATTCAACTAATGGCAGGGTTCCACAAGGTTCTGTTCTCTCACCAACCATCTTCCTGCTATATATATCAATGGCCTACTTCAGATGACCTTGAATTCAATACCCAGTTTTGCAGATGACATCACATTGTACTCCTCCCTTTCATTTGATAAACCTTACTCTACACAACTCACCTACAAAACATCAACCACCACTGCCCTGAATTGTCTCAGAAATGGGTCTGAGATAACCTTGTCAATATCATTGCTAGTAAAACCCAGTTCTGTCTTATTTCTCACAAAAAAAGAACCATTTTCTACAAGTATTATTTTTGATAACACTCAAATTTCCAGACAAGATGAGATCTTTCTTCTTGGTATTACCTTGACATCAAGCTTCTCCTGGCATTAACAGATCACAGCCATTAAATCCTCAGCTTCTAAAAAACTAGGATTTCTCTTTTTCGCTCAAGGTGTTACTTCACCTCTGAACAGCTCTTAACTTAAAATCCCATCTGTCCAGCTATCAAATACTGCTCTCACATTTAGAGTGGACTCCTAAGAGCTCCCTCAAAATGCTTCACTCAATACAGAGGAGAGCAAATGATCCATCTTTTACCAACTCACTCCTCCCACTTTTGCACAGACATATGGTTTCTGCAATTTCTGTATTCCATAAATATTTTCATGGCAAATGTTCATCTGAAATAGCATCAATAATTTCCTGACACAAACTAAGCCCGTTGGAATGTATGCAGCTGGCACCCAACATCCCTTCACAGTACACCTTGAGACCCACAGAACAAATTTCTTTTCCTCCTCCTTCATCCCTGCTTCTGCTGTATTGTGTAACAATCTTACCCCTGATGTGTTTCCCAAGGAATACAATATACAGGCTCTTAAATCAAATGTAAACAAGTTTTTCCTTTCCCAGCTCATTACCCATATAGAGTAGTAATGTACTGTGTATGGACTCAACATGGAAAAAAAAAAAAAATCTCCCTTGTCCAATTGCATTTGTTACCTTGTTGTAATAAGTAGATTTCTAAAAATACTTTTAGCAAATCCATGTTGTCTGTCAGAAGAGAATGCTGCTGTTGTCATTCCATTGAATCTTGTCCTCACTAACCTCTCTAACTTGACCACAACACCAAACAGATTGGCCGATAATTTGAAGCCCTAGTCCCATCACCTCCCGTGTGATATGAAATAATTTTACTTTCTTAAAACTCCTTTGGAACTTGATACAGTCAAAGACTCATGTTAAAAAGGTATGAAAGCTGCTAACTCCCTGAAACATTTCCTCAAAACATGATATACCATCAACTCCTACTGCCTTAATTATTAATAAGTTTAGTCAATTAATCATATACCTCCTGCTCACTTACCATCAGCATATACTACTTTCTTACTACTCTCAATTTCTGCAAAATGTTACCTTCCCAAGAATGAAATATGTTTATGGAATACTCATTTAACATCTCAGTTATATCCTCTTTAGTGGTTGTCATTCTACCATCTTGACTAGCTAGTGTCATTCATCCATAATTTTCTTTCTGCTGGCCACTGAATCAACTTTTATTTGTTTGTTTTTTCATCTACTGACTGCTGCACTTTTGCTATCCTTACCAAGTGAGTCACCTTTCTTGCTTGCTCTTTTTACTCCTCATGCAACTGATTTTTACCATTCATCTTGTACTGCCTCCATAATGCAACTGATTTTTACCATTCAACTTGTACTGTCTCCTTCTTCCAAATTGCATACTTTTTCATTCATCCATTTCACACCAACTTTATTTAAACTGACCTTTGGAATGTATTTATTGCCTCTTCCTGAGCAAGGCCCAAACAGCATTGATTGCCTTTCCATCCAATTCCTCATTCTATGATATGGCTGCAAGCTCTCCTGGATTTGTCATAATCACCATCCTTACATGACAGGCCACCACCCATGTGATCACTTCATGTCCCCTTCACCAACTGGAGGAAGATTTGATATCCTATTTATAATAACAACCTCTGATGAGATAATCAAATCCAAGACCCTTGATCTTAAGACAGTTGTCTCTCAAAAGAAGAAATTCATTTTCTTTGCCCCCCCCCCCCCCCAACTGTTGTGTCATTATTCCGGTCTATATTACCATAATTAAAATCGCCCATAATTATAGTCCTTTTCTTATTAGCCAGAACCATTTGCCTATACATTTCCTTTGCACTGCTCTCCACATTACGAGGTATATAGCACAACTAAATATTTAATCTTCTCAACTCTTACCTCATTCAGATATTTGGATGTTTTCTGAGCAGCTGATCTCTCATGTGCCCTTTTGATCTGATTGATTGATACTTGGTTTAAGATTAGGTGAGTCATTATTTTCACTTCACACTGTACCGTATTATGAATCTACCTTGAATTAGTTTTTGGATTTTGAATCCTTTTGAAAACTAATTTTCAACATTCCATCAACTCTTCAGCCTTTGGATATAAGTAAGTATTCAGTAGGTATCCTTTTTTTCTTTCTCTCTTTCCTTACTTTTCCCATTCCCAAGGCTTTGATGCATCTTCACATGTTTTCAGGGTTGGATATGATAGGCTTTTTTTTTTCCCTCTGTCTTGTTATCAAGCTGAACCTGCGTGCAGAGATCAGGTATTCTATGTGCCCTTTTTAGTTGGCATGGTATGGTTTTTAGATTTAGCTCAGATTTTACAGCAGCTCCCTGAATGGCCAAATTTTTTGCAGTGATGGCATTGCCAATCGTAAGCCCTTCAGCATAGAGATTCTGGCTGATGACCAGGTCACAGACAGTTATGAGATCAAAGATCTCATGCTGCTCTTTACTGATTTCATCCAGCACAAATTTTAAAGAGAAGACAAATAGCAGCATTGGCTATTTGTCTTCTCTCAGCATGTGATTCTTGAGATTGGCCACCACTTCTTCAGTTGTCACTGATTCAGTGATACAATGCAACACTACCGTCACATTTTTTTCACTTTTCAAGGTGGAGGTGTGACATGAGACGCTTCGTTCGTCTGTAAATTTGGTGATTCTGCAGTAGCCAGTGACTATATGTTGTTGAATGCAAAACCCTTAATTAGCGTACTTAGAAAAACTGAAGATAGGAGCCATCAATATAAGGAGTATTAATGGAAAGGAAATTGAACTTGCAGAAGAATTGGAACAGTACCATGTGGATGTAATTGGCATTACATAAAGAAAACAAAAGGCCTGGACAGAGGGACGAATTCCAGATGATTGGAGTAGAGCTCTCATAGTACCCTTATATAAAAAGGGAAATAAAACTGAATGTGAGAATTACAGAGTATTTCTCTCAGGGGCAGATCATTTATAGGGGCCAGGCCCCACCTATATTTGTATAACTAGTCCAATAATTGTAGTTTTAAAAAATACGTTTCTTGTAATTATTATTTTTTGATCTAATTCCAACACGTTTTATTGTTTAATAAAAAAAAAAAAATTACTGTAGTATTTTGTTGCAATATTGTATAATGCGACTTAATACGGACTCTGGGGCCAGCCACTGCTGGCCCTATTTTATGTGTAGAACACAGGGTATGTATGAGGCATGTGCACTAGTGATTGTGTTTGTTTACTGGGCGCAACGCTTATCTGGCCCAATCACTGCATTTTCATGTACGTACATAGCATGCAATTCTTTGATTGTGAAGCACATGCACTAGCGATCGTGTTTGTTTACCGGTGCAACGCTTATCTTGGGGCCAGTTTAGTCTTGCCCAGTCACTGCGTTTGTACATAAATAGCGGGCGATTCTTTCATAGTCTTATTATTTATTCCCATTGTTGATCTGTTTTATTGTAGTTAAAATGTATTGTTTCCATAAACAATACATTTTAACTATGAACAAAATCGATAGTTTATTGGAAAAACATTTCTCGTTATTTCTTGGAAGTTTCGACATTGATTTATAAAATAAATAATAGAAATAATAACTTTTTTGTTTTAACACTTGAAAAATTAAAACATTTTTTAGGGTTCCAGCTGGAGTTGAAACAGCATCTTTGGATTTCTGGTTCCTTGCTCTAGCCTGTTGAGCTGCTGCTTTTTTTTTTTTTTTTTTTTTTTGGTATAGTCCATTGAGCTATGCCCGCAACTGCAAATCTTTTGAGTTTTCATGTTGTTAATACGTTGAGCCTGTATATGTTACATCCTAACAGTTTAAAAAAATTAATAGCTCAATGCATCAGTGGATTCTGACTAAACATTATTGTAATAGAAATAATAACTATAAATCAATAATATAACCATCCACTATATAAATATAAAAAAATTAAGTTGTTTCAGGCCCCTGGCCCCACCTATTTCTATTGTCACCAGCCGCCACTGATTTCTCTACTGACTGTTCCTGGTAAGATTTATGCAAGTATACTTGAGAAACAGTTCAGATGGATTGTGGAAGGGAAACTTGCTGTACAACAAACTAAATTTGGTCCATATAGAGGCTGTCAGAATCTGATTTTCACTTTACAAGAAATAGTTGAGAAAACATGTGAATATAACAAAGATCTGTATTCAAGTTTTGTAGATATGGAAAAGACATATGACAAGTTGCCAAGAGAAAAGCTATTCAAAATGCTACAGTTATGTGGTGTCAATGGGACATTATATCAAGCAATGCTTATTCTTTATTTGAGTTGTAAGTCAGCAGTTAGAATCAAAGGAAGTAAAGGAAGATGGTTTAATGTTAAATCTGGTGTTAGACAAGAAGGTACATTATCCACTCTCTTATTCATTATCTATATGGATCACATTATGAAGGAAAGTGGTATTAAACCTAATATCAAAATTGGAGATGTTAATGTCAGCTCTTTGCTTTATGCGGATGATGTTATACTTCTAAATAAATCCGCTACAAGTCTGCAAAATTCCCTCACTAAAACAAGACAGTGACAATGAAAATAGACAGAAGCATTGAAAATATCAACTGTTTCTGAATGGAGAACCTATAGAACAAGTAAAACATTTCAGCTACTCTGGCACCATTTTTAATGAAGATGGTAAATTAAATATGAAAATAGACAACTGAATCAAAAAAGCTGGTATGGTAGGAAATCAACTGAATAAATTTATATGGAATAAGAGAGAAATTAGTCAAAGCACTAAATTAGCTGTACACATGACCGTGTTCAAACCCATTTTAACTTATGGATCCTTAAGCTGGGTTAGAAATAAAACACTTGACCAAATACTAGAGACCGCAGATATGAGAATCCTGAGAAAGATTAAGGGCATAAACATGTGGCATCAATTGCAATATCATATTAAAAATGAGGATATTAGGAAAGAAATTGACATTGTTAGCATTCAGGAATGTGTTAGCAAACCTAATCTCAGGTGGTATGGTCACTTAAACGGAATTGGAATGGATTGTTTAGCAAAACAAGTGTTCTCTGCCCTGTTTGCAGTAAGAACACTCAGAGGAAGACCAAGATATAGGTGGATTGATACAGTAAAAAGTGCCTTAGAAGATAGAAATATAAGATCTGATAATGTTGGTCTTGGCAGGTAACAGATTGATTTGGAGGAAAATTGTAGATAGGAAGTTAGTAATGATGTAAGTTTCATGTAGTACTATCATATCCTGTGCACCCCTTGATGGCACATGTAAGGAATTTGATGATGATGATAAATTATCATCCACTTTATCATCAATCAAACTTTTTCCACACATACTGAACATTCGTATAATCTTCAACTCCCATGTCAGTTGCAATGCTATGTCCCCTACTTGTATTTAAACTCATATTTAAATAAGCCTCATGGTCCATCAGAATATTGCATTTCTTAACATAGCCATGCCTTTCTTTTTCTCTTATTCAGCCTCTCTACATAAATTACAACATCTTCCCACACATACATATTACATTCATAGCACGGTACCATTTTTGAGAAATCTACGTCGTTTACTTTATTCCTCCACAATAGAACAAGTCCCAGTAGAACAGGCCAGATTCACGAAGCTTCTGTAATCGGTTTCTGTCACTCACCACGCATATAGAGGCAGGTTACCAGAAATACCTGAAAACAGCTGTAACTTTTGTAGATCTTATCGCAACTTATAATACAGTCTGGAGGCATGGCGCAATCTGCAAGTTGCTCCTTGCAGTCCTATGCAGATCAATAGCAAAACTAATTGGTAGCATGCTAAGCAACCACCTGTTCCAAGTGTGTATGGATAAGAACAAAAAGTAAACAAAGAACACTGAATAATGGATTACCACAAGAGTCAGTTCTGGCTCCCCTCCTTTTTAACTTGTACATTGCAGATTTGCCTAATACAGCCTCCAAGAAGTTTTGCTACGCTGATGACATTGCTCTAGCCACTAGACACACCAATTTTACTACAATGTAAGATACACTAATAAATGACCTTGCAGTCCTAGATGAATACTTCAGAAAATGGAGATTACACCCAAATCCTAGCAAAACAGAAGTTTCATGCTTCCACTTGAACAATAACCTGGCTAACAAAGAACTCATGGTCTACTTCAACCACAAACATCTAAGCTACAACAGATTCCTGAAATATCTGGGCATCACTTTGGATAGAACTCTATCTTTTAAACCACATCTCATTAACACAACATCCAAGCTAAAAATACAAAACAATTTACTGCAAAAACTATGCGGAACAACTTGGGGTGCCTCAGCAACGACGCTTCGTTGCACTGCTCTTGGTCTCATTTACTCTGCGGCTGAATACTGCTCACTCATATAGCTGAACAGCACCCATGTGCCTTATTTCTGGAACTGTGAAATCAACTCCGACCTACTGGCTCCCAGTGCTAATCAACATCCCACCTCCACATCCTCAGATCCATCTTTCTTCTATATGAATACAAAATACAGCAAAATCATGGAAATCCAAAATCTTCCAATCCAAGATGACATCCCACCCCTTGAAATAAACTGGCTAAAGTCAAGTTGAAACTTGTTTGTGCAAGAAAAATCTTGCAGAAACAAGTTTCAACATAAAAGAGAAATGGAAAGAGTCCTGGTGTAACACTTTAATAGGGAACTTCCATCTATTAGTGGACCCAACACAGATGCATTGGAGTTTTGACCTACCTCGGAAAACTTGGTCTACCCTTAACCGAATCTACACCAATCATGGGAGATGTGCAGACCACCTTTACAAATGGAGCAATCCTGCCCCATTTGTAAAGGTGGTGTACTAAAACGAACAGTCCTTGTGTCATTGTTGTTCAGTCTGGACATTAACAATATTGGGAAGAAACTGGCAGGAGATGTTCATTTGTTTGTTGTTGATGCAAAGATAGGTGGGACAATAAGGGATGCTACTAATATGTAGCATTTACAGAATCATTTGAATGAGCTGGAACTGTAGCCAAATAACAATGACAGTCAGTTCATTGTTGGCAAGTGTAAAATTTTGTGAGGTTTGGTACACCAAGATTTCCAGTAACATATTATATTGGTGGAATTATGCTTGGAAAAACTGATGAGGCTGGGGATTTTGGAGTTATTATTTATTATTATTATTATCTTGGATCTCCAGGGAGTCAAGGACTCATCAAGGGAGGCAATAAACCACCAAAACCAGCTGTCATACCTTCTCTTAAATTCATTTGCACTAAATGCACTCACTGTCCCTAAGCTTTTACCCCTTTCTTGCCTGTGAACAAACTTAACTTTCATGGATGTGCCCTGTGTTCTCTCCCCACCTTCCATATAACGAAAAATTTCATCATTTTCAATGGGTATTATAGGATGCTATCCTATAATACCCATTCAAAAGTGTATAGACCTCTATCATATCACCCCTCTTTCCCCTGTTAACCAGAGTCTGTAATCCACATATTTGCAGTCTGTCCTCATAATCTAAATCCCATAATCCAGATATAATCTTTGTAACTCTGCTTTGCACCCTTCCCACAGCTTTTTTATCCCCTTGTAATCTGGGAGACCAAATCTACTCACAATAATTCAGGTGTGGTCTTATCAAAGTTGCAAATACAACTCAGAGGATAATTGCAATGTTGAAGTGAACCTTGACATGTAAGGATAAGGAAGTCATTTTGCAAAAGTTGCAAAATAAAGAGGCAAAATGACTTCCTTATCCTTACATGTCAAAGTTTACTTCAACATTGCAATTATCCTCTGAATTGTATTTGTGACTTTTGCTATATGACCTTTGAACTTCAAATTGATATTCACCATTATGCCAAGATCCCTAGCCTCATTGGTTTCTTGTAGTATAACTCCACTAATGTAATATGCCACTGGAAATCTAATCATGCCAAAGTGCATAATTTTACACTTACATTAAACTGAGAGCCATTTTCGTTTGCCCAAATTTCCAGCCTGTTCAAATCATTTTGTAAGTGCTGAATATCAGTAGCATTCCTGATTACCCTGCCTATCTTTGCATCATCAGCAAACAATTGCACATCTGATGTTAGACCCTGCCTGATGTCATTATTCTATAGATCAGTGTTTCCCAACGTGGGGCAATTAGAAAATGACATTGCATTCGTCACCTCATCACCGATATACTCAAAAAATTCACCACTGTCGGCGATAAGTTGTCGATGTTGCAACCCTGACTTTCCAAGAAAAAAAGCTGCATCACTATTACAGCAGTCACCATAATCAAGAACATACAATATCAAGAACTCTCAGAAAAGCAAAATGATGAGTCTGTTAGAAATTTATTTAACATAAAAGGAACAATGACATGGCTTTCTTATGAGCCAGAAACGAAATACCGAAATTCAACTAGTTTTGCAAAAAAAATTGCCTTTCCCTTCATCATATTTAGTTGAATGTGGCTTTAGTGCTGTAAATGACTTACTATTGAAAAAAAGAAATCATCTGGATATCACAAATCATGGGGATTTGAGATTGAAAATCACTAAATTAGTACCTCAAATAAAAACTCTTTGCAGCTGACATCAAGCTCAAGGATCGCATTAACTTGGATTTTATTTTCCCGAGTTCAGTTCTATTTATGTTTTATAATATATAAAGTGTAATATAAAATTTATATTCATTGAAGAAAGTCAAATTAAAAACAGTTTTACCTATGTTCCTTTTTTTATTTAAAGTACATATTTATATTATACTTTTTCAGAACTTGGCTGACTATTATGCTGGGGGGGGGGGCATCAAAATCTTTGAGGCGGGGCATGATCCAAAAAACGTTGGGAAACACTGGTATAGATTGAAGAATTTGAAGTTCAAATTTTGCAAGTAAAAACTGCAAATACAACTCAGAAGATAATTGCAATGCTGAATCCAGTATTGATGTGTAATGATAAGGAAGTCATTGATCTCCTGGGTTCTGATAACTGTTGAATAGAGGCAGAGAAGAGTTATAAAGGGGATATCAGGATTATGGAATTTTTAATTTATGAGGTTAGATTTGAGGACATGTGGACTGCAGACGGGCCAACAGGAGAAAAAAGAGTGACATGGTAGATGCCCGTAAAATTTTGAAAGGACATTATATGGAAGATTGGTACGTGGGGCCAGGCATCCATGGAAATTGGTTTGGTCTGCAGTTAAGAAAGGAGCGAAAGCTGGATTTTTCTCTCACAGGGCAGTGATTGTGTGTAATGTATAGCCTTTCTCAATTAAAGAAGTTTTGTTTCCAACCAAGGATAGTATCTTATGTAATTACGAAGTAATTAATTTAGCCAAAATGAAGTGTCGGTAATTGCTGATGTTATTAAACAAGAATTAGCTAAGAAAATCGATGACTCCATTAGAGTTAGACTTCTTCTACAAATATTTCAAATAATGATGAACTTCTATCCTTTATATAAGATACATAGATAAAAATTGGAAACTGAAAGAGGTATTTATTACTGTAATTCTACTGGCAGTGCAGAATACTATGATACATTAGAGAGTGAAATTAACAACTTATTCTTGCCTTAGTAGCCCATAATGCTCAGCACATTCCCTTTCAGGCTAGGAAACAAAGTCTGCATGTGAAGTATCTTCATGACTAGGCTACTAATATGAAGCAACTAATGTGAATGCAACAGTCTCTATATAAAATTAGTCATGAAGATACCTTACACAAATTTTGCTTATTTACAAAAAAACTTATAATTGGTTAGTAGGAACAGATGGAGTAGTAACATGCTTGAAAAAAATAATGAGATTGTGGCAAAATTAAAAGTAGACATGCCTGATTTAATAGAGCAGAGAACTAATTGCACTTGTGAACAACTACTCTGCAGTGGTTGTTCACAAGGGGGATAATGATGCCACAGTTTCAGATTAACCTGGCCTGAAAATTTAGAAGGTTTTGGGTGTATATTTTAGCAAATATTTTGAGATGAAGAAATAGTTTCGGTAACTTTGGTGAACAAGTGATAATGAGTTCATAGTTGTAGGGAAGCATTTAAACATACAAACATATTTATAAAAGGACAATGAGTAATTTATTTATTCATATCGGGTTCCTCATCAGTCCCTTAGGACTTGTTGAGTGTGTAGTTTATGACTCTAGATCCTGTATGTTCACAGGCTAGTTTTCCTGTTCTGAGGGATGAAAAACAAAAGTTTCCAGGTGAAAAAATCCTCTACCTCCGTATGAGACTAGCTAGCTCACCTTTAGTCGAAAGAGACCAGACAAAGGTTCCTCACACCATGGACAGGTATCGAACCCAGCTCTTTCTGGCCAAAGGGCTTCGTCTATACCGACTGAGCTAGAGTCTCTACAATAAGTAATAAGAACAGGTTACCGTTCCTCTCAAAACTGCTTGAAGTTTTATTCCAGCAAGTACCTCATCATATGAATGAGAATTTATTCAAATGAATTTAATGAAACGGAAGTTGAAGTCATCAACGAATCTCTCCACTTGTAATGATTTATTGATGATACATTCAAATGGCCCCTCTCTGCAAAAGAGGGGCCATTTGAATTCACGTCGAAAGAAAAAGATATTTCTGTATAATTAAATGTAGTAAGAATTAACTAATGCATTACTTTATTTTCTCATGATAACAATTGGTTTTTGAAAACATCACTTATAACAAAATTTATATGAAGTAGACTGATAACTTGGGTGAGTATTATTATTTTTTTTTTGGGGGGGGGGGGGGCTATCAGATTTAAGTTGTATTTTTGGAGCCCTGGAATCAGGTGCATTTTTGTAATACACCCTCCACATATCCATGGTTTCCCCAAAGTGCATAAAAATGGTTAGCTGTTATACACTATCTACCAATAATGTTCAGACACCCCATTATTTGAAGTAATGTTCCATAACTTCCAAGTTTAATAACATAAAAACTGGTGTACAGATAGTAGGAAGCAGTATTTCAATAATGGCAAAGTCCAGTGTTTAAACTTTGCTAAAATTTTATAAATATTTGTATGTGGCTGGGAGAAGGCTAATTGGATTAAGTACCGAGAGCCAGGAGCTAAACACGTACACCAAGTACACGTGCACGGTGGAAAGAGAGTATGCTAGGGGAGATTATGGCGCAAGATGCTCGGTGATGTAAGCAAAGAGGGAGAAATTTAATGACGTAGTAAGGAAGTGTTGGGGGCGGGATTTAAAAGGTGAAGCAGCACCAGCTCAGGGCTTTTTTTTTGTCGTTCTCTTTGGTGGTCGATGCTCATCCCTGTTCCTGGGAAGAATCGTCGACGCCGAGATTGGGAGAATGCCGAGGAGTCCTTGGGAGATCGCCAGTTAAAGAATTGCTTAGCGGAGCTGAGTTTCCCAATTACTGCAGAAACAGCTAAGCCTTGCCGAGCCAGGTGACCAGCGAACGGCGAGCACATGCTTTTGTCACCAGAGATATATCCAGTCCAGACCATTCAGTGAGGTAATGCAGACCAAGCAGAGCGGAAGGTGGACCTGGAGGTGATGTTATATCGTGATATGTATGATGTTCTAATAGTTCCCTAGCAATTGGTAAAGTAGGAACTTTAATCTGTTTACTGAATGTAAAAAAGAAGAAAGACTGTAATTATTAGTTGGACATCAGGTTTAGAAGGTTGTGAATTTTATTCAAGGACTTTAGAGATAGTTTAAGAGGGCAGCGTAACTCTAAGACATGAATGAAGAAATTAGGGTTAATTTTAATGTCAATGAATGAATAACCTTTAGTATTGTGGAGAGTAAGCTCATGATTTACCTTTGATAGAATGTTTTAACTGAACTGAGAATATGAGAGAAAATAAGAGAGAATTATTTAACTGAAAAAAGAGGGAGTAAGAAAAGTTAGATAATTATGTCTTTTCATCGAGATTGATATTGAAGCTAGCAAAGTTTATTCATGATATGTAATCTGACTAGAGTGTAATTAAATGTTTTCTTAACTTCAATAGTTGACTTGCCTGATTTCATTTTCTATTACAAATTTCTATTAGCAAAGTTTATTCATGATATGTAATCTGACTAGAGTGTAATTAAATGTTTTCTTTAACTTCAATAGTTGACTTGCCTGATTTCATTTTCTATTACACCGCTCATAAATAATCGAACCACAGCAGGAGGTAATTTATATGGGAGGCTACGACCACAAACTAAGTTAAAGATTTTTTTATTATTTGTCACCTCCAGGCAGTCCAAAGACTCATCGAGGGAGGGCATCTACTCTACAACTCTGCTTCCACCATTCACAATCCACCGATTGACCGCAACTGCACCAACACCATCTACCGCCGACCGCCACCGCTAGTATTTCCACAGACAATCACAAACGTCCATGCCCATGGCGGAATTCGAACCTGCAGCCTCTTGACTGGAGAGCAGACACTCTAGCCACTCGAGTGGCTAGATGAGGATTATACTACTAGAAGATAGATGAGGTTTGAACTACCTCATATAGTTTAAGAAATTAAGGATAGTGTGCTATGCTAAGTTCTGGTTCTTTGATTTTTCATTGTTCAGAAATCTAGGATTCAGGGTGGCGCAGTATAATAGAAATTTTCTCTCAATCCGAAGAAAGAACCAGCACCAGCACTGAAACAAAGGAATTGCCATTGTGAATCTCTTTGTCTTCTATCCACGTGCAATATCCTTAAAGTTGTTAATGGCCCAAAGTAAATGTTCAGACTGCATAAACTAAAGCGTTAATGAAGTGTAATTAAGGTTCCTTAAACAAACAGAAAGTGTTGATTTAAGGAATTAATAGCAATATAGACACGAAGTAAATATTATAAGACAAGTAAAAAGAAATATAAGGAAAGTGAGGACATAACACTACTGTAAGATAACTGAAAAGGTCCATAAATTAAAACAAAAAAAAAAAAAAAATTAGGAAAAATTAGCTGAATTATAAAGTACTATCTCCCATAAAGGGGATAGACGTAAACCATCAGATCTGTTTAAGTTAGGAGAGTGAAGTGAAGTAAAGTTTCATATGTTTCTTTATAAAGCCATTACATGAGGAACCGACTTTTGTGGAAAAACTCTTGTCTTTTTTTTTATGAACTCTCTGTTCTAGTGATGATAGCATGTTCTGCAAGTCCAGACTGTTCAGGTTTTAGGTATTGAATATAAGACTGATGTTCTTCTAGCCGAATAGAGGCAGATCATCCTGTTTGTCCAAAATAAGATAATCCACAAGAGCAAGGAATCTGGTAAACACCTGAATAATTAAGATGTGGAAGCTTGTCCTTAGGAGAAGTAAGAAAGGTGGAGATTTTTCTGAACAATCGAAAGGCAACAAAAATATTCAATCCTATTTACGCATTCCTATCCCCTTTGTACCTTGTACATAAGGGGATAGGAATGCGTGTTATTTCTCCTGTATTTGAAGAGGAAGACATATTAAAACTACTCAAAGCTCTTTTGATGAAGGAATTCTTATATCCATTAGATAGAAAGGAAGAAGTAATATATTGCAGTTCTTTCTGTAATAGATCGTCTGAAGAACAAAAGGAGTGGGCCTGATGAAGCAGTGTTTTAATAGTTCCTGCCTTTTGACTGGGATGGTGATGAGATTCAGCATGGATTTAATGGCCTGTATGAGTCTTCTTTCTATAGATTGAGAAATGTAGGTTACCATCTGGTTGGCAAAGAATTAGAAGATCTAAAAAGGCTAACTGCTTATTCGATTCTACTTTTAGGGTAAACTGGATTCTCACTAAGTTAAATGAAGTGCATTTAACTTGGTGAGGAAACTGTTGAAGTTCATCAGAAGAACCATTCCATATAGCAAAAATGTCATCAACATATCTGAACCAATGAGTGGGTCTGGAAGAAATGTTGTCAAAGATACATTGTTCAAAATGTTCCATAAAGAAGTTGAAGATAGCAGAGAAAGAGGATTGCCCATTGCTGTTCCTTCAATTTGCTGATACTTATTTTTAAAGGAAAAATAACCAGAATGTATTACAAAATCAAATATTTTTACAATGTCTAAAAGAAATTCCTGTTGTAATAATTCAATGCTTTCAGAAAGAGGCACATTTGTAAATAAAGAAACAACATCTGAATTGATCATGATATCCGAAACGTCCAAATGAAAATCTGAAATTTTATTTTTGAAATCCAAAGTATTTTTTATATAAGTATCAGTTCTTCTAGTTGAAGAGGAGAGCAAATTTGATAAAAATTTCGAGATTTTGTAAGTGGGACAACTTATGCAATCTACAACTGGCGTCAATGGAATGCCTGGTTTATGAACGTTCGGAAGACCATACAATCTAGGTGGACGACCGAAGAAGGTTTTATGTTTTTTCTCATCATCATCATCATCAAATTCCTGCCATGTACCCTCAAGGGGTGTACAGGATATGACAGTACTACATGAAAAAATTACATCATTACTAACTTCCTATCTACAATTTTCCTCCAAATCAGTCTGTTACTTGTCAAGACTCCAACATTATCAGATCTTATATTTCTATCGTCTAAGGCACTTTGTACCGTATCAATCCACCTATATCTTGGTCTTCCTCTGGGTCGTTTTCCTGCCAACCTGGCAGAGAACACTTGTTTTGCTAATCTTTCCTCTCCCATTCTATTTAAGTGACCATACCATCTGAGATTAGCTCTGCTAACGCATTCCTGGATGCTGACAATGTCAAGTTCATTCCTAATATCCTCATTTTTAATATGATATTGCCATTGATGCCATCTGTTCACGCCTCTAATCTTTCTCAGGACTCTCATATCTGCGGCCTCTAGTCTTTGGTCAAGTGTTTTACTTCTGACCCAGCTCTCAGATCCATAAGTTAAAATTGGTTTGAACACAGTCTTGTATGCAGCTAATTTAGTGATCCGACTAATTTCTTTCTTATTCCATATGAATTTATTCAGTTGACTTCCCACGATACCAGCTTTGCTGATTCTGTTGTCTATTTCTATATTTAGTTTACCATCTTCAGTAAAAATTGTGCCTAAGTAGCTGAAATGTTTTACTTGTTCCACAGGTTCTCCATTCACAACACAGTTGACATTTTCAATGATTCTGCCTATTTTCATTGTCTTTGTCTTTTTATTGCTGACCTTCATACCATATCTATTACAACAGCTATTCAATTTAGTCAGAGAATCTTGCAGACTTGTAGCAGATTTATTTAGAAGTATAACATCATCCGCATAAAGCAAAGAGCTGACATTAACATCTCCAATTTTGATATCAGGTTTAATACCACATTCCTTCATAATGTGATCCATATAGATAATGAATAACAGAGGGGATAATGTACATCCTTGTCTCACACCAGATTTAACATTAAACCATCTTCCTGAACTTCCTTCAATTCTAACAGCTGACTCACAACTCAAATAAAGACTAAGTATTGCTTGATATAATGCCCCATTGACACCATATAACTGCAGCGTATTGAATAGCTTCTCTCTTGGCACCTTGTCATATGCCTTTTCCAAATCGACAAAACTTAAATACAGATCTTTGTTATATTCCCATGCTTTCTCGACTATTTGTCGTAAAGTGAAGATCTGATCCTGACAGCCTCTATTTGGCCTGAATTCAGCTTGTTCTTCACCAAGCTTTTCTTCCACAATTCTTCTCAACCGTTTCTCAAGTATACTTGCATAGATCTTGCCAGGAACACTCAGTAGGGAAATACCTCTGTAATTCTCACATTCAGTTTTATTTCCCTTTTTATATATGGGTACTATGAGAGCTCTACTCTCCAGTCATCGGAAATTCGTCCCTCTGTCCAGGCTTTCTGAACTATGCAGTGCAGCCACTGTAAGACTCTTATACCACCATACTTCAGCATTTCTGGTCGAATATCATGTTATTTTGAAGATTATGTTTTTTCTTTTGATCTTCATTCTATGTAGATATGTTATCTATAAGAGAATTAAGTTTCTTCAATTGACTCCCAGTAAGATTCGATGTAAGAGGCCTATAAGATGAATAGTTCGTGGAGTAATAAAGACATTTTTCTCTCATATTCCTTCCAATCTTGAATATTTACAGCCTTCTGCTTGTCAGCTTTCGTAATAATTAAATTATTGTTATTCTTAAGTGATTTCAATGCTTTAAATTCAGAGTAAGAAAGATTAGGACGTGGATGTTTGGCATTAAAAAGAATTTTCACACATTCAAAATTCAAAACGTAATCTGTTGGCTGTTTTTTGGGATAAGGATCGAATACCCCTGTCTGTGTTATGAAAAAAATCCATAAGTGGCACCTTATTCGGCGTAACAGCGAAATCATGTCCTTTCGATAAAACAAAATGTTCACAGTCTGTTAGTGGACGTCTGGAAACATTTATAACTACTTTATCTATATCAGTAGTATTATTACTGGATCTAGTTAGGCTGACCAATGATTCAAACTTGTGCTTTAACTTATTACGAGAATCATTAAAGACCTTTAGGTAAGAAGCTGAAGATATGCGCAATAAAGTGTTAAAAGTTTCAGCTGTTAAAACAGATTCTAGAGTGTTCTTGATATCCATAATTTCTCTATTTAAGAGGGCTAGAGATTTCTTAGCGTTGTGTAGCTGATAATGCAAAAGTGACTTACTAGCTTTTAAATAGATCCGATGAGCTAAAAACTTCTTTTATTTTACAGCAGGTAGGAATAACCTGCGCCATCTTACATCGCTTTAGGAAAATTATTCTGTTAATGCATTTAGCCTTCTTTACTAATACTTTGCCGTATCTAGAAGATTGTTTGTAAATAGACTCTCAGTAAAGTCTCGCAATAAGTTTTAATAATGCAAAAACTCACGTAAAAAGATTATTTAATAGTATAATTTTCGCCTTTTACTTGAGTTTTTCATTTATTAATTTTGTAATTTTAATCTTTTACTTGAGTTTTTCATTTATTATTTTGTATTTATATGTCTGCTCATGTCATTTGAAGAAACTTAATTCTCTTATAGATAATGTATCTACATGGAATGAAGATCAAAAGAAAAAACTTAAAACCTTCTTCGGTCGTCCACCTAGATTGTATGGTCTTCTGAAAGTTCATAAACCAGGCATTCCGTTAAGGCCAATTGTAGATTGTATAGGTTGTCCCACTTACAAAATCTCAAAATTTTTATCAAATCTTCTCACTTCTTCAACTAGAAGAACTGATACGTATATAAAAAATGCTTTGGATTTCAAAAATAAAATTTCAGATCTTTATTTGGACATTTTGGATATCATGATCAGTTTAGATGTTTTGTTATTTATAAATGTTCCTTTATCTGAAAGCATTGAATTACTGCAACAGGAATTTCCTTCAGACATTGTAAAAATATTTGATTTTGTAATACATTCTGGTTATTTTTCCTTTAAAAATAAGTTGTATCAACAAATTGAAGGAACAGCAATGGACAATCCTCTTTCTCCTGCTATCTCCAACTTCTTTATGGAACATTTTGAACAACGTATCTTTGACAACATTTCCCAGACCTACTCATTGGTTCATATATGTCGATGACATTTTTGCTATATTGAATGGCTCTTCTGATGAACTTCAACATTTTCTCACTAAGTTAAATGCACTTCATCCAAGGATCTAGTTTACCCTAAAAATAGAATAAAATAAGCAGTTAGCCTTTTTAGATCTTCTAATTCTTTACCAACCAGATGGTAACCTACATTTCTCAATCTATAGAAAGAAGACTCATACAGGCCATTAATTCCATGTTGAATCTCATCACCTTCCCAGTCAAAAGGCAGGAACTATTAAAACACTGCTTCATCAGGCCCACTCCTTTTGTTCTTCAGACGATCTATTACAGAAAAAACTGCAATATATTACTTCTTCCTTTCTATCTAATGTATATAAGAATTCCTTCATCAAAAGAGCGTTGAGTATTTTTAATATGTCTTCCTCTTCAAATACAGAAGAAATAACGTGCATTCCTGTCCCTTATGTACAAGGTATAGCAAAAGTTTTAAAACCACTGAATATTTTTGTTGCCTTAAGACCATTCAGAAAAGTCTCCACCCTTCTCACTTCTAAGGACAAGCTTCCACATCTTAATTATTCAGGTGTTTATCAGATTCCTTGCTGTTGTGGATTATCTTATTTTGGACAAACAGAAAGATCTGCCTCTATTTGGCTAGAAGGACATAAGTCTTATATTCAATACCTTGAACCTGAACATTCTGGACTTGCAGAACATGCCATCATCACTAGACATAGAGTTCATTGGAAAAAAGACAAGAGTTTGTCACAAAAGTCGGTTCCTCAATGTAACGGCTTTATAAAGAAACGTGAAACTTTACTTCACTCTCCTAACTTAAACAGATCTGATGGTTTACGTCTATCCACTTTATGGGAGATAGTACTTTATAATTCAGCTAATGTTTCCTAACTTTTTATTGTGTGTGTGTATATATATATATATATATATATATATATATATATATATATATATATATATATATTTTTTTTTTTTTAAGAAATTTATTGACCTTTTTAGTTATCTTATACTAGCTACTTAGGTGGCGCTGTTTGGAATTGTCAGTTATTGTTTAATTTGAGCTTAAAATGTACTGAAGATGCCTGCGACACACATGCGAAATTTAGACTATTAAATAATCTTTTTACGTGAGTTTTTCCATTATTAATTTTGTATTTTAAGCAGTATTTCATCGTAGCAGTTGAATGCAAGCGCATTGCAACATGATGTGGAGCCAGTGAATTCAGAAAGGTGTCATCATGAGCTGTCATGTTGGTGGCATGTCCATACATGCTATTGCCGCTCAACTGGAGCATCCAAAATCAACAGTTGGTGATGTGATCAACAAATGGAGACGGAGACATTCTGGCATTACTAATGCAGGAAAACACTCAGGGCAGCCCCTGAAAATGTGACAGGGACAGAGGTTGTTAAAACAGGGGGAATACAAAAACCGGTTACAATCGGCACAGACCATCCGTGATTCCAGAGTGCCAGTAACTCCATGTTGAGTACTGATACTGTACAAAAAGAACTCCATTTACTTTGTTTTCAAGGAAGAGCAGTGGCACACAAGCCAAACATCACAACTACGAAGTAGGCAGCTCGTCTGGCCTGGTGCAAAGTGTATATGAACCGGACAATTGACCAGTGGAAAATGGTACTCTGGAGTGACGAATCAAGGTTCACCTGTTTCCATTCTTATGGCAGGGTGTGGAGGCTGCCTGATGAATGCTTGTTACCACAATGTATTGTACTACCCACAGTAAAAGCTTGGTGGTGGAGGAGAGTAATGGTGTGGGGGGTGCATTCAGCTGGTTTGGAGTTGGACCACTGATCATCGTCCATGGTCTATGAAGGTAGCTCAGTACCTTGCTATTCTAGATAATCAGGTGCTGCCTACTCTGTGGAGTTTTTATGCAATGGATTCATGATACTATTAAGACGACAACGTCCAATACCACACACCTGCAGCTATTATGAAATGGTGTCAACAGATGGGTGTTAAACGACTGCCCTGGCCTGCACAGAGTCCTGACCTCAACCCTCATTGAACACCTGTGGGATGATTAGAGCAGCGATTGAGGTCCAGAACAGCACGTCCTCAATCTGTCGCTGACGTCAGTACTACTTTGGTGGAGGGATGGAGACAAATTCCACCTGTCTGCTGCACATTGGTGGAAAGCCTTCCTCAAGGGTATAGGGTGATCAAATCCAAAGGTGGACATACCCGATATTAGGGTTTACTTGCTGTTATCACTTGTAAATTGCTAAAGTGTATGGGGAATTATTGGTAGATAGCAGTGGTGGCTCGTCCATGAGGGGCTTTAGCCCTCATGGACGTCCTCCATTATAAATTGAAAGTTCCTGTTTTTTTTATTGCCTTTCTTAAATTTTTACATGTTTATCTAAAAACCATTATTTTCTTGTTTGCAATATAATACTGATCAATAGTATTTTATATAATTCATTTTGTAGCAATAGTTGTATTTTGTAATAGTCAATGTGCCATGCAGGCTAGGGCTGGTATACTCAATGCTGGAACTGCATTCAATGCAGACCTCACCAAACCGCTACCTAGTATGGATAACATAGAGGGGGAGTATTGCATGATTTACGTGCAGTTTGGGCTGGTAGCATTGCAGCCCCACCACTACAAATTCTTACGAGCCGCCACTGGTAGATAGTGTGTTTATAGTTAATTCTGTTGGTTCTCCTTTTTTCAGTGATAAAATTAAAGATCTGTGGTTAGTGGACAGTGATATCAAATTTCTTTTGATATAATTTCCCCGTTCACCGGAATGTTGCATTCATAAACACGGGTTATTTCACATAGCAAAATAAGTTATACAAGTATATAGAGGGAACAGCTCTTGGCGTTCCTATCTCATGCTCAAGCTCTGGCAGATTACTGTAATTGTTATGTAAATGATACATTGCTATTATGAAATGATATTACTACAATTTCTGGATAAAATGAACTTTGTGTACCTCTATATCTAGTTCACTGTTGAATGTGAATCTTGCAACAGCCTTCCCTTTCTGAATGCTTTAATAATATGCACCTTTATTAGCAGGTAAATCCATCCATCCTCAAACCATCAGACATAGAACACAGGTATCAAAATGCTTATAAGAAGAATTAAACAAATTAAAAATCACTGTGAATGGTAATGGATATAACCAGTGGTGAGCTATAAGGGGATCACCCAAGCCCTTTGTTAAATTTTTCTCAAATTTGCAAGTCCCTTGTTCTTCTTGTTTACTTTTTTATTTAAAAAATAATAATAATAAAATAATTTTTTGAAATATATTAAGCAACAAACTCATATGGCAACCTAACAAAGTGATTTTATTATATAAAATATTATAGTTACTGTTACTACCATTTTACAAATAAGAATTCACTTTTGGTAATCACATATAAATAAATTTAACTATAAAATAATGCCCCTTGATTAAAAAAAAAAAAAGAGAAATATAACTTATTTCAATATTATTGTGTTTAGATAATATTTATTTATTATTTATAGATTGTTTGTCATAAAAACTTTTATCGCCAGCAAAACAAATTTATTTTGTTTATAAAAAATGCAGTCTATTGCATATGTGCGATTCTAAAAGATTTTATTCTTATTATATTTTGATAGTTAAAAAATACTTTTCTTATGTAAGATAAATTAACACAGATGATTGTGTGCAAATAGTTAATGTTTAGATCATGAAATATTTGTTTAAAAATGATAGCCTTTACAGGTTGCTTGTCCCCTCATACTTTTTGATTAAGGGTACACAAGCTGTTTTAATAAACGTTTTTGTGTGAAATATGGCTTTTTTTTTGCTCGATGATGCAAGCCCTTTGTTAAAATTTCCATAGCTCACTACTGGATATAACCATACCACTATCCATATGCGTGTCATCTCTCTACCAATTGCAGTCAGATGTAAGAAGGGTAAAAACAAATGACATCAGGTCTTTGTAAGTTTAATTTATGCATTATCTTCAAACAATTCTGGAATCTGCCCTCTTTTCTACTACCTACCAAGGATAAAGTACTACTTCTATCCTTTTCCAGTGTTTATTAAATACTCTGTTCTTGCTAGCTGGGCCCTTCTGCAATAAAAATCTAAGAATATCAGAAACTGGATCAAATTCTTGGAATCTGATAAGTCTGGTCTTGGTTACTATTCCATTGACACAAGACAGATTTGTTGGAAATCAAACCTAGAACCTTGTGAAACTATGAAACTCTCTGAATCTCAACAATTTTGAGTGTGTGCCTATCTGAAAGTTCATCATCATCATCATCAAATTCCTGCCATGTACCCTCAAGGGGTGTACAGGATATGATAGTACTACATGAAAAAAATTACATCATTATTAATTTCCTATCTACAATTTTCCTCCAAATCAGTCTGTTACTTGTCAACACTCCAATATTATCAGATCTTATATTTCTATCGTCTAAAGCACTTTGTACCATATCAATCCACCTATATCTTGGTCTTCCTCTCGGTCGTTTTCCTGCCAACCTGGCAGAGAACACTTCTTTTGCAAATCTTTCCTCGCCCATTCTGTTTAAGTGACCATACCACCTGAGATTAGCTCTGCTGACGCATTCCTGGATGCTGACAATGTCAACTTCTTTCCTAATATCCTCGTTTTTAATATGATACTGCCATTGATGCCATCTGTTCATGCCTATAATCTTTCTCAGAACTCTCATATCGGAAGTCTCTAGTCTTTGGTCAAGTGTTTTACTTCTGACCCAGCTCTCAGATCCATAAGTTAAAACTGGTTTGAACACTGTCTTGTATACAGCTAATTTAGTGTTGCGACTAATTTCTTTCTTATTCCATATGAATTTATTCAATTGACTTCCCACGATACCAGCTTTGCTGATTCTGTTGTCTATTTCTATATTTAGTTTACCATCTTCAGTAAAAATCGTGCCTAAATAGCTGAAATGTTTTACTTGTTCCACAGGTTCTCCATTCACAACACAGTTGACATTTTCAATGATTCTGCCTATTTTTATTGTCTTTGTCTTTTTATTGCTGACCTTCATACCATATCTATTACAAGAGCTATTCAATTTAGTCAGAGAATCTTGCAGACTTGTAGCGGATTTATTTAGAAGTATAACATCATCCGCATAGAGCAAAGAGCTGACATTAACATCTCCAATTTCGATATCATGTTTAATACCACTTTCCTTCATAATGCGATCCATATAGATAATGAATAACAGAGGGGATAATGTACATCCTTGTCTCACACCAGATTTAACATTAAACCATCTTCCTGTACTTCCTTCAATTCTAACTGCTGACTTACAACTCAAATAAAGACTAAGTATTGCTTGATATAATGTCCCACTGACACCATATAACTGCAGCGTATTGAATAGCTTCTCTCTTGGCACCTTGTCATATGCCTTTTCCAGATCAACAAGACTTAAATACAGATCTTTGTTATATTCCCATGCTTTCTCGACTATTTGTCGTAAAGTGAAGATCTGATCCTGACAGCCTCTATTTGGCCTGAATCCAGCTTGTTCTTCACCAAGCTTTTCTTCCACAATTCTTCTCAACCGTTTCTCAAGTATACTTGCATAGATCTTGCCAGGAACACTCAGTAGGGAAATACCTCTGTAATTCTCACATGCAGTTTTATTTCCCTTTTAATATATGGGTACTATGAGAGCTCTACTCCAATCATCGGGAATTCGTCCCTCTGTCCAGGCTTTCTGAACTATGCAGTGCAGCCACTGTAAGACTCTTATACCACCATACTTCAGCATTTCTGGTCGAATATCATCTACTCCTGCTGCCTTTCCACATTTCAAGCCTTTGATGGCTTTTTCTACTTCAAGTATGGATATGTATTCCTGACTGCATGCCTGGTCAGTATTTTTTACCACTGTTCTGTAATCACTGCTTGTTTCATTTAGCAGTTTTTCAAAGTAATTACTCCATACTTCAAGGATATCTTTTTCTCCCGTTTTCATTTCACCTTTATCATCTCTAATTCCTTTTACAGCACTCTTTCCTCCATTCCTAAGCTTCTTCAATAACCTCCAGAATATTTTGCCACCTTCTTGATATTTATTTTCTATATTCTTGCCAAAGTCCTCCCATGACTTTTGTTTAGCTAGTTTTACACAGTGTTTAGCATTCTTGCATTTGTCTCTATATTCTCTAAGAGCACAAGCTGACTTACTTGACAGGAACGTTTGGTATGCTTTCTTCTTTTCCTTCACTGCCTCTTTAACCTCCTGTGTCCACCAGGGAGTTCTGATTTTTTTATCCTTACACACAACCTCACCACATGCCTCTCTGGCAGAATCAATCAATGTTTTCTTCAGAGTTTGCCAATGAATATCCGAGGTTTGATTCCAGTTCTCAAACTCTTTCATTTTTCCTTCAATAATCTTTTTGTATTTTCGTCTACAGCTCACATCTGAGAGCTGCTCAACTTTTATTCGCTTTAAAACTTTCTTACATGTTATTCTTTTCAATATGAAATTCAATTTTATCCTGCTCAAGACTAAATAGTGATCACTTCCAATTTCAAATCCTCTATACACTCTGGTGTCCTGCACCAGGGAGAAAACATCACTATCAACAATAACATAGTCAATGAGACTTTTCTTATTCCTAGCCTCTTCTCTCCATGTGAATTTGTGCACATTTTTATGTTGGAACATGGTGTTAGTAACAACCAGTCCATGTCCTGAGCAGAAATCCAACAGATATTTGCCATTATTATTAGCTTTGCTCTTTTCTCCAAATTTTCCCAAAATATTTTTGTATGTCTCACAATCATTTCCTACTCTGCTATTCAGATCCCCAACAAGGACCAACTTTTCATTTTTCATTGTATCTGTAGCTTTTTCTAAAGCATCAAAAAATTCCTCCACTTCTACCTTAGTAGAACCTTCTGTGGGACCATAGGCACAAATAAGTTTCATTGTCCAGTTCCCCATTCTCATATTTACCCACATTACTCTGCTTGGGACTGCCTGCCATTCAAGAAGATTAGCCTCGTATTTTGTGTTGAATACTATGGCTACTCCTTCTTTTTCTTGATTGTCATTGCCTGAATATAACATTTTGTATTTATTGCTCAGAAAGATCTCACCAGTTTTGGTCTTTTTTGTTTCAGTCACCCCTATTATGTCGATCTGGTACTTATCTAATTCCTCAGCTAGCTCCATTTCTTTACCATTCAGGCTTCTTACGTTGATAGTACCGATCTTTAACTCTGGTGATGTTGAGTTGGGGTTTGTTTTCAGATTTGTTCCAGTAGCTGACTTTTCGCTGTTCGCCCTGGTTCCCTGGCAAAAACAACGGGGGCCTTGTTTAACCGGGTGACGCCCCAGCCGGCATGAAATTTTGTCGTGTTGTACCATCATTCTATATTTTGGTTTAACCAATAAGAATACAATTTGGTCGGCTAAATCCCAAATTGCCAGCCCATCCTCGTCCGTTCAGTATCCAAGTAGATACCCAACAGGGTGTACCACGAGAAGGTGAGGATTGGACATTAGGTCAGAAGCCCTGGTCGGTTCTCCGCATTCCTTTAAAGGCTATGTGGAGGTCTCCTCTCAGTTATACAGCTTTGACCCTTAAGCACTGTTTTTTTGTTACTCCAACAGTGTCTTCTTTGTTTTGTCTCTTTTCACTCATACTTAATTAATAAAATGGCGCGGGGAAAGAACATGTCTACATGAGAACCAATCGAATAAATACTGCATAAACGTGGCTCTCGACTGTCACTTGCGGTGCCCGAGAGTAGCCAGTCAGTGATCTGAAAGTTTTAGAATCTAATTGCAGTTAGCACTTAATAGATTTCTTATGGCTTATGAAACCCTATATTTGAATTACAGTATACCAGCTGTTGTTTCCCTTAACCTCTAATAGTGTGGTCTCCTGTTTATGCATTTGTAAGCAAACACATGTTGTGTGACAGTCATTATTGATTACATGGAAGATGTATGACATGATTTGCCATTTGTGATATTTCTGATTGGAATATGTTGTTTGATTAAATATTTTAAGCATTATTATTTTAAAATTTTTGTTTCTGGAACAAAATAGTGGAAAAAGGTTCTTATCAGATTAATGTTGAAGAGGTTTTTCATAGAATGTTGGGAAATAGGAAGAGAACAAGACGTCATCCCTGGAAGTTGCATAAGGAGAGTGTGAAAAGCAGGTTTTTGCATGAAGAGTAGCAAATGATTGGAATGCATTGTGTGTGAGAGTATGGTATCTGCAGAAAATGTGAATGTATTTAAGGTATGGTGTGATGAGCTGTGTCTCTGTGTGTAAAAACCTGCTTTTCACCCTCTCACGATGAGTCTTTAACTTCATGGATATCCGAGGATGATGATGATGATAATTTAACTCATAGTAATAAAAGTTTCTGTTATCACTCTACTTACAGATATAAGTACTTTGGTTTCTGAATACTTTTAATAGTATATTAATTAAAATTTTGTTATGTATAGAATATCTCAGGAGGAAAGATGCAAGTAGAGGTTTGTTTCAAAATTCATACTATCTATATACTCAACATATTGCTCACATTTTCATAATTTGCCTATGGAACAGAAAAATATTCATAACATTTTAGTTTTGCAAGTCTTCATTCACATGAAAGAAAAGTGTTATTGCTCTTTAATTGTTTCATTGGTGATTTCTGTAATGCTATACCATATCTGTGGAATGACCCTTCCCAAGTAATTCAGAAGAAAACTTTATAAAAATTGTGTGTAGGAGGGTCATTATAAAACAGTATACTAAAAGCAGCTTGTTTTATTATTTTAGTGTTTTGCATCACCTCACATGTTATGAATTCTTAAGTTTTGAAAATTAATTCTCTCTCTTATATATATATATATATATATATATATATATTATTACAATTCATTTTTACTCGGTGGGAAATATTATTAAAAAGTTTTAATGACTGATACCGAGAGATAAAAAGATGACATGGTATATTTGAAAAGAGCAGCTATTAAGTCCTTTAAAGATAATAATAACATCGTTATTCTTCTGGCTGACAAAGGGAATGCGACTGTCATCCTAGACAAATCTGATTACCATAATAAAATCTTGGAACTTTTAAACAGTGATACTTACTCAAAATTAATAGTGACCCTACTATTGAACTACACAATAGAACTAATAATTTATTAAAAACCACCTTGGAGTTACAAAGAAACATTCGTCTTTCTCTTAGGTCACTTCATCCCTTGATCCCTCGACTGTATGGTCTCCCCCAAGATTCACAAAACAAACTGCCCACCCAGATCTATATTTGAGGGCATACACTCTCCTACCTACAACCTCTCGAAATATCTCGTGAGTTTTCTAAGAAATCTTTTTGGAATTTCCTCTTCATATATTAAAAACTCTGCAGATTTTGTTTCAAAAATCAAGGAATCAAACTTAAAAAAAAACAGATTTAATGGCCAGTTTCGATATTGTTTCTCTCTTTACAAATGTGCCTGCTCAAGAAGTCCTCAATCTTCTCAGGAACAAATTATAAAAAAAATTCTTTATACTTTGCTTTACTCTCCCATTGCATAAAGTCAGGATACTTCAAATATGACAGTAAGATCCACTTACAAAACTCAGGTCTGGCCATGGGCAGCCCACGCTCTCCAATTCTCGTAGATATATTTCTCAACGATTTTGAAGAAAAAGCTATTAACTCCTTCCCCCTTAAACCAAACTTTTGGTATCATTATATTGATGATATTTTCCTCATCTGGGAAGATGGTGTCAACAACCTCAATTTATTTTTAGACCACCTAAACAAGTGTCATGAAAAAATCTCTTTTACCTTCGAACTGGAATCCGATGACTGTCTCCCCTTTCTAGACCTGAAACTTACCAGATGTGCTGAGAGTATTAAAATCTCAATTTTTAGAAAGCCTACTCATACTGATAGAAACCGTCATGCTTCCTCCCATCACTATCCCCCACAAAAATTTGGTATTATTTCCACCTTAGCTCACCGAGCCAAATCTTTACTTACAGAAGAAGAAGCAGAAATTGAAAATGAACTCCTTTTTCTTAAAAAAACTTTTATTAATAATGGTTTCTCTCCTAAGAAAATTTACAAATTTCTTTCCCCCAGTCACTCAACTACTTCTGAAGATCCCTCTTCCCCCAGAGCCTTCATCTCTTTGCCTTACATCAGCTCTCTTTCACCAAAACTGGCAAAAATTCTCAAGAAGTTTAACTTCAGAACTTGCTTCACTACGCTCCCAAAACTTCGTTCATTACTTAGTAAACCTAAAGAGAAACATCTTCCAACTCAGTTTCCAGGAGTGCACAAGATTTTATGTGATTGTGGAAAGCCTTACTATGGCCAGACTGCTAAATCCATCCTTCTACGTTTGGAATAACACCGTAGAGATATCTCCTATAACAGGACTAGCGCCGGCGCTCTCTCTAGCCACCTTCTCTTTTCAGTTAACTCAGACGAAGGCCACCAACACATTGTGAACTGGACTCAAACTGTTAACATCCATGTGTGCTATGATGAGCTCGAGAGAAAGATTGTCGAATCTATAGAAATTTCTCTAGATTCTTCCCGTATCAACAACAGCCTAAATTTCAATCTCTCTGATGCACACGTTGCCTCTGTTCAGTATTGGCGCACTCGTGACAGCTTATGTTTATTTGGAACTCAAGATCGCATTTTGTTTTCCAACACTCTACTGTCTTTTTGTACTTGTTCTGTTAATGCAATTTTAACTCTCTGTAATTCTTTATATATTTTATTATTAAATCACTTAAGGAATTGAAACATAGATATGAATATAAATTAAATTACACTTTAATAAATATTGCCGATATTTCTGCAACGTCACGTTGCCACCTTCAAAAGGAACTTACAAAAAAAGACACGTGCACATAGGCACTACAACACAGTAACTGAGAATGAAGAGATGAAGCTATTGTGCTTAGAACTATATTGTTGCCGAAATATCGGAAATATTTATTAAAGTGTAATTTAATTTATATTCGTATCTACGTTGTTCAATTCCTTAAGTGATTTAATAATGCATAACCAACGTATAAGCCTGTTTATGAGAATCTTTATATATTTCTTTGATTGTGATACCTGAAGATGTTGATCAATTCAACGAAATTAGTAGTATTTTTTCAAATATACCATGTCATCTTTTTATCTCTCGGTATCAGTCATTAAAACTTTTTAATATATATATATATATATATATATAAGCATGTAGACTGTGCCAGTTTATAAATATCTAATTAAGATTTTATGTGGCAGAACACCAGATTTTGTGATAACATTTATTTTAATTAATATCCTTTATTCAGTCCAGACATTTTTTTTTTTTTTCATTTTTACCCTAGTTGTTCAGGTTGCACTCTAAAAAAAAACAAAGAATGGAAATTCTTAAATATGCATGCATGCACTTATCAAAGCTGTATATATAAAAATTGTGTGTGTGTGTTGCTATTATAGATCAGTAAAAACTATTCATTCTTATTAATTAGCAATGCTGTGGGTTTCAGTCCCACATAAGATATTTGTAAAAGCCTACTCTCAGCTGGCTAATGTAGCTTCTAGAGTTTATAAGGTTTATCTTTTGGCAGAAAATAAATAATTGAATAATAATTAAAAAAATAACATGATTGTGGTGGAAAATTTGAATGGAAATGTGAGCCATTCCATAATGAAGTAAACTGCACAGGCAAATAACTAAAGTCACTTAATAATTATTATTTTATTTAATTATAGTTCATTCTTTCAGTATATTTTTCTCTTTTACAGTGTCAGTCAGCTGCACTGGATGAATTATTTGGAAACTCTCAAGAAGTAAATAACTTTTTCATATTTAATAAATATTATTAATTAATATAAAATTAGCAATACTCTTTACTTTTTTTCATCGATTTAAATTTTCCAAATCCTTTGTTGAGTTAACTTGATGTCATAGTGATTACTTGCAGGTTCTTGAAATCCTGAAGTTCAGTGTGTAGTTTTATACTTCTGTATCGCAAACTACTGTCAAGATGTTACTGTCAACACTAATAATAAGATTTCTTACTACTTGTGTATTCCCTCTATCTAAATTTATGCACATCTTAATGCTGGAAAACATGATGTTAATAATGATTCCATGTCCTGCACAAAATATAGTAGATACTTATTATTAGCTTTTCTCCAGATTTTAGGGCTCCAAAAATGAAACCAGCTTTTCCTTTATGTCAGCTGCTTTTTAATAACCTGAAAAATTCTTCTGCTTCTTTACTCCAGCCCTTGAGGGACCAGATACATCTCAAATGCATCTCGTTATCTAGTTACCTATTTTGATATCTGGAAATCTGAACTCATCACCACAAACACCTGAATCCATCTTTACAGAACCACCAACCAGTCCATATTTACATAGTGGTAGACATGATAAATCACTATCCAATATGCAACTAATGTTGGCAGTGCTTTGAGACAGTATGTTTCAATCATGATTATGATGTATATGATAAGACCATATTCTGAATACATCATAATTTAAGAAATCCAGAAAAGACTTCTAATAGACACAATTCAGCAAAGTAAGCTGATGTGAATGGAACACAGTGCACATTTACCTGTGTTCAATTTTGCTCTTATTCAGTACTCTTAAACATTCTTTCCAATTGAGAGGTGATGACATGCCTTTGTGTGAATTTTGTGACACTGGACTCTCCACCATTAATTTAATCAACTGCCCTCATGTTGCCAACAAGTGCAGTCATTATTTTAGTTCCTTTCATAATCTGTCTGAGCCCTGTACACCCAGGCAGATTTTATCCACCTTATTGAGGGTCACCCCGGGTTTTAAATTTTTACAGAGTATTGATGTTTATCTTCTCATATAAATTATTACATGTTACTTTCTATTAGTTTGATTTATCGTATATATATGTTTTTAAAAATCTGGTTTTTATGAATATTAATTATCGTTTTTATATTTCTTTTTACATCTGTTTTTCTGCACTGACTTTTATCTGTTTATGCTGTTTTTACTTATTTATTACTTTATGTACTTCTAAGAAATGTTTCATTTATTTTATATATACAGAATTTAGACCTATATATGTCATTTATTTATTGCATTTGGTTGGGTACATGACCATAGATGTCCTTGTGCCAGAGTATCTTTGCTTCCTAGATGGGATTTGAACCCAGGCCTTTCCAACCACACAGTCTATACTGACTGAGTTACAGAGGCTCATATATATATATATATATATATATATATATTGATGTTTCTTTTATTGTGGGTGTTTAAATCATAAAATGCATAAAAAATAATTACGTGATCTTTATTCCATTACTATTTTTTTTAGATGCTTCATTGTAACCGTTTTCAGTATATTCTGAATCTGAATTCTGTGTTAACTCATTCCCTTAATTTCTTGGACTTATATAAACACAGTGGTCTGAAAATTACTTTTCAAGTAGTTTTCATAGCACAATTTTCAGAAGAGATTTGTTAGATTTTAAAGTCCTTATCTCAGTAAGTATCCCGTGATAATATTGACTTACTATTATTGTTCATATAATGTCACGTGTTTTTTCATATGCACAAATTGATTACACCTAATATATGTTTTCTTTGAAAATCTTTAGATTTATGCTGATTCTCTGCAAACATCATTCTTAGTGTATTTTCGGATTATGTTTAACTGCTTTCTAGTGGTATTCATTGTGCAACTGATTTCACATAATTGATTGAAATATCATGGTTGCTATAACTGCCTATTCATGTAGAACACTTGTTTGTGTGGACAGGACCTCCAACTGATGGTATTGGTCATTTTCATTTTTATATATGTTTCTAGTCTTTTCTTCTTATATTCTTTACTCTACTTCCCGTGAGTCATTTTTACTCTCTTATCTTCCAGACCATCATCACCGGTATCCACTACACTGCTGCTATGTTTGCCATGCATGTGACAAGATGTCCAGAAAGGTGGCCTCTGGTAGTTATATGCCTGCTTTGACAGCACTCCTGGATGGCCCTGGCTAGGATCATTCAGCTAGTGGGCTTGTCTGCAAGGGTCAACAGTGTCTCCTTTCCCCATGTTCCGAGAACAGGACCCAAAGTTTTCTGTGTAGCCAGTGTGGCATCTGGAGTTCCCTGGCATTCCACTTCCAAGTGTGGTTATTGCTTGCCAGATAGGGTGAATCCTCTGTTTCAGTATGAGTATTTCATCCTCAAGTAGATAATGGGTCCTCAGCAAGCACCAGTCAAGTCGAGAAACCATTCTCACATCAGCTAATAACAAGAACAAAAAACAAAACATCTGACACAACTGCTAATATACCATCTTTCTTCATTATGCATTCAGCAGATGAACTTTCATTGAGAAAATATCATTATTCCTTATTCAGAAGGTTTTACAAGGGTTGACAGAATCCACATACTCAGTTAAGAAACTTTGTTTGGGAGATATTTTAATCGAAATATCTTGCCAAAAACAAACATTCAGAGCAACTCCTCTGTGAAACATCAGTTAGGAAAACTCCTCACAAAACTTTGAATTTTTCCAAAGTATTAATATTAAAGTAAGACCTCCTTCCTGTTCCTCATCAGAAACATCAAGGATGCCCATATCAGAAGGTGAAAAGGGAGTATACCAAATTCTGAAAATACATAAAAAATGATTCCACAAAACGTAACAACCCCCCCCCCCCCAGTTTAAAAATTAATGGATTGTGCACACCAAAGAATAAAAGATATGCCTACAGATCCATTAATAGATGAGATAGATACCTTTTCCTCCCCCAGAGGAAAATATACCAATTAAAATACCTAATATCCCAAATGGAGAGTTTGACGATATCTTGAATATCTTTCCTGAAGAGGAAGAGATGGATACAAACTGTACAGTTCCCTTTAAACAAAAATCCAAGCCTGATAAAAACAAATCCTCACAAAACCAGAAACTAGGTATACATCCAGAAAACATGAATAACTAACAAATTCCTGCAGTGGAATTGTCATGAATTCTTCCAAAATATGGATGATATTAGAGTCATTAGAATTGACATGATGGCAGTTGCCATTCACCTCATAGTAGGACTTATTATTACAGTATGCTACATATATCTAAAGGATGCTTAAGGGTCAAGCTGGATAACTCGGAGGAGACCTCCACATGACCTTTTGGGGAATGCGGAGAACCAACCAGGGCTTCTGACCTGATGTCCAGTCCTCATATTCTCGTGGTGCACTCTGTTGGATATCTACCTGGATACTGAACGAATGAGGATGGACCATTTAGCCAACCAAATTGTATTCTTATTGGCTTAAACCATAACTCAAAATGATGGTACAACATAATGGAATTTCATGCTGGCTGGAGTATTGCCTGGTTAACACGTTCGCTGCCAACTACGAGTATACTCGTAGTGGGTAAACCTGCTTCACAAGCCAGCTACGAGTATACTCGTAGGACGCTTACCGCCGGGAACGAGATTATTGTAGTGACCTTGAAGAAGTGAAAATGCTTGGCTTGTGGGGCTAGCTTCAAAACTGTGTATTCCCATAGAACGTATATGCTCTGTACAAGCCAACTACGAGTATACTCGTAGGACGTTTACCTCCGGTAACGAGATTATCGTACTGACCTTGAAGAAGGAAAACTGCTCGGCGTAGGGGAACAGATCATGCCAAAGTAGCGTGGCAGCGAACGTGTTAAACAAGGCCCCCATTGTTTTCATCAAGGAACCAGGTTGAACAGCAAGAAGTCAGCTACTGGAACATTCCCCAATTTAACATCAGCAGATATCAAGATTGTCATCATCAACTTAAGAAACATCAATGAAAAAGAAATGAAACTAGCAGAAGAATTAGATAAGTACCAGGTCAACATAATAGGTGTCACCAAACAAAGAAGACAAAAACAGGTGAGATCTTTCTAAGCAACAAATACAAGATAGTAGCAGAAAATAACAATCAGGGAAAAAGAGTAGCTATGATATTAAACATCAAATATCAGGATAATCTTCTTGAATAACAGGCACTATCAAGTTGAGTGATGTGGGCTAATGGGAAACTGAACAGTGAGGCTTATTTGTGTTTATGGTCCCGAAGGTTCTAATAAGTAAGAAGTAGAGCAATTTTTTGAGGCAGAGAGGGCAGCTGACACAATGAGAAAGGAAAAGTTGGTCCTTGATTAGCAGGCATATAAGAATGTTTTGGGAAAATTTGGAGAAAATAACAAAACTAATAATAATGGTAAGTACCTGCTATTCCGCTGAGGACATGAACTAGTTATTATTAATACCATGTTCACACATAAAATTGTACACAAATTCACATAGTGAGAAGATGCGAGGAATAAAAAAAGCTCATTGACAATGTTACTGTTGACAGTGATGTTTTCCCACTGATTCAGGACACAGTATTATACAGAGAAAGTAATCACCATTTAGTGTTGTGCAGAATAAAATTGAACTTCATATTAAAAAGAAGGATGTTTAAGAAAGTTTTGAAACAAATCAAAATTAAGCAGCTATGAGATATGAAGTGTACCCTCAAATACACAAACATTATTCAAGAAAAACTGAAAGAGTTTGAAAACAAGAACCATTCCTTGAAGATTCACTAGCAAACCATAAATAAAACTTTGATTGATTCAGCTAAAGAGGCATGTGGTGAGTTAATCTGCAAGTATAGAAAAATTAGAACTCCATGATTCACTCAAGAAGTTAAAGAGGCAGTCAAGGAAAAGAAGAAAACATATCAAAAGTTCCTGGCAAGTACGTTACCTGGTGCTCTTGGGGAATACAGAGAAAAATGTAAGAAAGCAAAGCATTGTAAACAGAAGTCATGGGGAGACTTTGGTAAGAACACTGAAATTAAATATCAGGAAGGTGAAGGTAAAACACTGTAAAAGGAATTATAGATGATAAAGATATTCTTAATGTATGGTGTAATTACTTTGAAAGATTGCTAAATGAAATGAGCAGGGACAGCATGGTGGTAGAGACACTCAACAGGAATGCCATTTGGAATATATATCTGTATTTGAAGTAGCTATCACAAACCAGAAATGTGGAAAGGCAGCTGGAGTAGATGATATTCAATCAGAAATGCTAAAATATGGAGGTATAAAAGTTTTACAGTGGTTACACTGCATAATTCAGAGGGTCGAATTCCAGATGAATGGAGTAGAGCTCTCATAGTACCCATCTATAAAAAAAGAAATAAAGATGAATGTGAGAATTACAGAGCAATTTCTCTACTGAGTGTTCCTAGTAAGATTTATGTAAGTATTCTTAAGAAACGGCTAAGAAAAATTGGAGGAGGAAGCTTGGAGAAGAACAAGCTAGGGTCAGACCACACAGAGGTTGTGTATTATCAGATTATCACTTTAAGACAAATAGCTGAGAAATCATGGGAAGATAACAAGGATTTGTATTTACATTTTGTAGATCTGAAAAAGGCATATGACAAAAGGTACCAAGAGGAAATCATGTTCAAAAAAAAAAAGTCAGTAATTAGAATTGACGGATGTACTGGAAGACGATTTGATGTTAAATCAGGCATGAGACAAGTGGGCTTGTTATCACCACTGTTATTCGTTGATTGGAGATGTTGGTTTCAGCTGTACTTTATGTAGATGATGTTATTCTCCTAAATAAATCCAGGACAAGTCTGCAGGACCAAATTGAATAACTGCCATAATAAATTTGTATGAAAATCAACATTAAAAAGACAAGGACAATGAAAATAGGCAGAAACCTTGAAAACATCAACTTCATCCTGAATGGAGAACCTATAGAACAAGTAAAATATTTCAGCTATTTAGGTACAATTTTTAGTGAAGATGACAAATTAAATTTGGAAGTAGACATCATGATTAGCAATGCTGGTATGGTAGAAAGTCAACTGGATAAATTTATATGGAATAAGAGAGAGATTAGTCAAAAAATGAAACTGGCTGTATACAAGACAGTGTTCAAACCAATTTTAACTTATGGATCCGATAGCTGAGTTAGAAATAAAACTCTTTGTCAAAGACTGGAGACAACAGATATGAGAGTCCTGAAGATGGCATCAATGGCAGTATCATATTAAAAACGAGGCTATTTGGAAAGAACTTGACATTGTTATCATTCAGAAATGTGTTGGCAGAGCTAATCTCAGGTGGTATGGCCACCTAAACAGAATGGATTAGGTAAGATTAGCTAAACAAGTGTTCTTTGCCAGGATGGCAGGAAAAAGACTAGGAGGAAGACCTAGATGTATATTGTATTGATACAGTAAAAAGTGCCTTAGAAGACAGAAATATAAGATCCAATAATATTGGAATGTTGACAGATAACAGGCTATTCTGGAGGAAAATTGTTGATAAGGAAGTTAGTATGATATAACTTTCATGTAGTACTAGCACAAAATCCTGTACACCGTTGAGGAATTTGATGATGATGACCTCTTTGCAGTTACCACTACTTTACTCTTAATTGTGAAACATATGCTAAACCAGTAATCTATCTATCTCTCCTAAACACTTGAAGTAACACCTTCTTCCACGTGCCTCCCTGAAAATTCACTGCTATTGACCTTACAATTTGTTTCCCATTCCTCTTCCCATTGTTTAAATGGAAGTAGAAGATAAAACATCTATGGGAGCAACAGCTTTCTTGTGATATCTGTTCTCTTATGCAATCAACCATGTTTCAATTTGGTGGAAAATAGATCCTGGAAGAGAATGGATTGCATAATCATTTGTTCAAAAGTAATTCCAGGTACTTGGAGTGAGCTTCAAGAACACATCAGCAATATATTCTTACTCTCCTGAATTTCTTGCTCAAATGCAATGCTGAAAATCATCTAATTATCTTCAATTCTGTCTGCAAGTTTACAAAAGGCTTCATGAAAGAACTAACAACAACTTTGCTTCAGTGGTCCAACTGTTGTATGACCAGATAACATCCATTATAAAAATGGTTAAGCATATCCCACCAACTTCATCTGTGAGCATGAATTTCTGGATTCCTTGGAATAAGTAATAATTATTGTCTTTTCAAAGCTTGACAAGGATCCAAAAACCTGCAAATTGCCATCCAATAGCTCTGACTAGCTCTTTGTAAAAATATGGTGTTATATTTTATAGTTTTTTGCAAGTAGCAACCTTTTTCCAAGAAACACTAGAATGAAAATATCATTCACCATCAGATTACACAATTTTGCTGAAAATGTCCATTAGGGATGCTTCCCTAAAAATTGAGCACTTAGTATGACACAGCTTAGAGATTTTACATATATAACTTTATTCTTAGAAGGAACCTCCTTTTCTTTTTTTTATTTTTTCATTGAACATTTTCTATCTAACTAAACCTTCGAAGTGTGAATAGGATTTATTCTCTCCCATGCCTTCCTCTAAGAGGAAGAGAATCCTATTAGGCAGTGTTTTAAGTGTAACACTCTTTGCTGCCAAATTGGGTTTAGGTTTTCACCATGGAAGACTGTTTTTGTGCACTTTGCTGTAAACATTGTCGTTGCATAGGCTTCTGTGGAGATAGGACATGCTAGGAATATGTTTTCCTTTATTTTTCCACATAAATTGTCACATAGATACTATTTTTTATTTTATCGACTGGTTTCGGGAAGATTCTTTTGTTTCACTTCATCATACATGAATAAACTAAAAAACTAGGCAAGTAATAACAGTTAGCAACCCTAGTGAAAATATTTGAACATGATTAAACAAATGGAAAGCATGCATTCACTATTATGCCAGCTTCTGGTTCATGGGTTGCTGTATACTGGTGGTAGATACGAGTGTGTTGTGATGAATTAATGAAGACCAAACTTGATATAAAATCATACTTTGTTTTTATTCTATATAAATGCTCTTGGTTAATTAATCCTCCATGGACACCACATTATTTAATGGGAATAATTATAATGAATCCTGCAATATATAAAAATTTAAACATCATTTATTTTTTAAGGTGACGTATTTATATATATTATTTATACATATTTGTTACGTAAAAACTTATCTAATGTAAATTGAACAGTGGTAGCTTTTTTTTTCTCCTCCATGATTTTGTGATAACAATCAATTTGTTTATCTAAACAGTGACTAACGTTCATGCTTCTCTCTACATTTCGATCTATCTCTAGTATAAGTTCTTTTACCTTCTCAATTGTCTTAAACAATTCTTCAAGTTCTAACCAGTCTTTGCTTGCAAAAAATGTTGCAGTCACATCTTGATATTTGTTTTCTTTAAGTGTAGAAAAAAGGCTTAAAGCCTTGAGCCTAAGATTGTTGCTGTCAATGGGAATATGCTTCTGATTACAATCTTCTAGCCAAAGAAATAGTAAATCTTCCATTTTGATCATTAATGTGCTTTTATTCCTAGTACACTGCATAATCAAAGATGCAGATGCCACTTTGCCTTGTTCGCATTACTCCGTCGCTTTATTTAAAATGGCTCGTATAGTAGATTTACCAAAGCCTAGAGCTCTTCCGATGTTTGCTTTACTTTCTCCATTATTAAATCTTTTAATAATGTCCATTTTAGTATCCAAAGTAATAAGTTTTCGTTTATTACTCTTTTTCGAGGCCATGGTTACGAAGGGTAATGCTTTACATAATTTGAAAATTACGTGATATGCGGATAGGCCGTAAGCGTACACTGTAATACATACACATATACATCTGTATGCACCACGCTCTGCTGATAAATTCAAGCACTGAGAGTCAGTGGCATTGCTAGAGCAGTTGCTGCCTGGGGCTGTCCCTGAGTTTGCCGCCCCTCTCAATACATGCCAAAAATACTACAAAAAGTCAAAATGACGTATAGGGGAATAAATTGAAACACTATGTTTATTTTTGAAGTAAAACTTTAATTTCAACATTCTAAAATGTTATTTTTCTTGCTTTCTGTTAGCAAAATTGTCGATGACATTGGCGAAGTCTATTTCATAGTAATGTAGGTAATTCTTAATCAAATTTTATTTTTAAAAAACTCCTCTCACAACTAGCAACACTTACAGCAATTGTGAGGAAAATTTGCAGTAGTATTACAATATTTGGAACTGAGATCTCGAGACTGTATTTTAGAATTAACTGCAAAAGTTCAAAGTGCCGCCTGGTACGGACCGCCCCCTAGCTATACCACTGCTGAGACTGAGGCCGAGAGTGAGTTACTAACGTTGGAGCACAACTCGTACCACATGATCTGATCGCTTTCTTTGACCAAGTCTAACGCTTTGCTTATTTTCAAACTTTTGGGCTGCACTAATCAAATTTGATGCCACATATATCGAGTTTATGTCACAATAATTTTTTGTGCACTAATCAAATCTGCATTAATCAAAGCCACATATATCAAGGGATACCTGTATGTGTGTGTGTATGTGTGTATATATATATATATATATATACATACATATAGCCCTGTAGTGGTTCTCAGTAAGCTCTGCAAAATACCTCTCTATGCTGCAATCACCTCTTGATTCAAAGAAAAATGCTGACCAGCAAGGAAGAGTTTCAGTTTTGGGAAGAGATAGAAGTCAGACGGAGCCAAATCTGGGGAATAGGGTGGATGTTCCAACAATTCATAGTACAGATCCCTTAATTTTCCCATTGCCAAAACATCTTTTGGGCATGTGCATTGTCCTGATTAAAGATGATTTTTTTCTTCTGCAAACCAGGTCTTTTCTCACGAATTTTTTTGTCTAGTCTGGTTAAAAGATTGGAATAATATTCCCCGGTTATACCTTTTTCAAAATAATTAATAAATAAAGTGCCTTTAGCATCCCAAAACACCGATGCCATGACCTTTTCCTGCTGATGGACCGACTTTGTCTTCTTTGGCGCTGAACAACCTGCTTCTGTCCGCTGTTTGAATTCTGGTGTATAATGGTGAATCTAGGTCTCATCCTTAGTAATAAATCGATGCATAAAGTCTGTTTTATGCTTGTTAAAATGCTCCAAGAGATTTTCATGAGAGTGCATTTTTGATCTGCTGTAAGCAAGCATGCCACCCATCTTGCGCAATGCTTTTTCATTTGCAATTCTTCGATAAAAATATATCCTATACGTTCTTTTGAAATGCCTATAGTCTCAGCAATTTCATGCACTTTGACTTGTCGGTCATCCAATACGATATCATGCACTTAATCAATGATTTCTGGTGTTGTTACACTTTTTGGATGTCTTTCAAGTGGATCGTCTTCAAGGCTGGTACGGCCACTTTTAAACTCGGCAGCCCATTTCTTAATTGTCAAAAATGAAGGAGAAGAGTGCCCATAAACTTTTATGAACTTCGAATGAATTTCTTTTGGCATTAAACCTTCTTTTACAAAGAATTTGATAACCGCACGATACTCAATTTCATCCATTTCGAGGAATACAGACAACACAATACAGGCTACTTGATAGAATAACTTGCAATTTCACATGGATGTTTATGAGCCAGTGCATTATCAAGTCATATCCTTTTCTCAACTAATCCTAATGATGAAAACCAAAGTCACAAAGTCTGCTGGGAAAAATCTACTAACATCTTCCATTGCAATGATGAACTAGAGAGAGAAATCATCTTCAATCCTGTTCATCTAAATAATAACTTGAGCTACAACCTCCCAGATTGTCATTCAGCTGTAATCATGTACCGACGTTCACGAGATGCTACTAGCACACACTTTCCCAACAATACAACTAACGAAAGAACATCTTTAAATACAACCACAACGATTTAGTGTCAATTATGAATAGAGACTCTCTATGATGTTCATAGTTTATTTAAGCTTCAGTGTTTTAGTGTTTTTTCTTTTTTCTTTCTTTTATAATGTCACCTGATGAAGGCTGTTACAAGCCGAAACTAGTCGTGTTTTTATATTAAAACCTTTTTACTTAAATCTCGGTTCTAGTCATTCAATTCTTTATAAAAATATGTATGTTAACCAAGTTAATGATCATTCTTTCATATATATATATATAGTTTTATGAAAAAAATTGAATGACTAGAACCGAGATTTAATTAAAAAGGTTTTAATATAAACACACTACTAGTTTCGGCCTGTAACAGCCTTCTTCAGGTGACATTATAAAAGAAAAAACACTAAACATTGAGGGTTAAAAGACTATGAACATATATATATGTATATATATGTGTATATATATATATATTCCTTAATCTTTTTATTTAAACATATCTCACGGACACAATTAGTGGCATACCATCTAGATCAGAAGCCTTGTTGGTTACCAAGTTGTGCAAAATTCTGCTGTCTTTCTAGTAGAAGGCCATAAAACACATGCGATAATGAAATATTCCAGTTGAAGAAGGAAGTGATTTACCTTTGATCATCTATGTAGGAATTGGATGAGAAGATTGATGCAAGGAAGTCAGTTTTATCTTATGTGATATTGAAATATTACCATCTGGATAAGATAAAGGTGGGAGAACAGATGCACAGAAGTTGCACCCAAACAGCTTTTCCAACGGATAAGAAGACATAACTGCCATTTGCACAGGGCAAGCAAATTTTCTGCACTTAGCCCTCTCAAAGTTATACTTAGCTCTAATGATGGTTTTGTAAATGTTGCGAAATGTGAATGAAGGTGGAGTGTTTTCTCAAGCCATTTGTGGTACTATATGTTTTTGGACTGCCGATTCAATCATACCTTTGGAAAACCTTGGCTTGAATATTGGGTTGGAATTTTGAACTGAGAAGAGAATAAAAGCTCTCATTTTATTATGGATAATTTCTTTAGCAAGAAATTATCACAAGTATCTATATCAGAACAGAAAACAAGGTTGTCTGATTATGGAAAGGAGGAGTAAAAGTCCAAGATCTTCACACTTGATGTTGTTGTAGTGCCAAAGGAAATGATACAAGGTTGTGAATAACATTTTGGACAGTCCACTAAGATAAACTTTGGATGAGATTATGATCTAAATTACCAAGAGAAGCATTCACCTTTGAAACATGTAAGGAAAAGTGGTTAAGATACAGAATGTTGAGTAACTGGAGAGAATTGTCAGCAATTTTGGTCAAGAGATGAAAAGTTTGCTTAGGATCATTACTTACTACAAGTGTCCTCATCCAACTTGTCAGTTGAATTGCAAATGGAGCCAGTTGAAGTTATGAATATTAAAGTCAACAAGGAAGATGACTTCATTGTTAGGGTAGTTATACTAAGAAATCAAGTTTCAGAGATAAAAAGTCAAAGAGGTTAGAATGATTTTCAGAATTTGGAGAGCAGTAGAGACAGCAGATGAATGATGCCTGATAAAGCAAAGAAATCTTAACCCACAGAAAGCCAAAAAGGGATGATTCAAGATTAAGCATCCTTTCTCAAGGAATATTGGATTGCACAAAGTAGAGTTGCTATACATGTGACAGATGGAAGCACACAAAGTGTAGTTTAGACAGTTCAAGTAAGCTGTGGTAGTAATTTGGGTTTTAGTCAAGAACAGGATCAAGATCAGGTTTAGGTGATTTATGCATATCGTTCAGGTTGGTGTTTATACCACAAATGTTGGCAAAGTGAATGAGGAAGAAGCTTTTGATTGTTTTTTTATTTTTTTTTTAGAAGGTTTGTTTTTATTTTAGTTAAAATAAACTTGCCTCTGAATTCTTATCTCTCCATCAATTCCTTATCTCATGTATGTGCAGATCAAATCTGTGCAATGCTCCTTTTGCAGCCTAATCAGTGCCTTATAATGGCAACAATCACTTCTTATCCAAACAAGCATTTCTTTTTGTTATGATTACATTCTCCTGTAGTGGTGCACTTCACAACTTACACTAGTAGCCAAAATTGTGGAAACCTTTTGGAAAAAGTGTATTTCTGAGGTTTGATGGCCCATAACACCACTTTTTTTTTTTTTTTAATAATACCATAAAATTATATATCAATGGAAAGGTAATTTAATCAAGAATGTAATGCAGTAACTTTTATGAAGGATTTTTTAGTAGAACAGCAGTTATAAAGAAGAAAAGTTCTCACAATGTGAGTTAATACTTAGTTGGGTAACCTTTAGCATTAATTACGGCCCTACAATGCCTTCCCATGGAGTGAACCAAGTTTTTTAGTTCTGCAGCTGTTATAATGTGAAACCAAGATTGAATTATTGCTTCTATTAATTGGGTTTTATTGCTGGGTTGCTTCTGACTAACAAGTTTCTTTAGTCGGCTCCATAGATTTTCTATTGGGTTAAGGTCTGGGCCATTCCTGCAGTGGAATATGATTATCTTGAAACCACTTCTTGCACACAGCAGCAACATGACATGGATCCCACTCAATAACATGGTTGGTTGTGGAGAAATGAGAAGATAAGTCTGATATATCTTATTTAACAAGGTTGCTAAACTCCTCAAACCACATAGAATAAGAGTGACCTTTAAACCTTAAAGATACAATTCGAAAACTCTTAAGATCTGCAAAAGACTTCCATCCTTTCTTTAAATATGCTGGAGTTTACAATATCCCATGCTCGTGCAGTTTAAGTTACATTGGTCAAACTTCAAGAAGCTTTGAGATAAGACAGAAAGAACACATCAGATATGTCAAAAACAACAGACAAGATATATTGGACTTATCTTCCCATTTTCCACAGCTAACCATGTTATTGAGTGGGATAAAAGCTGTACTCCTTACATAGAAGAGGATTACCACTCTCGTATTTTTAAAGAAGCCACAACAGTCGCCCGTTCTGTAGAAAATCTTAATAGGAACCAAGGTTTAATCTTATCCAAGATCTGGAAGACCCTAATTAGATCTCTAAACACACAAGAAATGAACTTTAGTACCTACTATTAAACGTTCCTAAACAACAACAACAAGTGAAATCATATATGCACCACACACGTTGAGTGTTTTTTTTGTAATTTATAATTAGAATTCTGTTAATGTCTAGTCTGTAACATGTTTTGTTAGCTTTAGTTCCTATCATCAGTCATGTACCCTGAAGATGCCAACAGCTTAAGTTGGTGAAACTAGTTGGTATTAAAATAGTTTTTTCTCAGATACTTGATCAACATTTCCCAAATAGTCAATTTACATAGTACTATTTTACATCGCTTTCTGGGTGACCAGTCAACTCTTTGTGCCATTTCTTTAATTTTACAAGCTCACTAAATGAAAAGAATGAACAAATGTCTTCCTCTCAGCTCCAATGCATGACATCAAGAGCTGACTCCTACTGTGACCTTATTGGCTCATTGCCAAAACAAGATGACACCTGATTGGCTCTCTCTAAATGCTCATGCTCATTGGCTACATTCAAATGAAGGAAAGCTACTTCATATCAACCTAAGCAAGTTGTGCTTCTTTTTTCTGGTTATTTGGCTATAACTTTTCATTGAATACAGATAAGTGAACAAACTTTGTTGCATTACATTCTTTATTAAATTATCTTTCCATCGATATATAATTTTATGGTAGTACACCAAAACAAAGTGGTGTCATGAGCCATCAAACCTCAAAAATACACTTTTTTCCAAAAGGTTTCCACAATTTTGGCCACTAGTGTATCCACGAGTATGTCCTCTAAATCTCAACCTTTATCCATTATTTTCCTTTAGATTCTCTGATACCACCTAGAGTGCATTTCAACCAGGCATTCCATTGTACACTGCATTTCATTTCTTCTGGCTAAAATGCAAAATTTTACACTTACCATGATATCAAAAGGCCCTGCCACTACCTTCCCTAATCTAATTTTGTATTATGTGCAGACAACTGAGCCCTTCAAACATTGAAGTGTATGAACTGCATCATCAAGAGTGCGCCTACTACTCATCACTTTCCTCTTTCAAGATCTTGTGCCACTCCCTGTATACTTTCCATTCCCCTTAATTTCAGTACCCACTTTTCTTGTAGCATTCACAAAATGTAGAAAAATCACTATGTGAATCTCTGACTTCTTGCTATATGTGCCAACCTGGTTGCCTGAGTAGACAGTGTCTTCTCTCCATCCCTACTTATTGACCATCTGAAGGAGGTTGGAAAAGTGTGTGTTCATTGTTTAGCGTAGTTTCCCAGTTATTGTAATTCTTGTTTTATGATACAAAATATGCTATTTAGATTACAAACTGTTTATTGGTAGGATTGGCATTTAAAAAAAAAAAAAAGTTCTGCTTGGTACAGTTGTCAAGAACTTATTTTAAAAATAAAACTGCATTATAAAACAAACCGCTCTTTTATAAGCCCCTACTTGCCTTTTATACAGATCCCTGTTTTCATAGTTCAGCCATATTCTTATTCTGACTGTCCTAAATCTCTGCTCCTGAAACGCAGATCGCAAAGTTCAATACCACAATTTTGGGGCACCTTCTCTTAAGTTCTAGTATTTTCATTCAATGAAGCAATGAAATATTATAATGAAATTTAGGAAAACATCCATCTTACTTCCAAGCACGCCTAAGTTAGAAGGGTAAAAAGGAGATTCGAAAGACCAGACCAAGTAGAACACACCATACTAAGATGAAAAGAGAAAGTATACCACAACAACAACTACTGGTGGAAAAGCATCTTGTGTTGAGGTGGCAACAGTAAGGAAAGAGTCACAAGAGCTATTTAACATGTCTGTCTTATCTTCTTTCAATTACATCACTGATTCAATTTTACTTGCAGCCTCTGTAGAGCAAATGAAAAAAAAAAAAAAACGAATATGGCCTCAGTTGTGAAATCACACTGAAAATGATTCCACTACATCAAAACTGGTGAGAAAAATAATGAATTTGAACTCATTAATAGATAGGATGGATACCTCTTCTCTCATCCCCCCCTCCCAAGAAGAAAATAAACCCATTAAAATATCTATTATTCTATATGGAGTAAAATTTCACAACTTCTGGGATATCTTTCCTGAAGAGGAAGATATAGACACTGGTTATCCACAGTTCCTGACAAAACTAGAAGGTAGGTGGGTCCACCAGATATAAATGCCAAATTCCTATAATCGAATTGTCACAGATTCTGCCAAAATATGGATGATATCAGTCTTCCTGCAAGAATAAGCTAAGTGCAAGCAATCTACAAAAAATGCATTTAAAGCCTGGTGGATGCTATGGTAGCAATGTGTCTCTGTTATCTATAAGAATAGAATAAGGGATTGACCTGCCAATGAAGGAGTTGTCATTCACCTTTCATTTGGAATTAAATGGCTGCAATACTCTATGGTTATGCACTCACTAACATCAAAGGAAGAACTGTGGAATGCATGCCCAACAGCAATAACTTATCCATCCTAAATACTAAAAATAACACCTTCACTGTATACCTGCAACATTCACTGCTATCAGCTTAACAGTTTATTCACCATCCCTCTTCCTACTATTTAAATGGGAAGTAGAAGATGGCATGTATGGATGCACTTTTCTCATGATACTCTCACATGAGCAACTATGGATACTATCACATCATTTTTTATACTGTACTTCTTCAAACATGTCTCAGCTTGTCTAAATATAAATTTTTAAAGCTTTATAAGTACTGCTAAGCTGAGGTGGCCTCATTCTAAGGAATTCCACCTTGCAAGAACATCATACATAAATTATTGTTTAAATAACCCTTTATTACTATGGAGATCACTGAAAAGCACATCATGCTTTATGAGTTCAAAAAAAAAGCAACAATGCTGCTAATACTGTAAACAATGTGCGAGAAGTGTATTACAATAATGTTTTGAATGTGTGAAAGTGCCAGCGATCATTCCAAAAATTTCGACAAGGGGACTAGCTTGAAAGACTCCTCTTGCTCTGGGCACTCTGTCTCTCCCAATAATGATATGCTGGATGCCGCTATTGCAAGATATGCCAATGCAACTGTTGAAGATTTAGCAAAAGATCGTAATTCATCGTTGTTGGCCATCCGTCACCATTTACAAGAACTTGGAATAGTGTCTAAGCTCGGAGAGTGGGTTTCACACCAACTGACAAACAACAATCAAAGAGAGCATGTTAACATCTGCACTGCTCTTCATTGTCGAGAGGTTCAGTCTCTGTTTTTGAGTCTTGTAGTCACTGATGATGAAAAGTGGATACTTTACAAGAATGTTAAATGCCGAAGGCAGTGGGTTCATTCAGGGGTAACAGGCTAAACCTCAGCCAAAACAAGACCTTCACCCTCAGGTTTTGTTAAACATTTGGTGGAATATGGCTAGTATTATACACTTTGAACTCTTGCTACAAAACTAAACAATCACAGCTGAAGTATACTGTGAACAACTCGATTGATTGAATGAAAAACTGAAAGAAAGGAGGTTTGCTCTGGTCATTCGAAAGGGTGTTGTTTTTCACCATGATAATGCACACCCTCATAGTGCAAGAATCACCTATACCAAGATTGAGGAACTTGGCTGAGAAAAGCATCCACATCCTCCGTATTCTCCTGATATTGCACCTTCAGATTACCACTTATTTCAACGTTTGCAACATTTCATTAATGAAAAACAATATGATACATTAGAGGTACTGAAATTGAGCCTATGCAACTTCTTTACCTCCAAACCTCCTGAATTCTATAGAGATGACATTATGAAGCTTTCACAATGTTGGAAGAGCATTATTGATTCAAGTGGAGAATATATACTTGATTAAATTAGCGAGTGATTTATTATTATTATTATTATTACAGACACCTCCAGGGAGTCCAAAGACTTATCGAGGGAGAGTACCTACTCTACAACTCTGTCTTCACCACTCAATCCACCAATGCAACGAACCACAACTACGCCAATGCCATCTACTGCCCACCACCATTAGTGGTTAGCGTATCTGCTCTCCTGCCAAAAGGCTGGACAGATACGCTAACCACTCGGCCAACCAGGCCATTGCCTTTATCTTTTATATCCTTTCAAAACTTAATTTTAAAAACGACATTACTTTTGGGATGACCTGATATGGTGGAAAATAGATCAAACTAACTGGATTATCATTCCTATCAAAATTTTATTTTGCAACAGTCAAAATAAAAGTAATATGAAACAGTGAATCATATTACAGGTGCATAATAAAAACTACAACATTTGCGATGCCCAAACAGCATGTCTTACAATTATGGCACAAGCATCTCTTAAGCATCAGTATTCAGAATGTACAGAAGCCAAGAAAGCCCAAAACAAAGCTTGAGGATCTGTTGACAATACCTCATTGCACGAAACATAATGTAAGCCTGATATGTTCAGCATCAGAGCCAAAAGGACTCATGGATTCTGTTCACATCTTCTATCACCTGATCAATGAATACCAGAGAGTTCCGAAACAGAATCCAAAAATGAACTGTAGATATTTGCCTTACTCTCATCCTGGAATAGATTGGATGCACAGTTGCTCACCCAGATGCAGATATACCCATGGAAGGTTTTGCCAAAACATCTAATATCCCAGAATTCCTGGTCCTAAAAAACAAAGCAGAAAAACATTAAATTCTGTTCACTTTAAACAGACTTGTTGATTACAACAGTAAAGCCTACTTTGCTTCAGTGCTTACCAACTCTAGGAATGACATCCATTATGAGAAAGTTAAACATATGTCACTGTCTTCCATGGATCACTTGCCCTATTTGCTCAACAGAATTTTCTCTGAGAATGAATGTTTGGAATCCTGGCACAATGAAATTATTATTGCCTTTCCCAAGCCACATTACATTCCAAAAATACTGTCTAGTTGTTCTGAAATTGCTTGTACAAGAAAAAATTATTCTCTTATCTTTTATGGTTTTTCAAGAATAGTAACTTGTTTTTCCAAAAACATTCTGTCTTCCAAAAGCATTATTCTACATTAAAGCATTTAATCCTATTGAAAGTATCCATAAGAGATGCTTCCACGAGCACTTAGTACCAGAGTTTTTTTTCTTTAATGTGGAAAAAGTGTGTGTGTGTGTGTCTCAGCTTGGCATATTGAAGACCTACTCGAGAGGAGAACTCTCTCTCTCTTTATTAAAAACTTACCCAGCCAAATCTTCCAACTCTGGTGAGATCTCTCTCTCTCTCTCTCTCTCTCTAAGAAGATGTAGTCCTACAAGGTTCTATGTTGTGTCATGCTGTTAGCTGTCAGAGTTAACTCAATACCATCATATTCCTTCAATCAATAGAAATGCCATTGTGCAGATGACTTGATCATCATTTGTCATTCTTGTAACATGAGAGAGAGAGAGATGGTTGCAGCAAGTTGTTGACTAACTCAGACTTGGTTCTTGTAAATTTTCACCACAGAAAACTCTTTGCTTGCATTTTCCAAACACAATATTCATCCTGACCCAGAGATAGGCCAAGGACAAATGATAATCCCATTTGTAAGAGAAACAAAGTTCTTTGGACTCATATTCAACAAATTCAAGATAACTGCCAAAAAGAGACTAACATCCTCTTTGCATGCTAGCTTCCACTTCTTAGGATGCACATAGATGTATATTCATTGCTCTTTTTATATTGAGCACTTATCACAGCAAGACAATTATGGATCTCAAGTCATTGCTTCTGCAAGAGCAGTTGGATAGTCGGATCTAATTCACCATCAGGCTATCAGAATTGCATCTGAAGCATTTCACCTGTTACTAGTCTTTGTGTCAAAGCAATTGAATCATCTTTGCCAACATCGCAGCTCCTGATTATATGTGGCCCAAATCCAGTTTCTTCTAGACCATCCCACTTGGTATTTTTGCTCACAGTGAGAAAATGTATTGTACCTATGAGACTGCCATCTATCAAATTCCCTTTTATTTGCAAATAAAAGCATTGCTACACATCATCTATAGATAGACATCAGGATAACCAATACTGCATTGATCTAACTAAATGCACTACCACCATGGAGCAGTTGCATTCCATCCCTCACTCCCTCCATCTACCAACAGCTCTTTCAGATATAGAGAAGAATGTAATCAGTCCGCAACTTAAGTCTGTTCATATTTATGATAGCCATCCCATTGTTTGTTTGTTTTTTTGTTTTGATTTTTTTTTTTTAACAAGAAACGTTCATGTTGTATTTAGTGCTACAATAAAATTCTATTATATTTGACTTGCAGCTATGCAACACGATGATGTCTTTGGTAAGAATGTGGTTTTTCACTATACATCCATTTTCATACTATTTGTCTCTATTTTTATTTTTTATTTTTTTATGTTGCTCCCAACCAAGTATAGTTATTTTGTAAACCTATAGTACATTTTGCACCGTGGGTGCACTAAGGATACTTTTTTCTATTTTTGTCAATTTTATATATATATACAGAGTGGTTCAAAATTCCACATACAAACTTTGAGGGGAGGAAGAGAACATCAAAATCAACCATATTCACATAGGAAAGCATGACCGGAAACGCCACTGGAAGGTACTAACAGGTACACAAAGATACAGAAATAACACAAGGCAGTAAGTAATGCAAAAAAACTTCATTAGGCATAACTGAACAGTTCAGTAGTAGTTGGATACATAATATAGTTTCACATCAGGTGCTCAAAGTTACAACCATTAGCAGTGATGCATGCCTGACACCGACGACGCATTGGTTGCCATACATTTTCCAAAAATACCTGGAGTTTCCCGGATATTAGCAGCGGCGATGGCAATTCTTGCCACGAGGCCCATGTCAGAGGAAACAGGCATTTTGTACACCATGGCTTTATGGGTCCCCCCACAGAAAGAAATCAATGCCCGATAAATCAGGTGAGCGTGGGGGTCATGCGATGGATCCATCGAGCCCCAAAGGACCTGTACAAATACTGACACAGAAATGCAAAAATGGGCTGGAGCTCTGTCGTGATGGAACCACATCTGCCGATGCACAGTCATTAGAACATTGTTCAGAATGATATATGCATGTAAACCAAGAAAGATATTTAATTAACCAAATATTTTGGTCTGGAAATGACCATCTTGTGGTATTACAAGAACAGTTTTAAAAAATACAAGCTAGAATACTAACAATAGATCGTTAAAAATAGAACATGCCGCGTGATGTTATATCACTAAGTATTAAGTATAAAACGGAATATTTTGAAGTAGAGACATGATCGGAAAAAAAGAAATAAATAAAATTATTGAGTAATCTTGATTAGACTTTCCAAGATTTTTGATATAGATATACAGTCATTATGATTCAGGTTGGGATGATGAAGCAAAGCCTCCACGCTTTCCTTGAACAAACGTTCGAACCTATAACGGGATCTATGTAAGAGGTGAGTCCCGGACCAAAAGATGCTGTGGTCAGTTTCAATTCCATGTTGAGCCAATCCAGACTTTTCAGGTTTGTTGTGAAGAATGGAGGATTGATGTTCTTGGATTCTTTTTTCAAGAGAACATCCAGTCTATCCAAAATAGGAGAGATCACAGTTGCAAGGAATTTGATAAACTCCAGGAAGAGATAAAGTTGAGCGTTTGTCTTTAGGAGAAGGAAAATGAGAAGACAATTTGTTAATAGGTGAATATGTAGTTGTTAAATCATATTTCTTTAAAATTCTTGCGATAGGTTCTGAAATACTGGAGATATTAAGATATCTCCGGTATATTATCTCCGGAGATATTAAAGTATCTTCTGAAATACTGGTATATTATCTCCGGAGATATTAAAGTATCTTCTGAAATACCGGAGATATTAAAATATCTCCAGTATTTCAGAACCTATCGCAAGAATTTTAAAGAAATATGATTTAACAACTACGTAATCACCTATTAACAAATTGTCTTCTCATTTTCCTTCTCCTAAAGACAAACGCTCAACTTTATCTCTTCCTGGAGTTTATCAAATTCCTTGCAACTGTGATCTCTCCTGTTTTGGACAGACTGGATGTTCTCTTGAAAAAAGAATCCAAGAACATCAATCCTCCATTCTTCACAACAAACCTGAAAAGTCTGGATTGGCTCAACACTGGATTGAAACTAACCACAGCATCTTTTGGTCCAGGACTCGCCTCTTACATAGATCCCGTTATAGGTTCAGACATTTGTTCAAGGAAAGCGTGGAGGCCTTGCTTCATCGTCCCAACCTGAATTGTAATGACTGTATATCTATATCAAAAATCTTGGAAAGTCTAATCAAGATTACTCAATAATTTTATTTTATTTTTTTTTTCCAATCATGTCTCTACTTCAAAATATTCCGTTTTATACTTAATACTTAGTGATATAACATCACGCGGCGTGTTCTATTTTTAACGATCTATTGTTAGTATTCTAGCTTGTATTTTTTAAAACTATTCTTGTAATACCACTGAAGATGGTCTGCTATTTCCAGACCAAAATATTTGGTTAATTAAATATCTTTCTTGTGTTACCGTGCATATATCATTCAGTCTTATGTTACAAGTATCCTTAAAACAGCAGAACATTGTTCGGTAAATCTGGCAGAACTTCTTCCAGAAAGGTCCGATACTTCTGGGAGTCCAATCGGGGTTGTAACAAGTGGGCCAAATAAACAATCAGCAATGATGCCTGCCCATACATTAATGGCGAAGCGTGGTTGGGCAGCATGTGATCACACACCTTGTGGGTTCTCATGGGCCCACACATGAGCATTGTGGTGATTGAAGACCCTTTCATGGGTAAATGAAGCTTCATCTGTGAACAAAACACAAGTTGGAAAATCCGGGTCTGTGGCACTTTTCTGCAGAAACCACTGCACGAATTCCACATGTCGAGGATAATCTTCGACCATCAGTAACTGGACCCATTGCAGATGAAATGGATGTAAGTACTCAGAGCAAAACATGCAATACACGCAATACACTGGGTCGAGATACTCCTATAGCAGAGGCAACGGCACGTGTGCTTGTCTCTGGATTATTGTCCATCGCATGCAACACCTCCTCTTCCATTGCAGGATTTCATGTCTATCGTGGCTGCCCACTATCATGCCTGCAATCCCTGATTGATCCATAGTCACACAAATTCTGATGCAAATGTGCAAACATTTGGTGATGCGGTACACATCTGTTTGGATACCTTTCATGATACATTCGTACAGCAGCTCGTCCATTACTGTCAGCTAACCCGTAACCCATGTTCTTCGTAAGATGTCGAAAGCTTGAAAGAGGAAGCCCCCAATTGCTCACCTGGAGCACTGGTGAACAGCACCTCCGATCACTTTGGGGTGGCGTTTCCAGTCATGCTTTCCTATGTGAATATGGTTAATTTTGATGTTCTCTACCTTCCCTCAAAGTTTATACATGGAATTTTGAACCACCCTGTATGTGTGTGTATATATATGTGTGTGTGTGTGTGTGTGTGTGTGTGTGTGTGTGTGTGTGTGTGTGTGTGTGTGTGTGTGTGTGTGTGTGTGTGTGTTAAAGATGCCAAACTATTTTAAACCTGGTTTTACTCCATTTCCCAAGTAAGCAAACTGACAAATAAGTCAAGTTAGAATTATACATCTCCTCAAGGAGATGGGCTTTGCATAAAGGGTAAATATTAAGAATAGTGATCAGAGCTTATTCTACCTTTACCACGAGTTGCCTAGACTTGCACTGCTTTGCGGGTCTATACATGCGGGTGCAAACTAGACTTATTTGTCTGTTTGCTTACTTGGGAAATGGAGTAAAACCAGGTTTAAAATAGCTTGGCATCTTTAACATATATTATACCCAAAGTAAAAAACTTTCTACACACACACATATATATATATATATTGTATTTTTCATTTATTTTTTTTTACATAGTCTGGAAACACTGCTCTAGAGATCAAACTTGGAACTTTTTCAAGCCACTTCAGGCCTTTAATAAGATCTGGTGGTCTCACACCAGGTAATGTCATCTTCCACCTAAAAAAATTACTTCATGTTTGTGTACTATATTTAGTGCTACAATTGCTAAGGTGTTTGTTAGGGAGAAGGAAGATATTTATCACTATGGAGGATCAGCTTTATTCCACTACTTAGCTACCAATATAACATGTACTGGTTATTAGTGTAGTTTTGATGAAAGCACTACCATGATTTGTCAATGCTCATCATGAACATATTAATTCTTATTCATTTTCATTTCCTTATGTCAGTCCTAAAGTCCATTGACATCCGCTCTCTGATACCATTTTTTGTTTGTTTGTGATTTTCTTAGAGACATACTGTATTTCTTTATGAAAATGGTCAGCAGGATAAAAATTAATTCTTCTAGTTGTGTGGAAAAGAAAAAGAGAAGGATAATTGATTTAGGAATGAAGGTGAAAATGATAGAACATCAAGAGGATGGAAAGGCACTTGCTGTTCTAGCATGTGACTTAGGCCTTCTCACTCCACAATATTGACTGTTTTGAAAGATAAAGACTAAATTCATGGATTAATGAAAGGATCTGCACCAATAAAGGCAATGATAATCATGAAAAAAAAAGAAATGCCCTATACTTGACATGGAAAAATTATTAATGATGTGGATGGAAAGAACTATATTCAAAAGGGCATTCCTTTCAATCTTTTGGCAATTCAGACCAGGGCAAAAAAACTTTTTTGAGACTCTAAAAGAGCATTCAGGAGAGGAATATAACCAGACCTTTACAGCAAACCATGGCTGGTTTCAAAGGTTCAAGAATAGTTATAGTCTGCACAATGTGAGATTACTAGGGAAGCTACAAGTGCCATGTGAATAGTGTGGAATCCTTTAAGTAGGAGCTGAAGATCATTCCAACTCTCTGGAAATTATTTACTAGAACAAATATTTAATGTCAATGAGACAAGCTTGTTCTGGAAACACAGCCCTGAATGCAAACACACACACACCCATAAAGAAGCAAAGAGTGCTGGGATTCGTGACATTTAAGGACAGAGTCATGCTGCTTTTGGGAGGAAATGTAGCTGGTTTCAAGAAAATAAAATCGAAGGGCAATTAAAATGTAAGCAGGCATGCTCGTTTTTTTTTTTTTTTTTTTCTTTCCCCTTGGCATAATAAAGTGTAGATGACCATGGCTTTGACATTTGGCTCCTCTTGCATTTCATCCCACAAAGTATAATTGTTATGAGGAAGTCATTGCTTTTAAAATTTTGTTGACTTTTAACTATTCTCCAAGGCATCCACTTCACATGATGTGCACCTTGATGTGAAAGTTTCATCAAAGAATGTAGATGCAACATAGAATGAGGTGACAGCAGAGTGTATGAATGGTGTTTGGAAGAAACTGCTAAAAATACATGTTCATCCTTTCACAGAATTTGACAAAGTCTTAATAGGAGACTGGTAATAAGATAGTACTGCAGATATTTTAGAGATATTTGTGCCATAAAGGTAAGACTGAATAACACGTGAACACAGAATAAGGATGCATAAAGTATTAAACTTCAATAGCCAGATATTGCATCCTGAAAACTACAGGTCATCATCATCATTGGCATGAAGGCTAGTGGAGTACAAGGTAGAACTCAAGATGAACATAAGATTTTTAAAAAAAATAAAAAAAATATTAATGATGTCTAATTAGAATGCAATTTCTCGTATCTTCAATAAGGAGAAGCGGTTTATCCAAATCAGATTAGGACAATGGACCGAGGCTTTGGTGCCTCTCTTAAACAAATATTTGAAACAGAACAACATGAGCAGCTGAACAGAAGAAGCATTAAAATTAATATATATATATATATATATATATACATACATACATACATATTAGTGATGTCTGATTAGGATGCAACTTTCTCATATCCTCAGTAAGAAGAGGCAGTCAACAAAAACGATCTCCTGTTTCTCTTCCTGGCATCTACTAATTCCTTGAGACTGCTACTCTTACTGCATCAGACAAAATGGATATTCTGTGAAGGAAAGATTACAATAACTCATTTTGTCAATGAAAATTTCTTCAAAAGACTAACCTTATATATGCATTTATACACATTGTTTCTAACACTTTCACATCAGGACTATCAGAAGTCTCAACACTATCTTGTGTGTGTGTGTGTTTATGGCTGTCATGGATATCGGGACAGGTTCTCCAATTGTAACCAAATCTGCATGGAGGGGAGTGAATGAATGTGTTTGTTTTATGATATATTAGAAGACAATAAAAAAACAGTAAACAGTGTAAGAGCAAGATGAATGCTTCATGTGTTTGCTATATCTGAATTTAACAGGTGTAAATATGCAAACCATCATTAATGAGCCATGTAAGAATGACAAATATCAGAGAAGGAAAGAACAGGTGTGAATAGAAATACTTTCATTACTGGGCAAATTTAATTAATAATTTACAGGTGTGATATTATATGTGAGTCTTATTAGTTGCTGAGTATAGTGATCCTGTAAACTCTCAAAACATGCATATTTGCATTTATGAGGGGCATCATTTAAAAAGATAAATAAAAGAAAATCTGGGAGACTAAATCAGGTGACTTAAGTCAGCAAGAAACCATTGGAATGCTGTATTTTATTACAATTCTTGAATACTCAGGAATTGTAATAAAGGCAAGGGCAGTATGTCAATGTGTATCATTAAAAAATCAGAGACTGTTCCAAAAGATCATTTTTAAAGCCATTTCTGACGAACTGTTATATCTCAAAAGTATTTAAGAGTAGATGTGTAGATAGCTATTTCGTTGTTTGATCTTTAAGCAAAATTGGGTGATACACCAAAATGTTAGTATCAGAAAAAGCAATTAGCCTTGTCTGAAGTTTCTCCAAATGCTTGCTGTAATGCTTCATGCATGCACATTACTACATCCATTCACATGCTTATACTTCTTTTCTGCTAGGTATTTATTCTTCAGATGAGTTCATTTGCAGCTTTTCATACTACTGCATTTTGTAGTTGTTCAAGTGGATAGCATCTCTGCTTTCCCCATGTGCAAGTTATCAGTTTAAATTTCGTTGTATTATGAATGTGAATATCTTTAGATGATACCATAGATGATTTTCGTTTCAAAGTATGAGACAACCAACCTATTTATTGGTGGCCTGATTTGGCATGGAAAGCATCTTTGGACTCTACAGAAGGGTTCCAGATCATCTAATCCTTAGCTCACCATTGCTGATAATGTGATGTGATGCAGCTTTATAGCTGCCACTTTAATACTGTTAGTATTTTTCCCTACACAGAATTATGTACTATGTGTTTCTGAACATTGTGCATATATATATCATTACCAGACCAATACTAGCTAAGTCTAATTTGTAATCAGTGATATTACCAATTGTGCTAGTGGCTTATTATATATATATATATATATATATATATATATATATATATATTCGAATTCATTTACTCGGTGAAAATGATATGGAAATTAATGAGGTTTGAATGACTAAACAACGAGAATAATAAAGAATGGAGTTTAATAGCAACACCACTAGTTTTGTTGATAAACAACTTCTTCAGGTGTCTAACTACGAAGAATTATATACACAAAAAACTACAGAAACATTACATAATAATGACAACAGATCTAGTATAAACTGGATTACGTGCTACAGTTCCAGCTGTATCTGTATGTAACTGTGTACGAGAGATATCGTGAGAACGCCAGTACTAAACAGTAGAAATGTGCATATCAGATAAATTGTAACTGAGGCTATTATTCAGGTGGGTTGAATCAAGTGAAATTTCTTTAGATTCGAGAATGCATCTCTCAAGTTCATTATAACAATTCTGTATGTTTGAAGTTTGAGACCAGTCTATAAGATGTTGGCGGCCTTCGTCGGAGATTGTAGAGAATAGAATGTGACTGGAGAGAGCGCTAGCTCAGGTTCTGTTGTAGGAAATATCTCTTTGATGTTCCTCAACACAGAAAAGCATTGATTTTTCCATCTGACCGTAGTAAGGCTTTCCACAATTACACATAATCTTGTAAACTCCTGGGTACTGAAGGAAATTATGTTTTTCTTTAGGTCAACTGAGGATGGAACGGAGTTTAGGAAACGTAGTGAAACATGTTTTGATGTTGAATTTCTTAAGAATTTTAGCCAGTTTGGGAGAGAGGGAACTGATAAAAGGTAAAGAGATATACGCTCTTGGAGAGGAAGTCTTCCGTAGTAGGTTGACAATGGTGAAAAAGAAATTTTTCAATATTTTTTAGAGAGAAACCATTGTTCAGAAAGGTCCTTTTTAGAAAATTAAGTTAATTTTGAAGTTCTATCTCATCTGATAATAATCATCTGGCTCGATGTGCCAGGGTGGATATAATGCCAAATTTCTGTGGAGGATAGTGATGGGAGGATGCATGAAGGTATCTGTCCGTATGTGTAGGATTTCTGAAGATGGAGATTTTGATATTGTTAGAGCATCTTGTAAGTTTTAAGTCTAAAAAAGCAAGAGAGGATAATTTCTTTAGAGTCTCGAATCTAAAGAAATTTCACTTGATTCAACCTACCTGAATAATAGCCTCAGCTACAATTTACCTGATACGAACATTTCTACTGTTCAGTACTGGCATTCTCGCAATATCCCTCGCACGCAGTTACATATAGCTGGAACTATAGCACGCGATCCAGTTTAAACTATACCACAGTTTATATCTGTTGTCGTTATTATGTAATGTTTCTTTAGTTTTTTGTGTATATAATTCTTTGTAGTTAGGCACCTAAAGAAGTTGTTTATCAATGAAACTAGTAGTGTTCCTATTAAACCCCATTCTTTATTATTCTCGGTGTTTAGTCATTCAAACCTTATTCATTTCCATATATATGTATGTTAAAGATACCAAGCTATTTTAAACCTGGTTTTTACTCCATTTCCCAAGTAAGCAAACAGACAAATAAGTCAAGTTTGCACCTGCACGTAATGCAAGTCTAAGTGACCCGTACAAGTCTATGCAACCCGTGGTAAAGTTGGAATAAGCGCTGATCACTTTTCTTAATTTATTTATTTATTTACTCGTATGGCATGAATATCAAAACATTCAGTACAATACACTGTCACTTTAATAACATATAAAATTAAAAGTCAAAAGTCGTTTTAAAAACCAATAAAATTAAAAGGTTACATCCATATTGGTCAGATAGTTCATAGCTTCGGGTGTAGCACTTAAAAAGTCCAATTTGTCTCCTGAATATGCTCTGAGATAACACTGAGTCACAATATGGTTCACAGTTTGTCTCTAAGCTCCACAATCACAATGCAGGGATGGTCATTTACCCCATTTAAAAAGCATGTCCGCACATACACCATGACCAGTTCGTATTCTATTAAGCTAAGTCCAGGATTTTTGTGGGAGGTGTGAACAAGCATCCAAGCTTTCTTGTAATTCATTGAGAGAAAATTTTGTGATGGCATCTATATGGCTCTCCCACTGTTCTTGCCACTTTTGCTTCAAGTCAAAGTTAGAATGTAGTAGTAGTTGGGCTAATTGTAGTGATGGATGTCTTGATCTCAATCATCGTACACTTAAGTCTGGGAGATCTAAATGTATTGGTAGGGCTGTGTTCTCCAAGATTTTCTTATACTCTTGTAAGAGAGCCTTAATCCTGCGCAGATTCGGTGGAACAATGTTACTAAGAGCTGGAAGTCAGTGTGTGGGCGTTAATTTAATTGTGCCAGAAATCAGTCTCATTGTATTATTTAATTGGCTATCAACAAGTTTAACATGTGTGCTATTTAGCCACACTGGTGAGCAGTAATCTGCAGATTATCGGCTGTTGCTCCCCATGTCATGCCTATTAGTTTTTGTATTATGTCGTTACGGGTTCTTAACTTAGCAGAAACGTTTGTTAGGTGTTGCTTGTAAGAGAGCATGCAGTTCAGGGTAACGCCCAAGTACTTTGGAAACTTATTATATCGTAGTAAACATCCTTCAAAGAAGATATGTAAAGTGACATCTACCATGTGATTATTAAGGTGAAAGCTTGATACTTCTGTGTTTTCTGGATTGAGCTGGAGCCTCCATTTTTTATAATATTCACCTATAGTTTTCAGATCTTTTGTAAGTACGTCTTCAGCCTGACTCATGTTTTTGTGTCGAATGGCAATTACAGTGTCATCAGCATAACAGAACTTGTGTGAGATGGTAGCAGGCAAGTCATATGTGTATAGGTTATAAAGTAAGGGTGCCAATATTGACCCTTGTGGAAGACCATTATTAAGTTTTCGTTGTTGGGACTTTTTATTTCCTAATATAACTTGAAAGAAACATTCAGTGAGCATGGAGGAAATTAAGCCTGCAGTCCTTTACATGGGACAGTGCTAAGAAATTTGTATATAAGACCTTCACGCCATACTGTATCATAGGCTGCTGTTAGGTCCAAGAAGACAGCTGATGTTTTTTCTTGCTTCTGAAATCCAGCTTCTATGTATGATGTTCAAGTGAGCACTTGATCGCAGCAACCACATTTTTCTCTAAAACCAGCTTGCTCAATTGGGACACGCTGCATAATTGGTATGGACAATCTGTTGTACAGAAGGCGCTCTAACATTTTATAGGTGCAACTCAATAAAGCAATAGGTCTGTAACTTTTTGCCTCCTGGGGTGGTTTTCCAGGTTTAAGAATAGCAATTATTTTTGACTTCTTAAACTGGCTAGGTAGTCGCCCAGTCAATATATCAGAAAAGAATTCACAGAGCCATTTTATAGTATTTGGCCCGCTATTAATCAGAAATTCAGGATGGACACCGTCGAAGCCTGGGGCCTTGCCTGCTTTGATATCTTTTATGATGACTTTCTTCATCTATAGTGAAGATTGAGGCATATTGTGAGAAAGCAGGGGCATTTATTTTTAAAGCTCTAAGTTCTTTCTTAACTTTCTTGGTATGTTAACGGTCCCTAGGTGCCCTTGATATATTAACGATTTGATTAGCTATTTTCTCAGGGGAGATGATTGTGCTTTTTCTTTTAGGTAGATTAGTTGTGGATAGTTGTTGGAGAAGATTCCAAGCTTTTCTACTTGATCGTTTGAAGTCAAGGTTTTCAACCGTATCAATCCATTTTGTTTTTCAAGATGAGTTCAGGCTCTGTAGTAATTCATCTGCTATTTCAGGAGCTTCACTTTTCAGGAACTCTCTGTAGAGATGTTCACTCTCTTCATTCCATCCAGGGACATAATCTTTTCTGTAACCTCTAGGGATATATTTTTTCGCAGTTGATATGATTGCTCCTACAAATCTCTTGTACTCTGCAACTCTAGCAGGTATCCACTGAACACATTTATCCAATTCATTCACAAAATTTCTCCAATTTGCTGTTTTAAAATTCCAACGCGGTCATGGAAAGGATCCTGCTATAGATAGTGTCATGCCAATTTCCAGTAATAACACCGGTCGATGTTGACTGTGTGGGAAGTTAGAAAGTACATATACTATTCTTAATATTTACCCGTAATGCAAAGCCCATCTCCTTAAGGAGATGTGTGTGATGCTATGCATTAAAGGCAAGGGGCCACTACCCAGACCGGTTTCGACCTTTATTGAGGTCTCATCAGTGGGAGCCAGGCTAGGAAATACCAAGGTTAAGTAATACAGAGCTTATAAATATTTTACCAAAAGGTGCTTTGACCTTATTAAATAAAAATCTCAGGATGAGAGATAGATGTAGAAAGTTTTTTACCTTGGGTATAATATATGTTAAAGATACCAAGCTATTTTAAACCTGGTTTTTACTCAACCATATTTCCTAGCCTGGCTCCCACTGATGAGACCTCAATAAAGGTCAAAACTGGTCTGGGTAGTGGCCCCTTGCCTTTAATGCATAGCATCATACATTTCCTCAAGGAGATGGGCTTTGCATTAAGTGTAAATATTAAGAATAGTGATCAGAGCTTATTCCAACTTTACCACGGGTTGCCTAGACTTGCATTATGTGCAGGCGCAAACTTGACTTATTTGTCTGTTTTGCTTACTTGGGAAATGGAGTAAAAACCAGGTTTAAAATAGTTTGGTATCTTTAACATATATTATACCCAAGGTAAAAAACTTTCTACATCTATCTCTCATCCTGAGATTTTTATTTAATGAGGTCAAAGTACCTTTTGGTAACTTGTTTTGGTAAAATACTTATAAGCTCTGTATTACTTAACCTTGGTATTTCCTAGCCTGGCTCCCACTGATGAGACCTCAATAAAGGTTGAATCCGGTCTGGGTAGTGGCCCCTTGCCTTTAATGCATAGCATCATACATTTCCTCAAGGAGATGGGCTTTGCATTAAGGGTAAATATTAAGAATAGTAATCAGAGCTTATTCCAACTTTACCATGGGTTGCCTAGACTTGCATTACGTGCAGGTGCAAACTTGACTTATTTGTCTGTTTGCTTACTTGGGAAATGGAATAAAAACCAGATTTAAAATAGCTTGGTATCTTTAACATATATTATACCCAAGGTAAAAAACTTTCTACATAGGGAAGACTTATTTCATTTTAAGGTAAGGAAAAAATTAGGAAACCATTAATAAATCGTATAAAATATAAAGATACTAAAATTAAAATATACAAGTCATTTGTTAGTACCAACCTGTTTTAATCACATATCCAATTTTGATGTTTCAATGGAATGGCAAATTTGAAACATTTTAAACTTTAATATTAAGTCCCAAAACCATTTGACATAATTTCATAAAATGCAACAAAGAAGACTTGAAAGTAATGTCTAAGAACTGAACACTGGAAAGTTCATTATGCTTGTAATATAGGACCTCATACTGGTTAGGCTTCATCAGACCTTTTGATAAATTTTGAAAGGGGTGAAATTTTTAATGGTTATTGTTTTTCTTCTCTATATGTGTAGTTTTTCAATATTTCTATGTATTGCATTATTGAAGTATCCTCACAACTAAGTCAACTTGTAGTGAAGTTAGCTGTTGTCATTGTGCAAGTAGCTAGTTGTTAAGATACTTCAATAAAACAAAGTGGTACGATAGACTTTGTATTGACTAGTGACATCCACTAGATTAAAGTACAGATGAAAACCAAAATATAATTATTGATCATTTTGTTATTTTGATAATGTGACTTCTGTTATCTTATTGATAACAGCATCGCCACAACCCTAACTTCTTCCTGACAAAACCCTAATAAAAGGTTGAAAAATACAGTCTGGGGAATGATTTTTTCAAAAATTAGGACAGCACACATACTGGAAGGTGCATCGAACATTAGAAGTGAAGAATGCAAGAGAACTTGGGATGACTGTGGATATGATATATTGCAAAGGCTGTGAAGACATACCAGAGAATTGCTGCAATATTGAAGAGGATGTTGACCACAAAAGATAAAGGACGGTGGTCTCATTGTATAAATCTCTGATAGGACAGCACCTGGTCACCAGGATTTGAAAGAGATGAAGTAACCTCGGGGTGCAGAGACAGATAACAAAAATTATATCAGGACTGTGCAATGTTGATTATGAAAATAAACTGAGGATTGCAAAGTTTGGTGGATAGATGACAAAGGCAGAATATGATTGAGACATTTAAGCTGTTGAAGGGTTTATTATTGGGTTAACACTGAGGAGATTTTTCTTATGGTAGAACAAGGAGCTACTCCTGGACATTAGAAAAGGAAGCAATGAGTAAAAGGGGAAGAAGCAAGTTTTTGCATGGAGAGTGGTAGGAACATTGAATACATTGTCTGAAAGGGTGGTGAAAGTGCAAATGGTCGGTGAGTTTTTAAGAAGTGGTATGATAGACTTTGTATTGACTAGTGACATCCAATGATGAGTCTTGTGATTCCATGAAGATTAAGAAAATGATAATAATTATGGGATTCCTAAGTCAACTGCCCTCATAGTGAGAGACAGTTGCAGAGTATCTGATGTGCCAGATTTTATTGTTTATGTTTATTTGCACATAAATGGAAACCCCAAATACAATTAGGGGTTTATAATAATTTGATTTATGTATTTAAATAAAGCTCATCATGAAAACCATTAGGAAAATCAACCAGTTTAAAACTTGTAAATGATATAGATGTAAGAGGTATTACCTCTCCTTAAATATGGTTTCATTCCCTACAGCAAGAATGTCACAAGCATTGTCATGTGGAATTAATACTTTTAATAAGATGTGCACTCGACATTATAAAGTAACTTTATGGCTTAAACATAGCAAAACTTATATATATCGGACTTTGTCAGGAAGACATATTTCATCCAATCACAAAATTGTGATTGGATGAAATATGTTGAAGTTTTTAAATAAAATTATATATAATTTTTGTTACATGTGTAAGCCGTAAAGTTACTTTTTAATGTCATGTGGAATTTCCATATTTGGTTGTTAGAAATCACTTGCTGTTCTTTGTTGTCTTCTTTCAAAAGTTTTTTTTTGGGGGGGGGGGGATCAAACAATTGTATGGATTCAGATCCCTAATTCATGACTATTTATGAGTCATAAATTGATTACATGATAAAGAACATATATTTCTGTTTTATAATTTTTTTCTTAATATGATTTATCAGCCTTTTAAAAATTTAATAACTATAGCACTTCTCCAAGTGTTGTCTTTTATAAACATTGGACTGGGCTGATTGTTTTATCGTTTATAAGTCTCGGAAGAACATATATATTTCTGTAAATTATTTAGATATTTATATGATGATTTATCATTTATAGTGTTTCCGTCGCTACCAAACTGCCCAAATTTTACTCCATAGTCTGGCACAGCAAGTAAAACATGATGAAGATAAGAAACTGCTCAGCAAATGTAAGATATTATATTTAATAATGTTTTAGAACTTTTTATGTGAAATGTAATTGTACTGAAAGAAAGTACTCTAACATGTTAGACTCTTCAAACTGAGTTTTTTTTTTTATTGGAGTAGAGACCATTAACTATATTAAATTTAATGTTTTGCTGATAGTAACAACTGGTATCTTCAGAGCCATTAAAACAATTGAATTGAAAAAGTATGTATAGCATGACATAATTACAAAAAGATGGAAGTGTGTGAGGGGGGGGAAAAAGAATGAAAGAATTTCTAACCTTGTTTGAGATGATAGCATACTTTCTCTCTAAGAAGCTGCCTGTGATTTCACATTCTAAATTTCAATTGTTAATTGTGTAGCAGGATATTCCTGGAAGTTGTTAGGTTGTAGGTGATTTTTTGTTTGCCAGGTATGAGACCACCACCATCATGCTTATTGAAATCCTGATATTTTGTCTCTAACAGAGGAACTGGATTATTAAACCCTTTAGCATCCACTTTGCTAAATGTATTTTGTTATGAGTTTATGTTTAAAAAAAAAGAGGAGAGGGAGGTCACAAGGTAAAGGAATCTATTATGCAGGAGGGATTAGTTGGTTGGTTGGATTTACAGCCAAAGCAGCTGATGCTATGAGGCTGGTATATTTGTCTGTAAATTGCGTTTGTTCTTACGGCTATTTTTACATCTTCATTTGTGGAATGAAAAATCCTATGAAAAGAAAGAATGATAAATATCCATTATTGCAGTAGTTCCAAACCTTTTGAAAGCAGAGGACCCCTATTTTAATTTGAAAAATACAGTGGATGGAATTGCAGTTGACTAATTTTATTTTAAATCATGGCCTATGTTTTTGCATCCAGTACTAGGAATACTAGAAAAGAAAACAGGTCATGTGAAAAAAGAAAGCATATCAGCAAAAAAAATAAATAAACTTTATTTTTTTTTTTAATATGTTGTTTTTATTTACATTTAATTGTGCCACCTTGCACTGTCAGATCAGGTTCCACATTTATTATATTTCTGTATTTTGATTTAGTGTATAAAAGTGCTGAAAAAGGGGTACTTAAGGGTCAAAGCTGTATAACAGGAGAACCTCACCAGGACTTCTGACCTAATGTCTAATCCTCACCCTCTCGTGGTGCACCCTGTTAGGTATCTACCTGGATGCTGAACGAATGAGAATTAGCTGGAAATTTAGGATTTAGCCAACCAAATTGTATGCTTATTGGCTTAAACCACAATTTTAAATGATGGTACAACATGATAGAATTTAATGCCAGCAGGGGCATTGCCCGGTTAAACAAGGCCTCCGTTGTTTTCACCAGGGAACCAGAGCAAACAGTGAAAAGTCAGCAACTCGAACAAATCCTAAAACTGGCCACAACTCAATATCATCAGAGTTCATAATTGATACTGTCGTCATAAGAAGCCAGAATGGCAAAGAAATGGAGCTAGCTGAGTAGTTGGATAAATACCAGATCGACATAATAGGGGTGACTGAAACAAAAAAGACCAAAACTGGTGAGATCTTTCTGAGCAATAAATACAAAATGTTATATTCAGGCAATGACAATCAAGGAAAAGAAGGAGTAGCCATAGTATTCAACACTAAATACAAGGCTAATCTTCTTGAATGGCAGGCGATTTCAAGTAGAGTAATGTGGGCAGATATCAGAATGGAGAACTGGACAATGAGACTTATTTGTGCTGTGGTCCCACAGAAGGCTCTACTAAGCTAGAAGTGAAGGAAATTTTTTGAGGCTTTAGAGAAAGCACCTGACACAATGAAAAATAAAAAGTTGGTCTTTGTTGGGGATCTAAATAGCAGAGTAGGAAATGATTGTCAGACATGCAAAAATAATTTGGGAAAATTTGGAGAAAAGAGCAAAGCTAATAATAATGGCAAATACTTGTTGGATTTCTGCTCAGGACATGGATTGGTTATTACTAGCAACATGTTCCAACATAAAAATGTGCACAGATTCACAGGGAGAGACGATCCAAGGAATAAGTAAAGTCTCATTGACTATGTTATTGTTGATAGTGATGTTTTCTCTCTGGTGCAGGACACTAGAGTGTACAGAGGATTTGAAATTGGAAGTGATTGCCATTTAGTCTTGAGCCGGATAACATTGAATTTCATATTGAAAAGAAGAACATGTAAGAAAGTTTTAAAGCACATAAAAGTTGAGAATCTCTCTGATGTGAACTGTACACTATAAAATATATAAACATTATTCAAGAAAAAATGAAAGAGTTTGAGGAGAGGAACCAAACCTTGGAGATTCATTAGCAAGCCCTGAAGAAAACATTGATTGATTCTGCCAGAGAGGCATGTGGTGAGGTTGTTTGCAGAGATAGAAAAATCAGAATCCCATAGTGGACACATAAAGTTAAAGAGGCAGTGAAGAAAAAGAAGAAAGCATATCAAAAGTTCCTGGCAAATAAGTCAGATTATGTTCTTAGAGAATACAGAGACAAATATAAGAAAGCTAAACACTGTGTAAAACTAGCTAAACAGAAGTCATGGGAAGTCTTTGGTAAGAACATAGAAAATAAATATCAAGAAGGTGGCAGGATATTCTGGAGGTTGTTGAAGACGTTCAGAAATGGAGGAAAGAGTGCTATAAAAGGAATTAGAGATGATAAAGGTGATATGAAAACTGGAGAAAAAGATATCCTTGAAGTATAGAGTAATTACTTTGAAAAATTTGCAAATGAAACTAGCAGTGATGACAGTGTTAATAATCGGTGGGGATTTTTATATTCTATGATATTCATAGATATTATCTTAATATTAATCCTACCATAGAGATAATCTCTGTTTCTAACAATTATTTTTTTAATTTTCGAGTGTACCTATATATGCACAGGGGTTCACTCCAATTGGTGCAATGACCTTAACTCTTTCTTTCAGAATCCAAATAATCACTGACTCAAGACCAAAATACAAAATAAACACATTTAATATAACAAAAACAATATATATACACTTCAAACAAATATTACATAACTAATTACAAATTAATTGGATCCAAGGCCTTTCAAAAACAAACTTACACTTAAGACTAGACTAAACACTTTGTTTGCACAATCACAAAATGTTTATAGCCAGTTTCTTTCTCTGTCAAGGCCCTTTTCCGAAGATATGTGACTTTATTCTTCATTTTCACAGGATCCTTTACCATCAGTTATGTAGCACACATTAATTCTTCCTGACTTAATTCTGTCTCTTATCCAGTAGAAATAATAGTTAGATCTGGCATCCTTAATACAGATGAAACTTCCTAATCATTGTTTTCTCGAACATTCCTTTAGAACGTAAATAGCAAATTCTTCTTTTATTCACTATATGCTTATTTACAGTCTTACTCTTCCAATTAAAAAAAAACTTAGAGCTCTACAATTTCCTTTTCGGAATCTACTATAAATCTTTCAATTAGTGTTTCCTCCAATATTCTGTTTAAAACACATATAGCAATATTTCCCTTTTATTTATCCACATACTAATTCCACATTAAAACTTAATAGTTCCACGATTCCTTTTTCGGAATATACTATTAATTTTCCTCCGACTGTCACAATAAAACTTAAGTTCCTCTGAACCTAAATATCTGCCGGCCTGTGTTCTAAATTCCTTCCAAATGCTCTCTTGTTTACAGCCGTTACTCAGATACCGAACGCTTTCTTGTCAGCTGTCAATCACTCATCAAACTTCTCGACAAGCATGCACACTCCTTGAAAGTGGCAAGCGAGAAACTAGGTGTAATGGCTGGCACGTTGTCTCCATTAGCGACAAGAGAGAATGTCTTCATAAAAACACAACTTTTGATAATTTTAAATTACAATAAAATTCTTTTAAGTAACACAGATATCAAATCTGGTAAGTACATCAATTTTTTAAATTCTTTACATATCATTTTTGACAAAACAATTTCAATAACGGGCACATCGCAAGTGCCGACAATGCGTGTTATGAAACTAAAACTAATAAACATTTTAACATAAACAATACGTAAAAATATTCACAAGTTTAAATTATGATTATTTTTAAAACAGCACAGAGATAAAAAAACACTGATCAGGCATGCAATCAGGAATGCATATCCATACTTGAAGTAGAAAAAGCCATCAAAAGTCTGAAATGTGGAAAGACAGCTAGAGTAGATGATATTCGGCCAGAAGGTTGAGAAGAATTGTGGAAGAGAAGCTTGGTGAAAGAGAACAAGTTGGGTTTAGGCCAAATAGAGGCCATCAGGATCAAATTTTTCACGTTACAACAAATAGTTTAGAAATCATGGAACTATAACAAAAATCTGTATTTAAGTTTTGTAGATCTGGAAAAAGCATATGACAAGGTGCAAAGAGAGAGGCTATTCAAAATTATATCAAGCAATACTTAGTCTTTAATTGAGTTGTAAGTCAGCAGTTAGAATTGAAGGAAGTACAAGAAGATGGTTTTAATATTAAATATGATGTCAGACAAGGATGTACATTATCCCCTCTGTTATTCATTGTCTATATGAATCACATTTTGAAGGAAAGTGGTATTAAACCTGATATCAAAATTGGAGGTGTTAATCTCGGCTCTTTGCTTTATGCGGATGATGTTATACTTCTAAATAAATCCACTACAAGTCTGCAAGATTCCCTGACTAAATTGAATAACTGTTTTAATAGATATGGTATGAAGGTCAGCAATAAGAAGACAAAGATAATGAAAATAGGCAGAAGAGTTGAAAATATCAACTGCATTGTGAATGGAGAACCTATAGAACAAATAAAACATTTCAGCTACTTAGGCACGATTTTCAGTGAAGATGGTAAATTAAATATGGAAATAGACAACAGAATCAACAAAGCTAGTATGGTAGGAAGTCAGCTGAATAAATTTATATGGAATAAGAGAGAAATTAGTCAAAACACTAAATTAGCTGTATACAAGACAGTTCAAACCAATTTTAACTTATGGATCTGAGAGCTGGGTTAGAAGTAAAACACTTGACCAAAGACTTGTGACTGCACTTGTGAGAGTCGTGAGAAAAATTAAGGGCATGAATAGATGGCATCAATGGCAATATCATATTTGAAAAGAGGATATTAGGAAAGAACTTGACATAGTTAGCATCCAGGAATGTGTTAACAGAGCTAATCTCAAGTGGTATTGTCACTTACAGAATGGGAGAGGAAAGATTAGCAAAACGTGTTCTTTACCACGTTAGCAGAAAAAAGACCCAGAGTTAGACCAAGATATATATGGATTGATATGGTAAAAAGTGCCTTAGAAGAAAGATAGAAATATAAGATCTAACAATGTTGGAGCCTTGACAGGTAACAGATTGATTTGGAGGAAAATTGTAGATAGAAAGTTAGTAATGATGTAAATTTTTCATGTAGTACTATCATAGCCTGTACACCCCTTGAAGGTAAATATCAGGAATTTGATGATGATGATGATGAAGTGCTGAAAAGTCATTTCTCACAAATAAGTCATATTTGTGAGAAAATCATAGTCATACCAGTATAAGTCACAGATAAGTCATAATAAATGGCATTAAATGTTTCAGCACAATTTGTTTGTTAGTTCTGCATGTTCAGAGCATAAATATAACCAAAACTAAATCAAACTATATTTGTTAAATAATAATTTTAACGAAATGTGAGAAGAAATCTCCACCAGACTGTTTTCTTTATTACTTATTAAGCCTTTTATTATTTTTACACCTTCATTAAAAGGACCCTTAATCCATTTATTATTGAAATGAGGGGATGGGAAATATTTCATAAAATTATTTTTCAGTGTATTCAAATGTTCAGTAAAATCATTGAGCATCAGAAAATGTGAGTAATGTCAGAAAGATATGATAAGATGGGACCATAGATCTAATTTCTTTATCATTGCTTTCAACATTAAATATTGTTGTAGGTGCATCCTATAGGCTTAACTTAAGTTCATTCATATATCTGAAAATATCAGCTAAGTATGCAACTATACACAACCATTTAAAATCCTTGAAACAATCACTGAAAGAATATGCATCATTAATTTAAAAAATTCTAATTTCTTCATGTAAATCAAACATACAATTCAGTTCTTTTCCGCATGAAAATCACTGCACTTCTACACATATAGGAGTAATTGATTGTGATCGCTGCCAATTATTGACAAATCATATTAAATACACAAGCTATAAAAAAAAGTAGAAAAATGCATTCGAGCAGTAATGGTAAGGATATATCGATATGCATACACATCAAGAGACCACAGTGGGTTGTCAGTCTGTATAGTCTGTGGTAGTACATTAAGGCTGTTCATAATATAAAACATTTATTTTAAAAACTGAATCTCTTGTGGATACCCTCAGATGTTACTATGGACCCCGTGGGATCCACGGACCACATGTTCGGAACCACTGCATTATTGTTTTATAGCTAAGCAGCATAACAGTAATTACAACTTTGAATGAGAATTTCCTTGATATTGCCAAGCCCTGCTCATGAGCACACATATACTTGCCTTTTATTAATGCTTATGATTAAGGGCCTGTTTTATATGCTGCTCATTAGAGAAGACTGGACAGGAATCCTAACAAGTTTTTTTAACACATCATGACTGTTTATTTTGCTTACTTAACTGTGAAACATTAATAGTATTTAATGTACTTTCTTGTAGTAAACTGAATTTCTTATTTTCATTTGAAGTACATGTGTATAAACTGGACTTGTATTAATTTCTTTTTTGTTTTTTCACATTCCACATGATTTTTGTCTAGTGTTCAGCACATACAATATGCTGCATTTAATGCTGTGCAGAAAATGGTGCAAAAAAAAAAAAATTACAATTTCAAAGAAGATTGATGTATACAAAGTATAATAAATGAGCCATTAGTAAAATAAACTGTGGAAAGTTATGGTCTTGTTTTACAAGTATTATTTTTACTTTCTTAACTATCCTGTATTATTGCCAGACAAGTCCTAATAAATCACTTCTATAAGTTTTACAAAATCAAGACTTGATTCATATTAAGGATTGAGTGCCTCTGTAATGCAGTTGGAAGGATGATTGAAAAGACCTGAGTTTGACTCTTATTGTTCATGCAAAGGACATTTCTCTGAAATTAAAACTTTTTTTTTTCATCTTCAATTATTAGTTGTTAGAGAACACTAACTTATAGGAATAAAAAAAAAAAAAGGGGGGTGTGAAGGATTCTTCCCTACTAGATATCTCATGATTTTCATCCTATGAACAAATTAATTAGCATGAAAACATACAGTGAAATGTAGCAGTGAATGTTGGTGTGTGCAATAGGTATGTAAGAGGTATTTGAGTGTAATCTAAAGGAATTGAGGACTTGAATTAAGGGATTTGCTTAAGGTAAAAACTATATCTTGAAAAAATTTTAAAATATCAAAATCCTGAATAGAAAGCTGCTTTATGCACCTGGAATTGATGCTTTGTTTGTATATTTATCAAATAAAATATACAGAAATTAGGCTCCAAAAAAATATGGTATTTTTCTGAAAGTATTCACTCCTGCAGAATACTTCATTCATGCTAATTCTGTATACTGATCTATGCAAAAATTTGGAAGCATTAATCCTCTGAAAAATAGAGCATTATTCATCTTAAGAAATAATACAAAAAAAAAAAAAAAGAAAAGAAAGAAAGAAAAAAAAAAGAATTAGACCTCTCATACAGTCATTTCATCCCCAGTGGTTATCTTAATTAAACTACGTATAAGATAAAATGCTTTATCCCCCATCAGTAGAATTTCCACTTGCATTGCCTTTTCCTTCCTCTTAACATGTTGGGTTTATTGGCATGTCATGGCCAGGAATTTGGCTTCATGTAAACCTGATTAATGTTCTGATTGGGTGATTAATCCTATCGACATAGTCTGCTGTGTCTGTTTTACAGAATGGAAAACCCTGTCACCTCCACATAACCCTATCTTAACTTTTCTTCATTTGAAAACCCTTGTTGGAGGTTCTTGGCATGCTCTGTGGGATTTGAACCTGGTTCTTTCTAAACAGAAGTCATTATTCACTTAAATTATGGAAACTTTTCACTTGTTGTGCCTCGTTATTAATGTTAGGGTTGCTTTCAAGCCCTAAGCAGTCCTCCTAAGGTCTCTTGGATTTTGCAAAGATTTTTTCTTACCCTGTCCCTCCCCCTCCCCATGAGGGCACATATCAGGTATTTGATTATGATGATTCTTTTCTTATATTATGTTATTTATACTGGTAGAAATTAGGGAGAATGACATTTCTGTAATTTATGGTTTCACTTAATTGGAATTACAACAGAAGTAGACTAAGGCTATGTGAGAGCATGTTATGCCTGTTGATTTTGTGCATTCTCTGCCTGCTTACTCAAAGTGTGAAGTAGCTTTTAAAGTGATATGTTTAGTCTCCAGGGTTTTCAAATTAACTAACTATTAGCTTATTCATGGTACTAATGTACGATAGGTTTACAACAGTGGAATTGATACATTAAAAAATGTTCATTTTTTATTATGTACTGTATCACAGCTCTAATTTAATTGCTGTTTTACTGTAAGTTGTGAATGATAATTTAAAATATTGATTTAACCATTATGTGAACATCTAGCTTATAGGTTAGTCTACTGTGCTGAAAATAATAAGTAATAAATAAGGATAAGAGAAAGATTGAGAAGCAGGCTATGGAAAGATAGGTGGATATACAATGGGTATGGCAGATAGTAATGGAATGCATTTCAATGGGTGAGGGGATGGAGATTGGGATCAGTCATATCTGAAGACCTACAGAGTTAGAATGATGGAAAGGGATTGACAAGGTTATGGGCGCATAGATGTTGATAAGGTTGTGAATCATTGTAGGTTAATAATGATATGAGCATGATTTATGAGACTTCACATGGACTGTTATATTTGCATTCTAATGAAAGGAATATCAGTAATTAGGGAGCTGTATTTGTGACATTGATTGAGTGCCCAAAGTAATTGGTATGAGCACAACTTGATTAACTAAGAACACTTTGCAAGTCAGAATTGAAATGGAAATTAAAATCCTGTTCTCCAAGAAGAAATATCTTCTTGGAGAACAGGAATGTGAAAAGAGGTGAAAAAAGAAATCTCCCTCTCCCCTCCCATTAATGACATAGGAATTGGGCTCACTCAAGGTGGAGGTAGAAAATGGTAGTACATGTGATCACTCTAAGGCTGTTTGGTGTAAGATTGAAATAGAGTAATGTATATCTAAAGGAATGCCATTATTGGCCTACAAGTGTAAAGGACAGTGACCCTGAAAGGTTTAGACAAATTGATTAGGCAAGTAAATTCTTTTTTTGCCTCTAAGCACACAACACTGATTAGTTAGAGGTTTTGCTATTTTTTGTATATAGATCTGATCATTAAAAATGAATCACAGGAGAGTATGATAGATTCAATGTCAGTTAGATGATTGACATTGAATCTATCAAGATTCAATGTCAGTTTCAATTATCAAGATTCAATGACTCCATGAATGTGTAACAAATTATAATATTTTCAATTATTAGTTGTTAGAGAACACTAACTTATAGGAATAAAAAAAAAAAGTTCTTCCTCTTGATACGGTTTGATAAAAGTGATATTCATTGCTGGGTTGACCGAGCAAGTAGTATATCTTCTCTCCAGCCATTATGTCATGGGTTTGAATCCCACTGCAGTGAATCACTATGTTTATATTATCTACAATTTATATTTAAATATAAAATAACAATAAAATATGTTAAACTTGGAAAAAAAAAAAAAAAAAAAAAAAAAAACAGCATTTTTTTGCTCATTCATGGAAGTGGATTATGAGGACAGGTTTTATTATCTACAGATTATAAAAGATTACAGGTAATAAAACCTGTCCTCATAATCCACTTCCATGAATGAGCAAAAAAATGCTGTTTTTTTTTTTTTTTCCCCAAGTTTAACATATTTTATTGTTATTTTATATTTAAATACATTAGTCATTTTTATTTTTAACTTTATTTTAAGCTAACTAATTACAAATGTATTAAGATTCTCATAAATTTTTCCTTTTCAGATACCAATGCTGTAGAGCGAAGACTTTATGTACTTCAAAACCAAGGTTATGTATATGCATATGATACAGCATAACATTTTTTTTCTTTTTTTTTTTTCTTTCTTTCTTTCTTTTTTTTTTTTTTTTTCAAGACAATTAATAGTATTTGCCATCTGAAAAAGGAACCACTTAGAAATATATTCTATTATTTAGTGGTATTTATAGAGGGCATCACTCTGAAAACTTGCAGTTATTTTCCTATTTTAAGGTTTGAAATTACCTCAGATTTTGAATATAAAAATTAAACAACATCAAAAAAGCAACCTTGGAAATGATGACATGCTAGCATTTTTTGAACATATTTTTGAAATAGTTGCTTAATATATAAAGAAAAAAATGCCAATAATAAAGATGCATATTCTTTTCAGATTAGAATCCTATTTTATATATTATAGATGACTCTTATAACTTTTTTTGTATAAATACAGCCTAATTTTTTGTATACTAACTGTAATGGATGTATGGTAATAGTGAAAATGCTATAAATCATTGGTAAATATTAAACTACAAAAGAAGTTTGGAAATAGCTGTTTATATTATTTAATATATTGATGAAGGTTTAATTTTTTTATTTTTCATTTATTTAATGCATATTTCTATCTTGATATGATTGGTAGAAGACAAAGTGCTTCCCTTGGTGAATTTACATGGTTTATTTTACTTTTTAGAGATTACCATCTATCTACAATATTAAAGAATCTTTTCCATAATTCCATCATTTAAAATGATAGTGTATAATCATTGCATGCATAACATAAGTTTTCAGCTTGATTCTTCACATTTCCAGTGCAGCAATAACCTCATAGAAAATACATTTGTGTATGAGTAGGCAAAGCAATTAGGTGATACATAACAAAATGACATATATATACACTGCACTCTACATACTTGTGGAGACTACTTCATACATGAGTACTGTAATACTGTCCCATCTTTTCTTCCATTCATGTTAGGCTTAGTGGCCTGTCATAGTATAATACTGTATTACACACAGCAAAATGTTGTTCATTCAGGGTTTTTTTTTTCTCAAATCACATTAGGTTGGTTGCATTTAAGCATGATTAAATGCAACCTGGTTACACACTATCCTCAGTACACTGAAATAATTTTGAAAATGAAACTGTGAACAAATATAAATATGACCTATGTATTTTACTTATTTTATTTTTAAACCTATCCATCTATGTAATTATTTTTTTATATAATTTAATTCTTCCTTGTACGTTTATGTGCCATAGTTTATAAAGGTCAGTGAAGAAAGGCTTTGGAGGTCGTCTCTGTATGTGCATAAAACTTAATAAAGTTGAATTCATTACTATATGCTAAATATACATATATTCTGCATATATAAGGGTGGATTTGACCTTTCACAGTATATCAATAACTTCGGGGGTGGGGGGGGGGGAGAAATAGTAATATTTTTATTGATGGCTTTTGTAAATACCTTTATTGGGTTATTATTTACTACTCTTTTAGCAGTCTTATAAACCAGTATGAAATTATTTGTTTTCATTAACTGTAGATATATGCTTTTATGTAGAAATATGCAGGGGTTTTTTATTTTATTTTTTACAATACCAATGAATATTGGTGGTCAAATTAAAAATATAATCAGATTCATTTCAAAAGTATATACATAAGTGGACATAATATATTCAGTAAAAGTGAACATATTTATATTCACTATCATTCAGCATCATTGAAAACATATCCCCCCCCCCAGCAACAAGCATAACTGTACAAAATAAATGACATGAGCATCATTTTATATCTATGCCAAATGATATCATATAAAATTGCACATTACATATTAAAAAGTAAGTAATAGAATAGAAATACAATGATTCTGCATTGTCATTTCAAAATAAATTTAAAAATATATGTTTGGAAGAAGTAACAATTTTAATAATTTTAAGATATTAATATATCAATTAAAATAAGAATTCAGAATCTCATGGATAGATTTTGTTTGTTTAAAAGCATTCTGAGTTAAATTATAACCATGTGTTTATAGTAATATTCTATTTATCACTTTGTTATGCCAAGAACAGAATATTTTTAACTTAAATAATACCTTTATCATGTATGCCTGAAGGTGTTCTACATGAAAACATAAATACTTGCAGTATTTAATTTTATAACAAGTAAGACATCATGTATGAATTTCAATGAAATGCTATGCATAGTGAATTCAAGTGGGGATGAAAAACATAGAAAGATTTATTTTTGAATCATGAATAAATGTTATTTCAGTTTTTATGACTGTATAGTACTAGAATGTGTATATTTCCTATCTTTATATTATTTGTTTGTCCTTTGTTTTGTTAAATTTGTCATAATTTTAATGTTCATGCATTTTATCTAATTTATTGTAAATTGTATTATATGTATTTGAATGAAATTTCATTTTACAGTATTGTAACTAATTTACTTAAGTGAAACTTTATACATACTTTTCCCCCTATTAAAATCATATGTACAGAATATGAACCAAAAGATCTATGTTCATTAAAGTGAATTTCTGTTCATATATATATGTGTGTGTGTGTGTGTGTGTGTGTGTGTGGATAGGATCACATTTTTATAATGATTTTTCATAGTGATTGATTGATTGACATAAAAATGTTGCCATTTTTATATCTGATTAATGTAAAAATAATAACAATATTAAACATAAATATCTGTATCTGTTTCCACAGTATTTAATAATTTAATATTTTCTTATGACTGAACAGTGACATAATTTTATTGATTGATGCCTTATCAAAATGGGTTAGTACATTCGGTTCTCATTGTAATAAACATCATCATTATAGCTAACTCACTCATTGCGGTAAACTCTCAAGAAATACCGGCCAAAGTCTTATAGCAGCAGTCTTAAAGGAAATTCGTTATAACAAACTATTCTTTTAACTCCTAATAAGTTTGTTATAGTGAGAGCTGAATGTATTATATGCAATGATTTTTTGTGTATTAAAAAATATATTCAAACTGGTAAGAAATTGAAAACTACCATTTTATGAAGTTTTATACTTACGTGTATTTAACTGTAAATACTAATATATATATATATATAAGTTACAGATACCAAAGCATTAGCTGGTATTTATGCTCTAAAAGAAAAGGTACAAATTTAAACATAATAAAGAATAATTGCATTGTATGAAATTCATTTCACATGTTGTAGCTCCTGCATATAAGGTTTTATAAGTGATTTTATAAAGTCATGTATAACTTTTTCTTTCTATACTTTGCTTCTTGCAGTAAAGATTTGAGGACCAACTATTTTTAAAATGCACTACAGCTTGTTTAGTTAAAATATTGAAAATAAAGTGATATATGTATATTGTTGATGGCTCACTCTACTGTTCAAGTGATGGCCAGAAGAATAAGATCTAGATTTTGTGTGTGTGTGTGTGTGTGAGAGAGAGAGAGAGAGAATAATTATAAAAGAAGATTGCTTCAGTTAAATTTCCCAACTTTGACTTAATTTTTTTTTAATGCATAGGTGTTTTTATTATTATTTATTTAACATATTGCTAGTGTGTTAAATAAGACATGAAGCTGAATTTTCCTAAATTTTGAAACAGTGTATAGTTTCTATTGTTGAACAAGATCACATTAATATAAACATCTAAAATTTTGCATGGTGTGTGTGTGTGTGTGTGTGTGTAACTGGGTTGATATTTATGCTCTGAAAAGTATGAAGTTTGCATGGTGTACTAAATAAAACTTAAAGTTAGAAAGAAATAATTTATAAGAGTAATGAAGATAACTATTTCATTATATGGAATAGTGTATAAGTATAATCTTTAAAGTATGTTTTAAAGCAGTGAGTTAAGTATAAATGTATTATACACTTCTTGTAAAATCTAATACCACTGATTGACTGAATTCTACAGTTTAAGTTTTACTATTATTATTATTGAATTATATTGAGTTTTATCCGACTACAATTTCTATAATTTGCATCTTAACACAAAAATGTGAATAATGTGATGGTTTTTATATTGCTGTATGTTGTATGAAAATGTGTGTCTGCAGTAATTTATTATTTATCATTTTATTTTATTTGCTTTTGTATGAGCCTAGCAATAAAACTTGTTTATCATCCAATCATGTTGTTATTTCAAGGAAGAAACAGACATCTAAGAATAATGAAAACACTTGAGTAAATTATTACTGATATTTTTCCTTGGTCACTAAGTTTTCATAGACATGTGCTTGCAGACACAGCCATGGAAAGTTAAACACAGGCTAAACTCAAAATTATGTAATCCTGCTGTCCTAAGTCCTCTCTCAGCATTTGACAGTCTCATGATAATCTTCCAGATTGTTCATAGAGTGAGGTAGCCAAATTTATTTAGTTTAGGTGAGCGTTGTAAAGCTGTGCATATTCCATGCACAGTTTCTCCAGTTTGTATTTACATTTGAATTTAAATAAAAAAACCTCTATGGTAAAGAGGTTTTTATTATAAATTCAAACCTAAGAGATGGCTCTTGGTATAGAGCTCTATCCCTAGCTGAACAATGTTCACCAGTCTGGGAGATTATCGTCACAAAACCATGCTGAATGATCATGATTCCCTTATCATGCCAATAGAGGTTGCCACTTAGAATAGTGGGATTTTGCCATTTTGAATTTAGCATTTGTTTACCTTCCTGTGGTCAAACCTGCTTGAACACATATCATTTGGTCACCAAGGCAAAATATTGGTGAAATATTAGTCCTGGACCTCTGTTCATTCCTTGAAACAATAACATGAATGATAATCAGCATCTAAGTATCCATACCAGGTTATCATCCACTGTTCTCATGAATAGGCAGCTGTCAGTAAAATATAAAATCCCAGTTATTTTCTTTGTGCATATCATAAGATGTATAAAAATCAAGGAAATGATATATAGTTTTATGAACTAAGTTCTTGATGTTGTTTGCTATTGGCTCAAAATAGGACCTGGAATTGTAATACAACTGTATGAAAGTTGCATGTTTTTGGGTGTTGCCTTCTTTCATCAAAGTATTTAAGTGTCATTTTATGTTGAAAGAAATTGGTAGTTTTGTATTTCCCTAGATGAAGAGTTGATAATGGATAACCAGCATTTCATTTAACATATTTTGTTGTATATGATTTACATTAAAATTATATATATTGTTCAGCTTTTTTTATGGCAGCTGAACAAACTAGACAGCATACTACACAGAACGAATTTTACTGTGTACTGTGCAGTCTAATAAACTGACAACTGTATGATTTTATTAATTTTTGTGTGTATAAGTGAGTGAATGAATTATTTATACTGGTTGAGAGAAATAGCCCTGCCTGCTGTATGTATATCCTATTACAGCTATTTTATTACATTGGAGGTGTGCAAGTCACAAAACTGCTGTATTTAATCTGTACATAGTGCACTCAATGTGTTACATTCGGACTCTAAAATGGGGAATCAACACTCTTTTCCTCGCATCATCATGAGTGCAACTTTAAGCTGTACATTTCTTGTGATGTATGTCAGTTTGTAATAAACTATTGTGAAGTTTCAACATGTATTATTTTTGATATCTTAAGAAAATCTCAAACTGAGAAAACAATTCAATTGAAATTAAATTTTTAAGTTAAAATACTTGTCTGGAATGAATTAGACATTATTAGTATTTGGTATTGTTTGCTTAGAACACTAAATCAGTGTTTTCCCTATCATTACAATGACACCGCACTAACCAGGCCTTCTCACTTGATTTGTCAGGCTACGAGATGACTACATTCTGGAACTATGCACTGAATGATATGTAGTGAATGCATTATTAACTTGGTCAGAATTGTTAAGATTCATATAAGTTCATACAACATTAAGTAGTTGGTGACAAAAACCTTATAGATTGACAGAAAGATGCAAAATACATCATCCTAAACCTATGAAATATAGATGGAAAATGTTATTTTCATTGATTCAGAGGTGGAGGGGGCAGTCTGCCCCAGGCGGCACTTTGAATTTTTTTTGAACTTTTGCAGTTAATTCTAAAATACAGTGTCGAGAATTCATTTCCAAATATTGTACTACTGCAAATTTTCCTCACAATTGCTGTAAGTGTTGCTAGTTGTGAGAGGAGTTTTTCTAAATTAAAATTGATTACCTACGTTACTATGAAATAGACTTCGAAAATGTCATCGACAATTTTGCTAACAGAAAAGCAAGAAAAATAACATTTTAGATTGTTGAAATTAAGGTTTTACTTCAAAAATAAACATAGTGTTTTAATTTATTTCCCTATACATGGTTTGACTTGTTGTAGTATTTTTGGTGTGTATTGAGAGGGGCAGCAAACTCAGGGACTGCTGGGCGGCAAAAGTTCTAGTCACCACTGCATTGATTTAGAAATGAAAATTAAAATTCAGATGTTAAATAATGGATTCATAAAAAACAGAGTTAAACAACATATACAGGGTGTCCCAAAAAAAATGCATACACACTTTTCAGGTGCAAACTTTGTTTGCTCACACTTGGATAAAGGATTAAACTAAATTTATTATAGTCTAACCAAGTGAAAAATAAACTTTCAACATCTTTCTCTAAATCCAGAGAAATCTTTTGGCAACTGGATTTCTCTAAATCCAGTTGCCAAAAGGTAGCACACCTTTTGGCAACTCCTATAGGTAAAGATGACCTCGACATTGCTTCTGCCTGGTATCTCCACTTCTGGGCCTAGCTCCCACTGAAGAGACCTCAATAAAGGTCGAAACTAGTCTGGGTAGTAGCCCTTCCCTTAATGCATAACATTATACATATCTGCAAGGAGATGCATTTTGCATTATGGGAGATACTGAGATAGGAGTGATGTTAGCTTGGTCCACCTTTGCTACGAGTTACCTGGTGTTGTACTACCTTACCCCAGTCCTGAAGATATTTTCAGGCACAAACTTTGTTTGCTCACACTTGGATAAAGGATTAAACTAAATTTATTATAAGATACATCTAAGTTTTATAATCCAAATTAAAGAAGACAAATGTAGAATCTTTTTAAATTGTTGCAAGTGTTCGAACTGATGACCATTCTGGTCCAGGCACTGCTGATGTGGAATTGCAAACATCATGAATTATTTAATTTGGTATTTGGGTAGATTCTTTCAATAACTGTTTTCAATTCATTGATTGTTGCTGGTTTTATACCATAAACCTTATCTTTGATGTGTTCTGATAAAAAAGAAAGAAAAAAAGTCCAGTGCCGTGAAGTCTTGTGAATGCAGGGCAGGAAGGGCATTGTTACCTCCTCTCACAATCCATCTGTTTGGCAGATTTTTGTCAAGACTGGCTTCATGTCATGATGGTAGTGGGAGGTGCTCCATCTTGCTGGAAATAAAGCTTCTCCTCATCCCCAAACTTCTCGAATGCATGGCATGATGGATTCCTGCAGCAAGTTCAAATAAATGGCATCAGTGACAGTATTGTCAAAAAAGAACATACCACAATGTAACCCCTGGTAAGTTCATGGTGTTCCACCATAACATGCGGATTCTTAATTGTCCGCTAGCAGCAATTGTGGTAATTAATTGCTATTTAACTTTAAATGTGGCCTTATTGCTCCAAACATTCTTGTTTGAAAACTGTGCATTCTCTGCACATTTTGCCAAGTACTCTTCACAAAATTCAACTCTCCGGTCAGTATCATCTTCATTGAGGGTATGGACTAATGTTGGAATAAAACTTTTCCAACAGACAGACTTCAAAATGCATTGAATGCTCAATTTTGAAATTCCTGTTTCACAAGCCACTTGCTGAACAGATTTTCTTGGAGATTGGCACTAAGTTTCCAGCAACTCATTTTCTCTTGTGGACATCTACATAGTAATGGTGAGTCACGTTGTTGGATCTCTTTAAACCTCCCTTCTAAACTGTCTGCACTTCACTTAACATTCTCACACTTCTAGTAGCACTTTAGGACAAATTTTTCTTTTCTCAAAGCTTAGTCTCATTTCAGCCATTATTTCAACAGTTATTACACCTGAAAAGAACGAAAATTTTGTGAATTACAGGCTGTAAAAGTGTATATTTTTTGGGGAGACCCTGTAGCTGTAAGCAGGGCTTGAGAAATCTGAAGAGAAGTTTTTTTTACATAATGCCAATTCTGTTTTATGTCATAGATAATTTTTGTATGTTTTCCTTATTTATCTTGTCTATTGGGGAATACTAATCATTGCAAATATCTGTTTTTGTGTATTATCACTGATTTTTTATAAGGAAATGTGACCAGTGAGAGGATTAGGATACATAAATTTTATCTCATAGAGTACTCAGTTGTACCACTAAGTAGCCAATTAATTGCAGCATGGCAACCTAAAATAGATGTGGAGCAGACAGCAGTAATTAGCTTATTTCTTGCCCAGTGATGGAGTATGCAGAATTTGACCATTAATAGTGGATGTTAAAACTTGGAAAGTTGAGAAAGAAGTATTTGTTTTTCCAAAATATTTCTTAATATCTCCTTTATTTGAATAAAAGCCATTAATGAATATTTTTTTTTAAAACCTAAATGTTTTTCAGTTGTTTTCTGCGTTGCTACTGTCATATGACATCATTAGCTCTGTCAATCAAACAATGTTTCAGAGCCTCTAAGAATTATGAAACACTAATATAGTTGTGTTATAGACGGATTTGATGTTATTGAAAGTTTTTTTTTTCAGCATTTGCTTATAGCAGAGAAGGAATTGGTTGCTTTTTTTCCGTAAAAATTATTTAAGATATGTCAGGAGTGAAAACGTTACAAAAAATGGTTATTTTTTGCTACGTTCAAAACATTTATAAAACATTGATAGCAATAAATGGTGTCATAACACTTATAAAATCATCGTTTTTTTTTTCTACACAGACTGATAAATACACTATTATATAAGTGATTGGCATATTTACTTCAATGTTTATAGTTATACCAAATTCATATTGGCCATAGCATTAACAAAAGCTTATAAATTGATCATGTCCAGAAATAACCACATGACTGTGATAGCATACACCCAAGCTAACACCTGACAAGTGAGATATTTTCTTAACTGATAAGCCAGCACAAAATTTTTCAAGCCCTGGCTGTAAGTTATGGATGCATACCACTCTGGCTTCACAAACATTGAATAAATCTTACATCTTGCAAAAGACTTTCTTATTGATTTAAGCTAAGACTAAGTACGCAGTATTTAATTATCATTTTATGTCAAAAAGAAATTGGTAGACTTGCATTTTCTTGGATGAAGAGCTGTAATTGATAACCAGCATTTAATTATATTTATTTCGATGTACATAACATGATTTATGTTATTACATTACATATCTGTACATTACAGTTCAGCTTTCTATAACAGCTGAACATATTTAAGTGCCTCCATAGCGCATTTGGAAGCATGACAGTACGTTGCATCCTTCAATTAGAAGAGGCCTAAGTTCGATTCTCGTCATGACGGGAGGAATCTTTATATGGACTTTTTCAATTGAAGGTGAGTTAGCCAATCTCATACTGAGGTAGCAGGGTTTTTCATCCCGCATACAGACAAATCAGCCCTTCAGAACATGCAATTTACAGACAAAAAATACTAGTTGTGGTGGTGGGCAATAGATGGCGTTGATGGAGGTGATTGGTAGACGCAGGGTTGTGCAGTGGGTGTCCTCCCGCGATGAGTCTTCGGACTCCTTGGAGGTGTCACGAATAATAATAATATTAGACAGCAGACTACATGTAACAAACTTTACTGTGTAATATACTGTCCAGTAAACTGGCAACTGTATGATTTTATTAATTATTGTGTAAAAGTGTGTGAATGAATTATTATTGGTGGAGAAACTAACCTCGCTAACATATCTTACTGACAGAGAAATTTTTTGACTTAGCTAGGTTGTAGTTCACCTTTGAAAATTGTTTCTGAATTATGATAGAGCTTCTTTAACATCCTATTTTTATTTACTTTATATTTTTTATGCCATTATACTTACTGAAATAATGAGAAAGCTGCATTTCTTTGCTGTAGCCAGTTCCATAAAAAATAGCCTTTCAGATACAACACAATCAACAATATTACAATCATGTATTATTGGTGTTTTTTTATATCTAGTGCTGTGGTGAAGAGTGTGTAAAGCATGATCTATGCTGTATATACTATTATGGCAACTCTCGTCCATGAGACCAGAGTTGCCATAATAACAGTAACATACTTATTTTTCTTATGTTAATATTTCTTTCTGTCTGTTAGAATTTATAGACTAATTTTGCAGTGTCATTTTATGCACTCATGTCATGAGTGCATAAAATGGCAAGTGAATTTTGCCTCATTCTTAATTCATTAAAAATGTATTACCATATTTTCTTGATATAATTTACATTTTTTCATTTTAAAAAATAATTCTTAATCACTGTCAAGTTATTTTATTATGGATACTGCTATAAATTTATTAAAGAAGCTTTATTTCTAACTATGAGACCAAAAGAACATAAAGTACTTATAATAAGGTAATTCTTTTGTAGATTGTTGCTCCCCCTTCTAAAAATTAGTTTGTGTATATATACTCAATGATATACACTCAATTCCAATCATTAAGAAATGGAAGTTTTATCTCTCATCCTCTATTCTAAACTTAAACTCACCAGGCATTCGCTGGTTCATTTTGAAATAAATAATCTAGAATTATAAAGTAACATTTTATTTTGCATGTCTAGTAAGTCATCATCATTCTTACAAAAATCAGAGATACCATTTTAAAAATAAAAAAAAAAAAATCGATTTTCAGGTGTTTCACTGCTAATTATAATACAACATAACATAAATTTAGATTCTTATTGTTTTCTCCCTGCACCCTCTTTAACCTTTAAAAATGTGCAGTGGTAAGGTGGTATTGGCATAAGCTTGTTTTAACAATTCACAACATGAATTTCCTTAGCGTAATTATATACTTGAACATTTTACATAATGAAAAGGCTTTTTTAATACTGTTATTTAAAAGCAATTATCTTGCAAAGATGAGTCTTATCATGCAAAGATGAGTCTTATCATGCTACTGGCAAAAGTGAAAAGTGAGCCTGGTTTCATAGCAAATGTTAACTAATAGCTTGTGGATTCATGAACTTTATTACTTGTCTTTCTGATTGAATTATTTTTATGGATAAGGTATACAAATTTGTCCATCATTAAGAATAAAAGGAAATGAAACTAAAGGAAACACAGACTACATGTTCTTTAAAATGGTGTAAAACTGAAAGCAAATATGAGTCTAGGTGTTGAAAACACTAGAGAGAAAAGAATTCTGTTGTCATTAAATAAAACCAATCAAGTACGACATGTTTTTCCAAGACAAATGCTCAAGGAATTCAAGTGCACTATGAAGATGAAGTTGTGTTTTGTAATGTATGTAACAAACATTCTGAGACTACTAACAACTCTAGATTACTGCAAGGTTTTCAAGAATCTTTCAATTTTGGTTCCATGAGGCATACAATTCTCACAAAAAAAAAAAAAAAATCTGTTATATAGACATTTGTAGAAATCACCCAGAAAACATACCTCTAGCTGCTTGGCATAGAAGGATATATTCTAAAATGTTTGAACATCTTAAGTGCCTTTTTAATACATCCTATTAATATGTTGCTAAGTTCGGTAAACTATTAACTGACTTCAAAAATTTGATAGTCCTGCTGCTAAATATGCTTATATCCAGGTTAAGTAATAGAACAGTACCAAAATGACATGAAATGTAAAGAAGTTGTGTCAGTTATTGCTAATGTCATTAAACAAAAATTAGTTAAGGAAATCAAACACTCCAATCTACTGAAGTCTTCGATGTGTCTTCTTCTAGATGCTTCCACAAAATTCAACAGCCAGTGTACCCTGCAACTGATGATTTCAATACATCAGAGACTATGAAAAGTACCTTGCAGTAATAATGTTCCCTTTGTTATTGAAATTGAAAGGGTGTTGAAAAAATTATATACCTTTTTACCAAAATTTACTAAAAAGACTGAAAAAAATTTGAATATCTTGAAAGAAATGAGAGAAGCTCCACAACATGTTGAGAGGAAATTTTTGGTAACATAAATAGACTTGCTATATACAAAAGTATTCTGCTAATGAATACAGAGTTTCATCAAAACTTTTTATGTGTTTGATAAAAGTAACAGCCATGTTGCAAACAAAAATCCTCAAGTTTAAGCATGTTCATTCAGAACAGACTTCATTTATTAACAACTACTTTGCAGTGGCAATGCATCTGGAGAAAATATGCAATGGAAAAGATGCTGCTGCAACATCAATATATTTGTTGGAGAAAATGAAGACATACTCCTTTGCAATAAGAATCCATTTTCTCTTAGATTTTTTTTAACATAAGTTAAAAACTATCACTGATTTGTCAGAAGGCAAACTTTCTAGTTAATCAGAATACCATATAAATAGCACCTTGAATATCCTAAAAGAAATGAGAGAAGCTCCACAACATTTTGAGAGGAAAGTTTTGGTAACGTAAATAGACTTGGTGTATACAATAGTATTCTGCTAATGCATACAGAATTTCATCAAAACTTTTCATGTAGTTGATAAAAATTTTTGATGAAAATTTATCAGAAAAGATGTCTCAGTATTTTGATATGTTTTCATAGCCTGAAGATCTGGGAATTTGGGGAAGGAAAAAAAATTACATTTTTGGGTCACTTTCAATAAATTTGATGAAAGGATACTATAAGTTCAAAACTGTGGGGAAGCATTTAAATATTATTATATGGGCACCTCCATGGAGTCCGAAGACTCATTGCAGGAGACCCAGTCTATCCACACAATTTATCATATCTCTCCTAGAACCCGTTAACAGACGAAGCACTCACAACTGACTCTGGCAACCCATTCCATTCATTCACCACTCTCCAACCAAAAAATATGTATCATCAATGATTTATTGATAGCCCTTCCTTGTTTATACCAGGTATATCAGTGGACAAGTGGTATTTTGCAGCCAGGAAAGGAATACTGATAAGATTACTTTTCATTTATATATACCTTTATATAAATAAAAAGTAAATTCACTAGCATGTATTTTAAACACATTTAAAGGAAAGAATATTTCTGTATAATTATGTGAAAAGTGTAGTGAGAATTAAATAATGTGTTACTTTAAATATTAAATTGAATAAGAAAACTATTTTGGCAATGGAGCAGTCCCTTTATCACAACTAGGCTAAAAGAGATTCTTATTATTATTAACATCTGACCTTCGTGGAACAGGGGTGGCTCGTGCATAGGCACTGTGAAACTGCAGCACCCCAAATTTTTCTCAATATATAAATATATTTATTAATTTATTTATATTTGCTTGTAATATTTAATTTTATCATCAACAATCCTACACAATTTACTTATTTTATTTTTATTATTTTATATATTTTATCTTATTTTATTTTATTCTTTGTATAAAAAATAATAAAAATCCATCTTGTAGCACTTAGGAGGGCGAAAGATGCTAGCAGCACTGTGTTTACCAGTGTCATATTGCTATGTGCGCAAGCATATGCACGTCATGTGGCACTGTCCGTTGCTCAGTTCCACTGTTGGTTATATGCAGTTTGCGCCAGGTAGTAGAGTGTTCGTAGTGCTTATCGTGTTTACTCTGTCTCTTTAAATATTTGGACATTACAATTAAAGACATGATATTTGTTATAGTTTTTATTTTAGAATATTATTGGAGTTAAGATAATGAATTTTATTTTTAAGTAATTTTGTATATTAAACTATAATTTTATCAATAATAAACAATATTTTTTCATGAAACAAAACAAGAAGAATATATTTTATTTTTAAGTACTTTTACCAAACTGTATAATTTTATCGATAATAAACGATATTTTTCCATGTTTAATTTTTTTTTTTTTTTTAATTTTTACCATAATTTTGATATTTTATCCAAACATGTATACACTGTGCTTACAGTGTATATGTAACTTCAAAAGTTGCAGCACCCCCCCCCCCCCCACACACACACACACAATTTCAAGCCACGAGCCACCACTGCCATAGAGGTAAGTGTCTGGTGGAACTTTGGTAAAAAGGACTTGTTACATTTAAACTTCCTAACATATCTGTAGGATTCAAAATGGTGTTTATCTTACTGATGAAATGATTATTATTTCCTTACCATCTCTATGGTATATAAGACTTATCATGAGAAACCTTTGTTAACCATTATTCACACAATGCCTTTCATACTTCTTAAAATTCTCCAACAAAGCACTCACAATCGTCTCATTCAACCAAAAAACCTAGTTTTTACACTCTTCCTAACCACACTCATCAACTCCATGTCACAATTTCAGATATGACCCCTTGTTCTCTCACTTCTTACCATATATTGGTAAAAGTGTTGTGTCAATCTTTTTAAACTCCTTTAATAACTTACATGTATCTATCATACCCTCCCTCTTTTCTGTCTATCAGCTAATGTTTGTAACCAACACGTCTTCAGTCTCTCTTCATAGGGAGAAATCAATAGACCTGATGCAATCTTAATCATATCACTTACCTCTAGATCAATGTTTCTCAACATGGGGCATATGTCCCAGAGGGGGACAATTAGAAAATGTACATGTACATATTTATATTATACTTTTTCAGAACTTGGCTGACTATTATGCTAGAGGGGGGGGGGGCATCAAGATCTTTGAGATGTTGAGGTGGGGCATGATCCAAAAAAGGTTGAGAAACACTGCTCTAGATCCTCTCCATCTCCTCAAACATGTATTACACTAGTTCTGCACACAGTAATCCAGATATAGCCTTATAAAAAGAAATAATGACTTCTCTGTCCATCCTTTTCAGTGTGTTGTACATTCAAATAAAGGCTAATAAAGATGAGTTTTTGGGCCACCTTTCAATATGTCCCATCAACTCCCTGTCCACAGTCATTGCCAAATCTCTGGTCTTGTCAGTTTCCTGCAGTCCAGTTCCATCACTGCAGTAGGTAGTTATCTGTTCTTTCCAAAGTGCATAACCATACATTTTTCCACATTAAATTGGTAATCATTATCTTTTGCCCATACTGCCAGTTTTAGATATCATCTGCAGGATCTCTATATCTTCTTCATATTCACTCTTCCAAGTTTTGCATCATAAGCAAACAGATATCTCCCTCTGTGTCATTTCCTTTATCATCACTGATATACAAATGAAAGCAACAGCTCAACTACAAGCCCTGCATTTACTGGTCATGCCCTCTGGATTCAGAATCCCCATATACTATTTTTTGATGTCTGTCCATCAGCCACTCTTTCATTCATATCACCAGCTTCCTATCCAGTTCCAATCACTCCTGTTTATGGAACAGAGCTCCATGTGGTATTCATTAAATGCCTTTGCACAGTCCAGCAGGATTACTGTAGCCACATAATTTTATCTAACTCAGTTGTCACTACTATAAAAAGAGAAGTTACAAAGGCAAGGTTTACCTATCACAAAACATTCTGCTTCCAATTGTGTTTGATATTTCTGTTTAACCATTGATGAAGTCCATGTTTTACAGACTTCTCTGATACCTTAACCACCACTCCTGAGATGCCAATGGGTCTAATTTGCTACCTGTCTTGGAGCTCTTACACAATGGAGCTATTTTGTTGTTTTTTTTTCACTCTTGCCGCCATCCCAGAGCTGAAACTTAAATGAACAACCCAAATGGAAATATGGATGAAATATATTAAATAATTTTTGCTTCATATCCCCATTATTATAATATCCAAATTGTTATTTTACCTTCAATGGACAATTTACAAAACAGCTTGATCAGAGAAGCTGAGCAAGCTATTTAACTTGAAATTCTCATTCTTGTAATACATGGGCTTATATCCTATCACAGAATTTGCATTAGGGTTCTGCATTCTGCATTATCTTCACATGATTGATGCACTCTTGCAAAATGATTACTCAGTAACTTGATTTTACTTCCCTACCCATCATTACTTTAAAGTTATCCTTCCATAGTTATTCTTCTTTTAAATTGTTATATTGAAAGAATTCTTTGGAATTTTTCCTTCACCTTCTCAAGCTAGCTGAGGCTAGATTCCTCTCATAATATGCTTTTTTGTTGTTTTTTTTTTCTTTTTCTTGCTTACCATAATGGTCACTATTTTGTGTATGTTTTGCACTTCTCATGAGCGTGTTGACTACTTTTCTGTTTACTTATATCAACTTTTTCTGCAACTCCTGCTTAATTATGCTACTCAACCATCTGACTGAGTATATAGTCAACTTTTTCTGCATATCCTGCTTAATGATACTGCTCATCCATCTGAAGGGGTATATAGGCAAATTCTGCTTTCTCCAAACATCCCTTGACTATCTTCATGCCCTACTAACATCTAATGCTATGACTGCTCCAAAGGTGGATGAGCTGCAGTTTGAGATAGTCAACCAAATTATATTCTGTATTGGGCTTAAACTAGAGAAAGACGTGATAGTGCAGCATGATGAAGATGCATGATGCATCTTTTTATCGGGGAACAGCAAACAATGAAAAATCATTTCCTGGAACAATTTGCCATCCACAAAATTGAAAATAGGGACTACAAACCTTATTTTAGTATTAACAGAAAAGAGGTCCCATGTGAACTTAATTAGTGTTACCAAAACAAAAATCTAAAACAGGTGAGGTCCTGAAGTCTAAACAACTATAAATTTGGGCAATGGCAAATACAGAAAGGGAGTAGTAATAGTATTCAACTATAAACCTTGGATAAATTTCTGACTGGAAAGTAATTTCAAGTAGTTTATATATAGGCAAATTTTAAAATGGAGAATGAGTTATTTCTAATGATGCTCCCCGCAGAAGATTCTATGAATGAAGTGGAGGAATTTTTGAGTTGACAGAAAGGCATTAGCTGATTTTTGTTTTTATTTTTTGATTAATCAAGACATAGGATAAAGATTCTACCAAAAAATTTCAGTTCGACGATTCGAGACACCACCATGATAGATGTCATGCGCCACTGAAAAAAAAAATCTGTTGATCACTCTTCTGTGAAATGATGCTGTAGAAGCTGCTGTGTCGGTCGTACAATGTGAGGAAGTACTCCATCTTGCATAAAAATGGTCTCGTCCAAACAATCGTTGCTGAAGTTGCGAAATCACGAAACTGTTCGGTATATCGTGATATCTCCGTGCGGTAATGGAACAAGTTACCGGTATGTTGAAGTGATGTCCTTAAAAAAAAATAAATAAATAAATAAATAAAGGCCCTATTATTAAAACTGCTGTGAAGCTACACTGAACGGTAATTTTCGATGAATGCAATGGAAGTTCCTGGGGACATGAGGTAGTTCGGAAGCTTAAAATGGACAATTTTAGATGAAACTGAGCCTCATCTCCCCACAGAATTTTTCAAGGGCAAGCATTGCCTACTTCTAATCTGACCAGAAACGTTAGCGCAAATGTCAACTTATCATAATCATCGTGCGGCAGCCGATGATTATGATAAGTTCCATCCATACAACATCAGCCTATATGCGGCTGATGTTGTATGGATGAAATGTAACAATTTTGCACAAAACTTTCCATACTCTGGAACAGTGACGCACCCAGAGGACAGGCCAAGAACCCCCTCCCAAAAGAAAAAGGGTGGGGGGGAATAGAAAATTTTCCAAAAATCTTTTCCTAATTAAAATTCATTTTTTTTAATTAGGAAATAAAAAAAAGCAGTTGCTACTATATATGAGCTACTCAACGGGCTCTGCTACTACCAGCAACATTTTCGTTTGATCTTACAACAATCGCCATAGCAGCTTCTTCAATTATCAGTGGTAACACTCTTTTCTATCTTCATCTCTTTCTTCGATTTTCAAAGATCGTGTTTCTTCAAACGCCCGAATTATCGACCTAACTGCGTCAGCTAACGCAAGACCTTTACGCAAATTCTGGCGGGTTTCCTAAACTCACTAAGAGCAGCTGATGCATTGCACTAGTTAAGATAAAATAATTTTGCAAGTAATTCGCAATACCTTAAGGTAATCATGTTCAACGTGAACTTCTTTTTATGTATGACTTATTTTTGACGGTATTAATAACACCGCACAATTTTATCAAAGAGATGTTTTATTAAGTTATAAATCCATGATTTTCAACTCGGCATCATCAGAGCACAACACACTCGTACACGCGACAGTGAGTGAAACAACATAATTGCAAAGGACAAAAAATCTAAAGTCCTATTTTGGCGCCCTCTAACGGGGAAAACACAGCTATGCAGGAGTTTCTCTTAGGATAACAGTCTCCCAAAATTTTGACAACAACCATATTTGTTAAGGTTGGGAGAATTCTTCAAAGCCATTGCTGACTCAAAAAATAAAAATATTATTCAAAAAGAATATAACAGAAAAATGAATGATCTGTGTGTGACAGTTCCACGTATCAAATTATACATCGAAACCCTACGATGTCTCAAAAGAAAAAAGTCCGAAAATTACTGAAAAAAGTGATATCATGGCCGAATGAAATCTTCAGGAAAATAAAACCAATTCATGTTAAACCACCCCGTATTTATGGATTACCAAATATCCACAAAACCAACATCCCCATTGTCGATAGCATAGATAGTCCCACATATAAACCGACCCAGCATTTAGCCAAGTCACTTGACCCCCTTACTGGCAACTCCTCTACTTTTGTAAGAAATTCAGTCCATTTCAAAACACTGGTTAAAAATCTTATCCTAAAATATTCAGACATGGTTAGTTTTGATGTCACCTCTTTATTTATCAATGTAATAGGCCTATGTAGTATTTTATCTATTTTGTAGGGATTATAGCCGTTGGCTAAGAACGTCTGGCACAGATATTGGAGTTCTGTGGTCAGAGCTGTATCGTTAGAACAAATGGCTCTCGCTCTGTGTGTAAGTGTCTTCTAATCTTCTTACCAAAATCATTTCGTGGCTTTGTTTAGCTAATTTCATATAAAAATACCACATTTCTCTGTGTATTTTATCAAGACTTCTGCGATTTAATTACCAGGAACTTTCGATATGCTTATTCCTTTTGTGGAAACACAATCTTATTGCTTCTAGTATAGGTTCCGATTTTTTTTTTTTTTTTTACATCCTTGTAGATAATTTCAAATGTTATCCTCATTGAATCCCTAAACGTTTTCTTCAGTTTGCCATAGAGATTCTCCAAGGTAAGTGGTTTTTTGTTTTAATTTTTTCTTGAATAATATACTCGTATGTATATATATTTGAATCTACAGTTCACATATGCAGAGCCTGAGTAGTTCAAAGGAAATGGTGTTTGCACTCCTCAATTCTAGACTGTGCGAAGAAAGAGCATCGTGAGTTCGATTATAGTTGTGGACTAGAGTAACTTTTTCTAATTGACTAACTCCGGTTCCCGAGGTTAGTTGATCTCTGGCACGGTGGAAACGATTTTTTCTCCTGGAAACTCCAGTTTTTCAACCCGTCAACTCAAAAAAGACGACCATAGAACCTACACTTCAAACATTAGAATGGTGTGTTAGGATTACTGCAAGCAAAAGAGAATCCCAAACAGTTCTTTCAATATGCTGCAAGCAAGAAAAAAACTGTACACGGCAAAATGATTATAAGGAATGACGATGGTAAGGTGGTCACTGAATCAGTCGATATAGTGGAGTTACTGAGCGCGCACTTTGCAAAAGCATATCATCCAGGTGGTGACATTGAAAAAATGAAGGAACCATTAGTTTATACGGGAATAGTGAAGAATGAAGTGGAGGTGATTAGTCTATTACAGAACCTTAATGTGAACACATCTGTGAGATTGGGTGGTATACCGGCACGGGTCTTGCGTGAAGCGGCTAAGGAATTATCAGTGCCCTTGACCATGTTGTTTAATCTGAGTCTCGGGTCTGGTTTAGTCCCGAAAGTGTGGAAAGGGGGGAAAATAGTTTCACTGCATAAAGGAGGATCCAAGACCACGATTGCAAATTACTGACCGATCAGCATATCAGGAGTTGTTGTCAAGGTCTTGGAGAAAGTAGTCAAGGGAAAAATACAGGAATGGATTGATGAAAATGAGATACTGTACAGGCTTTGTGAAGGGTAGATCATGCTTCAGTAACTTGCTCAAGTTTTATAACAAGGTGACGGCTGAACTGGATAAGGGAAATGGGTTTACAGTGCTACTGCTGGACCTGGCAAAGGCGTTTGACAGGATACCACATGGAATTCTAATCCGTAAACTACAACATATGGGAATGGATATAGGGTTGGTGAGATGGATAGCTGGGTGGTTGTTGGAGAGATATCAAAGAGTAGTTTATTCAGGAGTAGAGTCCAAAAGACGGCCTGTGACTAGTGGTGTGCCACAGGGTTCTGTTCTTGGACCACTGCTGTTTAATCTGTTCATTAATGATATAGGGAAGGATCTAAGTGGAACAATTCATTTGTTCGCTGATGATGCAAAGTTGGGTAGGGCAATAGTGAATGCAGAAGATGTCAAAGTCTTGCAGGATGACTTAGATAGATTGGAGTTCTGGGCTAAAGAGAATGGATGTCAATTTAATGTGACAAAATGTAAGGTTATGCATTTTGGTGTGAAAAGATTAGCAGCAGTATACCACATTGGTGGAACTGTACTCCAAGAGATTGATGAGGCCAGGGACTTGGGAGTGTTGGTGGATAGGGAGATGAAGTTTAGGGGGCACATTGCAAAAGTAGCTAAATCAGCTCATCAACTCACTTGGTTGTTGAAAAATACCTTGACGAGCAGAGACAAGCAAGTTATTGTACCTCTGTACCAAGCCTTGACATGACCTCATCTCGACTACTGTGCCCAGATTTGGTCACCTCGGTTCCTTCTTGATGGGGAGGAGGTGGAGAGGATCCAGAGGTGAGAGACTAATATGATAACAGGTCTATGGAATGAACCATATGAGAACAGGTTGAAGATTTGTGGGTTGCAGAAACTAGTTGATAGGCGGAAAAGGAGAGATATGAGTGAGACATTCAAATTGCTAAAGGGATTCTATAGGATTAATTCAGAGGTTATTTTTGAAATCAGGACTGGTGGTGGGAGAACTAGGGGACACCTATGGAAGTTGGGCAAGAGTGTGGTTAGCAGGGGTGTTAGAGCTGGATTCTTTACTTTTAGAGTGGTAAATGAGTGGAATAAGCTGCCAGAGTCTGTTGTGGGTGTTATGACGGTGAACGAGTTGAAGGCAAGGTATGATAGATACTGTGAGAATGTAATCGCATAGTTGTGTGGACACGATGTTTAGGGCCTCCCTCGATGAGTCTAAGGACTCCCGAAGTCGCCCGAAATAATAATAATAATAATAATAATTAGTGACCATGAGCTGGTGACACTTGATGAGCCATCTTTTCACTAAGGCTGCTTATATTAGTGATAACCTTATCACTAATATACCTTATCACCTTATCACTAATATAATAACCTTAACCTTGTGGAGATTGATCTGACTATTCAGTGTCCAAAAGTTAGATATGGCTAAAACAGCCTCGCCTAATCTGTATACGGTAATAAAAGGCGTCATCTGATTTTTTCTTTATAGTTGAAAATCTGGAAATATAACAAGACTCTGTACTTAAGTTTTATAGATCCCGAAGAAGTATATAACATCACGCAAGAAAGAAAAATAATTCAGAACATTACATGTGTGAGATAAATACAATTGTACAGAGCACTGCAGAGTATACACTATTTGAAAAGAAATCAAGGGACATCCCAGAGTGAGGAACAAACGTCCATGGCGCATACCTTAATAAGATGCCGGGCCGCCTTTTACTGTGATGACTGCACCGATCATACAGGGCACATTTTCCACAAATGTATGATAGAGATCAATGGGAAGTTTGGACCATTCTTCCTGTAGGCATGTAATGAGGTCCTAGATTGTTGTGGGGATGGACATCCCTTGACCTCACCCAACCCTCCATTTCATCTCACACATGTTCAATAAGATTAGAATAATGGTTCTTTTAGGTCAGTCAAATGTGGTAATGTTCATGTCTACAAGTATGCAGTTAGAGCAGCAGATTTATGATATTATTATTATTATTATTATTATTATTATTATTATTATTATTAACAGACCATAGATTCAAGAGACTGGTCGTTGCAGGTCCAACTCTCACAAATGACAGCTCATCTTACCTCGACTTAAATGAATTCACTGACACTAAACTCATCACTCTCAGGCAATCCATTCCAATCACCCACCAATCTCTAAGCAAAAAAATCTACTCCTTATTACCCCTTGCTCACATCCACCTTATATATTCTATGAAAAATCGCATCCCTGCTAATCTGGTAATTATCCTTTACTAACCTTGTCTCAGTCATATTTTCCCTCTTCCTTCTATCCACTATTCTCTGTAATTTGCATTTTCTAAATCTGTCCTCATACTTCGCATTCCAGAAATCAGAAACCAATTTACTCACTTGTCTCTGGACCCTCTTCGTCAGCTCATCATCCTTCGGAAAACCTGGCGACCAAATATGTACAGAATAATCCATATGTGGCCTGATCAAAGTCTTGTACAGTGTAATCATAATATCCTTACTTCTACATCAGTGTTCTCCACATCATAACCTGCAGTGTCGTTCACATATTTTTAGCAAAATGTCATCGAAATTTCATGTTCTTATCCACCACAATCCTCAAATCCTTTATCTCCTCTAAAATATCCCCACGAATCCTATGCTCTATATCTCATCTTTGACATGGTGCATTGTGTTCCTGAAAGAGAAAATGTCAACTCTAGAAACGCCACAAAGCAGCATTGCATTGTACACAATGTTTCACATTTCTCTCGGAGTGCAATGTTCGTGGCAACACAATCTTAGGTCTGAGAGCAAACCAGGACAATACCATCATACTACTACCTCCGAATTTCATAGTTGGGACTACGCACTCTGGTAAGAGATTTTCACCGGGCATCCATCACACTCATTCCCGTCCATTTGCTCGGAAGAGGTGTGATTTGTCGCTCTGCTATTCAAGAGTTCATATTCCACTATGCAAGCTCTTTGCATCGTTAATGACGATGCTGCATGTTGGTTAGGGTAATGTGGAGCTGCATATAGTGATTCTACTATGGAAACCCATGTGAGCCTCTGTTCTGAATGAATTGTGCAAATTCATATTCCAGTCAATGGCCGAAACATCATTCCTCCGATTTATGCAGGCTATAAACACGTGAGTCATTACATGGTAAACGCACCTTGCCCGTGGGGTACCATTTCATTTCTTTCCTAGCACTGTGTAGATATAGTTGACCTTGAAAGAACGCGGGTTTGAACTCAGCAGATCCACTTATACGCAGATTTTATTCAATAAATAAGGTTAGTAAATTACGATAATTTACTAACCTTGTCTATTTACTAACTGTGTAGCCTAGAAATATCGAAAAAATTAAAAAGAGTTGAGTAAGTCATGAATTCATAAAATATATGTAGATACTAGTATATTTTTATCATTGGCTACCATAAAATATATAAAAACCTATTATAAAAAGTTATGATTTATCAAAACTTACGCACACAAACACTTACAGATCCTATATGGCGACATTCGCAGTCCAGTGAAGTAAACAAACGTGAAGATGCATTATTAAATCATCACTGCATAAAATTAACTGTCATTAATTAGTTAAATTTATGTAATTAATTAGAATAGAATAAAAATTTTATAATGATTCATTCATTAGAGTATAGGCTAGTCTACCACGAAGCAATCGTGTCGATTGACTAGACTACCATAAAGTAATCATATTGCTGCTGCTGCTTCGTTATCAATGCATCAGTTGTTATACCTGTAAATAAATACGAATTGCTTTTTCATATTATCTTTTCAATTTTGATGTCTAGTGTTAATGATACATATAACATGTACAGTATTTTGTATCATATACGACAGACAGATGATTCATCATGTAAACAGAATACGTAAACTTACGGTATCGATAAATCAGTACAGTACTGTAAATGTACACTAATACCTCCATTAGTGCGCCCCCGATTAGTGCGTCACTTATTTTTGATACCAAAATTCGATTAGTGCGCCTATATACATCTTAAAAATAAATGTTACAGATTTTAAAAATTTCTCTATCTATACATTTCTCTATCTATACATATTACCGATTTTAAACATTTTACAAAGTTATTTTTAATGTCATACTACATGTACACTATGTTCCTAATTTTTACCGCCAAAATTTATGTCATCTGCTATAGTACGCCCACAGATTTGAGACCCTTCGACACTTCTGCACACGTTACAAAACGGAGAATCCATTCCGATAATAGGGTAATCAATCCGTCTTCTGGGATGAGTTGTTTATTATTACACGTCGGAAAATTAACTTCTATTTTATGATCATTGTAGTTTTTAAAGTGGTAACTATTTTGCTTGTATAACAGTTGGGAAATTTTATCTATAAAGCACGCGATTTCGCGTGTTGGCGAACAATTCGTACGTCCTTCATTTCTTTCTCCCCTTCAATGATAATGTCCAAGAGTTAATTAAATCTCATTCTGAAGAACTGAGTGATTCTGACGTGCTGAATTTAGATGCACAGCAGGAAGATCCAGAAGAATATGAAGAAAATTTAATCACTGATGGTCAGCCAAAAGAGATTTCACAGAAACAATTTGAAAATATTTTTCGTATAATCGAAGTTTTTAAGCAGCAATTTTCTCTCTTCATCAGGCTGACCCTGATGAAGAGAGAGAGAGAGAAGCAGTAAAATTCGCAGAAGAGTAGAAGAGGCAATAGGGCCATATCGTCAGTTGTATGAAAAAAAAAAGGAAACAGAATGCCCGCCAAACTACGTTAGCTCAATTCTTAGTTAAGAAGCAGAATAATAAATTTATATTCCAAATCTGTTTTATTGTCTTTCAGCTTCATGGTTTTCTTTTAACTAGGCCCTGAGACATACTTTAATTCTTTTATTAAAAAATTAAAGTTCAAAAAAGAAATTTGAGGAACGAATTATACATTTTCCCATAGGTTATTATATTCGATTAGTGCGTTTTCGTTTAATGCGCCTGTTTTAAAGAACGCATTAGGCGCACTAATCGAGGGATGGCTGTATTTTTTTTTCCTTATTATTTTTTGAATTTTTTAGTAATTAAAAAAGGGACAAAAATGGAACACTTCTGGTACGCTCTACAAATATGGAATAACATATAATTATAATTACAGTACACAGGACTGTGTGCATTATAGTTTTGGAGTATCAGCATTATCATTATTATCATATTTATATATGAAGACATTATTTCTTCCAAAAGTGTTGGTTCTTTCAAGATGCACTCATAAAAGTCATCATCATTTTTTTTTCATCCATCCAATATCCTTTTTTGAGGTCTACCTTGCCTTCTCTTTCCAATCGGCTTATATTTCAGCATTTGTTTAGGATTTCGGGTGTTGGCCATAGTAGCGTGCCAGTAGTGTCCGGCGCCTGTGTGCAAAACTTTAGTTGGCACCCCTAAACCCTAAAGATTTGAAAGTCTGTCATGTACCATTGTGGAGCGCAAGTAGTTTTTAATCGTGCCTGAAATCTTTGGCGCCTTTACTATCCTGGCGCCTGCATGCGTCGCACATATTGCACACTGTGCCAGCGCACCCCTTGTTGGCCATTCGGTTCACATGACCTATCCATTTTTGTTTATAATTATTTTTTTTTTTCTTTTAAAATGTCTTCGTTCCATTTTTTGGTCTAATAATGTGCATTTTGCGTTCTTCTCATAAATCTCACGTGAAATATCAAATTGTGTCTTAATCACATTATTGCTTTCACAGTATCGCTGCATGGAACGCAAACAAAATTTCTTGAGCTGAAAGACATTTACTTTCATCAGTTAATTTCCCTTTTGAATTTTTCGTGTAAAATGATGTAAAATCTTGACATGAACTGCGAGCAGCGGCTGCCAATTTATGTTTTATGCTTTTGCTTCGTCAAATACTGTTTTATATCAGAACGACCTTCAAGTTCAATTGAAAAAACCGAACGACACACAGTACATTGCAACTTGTTTGTTGTTTCGTCGTCTTTCAAGAAGGGATATTCTTCTTTTAAATCCCGAGTGAAACTACACTTCCTTTTTCGCATGATAAAATCTGGATGAAATATCACCACTCACAATCTATACTTTCACAATTACTAACAGACCGGCATAAGAAGCACAAAGCAATGGTATGGTAGACAAAATAACCTTGTTACGGCCCGGATGCAGCAGTGCTATCACTAGTTGCAGCTTTTCGTCCAATCGCAGAGAGAGAGAGTGCGTTCATAAAGGTTGATAATCGTCATAGCATGCATGTTTTCGATCTCAAGCTATCACATGTCACCAGCAGAGATATTATCCTTTCCATATTCAAACATAGAAGCATGAAGTGATGGCACGAATTCAAAAAAAAAAGACAAAACGGGACTAAAGTTGATAAAAGGGACAATTAGCATCCAGATAAGGTTTTGTTGGGACAACAGGACCAGAGTCTAAAAAAGGGGACAATCTGGGACGTCTGGTCACCCTGTGCTATCGGTAAGACTTCCTGTTAGCAGTAGGCTGTCAATAGTTACGTTTTTGGAAAATCAAAAGTTATATGCAGATTTTCGAACAATGCGGGGGGGTCGGCGTCCGTAATCCCCGCATTGCTCAAGGGTTAACTGTATATACGCACTATGTAGTATCCAAAAGTTCCAATAAATTGAATATACACAGTATATACGAGGTGCTATCGAAAAGTTCGATACACATCGAATTTGAATTCAAATTCGAGGTGTGTTTTTTGAGGACGGTTGTAGTATGGTCTCCTACCGCTTTATAAGGGGAAAGCAATACCTTTGTGAATCACTTTAAAAACAGCCGATAGTCTGTAAACTGCGTTTTTGTTACGTTGTGTGTTAATGGGTCGACGATTTTCTTCTCCAGCAGAAAGTACTGGTTCTATGAAATAACGAATCCTCATCACATTTTGCTTAAATCTCAAAAAAGCTTTTGCAGAAAAACCCACCGAATTTAAGGAAGCAATTGGCAATAATGCTATGAATCAAATCAATACATTTTTGAGGTACAAACTTTAAAAACACTTACAAACATCTCTTGACGCGATGAGAGTTCTGGACAACAGTCGAAAAGCAGAACACCGGAAAACATTGCAGAATATCGAGAGGCTATTCTTGCAGATGTTAGGGGACCTATCCTTCGTGTTAGTGAGATCTTACGAGACTGTTCAACGCATTTTACTGATGGCATTATACTAATGCCAGGAGTATTAGGAACAAGAAGGAAGAATTTTTGGCCTTGATTGGCTCTTCCTGGCCACAGGTTATTGGCATTAGTGAAACATGGCTGACGGAAGATGATATAGTTAGTGGGATAGAATGTGTAGGTTATAGTATGTTTAGGAGGGACAGAGAGAATAAAATTGGGGGAGGGGTGTTATTGATGATAGCTGATGAACTGCAGCCAAGGAGAATTGAAGTATTGCAGGATAGTGAAAGGAGCTCATTTGAGGCTATTTGGTGTGAGATTGACACTGGCAGAATAAAATATACAGTTGGGTGCTGCTATAGACCAGGTGATGGAATAGATGGTAAAGATGGTATGCATAAACAAATTGATGAAATGAGTGGAAGCAGGGTAATTATTATGGGGGATTTCAACTATGGTAACATTGATTGGAAGGAGGAGAGGACACATGTGAGGAAGGAAATGGATTTTATTCAACTATTAAGGGATAACTATCTGAAACAGCATGTAATTGAAAATACTAGGGGTGTGAGAGTGCTTGACCTGGTAATAGTATCTGAGAATTTGACTGTAATGAATATGACCATGTTGCCACCTATTGGTGAGAGTGATCATAAGGTCTTGACCTGGGAGGTGGCTAAAGGTGTGAAATTTGTGATTAAGACAGGGTATATGTGGAATTACCGTGCTGGCAAGTAGGACAAGCTTAGGAGATTGCTTGGATATGTGCCATGGCATGTACAACTGCAAGGGTTGGACGTCGATAGAGCATGGGAAGTGGTCAAGGAGCATTTACAGGAGGGTGTGGCTGATTGTATACCTAAGGTCCGAATAGTGAAACAAGGAGGGGTTAAATGGATGAATAACACCATTAAGCTTGAGCTGCAAAAAAAGAAACAACTATGGAGGGAATTTAAAGAAAGGGGTGACCTTCAGGCACACGAACGGTATAAAGTGCAGGCCAGAAGGGTAACGAGTGTGGTAAAAACAGCAAAAGCCGATTATGAAAGGAAACTAGTGCAAGCAAAAGAGAATCTCAAACAGTTCTTTCAATATGCTGCAAGCAAGGAAAAAACTGTACATGGCAAAATGATTTTAAGGAATGACGATAGTAAAGAGTTCACTGAACCAGTCGATATAGTGGAGTTACTGAGCGCGCACTTTGCAAAAGTATATCATACAGGTGGTGATATACTTTGCAAAAAATGAAGGAACCATTAGTTTATACGGGAATTGTGATGAATGAAGTGGAGGTGAATAGTCTATTACAGAACCTTAATGTGAATACATCTGTGGGATTGGATGGTATACCGGCACGAGTCTTGCATGAAGCGGCTAAGGAATTATCAGTGCCCTTGACCATGTTGTTTAATCTGAGTCTCGGGTCTGGCTTAGTCCTGAAGGCGTGGAAAGAGGGGAAAATAGTTTCACTGCAAAAAGGAGGATCCAAGACTATGGTTGCAAGTTACCGACCGATCAGCATATCAGGAGTCGTTGTCAAAGTCTTGGAGAAAGTAGTCAAGGGAAAAAATACAGGAATGGATTGATGAAAATGAGATACTGTACAGAGGACAGCATGGCTTTGTGAAGGGTAGATCATGCCTCAGTAACTTTCTCAAGTTTTATAACAAGATGACGGGTGAACTGGATAAGGGAAATGGGTTTACAGTGATACTGCTGGAACTGGCAAAGGCGTTTGACAGGATACCACATGGAATTCTAATCCGTAAACTACAACATATGGGAATGGATATAGGGTTGGTGAGATGGATAGGTGGTTGGTTGATGGAGAGATATCAAAGAGTAGTTTATTCAGGAGTAGAGTCCAAAAGACGGCCTGTGACTAGTGGTGTGCCACAGGGTTCTGTTCTTGGACCACTGCTGTTTAATCTGTTCATTAACGATATAGGGAAGGGACTAAGTGGGACAGTTCATTTCTTCGCTGATGATGCAAAGTTGGGTAGGGCGATAGTGAACGCAGAAGATGGCAAAGTCTTGCAAGATGTCTTAAATAGATTGGAGTTCTGGACTAAAGAGAATGGATGTCAATTTAATGTGACAAAATGTAAGGTTATGCATTTCGGAGTGAAAAGATTAGCAGCAGTATACCACATTGGTGGAACTGTACTCCATGAGATTGATGAGGCCAGGGACTTGGGAGTGTTGGTGGATAGGGAGATGAAGTTTAGGGGACACCATTGCAAAAGTAGCTAAATCAGCTCATCAACTCACTTGGTTGTTGAAAAATACCTTGACGAGCAGAGACAAGCAAGTTATTGTACCTCTGTACCGAGCCCTGATAAGACCTCATCTCGACTACTGTACCCAGATTTGGTCACCTCGGTTCCTTCTTGATGGGGAGGAGGTGGAGAGGATCCAGAGGCGAGTGACTAAGATGATAGCAGGTCTATGGAATGAACCATATGAGAACAGGTTGAAGATTTGTGGGTTGCAGAAACTATTTGATAGGCAGAAAAGGGGAGATATGATTGAGACATTCAAATTGCTAAAGGGATTCTATAGGATTAATTCAGATGATATTTTTGAGATCAGAACTGGTGGTGGGAGAACTAGGGGACACCCATGGAAGCTGGGCAAGAACGTGGTTAGCTGGGGTGTTAGAGCTGGGTTCTTTACTTTTAGAGTGGTAAATGAGTGGAATAAGCTGCCAGAGTCTGTTGTGGGTGCTATGACAGTGAGCGAGTTCAAGGCAAGGTATGATAGATACTGTGAGAATGTTGAACAGTTGTGTGAACATGATGTTTAAGGGCCTCCCTCGATGAGTCTAAGGACTCCTGGAGTAGCCCGTAGTAGTAATAATAATAATAATTTCGTCGGACATTTGATTGAACATGAGACATACTGATGCAAATTTGTGCTGAGACTGCTGAGGAACGACCAGAATATGATTGGATTGCTGTCTATAGTCAAATCAGTGATCAAATCAGAGATGATCTCATCTTTATCTCCAAATGTCATAATCGGTGATGAATCATGGGCTTAAGGTTATCAGCCTGAGACAAAGCAGAGTTGTCACAGCCGAAGCCGCTAAGTTCATTACCGCCAAGGAATACGTAAGGAGTTCTCAGGAATGTCAAATCAATGTTGATTTTTTTTTTTTACATCCAAGTCATTGCCTACAACGATTTCCTCCGGAGTCAAACTTCAACAGCAGTTTTATTCAGTGGCGTAGCTAGGGCTTTTGCCGCCCTTTTTAATACACACCAAAAATACTGAAAAAAAAAAGGCAAAAAGACACAGCATTTTTGGCAATCTGAGGTAAGCTAGTAAAACTGGCTGGCGTTTTCGCCGCAGCTCCCTGATCGCCGTAAACTCCCAAGCGCGCAGCAGTAAATCTAGACTAGACCAGAGGTGGGAAACTTGTGCATTCCAAAATCGCGAAATCTTTGGTGCAAAATTTTCTCAAGTGCCAACCGAAATTTTGAGGAACATATTATTATTTGGTGTCTTTTAAGTATTGGGAAGACCTTTTCAAAAAATCAAAAATCACACTAGAATGGAAAATCAAATATTGATTTGATTTTCCATTCTTATTGTAAAGATTGAATGAATATAAAAATTAGTGATGGAATTTTTACATAAAAGTCCTTCTACCCTGTTGATAGCGTGAATATTTTTTATTTCATTTAAGTGTAATTCTCGATAAAGCCGCACAATTCAAAGACGCAATTTTTAACATCAGCAAAAGAGTAAACATTAATTCTGATTTTTTTTTTATAAAGATCAATCAGACATAAGTTTATTCAAGTTTTCCCAATATATTGCAGTGCACAATCTCATAATCGTTTTATTTGACTAAAGCACAATAAAATAAAATAAAAGATATAATTGTATTACTTCTTAATCCCTTACGAGTAATACATAAAAATTACAAACAAAATAAATTGTTATTTTACCTACATAATATATTAAACAGAAGTTAATATTTACCATTTTTAGCAAAAAACATCAAATCAAAACTAAAGAAAAATAGTGGATATTTTATTTATTTAGTATCAATGAGACTTTTGCTGCATCATTAATGACAATTAATTTATATCAGGTTTATATTTTGTAACCTTCAGAGATATGCGTGCGCTACTAGTTTCACCTCTGTAAGGCTACTCCTGTTACGAGACTTAACAAAGTTCATCATGAGAACAATGATTCACAAGAATAGATAATAATGCTTTTGCAAGGGTTTTATAAACATACAAAAGTTTCTGGAATAGTATTCCAAGTTATTAGTACCTCTTTTTCCACACTTCCCTCTGTTAGTCCCGTCTCTAATCTCTCCTTTTCAATATTTTCCAAGTCAACTCTGAGGTCAACAAATTTCTGCCACCAAATTGAGTTACTTTGAAAATCAATGAACTGCATTTCAAAATCATCCATATTTATCCACGAAAACATCTGCAAGTTTATTTGAAGATGTTTTCGTGTCCTGTAGTTTGAGGTTCAAGTCACTTAAATGTTCGCAAAAATCTTTAATAAACATGGGTTTACAAACCCACACGATGTCATCAATTTCTTTATAAGACATTTGTTGATTAGTCAAAAAGAGATTTATCTCATCCAGGCATTCAACAAATCGTTTCTGAACAAGACCTCGACTAAGCCAATGAACATTGTTGTACATTATTAGTCCGTTGTACACCGAATACACTTAATTCAATAGATTCTGAAATTTTATTCAAAGCAAGTGCAGAAATGTAATTAATAATCTTGGTTACTGTTTGCATCACTTCTTGAAGCTCCTTTAGGCCAGCGTTTGCACATAAATTCTCCTCATGTAGGATGCAATAAAAAACTATTAGTGAATGACCAACATGTTTTGCAAACAGATTTACAAATTCTGCTTCCTTACGAATCATGCTGGGCGCACCCAGCATGATTCGTATCCATCACAACAGATGTTGTGATGGATACCACTTTTGAAATATCAATTTCCGAATAGATAATTCGTTCCTAACTGCTTCCATATTTCAACCCCACGTACGCTCAGGTAGTGTTACAAGGTTAATCATCTCTTTGCATACTTCGTCATCAGTACAAAATCGAGCAAAGATTGCCAGCCTAGCTGATCATGTAATGTCTGTGCTCTCATCAACACAAATAGGAAAGAACTTACATGAAGCCAAATCTTTTGTTAATTGCTCTGCTGTATTCCTTTCCAACTTAAGTTTTCTATTCTTAATTGTTTTTCTACTCAGACACTTCTTTAATGCGCCGAATTATTTTTTATCTTTTCTGAAAGATTGTTAAAAAGGAACGGAGCACATTTTAGCCGTGCTTCCCTAATATACTTTCCATCGCTGAGTGGTTTTCCACATTGGGTAATAACTTTTGAAATTTGAAAACTAGCAGCAACTAAGTTGGAACTAGGCCTACCTGAAATAAATTCCATCAAAGTATCGGACTATTTTTTTGTCTTGCTCAGTTCACGAGAAATTAATTCTCTTTTTTCTTGCTCACTGTTGTTACTTAATTTCCTCTGAAGAGTTTAAAAATATCTCTTTAAAGAAGAAGCCTTAAACAACGGATTCGGAACATAAAATGCATAATGCTTTATTATCTTTCTTAATCATGCCACATTTTTCAGTCCAGTATTCTTTAAATTGTCTAATATCTTTTTCATTTGCATGTCCATGTTTCTTTGCTGGTGGTGGTGATATTCTGCTCAATCTGTAAAGAGCAGGAAGCAAATATATATATATATATATATTTGCTTCCTGAAGTTTGCGCCTGAAACAAAGTTCAAGTCTAAAGATGATACAACACCAGGGCAACTCATTGTAAAGGTGGATAAAGCTCTGATCACTATTCTTAGTATTTTCCCATAATGTAAAGCACATCTAACTAGAAGATGTATACTGCAATGCATTATGGGTGGGGTCACTACCCAGACAGGTTTCAACCTTTTTTGAGGTCCCCTCAGTGAGTAGCTAAACCCTAAATACCAAGGTTATAGTAATACGGAGCCTTATCAACTTTACCTATAGATGTTGCAACAAGGTGTTTTTATTTTTAATAAAAATCTCTGGAGGAGATATAGATGTAATAAATTTTTTAACTCGGGGATATTGTATATTAGGATAACCGTTATTTTATAAACTTGGTTATTTTAACTCCTAATCCCAAGTATGCAAACAATTAAGTTTGCGCCTGAAACAAAGTTCAAGTCTAAAGATGATACAACACCAGGGCAACTCATTGTAAAGGTGTATAAAGCTCTGATCACTATTCTTAGTATTAGTGATATATATTAATGATATAAATATATATATATATATATATATAGGTAAAGTTGATAATGCTCCGTATTACTATAACCTTGGTATTTAGGTATTACCATAACCTTGGTATTTAGATGTGCTTTACATTATGGGAAAATACTAAGAATAGTGATCAGAGCTTTACCCGCCTTTACAATGAGTTGCCCTGGTGTTGTATCATCTTTAGACTTGAACTTTGTTTCAGGCGCAAACTTAATTGTTTGCATACTTGGGATTAGGAGTTAAAATAACCAAGTTTATAAAATAACTTGGTTATCCTAATATACAATATCCCCAAGTTAAAAAATTTATTATATATATATATATATTTAAGAAAGCAATTAAATAATTACTTTATTCATACAGCTCTTAACTTTAATGAAAATCGGATTATGGGGTTTAAAAATGGACAGAGACATATAGATACTGACAAAAGTTATAATTTGGACTCGATCTCATCGTAATCACTCTCTGCATATACCAACTAAGTTTAAGCAAACCAAAAATTTGTACAATTATAAGCCGACCTACACACACAAATGAAAGAGAAAGGTACACATGCAATCTAATCATGTGCAGATAACACTTCATAATTCTGAATATTGATAATACATTTCACATAGCTTTAAAAAGAACTTACCGTATACTGGAATATAACTCACCTTCGCGTATAACGCGCACCCCTGATTTTACTTTGCGAAAAAAGAAATTGAAAAATTTAGCGTATACCTCTCACAGAAAAAAAAAGAAGTTTAAACACGTTTCAGGGCAACTCGCTTGTGGCAAACCACTCTCCCTCTCCCAGTAGCGAATAATGACTGCAGCCACAAGTAAAAGCAGGTCGTTTTATTGTATCACTGAATAAGGTACAGACATTTGCAGCCTTTGTATTATATTTCTCAACAAATAGCAATTAGAGACATCTGAGATAAAAAATGGCACTAACTAATGAATCACATGTCCCCTTCCCCACAGAAACTATGCTATTTAGACTCAAGCAAAACCATATGCTGCACAGGAAACACTAAAATCTGGATGTGTGAGATTTCCCCCATCAAATGAAAAGCAACAATAAAAATCAACAGAAAGTGTTAAAATTCGTAAACGTGTTAAAGCTAAGAAATATATAGTGAATATTGTTATGGCACTTTCAGATATTGAATTTAGTTGAAGAGAATTAGCATTTCAATTCAAAAATTGTCTGCTGGCTTTTATCTTTGACTCACGCGAACTTTTGTTAATAGTGCAGCAGTCATATGCACATCTTCATAGCTGCTATTTCTAAACTGGCCTAGTACGATAGCTGTCTGTTCATTAGTCATTCGTGAAGGATTGTTCATTAAGTATCTCAAGTCTGGTAAATTACTGGTAATTTTTGCTAAATAATGGGAAAGAAGATGGTGCTATTTGGGTAGGATGCACACAAGGAAACTTCTCTCTATGCAGGAAATAGCAATTGCAATCGTTGTGCGAGATACGTGCGCGGATTTTACGAAAAAAACTCAAAAATTGTCTGCTGGCTTTTATCTTTGACTCACGCGAACTTTTGTTAATACCGCAGCAGTCATATGCACATCTTCATAGCTGCTATTTCTTTAGTTTCCGAAAATCCCCACATATATATCGCACCACGATTTTTAGCTTTAATTTTGGGTATAAAAAAAAAAAAAAAGTTCCAATTATATTCGAGTAAATACGGTATGTTTATGGCAATGTAAAGGAAATTTGTTTTATATCTAATAAGATAAACATATTAATTGAAAATAAATACTTCAAATCCATATTTTAATGACTTACGATTTAATAAAATCCAAATCCACATATATACGGACTTTAGAAAACGGATACGTTCTTTACCAAACATGAAAAGATATATCAAATTATGGTAAAGGAGTCACGCCACGTTTGGATGCCTGACGAATGATGCAACAACTGAATTGGATGAAACTTGTGCATCAGTATATCGCGGAGATATAGATGGCTTGGAAATAGGATCTTTGTTTCTTATTACTAAAACAGTTGGTAGGGTTTGCTTCTTTATTGCATTTTTATTTGGCATCGCTGTACTTAATAAAATTGTATTATATTAACTTAAAATATACAAGTCAGCGAAGATGTTTGAAATGTATTTTTTTATTTAATTATTTTTTAAGATGAGCCCTGGGTTACGTGCCGGAAAAGTCGTTGGCGTGTCACGTTTGGCAGTCATGCCAAGGGTTGTCCACCCCTGCTCTAGGCTAACCAAGAATATAATAAATATTTTTTCAACGGTTTCGATAACGAGCTAAATAATATAAATGTGTAACAGATTAAAAAAATTAATGACAAATCAGGCATTTTAGCATTTTTAGGGTAAAAATGGAATCATGTTTGTTAATTTTTATACACTGCATAAACGCATCAAAAGGGTTAAGCAAAAACCCTAATATAATAGGGAACCACAGAGATGTTATATTACCGAGCCCTAAAATCCTGTCGATGGCCTTAGTTATACGCAAAATTAGAAGAAGAAATAAAAAAAAAAAACAATACGTTTTCGCAAATGTGTACTGACTGTGTGGTGCCAGCTGCTGAGAGGCAGCCGCCACAGTATAAGCAATAAACCAATAAAGCAATCGCCTTGCCATGCGTTTTATTTTTTTATTTTTAAGAATTTGGATTATAGTATGATAGGGATATGTAATGGTTTTGTTATATTTATATTTTATTTATTTTAGTTGTAAAATAGTATAGTTGTTAAAAACTATTTATGAAGTAATAAAAATTACTTAGTTAATATAAATGAAAGAATCGTCGACAAATAAAATTGTGTCTCATGTGATACCCCCAAAAAAGTGCCGCCTGGGGCTGACCTCCCCCCCCCTTGCTACGCCACTGGTTTTATTGTAAAGTAGCGAAGATGATAAGGGAGGGCATTTTGTGCAAAAGTCCACACAAGTGGAAGAATAACGACTGGATTCTCCATCATGACAATCATTCCCCAGTCCTATTCGCCTAACCTAGTCCCTCTGTGACTTTTTTCTTTTCCCCAAGATGAAATTCTGGCTGAAAGGGAGTCGCTTTGACACAACTTAGGAGATCCAGGCAGAATCGCAGGAAGTGTTCAAAAGTCAACGTTCTTGGAAGTATTCAAAAAGCGAAGACTTCGAAGGGATTCTTTATATCGTGAAATTCTCCAAACTTGAAGTAAATCATCAGTTAGAATTGAAAGAAGTATTTTAACTAAAACATAAAATACCAAAGCCTTTTTTTTTTTGACCGGTTCCCGAGTTAGTCGATCTCCGGCATGGGCAAGCCACACAGAGAATTAATAATTTACATTTTTTCCTGGGTATGCCATCTTTAGAATTACAATGGCTAAAACACAGATATTGGAAATAAAAAAAGAATGTTCATGAAGTGGAAGGGTTTTTCTCCCAGAAACGGTTTTTCGTCCCGTAAACTCAAGAAAATCGACGGTAGAACCCGCGCTATTTCAGACATTAAATATATTGTGTCAGGGTTATCGAGCACGAAATGGTGGCAATTGTTGAGCCGCCTCTTCACTGTGTGCCACTTAATTAGTGATAACCTTGGGCCAGCTATCTCTGATTGAACTACCCACTCAGTCTCCAAAAGTTAGATAGGGCTAAATCGGCCTTGCCTACTCCCTGTATGGGAATAAAAAGGTGTTAGCTGCTTCTTTTTTTTTTTTTTTTCCTAAAATACCAAAACCGTTTTTGGTACATGTAGTACATTCAATGAGCAGCACTATGCAGCAAATTAAAAATAAATAAATCCATTAACGCCTTTTATTCTTCTATAGGAAGTAGGCAAAGCATTTTATACCACTATAACTTTTGGAGACTAAAGGGGAAAGTTCAATTTCCACTAGTAATCCAAGTAATTCCAAGATTATCAATAATAATAAATGACATCCAGTGAAGAGACGGCTGACAAGTGTTGCCATTTCGTGGTCCATAATTCTGACACTATATTTATTGTCTAAAATAGTGTAAGTTCTACAGTCGGTTTTCTTGAGCTTACAGGACGAAAAATCAGAGTGTCCTGGGGAAAATACCCTCTTGCCCATGCCAGAGATCGATTAACTCGGGAACCGATTGAAGAACTGTGGGTGCAAGCATTAATTCTACATAGCTACACAGAGAATTAATAATTTACATTTTTCCCTGGGTACGCTGCCATCTTTAGAATTACAATGGCTAAAACATGGATATCGGAAATAAAAAGAAATTTTCAGTGCAGTAGAAGCGAAGAGTTTCGTTTTGCATATCATTAGTATGCCCACACTTGAATATCCATAAGTGCTCATAGTCATAGTTCAACTGAAGTGGAAATTGTTTCTACGTTAATTTCGCCTGATGAGATTGAGCTGAAGCGTTCCATGAAAAGACATGAGAAAATATTGTGCCAACATCCCGATAATTATCTTCTACTCGACAGATGAAACTGTAGTCAATATGTTTTTGTTATATTGAACAAGAGTTGCAAGGAATTCCAGTCACCAGTGTGTGTGGTACTTTGAGGATATTAACCTGGTAGACAGTCCTGGCAGAATGAGTTAACAATATGGAGAGCAACTATTGAGAGTGAGTAGTGGTAAATCGGAATACTAGTAGTGTGAGGAATGATAATGAGAGAACTGTACAAAATGGGGAGAGAAATAGGAAGAGTTCAGTTGGACAGAAATAAACGGTTTAAGGGAGTAGATGTTCTGCATAGGATTGGGATGTGAGGGGGATTCAGATGAGATATGTAAGGTAAATAGAGATAAAACAATTTGGGCATGGCCAGGCATAAAGAAATCAAAAAACTTATGTCTCTAACCAGGTAGAACTGGTTAGAGACTTCACAGTGAATTTGCTTTGTTTATTTGCAAATGCCAGAAGGATCAGAAATAAAGGAGATGAAACGAATTTACTGACTGAGCTTATTTGTCTAAAATTGTTGGAATGAATGAAACATGATTGGATAAGTATGATATCCTTACAGGAATAGAAATGGAAGTTATGTTTTTTGTGAAGATAAAAAGATCAAGGAGGGAGAGGAGTGCTTCTGATGATAGCAAGAGATTTATATTTACAAAAAGTGGGGATGCATGATGGAAATAGCGGCAAGTTTGGAAACAATACGGACTAATGAGAAGTTTGACAGGAAGAATCTTGAGTAGGATGTTGCTATAAGCTAGCTACGGTATCTGGAGGATGGTGGTGATGAAAAATGTATAAGAAACTTGGGTTAGTAAACAAGAAAAGAGTGATTATTTAAATAGACAGTTGGAAATAAAGAAAATGAGTTTTCCTTTATACCCTAATGTAGTATATAAGGGAGAGCATGCAAGGATCGATAATCTTAGATCTAATCATTTCATTGGAGGATGTGATTGTGAGTGGAGTGTCACATTTCCTCCAGCAGGTGCGAGTAATTATGAGGTGAGCACGTGGATGGTGACCAGCCATATGAAAACTACTGTGAGAGAAGGATTATGTGAAACTATGAGACTAGTGATCATGAGAATAGAAGTCGGCTTGGAGCGACTACATAGAATAGGTTAAGTGAAAACGAGTTAAAATGAATTAGTGAACTGACCAAGATATATTTAACAGCAATCTGCGAATGTATCCTGAATGCGAAAAGACTGAATAATGAAAGTGTCATGTGTAGCTCAGTGGAAGTGGCGCTTGCGTTTTCTGCACTTGGTCGCTCGAAGATAGACTTAAGTTCGAGTCTAGTCGCCGACTGGAGGAACTTTTTCTAAGCCTTTCTTCGACCAGTTCCCGAGTTAGTCAAACTCTGGCACAGGCAAGGGGGTTTTCCTCGCAGAAACTCGGGTTTTTCATCCCATAAACTCAAGAAAATCGACCGTGGTACCCACATTATTTCAGACCGTAATATACCTTGTTAGGGTTAGGTATCAAGAGATGGCAGCACTTGTTTGCCAGCTTCTTCATCAGTGGCTGCTATAATTAGTGATAGACATGAGTCAGCTATATCTGATTGGCTACCGGTGGAGATTGAACTGCCCACTCAGTCTCCAAAAAAGCTAGATAGGGTATAATGGCCTCACCTACTCCCTATAAGGGAATAAAAGGCATTAGCTAATTTATTTATTTATTTTATTTTCAAATATTTGAATGAAAGGATTAAGCATGAAATCCAGAAAAGAAGGTGCAGTCAACACAACTTGAATAATGATGACAAATCAATTGCATGAGGAGTATAAAGAGCAGGCCATGGCATGCTTTCAGTAAGGACATCAGAAGTGTAGTATGAACAGAAATCACCAGATCAGACCAAGATTAATCCTAGAGAATTTTTCTGATAAGTGGCAAATAGAAACAAGAATAAGTTTGGTGAGATTATGTTAATAGGTGAAGATGGTAGTTGGTATTTGCTACAAGAGGATGTAGTTGAGGTATTCAGTGAAGAATTCATAAAAGTGTTCATCCTCAGCAACAGTAACGCTGAAGACATGTAACGCATCTTTGTGCAAGAAATTTTTTGGCAACCCCTTGATAATTTTTGCTGCTCCTTAATAACAATGTACGAAAAGTTGATAAACAAGAGAAATGTTAAAATCGATTATTTAAAACAAAAAAGTCTTGTGAGCCCTGTGTAGCTCAGTGGATGTGGCGTTTGCACACCACCGCGCTAGGCCGCACGAAGGAAGTCTTGGTTTCGAGTCTAGTCGGCGACTAGAGGAAATTTTTCTAAGCCTTTTTTCGACCGGTTCCCGAGTTAGTCGATCTCTGGCACGGGCAAGCAGGTTTTTCGTCCTGCAAATTCAAGAAAATCGACCGTAGAACCCACATTATTTTCAGACATTAAATATATTGTGTTAGGGTTAGAGACCACGAGATGGCGGCACATTTGAGCCGTCTCTCTTCACTGCGTACCACCTAATTAGTGATAGCCTTGGGCCATCTGTCTCTGATTGGGTACCAGTGGAGATTGAACTGCCCACTCAGTCTCCAAAAGTTAGATAGGGCTAAATGGCCTCGCCTACTCCCGTATATACGGGAATAAAAAGGCGTTAGCTGATTTTTTTTTTTTTTGAAGTCTTGTATAATTTTTAATTGCTGTTTTTGGAAATCTGACTATAATTTCACAAATACCACGCAACAGCAGAGAACTCTTATCACGATCAACGCTTATACACTAATGAAATCCTTCTCACAGCCGATGGACATGCTATTGTGAAAGTTCCAGTATTTCAGTAATTGAATACCGTGTTCAGATGCAGGGCCGCATTTACCATTAGGCTCATGAGGCACAAGATGGGGGCCTCACTCTCTAGGGGGGGGCTCATTTTAAAACCTTACTCCTCACAAAGAACAATAAAAAACAGCATAGTTATAGTTGCAAAATAAAATACTTATTTTTAAATATTAAATTCATAATATAAAAACTAGAGGCTGCTGAAAAATTTGTGAAGCTTCCCGCTTCCATTTGAAATACATTGTTCTTTCCTTAGAATATAAAACTAACAGGAATTCTGAATTCCATAAAATTCATGTATGTAAGCATACCATTTCTTTGCTGGACGTATATACACGTCCAGCAAACCTGGATAATATTCTGTCCACCTGCTGAAAGAACATGGATAAGAAGTGTAGTTTGACCGTCATGTCCATTAGAAAGTGCGATAATCCTTCATGCTGAAAAGAACACTTAACTACACTTTCTGGCGTACGTAGTAGCTACCTTGTGTGGCCTACAGCAAGAAACGCAGTTGCTTGCCGTTTGCTCGGTAACCGGAATCTAAGTTATACGTATGAGTTATATTCATTTTGCTGCTTGTTTTTGTCATATAATTATAGTTTTTAATGCCAGCGTAAAATAAGAAATCCTTTCATACTTTCTTCACTTCATATTGTATCACTTTGGAAGATCAATGTCACTATCAATTTTTTTGCTAATTATTTTGATCGCCAATACATTTTAAAATTCTCCAAGAACTTGATTGAAGATAATTATTTTTGTCACACAATTATTTTATAAATCATGAAAATCCGAATCTAAAAATGAATACAGCCTCCATCTGTTCCAAATAAGTTTCCTATTTTATTCATAATCTTAGTTCTATGGTTAGTTATCATAAGTAAATCTTGAATCATATCAGGTAATGCATAATTTTTATAACCTAATCTGTAGGTTTTTGCATTTCAACTTTCTTGGTTTCCCCTCTAATCACTCACTACAAATCAAAATAAACGGCAGTTATGAAGTCAACTGTTATGTACATATTTCGGCTAATTTCGATATTATGCGGCATTTTTGAAGCAGCGATATTTTCCCTACAGTTTATCTATCGAAACATGTAGGTGCATGCGTCAAAATGAAATTTTATTTCCAAAATTTTCATGACAGAATTAATTCGCCTTTAAAATGGCTAACTACCCCTTCCAAAATTATTATCACCACACACACACACACAACTACTGCTAGTAACATGTGTGCACTTTCTTTTTGTTTGAAATCGTTATTTTTCCTAAGTATACTGTTGCAGTTTTAAGCAAAACACAAAGGCGTAGAATCTCTGATAAAATACCATTGGATATAAATTAAAAAGACTCAAAATCGGAAACCCTGAGTAATGCAGTTTAACACCATTTATTGTTCATAAAAAAATAAAAAAAATAAAAAAATCGTTCCTAAAATTGAAATGTACGACCGATATAATCTTATTTTGCAAGGAAAGGAAGTAAAATGTCATATTTATTTCAATATATGTTATTTAAAAAATATAAATATTTGACATAACATTTTCAATGCAAACAAACATTTTGATCATTTATTTTCGCACATGTGAAATTCGTTTTTATTTGGGAAGAGACAAAATAAGTAAATTGTGCAGCAAAAAAAGGGTCAATCCAAAAAATACAGTGCACATAACTACAATAATCCGTTAACTGTGGGGAGGGAGGGTAATTGCATCTTAACAGATAGAATGCCGATGAAGTTTCATCCGCATTCTGCCTTTTTATTAGGTCAAAGGGATTTTGAGTATATTTGCGAACAGATATATTCAGCATAACTTAGCCAGTTTTGTTGTAAAAAGTGTTGCATCTGAAGAAATATTAGTGGCATAATAATAAAATAGAAAAATTCATAATGCTTCAGAATAACCTGATTATTTTGATAATACCAAAACAAGATGAGACATCTGTAGAAATCTATTATTATTATTATAATCCTTTTAATTATGAACTCTATAAACATATACTTAATAAATTTGTATTTTTGTGTTTTTAAATAAATAAACTAGTTTCATTTTGTCACAGATGGTTTTACTGGACTACCTGGACTTTTAGACTATTATTCTTATCAATATTGTAAAAACTCGATTGTAGCTTAAATATTCCAAAGCACATTACATCGATTATTTTAGGTCAAGACCCATAAGAATGTTGTAAAAATAACCTTGTTTGTCTCTGTATATTTTGTATTAGATATTTTTGTTAGCTCTTTGGAAATTAACTGTATATATTTCTTTAATAAGAATATGTTAGAGTATTAAAAACAAAGGCAATGTTTTTCGCTGGAGCTGTATGTAATAGATCTACATGGCGGTTAGAAAGGTTGTTTATTAAATTTTGTGTATGTGTGTGAGAAAGGCTTACAAGCTGTGCACGTAAACACCTCCGAAGTCAGTCAGAAAGGTTCAAACAGCTTTCCAATGGTTGGCAACTTACAATCAAAAGAAGGCACAGAAGAGAACAAAGAGCAGGCTGAACTTGAAACTTAAGATGAAAGAATCATGCCGAATTCTTCGGGGGTTACAAACTTCCTGTGAGGTCTCAAAGAACGCATAATAAAAGGGGCAGAGCTAAGCATATAGGGCTTCCCGGATCCAGAAGTCACTAGAGAGAGAGAGAGAGAGGGCTTCCCATTTCCAGACGTTGCCAGAGAGGAGCTTCCCAGTTCCAGTCTTAAGAGAAGGCTTCGATTGCCGAAAGAAGATGTTCCAATGGCCGGAGAAAAGCTTCCAGGCCTGAGCAGAATCCCGGTTGACAGTTGGCGGCTATTTTAGTTAGTGAAGGAGGCAGAAAAAGGAGGAAGTCGTCCAGGCATTTTTGGCGAGCTCAAGCAGAGGAGAAAAAGCGAGACAAATTACCCGAAACACCTTCGCTCGGACATTTTTCTTTTTTTGCTGTGGGAGAATAACTTTTTGCCAGAGCTGTATATGAGTACTGCACGGCACAGTTCACAGTCCACTATTTTCCCAATGAGATATTTCTGAAGCCAGATTTCCTGAAGGAAGCTCAAGATCTGAGATGAGAGAGTTGCCTTAGAACTTTTTGAGCAAGACCTTTGACTGAATGGGCGATACAGAGGTTTTGCAAGTTATATACCTTTGTACAATTCCTCTTATAATGTGTTTTAGTTGGACAATTAAGATTTAGATTAAGGGTAACAAGAATTGAGAGTTTATTTTTCACTTGGTTAGACTATAATAAGTTTAGTTTAATCCTTTATCCAAGTGTGAGCAAACAAAGTTTGTGCCTGAAAGTATCTTCAGGACTGAGGTAAGGTAGTACAACACTTGGAAACTCGTTGCAAAGGTGGAGAAAACTCTCTCATCACTCCTATCTCAGTATCTCCCATAATGCAAAGCACATCTCCTTGTAGATATGTGTAATGCTATGCATTAAGGCAAGGGGCCACTACCCATACCGGTTTCGACCTTTATTAAGGTCTCATCAGTGGGAGCCAGGCCCAGTAGTGGAGATACAAAGGCACAAGCAATGAGAGGTCATCCTAACCTATATGAGTTGCCAAAGGGTGTACAACCTTATTATTAAATTACTCCGGATTCAGAGAAAGATGTTGAGAGTTTATTTTTCACTTGGTTAGAATATAATAAGTTTAGTTTATCCTTTATGCAAGTGTGAGCAAACCAAGTTTTCTCTGAATCCAGAGTGAAGGCTCTTGGGGAAGAAGGATCTTCAGAAGTAGTTGAGTGACTGAGGGAAAGAAAGTTATCAATTTTCTTAGGAGAGAAACCATTATTAATAACAGTTTTTTTTAAGAAAAAGGAGTTCATTTTCAATTTCTGTTTCTTCTGTAAGTAATGATTTGGCTCAGTGAGCTAAGGTGGAAATAATACCAAATTTTGTGGGGGATAGTGATGGGAGGAACCATGACGGTTTCTATCAGTATGAGTAGGCTTTCTAAAAATTGAGATTTTAATACTCTCAGCACATCTGGTAAGGTCTAGAAAGGGGAGACAGTCATCGGATTCCAGTTCGAAGGTAAAAGAGATTTTTTCATGGCACTTGTTTAGGTGGTCTAAAAATAAATTGAGGTTGTTGACACCATCTTCCCAGATGAGGAAAATATCATCAATATAGCGATACCAGAATTTTGGTTTAAGGTGGAAGGAGTTAATAGCTTTTTCTTCAAAATCGTTGAGAAATATATCCGCGAGATTCGGAGAGAGCGGGCGGCCAGACCTGAGTTTTGTAAGTAGATCTTACTGTCATATTTGAAGTATCCTGACTTTATGCAATGGGAGAGAAGAGCAAAGAGTTTTTTGATAATTTGTTCTTGAGAAGATCGAGGACTTCTTGAGCATTTGTAATGAGAGAAACAATATCGAAACTGGCCATTAAATCTGTTTTTTTTTTTTAAGTTTGATATCCATGATTTTTGAAACAAAATCTGCAGAGTTTTTAATATATGAAGAGGAAATTCCAGAAAGATTTCTTAGAAAACTCGCGAGGTATTTGAAGAGGTTATATGTAGGAGAGTGTATGCCCTCATATATAGATCTGGGTGGGCAGTTTGTTTTGTGAATCTTGGGGAGACCATACAGTCGAGGGATCAAGGGATGAAGTGACCTAAGAGAAAGACGAATGTTTCTTTGTAACTCCAAGGTGGTTTTTAATAAATTATTAGTTCTATTGTGTAGTTCAATCGTAGGGTCACTATTAATTTCTGAGTAAGTATCACTGTTTAAAAGTTCCAAGATTTTATTATGGTAATCAGACTTGTCTAAGATGACAGTCGCATTCCCTTTGTCTGCCAGAAGAATAACTATGTTACTATTATCTTTTAAAGACTTAATAGCTGTTCTTTCAAAGTAAGAAATGTTGTCTGGTGGAGGTCTAGCTTTATTTATGGTGAAAATTGCTTTCATACGGAGGAGGTTAGCTTCTTTGTTAGGTAATAAAGAAGCTGCCTTTTCTATCTTTGTTAGATGTTCTTCAGGGATGAATGTAGGAGCAGTGACAAAGTTGAGACCTTTAGCAAGTATGCTTTCATTTGCCAAAGATGGTTGATGGGAAGACTTATTGATTAGAACTTTTTTTTAATAGGTAGAGTCAAAATGAGAAGTTTTGCTATCCTGTATATAATTCTGGAAAAACAAAAAAAAAAAATATATATATATATATATATATATATATATATATATATATATGATCTTGTAAAAGCGTAGATTGAGAGGAAAGTCAGTTTCCGTCGTTCGCCAATTAGAGTTAGCTGGCCCAACGTTTTCATTAATTTTAACGGACATTCCGTGAACAGACAGCAAATAAGTGCTGCCATCTCGTGTTCCAGTGTATGGCAGTAAAACACAAAAAATGAAAATACACAAATGAAAGGTGAACTATTTTCTATCTTAAAGTTTATGCTCTCGTGTTTTAAAATAAAAGTAATATATTCATAAATTTATAATAATAACAGCAACTTACGATTTTAACTGATAAATGGTATATACTATGATTTTATACTTCGTCATGTTATTCGTTCCTAATAGGAATGCTAATCGTGATTAACTACAATAATGTGCTGATAAAATTTTGGACCTGGGGGGGGGGGGGATGGGCGATTTCTCCATTCCCAGTTTTTCACGCTTTTCTGTTGCTTAATTGCGATATTAAGAATATCAAGTGAACAGTTATGGAATTTTTGAGTTTAAAACTCACGTCATAACTAAGATGCTATTGGCATACTGTATACTTTGGAATCAGCTGTTTACGTGAATCACGTGTTGATCACTTGTCAATGTAGAGATAAGAATTTCTAAGTGAAAGATGCTGAAAATAAAGAATATGCTACGGGATGAATAAGCAACTGGCATCAGGTAATAACTAAACTTTTAAGCAAGCGACATTTATTAGGTTTGTGTAAGGATATAATAAGTTACTTATTATTTTGTAAATGTGCCATAGTTTATATATGTATTCCATAGTTTATATTATATATGTTATAATTTATATTATATATATATAAAATAGTGAAATGTTGTTTTTTTTAAATTTATTTTGTTAGGTGTGTGTGTCGGGGATCAATCCTGATAAGAAAATTGAGAATAAATTGAAAGGGAGCCTGGAAGTTTGACTAGGTGGAAGATGTAGCGAAAAAGATTGTGTTGTTTTGGTTTGTTGGAAGTCCGTGTGTAATTGCCGTTGCTAATTAGTTGGAATTTTGCGTTGATGGAACGTTTATTTCCGTAAAAGCTACCGAGAGAGTACTTTATTCCAACATCCCTTCCGCACACACACACACTCACACAATTTAATTCTCGAATTTATACAGTTTACTGACATTTTACTGGATTATAAAATGACCATTCAATTTTGAACATTTGTGAAACAAACCCTGTAATTTGAAGATAGAATTAAAGGTTTCGGTGATTTATTTTGAAGAAAATATCCATTTCTCACGAAGTGGTAAAGCATTTGAATAAGTAGCCCACGTTTTTGAAACAAATCAAGATCATCCGTATGATAGATGATCTTGATATAGCACTACTTAACATAGGATCCTGATTGGCGATGGTATTTTCTTCTTTCATGGATACTTTCAATAAAAATACTAGTATTATAAAAAGTGAAAGCATGATATCCTCTCCTTTGACACAAACAAACGGCCTTTTCAGTGTTATGTTTACCTTACAGTCCGAACTGCCTTTGTTATTCTTGGTCATTTGGTATATATCCACTGTTTCTAGGTCCAAGAAGATAGAGTTTCACAGATACTTAAAAAGACAATAACAGAAAAAACAGAAGCACCACATTCAACACATGGTAGTACATAAGACAACTTGGAGCAGCAGAGATGTGCCAAATCTTTGAATGTGATGAAGAATATAAATTATCAAAAGTTTAGGATATGAGAAATGTGATCGTCAAATGGAGAAGATGGTTATATATTGGTATTGTCTTCACCTCTGAAATACAAACATGAAAATAAACCCAAACAGATGTAGTAAAAACAAGCTCCCCCCCCCTTTTTTTTTTTCAAGAAACCTTATAAAAAATTTGCCCTCCACATTAATCTCACCAGCATTTGTGGTATAAACACCAACTTAAATAATAAGCAAGATCACTTACAGGCATTTGCACCCACTTGTTTTTGACCCAATCCCAAATGCCAGCCTGGTTGGCCGAGTGGTTAGCATATCCACTCTTCAGCCAAAAGGCTGCTGTTTGAAGCCCACCATGGGCATGGATGTTTGTAATTGTCTGTGAAAATACAAGTGGTGGTGGACGGTAGCTGCGGTTTGTTATAGTTGGTGGAGATGGAAAGTTGTAGAGTAGGTGCCCTCCCTCGATGAGTCTTTGGACTCCCTGGAGGTGTCACATAATAATAATAGTAAAACTGTTCAAACTATGTTTGATCTCTTCCACTGCAAGGATGGTGTTGTGCTTGTACTTACTTATTCATCACTTGATTGGGAGCATAGGATCTTGACCATGGGTTTCCATCTGATTCTATTTTATGCCTTTTCTTTCATTTGTCCAGTTCTTTTCAGTTTTTACAATGTCTCATTAGCTCATCTTTGGTATATTATTGAGTTTATTCATCCAAAAATTGTTGGAATAAGTGAAATATGGTTGGATGATGATGATGTCATATCCTGACAGGAATAGAAATGGAAGGGTATGATATATTTTGTGAAGATAGAAAGAATAAAAAGGTAGGTGTAATGCTACTGATGTCTATGCGATGTAAGAGAGAAATAGAAACAGTGGTTTTGAGGCAGTATGGTGTGAGATAAAGGTGAATAGAATTAGTTGCATGTTGCTATAGGCCTGTTAATGTGGATGGTACTGTTCATGAAATATGTAATCAAATTAGCCAAGCAAATAAGAAAAGAGTGATCATTATAGGTGATTTTAATTATGGCAGAAAGGTGCCCATGGAAAGGAAGGAAGGTAAGATAGTGCCATTGCATAAGGGTGGTAGCAGACTGGAAGTGTCTAATTATATAGGCCAGTTTGTGTGTCATCAGTAGTTAGTAAGATCGTGGAGAAAGCAGTGAGGGACCATATACAGCATTGGGCAGATAGGGTAATGTTATCTGTGAGAGTCAACATGGATTTCTGAAGGGGCACTCTTGTTTTAGCAATATGCTAGCCTTTTATGATAAAGTTACAAGAGCATTAGATGAGGAAAAGGCATATACTGCCATTTTCCTCGACTTAGCAAAGGCATTTGACAGGGTGCCACACGATAAGCTGATATTCAAGTTGCAGCACATGGGTCTGGATGTCAGATTGGTCAACTGGATTCATGAATGACTGTCCGATAGGTATCAGAGAGTTGTGTATGGTGGAGCAATATCAAAGAGGCAGAAGGTTACAAGTGGGGTTCCACAGGGATCAGTACTCGGACCTATATTGTTTAACCTTTTTATCAATGACATTGTCCGTGGATTGCAAGGGGATATTCAGTTGTTTGCAGATGATGCGAAGCTGGGAAGGGTTATTAGTAATAGTGCAGATGTGGTATCCCTGCAAGAGGATTTGAATAAGCTAGATAGATGGGCAAATGAATGTGTGTGTCAGTTTAATGCAGCAAAATGTAAGGTCTCGAGGTTTGGGACACATTGATGGGATGCTGCATACCCTATGGGAGGAGTTAAACTGGAGGAAGTAGGGGAGACAAAAGTTCTAGAGTTGATGATTGACAGAAACCTGAAATTTAGGGAGACATATTGCAAAGGTGGTAAAGGTAGCACAGAGGATTGCTACAATAATGAGAAGGACACTGATCTGCAGAGATAAAATAGTTATCATTCCATTGTATAAGACTCTGATCAGACCACACTTAGACTATTGTACTCAGATCTGGTCCCCAGGATTTGAAGGGGATAAACTAACTGTAGAAAGGATACAAAGGCAGATAACAAAGATGGTGTCAGGACTGTACAATGTTAGTTATGAGGATCGGCTGAGGGAGTGTGGACTGCAGAGTTTGGTGGATAGAAGAAAGAGAGGTGATATGATTGAGACTTTTAAACTGTTGAGAGGTGGTTACAGGATTGACACTGGGGGAGTTCTTTCTCTTGGTTGAACAGCAGGAAGGAGTCATGACAAGGGGTCATCCCTGGAAATTACGAAAGGAAACTGTGAGAAAGAGGGTGAGGAGTGGTTTCTTTGCATGGAGGGTGGTTGAACCATGGAATGCATTGCCTGACGGAGTGGTGAGAGTGAGAATGGCCAATGCGTTTAAGGAGTGGTATGATAGTCTTTGTGTTTCCTAGGAGCGACCTCCCTCAATGAGTCTTGATAGACTTGTGTTTCTTAGAAAGGACCTCCTGTCATGAGTCTTTTGACTCCATGGAGGCCTGAATAATAATAATAATAATTTCTCCAAGATCTTAACAACTACTGATGAAACACAAACTGGCATATAATTAGACACTGCCAATCTGCTACCACCCTTATTCAATTGCACTATCTTACCTTCCTTCCATTCCTTCGGTACCTTTCCCTTACCCAGACTTTCATTGAAAAGCCAGGTTAACAGAGCTATCAGTTCTTTAGCACATTCTCTCAAAACCCGTGGTGAAATACCATCCAGTCCCCCAGCTTTACTGACATCCAGAGTACTCAATATTTGGAATACACTCTCCTCTTGCACCTCTAACCTGTCCTATCCCCTCTAGTATTAAAATTTACTTCTCCAGGATGAAATACTCCAATAAAGTGTTCATTGAACAACTCCACTATATCCTCTGCATCAGTCACTCTATTCCCATTTTTATCCCACAATGCCATTCTTCCACAATCATTTCTCCTCCTACTGGTCACATAGCTAAAAAATTCCCTAGGATTTTCTTTGGATATTAGTGCCAATCTCAAACTTCAGTTTTGTCTTCTTCACCATACTAGTTACTCTCCTGGCCTGAGTTTTATATTCTTCATGCATCTGCTCTCTACCCCTCTCCTTATCTCTCCATAACCTCTTTTTCACCTGCAGTTCCTGTTTGATATTGTTTGTCATCCACTTTACACCAAATTGTGTCCTCTTCTGCACTTGTGGAATACTGCTTGCTATTGCTGCTAACAAATATTCCTTCACAATTTCTCAAGCACTAATGATATCCTGGCCTTCCAATTCTGCCCTCCATGGAACTGCCCCAAGATATCTAAGACTATTATAATCATCTGCCTTATAATTCCACATATGTTCTGTTTTCTTTGATACTCCTGCACAGCAGCGCACTCAGGATTTAATCTTGGAGGGGGGGGCAGAGTTGAGTAGACGATTTGAGAATACACACTATGCACTGCATACAACCTATGACTGGGCATCTGTAACAATCGCTAATTCATAAGTAGTATAGAAATATAAGATACGACACAACATAAATTTTAAAAAATGAATTTTAATTAGGAAAAGATTTTTGGAAAATTTTCTAGTGTTTTTTTCCTTTTTCTTTAGAGGGGGCCAGTGCCCCCCCCCCTCTGGGTGTGCCACCGCTCCTGCATGTCTATTCATCTTCCAAGTCAAAAACCACATGGTAACTCTCTCCAACTGGGGGAAGAGATGTCATCTCAGTTATTATCAATTCTTTTAATGCTGTCACCAAATCCAAAACTCTCTAACTTCTTGTTCCCTCTATTACATGCTGCCTAAGATATTTGTCCCTCAAGAATTCTAGAAATTCCATTCCCTTATTACTACATGCATTTTCCTCTTCCCAACTTACACTGCTGTAGTTAAAATCTCCCATAACAATCATTCTTCTTGCACTTGCCAAGCTCAACTGCCTAAACATCTCCTACTCCCCATCCTCTGTGCTCCTTGGCTTGTAGCAACACCCAAGTAAATATCCTGTCTTGTCCACCTGTACCTCACACCATATGCTTTCAAAACCATTAGAGTCAGTGCTTTCCAAAGCCTCCACTCTTAGAGGACACAAAGTTATCACTTATCATAAGCAGTACTCCAGTAATAAGTTTACATTGTTATTAATCTCTTATCAACAATTACCTTCCAAATCAATCTGTTACTTGTGAGCACTCCAATATTGTCATATCTTACATTTTTTGCTTATAATACACTTCTGACTGAATCAATCAATCAATCTACCAAGGTCTAGGTAGATTGATTGAGTCTAGGTAGTTTGATTCATTTCTGACTGAATCAATCTATCTACACCTTGGTCTTCCTCTGGGTCTCTTTCCTGGCATCTTGGCATCAAATGCCTGTTGTTGTGCTAAACGTTTCTTCACCCATTCTATTTAAGTGGCCATTCTACATTAGATTATCTCTGCAGACACATTCTTTAATGCTAATAATGTCAAGTTCCTTTCTAATGTCTTCATTTTTAATATAATTCTGCCTTTGGTTCAATCCCCTAATTTTTCTCAGAACTCTCATATTTTTGATTCATAACTTAAAACTGGTTTAAACACTGTCTTGTATACTGCTGGTTTAGTGTGTTGGCTAATTTCTCTCTCTTATTCCATCTAAACTTATTCAACTGGCTATCCACCATACCAACTTTGCTTATTCTGTTGTCTATTTCCAGATTTAACCTGTTATCTTCACAAAAAAACTGTGCCTAAATAGCTAAATTATTTTGCTTGTTCTATAGGATCTCCATTCAGAATGTAGCTGAAGTTTTCTATGCTCTTGCCTATTTTCATGGTCTTTTTATTGCTGCTATTCAATTTAGTTAGTGAATCTTGGAGACTTGCATTAGATGTGTTTAGGAGAACATCATCATCTGCATAAAGCAAAGAGCTAAGTTTGACATCTCCAATTTTAATATCAGGCTTGATATCACTTTCCTTTATAATGTGATCTATATAGATGTTAAATAAGAGTAGAGATGATGTGCATCCTTGTCTAACCCTGATTTTACATCAAACCATCTTCCTGTTTTTCCTTCAGACTGACAACTTAAATATAGATTATTTATTGCTCTATATAATGTTCCATTGACCCATATAATTGTATTGTTTAGGAAAAGCTTTTCTCTTCTAAACACATCTTCAGATGTGTTTAGGAGAACATGAATTTCTCAACTATTTGTTTAAAATGAAAATCTGATCTTGTTCTTTTCTAAGTTTCTCTTCCACAATCCTTCTCAGCCTCTTTTCAAGTATGCTTGCATAAATCTTACATGGAACACTTAGTAGAGAAATTCCTCAGTAATTCTCACATTCAGTTTTATTCCTTTTTTTTTATAGATTGGTTCTATGAGAGTGCTACTCCAATCATTAGGAATTCGACCTTGTGACCAGGCCCTCTGAATTGTGGTGTAGCTACAAAACTTATACCTTCATACTTCAGCATTTCTGATCAAATATCATCTACTCCAGCTGCCTTTCCATATTTCAAGTTTTTGACTGCCTTTTTATACCTCAAGTATTGATATGTACTCTTCTTTGCATTCCTCTTGAGAATTTTCTGGTATGGTTCTGTCACTGCTTGATTCGTTTAACAGTCTTTCAAAGTAATTACTCCGAACATCTAGGATTTCTTTATCTTTTATTTTCATGACCCCTTTGTGATCTGTAATTCCTTTTACATACTCTTTCTTCTATTTCTAAGATTTTTTAATAACCTCCAGAACATTTTGCCACCTTCCTGATATTTATTTTGTATATTCTTACCAAAGTCTTCCCATGACTTTTGTTTAGCTACTTTTACATACAGCTTAGCTCTCTTACATTTTTCTCTATATTCTTTTAGGGCATCTATTGACTTATTTGCTTGGAACTTTTGTTATGCTTTCTTCTTTTCAGACTGCTTCTTGTGTCCACCATGGTGTTCTTATTTTTCTATCTATCCTTGCAGACAAATTTATAACCTACCTCCCTAGCCATGTCAATCAATTTCTTCTTCGGAATTTGCCACTGAGACTCCAAGGGTTGGTTCTTGTTTTGAATTTGTTTCATTTTTGCTTCAATAATGTTTATATAGTTGAGTCTCTACTGTTTACTTGTAAAAGCTACTCAACTTTAATTCTTATTAAAAGTTTTTTCATACTGTTCTTTTCAATGTGATATCCATTTTTATCCTGCTTACTACTGAGTAATGGTCACTTCCAATTTCAAATCCTCTGTACATTCTTGTATCCTGAATGATCATGAAGATATGCTGGCCTGGTTGGCCGAGTGGTTAGTGTTTCCGCTCTCCAGACAAAATCTTCAGGTTCGAATTTGAACCCAAAGATTTTGGTATGATGATGGTAGTAGTTGGTAGAGGAAGTGGTAGAGACAGAGAGCTGTGGAGTTGGTGCCCTCCCTCGATGAGTCTCTGAACTTCCTGGAGGTGTCATAATAATAATATCATTATCAACAATGACGTTGTAAATGGAGGCTATTTATTTCTACCATTATTTTTATTTTTTTTTATATATTCCTTTCTTATTCTCACTATTCCATCTTACTATTGCATACTTAGTTTATCTACCTTTTGCACTATGAGTTTTATGCCTATGGATACTAGAAAAATTTATTTGATAAGACTGTGCCAACAGTATCTTTTAACTGGCATAAAACTAATACGGCCAGTTGATTTCTCTCTCTCTTTCTCTAACACAAATTCCTTCAGTAAAACTTGACACAAACAGTCGTGGTCTATTTGCACTTAACTACACGCTTCGGCTATTTTACTTGGTTTCCCGCTCTTAAGTTCGCGTTTTTTTTTAGGAACAGTGCATTGTAAAATAAACAATCAGGCAGCACTCTATTGATTTACAATAAAAAAATGAAATACATTAAATAAGTGATAAAGAGGTTACTCTCACTCTCTACCTATCCTTATATACTTTTGGTATAAAGAAACAAACTTTCCTTCTTCAATATTAAATGGCTATACAATGTAATTACTCTGTTACTTCTCTGCTTAAAAAATTAAATTGCCGAGACTAATTTACTCATAAAGAGATTAGCTAGCTATGGCAAGTTATCTTACAATTTATATTCCAGTTAACAACAAATCTACTCTCTTATAGATATTTCTTTTTACTATTTCTTATCAGTCCATCTATCACATATCTCTTAGATTACAAAAGAATGTACATAACAAGATGGGACACACTTACGGGGCTCTTTGTCATGACACCTTCCAAAAGTCCTACTCAAAGTCTCATTGTTTTTCTTTCATCTCAAGCCTTAGGTTTCTGTCCGGGGAGTCTTGTTCCAAGGGGCGCATCATCGGAATATTTGGCAGGTCTTGGACTGGAATCTTCTTGGTACTCAAAAGTTCAGGCAAGAGGTTTCAACATACAGGCTTGAAGATCACTCTGCGGCTTTTGGCTTCGGTTGACTTCCCGCAGCACTAGGACATCCGACCGACACTTGGCATCGGTTGTTCTCCCAATTTTTCCTCTGGCGTGGGTTCGCTGTAAAGTCTGCTCCTCTGGGTTCGACTGCTTCTGGTTCTCCACTGACTGCTCTTCAGTAACAGCACTTCACTTCTGCCCTCTCGGCAACTGGATCTCGCCTCTTCTCTGTCAGCAAGTGGACCTCGCCTCTTCTCTGTCAGCAACTTGACCTGGACACCCCTCTTGATGTTCGGCTCAGTCCCTTTTTATTTTTGCCTTTTCGGTACCTTGCACCAAGAGTTGTAAACCCCAAAGAAATTGGCAGTTCTCCTTGATCTTTTTGTTAAGGCTGACCCGTTCTTTTTTTCACCTCCGTGCACTCTATATTTCTTTGTCTTGTCGGGCAGTGGAAACTTCTCTGAAACTAGCGGATCTCTTTGATACTAACTTTGAAGGTGTTAATGCGCAGAGCTCACAAACAACTTTCTCACACACTTAATCGTAAACAACTTTCTTGTGCTTTGATCACAATTTCCTGAACAGGGATCTGGTTATCACTGACTTTTGGGAACCAGTGTCCAATAAAACTCTGCACTTTAGTCCTCTTATTTTTCCCTTTATCATAGTCATAGAATCTCCCTGTTGGTTTCTAATGTTTCTTGGCCACTTCTTAGTCCTCGGTTCTCCGCCGACTGCTCTTCAGTAACAGCGCTTCACTTCTGCTCTCTCGGCAACTGGATCTCGGCTCTCCTCTGTTAGCAACTGGACCTTGCCTCTTCTCTGTCGGTAACTGGACCTGGACTCCCCTTTCCATGTTCGGCTCAGTCCCCTTTTATTTTTGCCTTTTCAGGATGTTGCACCAAGTGTTGTAAACCTCAAAGAAATCGGCAGTTCTCCTTGATCTTTTTGTTAAGGCCGCCCTGTTCTTTTTTCTCCTTTATGCACTCTATTTTTCTTTGTCTTGTCAGGCAGCGGAAACTTCTCTGAAACTAGCAGATCTCTTTGATACTAACTTCGAAGGTGTTCATGCGCAGAGCTCGCAAATAACTTTCTCACACACTTAATCATAAACCACTTTCTTTTGCTCTTATACATAGCTATTATACAAAACTTTCGATGGCAAAGCATTGCCTTTGTTTTTGACATTCTTGAAACTTTAGTTAAAACAGTAAATACAATCAATTTCCATAGGGTTATTTACATTTAATATTTAACATAAAATACATAGAGACAAACAAGGTTATTTTTGTAACAGTTCTCATGAGATTTGATCTTAGTAAAAAATCGATGTAAAGTGCTTTGGTATACTAAGCTACATCGAGTTTTACAACGTAGTTAGCGAGACTTTTCTTATGTCTTCTCTCCATATGAACTTGTGTACATCTTTATGATGAAACATGGTGTTAGTAATGACTGGTCTGTGTCCTGAGCAGAAGTCCAGTAAATACTTACCATTATTATTAGCTTTGCTTTTTTGTCCAAATTTTCCTACAATGTTCCTATATGCCTGATGGGATTCATTTCCTACTCTGCTGTTCAGATCTTCAACAAGGCCCACTTTTTCCATTTTCTTTATGTCAACTGCCTGTTTTAATGACTCAAAAAATTTCTCCACTTCTTCCTTGGAAAAACCTTCTCTGGGACCATAAGTAAATAAGTTTTATTTTCCATGCCCCCAGTTTGAAGTTTACCTACATATGTCTACTTGAAACTACCTTCCGATCAAGAAGTTTATCTTCGTGTTTGGTGTTGAATTCTATCGCTACTCCTTCCTTTCCTTGATCATTATTGCCTGAAATAACATCCTATGCTTATTATTTAGTAAAATCTCACCCATTTTGGTCTTGTTTGTCTCAGTAATGCCAATTATATCCATGTGATATTTTTCCAATTCTTCTGTAAGTTCGATTTCCTTTCCTTTAATACTCCTTATATTGATGGTTACTATTTTCAGGTCTTTTGATGTTGGTTTTCTTCTTCTTCTTCTTCTAGATGTGGAGTTTCAGCTTGTTCCAGTAACTGACTTTTCATTGTTCACCCTGGTTCCATAATGAAAACAGCTTTGGGGCTTGTTTAACCGGGTGATGCCACAGCAGTCATGAAATCTTATCTGGTTGTACCATCACATGCATTTGTGGTTTAAGCCAGTAGTGAGTGGTCGGTTAATTTGGTCGGCTAAGTCCGAATTGCCAGCCCATTGTCGTTTGTTCTGTACCAGTAGATACATACTAACCGGGGCACACCACATGAAGGTCAGGATTGGATATTAGGTTAGAAGCCCCAATCGGTTCTCTGCGTTCTGAAAGACGGCGTAGAGGTCTTCTCCCAATTAATTGGCTTTGGCCCTTAAGCAACTCAAAAATATGAATAAATACTATTGAATTACTTAAGAACAAGAAAAATCATCTGTATTCTGCAACTATATGGTTATATCCCAAAGAACCACAACATAATATTAGATGAAAAGGATTCATAATACCATGCTTAATTCTATAATTCACACATTTTTTTGGACCTAAATGCAAAATTATACATTCAGTCACTCTGCAGACAGCTATATATCTTCCTTCTGACTTCTGATAATATCATCACCATTATGAGATATATCGCAGGTATAGAACCTTGTAGTCCTTGCATTTCACACATGCTATCTCTCCTCTCCTTGAGGCTCCATAGCTTATTTATTATGCCCTTTGAAAGATGTATGATTGGATCCCATATAGAATGTGAAGAATTACTGTAATGGCTTTTCAACTGAAAGCAAGTTATCCTGTCTCGCATAGAGATCATAGAGGTAGCAGGATTTCTCCTCCAGAAGCTGATGTTTAATCTCCTTCAAAATACATAAACCAGTCGGAAAAATACATGTATTTAACAAACATGATACACTGGCCTCATAGCTTTAGTTATTTCAGCTGTAATTTCAAGCAACAAAACAATTTTCCCCTTTTCATACATAACTAGTTAATGTCTATCTGTCCATCCACCATTTTTCTGAGCCCAACTTATGCTTAAATCCCATCTGATCACATGGCATTCTCTCATAATGCCTTTGTAAAATCAAGAAAGATTACAGTGTAGGTATATATTATATGTGTGTGTATAAAATTTTTTACCTTGGGTGTATTATACATTAAAGATACCAAGAAATTTTATACTTGGTTTTTAATCTTATTCCCAAGTAAGCAAAACAAAATTTTGCATGTGAAATATATTCATATCTGAGCTACTTGTATTTCACGTGCAAGTTTTTTTGTTTTGCTTACTTGGGATAGGATTAAAAACTAAGTATAAAATTTCTTGGTATCTTTAACATATATATATACACACACACAAGGGTGGTCTGAAAAGTTCTTGGCCTCGACCATAGATGGCAACACTATCGGCATGATTTTTTTTTTTTCTAAGTTGGTACATCTGTCATAAGCATCCATGTGAAATTGCAAGTTATTCTATAAAGTAGTTTGTTTTATACAGCTGTCCGAAGCAAAAGTGTTATCTGTATCCCTTGAAATGGATAAAATTGAGAATTGTGCAGTTATAAAATTCTTTGTAAAAGAAGGTTTAATGCCAAAAGAAATTCATTCGAAGTTCATAGAAATTTATGGGCGCACTTCTCCTTCGTTCTTGACAAGTAAGAAATGGGTTGCCGAGTTTAAACGTGGTCATACCAGCCTTGAAAATGATCCACATGAAGGACGTCCAAAAAAGTGTATCAACACCAGAAATCATTGATCAAGTGCACGATATGCTATTGGATGACTGGTGAGTCAAAGTGCATGAAATTGCTGAGACTATAGGCATTTCAAAAGAACATGTAGGATATTTTGGATGAAGAATTGTAAATGAAAAAGCTTTGTGAAAGATGGGTGCTGCGCTTGCTCACAGCAGATCAAAAACACACTCGCATGACATCTCTGAACAGTGTTTGGAGCATTTTAAAAAGAATAAAACTGATTTTGTGCATCGATTTATTACTATGGATGAGACTTGGATTCACCATAACACACCAGAATCTAAACAGCAGTCAAAACATTGGACAGAAGCCAGTTGTTCAACACCAAAGAAGACTCTACACAAGAATACCAAAGAAGACAAAGTCAGTTCCATCATCAGGAAAGGTCATGGCATCAGTGTTTTGGGATGCTAAAGTTATTTTGTTTATTAATTATCTTGAAAAGAGTAAAACAATAACCAGGGAATATTATTCTGATCTTTTAACCAGACTAAAAGAAAAAATTCGTGAGAAAAGACCGGATTTGCTGAAAAAAAAAAAATCATCTTTCATCAGGACAATGCACCTGCCCACAAAGGTGTTTTGGCAATGGGAAAAAATTAAGGGATCTACACTATGAATTGTTGGAACATCCACCCTATTCCCCAGATTTGGCTCCCTCTGACTTCTATCTCTTTCCAAAACTAAAACTCTTCCTCGCTGGTCAGTGTTTTTCTTTGAATCAAGAGGTGATTGCAGCTGTAGAGGAGTATTTTGCAGATCTTACTGAGAACCACTACAAGGGATGGGATAATGGTGCTGGAGCATCGCTGGAATTAATGAATTAGTCTTAAGGGAGATTATGTTGAAAAATAAAAAAATTTTGAATTTATTAATTCGTTTTTTCATTGTTAGGCCAAGAACTTTTCAGACCACCCTCGCATATATATCTTTCTCTCTTTCAACTCCAGTACAGTTGTTACTTTATTTAAAATGTAATAATTAGAGGGGATCTAATTAAATACCTTCATACTGATTCATACTACTATAAACTTCAGATTAAGCATAATTTTAACTCTTAGAGTCCATGTTCTTCCCTCAGTTTTATTAACGATTAGAGTGATATAGCCAAAGAATTCCATTCTCTTACACAATGTTTTTCCGTGGAATATGACAAATATACCATCTTAAAACTTTGAAAGTTTTGACAATACTAACAGTGAAGAAATTAAAGGATTTATTTATATGACCTACATTGGCTTCATGACTGTCAAACTAGCCATTAAAGTATAAAATCAAAACTGTGTTATCTTTTTTGTACATCTCTCTCTTTCTCTGGAGTCAGACCTCATCATGGGAGGTGCACTAATCATTATTTGCACTATACTTATCATATCATAGAAAGGTGACGAGCATGGTAAAGAAAGAAAAGGTGCAGTATGAGAGAAGATTGGCTCGTCAGACCAAGATTAACTCAAGGGAATTTTTCTGCTACATGGCAAGCAAAAGGAAGAATAATCATGGCAGATTAACATTGGTGGATAGTCATGGCAGCATACTAACAGCTGCAAAGGATATAGTGGAATTATCGAACGAGCACTTTATTAGTATATATCTTACTGGTGTAAATGATGCCGTGCAATATATAGAAGAGATGCAAGTATTAGGAGAATTGGAAGTGAAAGAAACAGATGTGTATCAGATGCTGGTTGGATTATATGAATAAGGCTGTGGGAATGAATGACATATCACCATGTATTCTTAAGGAATGTGCTCCACAGTTGGCTATGTCTTTGACCTGGTTATTTAATGAAAGTCTTTCAGTGGGTAGGGTTCTAAGGAATGGAAAGAAGGCAAATTAGTACCATTCCACAAGCATGGTTCTAAGACAGAAGTCATAACTGCAGTTGTAGTCAAAGTGTTGGTGAGATTGGTAAGGAATAGAATATGGAATTGGGTTGATGGATATAGCATTCTTTATGATAGTCAGCATGGATTTGCAAACATACCCTCTAAACTGAAGTTTAGAGGCATATTTGTAAAGGGTAGGTCCTGTTTTAGTAATTTACTTGGATTTTATGATAAGGTGACAAGTACATTAGATAAAGGAGAATCATGTACAGTGATATTCTTAGACTTTGCAAAAGCCACATAATAAGTTGGTGTACAAGCTGCAAAGGATAGGAATAGATAGTATATTGGTTAGATGGATCAGAGATTGGCTCTCTGAACAATACCAGCAGGTTGTGTATAATGGAGCAGTGTCTCAAAAAAAGAGGGTAACCAGTGGTGTGTGTGCACCAGGGTTTCATTCTTGGGGCCCCTGTTTAATTTGTTTGTTTGCAAAGTTGGGAAGAATTATAAGTAGCATTGCTGATGTTAATTCCCTTCAGGAAGATTTGAATAGACTTTTTACTTGGACAAAAGAGTGGAATTGTAGTTTTAATATAAATAAGTGGAAGGTGTTGCATTTTGGAGTGCAGAAATATATGGCTCTATACTATATCGATGGTGCCGTACTGCAGGAAGTGGATGAGATTAGAGATTTGGGAGTGATGGTTAACATTAGACTGAAGTTTAGAGGGCATATTGCTAGTGTTGCAAAGGCTGCACATTGTGGTGCTGCTATGGAAAAGTGTGGTTAACAAGGGTGCGAGAACGAGGTTTCTGGCCTGGAGGGTGGTGAATGAGTGGAATGCATTGCCTGACTCAGTTGTGAGTTCTTTGTCTGTAAATGAATTCAAGAAGAGATATGATAGATATTGTTTTGATAGTTTAGGTCTCCCGTGATGAGTCTACTGACTCCATTGAGATACCTCTAATAATAATGATAAGAAGTACTCTAACATGTAAGGATAAGGAAGTGGTTGTACCACTGTATAAGGCACTGCTCAGACCACATTTGGACTGTTGTGCTCAGATCTGGTCATCTGGTTTTCAATGCGAGGGTGTAGAGGCAAGTGACTAAGACAATGTCAGGACTTTGGAATGCTGACTGTGGTGAGAGAGGTTGAAGAAATGTGGATTGCAGAGTTTGGTTGGATAGGAGGTAGAGAGGTGATATGATAGACATTTCAGTTAGTGAGAGGATTTTTTCAGATTAATCCAAAGGGGATTATAAAAAGAGTAGAACGTGAGAGGGGAGGAACCATACATCATTCCTGAAAGTTATGTAAAAGTGTGATGAATAGGGGTGTGTGGAGTAGATTTTTTACATGGAGAATTGGCAGTGAATGGAACACATTACCAGAATGGGTTGTTAATGCAAGGAGTGTTAAGGATTTTAAGATTCTATATGATAAATATGTTGTCAGTTGAATGAGTCTACCACAATGAGTCTATCAACTCCATGGAGGGTGTAATAATAATAATAATAAAAGCCATTGCATGTTATCTTAGCAGCTGTATAAGTTCATTTCCTTCTCTCCTTGTGACCATTTTCCTTCCATTGCTTCTTCCCATAGTTGAAGTTCCTATTACTCATCATGCACTTATTGTAATAATTTGGCAATGCATATTCATTCTCCCTTGTGTCTCCTGGCATATACAGCATCCAGCTGTATATTTCTTTTCGTTGGCCTCTGTCTCATGCTGTATAGCCTCAAATGAACTGGCATCTTTATCCCTCTCCATGATGTATTTCAACTTGCTAGCTTTCTTTCTTTCTTTCTTTAGAAAAACTTATTAGAAAAACTACTCCTTTCCATCCTGCTCACTCTGAAAACATTATATTATCATCATCACACCCTCCACAGAGTCAGCAGACTCATCATGGGAAATTCATTCAACTGACAACATATTTATCATATTGAGCCTTAAAATACCTGCATTCACAACATGTTCTTGTAATGTGTTCTACTCACTCACAGTTCTCCACAGAAAAAATCTACTTCTCACATCCTTCATCATGTTTTTACATAACTTCCAGGGATGGCCTTTAGTTCTTCCCCTCTCATCTTCTACTCCAGGGCTGTCCAACCTTAGGTAATCTGAGAGCCACATTAAAAAAAAAAAAAGAAAGATTTATCTGAGGGCTGTATCCAGAATAAATACAGTTCATATATTAAATTACTTTGAGAGTCCTACTATTAGTTAGGTTTAGCAAGCACTTTGAAAATTTCATAAGAAAGAAAAGTCATGTTGCTTATAAAAGTTTTTATTGAAACAGTAGACAAGAAACAATAATTGTTTATTTCATTTTAGTGAGAGCTCTGCGGTAGTTCGGCTTCATTTACTAAAGTACCTATATCAATTTTAATGCTTGTAGTTGCCAACCGCAGTAAATTTGCAAGAGATTTATCTGTCAATGAACATCTGTACTTTGATTTAATGAATTTCATTGTTGAAAAAGTGCTTTCACAAAGATATATGCTTCTGAACATTGAGCACATCTTGAGTCCAAAGTTCCTCAATTTCAGGCACCTCTCTATTGGTAGCAATTTTTTAAAAAATATTCTCCTTTTTCACTTCTGCTAGTATAAAAAGGGTCTGATTGCAAATCGCACAATTCCAACTGAAGGTCGGATCTTACATTTTCAATGCTAACAGTGAAGGGTTGAGTAAAAATTGAAATATCTTCTTTAATTTCCTTAAAATTACCAAATCGATTCTCAAAATCCTCAATGATCATTTCAGTATACTCTACATGAGCTGAAAATGATATTTCCACAAAATTCTTTATTTCTTCAAAATGTTCTTTGCAGTTTGGAAGAAAAGTAAAAATATTCCAAAGTGCAAAGAACATTTCCAGTTTGGAATATTCAGTTTACTTTTAAAGCCATTCAAATGACCATATAAGTTGGCAAATTGTTGTTTGCCTTGCAGTTTTAAGTTCAACTCATTCAAATGGTTGGTCATATCTGTTATAAATGCAAGATCTGATAAAAATATGGGATCTTGCATTTGATTTTCAAGCTCTTTTGTGCCAGACTTCACATCATTTTTAAGAAATATGGGTATTTCTTTCTGAATAGCAAAAAAGTGTTCTAGACATTTTCAAGCACTCAACCAGCGAATATCAAAATGAAGGAGCAAATTGCCATATGCAGCATCCATTTCACTCAAGAAATCGTGAAACTTATGATGAGTCAGAGGTCTCTTACTCCTTGTATGATATTAGTTATTTTTACAACTACTTTCATGGCATTGAATTGACGTAGAAATTTTCCATAGAGTGCTTCTTGGTGAATTAGTATTATTATTACGCGACACCTCCAGGGAGTCCAAAGACTCATTGAAGGAGGGCACCTACTCTACATTTCTCTGTCTCCACCACTCAATTCACCAACTACAATGAAACACAACTACACCAATGGCATCTACTGTCCACCACCTAGTATTTTCAGAGACAATCACAAACATCCATGCCCACGGCGGGATTTGAATCAGCATCCTTTTGGCTGGAGAGATATGCTAACACTCGGCCAACCAGGCCAGCTTATGCAATGCATTGTAGGGCAGTTAAAATTATTTTGTTTCAATAGTCCACAAAAGCTGCCTCCAGTCTCCGTCATAGCTTTGGTCCCATCTGTTACGATGCAGGACCATTTATCGAATCCTCCATGGTTCGTAACAGAGTTTTGAATGGCTTCGAAAATATCAGTACCTTTTTAGTAGTCCCATGTAAAGATATAAGACTGAGAAGTTCTTCATTAATAGTAAGGTCCTATTGAATAGTTCAAACAAAAATTAAAAGTTGACTTACGTCTGCTTGATCAGTGCTTTCATCCACACACTGAAAAATACTCACATTTTGCTATTAAATCACACAGCTTTTTTGATACATATTGATCCATGTGTTGTATATGTCTTGAGATGGTCTGTTGAGATAATGCCACTGTTTCGAACTTCTCAGCTAATTTCGGCTCACTAATTTCGCTCATGAAATCAAAACCCACAGGTGGACTGCACAAAATCGCACTGCAGGCCACATCTGGTTGCGGGCTGTGTTTTGGACAGCCCTGTTCTACTCTTTTAATAATCCCCTCTGTATTATTATTATTATTATCGGTAGCCTCTATGGAGTCAACAGACTTATCGTGGGAGGCCCATTCAACCGGCAACATGTCTATCATAATTAGTTTTGAAGTTATTTACACTGCTTGCATTCACAATCCACTCCGGCAGTGCATTTCATGTATCAGCAACTCTCCACAAAAAATCTATTCCTCAGACCCTTCTTCACACATCTTTATTCAACTTCCAGGTATGGCCTCTCATTTTTCCCATCTTAACATGCACTCTTTTTATAATTCCTTCTGTATTAATCTGATAGAATCCATTAAATAACTTGAAGGTCTCTGCCATATCTCCTCTTTTCCTCCTATCCACCAACCTCTGTAATCCACATTCCCTCAAGCTGATTAATCTGATAAACTCCAATCACTAACTTAAACGTCTCTATCATTGGGAATGGATATAGGGTTGGTGAGATGGATAGAAGGGTGGTTAATGGAGAGATACCAGAGAGTAGTTTAGAGACGTTTAAGTTAGAGACAGAAGATGATATAGTTAGTGGGATAGAATGTGTAGGGTATAGTGTGTTCAGGAGGGACAGAGAGAATAAAATGGGGGGGGGGGGAGGAGTATTATTGATGATAGCTGATGAACTGCAACCAAGGAGAATAGAAGTTGTATTGCAGGATAGTGAAAAGAGGTCATTTGAGACTATTTGGTGTGAGATTGAGACTAACGGAACATATAACTGCAGATCTCTACAGGATGATGATAGATTCGAAGAACTGTTGAAGGAATTGGACCATATAAAATGGGACGTTGTGGGCCTTTTAGAGATAAGAAGGAAAGAAGAAACTCTCATGCGATTAAAAGATGGACATCTACTCTACTACTGTGAATGTGACAGAAACTCAACTGGTGGTGTAGGATTCCTAATAAATAAAACAATCAAGGACAATGTCCTGTTTGTTAATAAAATAACATCAAGAATAGCTGAACTAAGTCTCTTCATAAATAAAAGATACCAACTGAAAATTATACAAGTGTATGCCCCAACTACAGACCATCCAGATGAAGAGATAGAAGATTTCTATGAAACATTAGAATCCACATTAAATAATTTGAAAGAATTCTACATAATTATAATGGGTGACTTTAATGCCAAGATTGGAAGCAGAGATGACCATCTGAACTCCATCAGTAAATTTTGATTTGGACAGAGGAATGAAAGAGGAGAAAGACTTAGTGAATTCGCAGAAGAAAATAGCCTCTTTATTATGAACAGCTTTTTCAAGAAGAAAATCAACCGAAAATGGACTTGGAGAAGCCCATATGGACAAACTTACAATGAAATAGACTTCATCCTCTTCAACAGAAGATATATAATAAATAATACTAAAGTGCTTAATAGATTTAATACAGGAAGTGACCACAGACTAGTAAGGGCAAAAGTATGGATCAACAAAAAATGGAAACGGAATAAGCTCGTAAGAAAAAAGTCCAATTTAGTGAATCTACAAAACCTCTACCACAATAAAAGTTGTTATAGAGAATCACTCAAAAATGAACTAAAAAAGTTAAACACAGCTACTACCATTGATGATGCTAATGAAATATTAACAAAATCTATCTTGAATTGTGCACTAGAAATAAGGGGTGCAAAAAAGGCACCAAAGAGAGGAAAAACTAAGACAGGAAACCTTAGATCTGATGAAGAAAAGAAGAGATTTGAATGATACCAATAAAATAGAATATGCAGAAATTTGTAAAACTATACGTAAAAGGATGAAACATGAACTCAGATCATATAATACTAGAAAAATTAAAGAAACAATAGTAATATGAATGTCCTAAGACGAACATTATCAGTTGGAACTAAGGAAATAGCTGCTGTAAGAGGAAAAAATGGTGAACTTATAAAAAATAGAGATGCAATAATCAAAAGAATTCAGGAATTTATGAATACAAAGACAGTGTCATCCAAGAATCATCTATGGATAACTCAAGTGAGGAAGAACATGATGTCCCTGAGATCTTACAAGGCGAAGTGGAAATGGCACTGCGAGAATGGAAAGGCCCCAGGAGAACATGGAATTATGGTAGACTTCTTAAAACTGGGAGGAAGCCCTGTCATCAAAAGCTGACTAAACTCTTTAAGAAATGCCTAAAACAGAAAAATTCCAAAAAATTGGAACAATTCACTTCTAATATTAATTTTTAAAAAAGGCAATAAGGAAGAAATTAAAAACTACAGACCTATAAGCCTACTCCCCATCATATATAAAGTTTTCACAAAAATTATAAATAATAGAATAAAATCTAAACTAGAGAGAATGCAATCCTCTGAACAAGCTGGATTTAGAAAGAATTACAATACTTTGGACCATATTCACACATTAAGACAGCTCATTGAAAAATCAATTGAATGCAATAAACCTTTATGTCTGGCCTATATAGACTACGAAAAAGTATTTGATTCAATTAAAACATCTGCAACACTAAAAGCACTTGAAACCCAGGGAACTGAGAAATCATATATTGAAACACTAAAACATATTTACAATATTGCAACTTCTGTAATTAAATAATATAAAAACAGTAAAAAGTTCCCAATACAAAAAGGCATCTGGCAAGGTGACACCATATCTCCCAAATTATTTACAGCTGCACTAGAGGAAGTCTTTAGAAGCCTTGATTGGGAAACAAAAGGAATAAACATAAATGGAGAAAGGCTGCATCATCTGAAATTTGCAGATGATATTGTCCTAATAGCAGATAATCTTGAAGATCTGGAAGAAAGGCTAAATTAGCTAAATGAAGCCTCCAGAGTAATTGGATTAAAAATAAATAGAGAAAAAACAAAAATAATGATGAATAGATATATTAACCATAGAACTGTCAAAGTTGAAAACCATGAAATAGAACACGTTACTTCATATGTATATTTGGGCCAATTGTTATCCTTTGAGGAGTGCCAAAGAAAAGAGATTGAATGAAGAATTCACCTTGGATGGATGGCGTATGGGAAAATGAGAGACATATTCAGAAGTGACATCCCTATGAGTCTAAAAAAGGAAAGCATTCGACCAGTGCATACTTCCTGTCCTAACATATGGAGGAGAAACATGGACTTTAACAGAAGCCCTAAACAAAAAGCTGAGAACAACACAACATCGCACGGAAAGAAGTATGCTAAAAATAACATTAAGAGATAGGAAGACAAATACCTGAATAAGATCTCAAACAGGTGTCATGGATATTGTAAAATACATTAAACAGGCTAAGTGGAGATGGGCTGGCCGTATTGTCAGTGACGGGAGATGGACTAGAAAAACAACAGAGTGGAGACCAATGGATGGAGCAAGACAAAGAGGAAGACAGAAGAAGATGGAAGGATGAACACTAAAACAAATTGTAGGAGTGAGATGGATGGGAGAGGCAGAAAACCAAGTGATCTGGAAAATCATGGGGGAGACCTTCGTCCAGCAGTGGACAGAACCAAAAGGTTGAAGAAGAAGTTAGTTGATTGAACTGCAATTTCAACCAACCCAACACAGCTTTTCCAGATTAATGCTGGCTTCAGCCAACCCAGATGATGACCAGACTGAGAGACAAACTATTCTGAAATGATTGAACAATCCTCCACTTTGAGACAGAAAGAAAAGTATCTGCATTTACAGAAATTATGCAAAATCCCAATAATTTAAATGTATATCCAAGTTTTAATTGCTGTAAAGGAATAATTCAACCCCTTTTTGAGAGAAAGAACATGAATCCATGTAGAACAATAGGCATGTTCACAGAACTATTTTAATTAGCCAGAATCCTGCCTAATACTGTATTTGTTAATGGTGTTTATGTACTGTTTACATACAAGTAGCATAGTTGTGAAGAAAACATGCAAACTTCATTGACATACACTTGGATAAAGGATTAAACAAGAATATATCTTGGCAAGTTTAATTTAATTTATAAACAAGTGAAAAAACTTTCTACAAGTAATATGCTTCTCTGGCTTCAATCCTATTAAGTATACAGTAAAAAATCTACATTTGAGTGCACGCACACACACACAATCTGTGTGTGTGTGTGTGTGTGTGTGTGTGTGTGAGAGAGAGAGAGAGAGGGGGAGGGGAATTCAAACTGACTTCTCATTTTATGTAACTGCTAAAATTCATTTCTCTTTATTTCAGATACAATGTCTCTGGCATTTCATCAAACCCCAAGGCTTCATGCTGCCACTTATCTTTCTCCAAGTATACCTGTTGAGTATTTTGAGTCTGTACTTCAGTACTTGGAAGTTAAACTTGGCATTCATACTACGCTGTTATATGAATCGAGATGGGAAGGACCACCTATAGATAGATTAGATCCTTTTGTTAGCAATGAATTAGATCTAGGTAATAGTATATTTTGTTTGTAATTAATCTTAAATAGAAATTCCTTCATACAGTATTATCTTTTCATATAATCTGTATTGCAAATGAACTACATTATTATAAATTAAAGATGCCAAGAAATTATATTCTTGGTTTCATCCTTTATCCAAGTGTAAGCAAAGTTTGCCCAGTCATGAAGTTACTTCATATGCAAACTTTGTTTACACTTGGATAAAGAATGAAACCAAGAATATAATTTCTTGGCAATTTTAATTTATAGTATAACCAAGTGAAAAAAATTTCAACATCTATCTCTAATCGAGAGTATTTTAGTAATAAGGTGGGACACCTTTTGACTTGTATATGGAAATATGACTTCTGCATTACTTCAGCCTTGGTATCCCTTCTGGATCTCACTCCCACTGATGGTAGCATGCACCAGGAGGAGTAGAGAAGTTCTACTTGGTGGCTGGTTTTTGCCTGTCACTGAGTGGAGCCACCGCAAAGTTTCCTGTCCTGGAATGATTTAGGTACAGAGTGATGAGTTTATGTGCCATAAACTCATCACTTTGGGTTATACAGATATACATCAATCTAAATATAGATTGATTAATCTATCAATCTATATTTAGGTGTGTTTAAGTAGAGATTTAGAGTGATCTTGTAGATCATGCAGAGTTTTTGGAGAGGTATCCCTACTTAAACACACCTAAATAAAGGTCAAAACTGTTCTAGGTAGTGGCCCTTCCCATAATGCATAGTGTTACTATCCAACCACACATGCGAGAACCTTCCTTGACTGGCACAGTGCCATGAAGAGTCAATTCATGTTGAAAGGAAGAAAGGAATAAGGCAATGCTTGAATTCTTCACCAACACGCGAAATCACGTGCTTTATATGTAAAATTTTAACTGTTGTACAAGCAAAATAGTTACCACTGTAAAAACTAGAATATTCATAAAAGAAAAGCTAATTTTACAACATATAATAATAAATTCTCATCATCGATTACCCTATTATCGGAATGTATTCACCTTCTTCTTATGCACAGAAGTGTCAAGGGGTCTTGCATCTGTGGTCAGACAGATATACATGTCCATAAGGATATGTATATCTGTCTGACCACAGATGCGAGAAAGGAATAAGGCAATGCTTGAATTCTTCACGAACACGCGAAATCACGTGCTTTATGTGTAAAATTTTAACTGTTGTACAAGCAAAATAGTTACCACTGTAAAAACTAGAATATTCATAAAAGAAAAGCTAATTTTACAACATATAATAATAAATTCTCATCATCGATTACCCTATTATCGGAATGTATTCACCTTCTTCTTATGCACAGAAGTGTCAAGGGGTCTCGCATCTGTGGTCAGACAGATATACATGTCCGTAAGGATATGTGCATTGCATTATGGGATACCAAGGCAATTGATGTGAAGTCATCATCCTCTATATACAAGTAGCCCAATCGTGAAGTTACTTCACATGCCAACTTTGTTTGCTTACACTTGGATAAAGGATGAAACCAAGAATATAATTTCTTCGCATCTTTAATTTATAGTAGTCGTTTTCGACTCCTGGGGATCTTGTGAACAAAGGCCTCTCCATCCCACTCAACTTCTTGTCCTTTCTTTCAGTAATTGTAAGTTCAAGTTGTTATTATTATTATTATTCAGGCCTCCAAGGAGTCAAAAGACTCATCGAGGGAGGTCCTTCCTAAGACATAAAGTCTGTCAAGACTCATCGAGGGGAGGTTCCCCCCTGAGAAACACAAAGTATCATACCACTCTTTAAACTCACTGACCGTTCTCGCTCCCACCACTCCATCAGGCAATGCATTCCACGGCTCAACCACCCTCCACACAAAGAAACCACTCCTTACCCTCTTGCTCACAGTTTCCTTTCGTAACTTCCAGGGATGGCCTCTTGTCATCACTCCTTCCCGCTCTTCAACCAAGCGAAAGAACTCCCCAGTGTCAACCCTGTAACCACCTCTCAACAGTTTAAAAGTCTCAATCATATCACCTCTCCTTCTTCTATCTACCAAACTCTGCAGTCCACATTCTCTCAGCCGATCCTCATAACTATCCTTATACAGTCCTGAAACCATCTTTGTCATCCGTCTTTGTATCCTTTCCACAGTTAATTTATCCCCTTCAAATCCTAGGGACCAAATCTGAGAACAATAGTCCAAGTGTGGTCTGATCAGAGACTTATACAACGGAATGATAACCCTCTTATCTCTGCAGGCCAGTGTCCTTCTCATAATAGCAGCAATCCTCTGTGTTACCTTCACCACCTTTGCAATATGTCCCCTAAACTTCAGTTTTCTATCAATCATCAACCCCAGATCTCTTGTCTCCCCTACTTCCTCCAGTATAACTCCTCCCATAGAGTATGCAGCATCCCATCGATGTTTCCCAAACCTCAAGACCTTACATTTTGCTGCATTAAACTGATAACCCCATTCATTTGCCCATCTATCTAGCTTATTTAAATCCTCTTGCAGGGCTACCACATCTGCACTATTACTAATAATCCTTCCCAGCTTCGCATCATCCGCAAACAACTGAATATCCCCCTGCAATCCACTGGCTATGTCATTGATATAAAGGTCCTAGTACTGAGCCCTGTGGGACCCCACTTGTAACCCTCTGCCTCCTGGAAACTGCTCCACCATACACAACTCTCTGATACCTATCAGACAGCCAATCCTGAATCCAGTTGACCAATCTGACATCCAGACTCATGTGCTGCAACTTAAATATCAGCTTATCATGTGGCACCCTGTCAAATGCCTTCGCCAAGGCTAAGAAAATTGCAGTATATGCCTTTTCCTCATCTAATGTTCTTGTAACTTTATTATAAAAGGCTAGCATATTGCTAAAACAAGAGCGTCCTTTCACAAATCCATGTTGATTCTCACAGATAACATTACCCTCATCTGCCCAATGTTGTATACGGTCCCTCACTACTTTCTCCAAGATCTTAACAACTACTGATGACACACAGACTGGCCTATAATTAGACACTTCCAGTCTGTTACCACCCTTATGCAATGGCACTGTCTTACCTTCCTTCCATTCCCTGGGCACCTTTGCCAAAGCCAGACTTTCATTGAAAAGCCACGTTAAAGGCACTGTCAGTTTCCTAGTACATTCTCTCAAAACTCGTGGTGAAATACCACCCAGTCCCACAGCTTTACTGACATCCAGAGTACTCAGTATCTGAAACACACTCTCCTCCTGTACCTCCAGACCTCGAACCAGTACTATCCCCGTGGCATTAAAACTGACTCCTCTAAGATGAAATACTCCAATAAAGTGTTCATTGAACAATTCCACTATGTCCTCTGCATCAGTCACTCTATTCCCATTTTTATCCCACAATATCATTCTTCCACAGTCATTTCTCCTCCTACTGGCCACATAGCTAAAAAATTCCCTAGGATTTTCTTTGGATCTTAGGGCCAATCTCCTCTCATATTCCAGTTTTGCTTTCCTTACCACACTAGTCACTCTTCTGGCGTGTGTCTTATATTCCTCATGCATCTCTTCACCTGTCTCCTTATATCTTCCATAGCCTCTTTTTCGCATGCAGTTCCTATTTAACATTGTTTGTCATCCACTTTACTCCAAATTGCGTCCTCTTCTTCACTCATGGTATACAACTTACCATTGCTGATAACAAATATTCTTTCACAATTTCCCACGCACTAGTGATATCCCGGCCTTCCAATTCCTCCCTCCATGAAACTTCCCGAAGTTATCGTCTAAGACTATTATAATCACCTGCCTTATAATTCCACATAAGTTCCCGTCTCTTTGATACTCCTGCATGTCTATTCATTTTCCAAGTCAACACCATATGGTCACTCTCTCCAACTGGTGGGAGAGACGTCAACTCAGTTATTATCAACTCTTCTGATGCTATAACCAAATCCAAAACTTTTGAACCTCTTGTTCCCTCTGTTACATGTTGCCTAAGACATTTGTCCCTCAAGAATTCTAGAAATTCCATTCCCCTATTGCTACATGCATCTTCCTCTCTCCAATTTATACTACTGAAGTTAAAATCTCCCATAACAATCATTCCTCTTGCACTTGCCAAACTTAGGTGTCTAAACATCTCCTGGTCCCCATCCTCTGTGCTCCTGGGTCTGTAGCAACACTCCACTAAATATCCTGTCTTGCCTACCTCTACCTCACACCATACGCCCTCAAAATCATTTGTCTCACTTCCTTCCAAATTCTCCACTCTTAGAGGACATAGGTCATCGCTTATCATAAGCAGTACCCCACCACCACGCTTTCCCCTTCCACGCTTTCTTATAATCAATAAAACAGATGAATACTTCTGAAATTCTCCTGTTCTTTCCAAAATCCATCTCATGTTTGCTATTTGGTCTTTAGTTCCTAAACCTCTCCTAAAGCCTGCCTGTTCTTGTGGCATTTCTGTATTCACGTATAACTCCAGCCTTTGTTGGATCACTTTAAGCATAACTTTACTTGTATGTGAAATTAAAGCAATAGTTCTGTAATTCTCACAATCTCTGGCATTTGATTTTTTGGGGAGTGGGATGAATACTGATATTTTCCAATCTCTAGGCCAGTATATTTTCTTCCAAACCTGTTGATAAATTTCAGTCAATATATTCACTACTTCATTCCCAGCTGCTCTCAGTAATTCCACTGACATGCCATCAGCTCCAGGAGCTTTTCCTTTTGGCAGCTGTTCCATTGCTAATATTACTTCACTTTTCATTATCATGGGTTCCTCAACAAATTCTCTCCTTTCAAATTCTCCTTCAATATATTATTTTCTTATACAAATCCTCTACATACTCTTTCCATCATTATTTCACCATCATCAGACATTTACCTGAATTACTTTTTACAACTCCTAATCTAGGAATAAACTCCCCTGTAACATCATTTATTTTTTTTAAACATATCTCTTCTTCTACCCATAGTATTGCATTCTTCAGTTTCCTTGCACCTTTTGTTTAGATGTTTTTCCTTATCTTTCCTAGCTTGTCTTTGGAAATCTGCACTCAGTTGTCTAACCCTTTCTCTGTTTCTCTGAAGTTTCATTTTTCTTTTTTCCTCTGCTATTTGAATAGCTTCTTCCGACAACCATTTGCAATCATTCTTTCTTGTTGCTTTATTAAGAGTCTTCTTTGCTGTTGCTGCTTCTATGACTGTACATTTTGTTTCTTCCCACAGTTCTTCTAATTCTCTTCCTGTCTTCTCCAAACTTTTTAATTTCTTTCTGACTTCCACTTATATGCTTCATTTATAGGATCTAAATCAAATCTGATACTGACCTTCTGTTTCTTCTTAGCCCTTAATTTCAATTTAACTTCAGCTATCAATAATTCATGATCTGTTCCACAGTCTGCACCAGTTAATGTGTTTGCTGCTTGTATAGCACTCCTCCACCTTCTGCTGGCAACAATATAATCTATCTGATTTCTGTATTCTCCATTAATTGAAGTCCATGTACAGTCTTCTTCTATGTTGTTGGATCAAGTGTTTGCAATGAAGCAATTGTTTCTCAACACAAAACTCCAATACATTATAACTCCAACATCCTTTCTCTTGCTTCATTTCTCAGTCCTAAACCAAATTTTCAAGTGATGCCTCATTCTTCCTTTTCACTCACTTTTGCATTCCAGTCACCTAATATCAAAAGGAAGTCTGTTTTATCAGTACTGTATACTACTTCTTGCAAACTGCTGTAAAATTCTTTTACTTCATCTTCACTTGAATCTATAGTGGGTGCATACACCTGTATGAGTGTAGCACTCACTGGGCCTTTATTCTGATGAGAATTATTCTGTCAGACACTGGGCTGTAACTCAAAATGTATTTTCTGTATTCTCTTCTAAGAATGCTACTCCATTTCTTCCAAGGTTTCATGTCCAGAGTAATACATCATGAAATCATCGGTATCAAAGTGGCCCATTCCTGTCCATCTCAGTTCACTGATTCCTAACATCTTAACTCGACTTCTCATTTCTTTTTTTCACCATTTCCAGTTTTCCTTGATACATACTTCTTGCATTCCATGTTCCTGTTTTATGGAAATCAGTAAAGCGGAGGTATCTTCTTTTGAGATTAACTCATCAGAAGTTTAACTTCCAGAAGGCTTTGATCCAGCTTCATTATTTTTGTTAACTTCATTGGAACTTCCTCTGTGCTTTTCCCCAGTAGCCATTTCAGTGCCTTCTAACCTTGTTGTCCCATCTTCCAGCACTATATCACAATAACTTAAGCTTCTGTTCATAAGATTTTCTTGGCAAAATATATACAGAAGTGGTTTCCATTGCCTTCTTCTGTGTTTGCTTAGCCTACCAAGTAAGGCTAAACAAACTGCAAGAGATGAAGAAAAGTAAAATAGGAAAGATTGGAGGGGAGGGAAGGAGCAAAAAGGAAAGAAAGAAGAGTAGGGACCAGTGTACAGATAATATAACAGATATATATTACATGAAATAAGGCATGGTCCAGCAGCAGGTACCTCGGGTTTGTCACTCCTGTACTCATTAAAGGAAGCCCTTGAGGGCAATTTATAGCCAAGCGAAAAATCTTTCAAGAACTACATTATTCCTTACTATATGTTGGAGATATTGTTTTTATGATAAGTTTCTGAACATATATCAAAATGTATCTCAAATGGTATTTTCTAAAGGATTTTTGTTAATAACCCATAAATTTTCAGACTGTTTGAAGGTGCTGAAGACAGATAATTCAGATGGATGCATATTGGATTTCTTGTATTTTGTTCAGTGTTCTCTAACAGAGAGGGAAAAATAGGTAGTCACCAATATCAGTCTTTATTTGATTACAAACAGTTGTGAACATAACCTGATTTTGTGCATCAGAATTCTTACTTAATAATTATCAAGTCATCAGGATTCTTACTTAATAATTGTATGGGCACCGCCATGGCATCCGAAGACTCATGGGAGACCCAAACTCTCCACACAATGATTATCATACCTCTTCTTGAACTCATTAATGGACAGAGCATTTACAACTAATCCTGGCAACTCATTCCATTCACCACTCTCCAAGCAAAAAATCTAGTCCTCACACCCCCTACTTACTCAATTTCCAGGGATGACCTCTTGTTCTGTCCCATCTAGCTATATGCTGAAAAAACATTTCCTCTACATCAGTCCAATAAAAAGTCCATTAAATAACTTAAGTGTTTCTATCAGGGGTGTTTAAGGGTCAAAGCTGTATAACTGAGAGGAGACCTCCACATGGCCTTTAAAGGAATGCGGAGAACCGACCAGGGCTTCTGACCTAATGTCCAATCCTCACCTTCTCGTGGTGCACCCTGTTGGGTATCTACTTGGATACTGAACGGATGAGGATGGGCTGTCAATTTGGAATATAGCCGACCAAATTGTATTCTTATTGGTTAAACCAAAATATAGAATGATGGTACAACATGACAAAATTTCATGCCGGCTGGGCCGTCGCCCGGTTAAACAAGGCCCCTGTTGTTTTCGCCAGGGAACCAGGGCGAACAGCGAAAAGTCAGCTACTGGAAAAAATCTGAAAATAAACCCCAACTCAACATCACCAGAGTTAAAGATCGGTACTATCAACGTAAGAAGCCTGAATGGCAAAGAAATGGAGCTAGCTGAGGAATTAGATAAGTACCAGATAGACATAATAGGGTGACTGAAACAAAAAAGACCAAAACTGGTGAGATCGTTCTGAGCAATAAATACAAAATGTTATATTCAGGCAATGACTTTCAAGGAAAAGAAGGAGTAGCCATAGTATTCAACACAAAATACGAGGCTAATCTTCTTGAATGGCAGTCAGTCTCAAGTAGAGTAATGTGAACAGATATGAGAATGGGGAACTGGACAATGAGACTTATTTGTGCCTATGGTCCCACAGAAGGTTCTACTAAGGTAGAAGTGGAGAAATTTTTTGAGGCTTTAGAAAAAGCAACTGACACACAAAAAAATGAAAAGTTGGTCCTTGTTGGGGATCTAAATAGCAGAGTAGGAAATGATTGTGAGACATACAAAAATATTTTGGGAAAATTTGGAGAAAAGAGCAAAGCTAATAATAATGGCAAATATCTGTTGGATTTCTGCTCAGGACATGGACTGGTTATTACTTACACCATGTTCCAACATAAAAATGTGCACAAATTCACATGGAGAGAAGAGGCTAGGAATAAGAAACGTCTCATTGACTATGTAATTGTTGATAGTGATGTTTTCTCCCTGGTGCAGGACACCAGAGTGTACAGAGGATTTGAAATTGGAAGTGATCACTATTTAGTCTTGAGCAGGATAAAATTGAATTCCATATTGAAAAGAATAACATGTAAGAAAGTTTTAAAGCGAATAAAAGTTGAGCAGCTCTTAGAAGTGAACTGTAGACTAAAATACACAAAGATTATTGAAGAAAAAATGAAAGAGTTTGAGAACAGGAATCAAACCTTGGAGATTCAGTGGCAAACTCTGAAGAAAACATTGATTGATTCTGCCAGAGAGGCATGTGGTGAGGTTGTCTGTAAGGATAAAAAAATCAGAACTTCCTGGTGGACACAGAAAGTTAAAGAGGCAGTGAAGGAAAAGAAGAAAGCATACCAAAAGTTCCTGTCAAATAAGTCAGCTTGTGCTCTTAGAGAATATAGAGACAAATGCAAGAATGCTAAACACTGTGTAAAACTAGCTAAACAAAAGTCATGGGAGGACTTTGGCAGGAATATAGAAAATAAATATCAAGAAGGTGGCAAAATATTCTGGAGGTTGTTGAAGAAGCTTAAGAATGGAGGAAAGAGTTCTGTAAAAGGAATTAGAGATGATAAAGGTGACATGAAAACGGGAGAAAAAGATATCCTTTTGAAGTATGGAGTAATTATTTTGAAAAACTGCTAAATGAAACAAGCAGTGATGACAGCACAGTGGTAAAAAACACTGACCAGGCATGCAGTCAGGAATACATATCCATACTTGAAGTAGAAAAAGCCACCAAAGGCTTGAAATGTGGAAAGGCAGCAGGAGTAGATGATATTCGACCAGAAAAGCTGAAGTATGGTGGTATAAGAGTCTTACAGTGGCTGCACTGCACAGTTCAGAAAGCCTGGACAGAGGGACGAATTCCCGATGATTGGAGTAGAGCTCTCATAGTACCCATATATAAAAAGGGAAATAAAACTGCATGTGAGAATTACAGAGCTATTTCCCTACTGAGTGTTCCTGGCAAGATCTATGCAAGTATACTTGAGAAACGGTTGAGAAGAATTGTGGAAGAAAAGCTTGGTGAAGAACAAGCTGGATTCAGGCTAAATAGAGGCTGTTAGGATCAGATCTTCATTTTACGACAAATAGTTGAGAAAGCATGGGAATATAACAAAGATCTGTATTTAAGTTTTGTCGATCTGGAAAAGGCATTTGACAAGGTGCCAAGAGAGAAGCTATTGAATACGTTGCAGTTATATGGTGTCAATGAGGCATTATATCAAGCAATACTTAGTCTTTATTTGAGTTGTAAGTCAGCAGTTAGAATTGAAGGAAGTACAGGAAGTTGGTTTAATGTTAAATCTGGTGTGAGACAAGGATGTACATTATCCCCTCTGTTATTCATTATCTATATGGATCACATTATGAAGGAAAGTGGTATTAAACATGATATGAAAATTGGAGATGTTAATGTCAGCTCTTTGCTTTATGCGGATGATGTTATACTTCTAAATAAATGTGCCACAAGTCTGCAAGATTCTCTGACTAAATTGAATAGCTGTTGTAATAGATGTGGTATGAAGGTCAGCAATAAAAAGACAAAGACAATGAAAATAGGCAGAATCATTGAAAATGTCAACTGTGTTGTGAATGGAGAACCTATGGAACAAGTAAAACATTTCAGCTATTTAGGCACAATTTTTACTGAAGATGGTAAATTAAATATAGAAATAGACAACAGAATCAGCAAAGCTGGTATGGTGGGAAGTCAATTGAATAAATTCATATGGAATAAGAGAGAAATTAGTTGGAACACTAAATTAGCTGTATACAAGACAGTGTTCAAACCAGTTTTAACTTATGGATCTGAGAGCTGGCTCAGAAGTAAAACATTTAACCAAAGACTAGACACCACAGATATGAGAGTCCTGAGAACGATTATAGGCGTCAACAGATGGCATCAATGGCAATATCATATTAAAAACGAGGATGTTAGGAAAGAACTTGACATTGTCAGCATCCAGGAATGCGTTAGCAGAGCTAATCTCAGGTGGTATGGTCACTTAAACAGAATGGGCGAGGAAAGATTAGCAAAACAAGTGTTCTCTGCCAGGTTGGCAGGAAAACGACCCAGAGGAAGACCAAGATATAGGTGGATTGATACGGTACAAAGTGCCTTAGACGATAGAAATATAAGATCTGATAATGTTGGAGTCTTGATAAGTAACAGACTGATTTGGAGGAAAATTGTAGATAGAAAATTAATAATGATGTAATTTTTTTCATGTAGTACTATCATATCCTGTACACCACTTGAGGGTACATGGCAGGAATTTGATGATGATGATGATGATGTGTTTCTATCATCTTCCTTTTTTTTGCCTATCAACCAACTTCTGCACCCCACAAACCCCCAATCTATTCTCATGGAGAGCATCCCACAGATCACTCATCTTGGTCACTCACCTCTGAATTCTTTCTACTACTTCCTCATTCCCAAGAAACTCGGACCTGAGCACAGCAATGTCGATGTGGACACATCAAGGCCTTATAAAAAGGAATAACAACTTCATTATTATTATTTCTACTTGTTAGTGTGTTCTTCATTAGCCAAGTAATCTTATGAGCTGTCTTGGCAAACTTAGCAATATGTCCTCAAAACTTCAACTCTCTATTTTCTATCACCCCAAAATCCCTAGTTTCATCTATTTCCTGGAGTACAGTTCTATCAGTGTGGTAGACAGTTTGCAAATGATTTATCCCAAAATGCATAACTTTGCATTTCTCCATATTACCACCCAGATGGCCATACAGATAAAATGTATCAAAAATATGTGCTTCGTATCCATATTATTTCTATAATATCCAAAGATTATATTGACTTCAACTGACAGTTTGCATCTGTAATTATGAATCTATATAAATGTCAAGGCTGGTATGGTGATTAAACTGATACACATTATCTTTTGCCCATGTTGACAGCCTATTTAATCAACCTGCAAGTTCTTCACATCACCTGGATAAACTATTACTCTACCCAGTTTCATTTCAGCCTAGGGAGAGTGGATGTTGAAAGTGGCAGTGAATGTGTGTGTATGGAGATGGAGTATATTGCTATGTGGGTGGGGAAGTTGAGACTGAACATATATATATGTCATAAGTGGTGATAAAGGTGATTGGACAGGTATGGTGGGAAAGTCACAACCAACATGTGGCTTGGATAGGACTGGTTATGGACCTAAAAATGAACTGCTGTGTTTGTTTACAAATGCCTGAAGTATCAGAAATAAGAGGGATGAAATGGTTTTAGTGATTGAGTTTATTTGCCCCAAAATCATTGGGATTAGTGAAATGTGATTGAATGAAGATGATATCTTAATGGAAATAGAAATGGAAGGATACAGTATTTTACTAGGATAGAAAGAGCAAGAAGGGAGGAGGGAGTGCTGCTGATGATGATGAAGTTCACATAAGGTAATCATGAACGAGGGAAATAATGGAAATGGTTATAAGGCGGTGTGGTGTAACGTGGAGGTTGAGAAGACATATTTAGTTAGATGTTATAGACCAGGGAATGTGGAGGATAGTGATGAAGAAATGTATAAACAACTTAGGTTAGTGAACTAAGGAAGGATAATCATTATGGGCGATTTTAATTATGTTGGCATAGACTGGAATGAAGAATTTGGAAATAACGAAAACGAATTTCTCAAGTTCTTGAGAGATAACTGTCTCAGTCAGTGCGTAAAGGAGGGCACATGAGGATCGAGAGTTCTAGATCTGATCATTTCATCAGAGGATATAATTGTGAGCGGGAGTTTCACATTTTCCTCCAGTTGGTGAAAGGAATCATGAAGTGATTACCTGTGTTATGGCTAGTCATATGCAGACTTTTGTGAGGAAAGGATATATATGTGGAATTATAAGGATGGTGATTATGACAAGCTTAGGCGACAGCTTGTAGCTATAACATGGAATGAGAAGTTGAGCAGTAAGGAAATAAATGCTGCATGGAAACTGACAAAGAAATACATAACAACATCGATGTGTGAATGTATTCTGAAGGTCAAAAGGCTGAATAAGGTAGGTGTAAAATGGATGAATGTGGAGCTTAAACATGAAATCTGGGAAAAGTACTTTGGAGGAAGTACAAGATGAATAATGGTAATAATCACTTATACAAAGAGTATAAAGAACAAGCTAGGAGAGTGACTCATAGTAAGGAAAACAAAAGTAGAGCATGAGCAGAAATTGGCAAATCAGGCAAAGAAAAACCCTAGAGAATTTTTTTTTAAATATGTGGCAAGTAAAAGGAAGAATGATCATGGTAAGATGATGTTAATTGATTAAAATGGTATAATGGTAACTGCTGCAGAAGTTGTTGAGGTATTCAGTGATCAGTTTATAAGGGTGTTTCATCCTGATCAGGGTGAAATCATGAGGAACTTAAGTGTAGAGGACAGGAGAGGATAGCTTAATTGTGAGTGAGCAGGAGGTATTTGAGGAAATAAATAAACTTGATATCAGTGAGGCTTTAAACTCATTCATTGTTTTTGCACTAACTACACTCATTCTCTCTCGGATAATGCATTCTACTCAACTATTTTCAGTATGCAAAAAAAAAAAAAAAAATTAATAAATAAAAATAAAAAATACCTGCTTCTCTCTACTTACACTCTTCTCATACAACTTATACAGGTATGGGCTTGTATAAGTTGTACGAGAATAAGCAAAATCTCTTCCTCATTAGTCTGGTAAAAACCATTCATTGTAAATGGCATTTTCTCACCCATAACCAGATTTTACATTTCATGCAAAATAATTTGCTGGTCTAGTTGACTGAGTGGTTAGCATATCTACTCTTCAACAAGCAGGCTGCAGGTTCAAATCCTGCTATGGGCGTGGGTGTATGTGATAGATGCCGGCCTGGTTAGCCGAGTGGATAGCGTATCCACTCTCCACCCAAAAGACTGTGGGTTTGAATTCCACCATGGGCATGGATGTTTATGATTGTCTGTGAAAATAGTGGTGGTGGTCGGCGGTAGATGGCGTTGGTGTAGATGATGAAGGTAGTTGCGGCTAGTGGAGTGGTGGAGATGGAGAGTTGTACAGTGGTTATTATTATTATTATTATATCCAAAGACTCATCGAGGTGCCCTCGATGAATCTTTGGACTCCCTGGAGGTGTTATATAATAATAATAATGTGTGAGAAAAAATAATCTTTAGCATGTTCATAGTACTAATACTATAGGTTTACAACTGTTGTGAGTGGGAGTCAGTAGTGTCAACAGGGTGTAGTATAGAGGCAGCCTGCCTCACAGTGCTGCTTAATAAGGGTGCTCATCTTGTTCAGCCATATTGCGGTAGGTGCCGTCGTTATGCTAATAATTCCTGTTAGCGTAGCAAGTGTGTAAAGAAATTTTTCCAAGCTTAAACTGATTAAAAATTATTTGCAAACAGCAATGACCCAAGAAAGATTGGTTGGTCTAGCAACTATATCGATAGAGGTGGAGATAGATAGCTTATAATTTAAATTTAGAAGAGCTTATAAACAGTTTTATTATGCGATATTTCCATAGAGCAAACATTTAATTAATACTGTTATGTAATCGTTTTTCATTAATGTTTCTCTTGTAATAAAAATTAAATAGAATTGGAGATTGCCTTATATTTTTGTCTTATGATCCATCAGGGGTAATATTTAATTGTTTGCCTCAGAGCGCAATCTAATCTGGCGATGGCCATGGTGAGAGTCACATAAAAAAAAAATGTTTAGTAGCTGCCAGAATAATGAATTTTTAATTTTGCCTACACCTGTATATGAAAAATAAAATTAATTTATTCAGTAATTTAAAATTCTGGAAACAGGTTGAAGAAATATGGGATATAGGAGTGTGGCCAACAAGGAGATGAAATTCAGTAGACATATTTTATTATTATTATTATTATGGGACACCTCCAGGGAGTCGAAGGGACTCGTTGAGGGAGGACATCTACTCTATGATTGTCTGTCTCCACCATCTACAATGAACTGCAGCTACCATCATCATCTACTCCAACACCATCTTCTGCCCACCACCACTACCACTAGTGTTTTCACAGACAATCACAAACATCCATTCCCACGGTGGGATTCAAACCCGCAGCCTTCTGACTGGAGAGTGGATACGCCAACCATTCGGCCAACCAGGCCAGCAAGAAGTGGAAACAACTCATATTGAATTACTGTAATGGTGAGGAAGAAATTTAAGACAAAAAGTCCTGACAAATAGAAATTAAGAGTATTGTATTTCTATTGCACAAATTCACACTTTCTAAACATTTGCACACATTTCATAACTTAGTTTTTATGATGATGAGAACATTGACTGAGACTGGTAAAGTGAGAAAAGAATCTTCAAGTTAATCAAGACCATTTGCAGACTTCTCTGGACAGCCGTATTAAATGATAATTTTGCATTAAAAATAATACATTTAATCTATCAGCTGCTTTCTCTTTCTTTGTAGCGTTGAGGTATAAATTTGTTTAAAAACATAATTAACTTATGTGGTTATTCTTTTTTTTGTTTGTGTGAAAAAGAATTCTGTAATAACATAGTAAAATTCAAGATAGGGTCCATTAATGTAAGAAGTATCAATGGAAAAGAAGAAAGAACTGGCCAGAGAATTAGAGATACTGTATTGATATGGTTGGTGCTACTGAAATAATAAATAAAGACAAAAGTAGGTGAAATTCTTCTAAATAACAGCCACAAGATGTTCTTTTCAGGTAAGAATGGTCGGGGAAAAGGAAGAAGCTATACTATTCTACACTAAACATGAAGATAACCTTGAACAACAGACAGTTTCAAATAGAGTAATGTGAGCAAATTTCAAAACAGAGAACTGGACATTAAATTAATCTCTGTGTATGGTTACACAAAAGGATCTACTAAGGAAGAAGTGGAGGAATTTTAAGAACCATTAGACAAGGCAGCTGACATAAAGAAAAAAATGTAAGAATTGTGTAAAGAAAAAGTTTGTCATTTTTGGAGATTTAAACAGCAGAGTAGGAAATGAATACCAGAATGTTTGGGAAAAATGTTAGAGAAAGAAGCACAATAATAATTGTAAGCTTGTACTTGATTTCAGTTCAGGATATGGATTTGTCATTAACATGATATTCATTCCTTCAGGATACAAGTATACAGAGGATTTGAAGTAGTTAGTCATCACCATTTTGTTTAGCAGGATAAAAATTAATTTTTATCCTGCTCAAAAGAATGAAGCTTATTAGTGGATTCAGTACACGTGTTTTTCATCTAAGTCATTATTTTTAGTGGATATTAGTGAAATTGTTATATATATTTGGTGGTATTTTGTTTCTTTTTTACTATGTAGTTAAGTTATGTTGTTTAGTCAACTATTATTAAGAGATATACTTTTCATAATCGTTTTTTTGTTATGGCACTGATGCATATGAGAAAAATGACAACCAAGACATCGATGTTGACTGATATCAGCATGTGGGATTTGGTGCAATGTAGCATGTGTTTAATGTATTTGTTGCCGAGAGCAAATGATTTGTGGTATGAAATCAATAATGGATAAAATATTTGTCAGAAATGTTTTGTAAGCGAGTATAAGAAATGCAAGTCACAAAAGGATGACATGACTGATAATAAGGATATAAGCAGGATTGTCAAAGTGTTGTGGAGAATGCAGAGGAAGCAGTGAATATAATATGCATGAGAGTTTGAAGGAAGTGGTTGAAAGTAAAATGGATGATGAGATGCTAGCACGGAAAGAAATTGCATGCTTATGTGGAGTCCTTTCACAGGACGGAATGTGAGCTTGAGCGACTGAAGAAACGATTGCCGTGGGGTACAGAAGGATGGAGAATGAAAGAAAGAGTGAATGGGAAAAGCATCAAAGTGCAAGAAACTTGGAGAAAAGAGAGAGTATTATATGGGGATTCGATGATAAGAGGTATATTTAATGAGAAAGTGACAAAAGCATGTTTTCCAGGTGTGAGGATAAAGGATATTAGTGACACTGTAAGTATGCAAAAGAATGAAGCAAACAAGTTAATTGCTTTGGCTGGCGTAAATGATTTGAAAGGTGAGAAATATGCAATGAGAGAAGATGTGAAAGAGTTGTTAGTGGAAGCAAAAATAAACACAAGAAAGTAAAGATTGCGAGTCTGCTACCTCAGTATGATAAGACAGAACTGGGAAGAAGGGCCATGATTGCAGATGTGTCAGTGAGAAGGTTGTGCAAGAGAAATGGTGTGCAGTTTATTGATGTGTGGAGTGAATTTGATGGATGAAAGGGCTTATAAATACCCATTGGACTTCATTTAAATGGTTTTGGAGTTAAATGTTTGGAGAAAATGTTGCTTAGTGAGAGTGTAGTAGTGCAAAACCAGGGAAAAAACTAGAGATATTAGGGAGGATGAAATCAAGCATATATCTTTCCAACCCTGTGATAAATGAGCATGTGTTACAGTCATGATTATGCAATGCCAAATGGGATTTCACAGGGTTAGCAAGATACATGCCTGATTTCATCCTCCCCAATATCTCTAGTTTCCCTGGAGTTAGATGTTTGGAGAAAGTGTTGCTTAGTGAGAGTATGGTAATGGAAAACATGGGAAACTAGAGATATTAAGGAGGATGAAATCAAGCATATATCTTGATTTTTCTGGCAACTCTGTGTTAAATGAGCATGTGTTACGGTAATGATTATGCAGTGCCAAATGGGATTTCACAGGTCTCCAATTTCAGTGGGTTGTATTTTCAGGGAGGATAGAAGGAACAGGACAGGAGATGGGGTATTGCTGTGATAGTTGCAGAATTACAACCACAAAATTAGAAGGTAAAGAAGATTTTAGGTCTGAGGGAGATGGTTCATTTGAGGTTGTCTTGTGTGAGATAAAGGCAAATAGGACAAAATATGTTGTTGGGTGCTGCTATAGACCTGGGGGGGGGTTTCACAGGAAGATATAGATGCCATGTCAACATATTAGCATAATGAATGTAGGCTAAGCAATTGTTATGGGAGACTTTAACTATGGGGACATCGATTGACAGGAGAAAAGAGGGGCATGGCAAGATGGAAGTGGGATTTATACAGTTGCTAGGGGATAATTACATGAATCAACATATTATGGAGGGGACAAGGGGTTTGAGGGTGTTGGATCTGATAATAGCATCAGAAGATATATTCATAACTAAGGTAGACACTCTGCCTCCAATTGGGGAGAGAGTGACCATGCGGTTTTGTTCTGGGAAGTTGCCAAACATGTGGAGCTCTCTGTCAAGAAGAGGTTTATGTTCAACTATAAGACTGGTGATTATGAAACACTCAGGAGTCATCTTGGAACAGTGCCGTGGCTTGAGAAGCTGCAAGGAAAGAGTGTCAGTGGTGCATGGCGAGTGGTCAGAGATTGCTTGAGAGTAGCAGTATCAGACTGCATATCTAAGGTCAGGCCTAATCAGACTATGACAGAAAATTAGCCTAGCAGGCCATATTAAATCCAAAACAGTTTGTTCATTACGTAGCAAGTAAGAGGAAAAATGACTATGGTAGAATGACTTTAAACAATGCTCATAGTAGGCAGGTGACTGAACATAAAGAAATGCTTGAGTTGCTGAGTGGTCATTTTTGCAAAGGTGTATCATCCAGGTAGTGATTATACAGTTGCTGATATTATAGAGATGCATATCAACATTGAGGTAGATGAACAGGAGGTGTTCAGCATATTAAAAAATATGAATGTGATCATGGTAGTCAGACTGGATAGCATATCAGCCATCCAGTCCGTGGGCTACGTGAATGTGCAAGAGAATTGGTATTGCTTCTAATGAAGTTGTTTAATCTAATCTCAGCTCTAGCAGGGTTCCGAGGGAGTGGAAAGAGGATAAGATAGTACCATTCCATAAAATTGGCTCCAAGACAGAGGTAGCAAACTACAGACCAATTAGTATCCAGAGTGATTGCTAAAGTATTAGGAAAGTTTGTGAAAGGTAAAATAGAGCAGTGGGTGGATAGGGATGATACTCTATAGTGGGCAGCATGACTTTGCAAAGGGTAGGTCCTGTCTTAGTAACTTATTCACATTTTATAATAAAGTGACAGTAGAATTGGATAAAGGTAACAGCTACACCATGATACTGCTCTACTTTGCCAAGTCATTTGACAGAATACCATGGAAAACTATTACAAAACTGGAGCAAATGGGAATGAATATGATGCTAGTAGCATGGATGGAGGTTGGATAACAGACAGTAGTGTATATGGTGGAGTGGGATCTAGGAGAATAATGGTGACTAGTGGAGTACCTCAGGTTTTGGTACTAAGGCCACTATTTAATTTGTATGACAATGACATAGGGAAAGATTTAAGAAGGGATATTTAGTTGTTTGCTGATGATGCAAAACTGAGGAGAGCAATGGTTAATAAAGGTGATGTAGATATGCTGCAGGATGATTTAAATAAATTGGCATTGTGGGCAAAGGATAATGATTGTCAATATAATGTTGCAAAATGTAAGGCTATGCACTTCAGGTTGAAAAGGTGTGTATCATGTTGATGGTATTGGATTGCAGGAAATTGATGAGGCTAGGGACTTGGGGATAATGGTGGACAAAGAGTTGAAGTTCAGAGGGCATATTGCAAAAGCTCAATGAATTACATGGATGTTGAAAAATTCACTAACAAGTAAAGATAAGGAAGTTATTATCCTTCTTTATAAGGCTATGATTAGACCACATCTTACTACTTCATACAAATTTGGTCACCTAGGTTTCTTGGGGACTAGGAGGTGGTCAAGAAGATTCAGAGACGAGTGACCAAGATGGTGACACATCTGTGGAATGCTCCCTTCGAAGATAGGCTGAAGGTTTGTGTGTGACAAAGTTTAGTTGATAGGCTGAAAAGAAGGGACATGATAGAAACTTTTGAGATATTAAAATGGGATTTATGAAATTGATGCAAGTGAAATTTTTCAATATACTCGTATGACAAATAGTCAGAGAACTAGGGGTCATCCATGGAGGTTGTGTAAGAGTGTGGTTAGTAGAGGTGTGCAGACCAGATATTTTGTGTGGAGTGTGGTGAGTGAGTGGAATACATTGTGAGAATTGGTTGTGAGTTCCCCGATGGTGAATGGATTGAAGGAGAGGTATGATGGGATTTGTGTGTATGATGGTTGATTTGGGTCTCACACGATGATGTCTCTGGACTCCTTGGAAATGCCATAAAATAATAATAATTATAATCATAATTTCATATTGAAAAGAAAAATATGTATAAAAGTTTTAAAAATAATCCAAGTGTTCAAGCTGCTTTCAGAGAACTCTGAACTCAAATCTCATATGGATCTCACAAAAGTACCAGGATAGCAGGATTCCTGTTCCCGGGATAAATCATCGGAATAGGAATTTGTACATCCGGAAAAGACATATGACAAGGTGCCAAGAGAAAGTCTATTCAAAACACTACAATTTTATGGTGTAAATGGGATATTATAGAGAACAACAAATGATAAAGGGTACAGGAAGATGATTTGTTATAAAATCAGCTGTAAGACAACGATGCACCTTATTCTACTGTTATTCATCATCTGTATGGATTGCATTATGAAGAAATTCTTCATAATGTGATTTGAATGAGATGACAGCAGAAGTGGAAATATTTCAGTACACTTTTTAATGAAGATGACAAATTAAATATTGTAATAGACAACACAACTAACAAAGCTGTTATGGTTGTGAGTCAATTGAATAAATGTATATGGAATTAGAAAGGAATTAGTCAAAACATTTTATAAACTAGCTATGTACAAGTGTTCAAACCAATTTTAACTTAAGGATCTGAGAGCTGGTTTAGACGTAAAACAGTTGATCAAAAACTAAAGATATGAGAGTTCTGAGAAAAAAAATTAGGAGAGGGAACAGATAGAGTCATTGGCAGAATTATATTAAAAATGAAAATGTTAGGAAGGAACTTGACCTTGTTAGTTCAAAAATGCATGAGAAGATCTAATCTAAGTATGGTCTCTTAAATAGAATGGGAGTGGAAATGTTAGCAAAACAAGTGCTTGATGGCTGAACAAAGACCTAGAACAAAAACCAAGGTTTAGATGGATTGATTTAGTCAGATGTGCCTTAGAAGGCTGAAATTCAAGTGACACTATTGGAGTCTGGACAGATTAACAAGCTAATTTGGAGGAAAATTGTTGATAAGAAGTTATTAATAATGTAACCTTTTTGTGTATAAGTATCACAATATCCTGTACACACACCTCTTGAGGGTACATATCAGCAATTTGATGACATTTATAGCAACAAGGACTCTGGAATGTTGGTTATGAATGTAGATTGAAGGAGTTTATCTGCATTACCTAGTGTAAGGAAATGGTGACATCACAGAAACGTAAGTTGAGGATGGTTGGGAGGAGTAGGATTTTACCAGATTAATATTAAGAATATTATTTATAAAGCAGAAAGGGAGAGGAAAGACAACAGACCATTCCTAGTGTGGGAGTTATATAAAGCAAGGAAATGAAGTGTGCATTTCTTGCTTTGAGAGTGACAGAATGCATTTTCAGTGTATGTATTGTATTGTGTACATGGATAGGTGGGCTATGATTTGTTATGGTGAATTAAAGGCACACCATAATGACAGTAATAGTTGTGGATCTCCTGTAATGTGTTTTTTTACTCTGTGTGGATTGAAGATGTTAATAATTATCTACCTTTTCTTATAGCATGGATGAGTAGCACTGTTTTTCTAAGAATGCTGGATTCCAAAAAAAGCACCATAGAACTTCTTCCAGTGTCTTCTGTTCATGAGCATTCAAAAGGAAAGGATCTTCCTGGTTATTTTGCTGATGTGGTAATTAATAAAGACATAAGGTAGATTTGCCTTATAGGCTGAATTTGAATTTATAAATACAAGTTGAGTGTATATATATATATTATGCACTTCAAAAAATATTTTATTCATTAGAGTGTTAAAAAGATAATTAAAAATGTATGGTTTAAATATTTTTGTTTGTGTGATTGGCAATTGGTATTTAAAAAAATATATATGTGTACTGAAAAATATGCACAAGTATCTGTCTTTATTGTTGTTACTATTATTATTAACACTTAGACCTCCATGGAGTCTAAAGACTCATCACAGGAGGCAAACACTGTTACTCACAAAGCCTATCAAAATCATGCTTTAAACTCATTCAGTATATCTGCATTAATCACAGTGTCAGGCAAAGCATTCCATTGACTAACCACTCTCCAACTTACTTACTCAAGCCTACTTACTCCTTATGCTCCTTCTCACATCCTCCTTATACAATTTCCGGGTATGTTCCCTTGTTCTCTATCCCCTTCCCCATTCTACGAAAAATTTCTTCCTTATTAACCTGGTAACAATCCTATACCTAAATATCTTAAATGTCACAATCATATCCCCTCTCTTCCTCCTATTTACAAGGCTTGGCAAGCTGTATTTCCTCAGTATTTCTTGATATCCCACATCCCAAAGGCCAGTTAGAACATTAGTCAGTCTTCTCTGGACCTTTTCCAACATATTCTTATCACCATGAAAACCAGGAGACTAAATCTGTGCACAGTAATTCCTACAAGGCCTTATACAATGGAACCAGAATTTCTTTATTTCTACAGATTTAAGGTCTTCTGCATCATTGCCGTAATCTGGTGTGATATCTTCACAACTTGTGTAATGTGACCTCAGAATTTCAGATCCTTGTCCACCACCACTCCATGATCTCTTATCTCCAAAATTTCCCTCCCAAGTGTATACTTTACATCTCATTGTTGCCTACTAAATTTCAGAACTTTTCACTTGGCAACATTGAATTGACAGTTCCATACTGTTGCCCACTCATACAATCTATTCAAGTCCTCCATCAAGACTGCAACATCTGCTTGATTCCTCATCACTCTCTCTCCAGTTTTGCAATATCTGCAAATAATTATATATCACCAGTTAAACCTATCCCAATATCATTAATATACAGATTAAATAACAATGGTCCTAAAACTGACCCTTGTGGCACACCACTGGGGACTCTCGTCCTTTTGAGATAGTTCCCCACATACACAACTTCCTGATACCTACCAAAAGCCTGTCAGAAAAACCCATTCTGACAAGCACAAAGAATAGCATTATCAACCTTTTGTACCCTACATCTCACCAACTATTCCAATATCTTAACTAGAATTCCAGATATACAGATCAGCGTGCAATTTGTTGCCTTAGCTTTATCACCACCTTTGTGAAGTGGACCAGTTTTGCCTTCCTTTCATTCCTTTGGGACTTGAGCTGCTGCAAAACTTGTTAAACTGATTGGCCAAGGTTGATGCTGACTCCCTGGAATATTCTTCAAAGATGCGTGGTGATATGTCAAGTCGATTGCATTATGGAGATTCAACGTACTTAATTTCTCATATCACTCGCTAGCTATCATCCATTCCCACCTGCTTCAGTTTGTTGACCAACTGGTGGTGTGGCAATCTATCAAAAGCCTGTCAGAAAAACTCATTCTGACAAGCACAAAGAATAGTATTATCAACCAATATCTTAACTATAACTCCAGATATAAAGATCAGCCTGCAATTTGTTGCCTTAGCTTTATCACCACCTTAGAGAAGTAGACCAGTTTTGCCTTCCTTTGGGACTTGTGCTGCTGCAAAACTTGTTAAACTGATAGGCCAAGGTTGATGCTGACTCCCTGGAACATTCTTCAAAGATACGTGGTGATATGTCAAGTCCGATTGCATTATGGAGATTCGACGTACTTAATTTCTCATATATCTCTTGGTTGCTCACCATTAAGTCTTCTCTCATTTCATTCTGTACACTTGAGCTTCTGATTTCACACTGTGGATGAAATGCCTGATGAACTGCTCACCGAACACCTCGGCTAATCAACTTCTATGCAGCAGTCACAAATCTCCCACTTTCATAAATTAACTGCATCTTACCATAATCATTCTTCCTTCTACCACATATTGAAAAAACTCGAGGGTTTTTCTTGACTAATTTGGTAAATTCTGCACATACTGCACTTTTGTTGTCCTTACCAACTGAGTCACTCTCCTCGCCTGCTCGTTATATTCCATGCAACTGATTATTACCATTATTCATCTTGTGCTGCCTCCAAAGTCCCTTCTTCTTCCAGATTTCATGTTTAATTCCCTTGTTCATCCATTTTACACCTACCTTATTCAGTCTTTTGACCTTCGGAATACATTCATGCTGTTATGTATTTCTTTATCTTTTCCCAAGCAGCAATTATTTCCTTACTGTTCAACTCCACAGTTCGTGCTATAGCTCTAAGCTGTCTAAGTTTGTCATAATCACCAACCTTGTACTTCCACATATATCTTTTCCTTACAGAAGTCTTCATATGGCTAGCCACAACTCATGTGATCACTTCTTGATCACTCTCACCATCTGGAAGCCAGTGCAAAATCCCACTCACAGTTATATCGGCTGATGAAATGGTCAGATGCAAAACTCTCAATCCTCACGTGCCCTCTTATACATACTGCCAAAGATAATTTTCTCTCAAGAACTCGAGAAATTCATTTTCATTATTCCCAAATTCTTCATTCCAGTCCATACCACCATAATTAAAATTGCCATAATGATCATCCTTCCTTAGTTCACTAACCTAAGTTGTTTATACATTTCTTCATCACCACCCTCCATATGCCCTGGCCTATAGTAACATCCAGCTAAATATCTCTTCCTGTCAACCCCCACCTTACACCACAAAGCCATTCCCATCTCATGCCTCAAAACCATTTCCTTTTCATGTCTACCTTATGTAGATATAATTCCCCTGCTATTATCTGTTACTCTCCCCTTCCCTTCTTATCCTTTCTGTTCTCGCAAAAGACATTGTACCCTTCCATTTCTATTCCCATTAGGATATCATCTTCATTCCACCATAATTTCCCTTATGTGCTAATGATTTTGGAGTGAATAAACTCAATCAGTGAAACAGTTTACCTTTATTACTGCTTACCACATATATCCACTCAATCTCAACTACCTCCACTCTCATCCCAGTCTATTCCATTTCTATGCTACTCATCTCCATACATAGATTCATTACTACTCCCAACATCTGCTCTCCCTCTCTACCGCCCCTCCTGTTTCCCTGTTCCTCTTGCATTCCCATTGTCTCTTCATCTCTCATACTGCTACTGTTTTCATTGACAAGCACTTCAGTCTCTTCAGTACCACTCTCGTGATCTTTCATTTCACCTTTTACTTCAGATTTCTTGCTTTCATCACACACTGCACTTCCAATTAGCAATAGATACTCCAGTTTCACTCACTCCAAAGCCATTCAAATGCAGTCCGTCATGTCTATATAATTCCATTCTTTCTGAAATATATACCATCCACAAACTGCATTCCCATATCCTCTGCCAGCATATCATTCATGATTCTGGCTCTCTGTCTGAATTCATCATTGCCATACCTCAGCAACATACTTACAACCTTTTCCATTATACTGTTATCTTTCACTCTTCTCTTGATATCTGCCCTTACATTCTCCTTATTTCCACTTAAATCATATGTCCTCACAACCATCACTAATTCTCTTGCTCTTTCCTCCTCATGTCCAAAACATGAATTATCTTGCTCATCCTCCCTTCTGGATAGCAGACCTTATGGACTCTTCTTTAACCAATCCTCTAACAGTGGAATTTTCATACTCTGCTATTGTTGAATCACTCATCACCTCTTTAATACTTATTTCCTTTCGTGCTCTTCTTTTGCACATTTTCATTTGTTTTCACTAAATGTCTGCATATTTCACTTTGCATGATCACCTTGCATATTCCTTTTCATTTTGAATAGTCTTCTTCAAATCTTTCATTCCAGCAATTTCTTTTCTGTCATCTCTTAATCTTGTTACCTCTCAGTCTGCTTCACCTTACTTCTATTCGTTTCATTCTGTTTCTTTCATTTATGCTATCATCAATTTCTTTCATTCTTGTGAATATGACATCATAGGGAGTTTGAGAGCTGTGGACGATGAGAAGGAGAGACTGACTGTGATGACTTGATGATATATCACTTTGTATCTTGAAGGAATGTGCCAGAGAGTTGACATCTGCATTGACATACTTGTTTATTATGAGATTTACATTTACTCAAGTTCCGGAGGAGTGGAATGAAGGCAAGATTGTACTGCTTCATAAAGGAGATGACAGAATTCAAGCATCAAATTATAAGCCAATCTGTGTGTGTCAGGTGTTGTAGTTAAAGTGTTAGAGAGGCTGTTGAGAAGCAGGATCTAGAATTGGGTTGACAATAATGGTATTATCTTTGATTGATAGCAGAGATTTGCTAAAGGGAGGTCATATTTTAGTAATCTATTTAGTTATTACAATAAGATAGCAGCAGTGGATGTAGATCGATACACACTAGTATACTTGGACTTTGCAAAGGCTTTTGATAGATTATAATAAATTTAGTTTAATCCTTTATCCAACTGTGAGCAAACAAAGTTTGCACCTGAAAGTATCTTCAGGACTGGGGTAAGGTGGTACGACACCAGGGCACTCGTTGCAAAGGTGGAGCAAGCTACCAACGCTCCTATATCAGTATCTCCCATAATGCAAAACGCATCTCCTTGCGGATATGTCTAATGTTATGCATTAAGGGAAGGGCCACAACCCAGACTAGTTTCGACCTTTATTGAGGTCTCTTCAGTGGGAGCCAGGCCCAAGTGGAGATACCAGGCAGAAGCATTAGCAGGTCATCTCTACCTATAGGAGTTGCCAAATGGTGTGCCACCCTTTTTTAATAAATTACTCTGGATTTAGAGAAAGATATTGAAAGTTTATTTTACACTTGGTTAGAGTATAATAAATTTAGTTTAATCCTTTATCCAAGTGTGAGCAAACAAAGTTTGCACCTGAAAGTATCTTCAGGACTGGGGTAAGGTGGGTCTGGCTCCCACTGAAGAGACCTCAATAAAGGTCGAAACTAGTCTGGGTTGTGGCCCTTCCCTTAATGCATAACATTAGACATATCCACAAGGAGATGCGTTTTGCATTATGGGAGATACTGAGATTGGAGTGTTGGTAGCTTGCTCCACCTTTGCAATGAGTGTCCTGGTGTTGTACCACCTTACCCCAGTCCTGAAGATACTTTCAGGTGCAGACTTTGTTTGCTCACACTTGGATAAAGGATTAAACTAAATTTATTATACTCTAACCAACTCAAAAATAAACTTTCAACTTTTGATAGATTACCTCATGATAAATTAATAGTCAAATTAGAGTGGCTGGGATTGGATATTAGACTAGGTGCATTGGATTGGAGACTGGCTATCTGTTAGGTATCAACAAGTTATGTATGGGGGAGCAATATCCAAGAAGAAGAAAATCACTAGTGGTGTGCCTCAGGGGTCTGTTTTAGAGCCGTTGCTGTTTAAACTGTATGTTAATGATACTGAGGAAGATTTAAATCGGGATATTCAGTTGTTTGTAGATAATGCAAAGTTGGGAAGAACTGTGAGGAGTAGAGAATGTTGTGGTCTTATGAGAAGACTTGAATAGAGTGAGTGAGTGAATGAATGGGCACTGGAGTGGGAATACCAGTTCAGTGTTGCAAAATGCAAGGTTTTAAAATTTGGAAAACAAAGATGGGGAGAGTAGAATTTACTCTTGGTGGAGATATATTATTGCAGGTGAAGGAAATGAGAGCTCTTGGGGTGATGATGGATAAGGATCTAAAATTTAGATGACATTTTTAAAACTGTGAGGAGAGCACAATGAATTCTGTCAGTGGTATGGAGGACATTGACTTGTAGAAGTAAGGAGATTCTAGTTCCATTATATAAGACTCTGATTAGGCCACATATGGACTACTGTGCACAGATTTGTTCACATGGTTTTCAAAGTATGAAGAGATATTAGAGAGGGTCGAGGCAGTTAACCAAAATAGTTTCTGATCTCTGTAATGCTGAATATGAAGAAAGGTTGAGGTGATGCAATTTGCAGAGTCTAATGGATAGGAGGAAGATATGATAGAGATGTACAAGTTGGTAAGGGTTGTTATAGGAGTAACATTGAAGAAGTCTTTCAGAAAATGTTGGGAGATTGGGAGAGAAAAGGGGTCATCCCTGAAAGCTGTGTAAGGAGGGTGTAAGCAAGGGAGTGAGAAACAGGTTTTTTGCATGGAGAGTTGTGAATGATTGGAAGACATTGCCTGAGAGCATGGTGCCTGCAGAAAATTTGGATGTGTTTAAGACCTTCATGAAATTTAGTAGTGCCAAGAACAGGATAATTTCCAAACATGTGAATAGGTAGAAAATACGACTTAAAAAACTGCATTAAATATGGGAGAATTGTAAAGTGTAGGCTAGAAATGTGATAAGGAAAACTAAAAGCAATAAGATTAGCATGTCAGGCCAAAGGAAATCTAAGTTTCTCCTGCTGTGTAGTGAGCAAAAAAAAATTGGAGTGGTGACACTAGGGAATATTGATGGTTGCAAAGTAATAATTACAGAGGACGTAGGACAAGTAGTTAACAAATGCCTTAGCATTTTATTGCATACTGCTGTGAATTGATGCTCTTCAGTGATCAGAAGGTGGGAAAATACTACAGGGCTACATGTAATTAAGGCTGTAGTAGTGGATGATATATCATTTTGTATTTTTAGGGAATGTAGAAAATAGTTGTCTGACCTTTAAATTGGTTGTGTATTTTTTTAATTATTTATTTATTTATTTATATTGTCTGCGTGGTTAGCCTAGTGGCTTTGCGCTTCGCAACCATATGCCTGGGGAAGGAGTGTCCCAGGTTCAATTCCCGTTGAAGATGTGAAGAATTTGAGGATCTTCCTCAGCCATAGCCAAGTTATCTGGTCTTGGGCACGTGCAGTAGGGTTTTTTCCACCAGTTTATCTGGCGTTTTTCATCCCACAAGCAGGCAAACTGGCCCCCGTGAACATACGCCTCTACAGTCAAAAATATATCCCCCCCCCCCAGCAGCAGACTAGTCGACAGGTCAGTTGGGAGTGGTACTAACAAGTAGTCGCATCTAAGTAACATGCGGACCCTGCATAGGAAGCTGGGATAACGCATAGTGAAAGAAGATTTATTTATTTATATTAATGCTGGCCTGGTTGGCCGAGTGATTAGCATATCCGCTCTCCAGCCTGGACATTGCGGGGGCTGCAGGTTCGAATCCCATCGTGGGCATGGATGCTTGTGATTGTCTTTCAAAATACTAATTGTGATAATGGGTAATAGATGGCATTGGTGTAGATCAACATTTCCCAGATTTTTCCTATGACAGAACACTTCACAAATCCTGAACTTTTTATGGAATTACACCTTGGTTATTTTGTAATGTATTAATAATTAATTATGGCATAATCATAAAGAGTATTAGTACACTTATGTATATGGTGTGAGATGTTCACAAATATAAATTTACATTTAAATCAGTTATCAATCACTGGACTAATGAAATCTTGTAGCATATTGTAGTTTCCTCAGTGCAACATCATTAAATTAATTGTGCTGATTTTCATTGCTATATCCCATTCTGATCACCAAAAATTTATAATTTTATTATAAGTACTTACAAGTGAATGCAGATTTTTCTCTTGTGTGCTGGTAGTTTTGCCTCCTTTTGTACATCCTGGGGATCGCTATGTAGGCTGGAGGTCAATGAATCACTATCTGTTGCGTTACAAACACCTTCAATAAGAGATTTCTTAACACCAAAATTAAACATAGACCCTTGTCTCTTATTCATATTAAAATTTAAATCTGTAGTCCTATTACTTTTAAAAAATCACGGCACTACAGTTTGGAAACAAGCACTTTCACCCTACAGTATGAACTTGTGAAGAAAGTATTCAGTATTACTAGATTTGAGAACAGGATACAGATTATCTTCAATTTCAGTGGGAAAATTTTCTTTATACTTCCTTGCTGATTGGTCACTAACATTTGCAACACAGATGTTATTTTGTTCAGTTTTGAGAACAGAGGATATGCCACCCATTGTTTTAATTGTCTTGCAGGCAATTTTTATGACCGGTCATAAACAGCGGTATTCTCTTTCCCAAATGAGAGCAGAGGATATGCCGCCCATTGTTGTAATCAGCTTGCAGGCAATTTTTATGACCGGTCATAAACAGCGGTATTCTCTTTCCCAAATTACTTCCATGTTTAAAAATACACGGCTTGGTCACTGACATCACGGAACACTTATTCACTTCCCAAGGAACACAATTTGGGTAACCCTGGTGTAGATGATGCATTTCGCTGTAGTCGGTGAATTTGAATGTTGGAGAAGAAGAGTTGTAGAGTTGGTGCCCTCCCTCGATAAGTCTTTGGACTCCTTGAAGGTGTCATGTAATAATAATTAATGTCAGACCCAGTTGTGAAGGGTTGGAAAAAGGAACCTTACTTTAGAGACCAAACATGAAACTTTTTTAGACTTCTTTAGGTCTCTAATAAGCAGGGTGAGAGTCTTGCACCAAATAATGCAAATCATCTACAATCTGAAAATATTCAGCACCAGCATTCATGTCAGAGTGCAAGGATCCCAATAGGTGAAATTAGGGTAAAATAATACCACAGCATAAAAGTGTTACTAAGACTAATGTTTCCAGTTATAGACCAGTTCAGCATATCTGCAGTGTTTGTGGTTAAGGTATTGGTACTTCCGGTAAATCCGGGAAGTTTTGGAAAGAAGGCCAAGGGATGGCCAATGATATAAAAAGTGGAGATTGAGGGGCAAAAGGCTCTCTTTTTTTGTTACTGTGGCAAGCAATGCCACAATCGTCCTTACTCCCACAGAATACAATCGAAAAATGGAGATTATCCTCCGAGATCGCTCTGCCTATATCCCACTAGAACACGATCCCACAAAAACTTGTGTTTTTGTGGGATCATTTAAAAAAAGTATTTTCCTGGCCTCCTGACATTACAAAAAAACTCAAACCTTTCTGTTCACCCCCCCCCCCCCCGAATATATGGTTTACCAACAATTCACAAGCCCAATTCCACTAAGACCTATAGTAAATGCCACTAATATGCACTTTGCTACAAACTGTCAAAACAGCTGCCTAACTCTCTGATCCCCCCCCCCCCTCACTGGACTTTCCACATCCTACATAAAAAACCTCTACCCATGTTAAAACCCTAATAAAAAATCTATCCTTAAATAACACAGACATATTGCTAAGCTTTGACATCTCCTCACTGTTTACCAATATCCCCTTAATTGATACCTTAACACTTTTAAAAACGTTTTTCCTTCAGACATCTTAGATCTCTTTTCCTTTGCCATCAATTCTAGTTATTTTTCTTGGAAGAACAAAATCTACAAGCAGATAGAGTGAACCGCCATGGGTCCACCCCCCTTCTCGCCCCCTCTTGCCAATTTTTATATGAAAAATTTCGAAATACGAGCCATAGACTCAGCTCCTCTTCTACCTGGCTAAGATATGTAGAGGATGCGTTCTCTATTTGGCTTCATGTCCCAGACACATTAGACTCTTTCCTCATTCACCTCAACAGCCTACATCCATGAATCCAGTTTACTATGGAAAAGAACAATAGTTTACCCTTCCTAGACACCTTAGTTACATGTCTTCCTAATGGTATACTTTCCTTCACTGTATATAGAAAACCTACACACACACACACAGGCAGATATATTCACAAACTCTCCCACCACCACCCCGCCCAACAATATGGCATTATTAAAACTCTAACCAAGAGAGCCCACAATCTTTGTTCCAGTGGAACCACCCCTGCAACTGAGCTCAACCACATACACAACACCTTCCTCTCCAATAGCTACAGCAATCACAGTATTAAAAAAATAATCAGTTCCTCCCCCATTCCCCTGCCATCTCTTCAGAAAGAGTTTAGAAATGCCGTCACCATACCCTACATCCATGGCACATCAGAAAAAATAGCCAAGATGTTAAAACAGTACAATCCTACACACAGCATTTAAGCCCCACTGCAAACTGGCTACCCTTATCTGGTCTACAAAAGATCAGCTCCCTCCTCTCTCAGTGCCTGGAGTTTATAAAGTACCCTGTTCCTGTAAGCTGGCATACTGTGGACAGACAGGCAGATCAGCAATCTATCTAGAGGAACACAAGTCATACATCTGCAACCACGACTATGGTCATTTGGACCTAGCTGACCATGTCTTGGATACAACCCACAGGATTGCTTGGGAAAAAACCACCATGCTCCACCACAGCAAATTCAAAAAAGTGAGACTATTTTTAGAATCAGCAGCAGCTCTCAGAAATCAACCAAATTTAAATAAATACAGTTGCATTAAGCTTACTAAGATTTGGGAAACACTTATCATCAGAGATCCCACCATACATTCCAGGCCACCTACAACTGCCCATAGAGGGTGCTCCACCTAGATAGGACTTTAGTGTCACCCATGTGGTTGGCTTAGTATTGTGTGGTATTTGTGTATATGTTACATTAATTTTTTTGTAATACCTGAAGATGTCTAAGTGACTGAGACGAAATATAGGAAGTATTAAATTCTGTTTTAATCCTTTCTGAGTGCTGTATACAATCCATTAAGCCTCCAACATGATGTCCTCACAGCACTTAAGCCTCAACACACGTATTTATAAGCGAGTTAGAGATTAGGAGATTAGAGCACATAGGCATTTTGTGCAAGCTCAAGCAATCACAAAAATTAACGAAGTAAGGGGGGGGGGATATATAGAATGAAAAAGTAATGTTATACATACACAAGCAATCATAAATATACATATATAAAAACGTGACACTATCATTCCTGAGCTGAGACTTGTTATACAAACATGCAAAAAGCGTAGCCAGTTCCATTGAGCATTCCTTTAACAAATGTGCTGATATTCCATCTGTCTCTATTAACCACGCTACCCGGCCAAGACGTCTATAGATGTCGAGGTTATCATGGATGTAAAGTGCATATTAAAATTGCAATACCATTGATATTACATTGAAATATATGATGGATGCAAAGCGTATGAGGATACATATTTGATCCATAATGGCCAGTAAGGTGGTTAACAATTTCTTATCCAGGTTATGCAATAGCTCTTCAATCTCATTTTCATGCACCTCTAACTCTTCATCCATTGTAGCAGGAGCACTGTGGGCACTATGTTACATACATATGGTTGATATATCTTAGCAAAGCGAACACTCATTAATTGAACAATCTCGTTAGCTTCTGACACTAGAATATACCATCTGCATTCAGTAAAGTTATTCTTCCACATTCATTCCTTCTTTTGCTTGCAGCATAACAATGAAATTCTTTTGGATGGCATTTAGCCAGATTGCCAATTTCTTTTCATACTGTGATTTAGTATTCTGTGCAATACTCATTGCTTTTCTGGCCTGTGCTTTATATATTTCATAACTCCTCTCACTTTTATTCTTACGATATTCTTTCCACATCATCTTCGTGTGGATCTCTTGCTTAATAAGGTTGCACATCCATTTCACTCCCAACCTATGTATACTAGAGATACATTCAGATTTCAGATACCGCCTCATTCAAGCACTTTTTCAAAAGATTCCCATGCATTGTTGACATTTTCCCCATTCAGTAACTGACACATGGGACCAAAGATAGTATCAACTATCTTTGGTCTAAGAGACTAAGTTGATCATAATTTTCAGCTTTGTAGTTCACCTGGAAACTTGGGTTTTTCGTCTTCCAGAACAGGCAAACTGGCCCCATGAACACATGTTTCTACAGACATAGTACACCTTCAGGAATAAGGAGTAACCAGTCTAATCCATAAGATTTCGATTCCAAATGCCTGCATAGTAAAATGCGTAGGTCTATGCGTGAGCGTAAATTAGGATAGGATAGGATTTCTGAAGAAAACACAGCATGATCGTTATCACCAACTGTTGGTAAAATAGTCATCTTAACAAGAACCTTCAGATGCTATGAACAAATCTAACACTCTTTGACCTCGAGTTCTTCCACATGCTGCTTGAGAAAGTTGTCTTGCAACAACTCAATAAATTCCTCTTCATTCTTATCTTGAGATTTTGCTTCTTTCCATCAATGTTTAGATAATTAAAGTCACCCATAATGATTACTCGTTGATTACCTATAAGGCTAACTTGGCAGTGCATTTCTTTGTCCCCTGTGCAACTGAACCACCAGGTCTGTGGCACAGGGGACAAACTCACTGCTACTTGGGACATTGTTACCATCAATGTTTTCTTGCTTTTCTACCCTAACTGGACTTAAATTGTCTGATATCATTAGTAGTACTGCCTCTCCACTCCTACCTCTTCATTCCTAAAAATAGTATACCCATTACATTCAATCTCATTTATTATATCTGATTCTAATAGCCATTTTTCACTAAATCCAACAATCTTAGGCCACATTGTATTCAATAAAGCAACAAACTCAAGCCCTTTGTTTTTGATGCTCCTGGCATTTGTGTATAGACATAACAAAGTGCCACCTAGCTTATTCTTATTATTAGATATGCAGTCTATTTGGCATCTGGGGAGAGAAAAGAGAAAGTGAGAAAACACTCCTCCCCTTCTCTCTCTCTCCCTTTGGTGAGAGAGAAGGGAGGAGCGTATATATATGTGCAAAATGTAGGCAACGGGAGGAACTTAGTGAGTTAGATATTATGATAACCAACTGTGTTGCATCGGGGGGGGGCGACATCAGGTAACACTGAGTCCAGTGGGGTCGAGAGGGGATAATGATAGGTATAGAAGCAGTGACATTTTTATGCTTTATACTAATGCCAGGAGTATCCGAAATAAGGGAGATAAAATGGTGGCACTGATAGCATCAGCCTGACCAAAGATTACTGGAATCAGTGAGATGTGGTTGACAGAAGATGATATAATAACAGGAATAAAAGTAGCAAGGTACAGCATTTTTCAGCAGAATACAAAGGTAAAATGCAGTTGTAAAGTATTGTTTATGATAAGTGATGACTTATGTTCTCTAAGAGTGGAGACTTTGTAAGGCAGTGACACTAATGGTTTTGGATTGGTTGACGGAAGATGATATAACAGGAATAAAAGTAGCAAGGTACAGCATTTTTCAGCAGAATAGGAAGGGAAAATGCAGTTGTGAAGTATTGTTTATGATAAGTGATGACTTATGTCCTCTAAGAGTGGAGACTTTGTAAGGCAGTGACACTAATGGTTTTGAAAGCATATGGTGTGAGATAGAGGTGAGCAAGACAGGATATTTAGTGGGGGTGTTGCTACAAGCCAAGGAGCACAGAGGATGGAGAGCAGGAGATGTTTAGGCAGATGAACTTGGCAAGTACAAGAAGAATGATTGTTATGAATGATTTTAACTACAGCAGTATAAGTTGTGAAGAGGAAAATGCATGTAGTAATAAGGGAATGGAATTTCTAGAATTCTGGAGGGACAAATGTCTTAGGCAACATGTAATATAGGGAACAAGAGGTTCAAGTGTTTTGGATTTAGTCATAGCATCAGAAGAGTTCATAATAACTGAGATGACATCTCTTCCCCCAGTTGGAGAGAGTGACCATGTGGTTTTGACTTGGAAGATGAATAGACATGCAAGAGTAGCAAAGAAAAGAGAACATATGGAACTATAAGGCGGGTAATTATAATAGTCTTAGATATCAAGTTGGGGCAGTTCCACAGAGGGCAGAATCGGAAGGCCAGGATTAGTGCTTGAGAAATCGTGAAGGAATATTTGTTAGCTGTATTCCACGAGTGAAGAAGAGGACACAATTTAGTGTAAAGTGGATGACAATATCAAACAGGAATGTTTGGTGAAAAAGAGGTTATTATGGAAGAGATATGAGAGGGGTGGAGAGCAGATGCATGAAGAATATAAAACTCAGGCCAGGAGAGTAACTAGTATGGTGAGGAAGGCAAAACTGAAATATGAAAAGAGATTGGCACTAAGATCCAAAAAATCCTATAGCTATGTGGCCAGTAGGAGGAGAAGTGATTGTGGAAGAATAACATTGTGTGATAAAAATGGGAATAGAGTGACTGATGCAGAGAACATAATGGAGTTGTTCAATGAACACTTTATTGGAGTATTTCATCCTGGAGAAGTAAGTTTCAGTACTAGAGGGATAGGGCAGTTTCGAGGTTTAGAGGTGCAAGAGGAGAGTGTGTTCCAAATACTGAGTACTCTGGATGTCAGTAAAGCTGTGGGATTGGATGGTATTTCACCACAGGTTTTGAGAGAATGTGCTAAAGAACTGACAGCTCCGTTGACCTTGCTTTTCAATGACTGTCTGGCTACGGGGAAGGTAAGATAGTGTAATTGCATAAGGGCGGTAGTAGACTGAAAGTGTCTAATTATAGGCCAGTTTGTGCTTCATCAGTAGTTGTTAAGATCTTGGAGAAATTAGTGAGGGATCATATACAGCATTGCACAGATGAGGGTAGAGTTATCTGTGAGAGTCAACATGGATTTGTTAAGAGGTGCTCTTGCTTTAGTAATATGATTGCCTTTTATAATAAAGTGACAAGAGCAGTTGATGAGGGAAAGGCATATATTGCCATTTTTTTTTTGGATTTTGCAAAGGCATTTGACAGGGTGCCACATGATAAGCTGATATTTAAGTTACAACGCATAGTTTAGATTGTGGGTTAGTCAAATGGATTCAGGATTGGCTGTCTGATAGGTATCAGACAAGGAGGCAGAAGGTTACAAGTGGGGTCCCACAGGGCTCAGTACTTGGGCCTGTATTGTTTAACCTTTACATCAGTGACATTGTCAATGGATTGCTGGAGGATATTAAGTTCTTTGCAGATGATGTGAAGCTGGGAAGGTTTATTAGTAGTAGTGCAGATGTGGCAGCCCCGCAAGAGGATTTGAATAAACTAGACAGATGGGCAAATGAATGGAGGGGTTGGTTTAATGCAGCAAAATGTAAAGTCTATGAGTTTGGGATACATCGATGGGAGGCTGCATACTCGATTGGAGGAGCTGTACTGGAGGAAGTAGGGGAGACAAGTGATATGAGGGGATGGGGGTATGATTGATAGAAAAATGAAATTTATGGAGCATATTGGAATCTTTATCTTTATCTGGACGATTTTCAATCGAAGGTGAGTTAGCCGATCTCATATGGAGGTAGCAGGGTTTTTCTCCCAGAAACTTGGGTTTTTCATCCCGCATACAGACAAATCGTCCCTTCAGAACACACGCAATTTACAGACATAGAATACCAGTTGTGGTGGAGGTGGGCGGTAGATGGCGTTGATGAAGATGATTCATAGTAGAGGTTAGATGTAGTGCTTGAGACAGTTCTAGGTGTCCTCCAGCGATGTCTTCGGACTCCTTGGAGGTGTCCGAAGACATCGTGGAATAATAATAATAATAATAATATTGCAAAGGTGGTGAAGGTAATCCAGAGGATTACTGCAGTACTGAGAACAGGGGCGGTTGTTGCATAGGCACTGCGGAACTGCAGCATCCCCAGTTTTTCTCGATATATAAATATATTAATTAATTTATTTATATTTGCTTGTAATATTTAATTTTATCATCAACAATCCTATACAATTCCCTTATTTTGTATAAAAAATAATAAAAATCCATCTTGTAGCACTTAGGAGGGCGAAGGACACTAGCAGCACTGTGTTTTCCACAGTGTCATATTGCTACTGTTACACCTGATATCTTAAGAATGTAGAATTCTCAGCTATCATGGTGTAACATGAAGAATAAATTAAAAACCCTGCATAAAAGATAATAGTTGAATTAATTAAAAGAAAAAGAAAGATTCTTGCATCCAATAAAATATATAAAATATAAAGGTTTTGTTAAACTAACTAACAAAAGAAAGAATATATTAATATTGTGATATGATTTAAATGAGAAAAGTTAAATAAATAAGACAGAAAAGGATTAGTCATAAGAGATGGTATGTGAGAGGCTAGAGATTAAGTTATTAAGTAAATTCATAGAAAAATTTTGGAAAGGGGATTAAATTAGAGGCTAGCAAAGGAAAACAACAGACTATCGCTCAGGTCCGATTCCCGGATTGAGACATCGTTACGGGCTCGCCGATCAAAGGACGTTTGGCAGAAAAATGCCACCCTAATTGATTGGTGAAGTAAAAACAAGTAGGGGCGGAGAAAAGAAGTTAGAAAAAGTGCCGTTAGGAGAACAGGTATAAAAGGGTTGGAAACCCCCCCCATGAGGCTTTTTTGGTTTTGGTTTTGATTCTGTTCCAAAGGAGTCTTTTGCGAGCTCTTTCATAGGGATTTCGCGGTGTTTTCCTGAGTGGCGAGATAGGGGTTATATCTCCACACCACAACACGGAAACGAAAGTGAGCGGGATTTCGATTTCGGATTTCCTATGTAAGAAGCGAAGAATGCCATAAAGTCAAAGAAAAGGAAACATATTCTTTGTGTTTCGACTTCAGTGACAACTACGAGAAGGGGAAAGAAGTAAAGAAATAGATGTCCACGTGACGAGTTGCACAGCCGATATATAGATGAATAAAAGTGTGTTCGGAGTTACGAAAAGTTAAGCCAGCGTAAGCCTAATTCAATTCCAAAAAGAACGTAGGAGAAGCAGATTGTCGAAGAAGTCACACCAAGCTAGTTCAATCAGAAGAAGGTAAAGGCCCATATGAAAATCCCAAGAAAGAAAGGTACTGTAAAATATATCTAATGTTAACTAAAATTTGTCTGTGATAAGTATCGTTATTCTAATACGGAACTGTTGAAGTGACCAAGGAAAATTTATACTAGGACTTTAGTATCTAACAGAATATATTAAAAGTAAGCTGGCTAGTGTTAATGTTATGTGAATAATTAAGTGTCCTGAGAATTTTGCATGTCTATTGTTAATATATAAGAAAGTTAAAATGTCATAGTTGTGTGTTAGTGCAGAAAAAGGTTTAGTTAATCTACTTAAGTTTGAATTGTTAAATAGTGTGAATTAATCTTATTTGTCCATGTCAAGTGAAGTTATGTGTTAAATTGTTATGGCGGCATGATCGTAATACTCAATGTAGGATCATAGCCTAATTACTTGTAATAGGCTAATGTTAGTTTGTAAATATTTAGTTTAGCATTGAATTGAGTAATCACAGAAATTGAATTGTACCATGTTAAGGAATTGAATAAACCTTTGTTCAATGATAAAAGAGTTGTCTGAAATTGCTGTCCAATGCACCACTTGAAAAATACTAACCTAAATCACGCGGGAAATTAATGTTAAGAAACGAGATAAAGTGTCACGACTGCAACATTGTTTCACTTTCAGACATATTTGAGTTCTTTCTCCTTGTTTTTGTATATAATATCTCAAACTAAATATCCCAAAAGGCGCAGTATAAATACAAATATTAGGGGTACTAAGGGGAGAAATAACTTAAGTATTAGTAGAATTTATGGTGATATCTCGTGCGTAGATAATAGAAGAACATAGATAAGAGGAAATTATAAAATAGAATAAAAATCCTAAAATGGGACACAACACTACACATGCAAGCATATGCATCTCATAGTGAGATGCAAGCTATTAGCATAATGCACCACTGTCCGTTGCGCAGTTCTACTGATGTTTATATGCAGTTTGCTCCAGTAATAGAGGGTTCATAGTGCTTATCGTGTTTACTCCGTCTCTTTAAATATTAAGACATTACAATTAAAGACATAACATTTGTTATGGTAATTTTAAAGTAATTTTGAATTATACTAAACTGTATAATTTTATCGATAATAAACAATATTTTTTCATGTTTAATTTTTTTTTTAATTTTTACCATAATTTTGATATTTCATCCAAAGGTGTATACACTGTACTTACAGTGTGTATGTATATTTCGAAAGTTGCAGCATCCTCATGATTCCAAGCCGCGAGCCACCACTGACTGAGGACACTGACCTGCAGAGATAAAAGAGTTATTGTTCTGTTGTATAAGACCCTGATCAGACCACACTTAGACTATTGTTCTCAAATTTGGTCCCCAAGATTTGAAGGATAAATTAACTGTGGAAAGGGTACAGGGGCAGATAACAAAGATGGTTTCAGGACTGTGCAATGTTAGTTATAAGGATCGGCTGAGGGAATGTGGACTGCAGAGTTTGGTAGATAGAAGGAGGAGAGGTAATATGATTGATACTTTTAAACTGTTGAGAGGTAGTTATAGGGTTGACACTGGGGAGTTCTTTTACTTGGTGGAACAGCGGGAATGAGCGATGACAAGGGGGGGCCATCCCTGGAAGTTATGAAAGGAAGCTGTGAGCAAGAGGAGTGGTTTCTTTGCATGCAGGGTGGTTGAACCATGGAATGTGTTGCCTGATAGAATGGGTATCAGGTATGATACTTTGTGTTTCCTAGGAAGGGCCTCCCACGGTCTCTTGACTCCATGGAGGCCTGAATAATAATAATAATAATAATAATCTCTCAAGTTTCAGATCATCTGCAAAGAACTGAATATTTCCTTGTGGAACTCCACTGTAGCCTTTCTACTCCCTGATACTGCTTACCCCCATGTAAAACTTTATGATATATATCAGAAAGCCAGTGACCATCCAATCCACTAACATGATATCTAAACTTAAAATCAACTAGTCATGTCAAATGCCATTGCAAAAAAAAAAAAAAAAAAATGTGTATTATGAGAAATTCTTCACTTTCTCAACACATTATTGGAAATTGATTTTTTTTTATGTTGCACATACAGTATCCACTCTGCAACATAATCCATGGCAGTATTAGGAATCTTTGGAGGATTGATTTATATAAAATCTGAAATAAATCATTTATCAAAAATGCATAAGCTATAAATGTTAAATAACAGCTTTTTAATGTTATTTAAAGAACTTAAATAATGCTTTTTTACTATTTTAATCTGACATACTTGAATTTTTGAAGTTATTGCATTTTTATTAAAGTGGGGAGGTGAAAGAGTTCCTTGATCTACGAGGCTGTAGCTGGGCATATAATTGTGCTGAATCTCTCAGTGGCCACATAATTACATTGGATACTTTAAAGGGAATAGGAGAAAATGCTTCCTTCTTTGGAAATATTCTCTATTCAGGTATGTTACTCCAAATGATGCAAAATTTGTTTAATTACTCATCCTTTTATCAGTTTTCATTATTCCTTATTTATATTTTTATCTTCACAGTACTACAGTTTTCATTTTACACCAGTGTAGTGGTAGTGGTAATAATAATGTGATAATTTCATTAGCAGGAAATGAGATCTTGTTTCACACAATTATATTAGAGTATAGTGCCTTCCTGTGAAGAGTCCTTGGACTCTTTGGAAGTGTCATGCAATAATAATAATAATAATTACCTGCTGTATTGTAAAAGAAAAAATCCCAAAATCACAGTGAAAGTGTTTCTAAAATTCTCTCTCCCTCTTTCTCTGTTTTCCTGCAAGAGAGAAAGAGGGAGAGAGTACAAAAAATTGTTGATATTATTATTATCCAGGCCTCCATGGAGTCAAAAGACTCATCGTGGGAGGTCGTTTTTAGGAAAAACAAAGTTTATCATACCACTCCTTGAACTCATTGAGTGTTTCTGCTCTAACCACTCTCTCAGGCAATGCATTCCACAGTTCAACCACCCCTCCATGCAAAGAAACCACTCCTCACCCTCTTGCTCACAGCTTCCTTTCGTAACTTCCAGGGATGGCCCCTTGTCATCGCTCCTTTTTGCCATTCCACCAAGTGAAAGAACTCCCCAAAGTCTACCCTGTAACTGCCTCTCAACAATTTAAGTCTCGATCATATCACCTCTCCTTCTTCCATCCACCAAACTCTGCAGTCCACATAACTCAGTCTTTGTTATCTGCCTCTGTACTTTTCCACAGTTAATTTATCCCCTTCGAATTCTGGGGACCAAATCTGAGAACAATAGTCTAATCAGGGAGTTATACAACGGAATGATAACTCTTATCTCTGCAGGTCAGCATCCTTCTCACTATTGCAGCAATCATCTGGGTTATCTTCATCACCTTTGCAATATGCTCCCTGAATTTCAGTTTTCTATCAATCATCAGCCCCAGATCTCTTTTCTCCCCCACCTCCTCCAATTGAATATGCATCCTCCCATTGATGGATCCCAAACTTCAAAACTTTACATTTTGCTGCATTAAACCGATACCCCCCATTCATTTTCCCATCTGTCTAGTTTATTCAAATCCTCTTGCAGGGCTGCCGCATCAGCACTATTACTGATAACCCTTCCCAGCTTCACATCATCCGCAAACATCTGAATATCCCCTTGCAATCCATTGACAATGTCATTGATTGCAAGGGGATATAAAGGTTGAACAATACAGGATCCAATCCTGAACCCTGTGAAACCCCCTAACTTGTAACCTTCTGCTTCCTTGACATTGTCCCCATCATACACAACTCTCTGATACCTATCAGACAGCCAATCCTGAATCCATTTGACTAACCCGACATTTAAACCCATGTGCTGCAACTTAAATATCAGTTATTTTATGTGATTTGCTCAGAATCCATTTACTCATCTTCTAAGATTGATTTTTATGCATTTCCAATCCCATCAAAGAATGCAGTCCTTTAGCTCCACCCACTTAGTGATCTACCATGATTGGTTAATTGGATAGTATCTCTGCTCTCCAGCCAAGAAAGCTGTGGGTTTGAACTCCACCATGAATATGGATATTTGTGAATATCTTAGATGGTAGTCAAAATCATTGTCTGCTGCCCTGCTTATTGAACATGCAAAATGGATTGTCCAGGTACTTTGATATGTTTGGTCTCTATAGCAGGACTTTAGCAAATAGTAATTCAAATTCATTTACTGATGATCAGTATTTTCATAATCTGCATGTAACATTGTAAGGAATGTTCGCCAAATGACTAAATTATGCAATTCTTAAAAAATAGGCATGGATTAGAGTTGAGAAATTTTTAGGAAGATAATGAACAGAAAAAAAGGATATGAATGAAACAATTTGGTTCCAAGGATTAAAAAAGATAATAATAATAAAAGTGAGAGTCATGGGGAGTCCAAGCAGGGAAAGAAACTGGTCATAGACCAAAGGAAATCCCAGAGTTATTTTGTTATGTGTGCAAGAAAAAAGAAAAATGATCACTGAGAGATAACCTGAAAGAACACATTTAAATGCAGCATTATAATTAGATATATCTGAATTTGTTTGTTAAGAAAATGTTGAAAGAGAATTGACAATGCTTCAGATATAGCTGCTGAGCTTGAAGCTCAGCACATGCAGAGTCCTGTAGAATGGAAGGAAGGCCAAGTAGTTTGATTGCATAAGTGTGGCCTAGAACAGCTAATTGCAGACTAATAATTAGTTATTCTAATTATAGACTAATAATTGTAGTGATTAAGGGCCTTCTATATAGAGAATAATATGGATTTATTTATGGATTTGATAGGCCATATATTAGCAAAGTTATGCAAGGATGTCCACTCTCCCCATGCTTTTTTAACATTTTTATCCAAGAACTCGTTAAAGAACTCGTTAAATGGTGTGAGATAGAGGTGAATAGAATCAAATACTTGGTGGGATGTTGTTATAGACCCAGTAATGTGGATGGTGGTGATAGTGAAATGTATAGTCAAATAAGCCAAGCAAATACGAAAAGGGTGATCATTATGGGTGATTTTAATTATGGCAATATAGACTGGAATGAAGAGATAGCAACTGGAAGTAAAGAAAATGAGTTTCTTGAGTTTTTGAGGGATAACTACCTCGGACAGTATGTAACAGAGGGCACAAGAGGATTAAGGGTCTTGGATTTGGTCATCTCATCGGAGGATGTAATTATCAATGAGGTATCAAATCATCCACCAATTGGTGAAAGTGACCATGAGGTGATTACTTGGGTGGTTGCCAGCAGTGCAAGGACCCCTGTGAAAAAAGGGTATATGTGGAACTACAAGGGGGGTGATTATGAAGAGCTCAGGAGACAGCTTGCAGGTGTAGCATGGAATGAGGAGTTAGCTGGAAAAGAGATCAATGCAGCTTGGGGGATTTTCAAAAAATATTTAGTGGATGCAATGTCTAAATGTATACCACGGGTGAGAAGGTTAAATAAGTTAGGTGTGAGATGGATGAATAAAGAGATTAAGCATGCAATACAGAGAAAAAGGGCATTGTGGAGGCAGCATAAGAGAAGTGGAAGTAACCAATTTCATGAGTTCTACAAAGACCAGGCAAGGAGAGTGACTTGGTTGGTGAGAGTAGCTAAAGAGAGGTATGAACAGCAGTTAGCTAATGAAGCTAAAAAGAATCCTAGGGAGTTCTTTCGATATGTAGCCAGCAAAAGAAAGAATGATTATGGAAGGATGACATTGATTGGAGGAAATGGTATAAAGACAGCTGTTGCAGAATGTGTGGTGGAGATACTTAATGAGCAGTTCATAAAGATCTTTCAATCTTGTGAATGTGACTTCATGGAGAGATTAAGAGCAGTTGATGATGGGGAGGAGAGACTGACTGTAAGTGAGCAAGAGGTGTTTGGGGAGTTGAGTAAACTAGATGTAAATAAGGCTGTGGGACTTGATAATATATCACCGCATATTCTGAAGGAATGTGCCAGAGAGTTGACACCTGCCTTGACATATTTTTTTAATACGAGTCTTGCACTTGGTCAAGTCCCTAAAGAGTGGAAGGAGGGCAAGATTGTGCCACTTCATAAAGGAGGTGATCGAACTCAAGCATCAAACTATAGGCCTATCTGTGTGTCAGGTGTTGTGGTTAAGTTGTTGGAGAAGCTTGTGAAAACTAGGATCCAGAGTTGGGTTGACAACAATGGTATAATCTTTGATGGACAGCATGGATTTGCTAAAGGGAGGTCGTGTTTTAGTAATCTACTTACTTATTACAATAAAGTGACTGCTTCCTTGGACAGAGGAGAAGGATACACAGTAATATACTTGGATTTTGCAAAAGCTTTTGATAGAGTCCCTCATGATAAGTTGACAGTCAAACTAGAGCAGATGGGGTTGGATATTAGATTAGTGCATTGGATTGGAGACTGGCTATCTGATAGGTATCAACAAGTTGTGTATGGGGGTGCAATATCCAGGAAAAGGAAAGTCACTAGTGGAGTGCCTCAGGGATCTGTTTTAGGGCCATTACTATTTAACTTGTATATTAATGATATTGGCGAAGATTTGGATGGAGATATTCAGTTGTTTGCAGATGATGCAAAGTTGGGACGAACCATAAAGAGTAGTGAAGATGTTGTGGCCTTGCAAGAAGACTTGAATAAATTGAATGATTGGGCAAGCAAATGGGGATGCGAGTTCAATGTTGCAAAATGTAAGGTTTTAAAATTTGGAAAACAAAGATGGGATGTAGAATTTATGCTTGGTGAGAATATATTGTTGGAAGTAGAGGAAATAAGAGATCTGGGAGTGATAGTGGATAAGGATCTAAAATTTAGGGGACACATCTCCAAAATTGTGAAGACAACACAAAGACTTCTGGGAATGATGAGGAAGACACTGACGTGTAGAAGTAGGGAGATTCTTGTTCCATTGTATAAGGCTTTGATTAGGCCACACATGGACTATTGTGCCCAGATTTGGTCACCTGGTTTTCAGAAGGATGAAGAGATGTTGGAAAGGGTGCAAAGGTGACTGACTAAGGTAGTTTCTGACCTCTGGAATGTCGAGTATGAGGAAAGATTGAAAAGATGTAATTTGCAGAGTCTAGTGGAGAGAAGGAAGAGGGGAGATATGATAGAGACCTACAAGTTGGTAAGGGGTTGTTATAGGATCAATGGTGGAGAAGTTCTACAGAGAATAGTGGGAGATCAGGGGAGAACCAGAGGTCATACCTGGAAACTGTATAAAGAGGGTGTGAGTAGGGGAGTGAGAGGCAGGTTTTTTTCGTGCAGAGTTGTGAATGATTGGAATGCCTTGCCTGAGAGTGTGGTGTCTGCAGGGAGTTTGAATGTGTTTAAGACCTGGTATGATGAGATGTGTGTGAGATAAAAGGACCTCCTAGATGAGTCTTTGACTCCATGAGGTCTTGTTTTAATAATAATAATAATAATAATAAGCGTTGTACTCAAAACAAAAGGAATAAATGTTAATGGAAGATAAATCGCACATATCAAATACACAGATGATGTAGTAATTATAACAGATACAAATCAAATATCCAATACCAATTTGCAAAATTGTAAGAAATTATAGTATAATTATAAATTCAAGTAAAACAATCATCATCATTCTCATCATCAAATTCCTGACATGTACCCTCAGTGAGTGTACAGAATATGATAGTACTACATGAAAAACTTACATCATTACTAACTTTCTATCTACAATTTTCCTCCAAGTCAATTTGTTACTTGTCACGACTCCAACATTATCACATCTTATATTTCTGTCTTCTGAGGCACTTTTTACTGTATCAGTCTACCTATATCTTGGTCTTCCTCTAAGTTTTTTCCTGCCAACTTGACAGAGAACACTTGTTTTTCTAATCTTTCCTCTCTCTTTCTGTTTAAGTGACCATACCATCTGAAATTAGCTCTGCTAACACATTCCTGGATGCTAACAGTGTCAGTTTCTTTCCTAATAGCCTCATTTTTAATATGATACTGCCATCTATTCAGTCCCCCTAATCTTTCCTGAGAATGATTAAGGGGGACAGAACTCTTATCTGTGGTCTCTAGTCTTTGTTCAAGTGCTTTATTTCTAACCCAGCTCTAATATCCATAAGTTAAAATTGGTTTGAACATTGCAGGTGTAGACTTCTGTGGCTAATTGGTTCAAAAGACATATTTCGGTGATTACATTGCATTTTTTATTATTCAGTTATACAACATACTGAAATAATAGTTTCCGACAAGTTTCGTAAATCGTAGGATTTACATCTTCAGGGATAAATAGTATAACTTAAAGTTTAAACAAGAGAAATTAATAAATACAAATCATAACCGTCTGGCTATTCATAAACTCAAATAACAGAATGCAGATATAAAACGCTATTGACGTTGAACAATACTAGACGATGTCACGTGTTCTTGTTCTCGTTCATTCATACAGTCTGAACTCAGATTGAGGTAGATTTTTTATTAGAGCTGACCACACTTGATGGAGAATTAAACCTTGATTTTTATTGCATTGGGTTGGGTTTTTCAGCATATTAGTAGCTTCTTTGAATTTTCTTATGTAGCAGTTGTTTTCTATGTATGACATAGTCGTTTTTTGCCAGAGTACATTGTGTCCAGTGGAAGTGGTATGGTAAGCAAGACCCGTTTTTTGTTCTCTTTGGTATTGTACGTCTTTTTGGTGTTCAGCCATGCATATTTCTCCAGATCTTCCTGTCTGTCCTACGTAGCAAATCCCGCAAGAGCAATGGATTTTGTAGATTCCTGGTTTTTTTAAGAGGATGATGAAGTGGTTTTGGTGGATGTAGGAATCTTGAGATTTTTTCCATAGGAAGGAAGGCTACTTTTACATTGTGTTTGGTCAATAATTTGACTAGCTTATCTGTAACATTTTTGATATAAGGAAGCAAGATTGCGTTTTTGTAATCCTGTTTTATTGTGTTGTTAGTTGGAGGCATTTTAAGAATTCTCTTGATGATTTTTGTTTCATACCCATTCTGTTGGCGGATTTGGGTTAAGTATTTTAGTTCTTCATTACATCTTTCTTGTGTGCTGGAGATATTGTATGCTCTGTCTCAAAGAGTTTTAATTAAGCTTATTTTTTGTGAAGGATGGTGGTGTGAGGTGATGCTAATTTTTTCACCCCAAAATGCATAACCTTACACTTTGCTACATTAAACTGACATCCATTCTCATTAGCCCAGACTGCCAATCTATCCAAATCATCCTGCAAAATTTTGACATCACGTGCATTCACTATTGCTCTACCCAACTTTGCATCATCAGCAAATAAATGAACAGTTCCTCTCAGATCCTTTCCTATATCATTAATGAACAACCTAAATAGCAGCGGTCCAAGAATAGAACCCTGCAACACACCACTAGTAACAGGACTCCACCCCTGAATAAACTACTCTCTGATTTAATTAAGAGAATCTGAGAGTTTTCTTTGAGCTCATATAGAGTAATTCTAGAATGGATATTTGAATGTTAAATATATATAGAATAGTAGCAACTGTTTACTAACTGTAATTCTGCAGAAAATATGACTTCCTTAGAGAGATAAAGAGAATGACTTAATATACAGAATTTGGACCTATTGTATATATTTATAAGCTTACAGTAAATATTTTAATTTTTTATATATTTGAGCTTCATTCTTTGGATAAACAGAACATGTTGATCACTGAAGTCAGTGCACATCATGGATACAAATCTGAAACGTTCTAACTCACTAAAATAAAAATTAAAAATATAAGCATTGTTATTTACTCTTCACAACGACACTAAAACCAAAATGCTGATTATATAAAGTGGAGAAATTACATAACTGGTATGGGTGACTGACAGTATGACATAACTGGCACAATAAATTTTTCAAATATAACTGCTAACCGAGGAAGGATGTGTCATTTGATAAATAATATAATATTACTTCAAATGATTTCTGAATATGAACAACATATACAACAGCTATTCATACCACTTGTCAAGCTGGCAACCAGCCTAAACCTTCACTAAAAATTGTGCATAGGTAGCTGAAATGGTTTACTTGTTCTATAGGTTCTCCATTCACAATGCACTTGATATTTTCAATGCTTCTGTTTGTTTTCATTGACTTTATCTTGTTATTGCTGACCTTCATACGAAATCTATTACAAACAGTTATTCAATTTAGTCAGGGAATCTTGCAGACTTGTACTGGATTTATTTAGAAGTATAACATTATCTGCATAAAGTAAAGAGCTGACATTAAAATCTCCAATTTTGATATCACAGATTTAATATCACTTTCCTTCATAATGTGATCCATATAGATAATGAATAACAGAGTGGATAATGTACATCCTTGTCTCACACCAGATTTAACATTAAACCATCTTCCTGTACTTCCTTCAATTCTAACTGCTGACTTACAACTCAATAAAGACTAAGTATTGCTTGATATAATGGCCCATTGACACCATACAACTGTAGCATTTTGAATCGCTTTTCTCTTGGCACCTTGTCATACACCATTTCCAGATCTACAAAACTTAAATACAGATTGTTGTTATATTCCCATGGTTTCTCAACTATTTGTCGTAAAGTGAAAATCAGATCCTGACAGCCTCTATTTCATCTGAATCCAGCTTGTTCTTCACCAAACTTCCCTTCTACAGTTGTTGTTCTTAACCATTTCTCAAGTATACTTGCATAAATCTTACTAGGAACACTCATTTGGGAAATACCTCTGTAATTCTCACATTCAGTTTTATTTCCCTTTTTATATATGGGTACTATGAGAGCGCTACTCCAAACATCCAATCTACAGCCAATCCAATCAGCTGAACTCTGCAGTGCTGCCACTGAAAGACTTTTATACCTCCATACTTGAGCATTTCTGATCATATATCATCTACTCCAGCTACCTTTCCACATTTAATGATTTTGATGGCTTTTTCTGCTTCAAGTATTGTTTCTTAGCCGAATAAGAAACTCAAAGAGTTTCATGCCGAATATAGAAACTATATAAAGTTCGGTGATTCCAAGCGTAAGCAAATACCTGGATAGTAACAATATGGAATATGGGATGTAATATCCCTTAACTTAAATAAGTTCATGTTGCCGAATTGAAACCTTTGGCTCTTCATATCATTAGTAATTTATTAGGACACCTTCTTGGCAATTCTCATAGTAGGGTATGTAAGTTCTGTTTGCTACAAACTTGGTATTAACTAGGTCTACCTACTCACTGATGAGACCTCAATAAAGGTTGAAACCGGTCTGGGTAATGACCTTCTCTCATAATGTAGAACAGTAATACAGCTCCTAGGAGCTAAGTTCATTATGGGTAAATACCAAGAATAGTGATCAGAGCTTGCTCCACCCTTACTATGAGTTGCCTCAGTTTTGCACTACCAAATGGGTCAGGTGTTGCACTATCCAGGTATTTGCTTACGCTTGGAATCACCGAACTTTATATAGTTTCTATATTTGGCATGAAACTCTTTGAGTTTCTTATTCGGCTAAGAAACAATATGGGATGTAATATCCCTTAACTTAAATAAATCTATAAAGATTATTTCAGTAGTTTGATGATAAGGAATAATGATAATGAGTCAATTCAATGTTGATAATACTTGTAGGGTTTTGCATTTTTGACAGGACATTGCAAAGTAAGTATTATATTATATTGATGGAAATTTTCTGCTAGTGGTTGATATGGCTAGAGACCAAAGATTAATAGTGGATAGAGAGTCGAAGTTTAAGAGCACAAATTGCTAAGGTGATAAAGTTTTTCACCCGAATTACTGTGATATTCAAGAGATCACTAACTGTAAGGACACAGCAATCCTAAAGAGAAAGATCTAAATTTAGTAGTCTTTTGCCATTTGATTTAGCTCTCAGTATCTCAGTCCTGCTGATTAGACTTCAAAGGTTGAAACCAGTTTGGATAGTGATCCTTCCCACAAAGGATCCTGCATAGCAAGTATACATCTGAAAGGAAGTGCACTGTGTTATAAGATACTAAGTCAGTTTGATATGAAGGCATCTGCTTCCATGTACAAATAGCCTATGATGATGATGTTACTTTATGTGTTCCTCTTTGGGTAAAGGATGAAAACGAGAATATACTTTCTTGTTAAGTATAATTGACTTTGCTTTGCTGTTGGGAATGGGAAGTGCTTCTTCTGTGAATGTTAGAAGAGATATGATAGAATATATTGTGCAGACTGAGATGGCTCTGCAGTGATGAGTCCATGAGGGTACTAACCCATAACAGTATCATATATGCTGCCATGTTAGTTATCAGTGTATCGTTTTTTTATGTCAGGAAGCCATAACTGTGAAATCTGTACTTGAGGAAATAACAAAATATACTTTGTATATCATATCCAATTTCAACCCATCAAAGGGCTGTAAACCTATAGTACCTTAGCATAAAGATACTACAGGTTTGCAGTCCACCATGTGGATTCAAATTCTACTACGAGTGGCTAAGGGTTAGATAATCTGAAACCAGAGTTGCTTTTTCAAGCTACCTGAAGCTTCTAATAAGAAGGATGATGGTCTCACACCAGATAATGAATATCTTGAGGGAATGCTTTATGGGATTAATGGCACCCTTAGCATACTGTTTAACATGAGTCTTGCAACAGAGTGAGTCCCAAAAGAATGGAAGGTGGGAAATTTTGTTCCACTTCACAAGGAGGGGGGGGAGATAAGACTGGGGCTACAAATTATAGGCCAGTCACTGTGTCTGGTGGTGTTGTTAAGGTGTTACAGGGAGGTCAAGTTTTAGCAATTTGCTGACTTATTACAACTAGGTGATAAATTCATTCAATAAAAGAGATGCATATACAGTGGATAGTTGGATTTTTCAAGGCCTTTGAATGACTGCCACATGACAAGCTAATAGCTAAATTGAAACAGATAAGATTAGATAACAGACTAGTGAGTTGGATAGCTGATTGGCTCTCAGACAGATATCAGCAGGTTGAGTATGGAGGAATGGTATCTCAAAAGAGGCAAGTCATTCCTCCATACTCAATCTGCTGCTTGTACATTAGTGGCATTGGGAGCGGCTTAACTGGAGATGTGCAGCTGTTTGCCAATGATGCAAAGTTGGGAATAGATAATTGAAGTAGAGCAGATGTTGTGGCCCTGCAGGAGGATCCGAATAGACTGTGAGTTGGCAAATGAGTGGAGCTATCCATTTAGTGTCGCAAAGTGCAAAGTCTTGAAATTTGGTAGGTGATGTTGGAATGCAGAGTATACAATTAATGGAGAAATTTTGAAATAGGTAAGGAGATGAGTGATCTGGGAGTGATGGTGGACAGAGACTTCCAGATTAGGATCACATTACTAAAATTGTAAGAAGATCTCAGTGGATTATGGCCATAATGAGGAGGACACTGACATGCAGAAGCAAAGAGATTATAGTTCCCTTGTATAAGGTTTTGATCATGCCGCATATGGACTACTCTGCATGGGTTTGGTCATCTAGTTTTCAGGGAGATGAGGATATATTGGAGAGGGTTCAGAGAAAATTTACTAAGTTAGTGTCAGGTCTGTGGAATGTCAGACGAGGAGAGATTGATGGAATTCAACTTACAGAGCCTTGTGAATAGAAGAAGATGATGAGGAAATTTGATTGCGACATGTAAGTTGGTGAGGATTGTTACCAGATTAATGTGGAGGAAGATATTTCATAGAGTAGAGGAAGGAAAAGATAGAACTAGAGGCCATCCCTGGAAGCTGTATAAGAAGAATATGAACAAGAGAGCGAGAAGGTTCTTTGCATTGAAAGTGATTGGTAAGCAGAATGCATTTCTTAAAAGTGTGGTGAGTGCAGAAACTGTAAATGAGTTTAAGGTATAGTTCAATAATCTTTTTGCATGGGAGAATATAGACTTCCTGTGATGAGTCCTTTTGACTTCATGTAGGTTTAATAATAATAATAATAATCTGCCACCTAAAAACAATCACAGAATATCTCTGCCCTTGGTAGGATTAAAATCCATGGTCAGTTGGTTGGAGAGCTGGTAAACTTTTTATTTGGCCAAACAGCTTGACTGAGCAGATATATTAAGTATATTGCTTGTGTTTTGCTCACTATTACAATGTCTTCAGAGCTAGTTAAACTAAAATAAAAACTATGATATAGAGGAATAGAGAATGCATTTACAGTGAGAGGTGATTTATCTGTGTGAATTGTAGTACATGACAAGAGATTAATTAGGAAAACATAAAGTTTTTTTTTTATATACACAGTTGAAAAATATAAGACATCATGTTTATCAGTTTCCTAGACATAGAATTAATTGTAGTGGGGTTGGGAGTTTCCTCCAAATGAAACACTCTTATGTAAACTGAATTGTCTATCATCATGAAAATTAAAAAACATGTTGAAGTGGAAAAAGAACTTGAACTTCTCTCAGAATTCATTGCCTCTTTCCCACAAATAGAAAAGAGGCAGTGATTTTTGTTTAATTTGGCTTGATGATTTAAAAGAGCTTCACATGCAACAGCAGTGGAATAAAAAATCCACATGTCAGAACATGCCTAGAATCCTTTGTGATGACACATTGACCAAGATTGGTAACAGGCAGCATTCTCTTTTTCTCGTGAAGTATTGTTTGAGGTTGTAACAGTCAATCCACAAGCGACATGTTCCTATCAGGTTTGGTGTTATTCATCTGATGGCTTGACTTCTGCCTCCTAAAAGGGTATTTCATGAAAAAAAAAAAGTGTATGCGATGCAGGCAGGAACTTATGCTCTGATAACCAGATATGTTACCCATCTCAGGATTCCAATAAGAATGGTGATGAGGTTTCACTGGATAGTGAAAGTCATCTGCTATCTAGTAGATGTAATTGATATTTCCTCAAACTAGGACGAAGGTATTCCTTTATAGTTGTAGTGGAAGTACTTTCTGATTTTTCCAGATCCTCTTTTATGCCCCCCCTCCCAAGAAGGCAGGATTGATAGTTAACTCAGACATGCTGTGTATTGCACTTCATATGTTTGATTTGAGCAAATGCCATCTGCAGAGTCTGATGGATAAAAGGAGGCAGAAATGAAGCTCTCTCCTGGAATTTTTATAAGGAGGATTTGAACAAGAAAGTGAAGAGCGGGTTTTTTTCTTGTTTTGAAATGATAGGCGAATGGAATGTATAGCCTTGAAAGTATGTTGAGTGCAGAAATTTTCACATATCAGTTTAAGATGTGGTTTGATAAGCATTGTTTTGGATTGTTAGGAACTACTGTGATTAATGTTTTAATATTAATGTGGATGTATGATAATGATGATAATAGTAAAAACAATGATATGTTTAAGATGGGCCTTCCATTTTAATATAAATAATATAAAGAGAGCCACATAGCTCATTTAGTAGGGAGGGTCTTTTGGATGGATAAGACCTAGGCTTGAATTCTATCTTGGACATGAGGAATCTTTATAAGGACTTAAGGTGAGTTAATCAGTTAGATAAAGGTGGTAGGGTTTTTCCCTCCCAGAAAAGGTTGTTTATCCTGCAAAATAGACTATGTAAATAGGATTAGTTGCCTCAGTATATCATTAATTAGATATAGATTTAGCTCAAGTTTTCTAGATGTGATAAGATGCTAGGCCTAGCAGATTAATATTATTATTATTATTATTTACATCTGACCTCCATGGAGTCAGAGACTCATCATGGGAGGTACACACTGTTGCACACACATACTCATCCAACCATACTTTAAACTGATTCAGTGTGTCAACATTCACAACACACACAAGCAATGCATTCCACTCACCAACTGCTCTCCATGCAAAGAACCTGCTCCTCATTCCTCCTTATACAGTTTCCAGCAATGGCCTCTTGTTCTATCCCCCCCCCCTTCCATTCTATGAAAAATCTCTTCCATGTCAAATGATGAAGGCATATACATGTGGATGGTCTGCCTCTTATTGTGCTCACTTTTGCTTTGGTCTTTAGGAGAACAAAGTAAATATTTAGCCAAAATAGGTTTGAAAGCCACCCGGATGTCGTGAGCTTTGAGGCGACTTAGTGGTCTTGATAGAAAGTCTACCAATATAAGGAATGGAAACTGAAGTCCTGTAGTGAATGTCAGCATTTTACTGTGGAGCAGGATTAATTAATACCAGTTTGTGTATGAGTTTCTTTGAATATCCATATCTGTTCTCTAATCCTGCTCTACAGCAAAATCCTTAAACTTTTACTACAGGACCTTCAGTTTCCATCCTTTGATGTCTGATGTTGCAGTAGCCATTCCCCATGCTCATAACAGGGAATTTAAATGGGCACAACACTCTGTAGGATAGTGCACAAACTAACATCAGAGGAAGTGTTGTCTATCACATGTACTGGAAGTAACACCTTCCACATATCTCCCAGACATTCATTGCAATAATGATTGGTTTGACCTAACAATTTGTTCATCAGCCCTCTTTCCAGTTTTTAAGTGGGAAGAAGAAAATAACATCTTTCGAGGAGACCATTTTCCTGTGATATCCACTCCCTTGCGTAGACAGGAATATACACCATCATGGATACCATATCAGAAAATAGATCAAGCTGACTGGAATGTATTCTCTCTCTCTCTCTCTCTCTCTCTCTCTCCCACTCTCAACTTTAGCAGAATTTGATTCTGCAATACTCATTTCCTACCTTATTAACCAAGCAGTGAATCATGTTACAGTATATATAATACTTTCCATAGAGCAGTGAACATTCATTAGGCACCTCATCTTCCAGCTCTTGGGGATTATCTGAACCTGCATAACTTATGTTGAACACTTATCTAGATATTTTTAAGGAGCACATGTAATAGACATATATTTTTATAAATGCTGACACATATACAGAAAAATATAATTTATTTAATTTCAATACATTTCATCCTATGTTTTAAGGACATCATCAGGAAGAGAAGAAAAGATTGATTAACTTAACAACATTGAAAATACGAATCACAAGACTCGTGTAGCATGTACTTACTTGCTCATGTCTTGGTCACAACTAAGTTACCATGAGAATACACTATTTGGGTTCAAAGGGAAACAGTGGATAGCTTTTGTAATTCAAATACAAGATTATGTAACTTATTCATTATTACAAAAAAAAAAATAGTAATAGTAATTACTTCCCAAAACTTTGAGACTTGCATTCAATTAAAGCGGTTGATCAATGTCATTTTTGTTCACAGGTTTCAAGAAATGGATGATCAAATTTAAATCTACTGGAGTAATGTGGAATCTTAGAATCTAAGAAATTTGGTCTAAATCACCATGCCACTACTAATTAACACAAAACTCTTTGGAATCAAACCAAAATTCCTCTTTTCTCTCCTTGATATTCTTGTAACATAGGATGAAATATACTGGAATTAAATAAATTTTATTTATTTAATTCCATTTTATTTATTTTTCATGCATCAACCATTATAAAAATATAATTATAAGCATATGGCAGATTGAGACAAAATTATGAGTGGAAATTTATACCTCTGCCAGAGATTGTGCATTTTGATGGTTGAATCCTGTCCACCATGAGTCAGAATTGCAACTGGTGCATTTTAAATATCATCTATTCTTAGTCTTTGTGATGAAGTGAATCAGCCATCATTCTCATTTCAATGAAAACAACTGTCTTTTGCAGTTCATTTGAAATAAAAGCCTTGCCAGAACATTCCATTTGGACAAGCATTTTTTGTTCATCTTGGAGAAAAGCACATTAGACTGGATTGAATATAAAAGTTTTAATCCAAACTGTAGACAGTACCTAGACAATATTGCATGAATACCTCTACACACTCACACACACACATACTACTACTACTGTGGCATAGCTGCTTCTTCTCACTATTCAAGCTAATGACACATATCATGCCTCCTTTGTCTACTGGCAGCTTTTTCAAACACTCCATGTAGAATACTATGACTACCTGTCTACACAGAGAGTTCAGAATAAGAGCCTGTGATGTCTGTCATCTTATTAAACTGCATAATGTCTAGTTCAGATCCCACTGGAATGTAGCAATTATACTTCTGAGCTACTTGGAGCATCCATACTGATCTCTACACCACTGAAGGCTGTCAGGGAGATCAGTGCTGAAAACACCTGTTCTAGATGATCTTGAAGCTTGAAATGTTTGGCAAATGTTTCAGCATGTAGGTATGATTAATGGAGAGTGTTGTCATTAGCAAAACTGCAAATAAGTTTTGAGGTCAGTGAGAGAAGATTGTTTATGTATATGAGAAAGTATGGGTGAAATAACAAAGGTCTGAAGAATACCAACATTAATAAGAAAATCTGAAGCAAGAAACCCTCCATTACACAAAGCAGATCAACAGAATTACACAGCAGATTACCAGTTTTCCAAGAGAAAACTGGAAATTTGAGAAACCCTTGATGTCACACTTTATAAATGTCTTAAAATTCAAAGTACAGCAGTTATACAGTACAGGTCCAAACCTTGCCATGGCATATATGCAAAAGTGGGTAATATAGATAAGATCTGCCATCGATCTTAACCAGCACAATCCATATTGGTGGTCACTGATGGGATGAGGTGACAGTTCTCTGAGTGTTGAAGTTGACTGTTGACAAAAGTAATGGAGAAAGTTGTCATTTTCATTACTTTAAAAGTCACTGAGAGAACAGCAATAAGGCGATAGTTTACAATAGACATATATTGCCTTTTGTTTGGAATTGGCTGTACGTGGACTTCAATTCATGCTATAGGATGGATGCCATCTGCATATAATATAGTGTAGAGATGATAAAGGACAGGTGTTGGTTCTGGAGCAAATCTTGAGCACAAATATGGGCTATCAGTATTAAGTCTTTTCCATATCCAGGTTGAGCAAGATTCTTCTGATATCTTTCTGGTGCATTAAACGTTCCAGATGATTCGCATTGGTCATCTGTGCAGGAACTGGTGATACCAGTAAGTCACCTATATCTTTAGGTGATGTTGCAATATTGCCATCAAGGTGAACAGGAGTAGAAATGGACAGAAATTGCACTCAACAGTTTTTGCAAAGTATTATTGAAAGAGCTCAACTGCCATTGTATCTTCTAGTTTTCTATATTTACCATTTCAAAGTAAAACCTGTTAATAATAACTAAATACTAAATACTAGTGGTTTGTTTTGCAGATATTGCAAACATCAGTGTAGGCTGGGAATGAAGCTGGAGTTTCTGATTCAAGCCAATTATAATATTCTGCTTGTTTCTCTTGGAATGCTTTAGCACACTTCTTGGAAAACCAGAAGTTAGATATAGGGCAGAAATTTTGAAAAGAATGGTGAATGGAAGTCTTCCTTCTATCATGGATAATTTCTGTATACCATAATCAGAATATTTCAGCCTGGTTAGCCGAGTGGTTAGCATATCCGCTCTCCAGTCAAAAGGCTGCAAGTTTGAATCCTGCTGTGGATGTTTGTGATTGTCTGTGAAAATACTAGTGGTGGTGAGCAGTAGATGGCTTTGGTGTAGATGATGTGGTTCACTGTAGATGGCGGATTGGTGGAGATGGAGAGTTGTAGAGTAGGTGCCCTTCCTCGATGAGTCTTTGGACTCCTTGGAAGTGTCATGTAATAATAATAAGTATCTGGATCTTTAGACAGGTCTATGGATCTTTTGATGGAAATGGTAGTCCAAGGAAAGATGGAAAAAGTCTCAGAGACTTTACTGTTGTTACACATTTGCAAGCAAATGTATAACAAGATGATTGGTAGTAAACATATTGAAAAGCATATAAAATTGAATAAATCTTTAATTAGAAATAGGATATTACATGAGTATGTTTTGAAAAAAGAAAAGAAAAAGAAAAACTATAAATATAGAACTTAAAATTGAGTAATTCATGTTTCAAGATTATTATTTCATGGTCTGGAATGTGTTTAAATAGGATCCCACCTAGAAACTATTCGCATGGTTATAGCGAAAAAAGCAGATGCTGGAGCTGTGGATGCAAATTGTTTGGCTCTATACTTAGATAGAAATCCATGTATAAGAGATGAAATAACAGTACATACATCATGGGGATTGCTTCCTCCTTATCCTATTGTAGTGAATGCTAAATTACCAAGTAAGTCTTAAATATTTTTATTATATGAAATTCTATGGAACATATAGTATATTTTGATTACTTATCCAAGTGAAGTATAATGTGATTTATAAAAGTACAATAATGGAAGGCCATTGAAAATGAACTCTGCAGTTTAAAATTTTAATAATGCTTTATATACAAAAGAAAAGTTTCATTTGTTAGAAAATAAGTAAAAACTCAAAATTGAAGATCTTTCCTTAATAGGGCTCAATCTAAGCACTATTTGTACTTTTACAAACATCTAAGCAGTATCACTTCATCCAGGTGACAGTGATTTACTCATTTTTTCAGCATCAATAAGTTTTGCATATCTTGCATGAAAAGTTATTCCAGTGGTAACAGATCAGGACTTCGTGCATCCAAGGTGCATTCACCTCTTCTAAATCGTCAACTAGAAACCCTAGCATTTGCCATATAGAAAAACTATAGGTTAAATTGAGATGATTGATATGCTTTCTTATTGGAAAATAAGAGCAGTTAATTTATCTCTTTTAGTGTCTTAAATTTAGGGAACAAAATCATGTTGTTCGCACAGTGGGATAACTTTTGGAATATCACAAGCTTATAATAAATTTATTTGATTTCTCATTCCTAAATTCTGCAGTTATGATGAGTGACATGGTCATTAGTATGAAAGATAGTTTTTTCTATAAACTGATCATCATCTGTTTCACTTGTTTTGCATTATTATGAGTTCATCATCATCATCATCAAATTCCTGCCATGTACCCTCAAGGGGTGTACAGGATATAATAGTACTACATGAAAAAAATTACATCGTTACTAATTTTCTATCTACAACTTTCCTCAAAATCAGTCTGTTACTTGTCAAGACTCCAACATTATCAGATCTTATATTTCTGCCGTCTAAGGCACTTTGTACCGTATCAATCCACCTATATCTTGGTCTTCCTCTGGGTCGTTTTGCTGCCAACCTGGCAGAGAACACTTGTTTTGCTAATCTTTCTTTGCCCATTCTGTTTAAGTGACCATGCCACCTGAGATTAGCTCTGCTAACGCATTTCTGGATGCTGACAATGTCAAGTTCTTTCCTAATATCCTCATTTTTAATATGATATTGCCATTGATGCCATCTGTTGACGCCTCTAATCTTTCTCAAGACTCTCATATCTGTCTTTGGTCAAGTGTTTTACTTCTGAACCCAGCTCTCAGATCCATAAATTAAAACTAGTTTGAACACTGTCTAGTATACAGCAAATTTAGTGTTCCGACTAATTTCTCTCTTATTCCATATGAATTTATTCAATTGACTTCCCACCATACCAGCTTTGCTGATTCTGTTGTCCATTTCTATATTTAATTTACCATCTTCACTGAAAATTGTGCCTAAGTAGCTGAAATGTTTTACTTGTTCCACAGGTTCTCCATTCACAACACAGTTGACGTTTTCAATGATTCTGCCTATTTTCATTGTCTTTGTCTTTTTATTGCTGACCTTCATACCATATCTATTACAACAGTTATTCAATTTAGTCAGAGAATCTTGCAGACTTGTAGCGGATTTATTTAGAAGTATAACATCATCTGCATAAAGCAAAGAGCTGACATTAACATCTTCAATTTTGATATCATGTTTAATACCACTTTCCTTCATAATGTGATCCATATAGATAATGAATAACACAGGGGATAATGTACATCCTTGTCTCACACCAGATTTAACATTAAACCATCTTCTTGTACTTCCTTCAATTCTAACTGCTGACTTACAACTCAAATAAAGACTAAGTATTGCTTGATATAATGCCCCATTGACACCATATAACTGTAGCGTATTGGATAGCTTCTCTCTTGGCACCTTATCATATGCCTTTTCCAAATCGACAAAACTTAAATACAGATCTTTGTTATATTCCCATGCTTTCTCGAGTATTTGTCGTAAAGTGAAGATCTGATCCTGACAGCCTCTATTTGGCCTGAATCCAGCTTGTTCTTCACCAAGCTTTTCTTCCATAATTCTTCTCAACCGTTTCTCAAGTATACTTGCATAGATCTTGCCAGGAACACTCAGTAGGGAAATACTTCTGTAATTCTCACATTCAGTTTTATTTCCCTTTTTATATATGGGTACTATGAGAGCTCTACTTCAATCATCAGGAATTCGTCCCTCTGTCCAGGCTTTCTGAACTATGCAGTGCAGCCACTGTAAGACTCTTATACCACCATACTTCAGCATTTCTGGTCGAATATCATCTACTCCTGCTGCCTTTCCACATTTCAAGCCTTTGATGGCTTTTTCTACTTCAAGTTTGGATATGTATTCCTGACCGCATGCCTGGTCAGTGTTTTTTACCATTGTGCTGTCATCACTGCTTGTTTCATTTAGCAGTTTTATTATTAGTTTTAATTTTGAATTTTATTTAATCTTATAAACTTATACAGCACATTTTATACAAACGTCATAAGCATACCAAGTTCGAAACCATGATGGGCAATAGATTTCTTTTGGGCTGCATACACACAACAAAATGTGAATTGTCCTTCATGTGAATTGTCTTTACTTAATCTGAGTAAACTATAAAGTACTGTAATTCTTTTGTAACTGTACGTACATATCAAAAATGATTTTCAACAATTGACTCAAATTTAGTATATGTTGAAGCATGTCATGAGCAGCCAAACAGATGTTATCTTTTTGACTTGCGTAGTTACATAACACGATCACCCACCACATCACTGATGCATATTCATAATCAATACTGTGTGAATCATTTTCACACAGCTGAAGTAAAATTTAAGGAGAGATTGAACATTATACAACAAATGCCATTAATCTGCATGCTGAATTCACCAGTCTGCTAACTTCTGCACTAGGCCAGAAGAGTCAGAACTATTGTACAGAAAGTGTGAGTATGAAAAGAAACTGACTCTGCAAGCTAAAGACAACCTTAAAGAATTCTGTCGTTGTGCTGCAAGTAAAAGATAGAATGAATATGAAAGAATAACTCTACTGAATTCGGATGATGTGAAGGTGATAGATGCAGAAGAGGTTGTTCAACTAATGAGTGCCTATTTTGCTAACCTATCAACCTGGTGTATGCAACATTGAATTCACTGCTACTCTTCACTAGATGAAGAAACTCAGATGTATGAAGAGGAGGTATTAAAGCTGTTGCACAAACTGAATAATAATTCTGCAATAGGAAATTATGGGATATCAGCACAGATGCTAAAAGAGTGTTCAGCTGTACTGGCTATTCCTTCAGCCAGGTTATATAATATGAGCCATAGAACAGAGAAGATTCAGCAGGAGTAGAAAGAATATATGATAATCCCATTGAACAAGGGTGGTGCAAAGACCGATGGATCCAACTATTGACCAATCAGTATCTCAAGTGGTGAAGATTTTGGAAAAGTTGGTTGGGGGGCTTGCATTCAGAAATGGGTTGATAGAAAATCTGTACTTTGCAAAGAACAACATGGGTTTACTAAGGCATGGTCATGTTTTAGCAATTTGCTTACATTCTATAATAATGTTAACACTGAACTAGACAAAGGGAATGGATAGACCATGACACTTTGGGATATTGTTAAGGCTTTTGACGGAATACAGCATGGAAGACTGTTGAATAAATTGGAGAATATGGGTTTGGATTATAAAATATTAGCCTGCTTAAAAGGATGACTGACTGAAAGATATCAAAAATTTGGTATGTGGGGGGGGGGGGATGTGAGTCTGCAAGATTTAAGATAACTAGTGGTGTACTACAAGGCTTGGTCATTAGTCTGCTGTTATTCAATCTGTACATTAATGACATTGGGCAATATGTAACATGTGACATGCAGCTATTTGCTGATGATACAAAGATAAGTATGATAATCAGGAATGTGGCTGATATGCAGTACTGCAGAAGGATGATTTGAATAGGCTGGAATTGTGACAGTAAATGTAAAGTCATGCACTTTGGCATAATTAGCTATCCAGTGTTATATTATATTGGTGGGATTATGCTAGAGGAAACTGATCAGTCTAGGGATCTTGTAGTGTTAGTAGACAGGAAGTTGAAGTTCAGGGGCATGTAGCAAAGATTGCAAATACAGCTCAAAAAATAATTGCAATGCTAAAACAAACTTTCACATGTAAAATACGATGTCATTTTGCCTCTTTACAAGGCTTTGATAGACCTCACTTGGACTATTGTGCATAGTTCTGGTCTCCTGGTTTCTGTTGTGATTCTGATACTGTGGAATCAGAATCACTTTCAGAAAGGAAAGTGTTAAAAATGATATCAGGATTGTGGAATTCTGTTATGAAGCCAGATTGAGAATTTGTAGACTGCAGACACTAGTAAACATCAGAAGAAGGGGTGATATGATTGAGATGTATAAACTTCTGAAAGGTTCATACAGGATTTGAGTAGATGGAATTTTTCATTTTATGGAGGGTGGGAAAAGAACGAAAGGGCATCCTTAGAAAAGCTGAGAATGAATGCTGCCAAGGAGTGAGATCTAGATTTTTCTGTCATAGAGTGGTGCATGATTGGAACGGATTGCCATTAAATATTGTGTGTGCAAGCAGTGCGAATGAATTCAAGAACAAGTATGACAGCTGGTGCATGTAATATGTGGCCTCCCTCAATAAGTCCCTGACTCCCTGTAATTATTATTAAGAGATTTCTCTTAATAATAATAACATTAATCACACATGAGGGATTGCAAAACCTATAGCAAATCAAGGTTGTGTATAGGTAAATAGTTTAAAAGAAAGAAGGAATCCATTGATAATTTCTTGTAAAACAGTGAGGGAAACACTTCCAGAGAAGAGAATGGAAAAGGATGAGAAGTTGATCAAGTAAGTTTATTATAGCTGGATTACAAGTAGATGTTGAACAGAGGATGCATGTTTTTAGGTTTAGAGCATCAGTTCCCAACCGGTGGTACGTGCTGGGCTGTTCAGGGGGTACATGAAAAATAATCAGTAATGGCAAAAAAACAAGTAAAGTAAACAAAATGCAAAATGTTAGTTATGGAACAATAAATGTTAAGTTTAAATCACCAATATTTTAAAACCAAGGGGTATACAAATGGAAAAAGTTAGGAACCACTAGTTTAGAGGAAAGTGGAAGAAATAATGGAAGCCAGTTTAGCAGAACAGCACTTATAAAAATACTTATATAAACGGCATAAGATAGATTCAGAACATCCATGAGAAAGTCATTGGAGAGAGAGAGAGAGAGAGAGAGAGAGGTGTGGACTTCATTAAGTAACTAGAATTGTTCTGAAATGCCAGAACTATTTTTTGATGACCCTGTCTATTAATCTTTTCATCATCATCATCAAATTCCTGCCATGTACTCTCAAGGGGTGTACAGGATATGACAGTACTACATGAAAATATTACATCATTACTAACTTCCTATCTACAATTTTCCTCCAGATCAGTCTGTTACTTGTCAAGACTCCAACATTATCAGATCTTATATTTCTATCGTCTAAGGCACTTTGTACCGTATCAATCCACCTATATCTTGGTCTTCCTCTGGGTCGTTTTGCTGCCAACCTGGCAGAGAACACTTGTTTTGCTAATCTTTCCTCTCCCATTGTATTTAAGTGACCATACCATCTGAGATTAGCTCTGCTAACGCATTCCTGGATGCTGACAATGTCAAGTTCTTTCCTAATATCTTCATTTTTAATATAATATTGCCATTGATGCCATCTGTTCATGCCTCTAATCTTTCTCAGGACTCTCATATCTGCGGTCTCTAGTCTTTGGTCAAGTGTTTTACTTCTGACCCAGCTCTCAGATCCATAAGTTAAAACTGGTTTGAACACTGTCTTGTATACAGCTAATTTCTCTCTTATTCCATATGAATTTATTCAATTGACTTCCCACCATACCAGCTTTGCTGATTCTGTTGTCTATTTCTATATTTAATTTACCATCTTCAGTAAAAATCATGCCTAAGTAGCTGAAATGTTTTACTTGTTCCACAGGTTCTCCATTCACAACACAATTGACATTTTCAATGATTCTGCCTGTTTTCATTGTCTTTGTCTTTTTATTGCTGACCTTCATACCATATCTATTACAACAGCTATTCAATTTAGTCAGAGAATCTTGCAGACTTGTAGCAGATTTATTTAGAAGTATAACATCATCTGCATAAAGCAAAGAGCTGACATTAACATCTCCAATTTTGATATCAGGTTTAATACCACTTTCCTTCATAATGTGATCCATATAGATAATGAATAACAGGGGGGATAATGTACATCCTTGTCTCACACCAGATTTAACATTAAACCATCTTCTTGTACTTCCTTCAATTCTAACTGCTGACTTACAACTCAAATAAAGACTAAGTATTGCTTGATATAATGCCCCATTGACACCATATAACTGCAGCGTATTGAATAGCTTCTCTCTTGGCACCTTGTCATATGCCTTTTCCAAATCGACAAAACTTAAATACAGATCTTTGTTATATTCCCATGCTTTCTCGACTATTTGTCATAAAGTGAAGATCTGATTCTGACAGCCTCTATTTGGCCTGAATCCAGCTTGTTCTTCACCAAGCTTTTCTTCCACAATTCTTCTCAACCGTTTCTCAAGTATACTGGCATAGATCTTGCCAGGAACACTCAGTAGGGAAATACCTCTGTAATTCTCACATTCAGTTTTATTTCCCTTTTTATATATGGGTACTATGAGAGCTCTACTCCAATCATCGGGAATTCATCCCTCTGTCCAGGCTTTCTGAACTATGCAGTGCAGCCACTGTAAGACTTTTATACCACCATACTTCAGCATTTCTGGTCGAATATCATCTACTCCTGCTGCCTTTCCACATTTCAAGCCTTTCATGGCTTTTTCTACTTCAAGTATGGATATGTATTCTTGACTGCATGCCTGGTCAGTGTTTTTTATCACTGTGCTGTCATCACTGCTTGTTTCATTTAGCAGTTTTTCAAAGTAATTACTCCATACTTCAAGGATATCTTTTTATCCTGTTTTCATGTCACCTTTATCATCTCTAACTCCTTTTAGAGATGATAAAGGTGACAGCACTCTTTCTTCCATTCCTAAGCTTCTTCAACAACCTCCAGAATATTTTGCCACCTTCTTGATATTTATTTTCTATATTCTTGCCAAAGTCCTCCCATGACTTTTGTTTAGCTAGTTTTACACAGTCTTTAGCTTTCTTACATTTGTCTCTGTATTCTGTAAGAGTAAAAGCTGACTTATTTGCCATGAACTTTTGATATGCTTTCTTCTTTTCCTTCACTAATCTTCACTTTCCTTCACTAATCTTTTCATAGAGTATTATTAAATACCATATTTGCTGGCATATAAGATGCATCCCCTTTTTTGTACACATTTTTTAGGAAAAAAAATTTTTTAGATCCTCTTCCTGATTCTGCCAAGTTCTTATCATTTTCTCAGTTGGGGGTGACCCAAAATGCCTCTCTGCAGCCCTGTTTCCATGTTCTTTAGAATACGCAATCGCACATAGCTTGTATGCAATATTGTAGCAATGCCGACGTTTTTCAGCCATAATTTTCCAAAAAATTTAGAGAAAATTTAACGGCAGAAATTTATCACCGTTCACAACAACCACGACAATAAATGGAAAGTTTAAACGAACAGGAATACAGCTGTGATCGTCGATGACAGCATATGCACATCCTCTGAACTCTACCTAACTGGAATGCTCTCACACACCACAAAGAAGCAAGAAAGAAATCGTGTAACTTGGAACAGAGAAAATTTCCAGAAATGAAAGTAATAAAAAACTGAGTATCGGCGTGTAAGACGCACCCTGTTTTTCAGACCTATTTTCAAAGAAAAAAAGTGCGTCTTATACACCAGCAAATACGACAATTCTCAAATTATCAAGATATTTTCAAATAAGAGCTTGCTACTTTGAAAAAAAACATGTTTTTTCAAAGTAGCAAGCTTATTTGAAATACGTTTAAGTATTTATACAATAATATCTAAAGATATGTATGTTCAACTTATGCAATTTTTTTATTATTATTATTTTATTTTAGAAATTTCTTTACACATACCAGTTTTTATATTCACGGAAGTTTATATGAAAAGCTTGCAGTAGTGTAAGTTTTACTTCATTGTTGATGAGAGTTGTTTTTATAGTGCTTATCTTTAAATTTAATTTACACATTTGTAGTCATCAGTTCTTTCACTCACCCACCCACCCACCCACCCACCCCAATTCAGTAAACTCAGCAATATGAATTCTAAGAAATATTAAAAGAAAGGAAAAGTTATTACCTTAGCTGAAAAGCTTGCTGTTATGAGAGAATGTATGAGAGTGGATTTAAAAACAAAGGATATAAACTTAGTGAGTGGACTTAGTAAATCAACACTTTCTACCATCAGACACAATACTGAAAAAAAATTAAAGAATCATGTAAAAGTGCAATGTGTATGAAAGTAACTTGAGTTTATTATTCAACCAGTGATTATGGGGGGAAAATGGAAAAGATTCTAGCTTCATATCTTGAGTGGCAAAATAAAAAAAAGGGTCAAGTGATTCAACAAAAAGCCCAAAATATTTATGAGTCTTTAAAAGGTACATTAGCTCTTAATGGTTCCAAAAAATCAAAGACTGCTATGGCTTCCACAATATTAAACTGACAGGGGATGTTGCCAAAATTAATGACACCCAAATTTTTGGGTGTTTCTTAATTTGACATTAAGAAACACCCACAAAAATTGTCAACAAATAATTTAATTCAGTAACTAATGGGTGTATGAAGACTGGTCAAAAACAAGAGGTCAGAATGAGATTGTCAATAAGTAATGTAGTCATCTCTCATAGCAACATTATAATGCTGACAATGATGTTTCATACTGTTTATAATGGTGTCCAGGAGCTCAGTTGGTAATAACAACCATTGCTCACTTTCTTGCAAACTCTCCTAATCTCCCTCTAAGTTTTTGGGGGGGAGGGGTTTGAAAGCAGTAACAAATCTACGTAGAGCATCACAGACATGCTCAATAGGATTAAGGACAGGAGACCTGGCTGGTTGGCCAGTCCATATTTATGATAGTCTCTTTGAAGATATTGGACCATGAGCTTTTGCTCAATGAGGATGAGCATTATTATCTTGTAGGAAAAATGTCTCCCCTATTGCACCTACATACAGATGAACATAATGGACCTCATCTCTAGAACTTGCAGCATTTGTTAGATGCACATACTGGTCAGTACATCCTCCCAACGAGATGTCTCCCCTAAACTATTGCACTACCTTCATCATAAGTGTCCTTTTCACAGATATTAGAAGGATGATAACATGTTCCTGGTTATCTCCAGATTAGAGCATGCCTGGTATTGCTTTGTAGAGCAAATAAGGACTTGTCTGTAAGCACTACTGACCCCCAGACGTGAAATTTTAAGTAGTCTCTCCTGTGTTTGGTGATGGGGCATACAGACTACTAATCGCCAAGCATACAAACCATGAAACTTTTTGCAGACAGAGGAAACAGATACCAGTGTTTTTTTTAGCTAGTGCAAGTCAAATTGTCACTGATTTGGGATAGGGTTCCTGTTTTAGTGAGTAGGTAATCTGAAGATATTGATTACTTACTACAGTTGTTATCCATGGTCTTCCTTCACTAGGATTGGTTCCACAGTCTGTGATTCATAGAATGATTCACATGTAACTGTCTGACTTTAGCTGGCCTTTAGTCTTACAATGGCTTGCCACCTGAATTCATTGGTTAAATATCTTGCAGCCACAATCAAGAATTTTACTATTGCAAAATGTTAGCTTTTATACTGTGGCTCATTTGCACATACCTCTGACAGTGCCACTCATTTGTATACAATAACCAAACTCATCATCACATTTTACATAATGTACCTGACTTTCATTTTTTTTTTTTTTTTTTTTTACTTTTCCTCCTGAGTTATTGCAATTTTTCTCTGCATTAACTATACATTTCTGTACTTTAATGATATATCACATTTATAAGTTAAATAAATTTTCTCTTTATAAGAGTGTTTTTAATCTCTTGAGTTATTTATGTTTTGAATTGTGTGATATTACACACCACAATGTTTGCATGACTTGAGGTGTTATGTGTGTATGAACTTTTAAATGGTGAGCTCATTAAATTATTATTCGATTAATTCTGTGGAGTAAGAACTTATTACGAATATCACTCCTTATATGTATATATCATATGCATATGAATCTTTAAAAAAGTACTTAAATGAGGTGGTATCTGAATGTATCACTAGAGATCCACAAGAAGAAGATGATGTGGAAAGTATATCATATTTATTAACTATTGCTCTACTCAATTTTGCGTAATCGGTGAGCAACTGAATAGTTCCTCTCAGTTCCTTTTTTATATTTTTATGTAGAAATTAAATAGTAGTGGCCCAAGAACAGAGTCATGTGGCATGCCACTAGTCACAGGCCTTCAGTGAACTCTACTCCTGAATAAACTACTCTCTGATATCTCTCCATCAGCCATCCTCTTATCCATCCACTTCACTGATGTGCTACAGCAGTTTATTGATTGGAATTCCATCTGGTATCCTGTCAAAAGCCTTTGCAAAGTCCAGCAGTATCACTGTAAACCCATTGCCTTTATCCAGCTTAGCTGTCTCACTGTATTATAAAACATGAGCAAGTTACTGAGGCATGACCTACCTGTCACAAAAACCATGCTACCCCCCCACCATGTAGTATCCCATTCCTGCATTTGACTCTTGACCAACTTCTCCAGTACCTTGACTACGACTCCTGATATTCTGATCGATCAGCAATTTGCTACATCAGTCTTGGAGCCTCCTTTATGCAGTGGGACTATTTTCCTCTTTTTCTACCCCTTAGAGCCAAGACTTAGATTAAACAATGTCGTCAAAGGCACTGTTAATTCCCTAGCACCATCACTTAAAACTTCAGCTGGTATACCATCTGATCCCATAGCTGTATTCACATCAAGGTTCTATAATATGCTATGCACTTCCATTTCATTTATATCAGTTTCCATATAAGCCTTTGCCTCTCTTGTTATTGCAATATCTCCATATGGATGATATACTCTTGCAAACTGTTCACTTAGTAAGCTGTCTATCACTATCTACTCTCCAGCCAAAAGGCTGTGGGTTCAAATCCCATCGTGGGCATGGATGTTTGTGATTGCCTGTGAAAATACTAGTAGTGGTGGTGGGCAGTAGGATGGCATTGGTGTAGATGATGATGATAGTTGTGGTTCACTGTAGCTGGTGGATTGAGTTGTAGAGTAGGTGCCCTCCCTTGATGACTCCTTGGAGGTGTAATGTAATAATAACAATTATTATTATTAGTAGTAATTCTACTATTTTGCCTGATTCAGTTACCTCCCTACCAATCATATTCATTAAAATCATTCTGCCACGAACATTCTTCCTTTCACTTGCAACATACCAAAAGAATTCTTTGGGATTATATTTGACCTGTACTACTAATTTCCTTTCATTTTTGCCTTTCTTACCACACTGGTTACCCTTCTGGCCTATGCTTTTGTACTGCTCATGTGCTTGCTTGTCACCATTCTCCTTGCATTCACTCCACAAATTTTTCTTTTTTTTTTTTGTAGCTCTATTTTAATGATGGTATTCATCCATTTAACTCTCACTTGATTTATTCTCCTGATTCTGGGAATACAGTCTGCTAGTACTTCCTTCAAACACTCCTTTACTGCTTCCTTGAGCCCTTGCAATTTCACATGCCATGGCACTGATCCAAGCAATTTCTTAAATTTATCATACTTACCAGCCCTGTAATTCCACATATATCCCCTCTTAACTGAAAACTCCACACATTGTCACCTCCCAGGTCAAGCCCATGTGATTGCTCTCACCAGATAGTGGGAGTGTGGTCATATTGGTTATGGACAAATTCTCTGATGCATTAACTAAATCTAGCACTCTCAAACCCCTAGTACATTTTGTCACATGCCACCTAAGGTTATTATTCCTTGTAACTGCATAAATTCCATTTCCTTCCTCCCATGTGTCCTTTCCTCCTTCCAATCTGTTCTCATAGTTGAAGTCCTCCCCCCATAATAATTACCTGCCCTCTGCTCATTGAGCTTATTTGTCGAAGCATATTATTCCCATCATCCTTTTCATCTTTTATAGATGTGAAGATGCTTCTATAGGGATGAAAAGGATGATGGAGATAATATGCTTCGACAAATAAGCTCAATGAGCAGAGGGCAGGTAATTATTATCAGGGGACTTCAACTATGAGAACAGATTGGAAGGAGGAAAGGCCACTATCTCACATCAGACCCTCAAATGTGCTATTTTCACAGGCCTGCAGTTTACTGGCTATCGTTAAGAAACCAAAATAATACTGCCTCCCCCCCATTCTTTTTTCTCTATCATCCCTAAATACCCTATACCCTTCACATTCTATCCAACTAACTATATCATCTTCTGTCAGCCATGTCTCATTACTGCCAATAACCTTTGGCCAGGATGAACTAACCAATGCCAATAACTCCTCCCCCCCCCTTGTTTTGAATGCTCCTGGCATTAGTGTATATAAAGTGCAACTCTTAGGCCCACCACTGTCCTTATACTTTATACTAACCATCCCATTTTGGTTTATTACCAATGATACTAACTTAGGCATTTTATGCATATACTTGCTCAATAGTTTTCTGATGTTGCACATTCACTTTCACTTCATTCAACAACACCTTTTCTATAATCTGAACATGAAATAAATTCAGATGCAAATCATCCTTCTTGTATAAGTCCTTTCATCCATCAAACTCACTCCACACATCCACAAATTCCACATGGTTCCTCCTAAATAACCTACACATCGACTCATTTGCTATTATGACCCTCCTTCTCAGCTCACCTCTGCCATACTGCAGACTCACTATCTTAACTCTCTCACTCTTTTCTTTTGTTACTTTCAGTAACTCTTTCATGTCCTCTTTCATGCCATACTTTTCTCCTTTCAAGTCATTTGTTCTAGCCAAAACAATCAACTCTTTCATTTTACCCTTTTGCATTCTATTATTATTATTATTATTACGTGACACCTTCCAGGAGTTCAAAGACTCATCGAAGGAGGGCACTCTACAACCTCTCCATTCTTCACCACTTAATCCACCAACTACAACGAACTGCCACTACCATCATCACCTACACCAACACCATCTACAGTCCACCATCCCTAGTATTTTTTGTCTGTAAATTGTGTGTTCTCAAGGCAAATTTGTTTGTATGAAAAACCCGAGTTTCCAGGAGAAAATACCCTGTTACCTCTATATCAGATCGGCTAACTCACCTTCAATTGAAAAAAAATCCATATAAAGATTTCTCTCAACACGACAAGAATCAAACTTAAGCCTTTTACAATCAAAGGTGCAACATACTGTCATTCTTCCAATTGCACTATGGAGGTGCTAATAGCTTTGCTAACATAATTAATTTTTGCACCCGTTAAGTATGATTTTGTCACTCTCTTGCCAATCACACTTCTTATGATAGAATTGCTGTACAAGACTCTCTTTAATTTTTCCTTCTGCCTTAGTCAAGCATTCCTTACTCTCTTATCACACTTCTTTTTGTTCTCAGCTGAACCACTCACAAGATGTTTCTGCATTCTCTATGTAACTGTGCTGTCTCCTTCATTATGGCCAACTCTTCATTCTTTACATTCGTCATACTACTATTCTTTCAATCATCACTTTTACTCTCTTTCTCAGTCATGCCATTTTTAATCTGTTTCAATCTAATCTTCTGATCTTTTCAATTCTGAATGATGGCCTAAGAATCTCACAGAATATATAGATGGCTCATTGAAACACACATGACATCTCTTGAAAGAGTGACAAAGGATAAGTAGGCCACAGTTTATGAGATTGTTGGAAAAATGTTCCAGAAAAGTTAAGCACTATTTTGTGTAGTAATTGGTGATACTGATTGCATTTTAGTAGAATATTGTTTATTTTTGATGGCTTAGCATAACTGTGATTGTGATGGAGCTTAGTGGGTTTGTTACTGATATTTTTTACTGAATTTTGAATTTTGCCCTGAACAAAGAAAAATGCCAATACAAATGAGATCTCTTTGCTGAGCAGCCTCAAAATCAAATATTATTAACGACAAATTTTTTGAGAATGATTTGATGCCATGTGCCACATGTATGCATGTCAAAATGTGTTTAGAGAGAGACTGAAAAGGAGACAAGAGAAGGTATGGATTTGTAAAAAAAAAAAAAAAAAAAAAAAAAAAAAGTGTGATATTTTGTTTTTGACTACAAGTTCTCAGCAATTTGGAAACACACTGAAGGAATGGAAGCATAAATGTGGGTACAAAAAACTGTGAATAACAGAACAAAAACGAGTGAGACTGTGGCAGTGGAAAATGTATGAGGTGTGACAATTTAATTCCTGGAATGCACCTGTAAAAAAACCTACATTCAGAACTATACATTAGTGGCTACTGTCACCTTCAAAGTAGCCCCCTTGTGCATTTATATACTGGTTTAGACAGTATTCCCATTTTTGGAAACAGGTGTGGAACTCTTTTTCTGGAATACTCTTCAGTTCCTTTATCACATTATGCTGGATATCAGCAATGTCAGAAAATCTTCGTCCTTTTAGTGCAGTCTTTAATTTTGGAAGTAGCAAAAATCACAGGGAGCTAAATCAGGTGTATAACCAGGATGACCTAATTCAGTAATCAATTTTTTGTCCAGAAACTCTCTCACAATGAACAGTATGGCTTGGCGCATTGTCATGATGGATGATCCATTTGTCAGGCTACAATTCGGGTCTTTTTCTCCAAACAGAATCTTGTAATCTTTTCAGCGCCTCTAAATAGCAGTGTTGGTTGACCATTTGTCCCTGTTCAATGAATTCATAGTGGACTATCCCCTTGTGATCAAAGAAACACACCAGCATGGTCTTGAACTGCGAACGTGACATGCGTGCTTTTTTTTGGACATGGAAAACTCGAGGTTTTCCACTACATGCTCTGGCATTTTGCTTCGGGTTCATACTGGAAACATCAGGTTTCGTCACCTGTAATTACTCTCAGAAACGTGTGCTAATTTGCAGAAAGATCAGTCGCAACTTGAACCTGCCACTCCTTCTGTTCATCCGTCAAGATCTGAGGCACAAACTTTGCAGAAATCTTTCGCATACCCAATTCTTTAGTTAAAATTACCCACTGTTTCTCAATTCATCAGCCATTAATTGCACACTTAATTGTCTGTCAGAGACCGTACCAAATCTCTCACTCTGTTCACATTTGCATCCTTCAGTTTTGTTTTTGGCTGCCACTTCTGGGGTCATCATTCACATCTTCTCGTCCACCTTTGAATCTCTTTTGCCACTCAAAGACACTTGACTTTTCCAGAGCATCCACACCATATGCCACTTTCAACAGCTCCAATGTTTCAGTGGCTGTTTTGTCAATTTTCACACAAAATTTGATGTTAACACACTGCTCCAAATTTCGATCACACATTTTTACACTAAAGTTTATATGCAGATCTCTATTGTTTTTGCAATAGCCAACTAGCAGATGGCTCTATCGGCTTGAGGTTTATGCATTAGTTAAAAGATGTACAAACACAATTATTCATGTGACTCCAACCAGATTACCACACAAATGACACTATGCAGCCATTCGGAAATAAAAAGAAAGTAGGAATGAGGAAACACAAGTAAGCAAGAATGGAGAAGTGAAAGAAAGGAGCACTAGAAAGAGAGGGAGCAGGACCTGTGAGAGCAGCGGAGAGTAAATTGTTGGTATGCATATTTGAGGAATAAGTTGTTCAGAATGAGAAATGAAATGAGGAACAGCAGTGATATGAGATGTTTGGTGGAAAGGAATGAAAGAGTGCAAAAGGATAGAATGAAGGAAAGTAGAGAAAAAGAGGTGAGGAATGAATCATAAATAGCAATGTATGGAGATCTCATTATTAGAGGTCTGGTTAATTGAGAGCATCCACAAGGTCTGTTTTCTAGAAAGAAGAATGAGCGAGATAATTGATGCTTTGAATATGAGAAGTGGAGAGTTAGTGGTGGCACTGGGAACAATTTATTTGGTTGAACATAAGGAGAATGTAAGGATAGATATTAGAAGGGGATTGAAGATAAAGTGAAAAACAACAGTATGATAGGGAAGGCTATCATTTTGTGTGTGTGTGTGTGTGTGTGTGTGTGTGTGTGTGTGTGTGTGTGTGTGTGTGTGTGTGTGTGTGTGTGTGTGTGTGTTGCTAAAGTATGACAATGATGCGTTGAGATGGAAAGCAGGAATCATGAATAGGAGAACAAATTGTGATTTGTAGACACGTGGAATGTGTTGGAGTGGATTGGTACGAATGTGTGAATGGGTTTGTGCGAGGTTATTGAGTGCATGTGAATGACTTTAGTGTGAGTCATCTGGAGAGACTGTTGCCAGAAGGAAGTGTAATGAATGATGAGCAAGACATCAGAGGAAGTAAGAAGAGAAGTGAAAAATTGAGAGAGTGGATCAGATGATATTGAAGTTCTTGTTAATAGAAATAGTAGCACTAGGAGGCAAGGAAAGTGGATGTTGACAGTAGTATGTATGGGGATGGTTATCATAGAAATTCGAAGGCCTGGGATATAAGGGGGGGGGTGCAGTTAAGTCTGAGGAGATATATGGGGTAAGTAGGCATGAGCAGGTGTGGGGAAAACTAAACCAACAAGTGGCATGAGTAAGGCTGAATACTAGGATCATCTGAAATAAGGGAGATGAAATTGTTTTACTGGAGTTTATTTGCCCAAAAGTTGGTGGAATAAATGAAATGGTTAAATGAGGATGATATTCTGACAGGAATAGAATTGTATGATGTTTTTTGCAAGTATGAATAGGGAAGGGGGCGAGAGAGTAAGGCACTACGATGTGTGGTGGAGGTTGAAAGGAAAAAATATTAGTGTGATGTTGCTGTAGGCTAGGGAATGTGGAGGATGGTGATGAAAAAATGTATAAGCATCTTAGTCTAGTGAACAGGGTAAAGGTGATCATTTATAGATGATTTTAATTATAGTAATATAGATTGGAAGAAAGAAATAGCATTTGGAAATAAGGAATTCAACAACTCGAGAAATTGGAAATTTCTTGAGAGACAACCATCTTAGGCAGTATGTAAAGGAGGACATGCAAAGATCGAGAATTTTAGATATGATCTGATTTCATTAATTGATGTGATTGTGAGTGAGATTTCCAGTTGATGAGAATAATCACAAAGTGATCACCTGGGTTGTGGCTAGCTATATCAAAACTTCTGTGAGGAAAGGATATATGGAGAATTACAAGAGTGATTATAAATAGCTTGGAGCTTGAGCATGAATGAGGAGTTTATCAGGAAGAAGATAAATACTGCCTGAACACTGACAAAGGTATTTAACTGTATCATTGTGGGAATATATTCCAAAGATCAGAAGGTTTAATAAGGAATTTCTGCTTGACAGCGAAAGTGCTATCAAGCAGAAATTAGCAAATCAGCCCAATTAAAATCCTAGTTTTTCTGACATCTGTCAAATAGAAGGAAAAATGATTATAGCAAGATGATGTTAATGGATGAAAATGATAGACTGATAACTAATGCAGATGACATAGTTGGGATATTCAGTGAAAAGTTCATAAAGGTGTTTCATCCTCATCAGTGTGAAATCATGAAAAGCTGAAGTGCAAAGAAAATGGAAGAGATTCGTGAGCAAGCAGGAACTATATGAGGAATTCAATAAGCTTGATATCATTAAAGCAATAGCACAATGGCATATCACCACGTCTTAAGGGAATGTTCCAGGTCATTAAAGTCACTTTGGCTTAGCTGTTTAACAAGTATCTTGCAACAGCACAAGTCCCAAAGGAGGGGAAGAAAGGTAATATTATTCCACATCACAAAAATGGTGATACGGAAGATAACAAATCATAGGCCTATCCGTATATATCAGGAGTTGTAGTTAAGACATTGAGGAATTGGTGAGCGCTTGGATATGGAAGTAGGTTGATAGTAGCATTATTTTGTGTGACTGTCAGCATGGGTTTGTGAAAGGGAGGGCATATTTTACTAACTTAGGTACTATAAGTTAGTAAAATATGCCCTCCCTTTCATTAAAGTCACTTTGTCACAAAAGTCACAAAATCTAAGAATACTGCTGTTTATGCAGCTTACCAGTGATGAATGTGTTTCACAGGTAAGCTGCATATACAGCAGTATTCTTAGATTTTGTAAAGGCCTTTGATAGATTGCCACACAACAAGTTGATAGCTAAATTAGAACAGATGGGATTTTATGCTAGATTAGTAAGTTGGATAGGTGACTGGCTGTCAGGTAGGTATCAGCAAGTTGTATATAGGGCACTATCATGAACGATGAAATTCACTGGTGGTGTGTCACAGGGATCTGTTCTGGTGCCATTATTGTTTAACTTGTATTTTAATGATATTGGGATTGGATCAGCTGGAGATATACATGTTTCCTCCCACTTTTAAAACTGGAGGAATGATGAGGAATGAGCAGATGTTTGTGACCTTACATGCAAACATGAATATATTGTATGAGTGGGCAAGTGAGTGGAACTGTCATTTCAGTGTTACAAAGTATGAAGTTCTGAAATTTGGTGGGCAACAGTGGGATACAAAGTATACACTTGGTGAGTAAATTTTGAAGGTGACAGATGGACAAAGGCGTCTGAGGTTCAGTGATCACATTGCACAAGTTGTGAAGTCATCACATCAAATAGTATAATGTGATGGAGAGGATCTTAAAAATTGTACAATGGTCACACTACAAAATTCAAAAGACCTGATCAGAAATTTAAATTCCAGATGACTGGAGTAGGACTTGCATAGTACTTATCTTCAAAATTGAAAATAAAACTGTATGCAGGAAATTCTGTAATTCTTGCATACAGTTTTATGTTCCATTTTGCAGATAAGTATTATGCAAGGCCTACTCCAGTCATCTGGAATTTAATCTTCTGATCAGGTCTTATAATATATTATAAGACTTTATTATACAACTGATAATAAATGATAATTCAGTCATTCCTGATTGAATTATCATTTATTTCAGCTGTCTTCTCACACCAGATTTCTGACATCTTTTTTCCTACCTCTAATATTGCAATGTACTCATGATACCATTCCTCCTGCATTGCACAATCTTTATATTTTTCTTCTAGAGTCTTACCAAATTCTTCTCATAATATTTAGCTACATTTACACATAGCTTTCTTATATTTTCTGTGGAATGCTCCCTGTGAGGATAGATTGAAGGTGTGTTAGTTGCAAAGTTTAGTTGAAAGGTAGAAGAGAAGGAATTGACATAAAAGAAATTTTTCATCATCACCATCAAATTCCTGCCATTTACCCTCAAGGGGTGTACAGAATATGATAGTACTACATGAAAAATTTACATCATCACTAACTTCCTATCTACAATTTTCCTCCAGATCAGTCTGTAACTTGTCAAGACCCCAATATTTATCAGATCTTATATTTCTGTCATCTAAGGCACTTTGTACCGTATCAATCCACCTATATCTTGGTCTTCCTCTGGGTCGTTTTTTCTGTCAACCTGGCAGAGAACACTCGTTTTGCTAATCTTTCTTCGTCCGTTCTGTTTAAATGACCATACCACCTGAGATTAGCTCTGCTAACGCATTCCTGGATGCTGACAATGTCAAGTTCTTTGTTAATATCCTCGTTTTTAATATGATATTGCCATTGATGCCATCTGTTCACACCTCTAATCTTTCTCAGGATTCTCATATCTGCGGTCTCTAGTCTTTGGTCAAATGTTCTACTTCTTCCATAAGTTAAAACTGGTTTGAACACTGTCTTGTATACAGCTAATTTAGTGTTCTGACTAATTTCTCTCTTATTCCATATGATTCTATTCAGTTGATATTATTAACAGCTTTGTTGATTCTGTTGTCTATTTCCATATTTAATCTACCATCTTCACTAAAAATCGTGCCTAAGTACGTGAAATGTTTTACTTGTTCCACAGGTTCTCCATTCACAACGCAGTTGATATTTTCAACGATTCTGCCTATTTTCATTGTCTTTGTCTTTTTATTGCTGACCTTCATACCATATCTATTACAACAGCTATTCAATTTAGTCAGGGAATCCTGCAGGCTTGTAGGGGATTTATTGATAAGTATAACATCATCCGCATAAAGCAAAGAGCTGACATTAACATCTCCAATTTTGATATCATGTTTAATACCACTTTCCTTCATAATGTGATCCATATAGATAATGAATAACAGAGGGGATAATATACATTCTTGTCTCAAACCAGATTTAACATTAAACCATCTTCCTGTACTTCCTTCAATTCTAACTGCTGACTTACAACTCAAATGAAGACTAAGTATTGCTTGATATAATGCCCCATTGACACCATATAACTGTAGCATATTGAATAGCTTCTCTCTTGGCACCTTGTCATATCCCTTTTCCAAATCTACAAAACTTAAATACAGATCTTTGTTATATTCCCATTTCTCAACTATTTGTCGTGAAGTGAAGATCTGATCCTGACAGCCTCTATTTGGCCTGAATCCAGCTTGTTCTTCACCAAGCTTTTCTTCCATAATTCTTCTCAACCGTTTCTCAAGTATACTTGCATAGATCTTGCGAGGAACACTCAGTAGGGAAATACTTCTGTAATTCTCACATTGAGTTTTATTTCCCTTTTTATATATATGGGTACTATGAGAGCTCTACTCCAATCATCGGGAATTCGTACTTCTGTCCAGGCCTTCAGAACTATCCAGTGCAGCCACTGCAAGACTTTTATACCACCATACTTCAGCATTTCTGGTCAAATATCATCTACTCCTGCTGCCTTTCCACATTTCAAGCCTTTGATGGCTTTTTCTACTTCAAGTATGTATGTGTATTCCTGACTGCATGGTCGGTGTTTTTTTACCACTTTGCTGTCATCACTGCTTGTTTCATTAGCAGTTTTTCGAAGTAATTACTCCATACTTCAAGGATATCTTTTACTTCCGTTTTCATGTCACCTTTATCATCTCTAACTCCTTTTACAGCATTCTTTCCTCCATTTCTAAGCTTCTTCAACAACCTCCAGAATATTTTGCCACCTTCCTGATATTTATTTTCTATGTTCTTGCCAAAGTCCTCCCATGACTTTTGTTTAGCTACTTTTACACAGTGTTTAGCTTTCTTATATTTGTCTCTATATTCTCTAAGAGCACAAGCTGACTTATTTGCCAGGAACTTTTGATATGCCTTCTTCTTTTACTTCACTGCCTCTTTAACTTCCTGTGTCCACCATGTCCACTAAATAGTGATCACTTCCAATTTCAAATCCTCTGTACACTCTGGTGTCCTGCACAAGGGAGAAAACATCACTATCAACAATAACATAGTCAATGAGACTTTTCTTATTTCTTGCCTCTTCTTTCCATGTGAATTTGTGCACATTTTTATGTTGGAACATGGTGTTAGTAATAACCAGTCCATATCCTGAGCAGAAATCCAACAGGTATTTATCATTATTATTAGCTTTGATCTTTTCTCCAAATTTTCCCAATATATTTTTTTATGTCTGACAATCATTTCCTAATCTGCTATTTAGATCCTCAACAAGGACCAGCTTTTCCTTTTTCATTGTGTCAGCTGTTTTCTCTAAAATCCTCAAAAAATTCCTCCACTTCTACCTTAGTAGAACCTTCTGTGGGATCGTAGGCACAAATAAGTCTCATTGTCCAGTTCCCAATTCTGATATTTGCCCACATCACTCTACTTGAGGCTGCCTGCCATTCAAGAAGATTAGCATTGTATTTAGTGTTGAATACAATGGCTACTCCTTCTTTTCCTTGATTGTCATTGCCTGAATATAATATTTTGTATTTATTGCTCAGAAAGATCTCACCAGTTTTTGTCTTTTTTGTTTCAGTCACCCCTATTATGTCGATCTGGTACTTATCTAATTCCTCAGCTAGCTCCATTCCTTTGCCATTCAGGCTTCTTATGTTGATAGTACCGATCTTTAACTCTGGTGATGTTGAGTTGGGATGTGTTTTCAGATTTGTTCCAGTAGCTGACTTTTTGCTGTTCGCCCTAGTTCCCTGGCAAAAACAACAGGGGCCTTGTTTAACCGGGCGACGCCCCAGCCGGCATGAAATTTTGTCATGTTGTACCATCATTTTTTATTTTGGTTTAACCGATAAGAATACAATTTGGTCCGCTAAATCCCAAATTGCCAGCCCATCCTCATTCATTCAGTATCCAAATAAATACCCAACAGGGTGCACCACGAGAAGGTGAGGATTAGACATTAGGTCAGAAGCCCTGGTCGGTTCTCTGCATTCCTTTAAAGGCTATGTGGAGGTCTCCTCTCGGTTATACAGCTTTGACCCTTAAGCAGAAATTTTTCAATACGTGACAAATACAAAGAGAATTATGTTGTCACCAGTATGGTTAGTAAGGGTGTGTGAATTGAATTATTTTGCTTGGGGGATGATGAATGAGTGGAGAAGATTGCCAGAAGTAGATGTAAGTTCCCTGATAATGAATGAGTTTAAGGAGAAATATAAGTATTGAGGTTGTATAAGGGTTAGTATGGGTCTTCTGACTGCATGAAGATACCCGTATAATAATAATAATAATTTGCTGTCCAATGATTGTGCTTGCATTTAAGGAAATATAATCTACTTTATATTTGAAATAAAAAGGAAATATAAACCTACTTTACATAAGGATGACCTCTCCTATTGGAGAGGTCATCCTTACCTCTCCTATTGCTTCTCCTTAGTATCTCCTCTCTGGCCCTGGCTCCCAGTGACGAGACCTCAATAAAGGTTGAAACCGGTATGGGTAGTGTCCCCCCCCCCTTAATGCATAGCAGTATACATGTCTGCAAGGAGATGTGCTGTGCATTATGGGAGATACTGAGACAAGGAGTTGGGAGCTTGATCCACCTTTGCTGCGAGTTGCCTGGTATTGTACTACCTTACCTCAGTCCTGAAGATATTTTCAGGTGCAAATTTTGTTTGCTCACACTTGGATAAAGGATTAAACTAAATTTATTATACATGTATTTTAGTTTCAACAGACATGGATTGATGATGGTAGTAGTTTTTTTTCCATGTTGGGAATGAAAAATAAGTTACATTTAACTAGAAATTATATTCCTGTTTTATCCTTATTTTACCCAAGAGGAAGCAAGCAAGAATTTGCACCTGATTTATCTTAAGTACCAACTCATATTAGTAACTTTTAAGGTGATATAATATCGTCATCATCTTTTCAGGGATTTAGGCCCAGTGCCCTGTTCTGGTCTCTTTCCATCTTTTTCTTGGTTGTTGAAACTTTTTTTCACTTGGTTATACTAAACAATTAAAGATGCCAAGAAATTACATTCTCGGTTTTATCCTTTATCCAAGTGCAAGCAAAGTTTGCATGTGAAGTCACTTCATGACTGGGTTAATGACTAGGCTAATGACTTCACATCGGTTGCCTTAGTATCCCATAATGGGAAGGGCCACTACCCAAACCGGTTTCGCCTTTTATTGAGGTCTCATCAGTGGGAACCAGACCCAGAAGTGATACCAAGGTTGAAGTAATGCAGAAGTCATATTTCTGTATGAAGGATGAAACCAAGAATATAATTTATTGGCATCTTTAATTTAACCAAGTGAAAAAACTTTAAACATCTATCTCTGATCCAGAGTATTTTAGTAATAAGGTGTGAAACCATTTGACTACTTGTGTATGGAAATATGATTTCTGCATTACTTCAACTTTGGTTTCACTTCTGGGTCTGGCTCCCATTGATGGGATAATATTAGTAACATACGAAAGAGTTTATCAGGTGAAGAGACAAACTGGTTTTCTGGTGAGGTCACCTTCACAATGGATATGATGACACCTGTACCAAATTTTGTGAACATCGATACAACCCAAGTTATGGTAAACTATCCCGGAGTACAGAGGCAGTGCCTGCATTGTGGTTCATATGATCACTTTGGGGACAACAGACCCAAATCTAAATGTTTTGACTGCATGGAGATTGGACATATCGCTAATCAGCATCCCAAACCTTATCAGAAATGCAAAAGTTCTGAACACTGTGTTAATACCTGTCATTTCATAACTTTTGCTGAGAGAGCAGGAGCACCAGTATAGCCAATTTTCAGTTTAGAACACCATATATATCAGAGAGGCATAAAGAAGAGTGTGCCCAGATCTTTCAATTCGTGTAGTAAAGATGGTGCTTTTAAACAAACTACGCTTGGTAAAATCGCAAACAAGCCTTTGCAAATCCTCCTGTAATTTGTAAACAAACACAGCAGTTCATTTTTAGTTCTATAACCAGTTCTTACTTACACCACTTGGTTGTGATTTTCTCATCACACCTGTCCTTGCTCAGTCACCTTTATTACCACTTACCATGTATTTTTTTGCATTCTCAACTACCCCCACTCTCATCCCAGTCTATTCCATTTCTATGCTGCTACTCATCCCATACATATATTCACTGTAACTCCTAGCATCTACTTTCCCTATGCTATGTCTGTCAGGGCTCCCCTTCCAGTTTCCCTGTTCCTCTTGCATTCCCATTGTCTCTTCATCTCTCATACTGCTACTGTTTTCATTGAGAAGCACTTCATTCTCTTCAATACTACTCTCCTGATCTTTCATTTCACCTTTTACTTCAGATTTCTTGCTTTCATCACACACTGCACTTCCATCTAGCAATAGTTCCTCCAGTTTCACTAACTCCAAAACCGTTCAAATGCAGTCCGTCATGTCTGTATAATTTCATTCTTTCTGAAATATATACCATTCATAAACTTCACTGCCTTATCCTCACCCAGCTCTGCCAGCATACCATTCATGATTCTGGCTCTCTGTCTCAACTCATCATTGTCATACCTCAGCAACATACTTACAACCTTTTCCACTATACTTTTATCTTTCACTTTCCTCAATAACTTCCTGATATCTGCCATTACATTCTCCTTGGGTCCATTTAAATCATTTGTCCCCACAACCACCACTAATTCTCTTGCTCTTTTCCTCCTCATGTCCAAAGAATGAATCATCTTGTTCATTCTCCCTCCTGGATGAAAACCTTATGGACTTTCCCATTAACCAATCCTCTAACAATGGAATCTCAATAAACTGCTATTTTTGAAACACTTATCACCTCTTTTACTCATTTTTACCATTTTTGCTGAGAAGGCGTGAAATCAAGAAATTAATTTAGCTAGAGATCAAAGGTATGTTTCAAGTAAGGCACAACAGCTAAATGGGTTGTATGACAGAAGGAAGGTGGATCCAAGGTTGAAGATGTAGTTGCAACAGCACAAGGTGATGGAATGCATAATGGTTAGGATGGGATAGGTATAAATGGCAATCAGAGTCAGGATCAGGTAAACAGGAGTGGTCAAATCAAAAAGAGAGAGAGAGATGTGGTATAGTAGCTAGAATATAAAATGTTGGTGCTGGTAGAATGGCCTCAAAGACATGGGGATTGTTGTGTTTGTATACAAATGCAAGGAGTATTGAAATGAGAAAGCTGAGTTTATTGCATTGATTCAGTCATTATGCCCCAAAATAAATGGTATAAGTGATTAGTATAACTCAGTTGTCTGAGGATGATATGATACCAGCAATAGAAATGGAAGGATATATGATTTTCTGGAAGGATAGGAAGATGAAAGGAGGCAGGGGGGGTGCTGTTAATGATTGCAGAGGAATTGTGTCCACAAAGTGTAGACGTTGATAGTGCATGTGAACATTTTGAATCTGTATGAAGCTGAAATTAACTAGCTAGTATATCTGATAGGATGCTGTTATAGACCAGGGAATGTAGAGAATATTGATTGTGAAATGTTTAGGCAAACTGGTTGGGCATGTATAAAAGAAGGTAGTCCTGATGAGAGACTTTAATTACAGAAATATAGTATGGAAGGAGGAGGAGGAGATAGTCTATAGGAATAAGGGGAATGAGTTTGTTGAATTTCTGAGGATAAATACACGTATCTTAAGCAGCATGTTATTGAAACAAATAGAGTCTCATATGATTTGGATTTGATGATAACTTCACAAGATATTATTCACAAGATGTAGTTGTTAATTTGGTATTGACACTACTAGTTGGTGAGAGTAATCATGAGGTAATTTTTTAGGAAGTGGTGAAACAAGAAAAAGTTACTGGCAAAAACGGATGTATGTGGAAGTATAAGATGGATGATTATGGGAAGCTCTTTAGTCATCTAGCATCAATACATTGGGCAGATGAGCTGTGCAGAAAAGATGTTAACATGCATGGAAATTCATAAGACAGTATCTGAAATAAGTGAAGTATAACTGCATATCAAGGGTTAAGTGAATAAATAGAGGAGTAAAATGGATGAAGTCAAGTGAAATCGAGCAAGCTGTGCTGGAAAAGAAAATGTTATGGAGAAGGTACAATGAGATCCATGAAGAGTACAAGACAGTTGGTGGTGATCAGATCCATTAAAGTGCAGGCTAGGATGGTAATGAGCATGGCAAAGAAAGAAAAGGTGCAGTATAAGAGGAGATTGGCTGATCAAGCCAGGTTAATTCAAGGTAATTATTCTGCTATATAGCAAACCAGAGAAAGTATAATTATGGTAGGTTGACACTGGTGGATAGTTGTGATAGCAGAATGACTGTTGCAAAGGATATAGTGGAATTATTGAATGAGCACTGTATCAGCATATATCATACTGGTGTAAATGATGCCATGCAATATATAGAAGAGAGGCAGGAATTAGGAGAATTGGAAGTGAAAAAATCAGAGGTTATCAGGTGTTGATTGGGTTAGATATTAATAAGGCTGTTGGAATGGATGACATATCACCATGTATTCTTAAGGAATGTGCACAACGATTAGCTCTGCCACTCACCTGGTTATTTAATTAAAGTCTTGTGGTTAGTAAGATTTCTAAGAAGTGGATTACCTTGATGGACCTGTGATTTCAGTTAGGATTTCTCCATGACTGCAGGTCATAAAGTCCAGCTATTCCTGTCTTGAGCCTTTCTTCTCCACTTTCTTCCAACTTTCTGATCATTGGGGTCTTCCTACCTTAAGATCAGTCTTCCAGGTTTCCTTTTGGTTTCTCTCGGATACCAATTTGTTACTCTAACTGTCCATCTATTGTCTCTCATTCTGGCAAGGTGTCCTGCCCATCTACTTTTGCTGTTGTAGATTGTTTGTATTACATCTTTGAGTCCAGAATTCTTTTTGATTTCTGTGTGTCTTATGTGATCTATTTTATTTATGTTGCACATTCTTCTTTCTGTTGCATGTTGAGTTGTTATTAAACTTTGTTCTTCTTTTAAAGTTGTGTTCCATGTTTCACTGCCATAAGTTAATGCTGGTAGGATGTGACTATTGAAAAGATGAGCTTTTATTTCTATATCTATGTTTTGGTTGGTAATTGTTAATTTTTTGTTGTTGAAGACCATCCAAGCAGCTATTTTTCTCCTTGCTATTTCATATGATGTGTCATTATTCATTTTTATAGACTGTCCAAGGTAGGTGTAAGCCTCAACTTTTTCATGTGGGATTCTAGAGTGATTGTATAATCTTTACAGTATTTGTTTTTCATCCATCTTGTTTTGTCCAGATGTATTTCCAATCCAATTTTTTGGCTTATGTCATTCAGCATTGATTCTAAAAGTTTGGGGGAGTGAGATATTAATACCACATCATTGGCGAATAATAGAATATTTAACATTTCACTATCAATGTTTATTCCTCCTTTCGTGTTAGTTTTTTGAATGCTGTCCAGAGTAGATGTGAAAATATTAGGTGATAATAAGTCATCCTGATATACTCCTCTGCTTAAATTAATTTTAATTAGGTGATTGAAAAGAGTGATATTTGTTGTACCTTCTTTGTAAATATCTTTTATGAGCTGGATATATGCTATTTCTACTACTTGTTCTATCAGAAGTGGAAAGAAGTCAAAATAGTATCATTCCACAAACAGTGTTGTAGGACAGATGCTTCCAATTATAGAGCAGTCTGTATAACTGCTGTTGTAGTCAAGCTGTTGGAGAAATTATTTAGAAATAATTGGGTTAACAATTATTCCTACTAACACGATTGGGTTAGTAGGAATAGTATTCTTAATAATGGTCAGCATGGATTTATAAAGGGTAGGTCTTGTTTTAATAATTTATTTACAGTTTATGATAAGGTGATGAGTGTGTTAGATAAAGGAGAATTATATACAGTGATATGCTTAGACTTTGCAAAAGTGTTTGATAGATTACCACATGGTAATTTGGTCTATGAGTTGCAGAGGATGGGAATAGATAGTATATATATATTGGTTAGATGGATCGGTGATTGAATCTCTGAACAATACCAGCACGTTATGTATGATGGAGCAGTGTCTCAAAAAAGGAGGGTAATCAGTGGCATGTCCCTGGGTTCTGTTCTTGGGGGCCCCCTGCTGTTTAACTTGTTTGTAAATGATATATCATTTGGACTGAATGAGGATCTTCATTTGTTTACTGATGATGTAAAGTTGAGTACAATAATAAGTAGTACTGCTGATGTTAATTCTCCCTTCAGGAAGATTTGAATAGACTTTTCACTTGGACAAAGGAGTGGGGTTGTAGTTTTAATATTAGTAAGTGAAAGTTGTTACATTTTGGAATGCAAAAATATAAGGCTGTGTACTATATATACTGAAGTGGATAAGATTCAAGATTTGGGATGATGGTTGACAGTAGACTGAAGTTTGGAGAGCATATTGCAAGTGTTGCAAAGACTGCAATGATAAGAAGTACCCTCACATGTAGGGATAAGGAGGTGATTGTGCCACTTTATAAAGTACTGGTCATACCACACTTGGACTGTTATGCTCAGATTTGGTCACCAGGTTTTCAATATGATGTGTAAACATTCAAGAGTATCCAGAGAAGAGTGACTAAGACAATATCAGGACTGTTGAATGTTGGCTATACAGAGAGATTGAAGAAATGTGGATTGCAGAGTTTGGCAGATAGAAGGAAAGAGGTGACATAATAGAGAAGTTTAAGTTAGTAAGGGGATTTTATTGGATTAATCCAGAGAGGATTATAAAAAGAGTTGAAGGTGAGAAAGGAAGAACCAGAGGACATCCCTGGAAGTTATGTAGGAGTGTCATGAAGAGGGGTGAAAGGAATAGATTTTTTACATGGAAAATTGTCAGTGAATGAGATGCATTACCAGAATATGTTGTTAATGCAGGGATTGTTAAGGATTTAAGATTCACTATGATGTGCTTAGCAAGTTGGGTATGATGGAACAGTGTCTCAGAATAGGAGGGTAACCAGTGGTGTTCCCCTGGGTTCTGTTCTTGCTGTTGTTAGTTGAATGAACCTCCTATGATGAGTCTGCTGACTCACTGGAGGGTGTAAAAATAATAACTCTTTCTTCAAATATGGCATTCTAGCAATCTCATTCTCTGTCACTCCATTTTTCATTTTGCATAACTCTTCAAATCTTGCATTCTAGCAGTTTCACTCTCTGTTGCCCTTAGTCTTGCTACCTTTCATTCTGCCCCACCTTACCTCTGTCTCCTCATTCTTTTAATGGTGAAAATTATCATAAAATGTTGAGCATTATATGGTATCAAATATCAGAAACACCTTGAGCGGCATTAGAGGTTTTTCACTAAGATAGTGCACCATGAGGGAGTGCTTTTGAATGCCCTCCTTTTGATTTTTTTTTGGGAGGGAGATACTTGAAAAATAAAGATTACAGTTGCAAACCACAAACATTGGAGCTAATGTGGATGATAATACAACAGGAAGCAAAAAAAAAAAAAAAAAACAGTTGCCTACCTTATGCCTTTCAGTTTGTAGATCAGTTGGTGAGAGAAATTGCTCATATTCATGCTGATGATAGGCATTTTGAAAATTTAAACTTAATTTATGTTATTGTGAAAAAATTGTCTTTGTTAAAGAAAATTAAAATTGTATACCTTGTCATGAAATATAAATTTTAAAGTGTGTATACATAATTTTGAAACAACCTGTGTGCGTGCGTGTGCATGCATTAATGATACATTTAGATAAATGAAATATGAGAGAAGAAAACATCTAGTATGAAGCTAAAAATGCCTGTTGTTTAGCATGTGAAGTTACAAACATGGAAATGATATGGGGAAAAAAGTTATAGAAAGTATAAAAGGAAAAGCATATACAGACATTGAAGTGCAAAAAAAGTATCATTCAGAGAAATTATGATTGTTAGTTAACAATAAATGTATGCACTTTGAATGTATTTAAAAAATACATAGCTTAAATTAATAATTTAGCAGAATGAAACTAACAATTAGCAGGAGATAAAAGGGTGTATTAAGACCAAAATCTTTTAGATACAATCAACAGCCATATTTTTTACATATAGAAAGCAAAGGGTACACTGTAAAATTTCATCATTGTGTATTGTATTGCACTAATGGCAAAAATAAACCATAGATAAATAGTTGTATTTTTTTTTTTTTAACTATGATTCAACAGTAAACATTTACATTTTGAAGTCAGCTAATAGCAAATGAGTCTACACTATTCATCCATCAATTCACTGGATATCATCACATGCTTATGGTCACTCCCTTCCTCAGTGATTTGCCACACCATGTTTGGCATGGACCTGGCAATGACCACCATTTCTTGCCAGGTTGTATGCTTTCCTAGAGGCTTCAACTCTCTGAAGATCAGTCACTCCAAACACACCATCCATCTCATTGAGGGTCTGCCACTTCCTTTCTTCCAGAAACTTTTTTTAAAGTTTTGAAATTACTGTTTACTATTATTCTATTACTGTTTTGAGAAGTCCTCTTTCCATGCTTGTAATGTATCCAAAATATTTCAACTTTCTTCTGTCAGTAACCTTAAAGAACAATAAAGTTCTACTGATCCTTTCTAGCATCATTTTTCTGCCTTTCAGTATATAATATCCTTAACAGTCTTCTGTAACACCACATTTTAAAAGCAGCTATCCTTTTCATATCAGACTTATTTAGGTTCCAAGTCTCGCATCCATAAATCACTGTTTGAAAAAATGCTGCATCCAGAATCCTCAGTTTGTTCCTGTGGAGATAGATCCTTTTTTCCTGATAGTAGACAAGTTTCTGATTGTTGTTTTAGCCATTCCTTCTTCTTCTTCTTCTTCTTCTGAACAGCAATTCTTCATATTAATAAGAGATCCCAGGTACTCGAATTTGCTGACCACCTAGATTCTTTCTCCACTAAGGTACACTCTTTTCTCAGGAACTTCTCTATATCTCCTTTCAGAACCATAATCTTTGCCTTGCTAGGATTGAGTTAAATTCCTCTGTTCTTACCGATCTCATTAACTTTTTCAAGAATTCGTAGTTTTTCTAGCTCTTCCTTGTCATTACAAAGGAGTACTGTATCATCAGCATACTCATATTACTGGTCAGTCTGCTTTCATAATTCCTATGTTATGCTTATTAATTACTACATGCATGATGTCTTCAGCATAGATACTAAACAAGTGAGGAGAAAGTAGGCATCAACTTTTCCTAACTTCTTGCCAACCTGAAGCCAATCAATTAATCCAACACCTGCTCTTATTGTGGCTTCTTGCTCACTGTACAAGTTAGCTATCAAGCTGATAATGTATTGAGGAAAACTAATTATTTTCACACTATAAACTGGTAAATTAATGAAATCAAGAATGAACATTGATATTTCATAGCTAAGTATTTCTAATTCTGCTTTAGCAGAATTACTGCCATACAGCTATGGCATGTGTAATATCATAATTTGTGTCAGTTTTAAAAAAATCAAAAATCAAAATAATAAAATTTTATTTTATTAACTGCCATATACTGATAACTTTTTTTCCCCAGAAATTACATCCATTAGGATTGTCATATTTTTTGCAGGTACTACTCTTATTTTTCACTGCAAGTATTGTGACTTTTTTTTTCTGTTGTTACTCATTTTGTGTTATGTTACAGTTTAATGTATGTCTGCATAGATAAAGAAGTGGTGGCCAGTGTTAAGAAATGCTAATGAAATTAAGTTTGACTGCACAAAAGCACCCATATATGCAATTTCAGGTGTCAGATGACTCAAGGGTCAAAATTTTGAAGTACTAAGGTTTGAGGTTAGATAAACAGTAGATTTAATTATGTGGATTAAAACCAAAATGAGTGGAAATGCTTTTAACTTTCTGATTTTGTTTTTCTTATCTATCATTGGGCTTGTTTTTGAAAGCATTACAGTCCTCATTAATTAAGCCAGTCAATGAATGTGTGTGTGTGTGTGTGTGTGTGTGTGTGTGTGTGTGTGTGTGTGTGTGTGTGTGTGTGTGTGTGTGTGTGTGTGTGTGTGTGTGTGTATTTCAAATTTGTATTAGACTGTATATTATTATTATTATTAAACAAGACCTTATGGAGTCAAAGACTCATCTAGGAGGTCCTTTTATCTCACACACATCTCATCATACCGGGTCTTAAACACATTCAAACTCCTTGCAGACACCACACTCTCAGGCAAGGCATTCCAATCATTCACAACTCTGCACGAAAAAAACCTGCTTCTCACTCCCCTACTCACACCCTCTTTATACAGTTTCCAGGTATGACCTCTGGTTCTCCCCTGATCTCCCACTATTCTCTGTAGAACTTCTCCACCATTGATCCTATAACAACCCCTTACCAACTTGTAGGTCTCTATCATATCTCCCCTCTTCCTTCTCTCCACTAGACTCTGCAAATTACATCTTTTCAATCTTTCCTCATACTCGACATTCCAGAGGTCAGAAACTACCTTAGTCAGTCGCCTTTGGACCCTTTCCAACATCTCTTCATCCTTCTGAAAACCAGGTGACCAAATCTGGGCACAATAGTCCATGTGTGGCCTAATCAAAGCCTTATACAATGGAACAAGAATCTCCCTACTTCTACACGTCAGTGTCTTCCTCATCATTCCCAGAAGTCTTTGTGTTGTCTTCACAATTTTGGCGATGTGTCCCCTAAATTTTAGATCCTTATCCACTATCACTCCCAGATCTCTTATTTCCTCTACTTCCAACAATATATTCTCACCAAGCATAAATTCTGCATCCCATCTTTGTTTTCCAAATTTTAAAACCTTACATTTTGCAACATTGAACTCACATCCCCATTTGCTTGCCCAATCACTCAATTTATTCAAGTCTTCTTGCAAGGCCACAACATCTTCACTACTCTTTATGGTTCGTCCCAACTTTGCATCATCTGCAAACAACTGAATATCTCCATCCAAATCTTCGCCAATATCATTAATATACAAGTTAAATAGTAATGGCCCTAAAACAGATCCCTGAGGCACTCCACTAGTGACTTTCCTTTTCCTGGATATTGCACCCCCATACACAACTTGTTGATACCTATCAGATAGCCAGTCTCCAATCCAATGCACTAATCTAATATCCAACCCCATCTGCTCTAGTTTGACTGTCAACTTATCATGAGGTACTCTATCAAAAGCTTTTGCAAAATCCAAGTATATTACTGTGTATCCTTCTCCTCTGTCCAAGGAAGCAGTCACTTTATTGTAATAAGTAAGTAGATTACTAAAACGCGACCTCCCTTTAGAAAATCCATGCTGTCCATCAAAGATTATACCATTGTTGTCAACCCAACTCTGGATCCTAGTTCTCACAAGTTGTATCTTCTCCAACAACTTAACCACAACACCTGACACACAGATAGGCCTATAGTTTGATGCTTGAGTTCGATCACCTCCTTTATGAAGTGGCACAATCTTGCCCTCCTTCCACTCTTTAGGGACTTGACCAAGTGCAAGACTCGTATTAAAAAAATATGTCAAGGCAGGTGTCAACTCTATATGAGATACTATATATGAGGATCATTTCAAAAGTTCTGCATACTGCGCATCTTGGCCAAGGATGATATAAGAATTTCCACCCTCACATCAGTTGTAAGCCATACTCTGAATAAAAACATCATATGGTTGTTTTCTTGTTCTGAAATAAGACTTCTTATAAGATTATAAGAAATAAGACTTCACTCAGGCTAGGTATCACACAGTGACCATGTATTCATATCAGACCTAATGGGAAAGTATGGATGGCAAGTTTCACATCACCCCAGTGCAGTCCTGCACTCCAAACTCAAATTTGTTTTCTAAGTTGGAAGAGCCACTCTATGAGAAACATTTGACCATCATTCATAAGGCGTCTGCTGAAGTGATTCATCTTATTGAACACATCAACAAAAAGATTTGCCTACAAGACTTGAAGATTTATCCAAACATTGGGGCAGTGTTATGGAAGATTAGAGATTATATTGAAGGCCTGTAAATGTATTTTGTAAAATAAATATTTGGCTGGCCAGCAGGAATAGCGTGTTCAGAACTTTTGCAATGACCCCTCTTATTATATACTATTTCTGAATTATGACAAACCAAAGCAAATACTTCATCAGTGTTTATCTTGAAACAAGATCATTATTTTGTCAAGTTAAAAATAAATAAATAAATAAAAATTATGGCTTCTTAGATAGATATGCTCTTGTACCAAAACATGAAATATACTAATATATTTCTGTGCCCATATCATATTTATGTGAAATGTTACATCAGTTTACATATATAATATTATTATAATTAATCATATCATTAACTTCGATATCTCTTTGTTGAGCTGTTGGTGTACTAATTATTATTTCTAAAGATCATCAACTGCAAAGACCTCACTCCAGAAATTTTCCTGCTAGTTAACTTATTGTTATATGACTTTATTTACAATACATATTTAATTTGCTACAATATGGATTTGTTTTTCAGCTGATCTCAAATCAAAGATAACAAAAGCTCTGTTACAAATGCACATGGATAAGGATGGTGCCAAGAAGCTCTCAGACTTTCATGTTAGAAGATTTGCTCCTATAAGTATGACTGACTTTAATCTAGAGAGAGAAATGATTGCTAATACCAAGAATTTAAGTTTTGATACAGTATATTATTAGTCAATGTCAGAAGTGTTAATCAGTAACAAAGAGAAGATTTTTATATCTCTACATGACAATGTTTGCTGAGTGAAATTTCATTCCAGAAATATTCCATTCCTTAACCCCAAGGATAACTGAATGGCCAAAAATAAAATATACAGCAGCATTGTTTTAAAGAAAAACAATATAGTTATTATCAAATGGTATTTTTGGATGCTTTTTAGCTTCATTTATAATACTAACACTTGTTAATATATTTCAATACAGGAATTTTCAAAGATTTTATGACTGAGTAGCTCCTGCATGATGTAATAGCAATTTAGGAAACACCTGTTATTGGATTCTAAGGAAAAAGACCAATCTAGAAAAAAATTAAAATTTTTGTTTCATCATAAATAATATCCATCTACCTTGGAAAGAGAATAAGTGAATAAACAGCGTTTTACAATCCCTAATCTTAAGTACAGTTTGACCTGGCCCTCTAGTATTGTGTTAGTTGCATTATAGAAGATTGAAAACACAAGGTGTTCACATCATTCTTTTTAATTAAGATGAATAAAAAGAAGAGAGGAGTGAACTTACAAACTAGATAATTAGGTGGGTTGCAGTTGTTAGATAATCCACAAACTCCAAAAATGTTTGTCTGCCTTGTTTCTAGATATAACTTGAGCATAATTTACACAGCAGATCTGCAGTGCAGATTTTGATGGGGAATCATTTAGATGCATAGAGAAAATTGTGCTGATTTCCAAGATTCCCTCCCCTCACAGCATTGCAAACATACCGATATTTTGAGAAGCATTTACTTTGCCATTGGTAGGAGTGGTGTCAATAAAAAAAATGATATTAAGCATGATTCAAATCTGTTAACCAAAGAAGAATAGTTATTCAATTCCAAAATTTCCCATATCTTTGACACAAACATCCAGACATATGTGAAATAACTTGCTAATGTCATATTACTTATTTATTCCATGCAGGACAAGCCATTTTTTTTGAATAAAATAATATATAGCACTTAAAAGTAAGCTTTAAACAGTCACATGAAATGGTCTGGAAATCAGCAATCATACTTTATTGTATGATTGCCAATTTCTAAAGACATAAAATATGAATGTCTTTTTATTTTCAAGAAAGCTATTTGGGCAAAAATCCACCGCGTGTGAAATAAGAATGATAGCCCATGTCCAGTAGTATTTACTCTTCTGCTTCAACTATCAGCTATAAGAGTTTGGTATCACATCACAATAAAAAAAGAAATCACGATCAGCCTTCTGCAAAAATATAAAATGCTACAAGCAACAATGATTCTGATGTCATAGCATCAGAAAACATCCTCTTCCTTTCACATGTTATTATATGTTGACCAGGTACAGTTTGACCATGTAGGTTTGTATTTATTCATCTGTTAGTTTGATTATTATAAACAAAATGACAATGTCAAAAAAATGTTTATTCTAAAGGACAGTTGCATTTCTATGTAGCTACCCAGAGCAGTAACATGACATATACCAAGTGTGGTTTGATTTGTTATTACATTTATCTGTAAATGCAGTAAAATATAGTTGTAATATTTTTATTATAACAAAAGGAATAGGTTACTTATCATTATCATCAGATTTCTCATATCCTCTAGGGATGCACAGGTTACCATGGTTAATGCTATGTTAAAAGTTTATATTATTACGAACATCCCATAAACATTCCCATTCCAGGCATCTGGAATATCTTTTCTAAGTTCTAAGTTTTTTCAATAGCCACCAGAACATTTTGCTATCACCTTGCTATTTATCTTCTGTATTCTTACCAAACTTCCGGCCTGGTTGGCCAAGTGGTTAGCGTATCCGTTCTCCAGCCAAAACGGTGCGGGTTCGAATCCCGCCATGGACATGGATGTTTGTCTGTGAAAATGCTAGTGGTAGTGGTGGTCGGCGGTAGATGGTGTTGGTGTAGATGATGAAGGTAGTTGTGGTTGGTGGAGATGGAGAGTTGTAGAGTGGGTATCCTCCCTCAATGAGCCTTTGGACTCCCTGGAGGTGTTGTATAATAATAATAATAATAATAAGTCTTTCCATAAGTGGGTGAGGATATATATTAGAGAGGGTTCAGAAAAGGTTCACTAAGTTGGTGTTAGATCTATGGGGTGTGGATATGAGGATAGATTGAGGAAATGCAACTTGCAGAGCTTGATGGTAATTACTTTTACATGTAGTTTAGCTTTCTTACATTTTTCTCAGATCACCTACTGACACTTATGTGCTAGGAATTTTCAGTATGCTTTCTTCATTTTCTGTAACTGTCTCTTTACCTTTCTGAGTCCACCATGAGGTTATTATTTTTACCTTTGATACATGGATGTCTGATGGTAATCACTTTTACACGTAGTTTAGCTTTCTTACATTTTTCTTTGTATTCTCTCAGATCACATACTGACACTTATGTGCTAGGAATTTTCAGTATGCTTTCTTCATTTTTCTGTGACTGTCTCCACCATGATGGTCTAATTTTTCTCTCCTTACAGTCAACTTTACATGTCTCTCTCTGACTGAATAAGCAGTGCTTTCTTCAGAATCTGCCAACGAATCTCCAAGATTTGGTGTTTGTTTACAAACTTTAATTAATAATATTTGTATGTGATCACTACCTATTTCAGATGCCCTGTATACTATTGTGTCCTGAACCCATGAAGATATCATTATTAACAACATAGTCAATGAGACTTTTATTATTTTTTTTGTATTTTCTCCATATAAATTTGTGCACATCTTTATGTTGGAACATGGTAATAATATTATACCAGTCTATGTCCTGAACAGAAATTCAGCAGATACCATTAGTATTAGCTTTGTCCTTTTCTCCAAATTTTCTCAAAACATTAATATATGTCTGGTATTCATTTCCTACTCTGCTTTTTAGATCTCCAACAAGGAGCAACTTTTACTTTATTATTATTTATTATAATAATGACTAAACAGTAACAGTAATGCTCCCAGTACTAAACCCCGTGGAACTCCACTTGTTACCTTCCTACTACCTGATACTGTTTTCCCATAATATAACTCTCTGATATCCATCAGAAAGCCAGTTACCAATCCAGTCCATTAACCCAATATCCAAGCTCATATGTTAAAAACAAATTTGTCGTGTGGCATTCTGTTAAATGTGTTTGCAAAAAAAAAAAAAAAAAAAAAAACCTGTGTGTGCCTCATCCACTGATCTTGTTACTGTAAAAGACAACCAGATTACTAAAACAAGAGTGCTCCTTAACAAATCCATGCTTGACCTGCATGAATAATATTGCTCTCATTTTATCCAATTCTGTATATCAGTCCTCTCCAGTTTTTCCTAAATCTTGGCCTATATTTTGATACCTCTGTTATAAGGGGGACTGGAAAGTAATCACTTTTTTGAGCTACATTTTTAATATAAATTTTATTAAAGAACAAATTAACATTATTCAATTCTGTAATCGCCATCATTAATTATAACCTTATTCCAATGATCTACTAAGGTTAGAATTCCTTTTTTGAAAAAAGTTTTTTCTTTGGAGGCAAAAAATGATATCAAACTCCTTTGGACATCATCTTGCAAACGGAAGGTTTTATTTCTTATGCTGTGTTCTAAGGACCTGAATAAGTGATAGTCATGGGGGGGGGGGGATATCCGCGAATATGGAGGATGTGTTAGACGTTCCCATCCTAACTGCCTAATTTTTTCTTGAGTCATTCTTGCGGAATGTGGTTTTTCATTATCTTGCTTCAAAATTACCCCTTTTCGATTGACAAGCGCAGGACGTTTGATTAACAGTGCTTGATGTAGTCACTCTAATTGTTCACAGTAGATGGCTGCTGTGATAGTCTTACCTTGTTCCATGAGTTCGTAATGAATAATTCCATGAATATCCCACCAAATGCACAACAGAACCTTTTGTGGATGAAGTCCATCTTTAGGTGTTGGAATTGGAGTTTGATTTGGAGAAAGCCACTGTTTTTTGCATTTATTATTCTTATACAGCACCCATTTTTTGTCACCAGTTACCACTCATTCCAAAAAGGGGTCATTTTGTTGTCTGGTCAACAATGAATTGCAAATCGCCTGTCTCTGTGCTTTATTGTTTTCTGACAGTCCATGCGGTACCCATACACCCTGTTTAAGAATCTTGCCACTCTTATGTAAGTGCTCTTGGACAGTTGACCATGGGGAATTAAGTTTCTCTGCTAATTCTTGTATGGTTTGTTTTGGATCTGATTCAACGAGAGTCTTAAGAGCATCGTCATCTAGAGTAAGAGGTCTTCCAGATTGAAGACGATCAGAGAGATCAAAATTTTTTTCTGCAAATCTCCTAAACCATTGCTGACATTTGTTAACCTTCAATACGTCTCCATAAGTTGAGCAAATGATTTTGGTAGCCTCAGTAGCATTCTTTCCTTGGTGAAAAAACAGCATACAATGACGTAAATGGTGCTCTTCAACTTTCAAGTCTGCCATGTTAAAAAAAATAATTAAAATTAAAAAAAAAAACAGATTTTTTTAAATAGAAAAGTAATGCTAATATTTAAATAAAAATCAAATTTAATAATTTATGTGTTATTTAAGAAAAAACAATCAGCTAAAATGACCTATTAAAAATAATTGATTACTTTCCGGTCCCCCTTATATATCACCAAGGCCTGTATGGCTCAGTGGAAGTGGCGCTTGGTCGCTCGAAGTCAGACTTAAGTTCAAGTCTAGCCACCAACTGGAGGAACTTTTTCTAAGCCTTTCTTCGACCAATTCCTGAGTTAGGCGATCTCTTCCGGAGGTTGACTTTCCTCCCGGAAACTCGGGTTTTTTTATCTCATAGACTCAAGAAAATTGATCGTAGTACCCACATTATTTCAGCCAGTAACATATCTTGTTAGGGTTAGGTACCAAGAGATGGCAGCACTTTGCCAGCCTCTTCATTGGTGGCTGCTGTAATTAGTGATATGGGTCAGCTATCTCTGATTGGCTACCAGTGGAGATTGAACTGCCCACTCAGTCTCCTAAAGCTAGATAGGTATAAAGACCTCGCCTACTCCTTATAAGAGAATAAAAGGCGTTAGCTGATTTATTTATTTTGTTATATCACCACCCTCACACAATGGCACTATCTCACCTTTCTTACACTCTCCAGAAACTACTGCCACATTAGTAAGGCTTTCATTAAATAGCCAGGTTAATGGCACCATTAGTTCCACAGCACAATCTCTTAAAACATGTAGGGAAATTCAATTTAGTATTCATGCATTACTGACATTAGGCATGCTTATCACTTGGAATACATCCTCTTCATTCACTTCTAATGCTTCATCCCTCCTTATTCCTCTATGAATAAAGCCTGCTTTATCAGGCTTTATTCATACTAATAAACTCTAATAAAGTGCTCATTATATAGTTCAACTATGTCTCTGTTTTGGTTACCCAAGCCCATTCTCCATCCAGCAAGATAATCTATCCATAATTATTTTTGCTCTTGCTGTCCACATACTGAAAAAGACTCCTTGGGATTCTCTTTGGTTTGCAGTGCTAGTTTCCTCTCATATTCTTATTTGCCCTCCTATACCAGTCGCTGTTCTAGCCTGAGCCTTATATTCCTCATGCAAGTGTTTTCCATCTCTCTTTATATGCTATATAAATTTATATAATCTTGGTTTCATCTGCAATTCCTGTTTAATTTTTCTAGTCATCAATATCATTTTATCTTCACTCAAAGTGCACAGTCTGCCATTGCTGTCAACAATTATTTCTTAAGTATCTCTTATGTCTTATGTACTAATTACTTTTCTTTCTTCAAATTCTTTCATACAATGTACTGCTCCAATCTGGTTTCTAAGTCTATTAGTTGTTGCCTGCCTTATATTTCTGCAAAAATTCCTTCTACTTTGTTACTTCAACATCCCTGTTCATCCTCCAAGTCAGGACTGCATGGTCACTCTCACCAACTAGGAGAGAAATATGACACAATTAGATTCTCTAATGCTATGAACAAGTCAAACTCTTGATCCTCGTGTCCTCCCCACCACCACCAATTATTTCAAATGTTTCTGCATATTCCTTAGACCCCACATAGAGGTTTTGATTAGAGGTTGGCTTTCTGGATGATTTCTGAAAATGTTCTATCATGAATTTTCATCTGTTAAAAAATATTTTAAACCTTTGCTTTACAGTAACAGCTCTGTTATTTTGAATCTTTTCCACCAATCTGACTTATTTGAGCTTCCATTGCATTCAGCAAAATGACACGTAAAATTCAGGTTTGAACTCTGAAAAGACTAGGAGCATATATCAGGATTTTCAAATGGATGACTTGAAATCTCTAATGAGAAAGTGGGGTTTCCCTTCCTGTAAAACATTAAATTGCAAATATACATTTGCCTCTCATGGCCTTAGTGTTAATTCTGAGCACTACTAACAAGTTATCTTCCATATTTGTGAAGAAAAAGCTTGAATATGATGCAGCTTTAGCAAAGGTAAGTTTACTTTTGAATTTAACAAACAATTCAGATAGCAAGTCATTTTGTTTATTTGGTTATGAAAACCAAATGTTTGTATGAAATGAATGTATAAAAATTTTGACTTTTCTTACAATAGCATAAACAGTTTATCATTGTTTTGTATTTCTTTTCTCAATGATTCATACCTTAAATAGTGCGCACAATACCATTTAATTATTTTTATTAATTACAGTGAGACATCTCTTAATTACAATAATTTGACTACATGTCATGAATTTAACAGTAATTAAACTATTTGTTTTATCTGTGGGTATTTTCATAATATTATTTTGTGACATGTTTCTGCAGTTTTCTCATCATCTATGTTCTCATCTTATGCATAGTAGATAATCTTAGAAGAAAAGGCTATCTTGAGAAACATTCTTTTATTTACAATTAAATAAATCTAAAGTGAAATTATGGCATCGTATTTATACTGTTAAATCTTCCCTGCTTATCTCCACCATGATATTTAATTTTGAATATTTGATATACAGGCATTATCCAGTCACACAACACATTAGGTTCCAGGCCACCTCTGTATAGTGAATTTCACTCTATAGCAAATCACTGCCCTGAGATGCATGTGATAGTTTAATAATGTTTAAGGTAGTCATATATGCATGTGAATGACATAAGTGAAACATCAATTTATGTGTTACACAAATGGAAAGTTTAAATACTTTATGGAAAAGTAAAAGTTATTTTGCATTACTTGGCATAAAGGAACATGCTAACAAGTTTGGTTATCAGTTTACATCATTTCAGAAATATTTCTATAATAAGCCAGCAAAGGTTTGTCGATTGGTAGAGCCTCCTACTAATGGCTCATGCAAAAAGTTAAGCAAGTTTGAGCACGGTTAGAAGTTGGACGGGAATCAATCGGTCGATGCTGTTGGCACACTCTCCCTCATTGAGTCTTGGGACTCCTTGTCACAAAATAATAATAAAATAAGATTGTCAGATTGAAATTGTCGGTATAGTCACTTAAACAGAATGGGCGAGGAAAGATTAGCAAAACAAGCGTTCTCTGCCAAGTTGGCAGGAAGACATCCCAGAGGAAGCCCAAGATATAGGTGGATTAATACAGTACATTGTGCCTTAGATGATAGAAATATAAGATCTGATAATGTTGGAGTCTTGACAAGTAACAGACTGATTTTGGAGGAAAATTGTAGTTAGGAAGTTAGTAATGATGTAAATTTTTCATGTAGTACTATCATATCCTGTACATCCCCCCCCCCCCTTGAGGGTACATGGCAGTAATTTGATGATGATTGTCAGATTTACTGATGACTGTAGCATTAACTAGTGTAACAATTTTGACTTTATATTTGTTTTTACCAACTGACGTAGCAAGAATGGTGAGAGTGAAGTAAATTTAGCTTGCTACCTATCTCAGTGTTCAATACACCATCATCGCTAAATTTAATAATTTTAATCACATAAATAGGTTTACATGTCTTCTTCTTTTTGTTGGCAGCAACAATACTCCTCTTACTGTGAATTTCATATGCCATTCAATATGCCCTCTAATTTTTGCTAGCCCAATGTGTGCACGAAAAACATTTTGCATTATTTCTCGTACTGCACTTCCATGCAGTACGAGAACTCGTCGCTGGAGGCTACTCTGCACGCTACACATCAGCCACCATCTACGTTACGAGATCCACCATCTTCATTACACCTATATAGAGCATTTCTGTCTGTTAATGGCGTGTGTTTTCTGGCCAGTTTGCCTGCATGCAGTACGAAAAACCATTTTCCGTGAAGAAGAAAACCTGTTATTTCTGTATGAGAGATAGAAACCCTACTACCTCTCATCATGACGATCGAAACCAGGTTTTTTCTAATTCTTATCATTAGCGAAGGTAGCTAATAATAGAGATAAATTAGAAGCTGATTACAAATAACTACAAAATAAAAATTAGATGATGGGAAATAATTTTGCGTAACTAACAAGTATACTAGGGGGGAAAAGGAGGAGTGAGTGGTAGAGAAAAGTGTAAGGCAGTCTTGTCAATAAAAACAACTGGGTATTGAAATGAATGAGGGTCCCTAAAATTCACTTTATGCTGGCTGCCATCAAAACAATTTAGCTCTCATAATCGGCGCTAAGGGGAATAAGGGGGAAAATTAAGGTGGAGGTTGCGAAAGTTTTTATGTGTAGATAGTCCAGAAAATGTAGTACCAATCAGTGTTGGTCCTGTTAGCAATCCATGGTTAGAGTTATCGACTAATCATATTGAATGCAAACAAAAAGATGCTAACACTTTAATGATAATACAGTAAAAACATAATACATTTAAGATTTGGCAACAACAGCCTCATTTTTTTGTTTAGATTTTAACATAGAATATACCAAATGAAAAACTTTCAGTAAACGATATTTCCGTGCAATTTCCTCTCTTTCTTCATAACGTATTTTATCTTTCTCCGATTTTGATATTAGTTGCTGTACTCTTTTCATTGTGTCTTTCACTAAATGACATAACATAAAATTTGCCTTTTCTGGGGGATAGTTTATATCAAGAATTGCATATACAGTATAGGCGTCGATTTCTAGTCGAATCCTTTCGTAATAATGCCCATCTTGAAAATTTCTTGGATCATTACCTTCGCAGTAACATCTGTGTTGCACTTCACTGGTGAGACCGCTAGGAGGATAAGCTCTGGGAAAATCGGAAAAGATAGATTCAGCAGAGGTTATTGTTTTGTCCATTTCACTGACAGGAACATTAAGTTGAGGAATAGAACCTTCGATATTTATTTCTAGATCCTGAACCATCTTCAAAAAACCAGATCCGTAGAAGCTGTTTCGAGTTTCACGATTTGATGATACTGGAATGTAGTGGCAAAATTTTGTTGGAACATCCCCGGCACAGGTAGAATGAATATGCGTGTTTGGAGTAGCACTGTTAGAATGATCTGGCCCATTCACATTAGGTAAATAAAAAGGCTTGTACAAAATACGCTTATAACGAGGAATGGTGAAAGGGTTCGCGCCACATATAGAAGGTAAGTAATCTGCTTCTTTTATGAATGATGTTTTTATATAAGGACTCTGGTTGGGAACATGAAATGTGCTTGCTTCTTGTAGTGGGACTACCGGAGACCTAACTGAATTTGCTTGATGAGGATTGCACATATAAACTTTTGGTCTATAACCAAATATCACATTGTTAGTATTTGCACTTTTTTCTCCACAATCCTTTAAAAAATTGCAACGTTGGTTTATATCGCTGAAAATACTATCTTGTGGATGGTAAGATAATTGTCCTCCATTGCTTACTTTTTCATTTCTTTTCCCGTTGTTTTCAGCAATATCAAGAACTTTATATATGCAAAATTGGTCCTTTGTTAGTGAGTTATTTAAACTGATTTCGCTACACTGCGAAACACTCCTGCTGTTGAAAATTGGTGGTCTGCGAGGATTCGCCAGAAAAGATGTGGATGTGGTGGAAATTACAAATGGGACAGAATTTTCTCCGAGTTGGCTTGTTTTTGTAGATCTTGCATCGCTTGCTACTACTTTGCCTTGTAAATTACTTCTATACTTTCTGTTGTCACTTTCTTCGTCTGAAACAGCATGACTGGATGATTTTGTGCATTGTCGTTTTGCATTACTCTCAGAGTTCCATATTTTCCAACGTTTCTTAAGGGGTTTTTTACTTAGTGATGTGTTCAACATCGAATTATTTCTTTCCGAAAGAATATTCAACGTCGAGTTATCGTTTTCATTTCCCATTCTTTTAGATGCGTTATTTTCATATAGCCCAGATACATCTTTTCGCGATACGATACTCAACGATGCTTCACATTTTCTATGGTCATTCGGTAACTTATTAATATCAAAGATACTTTGGCAAACGTTTTCACAAGATCGTTCGTTTAAATTTTCCTTTTCAAGCAGAACTGGCTTTTCCTTCAAATCGGTATTAGCAGTTTTCCCATTACGCGGCGATTTCACATTAGTCGTTATGGCCGATGTAGTAACAGTATTTCCATAGCTTAAAACTGGATTATTTTTTGAAAGTGCATTTATTTCTTCTGAATGTGATTTTGCATCTTTCACGCTTTCTCTACTTTCTGCAGCATATTCATCAAGTGAATCATCAGAACCATACCACACGAGGGAATCCACAATCTTTTGAACATCGGTTTCTTTATTTACTGTTTCTGTATTACGATAGTATAATTCAAAATTATCATCTGCTTCTTTTCTATAAAATTCTTCCCCTTTCTCAAAATTCTTGTTATTCAGTGATCCTGCCTGAGAATAACCATCTTTAATATCATCAATGACGGAAAGGCCTCTTGTATGAAGTTGACTTCTGTTGTGTGTTTCACTTGAGCGTTTTTCTTCTACGTTTGAACTCGGGTCGCCACTGAATGCCTTCACATTTTTTACCGAATCCATCTGCTCCTCAGATATTTTATAAGACATATTCGTAATATTTTGTAAAGGATCTATAGGTGCAGGACAGGAATTTCTATGTAAATATCTTTTATGAACTCTAAGTTTTTCTTTCTTCTTTCGAGGCATTACTGATTTAACTAATGTAGATGATTTCTTTTTCATCTTTTTACCATTATTTTTCATTTTAATTATCGAAGACATTTTTTATTCTACTACTGTTACTCTCCTCCCATTTATTTTTTGAATTTTCACAAAACTATACTTTTAAGTAATTCACCTACAAAGAGAAAGTATGGATTAAAAATCTATCAATTTAAATTAATATTAATATTTAAAATTATTAATTTTAGCTTTTATTATATTAAAAAACAATTTGTTCGTATGAGGAGAGAACAGAAATGATACGTATATTGTTAAAATAGTCCCCCACCCCACCCACTGTCAGGCCCGTTTCTACATTTTGCGGCGCCCCTGAAAGTTAGTAACATCCATGGAAATTTTAAATGGAAGAATATCTTGTTATTTAATTAATTAAATCAAATATGAAAAATATTTATGCACATAAATAAACAAGCATGCTCTTTAGCATCAATTTAAGTAAAGGGAAAAAATTAGTTAAAAAATAAATGTGTTTATATGTACATGATATTTTATTATGTAAGTACACACATTATCATATAAATACGCCAGAACAATGATTTATTTAATAATATAAATAATAATATAAAAATATGAAAAAAAATATCCATTTTTACTATAAAGAATGAAATATATGCATAACAACTTATAAGATTTAAAAGAAATCTTAATATATTAAATTTTATTTAACCTAATGCGCTTATCAGTAAAATCATTTATAACGCTATCAAAATTCAAATTTTTTGCAATTTCATGCTCTATAGATATTGCCACGGACGACAAACGTTCTTGAGACATACAAGATCGCAAATAGGTTTTTATTAATTTTAATTTGGAAAATTACCATTCTGCTGATGCGACCGTAACTGGACTGGTCAATAATATTTTAAATGTCGTTGTAATATTTGGATAAATATCCGACGAATTATTTGCAATTATGAATTTTAAAATATTAATGGGTGCATCTTCTGGAACAATATTTCTAAAAATAATTAATTCATTGTAAAATTCAGATTCATCAATATCTGTATTTAATTTTTGATACAGCTGTTTGCAGCAAAATTTTAATTCATTTTCTGTCATTTTTCTTATTAATTTCATATCAAAGAAATCCAAATGATTTTTCGTGAATTTCATACAATTCAAATCCATTTTTGACAGCTTGTAGAGCAGTATCTAAAATTACAAAAAAGAAATTTATCCTAAAATTATTTTTATCACCTATATGTGATTCATCAGGCGTTTCATAATCAAAAAATACTTTTCTTCGACGTACTCGACTTTCTTTAAATTTAATTTCTATTTCTAATAGATTTGACAGTTCTTTAGCAATCTCAAAACAGCTATCAAATCCTGATATTCTCTGCTCTTCAAAGTACTGCACTAACTCTTTAATATGCTTCGTTGTTATGTCTATGGGAATTTTTGCATTTTGTAATACTTTACCTACTAAATTAACTTTTGACAAAAGCTCATACCAAATTACAAGGCTTAGTATAAACTCAAATGAATCTATTTGTTCATATATTGAAACCACTTCTACTTTGATAGTATTATTTGATGCAGTTTTAAATAATTTTCTTTTCGTGCATTTAAAATTCTGGAATTTGAAAACGTACAGCTCTAACTGATTCTATTCTACATTCCCATCTTGCATCACATAACGGTTTTGGAGTTAATTGTTTAACAAATTTCTTTAATATGTCCCAACATGAAGTTGAGGCAGAAAATAATACATATATTTTTTGTATAACATTAAAAAAATTTATTGCTATAATTGATGATTTTGCAATATCCTCTAAAATCAAATTTAAATTGTGACAGGTGCAAGGAGTATAAAATGCCTTATTGTTTTCATTTAAAATGTAAGAACGGACTCCCTTATATACTCCTTTCATATTCGCTCCGTTATCATACCCCTGCCCTCTACAATCTGACAATTTAAGATTTAATTTATTCAAAAGTGATTTTATATTTTCATATATACCTTTACCAGTAGTATCATTAGTTGTTAAAAACGTGAAGAAGCGTTCACGAATTTCAATATCTGCTTCAAATATATGTAAAAATCTAAAAATTACTGAAATTTGGTCCTGATGACTAACATCAGGAGTACAACTGAGAATTATTGAATAGTACTTTGCATGTCGTATCATATTTACAATATTTTGTTGAATTTTGTTCCCATATCAACAATTAATTCATTTTGTACAATGGGTGATAGATACGAATTTTGTTTCTTACCAATATTTTTCCCCCCGAACATCGCATTAAATGATCTTTTAAAAGTGGATCAAATTCTGCAATTAATTCTATGATTCCAAAAAAATTAACGTAATGGGCAAAGTATCAAAATTACCTCTAAAAGCTAAATTATGTTCGGATAAATAATGAATTGCTGCTACTATTAAAACATTTAAAACATTTCTTAACCGTTCTGCTTCAAATTTTATGACATTTTGATTTGCCTGATCAATTGTATTGTGATTTTTTAAATTACATTCCATTTGTGTCCATGAATACTTGCATTTCATGTGCACTGGATTTCGTTCGTGCGACTTTAATCTTTCACTTACGCGTCGCCAATCAGAAAAGCCATTATTAGATAAAAAATTATCATCAGAAGAAAATAATTTGCAACAAAAACAAAAAATAGAATTGGAAGAGTTTGAATATACAAGCCATCTTCTATTTTGCTTCTCTCCGTTTACTATTGTCCTAACATAGTGAACTGTGGAAAAAACCTCTTGTTGTCATCTTTTGGAAAATCATTTTCAGTCGGAGGAGACGGTGGACCACGTTGTACAATTTGTGTTAGTGTTGCGTTGTTCAAAATTTTGGGCCATGTTGCTGGATCATCAATAGTAAATATTGATGATCTGGTGAACTATTCCTTTGAGTATTTCAAAACTCCCATTATTAATTAATTGAAGCCGAAGAACTGTTTGTAGTTATTTCAGAACTCCCGTTATCAACTGATATATCTTCGAAATATATGAGTTCAACTTCATAAATTTAAACAGTGAATTTCTTTGACGTTCCTCAGCCGCTTCTTTTTCTTGTTTTCGTTTTTCATGCCCACTTGGGTATTTTCTTCCATAATAATCTCTCTCACGACTAGTCATACTCTAGAATTAAATACGATAGATTTAATCATAAAATAAGTTAATAAATTAAAACACAATTACTTACCTGATAAATAAAATATATCTAAAATAGATCTTCTTCTTCTTCTACGCGTTATTCCCGCTTCATACGCAGGGTCCGCGTGTTACTTAGATGCGACTTCTTGTTAGTACTACTCCCAACCGACCCGTCGCCTGGTCTGCCGCTGGGGGGGGGGGGGGGGGATATATTTTTGACTGTAGAGGCGTATGTTCACGGGGACGGTTTGCGGGATGAAAAACGCCAGATAAACTAGCGGAAAAAACCCTACTGACCGCGCCCAAGACCGGCTAACTTGGCTATGCCTGAGGAAGATCCTCAAATTCCTCACGTCTACGACGGGAATCGAACCTGGGACACTCCTTCCCCAAGCATATGGTTGCGAAGCGCAAAGCCACTAGGCTAACCGCGCGGTCTAAATATATCTAAAATAGATAATATTAGAAAATAAATCTAATATAAATTGAAAACTGGTATTGAAGAAAAAATTCTGATGTCGGATAACCTAAAACCAGTTTACAAAATATATATTTAAAGATGTTTTGCAAGTAATGTCACGTAAAAAAATTGCCATGACAGTACGTGTATATATTTACTTGTTCATAAAATCATAAACTAAAATCAAAAAACGCCTTAAAATTATTAAAAACACCTGTTTTATAATGCTTTTCCCTATTTAACACTATGCTGTACGATATTGTTATATATCTTAGAGTAGTTTCAAATACTACCGCTACGATCTTATTTCGCTTACTATAACAACAATAGTTGGTTGTAAAATTATATACATATTATTATTATTATTATTATAAAACCTCCATGGAGTCAAAGACTCATCGTGGGAGGTCCACTGTTATACACACAGTTTATCATACTGTGCCTTAAATATATTCACTGTCTCTGCACACACCACACTCGGGCAAAGCATTCCAATCACTCACCACTCTCCATGCAAAAAACCTGCTCCTCACTCCCTTGCTCACACCCTCCTTATACAGCTTAAAGGAATGACCTCTTGTTCTCCTGCTATCACCCATTCTGTGCAAAACCTCCCCGACGTTAATCTGGTAATAACCACTTAGCAGCTTTATATGTCTCAATCATATCCCCCCTCCTCCTTCTATCCACCAATTTCTGCAAATTGCATTTTGTCAATCTGACTTCATACTCTACGTTCCAGAGACCAGAAACCACCTCTTAGTCAATCGCCTCTGAACTTTTTCCAACGCAATTTCATCTTTTTGAAAACCATGTGACCAGATCTGTGCACGGTAATCCATATGTGGCCTGATCAAAGCCTTATACAAAGGAACCATAACATCCTTACTTCTACAAGTCTATGTCCTCCGCATCAATAATATATTGATGCGGAGGACATTAATATATTATTATATTAATTATTTTATATTATATTTTTCTATATAATAATTTATTTTCTTCTTTCAATTTTTTGCTCTTTGCGGGGGCCCTGTGCCACCGCACAGTTCGCACACCCACTGTTTCGCATAAGGAGAATCATTATTCAACTCAAGGAGTTTTATCCAGCGCAGGATTTAACAAACACCAATGCCTTACATGCAATTCCAATCCATGGTCTTCGCAGTAAATAAACAGCTTTTTATTGTTGTTTATCTCACAGTTAACTGTCTTACAGACAGTTACCTGTAACGGTGCGTATTTTAATCCAATAATATTTATTTATTGACATGCTGAGCATGGGAGGATCTCATACTTTAGGGAGTGGGCGATTGCGGTACTGAATGGACTGAGAAATACCTTATTTTAGCATTTATATTTTATTATTACCTGACACCTCCAAGGACTCATCGTGGAAGGCAATAATCCTTACAGCCCACTGTCTACAATGCTTAAACTTTCATCTAGCACAACGCCACCATCTCTGTCACAGTAACGGCATTTTTGTGTGTAAATTGCCCGTGTTCTCTAGCCTACATTCCTGTTAGGTGATGACAACCATACTTTCTATGAGATCGGCTAATTCATCTTTCATTTAAAAAGTTCATATAATGATTCTTCTTGTCAGGATATGAAAATAATTGCTTTGATTTTTCATGTTATTTTTATTCATTTATTTTTATTTGCTTTGATTCCATGAAAAGGGAGGGGGGTCTATCCAAAAATCTTCTGCCATACCTCGGTAATGGATCTCTAGATCAGCTACCGAAGATCGAAGACTTCTTGAAAACCTCGTGAAACGATTTTGCTTGAGCAGATACATGGAGCCACAAAATTCTTGCTCTTTCCACTCATATCTGCTTGAAACATGGCGACATTGATTTGTCCATTGCATTTTGTTTTAAACAATCTCTTCGAAGGTCCTTCAACTATTAGCATGAGATGAATAATGAAATTTTTTCCCCTCCTCTCCTTACAATGCATCGCACGCAAACATTATTTCAAAGTCGTGAGCAAGTGCTTTCGTTGATTCTATTTTTTAAACATTTAATTAATCGCTAACACCATTTTCTTGTACTCTTAATACACTGTTTATGATTCGCTAATAGGCAAATATTTGACACTGAAATCGATTCTGGAAATGAAAACTAACACTTTAAGCCAGTGATGACGAAGTAGTACGCTATGTTTGTTGGCACACTGTAGAAGTAGGCAAAGTGCCTAGATACCGATTTTACTTTGATGTACAAGAGGAAACAATATACCATGCTTGAATACATGTTACTGACAAAAAAAAAAAAAAAAAAAAAAAACTGAGCAGCATGTATAGTGGATAAAACTTTATGGCGATGGAATTATTTTCAAGAAAAAGGACTTGATAAATGTTACTAAACATCCATCTAGAAACGATAAAAAATCTACTTTTATAGGACACAAAGAATCCAAGAGGCCTTCCCTCGGTGGCTCAGACCTAACATGGAATTTCAAGTTTAAAATTCGAGGGGGGGAAAAAAAGCGAGTGCCACTATTCCGAAGAGGGAAGAATTAAAAGCCCTTATATGCAACATTTTTTTATTTGTCAAGAAAATACTTAATTGCGATAATATAGGACCCTTTGGTTCCTATATTATCGCAATTGCTAATTTTCTCTGTATGTTGTTATTCAGTATTTTTCTATAAGAAATACAAACAACGAATATATCAGAATTTAAACAAAAATCATATTGGGCAATCTCCGGCCGACTAGCACTTGTATACAGGATAACCATATATATGTGTGTGTAGAAAGTTTTTTTACCTTGGTTATAATATACGTTAAAGATACCAAGCTATTTTATATATATAAATATAAACTTGGTTTTAATCCGATTTCCCAAGTAAGTAAACAGACAAGTAAGTCAAGTTTACTCCTGCACGTAGTGCAAGTCTGAAGCAACTCGTGGTAAAGGTGGAATAAGCTCTGATCACTATTCTTAGTATTTACCTCTAATGCAAAGCACATCTCCTTGCGGAGATGTATGATGCTATGCGTTAAAGGCAAGGGCCACTACCCAGACCGGTTTCGACCTTCATTGAGGTCTCATCAGTGGGAGCCAGGCTTAAAAATACCAAGGTTTAAGTAATACAGAGCTTATAAATTTTACCTAAACAAGTTACCAAGTCGCCCAGACTTGCACTACGTGCAGGCGCAAACTTGACTTACTTGGGAAATAGGATTAAAACCAAGTTTATATAAAATAGCTTGGTATCTTTAACGTATATTATACCCAAGGTAAAAAAACTTTCTACATCTATCTCTCATCCTGAGATTTTTATTTAATAAGGTCAATGCACCTTATGGTAACTTGTTTAGGTAAAATTTATAAGCTCTGTAATACTTAAACCTTGGTATTTCTAAGCCTGGCTCCCACTGATGAGACCTCAATAAAGGTCGAAACCGGTTGGAAGCTTGGGTGATGAATGGCAATGCTGTAGCCCGTGAAGTTTTAACTGAGGCTCGGCTGTTGCTGTCACCCATGGCCTGAGTGTGTGTGTGGGGGGGGGGGGTAATGAATGGCAATAGCCTGTGAAGTTAACTGAGGCACGGCTGTTGCTGTTACCCTTCCAGATGAGCAAATGAGCGGCTCTACTCTCGGTGGTGTGGGGAACCTGCCACGGTGTAGAGCCAACTGACTTTCTGATCTTGCAGGTCGCTCGTTATTGGGGGATTTTACGAGTTTTTGGAAAGGTATCCCCGCACTTAAACAAAGGGAAACCGGTTCTGGGTAGTGGGCCTTGCCTTTAATGCATAGCATCATACATCTCCGCAAGGAGATGTGCTTTGCATTAGAGGTAAATACTAAGAATAGTGATCAGAGCTTATTCCACCTTTACCACGAGTTGCCTCAGACTTGCACTACGTGCAGGGGCAAACTTGACTTGTCTGTTTGCTTACTTGGGAAATAGGATTAAAACCAAGTTTATATTTATATATATAAAATAGCCTGGTATCTGTAACATATATATATATATATACATATACACACTTATATATATACACTTTAACATATATATATATATATATATATATATATATATATATACACACTTATGTTTATACAAGAATTATTTTAAGTTAACCTTTATCAGCAACTGACTACAATTTTGAGTGAAAAGTTCTACTGTCACTTCCAAATATTACTGGTGTATATACTCTAACAAGAAACCTCCGTAGCTTGGTAACGATGATGTCCTTTGGTTTGAAAGAGTGGGATGCAAATCCCGTTAAGTACAAAGAACCTTTATAAGTGTTCTTTGAAGGTTTGCAGGTTTATTACATAGACTAAGCTTTTTCATCCCTCCTTTGCAATAGGATTATCCTCCCAATCCTAGCATTAAGTTTCTATGAAGCCAAAGTTACTTGGCATTGACAGGCCATTGTGACTAGCACGTATGAGAAAGCCGACAACCCTGATAACATCGAATATACCGTTTAGTATATTTTTTGAGGATATGAATTATCACGATCTGTTGCATCTTTCTTTTTGGCTATTTAGATATATGTATGGATAATTCGCAAGTCGAAGATGCGGTAACGGAAAACAGGAGGTGTACCCTATTTCAAGAAATATATATAAGGAAACATACTGATGAAATTTATAAATGCATTGATGATGTTTACTTTTGTTAGTAACACAATAAGCAAGATTTACCTTTAGCTGGAATGTCGACATAATAAGGAGATCGTGTATGCGGTGAAGAGAAATTAAAAGAAAATAAAGCATATTATTAGAAGCTTTATTTAAACATAGGCAATGCCCAAGGCAAAGTTTATTATATTTGTAAGTGGAGGTTTCTGTGGTTTAGAAGTTCATTAGGCATATTCGGTAATTGGACCACATTTTTTTTTTTTTGTTAAGCTAAAAGCACAATAAAGAAATAAAACCCGACAAGTTTCGTAAGTCGTTTGACTTACATTTTCAGGGGTAAAAGGTAACTGAAAGTTAAAACAAAAACGAGAAATTAATAGTTCATACTATACAGTTGTAGCCGTCTGACTGTTAATAAAATTAAAAAATCAGAATGCAGATTCAAAGCAGTGCTAAGTTTAAACAATGCTGGTTGATGCCACGTTCTGTTGTTCACGATCATAATATCCGAGGTCTGACAGGTGTATTTTTTATCAAAGCTGACCAAACTTGGTGTAGAATTAAGCCTTGGTTTTTATTGCATTGTGTTCGAATTCTAAGCATGTTTGCAGCTCCTTTAAATTTCCTTATGTAACAGTTTTTTTCTATATAAGACGTTTGTTTTCTGCTAGAGTACATTGTGGCCGGTGGAAGTGGTTTGGAAAGCTAGACCTGATTTGTGTTCTCTTCTGTTTTGTACATCCTTTTGGTGTTCGTTCATGCGTATTTCCCCCAGATCTTCTTGTCTGTCCTACGTAGCAGATGCCGCAAGAACAATAAATTTTATTAACACCTGGTTTTTTTAAAGGATGATGTGGAGGTTTCGGGGGATATAGAAATCTTGAAATTTTTTCCAGCAGCAGAAAGGCTACTTTGACGTTATGTTTGTTAGCCATCTTGTCTGTAACATTCTTGATATATGGAAGCGTGATGGCGTTTTTGAAATCTTGTTTCTGCGATATGCTTGTAAGATGTGTGTGGAGGATTTCTTTTGATAGTCCTCTTGTCATAACTTTTTTTTTTTTTTTTTTTGAAGATCTGTGTTAAATATTCCAATTCTTCATTTCTCTTTTTCTGTGCTGGATATATGTGGATGGAAGAGACTCTCCGACCTCTAATTTAGCAAAGCATCTCACTAACATGATTTTACCTCACACAGGAAAAACATCTTTCATCAAGAACAGTGCACATTTTATTGAGAAGGTAAAAGATATTTACATTGGACCTTCAGACATCTTAGCAAGTTTGGACATTATCAGCCTATTTACAAATGTTCCAAGAAACGAAACTGTGAATCTCCTTGAAGACCTCTTTCCTCCGGACATCGTAGATCTTTATAAACATTGTATAAATAATACTTTTTTCATGTATCAAGACAAATTTTGGGAACAAAAAGAAGGATTGGCTATGGGCTCTTCCCTCTCTCCTGCTTTAGCTAACCTAGTTACGGAAAATTTTGAAAATAATGCTTTAATCAATTATCATAAAAAACCAAAAATTTGGCTATGCTATATAGACGATATTTTCATCATTTAGCCAGGAACAACAGATGAACTCATTGTTTTCAAAGATTACCTGAATAATTTACATAAGAATATAAAATTTACTTTAGAACAAGAAGAACTTAGAAAACTTCCTTTTCTTGACATCCTATTAGAAGTCAATGAAAAAGATAATAAACTTTCTTCCTCAATATATAGAAAACCCACCAACACAGTAAGATTTCTTAATGCGGCCTCATACCACCACCCTTTGCAAAAAAATAGGTCTAATAAAAACCCTGAGGAACAGAGCTTATAATATTGCCAGCGCAGAAAAACGAGAGAAATGAAGAATTGGAATATTTAACACAGATCCTCAAAAAAAAAAAAAAAAAAAAAAGGTTATAAACCCAGGACTATCAAAAAAATCCTCCATACACCTACAAGCATCTCACAGAAACAAGATTTCAAAAACGCCATTACGCTTCCATATATCAAGAATGTTACAGACAAGATGGCTAAATTACTAAACAAACATAACATCCAAGTAGTCTTTCTGTCGCTGGAAAAAATTTCAAGATTTCTATATTCCCGAAACCTCCACATCTTTTAAAAAAAACAGGTGTTTATAAAATTTATTCTTGCGGCATCTGCTACGTAGGACAGACAGGAAGATCTGGGGAAATACGCATGAACGAAGAAGAGAACACAAATCAGGTCTAGCTTTCCATACCACTTCCACCAGCCAGGGCCGAGCCGTGTGGTTGTGCAGATTGTGCGCCGCACAAGGAGCTTGAAGATAGGGGAGCCATTTTCACCACGGGAAATAATTTTAAAAAATATAAATTTTCTTATTCTTGAATTATATCGGTTGAAGTGAAACGTTATCAATATTACCACAGATTTTATTTCACAGAGTAAGCATTGACTCAGTGAAAATTTTAGAAATATTCTCGATTGTTTATTATATTTTTAGTGGAAATTGTTAGTTTAAGACAGACCGTGAATCCATGCCTACGCTGTGCTTTGCCCAGTACCGTCGACAGGATGTAGTATAGAGGCAGCCTGCCTCACGCCGCTGCTTAATAAGGGCGTTCGTTCAGCCATATTACGGCAACAAGATATTTTACAAAAATACAGCGTTTAGTTAAGAAATAAAAAGGCGCCATTTCCCATTGACAGTTAAATATCTGCTTATTATATTTTATTAATAAAAAATTACAGTCATACATACTAAAACTAAACATTTTCGAACCCACTTATTAGATACTTAAGGAAACAACCCATAAAGTATCATACGATGTGAATTTCATAAACTTTTATAGTCTATATATAAATATATATCTATTAAATTATATTATGCATGAATTCTCCTACTCAAACTGCAGGGGTTTCTATCTCCCTGAATTTCACATTTGAGCGATAATTCGCTCCCTGCAATAAACAATACACTATCCCCAACAGCCATTATACTGCAGAAACACTAAAACCAATTAGTTTTATAATGTCACTGGATAAGGTTCACAGACATCATTTGCAGACTAATATATATTTCTCAACAAATAGTGCAATTACAGACAACTGGGAATATAAACACTAACTAATGAATGACAGCTTCCCTCCAACAGAAACTGCTATATACAGCAGGTGCAACATATGGTTTTACTTGACACTACCCCCCCCCCCCGCCGTCATGAACGTGTTAAAACTAAGAAATATATAGTGAATGCATTTCAGATATTATGGAAATCGGTTTAAGAGAATTAGCATTTCAATTCACTTGTCAGCTTGTTTTGTTTGGGTAGCTCGATCTTTTGTTAATACCGCACCAATCATATGCACTTCTTAATAGTGGCTTTTTCTCTATTATACTGGCCTACAATTGCGCACATCTTTCACTTCTCATTAGTAATTTGTCAAGGATTGTTCATTACATATCTCAAGTCTTAAATTACTGGTAATTTTTGCTTGATATAATGGGAAAGAAGATGACTCTATTTGGGTAGATAACTGAAGGAAACCGCTCTTGAGGACAGAAGTGATGGAGAATAGAAGATTCTTGGTCAGTCATACCCATTTTCAGTTTTTTTTTTTCCTGAAAACTTTAGTTTCCGAAAATCCCCACATATATCTCGCAACATGATTTTTTAGCTTTAATTTTGGGAAAAAAGTGTGAGTTATATTCGAGTAAATGCGGTAATTTTTTTAGCTTTCAAATTGTTAAGTATGGATCATTGGTTAAAGACTAGATTTATAAAACGCATAAAAGAGAGCAATATTGCAGATATAGAAATAGGCAATTTCACTTGTCTCATTGATGATAAATTATTTATATTAAGTAAAAATGATTAGTATCTTTATAAATTTTTTTCTATTAAAAATAAATCATGTTTTTTTTTTGTTTAAATGTACATCTAAATTCAAATAAAACACAGTTACAATGAAATATATTTTTATTTATTTATTATTTTTATTATTATTTTGATAAGGGTATTTTGAAAAGGTACTTGGTAATAATGAAAATTAAAGAAGGGTACACGGATATCTGAAGTTTCAGAAACACTGATCTATCCAAAATTATTTAGTCTGAAACATAGATGTATATTACGATGTTCGTTTTCTTAAATTCCGCTTCGAATTTGAATAGACGAATAAGTCCGCGCGGTTAGCCTAGTGGCTATGCGCTTCGCAACCATATGCCTGGGGAAGGAGTGTCCTAGGTTCGATTCCCGTCGGTGACGTGAGGAGCTGAAGGATCTTCCTCAGCCATAGCCAAGTTAGCCAGTCTTGGGCGTGGACAGCAGGGTTTTTTCCCCAGTTTATTCTGGGGTTTTTCATCCCGCAAAGCAGGCAAACTGGCCTTGAGAACTCAACACTACAGGCCATAGGATACACCGGGGCATAAGCTGACCACCTTATCCTGTAAACGGAGTGAGGTCCGATGATCAATGGACCTTCGACACCGCAAGGTAAAAGAGGGTATAAGGAAGATGAGATGAGATGAGAAATAGCGTCTATCCAAACACGCACTTACATTTTTTTCGAAGTCATTTCAATTTTGAATGTGAAACATATTGAGTGTATTCTGTGTTTTAAGTGACTTTGGACAATTTGACTTTGAATTTAATTGTGTACTTATTTTTAGATTTTTGATAGACAAATAAAATTTTAAAGATAATAGTTTATAAATTATAAACATATTAATCAGCTCAGGGACCTTAGCTAAAAATCCCGTATATATACGGGATAGACTATCGGCGCATCAGGCTGACGCGGCTCGAATTAAATTAATAAACATAGGTTATTTATGAGCTATAAAACCCTTTAGATGAGCTTTATTTACACATACTGCAATTGGCCCTTTCTTGATAATTTTTGGTGTATTTTTGCATCATTTCATTTTGTGCGTTACACTAACAGTGTTACTGTGCAGTTGCCTTTTGTTTTATAAAATATATTTATGGTTGTTTAGTAATTTTTTTGTGAATTTGGATTATTATTCATGTAAAGTAAGTACATCTATTATATTTTTGCTAAGTTTTGAAAATCAGTTAAATGGTTTAATTTTAGTTAATTATCTTATTTTGAAAACAAAAGATTTTTATGTTATGTTGGGTAGACGTCTAGAAAATAAATAATTTTCAATAAGAGATTTATTTATATATTTGTTCTTGTTCTGGTTGGAAGACATTGGGGTTGGGGTCCTTTTACTGATTTCTTTAATAAATAATTTTAATATTCTAGAAATTTCTTAATTATTAAACAATTACCAGAATGTAAAAACTATTAAATAAATATCACTGAGAAATCAATCAGTGGCTAATATCTCTACATGTTAATTTTCAAAAAATACCTAAAATGTAAGCATATTTATTATTCAAAACATCTGAAAAATCAAATTCTGTAATTTAAAAAAATAGTCAGTCTTGGGCCATTCACCTTAAAAATAATAGTCGGTTAAGGGGTTAAAAAATAAGTTGAAGGGAAAATTTCAGAAATTATTTATTTTGGTGGACAATTTTTAAATTTTAAACTCTTATTTTAAACTCTAACCAAGTGTGTTAACCCTTAGATGTCGGGAAAAAAGCCAAAGAAGTTATCTGGTGCACAAAACAGGAAAAGACAATTGCAGCGAGTACAACTGGTACATCAACTGGCTGGATCGCTGAATAATTTTTAACCACATAAAAAACGAAGAACAGAAAGTTCTGACGAAGCAAGTACTCCGTGTAGCTCTACTCTAGAAAAAGAGAGGACACAAGGTAACTATGAAGAAACAAATGTTACATGCGAAAATGAAACTGAACTGTCTACAGAAGTTGCAGCAGAAGAAATATTGGATTCCGATTCAGTGAAACACGAAACTTCAAATTTTAATGTTAATGATCCAGGTACTTGGCCGAATCATATAACTACCAAAGTTAGTGATTGTTCAGTTGAGCATTGCCCGCGTCAAGTAGTTAATAAAGAATTTCCCAAAGATGAATCTGGCACGTTTTCCGATTCATACTATTATCGAACTTTAGCAAATGGAGAAAAACTTTTACGAAGTTATTTAGTTTATTCAGAATCGCGAAATTCGATTTTCTGTTATTATTGTAAAATATTTGGTAGTCAAAATTCCCAACTTACTAATGAATACGGTTGTAACGATTGACAACATTTGAGTTATATACTAAAAATACACGAGACAAGTTCCGTGCACATTAAAAACTGTTCAAAATACAGCGAACTTAAAATGTTGATTAAGAAATGTACTATTGATTGCACACAACAAAGATTATACAAAACTGAGAAAAAATATTGGCAATCTGTTATAGAACGGTAATCTACATAATACAATATTTATCAAGACGACAGTGTATAGCTTTTAGAGGTTATTCACAAAAACGTTTTGAAAATGATAACGGCAATTTTTTAAAGTTAGTAGAAACTGTCGCTAAATTTGATTCCATAATAGCAGAACACTTGCATCGCATCCAAACATCACAAAAAAGGAACGTTGCTCATTATTTAGGTGATAAAATACAAAATGAAATCATCCGTATAATTTCTGAAGCTATAAAACAAAAAATTTTAGAAATGGTTAAAGAAGTGAAATATTATTCATTAATTCTTGACACTACTCCGGATATAAGCCACACAGAACAATTATCTATTGTTATTAGATTTGTTAATCAAAATAAAGATACAAATATAGCAGAAATTCATGAACATTTTTTGGGTTTTCAATCTGTAGAAGATAGCACTGGGCACGGACTATTTCAATTTATAAAAAATTATTTAAAATTATTGAATATTAACATTTCGGATTTACGCTGCCAAGCTTATGATAACGGTTCAAATATGCGAGGCAAACATAATGGACTGCAGAAAAAAAATCCTTGAATTAAATTCAAGGGCTTTTTTTATTCCGTGTGCTGCTCATTCATTAAATTTGGTAGTTAATGATGCAGCTAAGATATCCTGTGAAACTGTAAATTTTTTTTTTTGGGGGGGGGGGTAATACAGGAATTATATAATTATTTTTCAACATCTGTGAAACGTTGGGCTATATTAAAAAAACATATTCGTGTTTTAAATTTGAAACCACTTTCTGCTACTAGGTGGGAAAGTAGAGTAAAAGCAATAAAGCCACTTAAAAATAACATCAAGGAAATTTACCAGGCTCTTTTTGATATTACAGAAGATGAAACTAAAGATATCGATTCTAGAGTTCAGGCAAACAACTTAATTTCAAAGATTTATTCGTTTAAATTTATTTGCTCTGTTCATGTTTGGTACGAAATCTTAAGTCTCGTAAATGTTGCAAGCAAAATAATGCAGAATCCGATATTTGATATAGGAAAAATTACAGAAAATCTTGATTATGTTATACAAGAATTAAATACTTGCCAAACAGACCAATATTTTGAAAATATTATTAGAACTGCAAAAGAAGTAGCAAGCAATGTTAATATTGATCCTATTTTTCCAGACATTCTCAAAAGAACAAAAGCAAAAATGTTTCGTTACAAAGCATCAGATAAGACAATGCATGATCCTAAACAAAATTTTAAAATAATTTTTTTCTTCGCGATTTTAGACACGACAATAATTTCAGTCACGGAAAGATTCATACTCTTAAAACAACATAGCGAAGACTAAAGTTATAAGAGACATTAGCAAATTAAAAGATTGGAGCGATGAAGATTTAATGAAACATTGTAAAGATTTGCACTTAAGACTGAGCGACAATCGCGATATTGATGGTATGACTTTATTTGAGGAATTAAAAACTTTGCAATGTTTTATTAAAAAAGAGTCGGCTCCTCGGGATGTTTTAAATTATATATACGAAAATAAATTAACCGACACGTTTCCGAATACTGCGATTGTGGTGTATATTTATTTAACATTACCAATATCCGTAGCATCAGGGGAAAGAAGTTTTTCAAAACAAACTAATAAAAAATTATTTACGGTCAACAATGTCTGGAGAGCGGCTAACGGATTTATCAATTATATCAATTGAAAATAATATTATGGATTCATTAGACATTAAAGATATTATTAAAAATTTTGTGGTGGCCAAAGCAAGACGGATACATATGTAAAATAAATCTATATTTATACTAATTGTTATATAGTTAAAAGCATGAATCCAAATTATCTTCGTTATGTAATATTTCTTTTATATTAAAATAAAAGTAATTTTTGTTTCTATATATATATATTATGTTGTATTTATATATTAAGGAATAAACATTTTTGAAAATGTTTATTATTAAAAATTTCTTATTTATGAATTTCAGTGATTACAATGTTCTACTACTGTTAAATAAAATTTATTTTTATATATGCGTATAAACTGTTTTGTACTTTTAACAAAATAAAATTTTTCATGGAAACTTATTTTATGGGGGCGCTGAAAAACGTTTTGCACAAAGGCGCCTCCTACCCACGGCGCGGCACTGCCACCACAATGTACTCTGGCAGAAAACAAACATGTCTTATATAGAAAAAAACTGTTACATAAGGAAATTTAAAGAAACTGCAAACATGCTTAGAATTCCAACACAATGCAATAAAAACCAAGGATTAATTCTACACCAAGTTTGGTCAGCTTTGATAAAAAAAATACCTCAGTCAGACCTCATACATTATGATCGTGAACAACAGAACGTGGCTTCAACTAGCATTTTTAAACTTAGCACTGCTTTGAACTGCATTCTGGTTTTTTAATTTTATGAACAGTCAGACGGCTACAACTGTATAGTATGAACTATTAATTTCTCTTTTTTGTTATTTTAACTTTCAGTTACCTTTTACTCATGAAGATGTAAGTGAAACTACATACGAAACTTGTCCGGTTTTATTTCTTTATTGTGCTTTTAGCTTAATAAAAAAAATTTGGTCCAATTACCGGAATATGCCTTATAAAGTTTATTATAATTTTAAATATTTACTGCATAATTATAAATATGTAATAAACGCAAATAAATTTTTATTGAATTATACAGTTATGGCAGTTTTAGATATTTTGGAATTCGGTTCAAACATATCAACTCAGCAATCATCGGCTTGCCTTTGTCATTGAGTCATGCAATGTTTTATTATTAAATACCACACCAATCATATGCATGTCTTCATAGCTGCGCTATCTCTACTGGTCTACCATTGCTGCCCCTTTTGCACTCAGCTTTCATTTCTCATTAGTCATTTGCTAATTTTAATCTTTAGCAAAAATGCTAATTGTCACTCAAGATTCAAATATATCACATGATGAAGGTGAGCAGCAGATTGCATAGATAATATTGATAATTGAAATTTAAATGCATTTATTTTATAAATAACGTGCACAATTATAAATTATAATGCCAGCCTGGCTGGCATTATAATTTGAACTGCATTCTGTTGGTGGAATGTGTGGTGGAGACATAGAGCAGTGTCCTCCCTCAATGAGTCTTTGGACTCCTGGAGGTGTTAGATGATGATAATAATAATAATATCTGAATCGTTGTGTCCATTATTTGCCCACACAAGGCACTTCGTTTTTATTTGTTACAGATCTTGCGGCCTCTCATGTGTTGAAATATTAAAACATTTAAAAAAAATTTACAATTATTCTGTTGAAAATGAGGGGAAATAAAAAGGTTGTAAAACGGTGCCTGATGATCCATAAATTGTAAATAGGACCCATATAATCACAAGAGTTCTAATTTGCTCTATTATATGCCAAAGGATAACTGTTAGAAAGGTAACTGATAACTGTCATGAGTCTCATCTTCAAAAAGCATTTTACGTATGTTTCCTAAACTGTTTATTTGGCATTCCTCTTACTCCGTGTCTATTAGTTAGCCCGTTGAAAGCAAAAGGTGAACGTAGATACCACTAAGCCAGTGTCCCAGCCACCTTAGTTGACTCTTCGAACGTTTCTATTAGTGGTCTTCTCTGGCTTTCTTCAAGGTCAGTATAAGGAATGTTGTCTTTCCGTGTATAATTTAATACTGATCAAAGACGTATTTTCCCAAACCACTGCTGATAATAATTGGGTGTTGAAGTGATGATCCATGTCTGGGAACATGTATAAATATGGCTTGACTGGTGGTTTTGTATGGACGAATTTTGGTGATATTTTGTGTGAATTTTGGATTCCATATATTACTTAGATTTTTATGTAGCTGAAGGGCGTTATGCTTTCTTTTCACTATGTTAGTTAGAATAATGCAGGAACCGAAATTCTGAAAATCTTGCTCTTCAAGGGTGTGAATTTAGCTTAACGTTCCTTCCGTTATATTTTTAAGACTTTGGCTTTACTGCTGTCGACTGCCAATCGAATCAGTGTTGAATATTCTATGTAAAAACAGATTACCTAGATGGTTTTGGGCGGTATGAATTAATACGTCATCTGCAAAGCACAGGTTAGAATCTTCAAAAGTTATTCCGTATCCATTTCCTTTGAGTCTGAAAACGTAGTCAAAAGTAATGATAAGAATCACAAGATCAGGGGTGGCAATTTCGAGAGCGGAAAAAATAGCAAAAGAATAATACATTCACTAAAGTCAACAATTCAAATGAAATAGTTTGTATCAAGATATTAATTAAGTGAAAACTGGAACTCAAGAAGTTCGCATGTGGATTTGGTGTTAATACTAATGGAATAGACACGATGAACTTGCTATATACGTAAATTACGTAAAGAAAAATAAAGCATTTAATATAAAACTTATATTTTGTGATGAGTATCTGATTACATCAAAGTGAAAACATAAAAAGAACTGACAATTACACGAAGCAAGAATGGAATGACAAGCAGATGTTACAAAGTGCTACTTTCTACCACTCTGGCTAGAGACATCCTACTGGGAACCATTCGGAATAGTAACGTAACTAGGTTTATTGCACCCTTTGAAAATTCTAAGCTACATGTGTTTTTCATTTAGCATAACAATTTCGATAATTGGTAAAATATCGAGTCACTGGCGCAAGCTCTTGTCATAAGTCACAATGCCATCCTTCTCAGTGGCGTACAAAACTTAAACATAGTCATTAACAAATATTTAGATTAAATATTTACAGCAATAAATACTTAGATTAAGTAAAGGAGGGCATTACTGGGATGCAAAAGCAAAGAGACAGTTTAAAAATATCATGTAGTAAATTAAAAATAAAATTAAATTGTACCATTTTAAAATTTCATTAAAGTGCATATACAGTTAGCATAGTCTTAAGAAAAGTGCATGTGTAAAAAATAACTAAATCATGAGTACACGTATTCAATTTGTTAATATTATTATTAACGGGTACCTCAATGGAATCCGAGACTCGTTGCGACACATACATATGCAAAGTGTGTGTGTGTGCACACATTTGCCTAATTCTTCTTATTAAACTATTATTTATTTTTACATCCTAACGAGTCATGTTAGGATGTAAAAAGTACTTTTGCCATTGGCTAAGTTTATTTTATTGTTGCGTTATGACTATTTACAGCTGGGGTTCGCAGACTGGCGGCCCGGGACCTTAATGATTTCTTTTGTAAAAATCGATGTGTTCTAACATCCTGTGGGGATTAAAAGAGAAAAAAAAAATCAAACTTCTAAATGTTTTATAACAGCTTTAAACAAAAGTAAAACTTATTACTACAATTCTTTGTACCATGTTCCCAGCGCAGTAGCTAGAGCTTTTGTCGTCCGTTCCTTGAGTTTGCCGCTCCTCTCCATACACACCAAAAATACTACAAAAAGTGAAAACGACATATAGGGAAATAAAGTAAAACACTATGTTTATTTTTGAAGTAAAACTTTAATTCCAACATTCTAAAATGTTATTTTTCTTCCTTTTCCGTTAGCGAAATTGTCGAAGTCTATTTCATCACTCAGTTGCTGTTCTATAGACAGTATGGCAACATTTCTTAAACCCAAAGTGTCGCCCTGGGAGGACCCCCCCCCCCTAGCTAGGCCCCTGCATGTTTCTATCATCAAATGTTGGCAACACTGAATGGAAGTTACTTGTCACCCAGCCATTTTAAGCCACGTGATGCAATGTCAATAAGTTACAGGTTACCATTGTAATATGATAGCGTGTTAATAAAAATTTAAATGGTGGTGTAACTGTTTACGTAAGTCGTAAAGGCCCAGCAACAAAAGGACCTTTGTTAGAGCCTTTCTTTTTTTAGTTTATGTTTTGGTTCACAGAATAATATTGAATACAGTACAGGCATCAGATATGCATCTAATTGACTGGCCTTTTGCTGCGTTTGAGTTTGAGACCCCTGATTTAGTTTCCCAATGGATTCTAATAATATCAAGTGTTGACAGACCAGAAGTGGTAAAAAGAAACACTTTAAAATGTCCATTGTTTATTTCATTCTTCATATAACTCGGTTCTTTTTATGTTTTTACTCTGATAATGTGATGAGATGCCACGAATCGCATGTGTAATTTCTCTGAATTCCGTAAAAGTGGTGTTAGGTATACCTTTTAGTATTATATCACTTGCAATCATATTCTTTGAAATTGTGAAAGCTCTTCCTTGGTGAGTCTTTGACTCCAGGAGAATTGATGTAACAATAACTATTGAAATATTAAAATTACGTTTTTTACTATATTAGTGATTTACTACGTTGGTGATTCAATGATTAAGGGTATGCAGAGTAGAATGCCTGGTGCTTATCTGGTTTAACAATAGAGAGTGACGTTGGCGATAAAAAGAGGTTAAGATGATACTGACTGTGGGCACAAATGACCTAAACAGTAGTATTAATCGGGTAGCAAAGGATTTATATCGTGAAGAAGATAAGTGTCAATTGGAAGATAGTGTGTGCTGCCTCGTTTTGATAATTATAAGTAGAAGAGCGATAATAATGAATGGTATGATTGCAAGAGGCTCCGCGTCTCAGTCAGTATAGACGAAACCCTTTGGTCGGAAAGACCCGAGTTCGATTCCATCAGTGATGTGAGGAACCTTGATTTGGTGTCTTTCGACGAAAGGTGAGTTAACTGGTCTCGTACGGTGGTGGTGGTGGTATTTTCTCCCGGTAACTCGGGTTTTTCATCCCTCAAAACAGGTAAACCGATTCCATGAACACACACGGTTAGTTATATACTACGGCACGGAAGGCAGTGGGAAACCACCTTGCTCATAATCATTTCCTTAGTATAGTAGCATATAGCTACCCCCACTAGCCATATTGCTGAGGGAATAAAATAAGATGATTGCAAGAATATGCAGAAAAAGCGGTCTGGAGTGTGTTTGGAGGCAAACAAACCCATGGGAAATATATATGGAAGTCCATAAGCGTTTGAAGAAGTTGCTGTTTTTCTGAGCAAGTTGAAGTATTTGAGCAGGGAAAGTAAAATTGAATGGTTGGGAGTATGAGGAGAAGCTTATGTAGGGAATGTGTGTGTTTGGTGAGCCTCTATCACGGAATAATTTGGAGAAAAGGGCGGATTAAAATCGGTATGGGGGCTATTGTGAATACTGAAATTAGTAGAATGTATATCAGTTGTAAAGGTGGAATAAGAACTTAATGGAATCAATGATTTTTGTATACTAATGCAAGAGGTATTTGAAATAAGGAAGAGTTTTTTGGTATTAGCCATTGCAATCTCACCAAAAGTTATAGGCTTTAGTGAAACTTGGCTGACAGCAGAAGATGAATATATAACCAGCTTCAACTCTCACACCACGAGTTCCATCAGTTATATGCTGTTTCAAGTAATTATTTCTTAGAGTGTATATGAATTCCATTTCCTTTTTTGACACGTAATCTTTCCTTTTTCTAATCGATATCACCATAGTTAAAATCCATGGTTATTGGCATTGAATGTGATGGGTACAATATTTTCAGGGCGGATAGAAAAGGAGGATGGGGTACTGCTGATGACAACTGAAGAGCTGCAGCCAAAAAGAAAAAAGTAGGATATCAAGAAGATAGACGTGTGAATGGTAGTTCATTTCAGGCGATATGGTGTGAAATAGTGGCTAACAGAACCAAATATACAGTTGGTGCTGCTATAGGCCAGGGGTACAAGGGTGTGACGTAGAAGGCATGCATCAGCAAATTAGCGCAACGAGTGCAGGTAAAGTGGTTATTATGGTGGATTTTAACTATGGTGATATCGATTGGAAAAAGGAAAGATTACGTGTCAAAAAGGAAATGGAATTCAAATACCCTCTAAGAAATAATTACTTGAAACAGCATATAACTGATGGAACTCGTGGTGTGAGAGTTGAAGCTGGTTTCAGAAGACCTATGCATAAGTAAGGTGTCCATGATACCCTGATTGGTGAGAGAGATCATGCAATATTGACTTGGGAGGTTTCAAAATTTATGGATTTCTCTCTCAAGTAGTGGTATATATGGAGCTACATGTTAAGTAATTATAATAAGCTTCAGAGGCAGCTTACAGCCTTCTCATGGCATAAATTGCAGTGGAAAGATGTTAGCAGTGCATGGAATATAATCAATTGGTATCTGAGGCATGTAATATCGGAATGTATTCACATGGTATGGAAGATACATTAGGTTGGCGTTTTCGACGGATGAGTAGTATTAGGCGTGATCTATAAAAATAAAATGTTGTGGAGAATTTACAATTAGAATGGTGATCACTACACTTATGAGCAGTACAAAGCTCAGACAAGCCAAAGGAAATTCCAAAAAATTCTTTCGCTACATGGCAAATAAAAAGAAGAGTGACTTTGGAATGATAACTAGTGGGCGCTGATTGTATCGAGGTGAATAAGTCAGATGTAATAGTAGAGTTATTAAGTGGCCACTTATGTAGCAGTAACTGATATGAGAATTGAAGTTAATGAACCAGAGGTGCTTAGGATATTGAAGAATTTAAATGCAAATACTGCTGTAGGTTTGGATGATATGTCAGCTCGGATATTACGTGAATGTGCAAAGGAATTGTCAATGCGTCTTACTTCGCTATTTAACTTAAGTCTGAGCTCTGATGAGATTCCTAGGGAGTGGAAGGAAGGTAAAATAGTTCTTTTGAATAAAGGAGGCTCTAAGACTGTGGTAGAAAATTACAGAAAAATAACCATCTCGGGAGTGGTGGTGAAAGTAAAGTATTGGACAAATTGGTTAAAGACAGAATTTAGGAATGGATAATAATATGATACTGTATATAGGGGTCTGGATTCCTGGGAGAAGACGTGGTAGAAAAGATTGAGAGACGAATGACCAACTTTGTGAGTGGTGTAAGAAATGCTTTTTACATTGATAGATTGAGAGTTGGTGGATTACAGAAGTTTGTTGATGGGCGGAGAAGAGGTTCACCTTGTGAAAAATCCGAGTTTTCGGGAGGAAAAAAAAAAAACCTGTTACCTTCGTATGAGATCGGCTAACTCACTTTCAATTGGAAAACAAACAAACAAAAAGTATATAAATATTCCTTCGGTTACGACGAGAATCGAACGTAGGTCTTTTCCAATCGAAAGGCACGATGTTCCTACATCCATATCGATTGCACCTGCAGAAGACGGGCACGAAGAGAATTCTTTCGACACAGAAGATACTGCAAAGGAAGTATAAATTTCTGCTCAACATGAACATTCCCACTTACTAGAAGATAAAATATTTGCGTAGGGACGTCAACTCTAACGGTGTACCTGGATATGAGTCATGAAGCATGTGCTTACTAGTTCATCTCACAGTTATGAGGAAAATGCATTATTAGGGTTCAAAGGAACAAATAAATGGTTTCTAACTAAGATGAAAAGCCAAACGGCTATTTTTCTGACGAAGTTAACTAAATTAAGGGGATAAAAATCCCTTATTATTTTACAGCCAGTATGCGAAACTCTAAGATCGAAAACTACGATCTAAGAGTTTCATGCCGACGAACTATCGGCGAATCCAAGTGTAAGTGACCACCTGGTAGTACCACACCAAGGCAAATCAAAGCAAAGGTGTAGCAAGCTCCCTCACTATCCTTGATATTTTCTCATAATGTAAAAACACACATCTCCTAGGAGATGTAATACTGCTTTACATTATGAGGAGAGGTCACTACCCAGACTGGTTTCAACCTTTTTTGAGGTCTCATCAGTGAGTAGCTAGACCTGGATGATATTAAAGTTTAACCATTAACGTTACTGACAGGATGTGCGAAGCACTAGTGCTTTTCATATTCCCCTTTATCTGTAATGAGAGTTGTTTGGGAATGGGAGGTTTGTGAGCAGTTAAGCTCGCCCTCTGAGGGCAGTTGTGTTAGCTATGATCAGTTGGGAGAAGAATAGCCTTTGGTCTTTTGTGTTTGTAGTAATCAGTCTCATTGTAATTGACAGCTTGTACGATTAGTCGGTTTGAATGTGAACTTGACTTCACGAAGAATTTTTCTGCAAGATTACGAAGAAAGGAGGAAATATATGGAATGCCGGTTTCTCGGTGAATCTGTGAATTTCTAATGAACCACGGTGCATCCAGGATCATCCTAAGGCATTTGTTTTGGATTCTCTGTAATTTCGAAATGTTTGATCTTGAAGTGTGACTCCATGCTGGTGAGGTGTAGGTAATGACTGGACGTATTACCATCCGGTAAAGAAGTAATTTATTATGTAGGTTCAATTTGCTCTTGCGGTTGATCAATGGGTAGAGATGTGCTATTACTTTGGAAGATTTGGAGCCAATGAGATCAATGTGCTTGTTAAAAAGGAGTTTCTTATCCATTAATACCCCAAGATATTTGGTCTCTGATTGCCATGGGATCTTATGACCAGAGAGCAGGATATCTTCTTTATTGCACTTTTCTTCTTGAAAACAGCATGGCTGAGCTTTTGAGGGGGTTCACTTGAATCCTCCAGTTGGTGAACCAGTTTGCTAGCTCACTGATACTTCCTTGGAGTCTAGTAATTGCTAGGCGAGGGCTGAGTGATCTAGCTAGACTAGCGGTGTCGTCGACATAAAGGGCCGTAGTAGTTGTTCTTGAATTGAGAGGAATATCTGCCATGTAAGTTGTGAAAAGTATTGGGGCCAGAAGAGAACCATGAAGTACTCCCGCCAGAATTTTGCACCTTGACACAATTCCGTTGAGTTTTACTTACATGTATCTTTCATTAATATATGAGTTTCACTAGTTTAATTGGGATATTGTTTTCAATTAGTTTGAAGATAAGGCCTTGATGCCAGACCTTATCAAAGGCCTTGGCAACATCTAAAAATAAAGCAGCAGCAGTGTGAAGGTGCCAGTTAAAACCATGAGTGATAAGTTCTGTTAGTCGTGAATTTGTTGTACTGTGTTGTGAGCTTTGCGAAACCCAAATTGCTCATTTAGGATTATTTTCTGTTTGTCCACTGCTGATTGTAGTCTTGATAGGATGACCTTTTCTATTACTTTGCCAAGACAGGAAAGATTGATGGGCCTGTAGCTTTGGGGAAGTTGTGGGTTATTACCAGGCTTTTCAGAGGTATAATGTCCGCGATTTTCCAATCTGTGGGAAAGTACTGGAATCTTAAAATAAAATTGGTAATATTAACTAGATGAATTATGGCTTTCCATGGGAGTAGCTTTATTATTCTATTGGTAATGCCGTCAGGGAAGGGAGCCTTTTTATTCTTCGGATGGGAAATAATATTTATTATTTCTGTTGGAGATGTGGGGGGGTGATGGTTTCTGAATCATCCTTAGGCTGTCTTAGTGCATTTCTAACTTTACGATGAACTTTGTAAATAAGATTGATATTTAAGTTTACGTAAGATTGGCTGCATTGATTTTTCAGATTGTCAATTAGGGCTTCTACTTTTTCTTCATCTGAGTGTGCATTTCCAAGATTGGTCTTCAAAGGGGAAGTGGTTGTCTTTTGGTACGAAGAGATTTTACAAACTTCCACATGGAGTTATCTTCTGGATTGATTTCCCTGAGTTTGGATTCCCATTTGGAATTCCTGTGCATCTGGAGGGCTTCTCGAACCTGTCTGTTCAGGTTGTTTAAGGTTGTTTTGTCCTGCAGGGCTCTGGTGTTGTGATATCGCTTTCTGGCTTTATTTTTGGCCCTAATCAGGTCCATTATCTCTTCTGGGATCCATTTGGGAGCGTGGAACCCAGTGGTTTGAGTGACTGATGCTATTGCTGTGTTGATTTGCCTAGTTAAATTGCTTACAGCTTGGTCTATTTCTTCTTTTTTACCAATGACAGGGGGGTAACCGATGTGGACTGGGAGAACCTTAAAGAGCTTGTCCCATTGTAAGAAAGAATGATGGGGAGAGAGCTGATCTTGAAGTCCTGACCTGAGCAGGATGGGATTATGATCTGAGTTAAGCTCTTCTAATGTCTCCAGCTGGTATTGATATTTCTGAGATAATTATGTCTAATACATCAGAACTTCCTAATGGGCTGTAGTGGGTGGGCTGAGTGGGTCCAGCTACTATTGATGAGTTGAGTAACGTGTAGTTGAATAAGGTACGGCCTTTGGAGTTGATTGACGAACCGAACTAGGCCATATGTTTGGAGTTTAGGTCTCCTGCTATAATTATGGAATCTGTGGAGCCGAGGATGGAGTCTTAAGTCTGCTGTCAATAATGGAATGCTGGGAGGATTGTACGCTGCGTAGATTTTGAGTTTGCCTGCGTTATTAGTGTGCACTTCCACACCTGTCACCTCAAGGTTTAGAGTTTGGGGGTTGGTCAGCGAGTTGTGGCTCAAATAATTTTTAATAAAAATAACTGTGCTGCCTCCACTAGAGTTAAGTCTGTCCTATATAAAATAGAACCTCTTAGTTTTGGGTTGTTTGATGGTCTGAGGTGGGATTCACTGATCAATATTATGTCTGGATTGTATCTTTTTGCGAATTCTTGCAGCTCGAGAATTTTATTGGTTAAGCCATTGGCATTCCATGCTGTTATCATGAGAGAATTTGGTTTAAATTTTTTAAACATTATAGAGAGATGTTAATATGGATTGGGTTTCTAGATAGAATCTCTTTCTGGAAGATGGTGAGGTGCTTGCTTTGCTGAATTCATGCAGCATTGTTGCAAGTGACGAGGTTAAAGCTGATGTGAGATTATAGCTTGTTCGTTCTTGCGATGAAGGAGTCTGAGTTCTTACCGCTTCTGCATATGATTTGGACATGGATGAAGGTCGAGTGCCTTCCTATGTTGCCGAATGTGAAGTATTATGATCTGGAGGGCGACCTGTTTCGTTGTTTGTGTCAATGCTTGGAGAAGCGTGCTTCGTTCTTGTTGATCCACGGTTTTTTGGATGGAAAAGGCATCCCTTGTAATAAGAGGGATGTGATCCTCTACATTTGGCACAGCAGGCAGGTGTGGATCTGGGCTTGGTGCAGGAGTTGGTTTGGTGACCCTCACCACATTTTAGGCATCTGTAGGCACCTCTGCGCAGTTTTTGGGCATGCCCAAACCTCTGGCATCTGTGGCACTGCCCTGCTGATGCCTTCTTCCTTAGAGGTTCGGTTGTAATTTTAAGCTTACAAATGTCGATACTTCATAGATTCTTTTTTGTTTGTTGGAGATTTCGACCAACACCAGTGGCATTGGTGTTTTATCTGACCTCAACATTCTACTGACTTTGATTGTGGTCAATCCTTGATTGATGAGGTTAGCTGTGATCTCATCAGTTGTGACGCCCTCAGCCACTCCTCTTAGAACTACTTTTAAGTTCTCGCTTGCTAGCGCAAAGGTGTGGAAGGGCAATTTAGAGTTGTCCAGCATTTTCGTCATCATGCGATAATCTGTGACAGTGGTAGGGTGAATCTTTACACCCTCTTCAGTATTTCTTGCCAGGAGAAATTGATATTTTGTTCTCCTAGGGATCTTGAGACTGAGGTCCATTTATCTTTATCTCGAAGGATAACTGGAGGGACCTTTTCTTTTCTATCTTGGGTGACCTGATTTTGGTGAGTTGTTACATCATCTTCCATTCCACCTTCCGATGTTTATTAGATTGTTCCTCCTGTGAACAATCGAACTGTCGGGAGTCTTTGAAGGTGAAACAGGTGTAATGTCCTCTTCGATGTTCAAATCATCATCTTCAGTGTCATTTACTTGAGTGAAGAGATTCAAGCAACCAGGATAATTTTCAAATTTCTTTAGGATGAATTTGAGAATGTCAAGTGACATATATTTGTTTAGATGTTGAATGGCATCTTTGATATCTTTTATATTCTCCATCCTTGTGTACAATGAGGGAAGATTCCGATGTCTTATTCCTGACGATCTAGGAGGGTGGTCTATTGACAAATCCCTCGGATTCACGCAAGAGACTACCAGCTAAGCAATGTGTAATCACAAAAATAGACAAAAGGAAGAAAGCTTACCTCTAAATATATCATTCGGAAATCCCAACCATTATATACAGCATAGAACGCTTACCTCTATATATCATTTCATCTTAACTATTAACTACTCTATAGCCAATACAAACGGCAGCAAAACTCATCGAAAATTTCGATCGAACTGTCGAGTCATGATATCAAAGTTTAAGTGAAAAGAACTTACATACCTTCACTATACGAATGCCAGAAAGGTGTGCCCATATATTATATTATATTATGTTATATTATAACTAAGATGAAAAGAGAAACGGCTATTTTTCTGGCGAAGTTAACTAAATTAAAGGGATAAAAATCCCTTATTATTTTACAGCCAGTATGCGAGAGAAAGAAACACTTAGATCGTAGTTTTCGATCTTAGAGTTTCGCATACTGGCTGTAAAATAATAAGGGATTTTTATCCCCTTAATTTATAAATATTTTCTGTAATTCAAAATTAAATACTATTTTTGAAATTAAGCATTTTAATATTAAATGCCTTGTCAGTGGCATGGCCAGCTATCTTCTTTACTACCATTTAACAGGGACAAATTAATGCCGACTTTGTTATTTTCGAAGACTGGTTGTTTTACTAAGATTAATAACGACATTATTAATCATAGAATTCTACCCTTGCTTGCCATACAAAGTCCAAATCTTAACCACTCTGATTGCATGCAGTCGCAAAGTTCTGGGAAGAATCGCCATCAACTATTCATAATTATATATTTTTTTATCTATGTCTTTATTTTTTATAATAATGTATAATGTAGTTTTTAATACAGGATTACAGAAACCGTTCATTTTGTTTCTTTGAAACCTAACGGTGCATTCTCATGATAACCTTAGCTGTGACCGAGACACGAGCTACTAGTGAGCATATGCTACATGATTCGTATCTCGTGATTCGTTTTGAATGTATGATGGATCTTCTGTTTTCTCCCAGACGATGTCCATATAACACTATACGAAATAGACTGCAATTTTGAAGAAATTCTATTTTTCTTTACATGTGTTAATCGGATTAAATATATAATATTTAACGGGTCTTCTGAGGTTATCTCCCTACCCGTTGAGTTGTATTAATGAAATGCAGAAGCTATTTTTTATCTTGTCTGAATCTGACAAACTGGCGGCATATGTGTATTTGGGACGAAGTGCACTGGAAGACTAAATGGTTGTTAGCGATGATACGGTAAAGGTTGCTCTTGTGAATTATGAAACATGAGTGATATAAAAATAGCACTGCGAGGCCGTATTAAGGGCGTTACTAAAGTTAGTACTTATGTTTTAATCAAATGTTGTATCATCGTGAGTTTGTATTGTAGAATTAGTGAAAACTTAGTCATATTTATTTGCATTTTGTACTGCGCTGCAAATTATATGATTGTAATTGTTATAGAGCTATTACTTTGCGCACCGTTGACAGACTCCAGAAAGGAGGGAAACAGAGAAAAGTAGCAGTGTGGAAAACACCGCCATAAGCAATGAATCAATCAGTTGAGTTACTTATTGCTTTACAATCAGTCAAGCATCTGGATTTTTTTTTTTTTTTATCCCACCACCAGTTGAATATACTCAGTTAGTGGTTTTGTTTTAATCAGATATGTTGCCATGACAATTAGGTACGGAGTTTGTATGTAGAATTAGTGAAAACTTGGTCGTATTATTTGCACAGTGTGCCGGCGTGCGCACTTGATATAATAGGTAACTTCTTAGAGCTAGTTTGTGTATTTTATATGGTAGTTAGTGCAGGAATAATGCCCGCCACTAGAAGTACAATACCGACTAACAATGGAGGAAGTAAAAAAGGATTTACTATGGCATTATTATCCAGGTAATTCATAATTGCATACTTTACTTCATTCAGTAACAGAGTAGTAGTTCTTTTGCATCCCTCAATGAGTCTTGACTCCCGTCAACTGATATAATCATTTGTGAATTAATTATATCCACCGTCAAACTTTACGCTATGAATATTGTTCGCTATAAGCAGGGCCGCGCTAACCCGAGGGTGCACCGAACCCGGGCGACAACATTGACTTTAACACGACATTAACTAATATAATATTAATAACCCTTACTTTTAGAAAAGTTTGCACCCGGGCAGCAAATACCCTTGGCGTGCTCCTGGCAATAAGGGCTTCGTCGCAGGTTGAATGTGACTTTAGTGACGTTTACTGAAATAAACTTCGTTCATATAAGCTTCTCCTATGGAGGCTGTGGTCACATTTAGTCACCCCCCCCGCCACATACACACACACACATACACCATTGCTTTTAGTTGACGCATTTTCCACGCCCTTAGAAATAATCTTATTCCTTCTTCTTCTATGCACTAAAGTACCATCTTGAAAGTGAGATAAGAGCATGAATTCGCACGCCATTCTATTAGTCTATAGATCCCTGTTCACAGTTGCTTTATTGTTCAGTGGCTCTAACGTTTAGAACGAGAAAATCAAGAAGCTGACATTAAAGTTGTAGCAAGGTGGTGTACCACTATTCTACATGCTTGGCACAAAAATGCTATTCAGTTCTGGTTATTTTTTATTATTATTATTTTAAGAGACTTTTCCTCCATTCTTCGATCTTCCAGAATTTTAATGACCATAAGATCTTCCATAGAGATGACTTCGAAGCGGAGAAAGACAACTCAAGGCAGTTAGCCTTGAAAAGGCTAGACGCTGAGTACACTTATCCCATGCTTTGAAAGGAGTTTTAGGCTAAGGGATGAAGAATCCAAAGATAGCAACAAAATGAAGTGAAGAGCTGGGGTCCTTTTCACTGCCTCTCCTTTCCTTTGAACGCTTTTCTCTCAATATATGTATTACCTTAGGCCAGTGGTTCTTACCGGTGTTCGCCAGAACACTGCTGCTCCGCGAACTGGCTACAAGTGTTCCGCCGGTGAAAGATGTCACATGACACAGTTCTGAGAATAATTGGCTACTCTGAATAAAAATGTCGAGGGGAATTATTTCCGTTATAGCAGAACACTATTAAAAGAAAAGATTTCAAGTTACTTTCCTTCCTTAATTACACACAATTATGATTGGATACGAAATTCATTTGGCACAGTTAATACATCGAGTTGTGCATTTTCGTTGAAAATTTAGTTACCTTGTCAACGGATCGTACTCTAAAAATTAAATTCTCTGAAATAAATCTTGAGGAATTTCGGATTTTTGTCCAAGCCGAATACCCAGCTCTCTCCACAAGGGCAAAAATTTTGTTACAGTTTTCAACATCATATTTGTGTGAGCTCGGTTTCTCAATATTAACCAATATAAAAACTAAAAACTTACTAATATTGACAAAGAGATGAGGGTAGCTATATCACACATTAGACCTGATATTGCTGAAAGCCGACAAGCTCAAGTATCGCATTAAAATAAGTTCAATTTTTATAAAAAGCAAGTCCATGCATATTTTTATTGTTAGTTTTATGATCCTAATGCCCTTGGTGTTCCCCAAATTTTTCTTATAATCAAAAGTGTTCCGTGACTTCGAAAAGGTTAAGAACCAATGCCTTAGACCTATGATGTAAATTGTACCCCTTTCACAAATATCTGAACTCCGTATTTAAAAATCCTATAACATTTAATAAAGCAGGTTAGCTGACTCATTCTATTTGGAATGTATCTAATTCCCGAATGGTTAAATCCGCCTCCCTTCCCCCCTTCAGATGACGTAACATGACAGATATTATTATTATTATTATGTGACACCTCCAGAAAGTACAAAAACTCATCGAGGGAGAATGCGCTAACAGTATCGAACGATTGAACCCCTTCCAACTACTAACAGCGCTCCAACTTGATTAACTTTTTTTGCGTGAGCCATTAGTAGCAGAGGCTCTACCAAAGACAATGGCAGAGTTCTGCTCTTATTACACTGGAATTACAAATCCGCTATGAATAACAGCCCTGCCGTGCATGGGCGTCTGCAGAGGGGAAGGGGGTCAAAGGGTCCAGTAAAAAATTCCACAAATCATAATCGTAAAAGTGATTGAGATATGTAATCTTACACCCACGACCATGGGACGCTTTGTCTTAAAATTTTATTACGGGTTGGCCAGTTTCGGTCCTCGGCGGGGTAACCATAGAACACGTATTTTATCTATTGCAGCAATAAAACACGTGTTCCTGTCTTTGGTTCATCTTTCTCTGGTTTGTGAAAAAAATGTTCATTACTGTTGAAAGTTTTTCACTTGGTTATATTATATTATAAATTAAAGATACCAAGAAATTATTTACTTGGTTTAATCCATTATCCAAGTGTAAGCAAACAAAGTTTGCGCCTGAAGTATCGTTCAGGACTGAGGCAACTCGTGGCAAAGGTGAAATGACTTCACGTCACTTAGTATCCGATTATGCAAAGCACATCTCCTTGCAGGCATGTATAATGCTCTGCATTATTAGAGGGGCCACTACTCAGACCGGTTTCGACCTTTATTGAGGTCTCGTCAGTGGAAACCAGACCTGGAGGTGAGATACCAAGTTGAAGTAATGCAGAAGTCATATTTTCCTATATGAGTTGCCAAAAGATGTCACATATTATTAAAATACTCTGGATTAGAGACAGATAGTTGTTGAAAGTTTTTCACTTGGTTATATTATAAATTAAAGATACCAAGAAATTATATACTTGTTTAATCCATTATCCAAGTGTAAGCAAACGAAGTTTGCACCTGAAGTATCTTTCAGGACTGGGTCATACCATATTTGCCACCTTACCCCAGTCCTGAAAGATACTTCAGGCGCAAACTTTGTTTGCTTACACTTGGATAATGGATTAAACCAAGTACTGTATATAATTTCTTGGTATCTTTAATTTAATGCTCATTACTGTTGTGAACAGCGACCAGTTCGTTTGCTCTCTGTGTCTAGTGAGTCACTGAGTAAAGTGTGAATTGTAAATTTATAGTGAAACAAATTTAAAAAGAAAAATACATTTTTGAAAGGTAAGTCTATGTAATTTAATATTATTTTACTTGTTAGTTTTATAATTATTTTGCTTTTAAGAAGAGGAAGCAGTAAAGAAGAAATTTATTGAAAATGTCATCAATAGGTTTGCAAGCAATAGACGGAGAGTTCAATTCTTATACGATACGTCATTATTGAAATTATTATTAATTCTTGTTTCCTTTATATTGTAAATTTATATATACATTATGTATGTGTTTTTGTATTCATGCAATACTGTATTCTATAATCTACTTGTGATAAAAAATTAAATAAATAAAAATTAATCGATGTATTATTTGTCTCCAAGCTTCCCCCCCCCTGAAAATTTTCCGCGGGCGCCTATGCTGCCGTGTTTAAGAAAAAGTACTCCCTGCTAGAAGTGATGCTATACTTTAAAATCTAATTGATCAATATATAAATTCCCCGCATGTGCCGGCCGAGATGTCCATACCAAACTTACAGATATCTTGATGTTATAACGTAAGATAAATGTTCAGTTTACTCAACTATAGTTAGTCAAACTCAGTGGCATAGTTACCATATCGCGAAAATTCTGCTGTATGTAGGAGTAGATCCAGAGATTTTAGTCTTTCTTGAATGCAGCAAACGGTTGATATTTTAGAGTAAGAAAGTTTTTTAATATTGTTGTTTAAGCAGAGTATATTATATTCCGCTTAAAAATTTCACTAAAAATGGAAATGCCCTAATTGTAATGATACTTCTCCCAAAAATGACATCAAAGCTACAAGTAGACTAAATACTAGCAGCGACGGTTCAACTTAAAGCATTAAATAAATGGGAAAAAGGAGTGAGGATTTTCCTAAGAAACTTCAGTGATCAGATATTGGAAGACCTAAATGCTATTAAAGTAGAAATTAAAGGCGATAACTCCGCGATAAGAAGGAATTGGAAGAATTATTTAAAGCTGAAATAAACGATTTGAGGTCATTGCTGGACAATGCCAAATGCAATGAAAAACTAATCAAGGTTTTGTTCACTAAAAATGACTAACAAACGAAAATAAAATATGGACAGCTCAAATGAACGAATTGAAACAGGACGTTAATAAAATTCAGAGTACTCCAAGTTGAACAAATTGAAATAAATGGTTTACCAGAAGCTCATAATGAAAATATGCATATTATAACTGAAAAATTAGTGAATCTACTTGTTAAAAGGGAAGACCAGCAGAAAAACAGACATCAAGCCAGTTGTTATCCAATTAGTGAGCCAGAATATTAAAAGTAAATGGATGATGGAGGCAAGGAAACTCAACAAGATTACAGCTCAACAATTTGACGAATTGTTAAAACCGGTGCCTGTCTATATATAAACGACCACTTGACCAAACTCAATAAACAACTTCTTTATGAAGCAAAATAAAAGAGAGCAAGTGGTTCGATCAAGCATGTATGGGTAAGAGACGGTAAATTGTTTATGAGAAAGGACGACAACAGAAAAGTGATATAGATAAAAACACTTGACGACTTCAACGAACCCAATCAAAGAAGGCAGTAAATCTAAATGTCATCAATGAATAACTGGAACAATGAAGACCTAAATCGACTTAAGAGAGAGCACATGAATAATTTAGATCTTGGTGCAACTGTAAAAACGTTTGATACTACTTCAAATTCATCCAAGAACGCCAACTTATATCATGTAAATATTAGGTCGCTGAGGTCAACTTTTGATAATTTAATATTACTTTCATAGAAACCGAACCATACATAATGTACTCGTTATTCTGTCGTTAATTACGACACGTATTATGACTGTCGTGATTATAATCGTTCAGGCGAATTAATTCTATACGCTAAGAAAAAATACTTTTAATTTTCATAAACTGGAATCAAATATGCGTAGTGCTGAAAATTTAATGATTTATGACATAGTAACGAATATACTTATTTGCTATTTATCGTGCACACGATGGCCTAGTTGATATATCTTTATCAGAGCTAAATAATGTCCTAAAGACCTTAAAATATGATAATAATGTCATACTAGTAGGGGATATAAATTTGGATTTATGCAGTGACGTAGCTATGGGGGAGGAGGGGGCCGTCCTCTCGGGGCGGCACTTTGAACTTTACCCTATACATCGTTTTGACTTTTTGTAACATTTTTTGTGTACTGAGAGGGTCAGCAAACTCAGAGATCGCCCCGGGCGACGAAAGCTCTAGCAACGCCACTGGATTTATGTAAGAATAGTATCAAAATTGAAGAATATAAAAATATTATCTACACATGGGTTTCTTGCATACATTGATGGCAATACGAGAGAAGCGAACAACTCAGTAAGTTGTATTGATCATATATTCATTAGAAACAAAAAAATTTCGCTAAACACTTAAAGGAAAAAATAAAGGAGGCAAAAGAATATTATCACTTACCGAAATTTCTTTCTTGTATGAATAATTCAAAGTAAAGAATGATGACAATTGCTAATACAAAGCAGGAAACATGTTAATTCCCAGAAGGCAATGACGTCACCAATGTACTTAACGAAATGATAACCACTGAATAACAAATTATGGTAGTTGTCATTTTGATCCTACAGAGTGGATCAAGTACGTGAGTCATCTTCCGTGGATTAAGAATTCCATGTATATTACGCAGTAAACGAAGATGAGCTTAAGAGTGTAGTAATCGGATTAAACCAAAAGGCGGCGGGGAAATGGAATATGACCATATAAATGTCGAAAAACTAAATGCAGTAGAATCCGCGTATTGTGATCGCGGATAATATCAAACGGCTATTGTTATCAAAATCAGTCGGTCCCAAAACACACCATTTAAAATGGATTAAAATTAATCCGTCTATTTAGCCTTTTGCTTCTCAGAAATAAGAGTTAATAAGGAAAAAATATGACAAAGAATATTTGTCGAAATCTGACTTTTTTTTGTTAATCTTCCTTTAATCTTATTCTTCCGTAAATCTTATATATTCCAAGGGTATAATATAGTCTAATTGTAATTTTTCGTGTTTATTTTTGTGTTCTCTTTCAGTAAGTGAATTTGACTTTAAGTGCTCGTTAAAACAGCCCTTAGCATTATGGCAGAAGTAAGTAAAAACGTCAAGATTTATCTTTTCAAGAAAAGCAAAGAATTTTGGAATGCTATGATAAGTTGTCCAAAGTGAGTCAGGGTAGTGCTGCTGTACATTTACAAATTTCACAACCACTCTTGTGTAAGAGCTTAAAAAAAATGATTAGACATTTGAAACTTCAGCGCTTACTAATTGAGACCATGGATAGGAAGAGAGCCCAATCTGGTAAGGATACTCAAGTTGAATCAGCATTAAAATTTTGGTTTCATAATGTTCGTGAAAAGAATGTTTCAATTAATGGAACTTTGATGCGTCTAAAAGCAGGAAAACATGCAAAAACAATGGGCAAAGAATATTTCACCGCAAGTGATGTATGGTTTAACAGGCATAAAAAGCGAGAGAATATTGTGTACAAGCGTATTCATGGTGAAGAAAAAAGTACTGATTTTTTTATGAGCTGATGCGTGGATTAAGACCAAGTAGTCAAACATTATTGCTGAATGTTGGAAGTTTTTTCCCCACTTGGTTAGACTATAATAAATTTAGTTTAATCCTTTATCCGAGTGTAAGCAAACAAAGTTTGCGCCTGAAAGTATCTTCAGGATTGAGGCAACTTGTGGTAAAGGTGGACCAAGCTCTCATCTTTCCTTGTCTTAGTATCTCCCATAATGCAAAGCACACCTCCTTGCGGACATGTATAATTATTGCTGAATATTCTCCAGGATATTTACAGTGCAGACAAAACAGGACTATTTTCGTGCAATGCCTGAGCATATTTATTGTTTAAAAATGAAAGTACTAAAGGGTTTAAATCTTCAAAAGAGCGAGTGACAGTTCTTTGTTGTGCTAATATGAAAAGTGAGCAACGAGAGCTCCTAGTGATCGCAAAAATTAAAAATCCTCGATGTTTTAAAGGTATCTAAAGTTTGCCTGTTGACTGCTGTTCAAGTGCAAATGCTTGGATGACTAATGACATTTTCAACAATTGAATTGAATTAAATTAAAGCGAAAAACTGTCTTAAAATTGTCTTGTTAGTGGACAACCGCATTGCACACACAAACAATTTTTCGTTAAAGAACATCAAAATATTTTCTTGCCTTCGAACTATCGTTAATTCAAGTATGTGACCAAGGCATCATACGAGCTGTTAAAGCTTATTATCGCAGGGAAGTTCGTGCGAGAATTATAGCTGAAGTTGATTATATAAAAAAACAATCTGATGCAAGTGCAATTACAAAAAATATTTTTCTTCTTGGAAAATGTCATGGAAGCAAGTCTCAGAGAAGACTATTGAAAACTTCTTCCAAAAAGTTTGATATTTTTAAGACAAAGCCTGAAGCTCCTTCTTCCGAAGAATTTGAATATCTTACAAATGAAATTTTTGATAAAACCCAGACGGTATGTCAAAAGAAGAATTTGAAAATTGGTTGGATATTGATAATGTTGAAGTAGCGGCTACAATGACAGTGTCGGAAATATATCAAGGATATTATTTTGCCTCTTTACAAGGCCTTGATAAGACCTCACTTGGACTATTGTGCGCAGGTCTGGTCTCCTGGTTTCCGTTGTGATTCTGATATACTGGAGAGAGAGTACAAAGGAGAGTGTTAAAAATGATATCAGGATTGTAGCATGATGATTATGAGGACAGATTGAGAATTTGCAGAACTAGCAAAACAGGAGAAAGAGGGTGATATGATTGAGACTTACAAACTTCTGAAAGGATCATACAGGATTTCAATTGATGGAATTTTTCAATTTATGAAGGGTGGGGAAAGAACGAGAGAGAGAGAGCATTCTTAGAAGCTGAGAATGAAGGCCGCAAAGAAGGGTGTGAGGGCTAGATTTTGCTCCAAGAGGGTGGTGCGTGCTTGGAATGGTTTGCCTTTTGGATGTCGTGAGTGAAAGCAGTGTGAATAATATATATATTACACACACCAGCTATCATAGCTGGTGTGTGTATTATGTGGCCTCCCTGGAGGTCTCTTTTTATAATAATAATAATAATAATAACTATTATATTCAAAGACAGGACAGACAACACTAGATAAGTTTATAAAATTAATTTTATGTTGTTGCTTATTAAAAAGTTGTTCATAACAATAAATCGAAATAAATGATGCAGTTCTTTTATATCCTTTGCTTAATGTTATCAGCTGGCTATTGTTATTGAAAAGCGACTGTCCCTACTATCCACAATCTCAAAGGTTTTTGAAATCCTAATTAAAAAAAAAACTATTAAATAACTATCTAAATACCATATCGATACGGGTTTAGATCCGGATGCAATACCGAAAAAGTATTATTGGGGTTCCATAAAACAGTTTATAGTGGGATAAATAAAGGAATGTACACACAGCAGCCGTTTTTCTTGACTATCTACGGCGTTGGACTGTGTTCATCATGCCCTACTACTGAAATGTCTAGATACGGCATTAGAGGAGTTACTAATGACTGGTTCTAATCCTACATGAATAATAGAAAACAATATATCAGGTACGGCACATTTAATGGCGCAACAAAAATAATAAAATACGGAGTCCCGCAAGCTTCGGTGCTAGGACCTATTCTATTTTTAATATATGCTAATGATCTATGTAAATACAAACTTTTTGGCCAAATGATATCGTTCGCTCACAATACGGCATTAGTATATACCGAAATGACCTCTGAGGATCTAGAAAATTCGATTAACCATGATGTGTTGAAACTAAATACTGTAAGTGGTGTTTAGCAATAATAGTCCTAAAATTAATGCGATAAAACGAAATACAGTATGTACTTCACGTTAACAGGTAAGCTGGATCACATAAAATACATATAACCATAAAATGGCATGAAACAAAATGTAGGGACATCCAAAATTGTAACTATAGCTTAGTCAAAAAAAAACCCGACAAAATCAGTCAAATATTTGGGCCTCCACATCGATAGTAATCTGAAATGGAACTCCCATATCACATTTTTAACAAATAAGTTGAGGTTCGTAATTAACAGAATATATTATGTTAAAAAAATTTGTAAATGCAGCATTCTTTAGACGCTTATACTATTCTTGAGTAAATTCCTCACTGCAATGTGGTATCACCTGTTGGGGTGGAGATTACTACAATAATCTGCTTTACTAGAAGCAATATTCTATTGCTTCTAGTTAGTGGGGGGGAAAAAAATTCACTGAAGTTCATAACATGCACATGTTAAGAATGCTACCAGAGTTTCAAGAAGAATCATTAAGAACACAAAATAAGAAATGAGACTCGCTAGATTAAAACAGCGGAAATTTAACTCAGGAAAAGATGAATTTAAAAAAAAAATGTCACTAATTCTGCCGGCCTGGTTGGCCGAGCGGTTAGCGTATCCGCTCTCCCGCCAAAAGGCTGTGGGTTCGAGTCCCATCGTGGGCATGGATGTTTGTGAATGTCTGTGAAAATACTAGTGGTGGTGGTAGATGGCGTTGGTGTAGTTGCGATTCGTTGTAGCCAGTGAATTAAATTGTGGAGACAGAATTGTAGAGTAGATGCCCCCCTCACCCCTTGGTGAGTCTTCGGAACTCCATGGTGGTGTCACGGAATAATAATAGTTAAAGGTCAACTGCAAGATTCTTACATGCTGTGCCTCACCACCATGCATCCCAAATGATAGGCCTATTAAACTTTACGGGGGAAAAGGAATGAATAACTTTGTTACCTTAAGTATACTCTCTCCCTCAATGGCTATAAAATTTTAAACACGCCTCCGATAGCTCCACACATCACCTTTACAGGGAAGAATGTTAAGGACGAAGTTGCAACAGTGCATCGTAATGACAACGTGAAAGTGGCGGGCTTCTTCCATCCACCAAAACCTCTACATCTTTCCATTAAAGAAACGAGGAGTATATAAACTTTATTTGCTCTTGGGCATTTGCTGTATAGGTCAGACGGGACGGTCTGGAGAGATCGCACGCCTGTACATGTAAAAAGACGTTGCGAAAAAAAGGAAGCAGAAATCGGAATTAGCCTTTGATACAACAAATACAGGTCAAGTATTTTCGGGAAAAAAAAAAAAAAAAACTGCCGTATATTGATCGCAACCGTTTTATTAAAATTAAAGAAGCCTCAGAAATGCCCCAGTTTAAGAAAAGCAGCGTGTCCCCGGGGGTCTGTGTTGGGACCATTGTTTAATTTGTATGTAAATGACATTGGAAGGGACTTATATGGTGATGTATAGTTGTTTGCAGATGATTCAAGCTGGGGAGAATTATGAGAAGAAGAGCAGATGTTGTAGCTTTGCAATAGAACCTAAATAAACTGTTTGAATGGGTGAGTGTGTGTGTGGGGGGGGGGGGGTGTCAGCTTAATGTCGCAAAGTGTAAGGCTTTAAAATTTAAGATGCAGAGTATAGGATTGGTGGGAATTTAAAGAAGGTGGAGGAGATGAAAGATTTCGGGGTTATGGTGATAGAGGACATGAAATTTCGTGGACAAATTTGCTAAAATTGTGAGAGAACAACACAGCGGATTATGTGAATGATGCGTAGACTACTGACGTGCAGAAGTAAGGGTGTTATGGTTCCATTGTACAAGACTTTGATCAGGCTGCATGTGGATAACTGTGGACAGATTTGTTCGCTCGGTTTTCGAAAGGATGATGAAATGTTGGAGAGGATCCAGAGACGATTGACTAAGTTGGTTTCTGGTCTCTGAAATGTGGAATATAAGAACCGATTGAGAAACAAAGGGAGAATGCAAATTTCAGAGCCTAGTGGATAGAAGAAAGAGGGGAAGACATGATCGAGACGTATAAATTGGTAAGGGGTAATTATCAGATTGGCGTGGAAGAAATTTTTTCAACCAATATCTGATCTGGAGACGGGGAGGGGAGAACGAGAGGCCATCCCTGGAAGCTGTATAAGGTGGGGGAGGGGGAGGAGTAGTTTTTTTTTTTTTTTTTTTTTTTTTTTTTTTTGCATGGAGAGTGGTAGGTCAGTGGTGGCGAACCTATGGCACGCGTGCCAGAGGTGGCACGTCAACGATTTACATGTGATTTCCTTTTATACGCTTATAAATTATTAAGCCTTTTTTTTTTTAATTGTTACAATACGTACAAGTTAAATTTTGTTTTACACGAGAGAGCAGCTATGAAGGCATGAATTTGATTGGGCGGTATTAACCAAAGATCACGCGACCCTTTAAAGACAAATGGAACCGACAATTTTTGAGTTGAAATGCTAATTCTCTTCAACCGAATTCCATAACATCTGCAACTGTCATTACAACATTCACTATATATTTCTTAGTTTTAAGACATTCACGACGGGGTGTCCTTTATCGTTTCGACAGAACTTCTCATTACCGGCGGACTCAATTGACACAAAGTTTCAACCCATTTTTATTGCCTTGTTTGCGTTTGAGCTGGAAGGGGAACTCACACAAGCATTATATGGCATGTTTCAATTCGTGGGTAGAATTTTATTTGAAGTTAGCTTCTGTGATCTGTCATAATGACATCGAGAATTTCAAATGCAATCAAACAAACACTTATTTCATGTAAGTGAAAAATTGGACAATAGTTTTAGTTAGATACTGTGTTTCCGGTGCAACATATGGTTTTGCTCGCCTATACAGCATAGGTTCTCTGAGAGGGGTACATGTGATTCTTTAGTTAGGCGCCGTTTTTATTCCAGCTATCTCTAATTGCACTATTTGTTGTGAAATATATTACACAGACTGCAAAAGCCTCTGTACCTTATTCAGGGATACAATAAAACTTTTTTTTTCTTGCATCTTTTTTCTTTTTTTCGTGGGAGAGGGCGTGTTGTTTCTTGTGTGGGAGGTATATATGCAAAACCTTTTAATGTATTTTTTTCGTAAAGTGAAATCGGGGGTGCCAGTTATACACGAGGGCAAGTTATATTCGACAGTAAGTTCGCGGACAAGTCGACATCCTTCTGCTGCTTCCCCTACTCCGCTGACTTCTATGGTGAGTTACAATACGTAAATATTTTTCTCACTACCGTTTTTTTTTTTTTTTTTTTTTTTTTTTTTTTTCAAACCAACATCATTAAAATCAATTTAATAATCAATTTTATACTAAATAATATAAATTTTTGGTGATCAGAATGGGATATGTCAATGAAATTTACCAGAAGTTAATTTAACGATGTTGGCCTGAGGAAACTACAATATTGTAGCATTAGTTCTGTGATTGGTAACTAATTAAAATGCGTACTTTTATATTTGTCGACATGCTACACCGTATACATTAAGTGTATTAATACTCTTTATGATTATGCCATAATTAATTATTAACACTTATTTACTAAAATAAATAGCCAGAAGGCTTCACATCAGCGATACAAAGTTATATAAATTAAGTGGATATTAAATCCAACATTATTTCAAAACCAACTACAGAAACTATAGACGTTTCTTGCGAAATTTGACCAGAGATCTTACGGGAATACACTCGCCAAATTTCCCATGAAAATTCTATAGTTACTGTAGTCGGCTTTGAAATAATGTTGGATTTAATATCTACTTAATTTATATAATATTAATACTTATGCTAGTTTAATGTATGAACTTTAAAAAAAATGGGAACGGTATTTACGAGTAAGTTTGGGAATGAGCCCTCTAAATACAGTCTATAGAAAAATAACTGAGAACGACTGATCCTTAGGATTCCCTGACTTTTCCCTTTTCTAATCGCACGTGCGTTCATTATGCATTTCGCACCGCTCATCCGCCAGTAGGCAGAAATAAGCAGCGACAAGTGCATTATTGTTGCGTATGTGCACTGTTTTGTTTTTGCTACTGTAAATGGGAATTATAAAGATAATTTAATTTAGGCATATAAAAAATGTCGGTTTTTTTTGAAACTATAAAAAATGCATTTGATTTAAGTTGTGAATTATTTTGTTACAGTTCTACTGAAAACGGCTGGCGAAAATAAAAAAACGAAAATTATCACAGTCAACCAGTAGATAGTTCCTAAGCTGGTGGACTGAAGAGTATGGCATGATTAATAAAGACAATAAAGCAATATGCGTTTTATGTTCCGAGAGTTGTGTGCAGAACGTCGTCAGTAAAACGGCATTGAGACAAACCATAAATCGCTCCTTGAGAAAAGCAAGGACGAACAGAAAGAATTTATTGCTCGGGCAATTAAAAATAAGAATATCCAGTCAACAACCCTAATGAAATTTATCGGCAGTCGTTCAAATATAACTGCTGCTAGTTTTTTTGCCTCAAATGTAATTGCTAAACACGGGAAACCTTTTAGTGATGGGGAATATATAAAAGAGGCATGGTTAAAATGCGCACCAGTTCTCTTTGAAGATTTTGAAAACAAGGAAAAATTATTCAAAGAATAAAAGATATGCCTTTGGCTAGAAACACGGTGAAAGATAGAATCATAGAAGTGGCTAAAAATATAACTCATCAGCAAAAAACAGATATAAAATCTTCTGGTTTAATTTTTCTTTGTCTTGATGAGAGTACTGACATAACTGGATCAGCTCGTTTAGCAATTTTTATTCGTTATTGTGTTGGGAATAACATCAAACAAGAATTGATAAGTTTAACATCATTAACAACAACAAAAGGAATAGATATTTGCAACGACGTTGTAAATGCACTTGCTGAAAGAGCTATAGATCCCTCCAAAATTGTATCAGTAACTACTGATGTGTGCTCGCAGTATGACTGGAGAGGAAAATGGGTTCGTCAATGTAAATGCACTTGCTGAAAGAGCTATAGATCCCTCCAAAATTGTATCAGTAACTACTGATGTGTGCTCGCAGTATGACTGGAGAGGAAAATGGGTTCGTCAATTTATTTACCAAATATATTGGACATTCAGTTCTGGGTTTTCATTGTATGATACATCAGCAGGTTTTATGCGCAAAGGCTAGTTTCAAGCCACTGGAAGATATTATGAGTATTGTAACAAAATTGGTCAATTTTATATCGGCACGCGCTTTAAATAAACGAAAATTTATAGAATTATTAAGTGAGGTAAACTCGGTGTATAATGGTTTACTTATGTACAACAACGTCCGATGGTTAAGTCGTGGGAAAGTTCTTCAGAGATTTTTTGGATGTTTAGATGAAGTCCAGACTTTTTTTACATAATGAGAAAATCATTGAAAAATACAATCAATTAATGAATGTCGAATGGCTTTCGAAATTGTTTTTTACTGATTTGTGTTTACATTTAAATGTTAAACTGCAAGTGTTAATAAGACAATTATTGTCATGTTTGATTTAATCAAAGCATTCGAAGCTAAATTACCAATTTTTAATCGTGACGTAATTTCCAAGCAAAATCAAAAATCAGTAAATCAAAATCAAAAATCTTGATCCGTATAGGGAGTGGGATTAAGTTAAATTGACAAGAGTTTTCTACAGTTATTCAGTCGATAATCAACGAATTTTCTTCAAGATTTACGCAGTTCAGGCAATTTGCAGAGACATCGAAATTTATTTTGTATCCGGACACAACATTAACAGATAAACTCAATTTGGAGATTTTCGAGTGGCTGAATTTGGAAGATATAGAAATGCAACTAATCGATTTTCAGTCTAGTTCTATATGGAAACAAAAGTTTGTCGATTTGAGAAACGACTTGGAAATAATGGAAAATGATCGATTATTGGGGGCAATTAAAAAGAATGCAGAAGAGGAAATATTGAGAACTTGGAATGCCATTCCTGAAGCCTTTTGTTGTTTAAAAAAACTAGCGATGGCTATATTATCAATTTTCTCCTCTACATATGCTTGTGAGTCATTATTTTTCGAAATGAATTTTATAAAAGACAGTTTAAGAAACAGAATTACTGATGAATCTAGTTCCGCGTGTGTATTACTAAAAGTGACAAAATATGAACCTGATATAAAGCATTTGGCATCTAATGTACAACAGCAAAAATCTCATTAATAAATTGATATATTGATATTGATAAATTAATAAATTGATAATAGGTTAATATTGATTTGTATACGACAATATGTATGTCAAATTATGTGTTGATTATTATGGAATTCTATATTAATTTTTAAACTTGTCTCAATAAAATTCTGCAATTAATTTTGTATTAATGAATGTTAATTAATTGGTGTCGTATTAATTGGTGTTGTGTTAATTTTTAAACGTGTCTCAATAAAATTCTGCAATGAATTTTGTATTAATTAATGTTAATTAATTAATTAGTGTTGTATTAATTAGATTTACAAATCAAGCAACTTGATTTGTAAATTTTTGGCACGCGCTGGCACGTCAGCAACTCGATTTGTAAACTTTTGGCACGCGGACATAAAACGGTTCGCCACCGGTGTGGTAGGTGATTGGAATGCATTGCCTAAGAGTGTGGTGAGTGCAGGGACAGTGAATGCATATAAGTCGAGGTATGATAAGCTATGTATCTGAGAGTAGGGACTCCCACAGTGAAGCTCTTGACTCCTTGTTGATCTGTTGATGATGATAATAATAATCAAGGTTTAATCCTACACCAAGTTTTGTCTTCATTTATCAAAAATCCAATAACTGCAGAGCCGGGATATGATACGCGTCCGACTACCACAAGTGTCAGCTAAACTAGCTTTGTTCAACGCTTACATATTAGTTAATATAACAGTTTTTATCGTTCTTTTTATATGTACTGGACTGTTGAAGTTCGTGAAAAATCTGTTACGTGTAGTTATTTTTCCTATTTTGTTTTAAGTCTTGTACCCTGATGATATAAGTCCCACGACTTACGTAACTTGTCAGGTTACAGTGTGTAGTTTAATAAAATCCAATCCTCGTTAAAACATGTGGTCTCCATACCAGAAGTTAAATGCATTAAAGTGAATTTGTACAGAAGAATTAAATAAAAAATGAATTAATTGCATCAAACTAGTCATGCAACAAACAGTATTCTGTCTGCGTACCAACAAAACCATATTATTCCTCCCCCCCACTTCCCAATAGTAAATCGATTTCCAGCTTATGCAAAATTCATTTACAGCAAAGTAATCATTCTCAAACTTTTCCAATCGAATACTATTTGGCTAACGAGAAGTAATTGGCTGTTCTTGCATGCCATAGATGATGATGGACAATAAGCACACAAGCTTGTATAGTTCAGTTTCATTATCCATAATTCATGTTCATTCAACAAATAGGATGTTGTAATCTACCATGTATGTGTGTAATTTTTGTACAGAAAATGTTGAGTTATATGTACGATTAATAAATCCGTACACGGATGGTCACGTCGTTGTTGTTTGTGAGTAAAAAGAAATCTGAAGGGTATTTTGAAAGGCTGATGGTTGCAATCTTTAGAAAAGATAGTGGAGGATATTCCAAAAAGCAGGGATAGATGTATTGAAAGAGGGGGAAGAGTAATTGGTTTGAAGTTTGGACTTGGACAGTAAACTGACGTTGGCTGGCAATTGCTCTTATAATTACAGGCCTAGAAGAAAGAATGATGGTGGCTCATTCTGCAGAATACTGTCCACGAGAGTGTCTGCAGAAGATACATACAGAAAAATCCAAACGTTGGAGAGAATGACTGGAGTGAATCTATGTGAGAGGGATCATCAATTAACCGGATTACCCTCTTCTATATAGATCGAGCAGTCTTGGAAAGGTTTTCGATATACCTCGTCTAATGTCTGAGCAGTATTTCAAGATTGGGAAGATTTGGGACGCGAAGACAAGTAGTTTTTGGAACGAAAAAGTATACATGAAAGCTGAAGAAGCTATGACTGAGATATGGAAGGGCTGCCGATGTAAATAGGCGCAAGATAAATCTGATGTTGGGAAATCTGAGTGTTACTTAAATGAAGTAATGCGAGATCTTTCTTGCAAAAAAATGGAACAGAAATGTGTTTTGGTATCATTCTCCCTCCAATTGCTACAGACAACGTTCCCTCTAAGCTCTGCGCGTGCACGCTGGTCAGAAAGGGAACGTACACGTCTAGTAAATATACGCACAAAATTTTCGCTTTCATAATTTCTAACTTAGTCAATTTTTGAACGTATTATAAAAACAAATTACTGTATATGAAAAATCATACTTGTCTCTTATTTTATTTTGTAATTTCCCCAATGTCTTTACTCCAATATTAGTCTAATTACGATTGCCTAAGGTGGTTTCTGGTCTCTGGGAAGGTGAGTATGAAGACAGATTGAGAAAAATGCAATTTGCAAAAACTCGTAGATAGAAACAGGAGAAGAGGGGAGGGATACGATTGATATGACATACAAGTTGTTAAGGGGGTTATGACCAGAGTAATGTGGAGGAAGTTTTGCATAGAATAGATGAAAACAAGGAGAGAATAAGGGATCATCCTGGGAAGCTGTATAAGGAGAATGAGCAGGCAGGGGATGAGAAGCAAGTTTTTTGAATGGAGAGTGGTTGTGATTTGAATGTGTTGCCTGAGAGTGTGGAGACGGTGTATATATTAAAGGCACGGTGTAATAAACTCTGTGTGTTAGTGGGACTTCCCGCGATGAGTCTTTCGATTCCATGGAGGTTTGATAATAATATTCCATTCCGACTTAATACACACACACACTAATTATTTAGTTTTAGTCTGGCCGTGTGGACGAACTGACGCTGACGTCACCAAGTAGCAAAGGCATATTTGTTTAGAGTGTGTGCTGTCTAGATTGTACAGTCAGTTGAACTCGTGGAAACGGTGATGGGTTTTGATAACTATGCGAATTTAAGCGAATCAGTTTAGGGCTCGCAGCTTTACAGGTTGTAAGTAGATGGGAAAAAAAGTAATATTAATATGAGAAATATTATATTAGCGGTTTTAGTGCATCAAACCTCAAAATGTCATTTTCAAAATTAAAGCGGAAAAGAACTGCAAATTCGTTTTAAATTTGAGTGGCTGGATAAATGCGACATAATTTGTTTATAATGCATGTATAGTTAAAAGGGTAAGCAATTAGGTTGCTTTCAGGCCATGATCAGGCAACATCTGGACTATTGTGCTCAAATCTGGTCACCGGGGTTCAGAGGGGATTGAAGAGATTGAAGATACGTACTTTGGAGATGGTGCAGAGGCGGTTGCCAAAAATGATTTCACCACTGCGGAATGTTGGCTATAAGGATATATTGAAGTCATTTAATCTGCAGAGTTATATAAATATTCAGTAGGCAACGTGCATATTTTAAATATGTTGTTGCCGAGTTTAGGCGTATCAAATAACTTTTTATCCTCTGACTTTCGCTATTGTGAGCACAGGCTACCGCACACATTGTCTGTCTGAGAGAAACTTGCGCACATGGGCCGGCAAAAATTAGAGGGAATATTGATTACAGAAGACCTTGAGGCTTGTAATGACTGGAATTTTAAAGTCTTCGAATGAGCAAGAGGAATGGAATGTACTGTCATCAGTAAAGCTCATGAATAAGAGTTGACTCACTGACTGCAAATCCTATTCATAGAATTTGCACTCAGAAAAGATATATACTACTGCAATATCAGTTTCGACACAGCCCATTCTTATAGAAATATGAATAATTGTTTCTTAATGCATTTTGATCATTCTTTTAACTCTTTCCATAACGTATTTCAAAATGCTTGTTTCTCAGAAAAGAAAAAAAAAATTGTATAACAGACTTAAATAAAGAAGTCCCCAAAGGCAACGATATTAAATGGTACATTTAATATCGTTGTCTTCGTGTAATAAAGCAATTACATTTGGAAAAGTATAAACAAAATGTCCCACAATAAGATGCAATAATTATGTTCATTTCATATTACATTTTGCACCACTCCAATTTGAATTAAATGAGCAGCGTATTTATCTTTGAAAAATATTTAAAAGTTGAAAAGTTGGTTAAAGACAGAATTCAGGAATGGGTGGATAAGAATATGATTCTCTATGGGGGCCAATATAATTTTATTGAAGGTCGGTCTTGCCGTAGTAATCAAATTTTTATAATAGGGTGACAGCTGAATTGGATGAAGCGATGTCTACGCGATGATACTGCTGGAGTTTGCAGAATCAGGGAGAAGGCGGGTGGTGTGCCAAAAGGCTCTGTGCTTGGATCATTATTGTTTAATTTGTACATAAATGATATAGAAAATGACGTGAAGGAAGATATTCAGTTGTTTACTGTTGATGCAAAATTGGTAGCGCAATAATGAATCAAGATGATCTTGGAACGATTTAAATAAGCTAGCAAAAGGCAATGGATGTCAGTTCAATGTGGAAAAGTGTAAAGTTATGCATTTTGGGATTAAAAGATTACAAGCTGTGTGCCACATTCTTGGAACTGTACTCCAAGAGATTGATGAGGCTAGGAACTTGGGGGGGGGGTAGTGGATAGAGAGCTGAAGTTAATGTCTCCAAGATAGCTCATAGGATTACTTAGCTATTGAAGAACACACTAACATGCAGAGATAAAGAAGTTATTATTCCACTTGATAAGGTGTTGATACGTCCAGATTTGGATTACTGTGCTCAGGTCTAGTCGCCTGGATTCCTTGGAGATGAGGAAGTGGTAGAAAAGATTCAGAAGACAAGTGACTAAGTTGGTGAGTGGTGTAAGGAATGCTCCCTACATCGATAGATTGAGAGTTGGTGGATTACAGAAGTTGGTTAATAGGTGGAGAAGAGTGGATATGATAGAAACATTTAAGTTACTAAAATATTTTTATAAGATTGATGCAGGGGAAATATTTCAGCAGTGGGATAGTGGTGGAAGAACAAGGAGTCATCCCTGGAAATTAAGTGTGTAGTTAACAAGGGATTAAAATAAGGGAGAGTGGTGAATTAATGAAATGCGTTTCCTGACTCAGTTGTGAGTGTTTCATCTGTCAATGAGTTCAAGAAGAGGTATAATACATATTGTGTGGATAGTTTGGGTCTCTCGCGATGAGCCTACTGACTCCATGGAAATGCCCGTATAATAATAAATATTTACAGTCGATTCGCGTACAATATTTAACTGTAAGAATTCATACCATAGAAATATCACAGTGAACATCCAGAAACAGGATGTTTACGTAGGGAGACACCAATAAAAGAGGAAAATGTATAACTTATTTATATTCCTATCAACGAGCTTATTTTGACACGTAGTAAAATAGGGTGGCCATCCGTTTTGTTTTATCCAGGTTTTATCAGATTTCACGAACATGACATTTAGAATTATAATAATAATCAAGGAAAACGGATTTTGTGAACACGTATTAATTTCAGTTTGAGCCATTGTTGCAATTCCGATTTCAGTTAAGTTTGAGCAGTGTACAGATGGTCCTTATGAAAGTACGAGCGATTCAGTCATTTTCGGTTCGACAGTTTCGCAGACCAATTCGAATGAATCGGATCATAATTTCTTAGTTATACTTAAAAGTTCTTCGTTAGAATGTAACAGGACTGTAAGTATAATTTTAACAGTATTATTTATCAATGAAAATATAAATTATATATATAATGTACATTTTATTTAGTTAAATAATATATATATATTAAAAGAAACGATAAAGGAAATAACTAGGGGTGGGACTTCTATTATTGTCCGGGTTGTTTATTTCTAAAGTTGGCTATCGTAAAAAAACTATTGTTGCTATAGAAACATTAAGACCAGTCAGTTTCACGAAAACATGTCAACATCCGCTTGTACCGACACTCCTTTTTTTTTTTTTTTTTTTAATGTAGATAAATAAATGCGTGTTTTAGACACAAGTAATGTGTAGGTGGAGAATTAAATAGTAGGGAAGATGGTGAATGGATGCAGTGGCCTTCCGCGGTTAGTCTTTGTAGGTGTCGCGTAATAATACTAATAATTTATTTAATTTAAATTTGCAGCCGTTATTACATTCATTCTCTGGAGTATTCAGACCGTATATATATATATATATATATATATATATATATATATATATATATATATATATATATATCGAAGAATTTTTTCTATACTGAAGTTTATTTATAAACTTTGAGAATGAAAACTTTTCTTGAAAGTTACTTTTTTCTTGTCTAAATTTGGGTTGCTGTAGTTCGAAACTATTTAACATCGATTTTTGATCTTTTCCAGTTTAATGCCTTTTAAACTAGTAAAGAAAATAGAGCTCAAAAGGCAGATGAAACCTGCCTGAGCGGCGTGCCTTAGTTTCGTTTTTTTTTTTGGGGGGGGGGAAGAGAAGTGAATCTAGTCTGACAAAAATAAATGTGAGCCTTTTCTCTCTCTCACTCAGAATTACAGTTAACCGGTTAAGGGAAAGGATTTTACGGGATTCCCCCCCCCTCTCCTACATCAAAACAGTCCGAAAACATACGTATATTACATAGAAAATACACGAAAATGTTATAGGAAGATCTCTGTAATTAATACGAAGAAAGGAATCTTTCCAAACCTATTTCTAGATTGACTGCAAGGCGGATTCAAGGTCGTTGTAACCCTAAGCTATTACTTTTAAGAAGCTTCTCTCTTCTGCATGATTTTAGGTTATCTATAGATAACCTAAAATATACGCAGATAACCTCACATGACAAGGACCTTCGCTTCAATATACGGAAGCGGAGGTCCTTGTCATGTGAGATCCTAGACTGGACCTTGTCTAGCCACAAAAGGGGGGGGGGATGCAACTGTCTATAACAGGTTTATAATTACGTGGCATTTACGTATAAATGTCATCACGCATAAGAGTAGACAAAAAGAAGTCATCTTCTGGAATGCCCAGGATTAAAATCCCATAAAAGAAGCGAGGAGCATTTGTAAGGATTTCATGCCTAAAAGTATTGTTCGGACTAAGGAGATAAGGTTAGCTGTACTACAAACTTGAACGCAAGCCAAACATATATAACGGGTTGGGAATGCAGGCTGTTAAGACATTATATTAACCTCACAGCGTTTAAATGTTTGGCGTAAACATAAATAACCACAATCTTACTTTTTTTTTTTTAATACATATTCGCAAGTAAAGAGTACTACTACTGTTAGTTAGTCGTTCTTATGAAGAGATGAACCGGGTGTGTACATATATAATCAATCCATGACTGAATTTATGCATAAACTACAGCTTAAAGCCTCGTACCCCATTACAAGGGCTTCTGAAAAGCCATAAAAATCAACAATTTACTCAACAGAGGGTGAACTCTTAAGTTATAGCAAAGGCACTACTGCAACCTTTAAATTCAGTACTGAATCAATCCCGTACAGAACAGGTAGAACCCATAGCGCATCAGTGCCGTACGTATGCATAATAAACGTATTGACTTTTCTTGGAAGAGCTGGACAGTATTGTTAGTGAATACTTATTCAGGAAGGTATGAGGAATCCGATGAAATTTAAGACTTTGAGGGGAGCAAGTATAATTTTTGATTGTAAATCGGATGTTACAGTAATTACTTTATGGCCTTCAACTTTACGTGAAGGCCAATAGTTCCCCCCCCCCCCACACACACACTGCAGCAGTTAATTCTGTAATTCACTGACCATAAAAGTGGAGTTATACCGGAAAGCGGATTTTACCCCCCCACACACACTTCTTCAGTTCAGGATATCAATTGCACCTAATTAATACATATGGCACTAAAATTATCCCTTACTTTTTAAGTAGCATATATTAATATTCGGAACGTGCCTGCAGTGTTAGTTGGAAATGTATTTTCTTTTATGATAATTTAAAAATTGAGATTTAGTTGAGTTTAGCACATTAGGCGTTGGTGGGTAAGTAAAAGATTGCCAGATTTTCGGTTTTGCAATGCAGAACACAGTAAAATCTTCAACACAAGAAACAAATAGACGTAAATAATAACAATTATACGTTTTGAGTAGGAAAACTGTAGAAATGTGCAGTTTTGATTTTTGGTATTAAATCAACTTCAGTAACACATTAAAGATTAAGCAGTCTTTGCTGTAGGAATTTGAATAATAATATAATATGGCATTAATTCAGAATTATTTCGTTCCGTTAAGTTAAACAATGTTCGTTGTTACTTAAACCGGCTTAACCAACTGACTTCGGTATTTTTAAAACCGACATGGTTCATTTCACTTAATAAAAATCGAATGCTTCAAATGTGTCAATTTCCAGTTGTTGATTATACACATTACTGAAAATATTTTTCCTGTAGATGCAATTCGGTCTCGTCTTTGTAAATAAATTTCCATTATTTTGAGTAACCTTCATACACCTGAATTTTAGTATAATCGCCACTTCATAACACAACCACTCTTCCGAATAATAATAATAAAATAATAATAATAATAACACAATATCAACAGCAATAGACTGCATTGTAACAACAACAGGCGTTCTACTAAACCGTATTATCAGGCCAGTCTTATCTGAAGTACGTTGACGAGTGATGACTCAGCGCTTTGATATGGTGAAACGCTTATGATATTCATAATAGGAGGTTTTATGCTTGACAACTAAGCCTCTCGAATGTGGAACAATTATGCATCCAGGCGGAACTTTCACGGGACGTTAAAAAAATGATAATCCTGTACATACAGGATGTCTGGCAGTCGTAGCAAAGGTTGGCTTTTGCAAAGTAGACTTTCCACTTTAGGCTTCCAATAAGCAGTGTGGTGGTATTCGCACCGGAAGGTGAAAATCAACTGAAGGAAAATAAGAAAAATCAAGGAACCTTGGAACTAAGTATTCTGAGGACATTCTTGTTGGTGTTGAGTTTTTTTTTTTTTTGGGGGGGGGGAAGATGGTAATCATGCTAGATGCTCAGAGACCCTAGATCTCTGTCCTGATATTCATGCTACTTTAAACCTGATATCGTCGAGAAATCAGCAGAGCATCATAATCGTATCGGAAATAAATAAACATTATCTTAATTCGAGGAACGAACCTTGAATGACTCTTCTTTTCATTAATTTGAAATTTTAGTAAGTTATACAGAATTCCAATAAAAAAAACAAATGAAAAACAAACAAACTCTTACTCAAGAAAAGTTGTAAGCCTATGGTACTTAGTACTGACGGCTAAGGATTATTATTATTTTGTATTTTTAATTATTTTTACATAGTCTGGAAACCCTGCTCCAGAGGCCAAGCATGGAACGTTTTGTCACTTCAAGCTTCCAATAAGCGGGGAGGTGGTCAGTGACGTAACGAGGGTATGAAGCGCCTGTGACAAGTGTCTAACCCTAACCCAAAAATGTTATACGTTTTGCGCCCCAAACTTATTTGCGCCCGTGGCGGGCGCCTCTTTCGCTACGCCCTCGTTATGGCACTGGAGGTGGTCTCACACCCCCACGGTAGTATTCGAACGGGCAGCTTGCGACTGGAAAGCGGATATGCTAAACACTCGGCCAATCAGGCCGTTGATAAATAAAAATAAAAGAATGAAAAGACATTATTTGCCATGGTCGGCAAAGCATTTTTCTTAGAAATCACGGAAAATCTTTTTTTAATTGCTGTATAGGAACAAGTGATTTGGAAAGAAATGTGGAGAAATTTGGAAAACGGGTCTACTTAAAATGTCATCGGGGAGGAACACCGAAGACACACACACACACACACAAAGTGCGAAAAAAGTGACATCATTTATGGATATCCTTTTTCCTCCTCATTCTGATTAGCATTCAGAGAACTAAGAAAGAAAGAAATATTAAGATTCCTGATTTATAAAACGAAGTCATTTTCATACAAAACAGACTGTTCTCGACATTTGACAGCGAAAAGAAAGGCAGAAATACGAGAGGGGAACTGAAAAGTTCTGGTAAACACCTAAAACAAAAATAATATTAAAACAGCGGATATAACCACAAGAAAGAACATATAGTAAAACCCTTTAACCCCCATGTTCCATAAAATTGCAATCATTTGTTCTTTTTCTTTTAAGATATATAAGAAGACATGCCAGAGGTTTTGAAGAAAGTCGAAGACACAGAAGTGCGGACCATCATCAAGTTTTTCATGCCAGAAAAGTACGCAACTGAGATTCGCCAAACTTTGTGTGAGACATTAGGGGATTGTGCCTCAGCATATCCAACAATTTCGAGATGAGTGGCCAAATTTAAAACTGGGCATCCTGAGACAACAGATACCTCCAGATGAGGAAGGCCTTGCGCAGCAATCACACATGAAAACATCTGTGCAGTGCATGCCATTATCCTTGATTGTAGATTAACACCAGCCTAAAACATTGTAAAGACTCTGGGGATATTCAGGGAACCAGTTCGGGTCATTATCCACCAACATCTGGAAATGCAGAAGCTCTCAGCGAAGTGGGTCCCCAAATGTTTGAATGCCAACCAAAAGAGAAATGTGTGCCGTCATCTAAAGGGATTTGGGGTTATTTTGAGAAATCGAGTGCAAATGTTTTTTGGCCCACGTTGATGAAACATGGCCTCATTACTATAACCCAGAGATCAAACAACGATCAATGAAGGTCTTCCCCGGCCAAAGAAGTTCCGTACCCAAAAGTCAGCAGGGAAGGTTCTTGCCATTGTCTTTTGAAATATGGATGGTGTAATCCTTACCAAGTACCTCATAAAAGGTGACACTGTTACAGTAGCAGTTTATTCAACAGCTCTGATGGAACTGAGGGGGGGGGGGGTACTGATGGAAAAACGCCGCGGGAAACTGAGTAGAGGTGTGTTGCTTTTGCAAGATTGCTCACACTGCTCATGAAACTTAACAGACAATACACAACTTCAGCTTTTCAGTATCTGCCTCACCCACCCTATTAGCCAGACCTGGCTCCATCTGACTATTTTCTATTCCCAAATTTAATTTAATAATTTACACACAGATGATGAAGTCATATTTGCAGCTGAGGAATGGTTTTTGCAACAAGGGAAAACCTTTTATCTCAGAGGACTGCAAATGATACAGCAGCGTTGTAACAAGTGTATAACACTTCGTGGGGAATATGTAGACTAATACTTAAGTTACATGGTTTCTATCTCAATTCCTTCATGGTGATTATCACAACTTTTCAGCATACCCTCATATCTACTTGGCTTCTACAGGGTAGCTATAAGTCACGAAGGGGTTTATAAACATTTAATTACTTTTTATTTATTATTTTCTGTTATAATAAAATAAAGAATCTGGAGATTTTTATTTGTTATGAAAAACCGCTTATTTTAAATCCTTCGTGACTTAGGGGACACCCTTGTATATCTTTGGATCAAAGCTAAATAGAATTATCTTCACTAATAGTGTGACAGATCAGTAGCCTGGGACTCAGTTTTTCAAAATTTTCCTTTATGAATATATGGTATTAATACCAGTAATTGGAACATGCATCTAGGGTATCGATATTTGGAGAGAGAGAGACAAGTAGGACATTTTTGTTACGAGGTAAAGTAGGAGGAGGGGGGGGCGGGAAACAGCACGTATGTGCAGAGAAATAATACGTAAATACATCTGATGATTTGATTCCAATGACAGAAGAGAAATAACTCTTCTTAGCTGCACAAGTCCTAGTGGCTGTGCGCTTCGCAACCATATGCCTGCGGAAGGAGTGTCCTAGGTTCTATTCCCTCGTCGACGACGTGAGGAGCTGAAGGATCTTCCTCAGCCATAGCCAAGTTAGCCGGGCGTGGACAGAGTTTTTTTCCCCAGTTTATCTGGGGTTTTTCATCCCGCAAGCAGGCAAACCGGCCCCGTGAACACACAGGCTACAGTCATAGGATACCTCCAGGAATAAGGAGTAACCAACCTATTCCGTAGGATTTCGGTTCCGAATACCTAAACGGTAGAAAGTGTAGGTCTACGCGCGTGAGCGTAAAATGAAAGCAAGCCTTTATACAACAACCTCGTTTTTTCATGCCTTCCTTTTTAGTGTTTTTTTTTTTTTTTAATATAAAATATTTTTCTACAGTAGTTTTTTTTTTTGGGGGGGGGGTTGTAAATAGTTTCCTATGTTAACTTACTTCACTTGTTATCAATCTCCTTTTTATTTCAACTGCGTTATTTGATGTTTAGAATCATCTATTTTGCTTAATGAAAGTGATGACACACACGCATGCAAAAGAATTTCTTTTTTAAGAATGGCTTTCTTAATTCCGTTTCTCATCAAGAGAGTAATCGTCCTATTTTCTATCAACATTTTTACAAATGACTTATCTCAATAAGTATTTTTATTTAAACTGAATCAATGAATATAGTTTTTTAATATTTTATGAAGATATGTAAGACATGAATAATAATGCGACGCATATTTCGAATATCGTCAGGTGTCTAAGAAAGCACTGCTATTTGTCAATTGGAGCATTTAAAAATATACGAATATTGAATGTAAGTTTATTTTTTTATCGTCACAATGGAGTCAACGACTGATTATCAGAGGCCCTCATATCAAACACGGTACGCATCAAACTACTTCTTTGGTTCACTGTTTCTGCACTTAAATTCTTAGGCACTGCATTCCACTGTTCTCCGAAAGAAAGAAAGAAAAAATCTCCTTTATAATAAGAGATGGCCTTAGTTTATTCTAATTTCCCTTTGTTCTATGAAAAACCTCTCATGCGTTAATCCAGTATAAACCTTCAAGTTTATATATATTATTCATAGCATCCTCCTCAATTCTTCATACTGAACATTCATGAAATTTGAAGCTCTGTTAGTTTCTCTGTAAATTTTTTAAAATTTCTTCATCTCTCGAAAACTATACGACCAAATCTTCATATACGTGTTCAAATGAGGTCAGGTCGTCCTTCCTTCTTCATTAGCATAATCCGTTCTATGGTCCCTGAATTTTTATCAGTGTGAACCAACCACTACCTCTCAAGTCCGTTATTCCTCCAAAAATACACAACATCGCATTCTTACATTCCAAATTTTAAAACCTCACGCTTTGCAACATCGAACTGGCAGATTCATATGCACATTGTCGATTCAAATCTGCCTGTAAACTCGCATTCCTCGTAACTCTTTGTATTATCGGCTGATAACTACATATACCCTTTTAAACCATTATTAGTATAAGTTAAATAATAACAGTAATCATCTCTTCATGACGCACCACTAGTTGCCTTCCTTTTCTGGAACACATTCCCTCACCCTATACACAACTTGCCGACACTTCATCAAACAGCCAACCTGCTGTCCAACTCGGTAATCTCTTATTCAACTCTTTCCAATTTAAATAGTAACTTGTGAATTACCTTACAAATTGAAGCATACAGTCGCAGTGCTGAGCTATAGAGTAATTGAATTTAATATCCGAACATTACTCCCACCACCCATAAGTTTCCATGGTGGGGCTCTAATAGCAATGCAAAAAATGCTTGAAAGAGTTTCCCCATTCCTTACTTTATTAATATATTATTTCATTTTTGTTTATTTTGTTAAAAAAAAAAAAAAGTACTTATAAACCGAAGGCGCTCGAGCCTGCTCTGGAAGTTCCTAGCGAGGCATTTCAACGAACAGCCTTAGCGACAAAATTTAACAAATGTCTTTCGCCAACTGAGCAGACGATACCTGGGAAGTAGCACTTAATTGGCTGATACTATAACGCACACTTTATTCTAAGCTTTATTTTAAAAGGTTTCAAAATACTGAAAAGAAATGATTTTATTTTTTTTTATACATAAAATGTTATGCATCACGTATTTGGAGATAATGAGATCATTCCTTCCGAGGATTACGGAGTTGATGCGAAGTTTGCGAAGATGTGGAGTACTATATCATTAATAGTAATAGTGATGTCGAGTACCACCATATTTAATTACTGTTGTGCAAAAAACTGCGTATTCTTTTCAAAAAAATAGCATTGTGTGCTTAATGAAAATCATTAAAAATAATATATTAATACTGCTACAGATGTATTGCAGAAGGAGCAAAATTATCTTTTGGAAAGTGACTGGTCTCTGACATAGCAAACGATTTTTTTATTCCTCAAACTTTAAATTTGGCATCACAGTTTAAAAATGTATGAATAAAATTCACTGTTATATTATAAATCCACTCAATATATGTACTATGTAACTCCGAACGAACTGACGTTCGTTCGGAGTTACATAGTATTACAAATTGATTATACAAATTCTTAATTTAGTTGGTGTCTGTCCAAATATAATGCACACTGCATTATACGTATTACGGTCATCAATTCAAAATGCTAAAGTAAAAGTCGTTGGGAAGGGGAAAATAAAGTTCAAGACAGCTTATTTCAAGAAATACTATGTAAAATAAAATGATAGTGTGCTATATACTTAATAGCTTTAAAAATCAGTGCGTACTTACGACACTATCCATGCGGTGTATCCAATACTGATATCGTAATACCGTTATAAAAGTACACTTGTCACTATACATCAAATATGGCACATCAACGTAACAGAAATAACATACGCTTCTTAATTTTACTAGAGTAACGTTTGGAATTCGCGAGACATCCGCTCGTCTCGTGTTACGAACAGAAAAACCTAGCGCTCCATCCACATGCGCAAGTCTTCAAACGTAACAAAGAGCTAGACATTCTAGAATTTAGTAGAATTTTAAAAGTATTACATGTATTTTAATACAATTATAATAAAAGAATTTTATAAAATTTTATAAAATCTTTTGTTTTTATTGATTCGGCCTGGAAAACTTTCCGAAGCGTAATCATATTGACAAGAAAAAATAGCTTTGCAAAGATTAAAGTGATGATCACATACCTAAAGTTCTAAGCAATTTCTAATATACTGAATCAACTAGTACGAAGTACTCCAGTATATTATTACCAACTTTTTGTCACATGCCTTTTGAGATTGTAATCTTTTTATTAATTTATTCTTCGGAGAATATAAGGCTGCGTATATCTTGCAATAAACTGAATTCTTTGAATCATCAAAGAAAGCGTTTTTTTTATTATGTCTAGAGATTTGTATTTATATCTACGTATAATAAAACATCTGTCATCAAACAAAGAATTTTTAAAATTATATGTGGCGATTAGTATTAACTCAAAGATCTTGTCCTTCGTATTCATTGCGAATGCCAGGCGACTTGGTTTTTCGAAACCTGTTTACTAAACAGATTTGTGAATGCTATCTACATAATCTGCAGTTTGGTGCTCTGACTGATTTGCTATTTTGCGTTTATGAGAGAGAAAGATTTACAAGTAAACCGGAGTTTCAAGAATGGAAAAGTCTCCACCCATTACGAGATCGAATAATTGGCCTCCAGTTGAAAAAGTCGTGAAAGTGTTCCTCGTGTCTTAGACGTTTCAAACTATAGTTATCACAACTGATGAATCTAACTTGTTTGAGAAATAAAGAGGCATTTAATTAATATTTAAAGTAAAATAAACTGGTATTGCTTAGTAAAGAAATGTCAAGTATGTTATGTTGGCTACCAACCACATCCCTGTTAAGAAGTACAGTATTTGTTTTCCATATAGAGAAAATAATTTATATTTATTTTTTTATTTTTTGCCTATACTGGTACGTTTTTTTTAAAAAAAAACAACAACAACAAAATAATGACATTTCATATCATTGCTTATTTTTCAATCCAGCATATACTTTTTATTCTGCCCATAGCGACAGCTCTGATATATATATATATATATATATATATATATATATATATACTGTGCTTCCATTACAAGGAACCAAGCAAGCCTAGTTTATGACTGAAACCTCTCCATGCGAGAGGTTATTCAACTCAGCCTGCAACTACTGGCGAGAATTGTCATGGACTGCAAGTTAATTCATAGTAGAAATAATTTGTCCATCTTATCTGGGTTCTCAAGCTTAGGCACCAGGAGCAACAAAGCACACGACTATGTATGATTCCTTTTTTTTTTTTTGAGAGCTATTATAGATCTAAATTCTTGATGTAAGTTTATTCAACTACAGTATGGCACAAAAAACGATATAGAGTATGTTAAGGAGTAAATTGGTTTATTAACAAAGAAATATACCGTATTTACTCGAATATAACTCGCACCCCGGATTTTACTTAATGAAAAAATGAAATTAAAACCTCGCACGCGGAAAAAAAGTTTAAATATTTCACGTCGGGGCGATAACTCGATCCTTGTGGTAAACAACATGCCTTCTCCAACAGCCACTGTACTGCAGATGCATGAAAAGCAAGTAATTTTATTATATCACTGAACAAAGACATTTGCAGTCTGTGTAATATATTTGTGAACAAATGAATTACATGTCCCCTCCCACATTAACATGCTGTATAGACTCAAGCAAAACCATATGTTGTACCGGTAAACACAGTATCTAACTAAAAGCTATTCTTTTTAGTTAGACATGTGAGTCCCCCCCACCCCCAGCTCGAACGCAAACAAGCAGTAATAAAATTCAACCGATCTTGTTAAAACTAAGAAATATACAGTGAATGTTGTTATGACAGTTTCAGATATTATGGAATTTGATTGAACAGAATTAGCATTTCGACTCAAAAATTGTCTGCTTGCCTTTTGTCTCTGGATCGCGCGATCTTTAATACTGCACCAATCATAGCTGTGTCTTCATAGCTGCTCTATCTTCTACTGGCCTATAATTGCTATCTGTTGCTTTCACTTCTCATTAGTTACTCGTGAAAGATTGTTCATTACGTATATCAAGTCTTGTGATTTACTGGTAATCTTGTACTGATAAACTTTTGATTTCCTGGTATCCTATTCGCTATCGAAGTATCGATAGCGAATAGGATATTCTTGGTATACCCATTTTCGGTTTTTTCCTGAAAACTTTAGTTTCCGAAAATCCCCGCATATATCTCGCATCGCGATTTTTTAGCTTTAATTTTGGGGGGAAAAAAAAGTGCGAGTTATATTCGAGTAAATACGGTATATTTACACATGATGAGATGTATATCCACAACTATCGGTGGAATTTGGTCAAATAAAGCATTACGGCGGTAGATTACGCGTTCAAAATGAGCATTTGTGTTTCAAGACAGGTTTCGTAGTTCATGCGAAGGTTCTCTGTCATCTTGGAGAACAAGAGTTATGACAGCTGCTGGACATTTCGTCTAATTTTATCCCATAGTTCAAGGTTTGAAGGCGGGTCATGATGTAATACCCATTCACTCCAAACGAGGGCATCAAGTGATATGAGATCAGGAGAACGTGAAGGGCACGGGAATTCTGTGAATCTCGAAATGAGCCTTCCAGAAAGTGTTCTGATAAATAAACTCTAGAATCACGTAATGTGTGACAGGTTGTTCCATCCTGTTGGAATACCTGTGCTAAATGGAATGCTATTTTTTTGGACGATACATCCTATACAAATCCTGGGTGAATGGAACAAAACATTCTTGGTGTAGCGTTCGTAATTCAAGGTCGCTGTTACACCGCCCTCTTCAATGAAGTAGGGCCCATTTGCGCCATGGCTAGAAACGGCACACCATACGGTGACCTCGCTGTGGAGAGGTTTCTCTTGGACAAATTCATGTCTCGAGAAACCTGTAGGTTCGTCTATTTTCGTGACCGCTCAGATGGAAATGCGCTTTCGTCCGAGAACCAGACTTTATGGAGGAACGACGGATCTTAATAGACATTGACCAGCACTCCGAAAACTGCCCACAAACATGTTGTAGGCTTTGACCATTTGCTCTACCAACTCCGTAATAACGAAAATAATGCTCAACAATAAGCGCCTTTTCTTCCAACGTCAACACCATTACATGCATCCATTTCTACACCATTACATTTAGCTGTAGCCTGTACACTTGCTCTTCTATTAATATTCATGCAATCGAACGGCGTATCTTATTGCGCATGTACTTCAGTACACGAAAAAAAAAGTATTGAACTCGAAATCCCCTTCGGGGAGGGGGGGGTGTCGAGTTCAATACTCTTATTGGCGGCCTGAAATGACTTTTTCTAGCCATTTGAGGCCGCCAATAAGAGGTAGGGAATTTCGCACCAAGAGATCGTTGGTGTCTTTACGACTTACGTAAACAGTTACATCACCATTTAAATTTAGAACCATTTTTATTTTAAAATTTTAAAAATATAACAAGTTTAGAAAATATAAGTTCAATTACAATTTATTCATACTTTAAGAAAATTATTTAAATAAATAATTTTGACTTACAAAAATAAAGATTTTTTTATCTACGAGTCCTTTTTTTAATTTGATTTTGATCCTGAAACCTCACATCTTTTCCTCTGTACTAACATGTCAATATCTGCTTTTTCGTTTCGTGTTGCAATATGAAGTATTGCATTTAATCTAGAATCTTTTATCCGTGAGCGGAACTTTGACTTATTAAGTTTCATAATTGAAAATAATTGCTCACATAGGTGCTTCCAAAAATTGACAACATTTTGGCATATACAATATGTACAAAATATACAATAAATTTTATATTTGGGATATTTACTGCCGAGGTATTTATAAAAACTTCGTATGCCAACTTCGTTATATTTATTTTTTAGTTCAGTATTGCACTGGAGTTCAATTACTTCCATTTGTAATTCTTCGTCAACATTTTCAAAATAATTTAAAAATGTGAACTGAATAATAATAGTTCGCGCGGTTAGCCTAGTGGCTATGTGCTTCGCAACCATATGCCTCGGGAAGGAGTGTCCTAGTTTCGGATTCCCGTCGACGACGTGAGGAGCTTAAGAACCTACCTCAGCCATAGCCAAGTTTAGCCGATCTTGGGCGAGGACAGCAGGGTTTTCCCGCAGTTTATCTGGGATTTTTCATCCCGCAAGCAGGCAAACCGGCTTCGTGAACACACGTGGATTACAGTCATGAATATATCGCCCTTAAGGGATGCAGCAAAAGAGTGGCGAACAGGTTGTATTAATATGCCAGTAACTCCTCATTATTAGGGGACTCAACCCGTCCTAGACGGATGAGAAGCATAGGATAGAATAATAATAATTCATTTTCAAACTGGTTGAAATCAGAAAATCTTTTTTCAAATTCAATTTTCAATTTGAGGAATGTACTTTTCAGCATCATTATTATTTCGAGAAATCTATTTAAGTGTAGGAAAGTGCACGAAATTATTCTTAGCCAACTGGGTTTGCCAAAGATAGAGTTTTGCCAGAAACGACTTAATGGATTTTATGACAGCTATAAACAAAAAGTTGATATGTCATATGTATGGCATATCAACTTTTTGTTTATAGCTGTCATAAAACATTTAGAAGTTTGGATTTTTTTCTGTTTTAATCCCCGCAGGATGTTAGAAACATTGATTTTTAGAAAAGAAATCATTAAGGTCACATGCCGGATACGAAGCCTTCGCGGGCCGCCTGCACTAACTACTAGACCAACTCAGATTAAATTGTTGTAAATAGTCGAGTTGGTCTTGTTTTTACAGAATCACAGAAAGTTACTTATGGAAAACAAACGTCATAGTAGTGTCTGGAAATCCTCAAAATACTTTATGAATTGAGGAGAAAAGGAACAGATTTTTTTTAATAGAAATAATGCAGAATATATGTGATACAGGCATACTACCAGAAGACTTAATAAAATATATTGCATTCCGATACCCAAAAGGAATACTGCAGCAGAATGTAAAGATTTTAGAACAATTAGTATCTTATCCCATGCTTCAAAAATACTGTTGAAAATAATTAAAAAAAAAAAAAGAATGTCTTATAGAATTAAATGCCATATAAGTGAGCAGCAGAAAGGATTCATGTCATGGAAAAGTACAATTAACGCAGTTTATGAATTTAAAACTCTTACTGAAAGATCAATAGAAAATGCAGGCTTTGGAGATGTGGTGCTAAGGGGTGCACTGAGGATTTCTTGGAAAGATTAAAAAAAAAAAAAACACTAACGAAGAGGAATTGTAGCTAATGGGATCCAAAGAGTACTCATGGAAGGGAAAAAAGGCGCAGCAAGGAAAATGCCTCTGGAAATACTGGATTTAAAATTAGAGGGCAGAACCAAGAACTTCTTGGATAGATAATGTAAAGATATGGATAGGTAACAAGAACTGCCACCACATCACAAGGATAGCAGAGGAACTGACATTCTGGCATATCGTGATTGCTAACCGAAAACAAAATCGAAATTACATATGACATTAAAGGGGCTACATTCAATTACAAAATACCACATGTAATAGTAGTAGTCCCCTCAAAAAAAAAAAAAGAAAAAAAGTTTACATGTACCTCTTTGGCCACAGATTTAGTTACTACAATTTTGAGTTCTCAAGGAACCAAATGAAAGCTTTTTGTGCAGAAAACCAAAAAAAAAAAAAAAATCATAGGCATGCCACTGGTAAAACTCAAAACTAATGAAATAATGTAAAATCTGTACTTTGCTCATTAACTTTTTAGAAAGCTAAATATTTGGTCAGTTTATAGTATATGTATCCCTTACCTTCGCATGAAGAATACTTTTTAGCTTTAATTTTTATTTAGATATTTTTTTTTAAAGAAGAGGTGTGTTAATACAAAAAATTATTTATTATTACTGTATTTTTGCCTAACGCCTTGCACCTCTGAATTTGCTGGCCTGAGGCGTGTTCGTATTGCTGCATATACAATGGATATTAATGCTAATCTCTAATCAGTATGTGCTCTTATAATCATGATCATGCTGAACTCGAGTATGCTGAAACGATGCGTTCGAAAGTTTGCAATTCAGGACTCTTTATTGGCAGTGCAAATCCTGATTATTCAACGTACGGTTAACATTGCCAAGTATAATTAACTTATCATAATTTTGTGACGGGTATAATTTTTTCTTCCTTGAATTTAATTTTTCGTTTCAATATTGCCTTTAAATAATGTCAACTGCTCATGAACGTTTTTGCAACAAACTTCTACAGTCAGTACAGTACAATTTAAAAAATGAATTTATTTATAAATGTATTTAAAAAATTAATAAAGACGACTCTTAGTCGAAACGGCTTTTATCCCGTAATTCCTATTTTTTTTTTCTTTCATTTTTAATTTCAGTAGTTCATTCTTCGTATGAGCCCATTATAGCACCACTGTATGTATTATTCTGTTTATATAATTTTCATATTTTTAATTTCTTTATATTTTTAATCTCTATTTTACCTTCCGAAAAAAGTTCCGGTGCATTTTTAATCCATTTGACAGTCATAAAAATTGCTTTATAGTTCACCATTATTGTTTTAGAATTCAGTTATATATTTTTATCAATTATATTTTCTGATGCCATTTCATCAAAATTTTCAAGTAAACATGAAGATTATATAAAAGTACGTCAAAACATTACTCTTCTTATGTCATTTCCCTTTCAGTATGCTTTAAAATACATATCATCAACATCTTAACTTAACCTCAGGAAAAAAAAAAAAAAAGCCAATGATTTAATACAAATTGTGCTCCTTTAGAAAATAAGCAAACTAAACTATAAGTATTGAAAAAAAATTATATTCTAGTGATTATAAAAAATAAATACTTAAAAAAAAATTGTATTTATCTTCTTAACCCTTATGTTAAAATATTGTGAGTCGTAATATCACTACCAGATGGCAGCACGCAGCATAATTAGTTTTTTGCGTACTATTTCGTAATTATTTTTCGTAAAAAGGGCATCCAAACCTGTCTTAATAGAAAGAAGTGTTGTTATCAATTAAGAAAATGTAATGGTTGGAAATTGATAGAGAACTGACTATTTCAGTAAAGATTTTACACTTTGCCTATTAATTAAAAAAAAAAAATGTACATTTAAGATCACCGAAAAAATGTCTGTTCCTGCCCACAACCGCATATACTGTATATACTCACACACACGCTAACCAAGAAAAGTGAAATAGGGAGTGCAAATACGAAACAAGTTATGTTTTTTCCTTTCTTTAATAATTATATTATTAAAATTAATTATTAAATTGTTTAATAAAACGATAGTTTTTATTAAATATTATTTTATGAAATTATAACTATTAAAATGTTATTATTTTCTCTCTCTCTCTCTCTCTCTCTCTCTCTTTCTTTCTCTCTCTCTCTTTGCGGGTGTGTATGATCCATTGAAAACAACTTTTGCATCCATAGGGCTAGGCCTCCCAATGAAAGCTATAAGTTTCATTCTAGTTGCTGTCTAGAGGAACGTTTTCCAAGCTTTCTTGACATCTGTAGATTGAACTTTCCCCTCGGTCTCCAAGGGGGAATAAAAAGGCCTTGCCTATTCCATATAGGAAATAAAAGGACGTTTCGGATTTAGTGAACTCTCTCCCGTTTTCTTTTCTCTCCTGAAAAGCTTTCATTCGTTGATAGTCTGGGCACACTATCAGTGAAAGCCTTGAAGGTCAGAGAATAGGTGCCAATTCAACTTTAAAAGTTCGTGAGGGATAAAGGAGATCTGTTTACTCGGTTCTATTTTTGAGGAATAAAAGAAATTTCAGAGGATTTAATTTAATTGCAGCTCTCAAACTATATTTCGGGAATTGTAGTTGTTACCTGTATGAATAGAATGCATGTAAAATGATTTTAAGTCAGCACAAGAAGTCTTTGAAATAGTGTCTTTTTAATACTTCAAAAAATCACATAACACCTTTTTATCCCTTGTAGGGAGTAGGCTCAACCATTTTAGCCATATCACATTTTGGAGACTGCAGGACCAGTGCAGTTTACACTAGTAGCCAAGCAGAGATTGCTGGCCAAAGACTATCACTGATTATAAACAGCATCCAATGAAGAGACAAGTAATAAGTGGCGCTATCTATCTACTATTTTTTCCAACCGTAACACGATATGTTATTGTCTGTAATAATGTGGGTTCTGCGGTCGATTTTCTTGAACTTATGGACGAAAATCCAGAGTTTCTGGGAGAAAAAACAAGATTTCCCAGCGATCGACTAACTCAAGAACCAGTCGAAAAGAAAGATAGGTTTAGAAAAGTTACTCTAGTCAGTTATTAGAATTCAATCTAGGTGTTTCTTTAGGCAACCTAGCAAAGAGGAGGCAAACTGCAACAGTAATTGGGACACTTCATGTTTGAAGATATTAATTAGCTTTCCTCAATATTCAATTTTAATTCAAGCTGAAAGCAGTACTTACACCTTCATTATATCCGTATCATCCTCAGGCAAACCTGCATAGTTCGATTTAAATGCCCTTTGCATTATGTGGACTGTTGTTCAGGTGCTTTGATACTTTGGTAGCATTGCACACTGCTCGGAAAGAAGTCAACTGATATAACCCTGGGCATGGTGCGTTGTAACGAGTGTTTGTAGCTAATATAAAAAGGCATATGATGCTTACAAGTCAGTGCAACCACGTCTGGATGAAATCGTTACAAGAGGACAAGGAAAATTACGAAGTTTGAAAAAGGCGTTGTGGTGGTATGTCATGCTGCAAACCTATCTGTTCGACAAATTGGACCATCCGAAGTAAACAGTGATGCCATACTGAGATGGAAGTGCAAGAAGTCAACTGCAAGTGCTACCTGCAGTGGACGACTCACCACTATCATGGACATAAAAACCGCAATTCTTCGAGGTTCACAACATGGATTTCCTTGGTTGGACTTCAATGTTCAAGTCCCACAGTGTTCAAAAAGCTTGTACAGTGGAAAGTTGGAAACTTGGAAAGCTGTGTTATTCAGCCAGAATCATGCTACACCCTGCACTGTGCAGACGGATGGGTGAGTGTGACAGATATCTGGTGAACATCTCTGACCATAATGCCTAATGCATAACCCCAACCATGAAATTTAGAGGTGGCAAGGTGATGGTATGGTCCTGTTTTTATTGGTTTGGCCAAGGATCTCTGTTTGTGGTGCCAGAAACATTGAACTCATACAGGTATCTGAATATTCTGTACAAGTCAATGCTTCCTAATTTTGGTGTTTCTACAGAACTAACCATTGTATCTTTCCTGAAGACAATGCACCATGTTATAAAGCTGCTGCTATAATTGTGTAGTTTGTGGACCTGAACGTCATCACACTTGACTGACCTCCACAGAGCCCTCATCTCAACCCTGTTGAGCATCTGTTAAATGAACGAACGTCGGGAAGGGCCAAGGCACGTCGACCCCACAAAAGTCCAGGAGCTCATCACATTCTTACAGGAAGAATAGTCCAAAATTCTTATTGATCTTTATCGTACGTTCGTGCAAAGTACGTCCGTAGGACTGTTGCAGTCATCGCAGTGATAGGAGGTTCTACCTCTTATTAAGGTAGGTGCCATGGCTGGTTGTTCTTCATGCTATTGAATTCTTTCCAAGCAGTGTTAGTGATTTTTAGATAAGATCGAAATTCCAGTCTTACAATAAAGCATACTGAAATGTTTTTTTACGAGTTTCTGGCCTAGTTAGCTGAGTGAGTATTGTACTGTTCTTCGAGAAGCTATTTGCATCCGTTCTGGGAAAGGATATTTAAATATTTCTTTACGATGTTAGAATTTCATTAGGCATTGTAAGTTCAATGCTTTGCATATCAAAAACCTAAGATGGGTTGAAAATTTTTCTTGCTTTCTTTCTGAAGTTGTGTTTTAGGGTGTCTAGTCCTCAGCTTCCCACATTAGTGCTAATAATGCGCTGTTGGTGTGAAACTCTTTTCAATGTCATCACAAAAAATTCCCCATTTTGCATAAATATGTGTAAAAAAATGTTTCAAACAAAAATGCAAACATTTTTGCTTGATATTATGAAAAGAAACAGGATGTTTCTTTTTCAAAAATTAAAAAAAAAAAAAGAAACATCACATCCACTAGCTGTAGATGTTTCTTCCTCTTCTTGAGTCCACAATGAACATCGATTTTCCCAAAATCAAGTGTAATAACAAATGCTGAAAAATCATTACTATTTTTGGAATTTTCCTTAAACTGTTTTATTATATATTTCGTGATATGTACTCTCAAGAGTTGCTCTATGTAAATCATACTAAAATGTACATGCAAGGGGAAAATGTTTGATTTGTTGGTCGTTCAGTAAACTACATATGTTTCTGAATACATTATCAATTGTTGAGGCCTGTGTAGCTCATTGGAAGTGGCACTTGCTTCCTCTGCGCTAGGTCCCCCGAAGGTAGACCTAAGTTCAAGCCTAGTCGTCGACTGCAGAAACTTTCAATAAACCTATCTTCGGCCGGATCCTGAGTTAGTCTATCTCTTGCACAGGCAAGTGATTTTTCTTCCCGGAAACTCAAGAAAATCGACCGTAGAATCGACATTATTACAGACAGTACCATAGCCTGTGATATTTAGGTATCAAGAGATGGCAGCACTTGTTTGTCTGTCTCTTCATCGGTGGCCGCTTCTAATTAGTGATAGATATGAGTTAGCTATCTCTGATTGGCTACCAGTGGAGACTGAACTGCCTACTCAGTCTCCAAAAGCTAGATAGGATATCAAGGCCTCACATACTCCCTATAAGGAAATAAAAGGCATTAGCAGATTATTGTTATTTACAAGATATTATGAGAGCACATAAATTGTGGGTGCTTGTATAGATATGTGGTAATGCTTCCAGTTTGACAGTGCTGTATTATAAATTGTCCATGCTATTTTTTGTGTCTCTCGCCCAAGAGAGGTTTTGATTCGCTAACGTATAACATCGTAGTTTGGATAATTTTTATTATATATTTTCCTATTTTTATTTTTCACACAATTCAAAATCTCTGTACTCGACCATCAACTCTCACTGGGGCCACGAAATTTATCTCGCACTAAAAGCAATTGCGAACAGCCATGCCTATTGCAGGATTTGAACACAGCCTGTTAACTAGAGTGTGCTAATCAGTCGTACATCTCAGCCAACAAATAATGAAACAGTGGCCATAGAACTCATACGGATTCGTATAGCACGTAAGAAAACAATTTTGACGCTGAAATACGAAGAGATACTATTCAAACTTATAGTACACTGTTTCAATGAATATTTCAAAAGAAATTAGAGAGTAATCGATATTGCATTTAAATACAGTAATGACTTGTATTCTTTCAGGATACAAGATGACTATTACACTTGTAAACCTATTAAGGGAAAGTGTCAGTGAGGAAATGAAATTTGATTTCTGAACATTGGAAGTTCAACTTTTAATGAACGTTAATTAATTGTTACATGTGTCTTAACTAGACTGACCATATGTACCGTTTTGAATGGGACAGTACCTTTTCTTTCATATTTCCCGACCGTCCCGTCGTTTTAATAAAAATGTCAGTCTTGTCACATTTTTAATAAAAACTAAATATACTTTAATATTGGTCAACCACAAATTATTATTCATGACCTATAACTGGGGAGCCTGTGTAGCTCAGTGGATGTGGCGTTTGCACACCATGGCGCTTGGCTTCACGAAGGAAGACTTGATTTCGAGTCTAGTTGGCGACTAGAGCAAATTTTTCTAAGCCTTTTTTCGACCGGTTTCCGAGTTAGTCGATCAGCACGGGCAAGCGGATTTTTTCTACCGGAAACTCGGGTTTTTCGTCCCGTAAACTCAAGAAAATCGACCGTAGAACCTACAGTATTTCAGACATTAAATACGAGTGTTAGGGTTAGGGACTACGAGATGGCGGTACTTGTTCAGCCGTCACTCTTCACTGCGTGATACTTAATTAGTGATAGCCTTGGGCTAGCTATCTCTGATTGGGTACCAGTGGAGATTGAACTGCCCACTCAGTCTCCAAAAGTTAGATAGGGCTAAAAAAACGGTCTCGCCTACTCCCTATATACGGGAATAAAAAGGCGTTAGCTGATTTTTTTTTTTATTTTGACCTATAACCGTATATCAATATCATGGATACCAGTAATTTGTATAACCATGGAGTCGCATTATTCGATACTAAATATCAATATCTGCAGTGATTTATTCAAGCAACACTTGCGCGTCCCAGACGTGCCGTCTATTCTACTATATTGTTAGTTTTTGTTTTGCCTGTATGCTAACCTTGGGCTTTGTTATTCAATGTTAATGGTTTATATTTCATATTTTTTAAAGACTTAAGTCTCTCCTTGCAGTGTCAAATAGGCAAAACTGAAGTTTTATTGGCAATCTCCAGAAAGTATTCAAATTTATTAAACTAAACAAGCTGTGCAGTGATGGAAAACAAAAGTGGTATGCCAACATAGTAATGTTCATTTTTCCGTTGCTCATGGAGGCAGAAGCGATATCAACCAATATCTACGGAGCCAGAAACGTAAGGATGCTGAAAAGACTTTGGATTCAGTTAAAAATATCAGCTCGTTTATGGTGAGACATGGTGATAGTGAAAGCGATACAGCAACTGAAGCTCTTGTTTCTTATTATACTGTGCGTTACCACTGGCGGATTAAGGATAGTTGGGGTCCCTAAGCAAATTATATTTGGGTCCCCTCAAAAATAATAATAATAAAAAGAATTTAAAAAAAATAAAAGTTAGGTGGCAAATAAATGAAATTTTGTACTTTTGAATTTTTTGAACTTCTGGATTTTTCTGCCTGTTAAAGGATGATAAATAATAAAACTTATTATTGTTTATTTATTTATCAGTTTTTTTACAATTTTACAAAATTTTTTTACTTGCACTACACTGAAATAATGAAAAAACGAAAAGTCACACTAAAAAGTTATATTTTAAATTAAGGGGATATAAAATCCACATTGTTTTAAAACCGAATAAGAAACTCAAAGATTGGAATCAGAGAGTTTCATGCCGAATATAGTAAACTATAAAGTATCGCGATCACTAGCGTGAGCTAATGCAAGTGACCTTAGTACGTAGTACAATACCGGACAACTCGTTGCAAAGGTGGGGAAAGTTCAGATCGCTATTCTTAGGTATTTTCCATAATGTAAAAACACATTTCCTAGGAAATGTATGCTGTTATTACATTATGGTGGGAGGTCACTACCCAGACCGGTTTCAGCCTTTTTTGAGGCTTCATCAGAGTAGCTAGACCAAAGAGATACCAAAGTGTATAGCGAAAAGAACTTATATACTCTGCTATACGAGTTTCCAAAGAGGTGCAACCATTTAGTTACTTAAATATAAAGAGCTAATAAGCTTCCTAAGAATAGCGATCTGAACTTTCCCCACCTTTGCAACGAGTTGTCCGGTATTGTACTACGTACTAAGGTTACTTGCATTAGCTCACGCTAGTGATCGTCGATACTTTATAGTTTACTATATTCGGCATGAAACTCTCTGATTCCAATCTTTGAGTTTCTTATTCGGTTTTAAAACAATGTGGATTTTATATCCCCTTAATTTAAAATATTGTTTATATATCGCCGAAATGAAGCTTATTAGCTCTTTATATTTAAGTAACTAAAAAGTTATTTTTGAAACAAATATACCTCACTCTTACATGATTCAATAACAAATGAAGGAGCAACCAGGAGAAACTTCCTATCTCGGTAATGCAATCAGTTTTTGTGACTTCGAAGCTGTCAACAGCGCCGTGCGCCGACATTGGTAATGCGGTTTAATTTAAAGCGTAGATAGCGCGCACTGTTCAAAATACAAAATACGAAGCTAGTCAACTATCGCCGACATTGGTATTGCAGTATTATTTAAAGCATAGATAGTGTGCGCATTTCAAAATACGTATTAAAACGTAATAATTGTGTTGAAAAAATTTTCCCTTAAAATAATCAAGATTTTTATGATGTTTACTGAAAACATTAATCTATTTTAAAACACTATAGGAAAATGTCTTGGCGTGGGGCCCCCATAGCCTCGGGCCCCTAGGCACGTACCTCATTGCCTTAATGGGTAATCCGCCACTGTGCATCACAAACAAATTTTTCGCGCAAATGACAAGCAGTCATTTGCGCGAAATTTATATTAACACAGTCACAAACATTAGTGCATTTTGTGAAGGAGTGAAGCATGTATATTGTCTGTTAACATTTAATATTAATAGGCAATGTATTTAAATCAGCATATTAAACTTTTAAGTGGATATTAAATCCAGTATTATTTCAAAACCGTCTCTATAAAAGTCTCATGAAATTTGACCATAGAGTATATGGGAATACACACGGCAGTGTTTGCGAGTTGCCCTAGCCTGACCATCAAAATGGACCAATAGGAGGACCTGCAAAGATGAAGATAGGATGACAGGAACAGCTAAGATGAAGAGAAATGAATAAATTGCTGAACTTTGTCCAAGAGTATCTCCTAAATGTGTTAGGAGATACTCTTGGACAATTCTCAACTTCATAAGTATTATGTCATTTATTCTATCTACAAGTTCATCAGGTGCTGTATGATCACTCCAATCCACAGTGATGTGCTACATCAGTCCTCATCATGTGGTATGCTTTTCTTAAGGTTCAATTCTCTGAAGACCAGTAACTTCAAAGACACCATCCATCCATCCATCCATCCCTCTGAGGAGGTCTACCTCTTGTTTCCCTGGAAAATAGGAAGCGGTAGACCTTTCATGCTTCAGTGTGCCCATAGTATTTCAACTTTTTTCTTTCAGTATCTTTTAGAAACCATAAAAGTTCTACAGATCCTATCTACCACTCATCTATTTGTCTGCCTAGTATCCCGACCACATCTCAAAAGCAGACGTCCTTTTCCAGGTTCTAAGTTTCACATCCATCAGTCAAAAAGAAAAATAAAAAGATGCATCCAGAATCCACAGCTTTGTTTCTATTGAGACAGACCCATCCTTCCAGATTTTAGCAATTCTCTGAGTGTACTTTTCCTGACCTTTTCTAATGTCTTCCAAAAAGAAATTCTTTACATTAATGACATCTCAAGTACTTGAATTTGTTAAATTCTTCAATTATTTTTCCATTAAGGTACTTGTTTCTCATGAGGTTTCCTGTTTATATTTTCATTGCGAACCATTATCTTTGTCTTTCTACAGAGGATATATATGCTAATTTCATTAACTGTCCTGTTTCTTCCTTATCATTATAAATGAGTACTGTATCATCAGCATACCTGAGATTACTGATCCATCTGCCATCTATCCTTGTTGCTCTCTTAAATGCATCCAATGTTACATGAATGATATCCTCATGTTAAACCAATGAGAAGAAAGTAGACCTCCTCTATTTTCTGCTATCTACCTGAATATAATTAAAAACCTTTTTAACTGTTCTTATCATGTCTGCTTGGCTACTTGTACAAGTTACTTAGCTATCAACCTGATAATTTGTGGAGGAAAATCCATTATTTTCATTACTTCCCACAATTTTACATCCTGGAATGTAAAATTATGTTTGCTTCCTTAACTAGAAATTGCATTTGCTTCCTTAACACTACACTACAGTACCCAAATAAAAGCAACACATGCTCAAGTGTAATCATCAAGTGGAATTTTTCTAAAGATTTTTTTGGAAAGTCTCCTTAGTTATTTGACCTGTGACATGAGCAAATTATATTTTGTTTCCTGAAATACAGGTTTTTAACACCTCAACTCAGCTTAAGGGGATAATAAATCCCTCATTATGTTAAAGCCGGATACGAAACTCGGAGATCGAAATCTAAGAGTTTCATGCCGAAGAACTATTGGTGAGTCCAAGCGTAAGTCAACTCCTGGGTAGTACAACACTAGGGCAACTCGAAGCAAAGGTGGAGTAAACTCCATCACTATCCTTAATATTTTCTCATAATGTAAAACGCAGCTCCTAGGAGATGTATTACTGTTTTACATTATGAGGAGAGGTCACTACCCAGACTGGTTTCGACCTTTATTGAGGTCTCATCAGTGAGTAGGTAGACCTGGATAATACCAAGGTTTAAGTGAACTGAACTTACGTATTCGGCTTTAAAAATAATGAGGGATTTATTATCCCATTAACTTAGTTTTCTGTTGTATTCTTCTTATGAGATTCTTGTTAAAAATCAATGATATTATTGGGCTGGCTCTTAATAATGGCTAAGGGTGGGTTTGTCTGATCACTACTTTTCCTTTTTTGGGAATAAAAGGCATTAGCACATTTCATGAAATCTGCACATTGCATAAGATGCATGAAGATTTGGATAGAGGATTGGTTTCCTCTATCCAAATGGTAACACTGTGCACTTAAGGACTTTGTGTTATCTCTTCAAAACAGAATCACACAAATCTACTGACACCTTCATTTCTCAAGGGAATAGATGAAGCCATTCTAGACTTATCTATCTTTCAGACTCAAGAGAAATCATTTTGCCACCTTGAGGTCCCCAAGCCTAACACAACATATTATTGTCTGAAACACTTGAAATGATCTCAAATAGACTTAGAAAAAGTTCTCGTATTTGGTAAATAGAATGGATCTTAAAAAACGTTCTTTCTTCGAGCATTGTTTGCATCATCTACGTTAGGCTGCCTGAACAAAAACTTACGTTTCTAGCCACTGACTAGAGAAACTTTTTCTAGACCTTTCTTCAACCAGTTCTTGAGTTAGTCGATCTTTGGAATGGGAAGATGGTTTTTTCTCTCAGAAACTCGACTGTAAATTCCACACCATTTCGGATAATAATACCATTGTGTTGAGGTTAAGGAACAGCAAATTGCAACATCAGTCACCTCTTCATCAGATGTCGCTTATAATTAGTAAGAATCTTGAAACAGCTATTTCTGATTGGCCACAGGAGGAGATTGAACTTCTCCCACAATCTCCAAAGTTAGATATGGCTAAAACAGTCCTGCCTACTCCCTGTAAGGGAATAAAAGGTTTAGCTCATTTTTTTTCTTTCTTCAGGCATCCTAGTTCTATGAATGTAAATACCCTTTTCACAGGTAGGCTTTCATATCAGCCTTTTGAAAGATTTTGGATCCTAATTCTATTTTACTTATTTTTTATTCATCATATATTTCAATTTTGGACAGTCGCTGAGAGAAACCAAATTCACTTACTGTATCTTTATTTGTAATATGTGTTGTCTTGTAACATCTGCTTAGTTTCTTTCTTTCTTTCTTTCCTTCTTCATCTATGATTAATGAAATAATATTGATTACTTAGTAGTTTAAGGCAAATAGTTGTATAATTCCGTCAGCTACTATCCTCAGTTAATCCCTTCATAGATAAATAAAAATATTTATATTAAGGTAAGTGATCCAGTTATTAATTAGTTATTATATATGCTTCCACTTGCATCTCGATTTTTTAGATCAAATATTTTTATTTCACATCCTCCTATGTCATTCAGATTAATTGCATCCAGTATTATAATCATCCCTCTAATTTACTTGTGCCATATTCTTGTCATGTAAAAAATTCTGCTGCTTGCTTTTTCTTACTATGAATTTTCCTATCCCTTGAAGCTTTTCTTTCTATCAATGTATTGCAAACCATGATCATTTTAGTGCTGCTGAGCTATAGATTTTCGTTGTTTAGCAGAGAGATATTTCTTCAGTTCGTTATCTCTTGAATATGAATTAAATAGATCTTAAGAAATGAAACTGTTTTTAGATTTTTTTTTTTTCTCAATTTCGAGTTTGCGTGCAGTGAAAATTTATATTTGTGTCAAAATTCTTAAAACTGGATTTATACATAGTTATGGGCAATGGAGTGTCGTTTATCAACATTTAAAACAATCCATTCTACCAAGTTCTCTAGCTTGGCAAATGGTTTGAAATTATTCTATGTCCAATGCAGAGTTATAAAATCCTTTTTTATCAAATGGTTTATGGTGACGCTGTTGCAACGTTTTCGTGTAGTCCTGGCACAGTGCCATGAGAACTATCCGCCCACTTCTGCTCAGCGAACCAATGAAATGGTCAATTTTGTGGTCCTGGCCAATGACGAAACTGACAGGATTTTCCTGTTATCATTAGGTCTGTCACTATGGTCATCACAAATAAGGTCAAAGTCTAGACAGTCCTTATCGGTTAGTTTCTCCTGGTAGTATATATAAAGGGAAAACGTTAGGTTGCGCGTGCCGAATATGAGTGGAACTTCATTTGGTTTGTTGTAATGGTTGTGCACAATGTTGAATTTAAGCTGAAGAAAGCGTGTGATTAAACTTAGTGAACCAGCTTATCAAAAAATTGCAGTATTCATTTTATGAGATGATTAAATTATTATAATTGCTGAATTTTCGTGCAATGTGTCAGTTATAAATACTTTTTCTTTGTTCAAGTGCGTATGTATGTAATATGGACCTGTCTCATTTTAAGCAAAGGGGCATCAATATATGAAGAAGGTGATTATTATTATTTTTCCCTCCATTTTTAAATATATAATGGCATTTGCTTCTCGGTAATTGGATTACATATAAGAGATTACGACATTCACGCATGACAGTCGAATATAAAAGGTAAGTGCGGTATTTATTTTGAAAGACAACTGGGAAGTTAAGATGTGTCAGGTGAAATATCTAGTGATGACAGAAGAATAAGTGAAACAGCATGAAGTTAAAAAAGAATAGAAACAGTTGTGAAGTTGAGAAACAGGTGTGATTCCTCTGTAGTATCATTACAGCGATTGCGCTACATTGTGAATTATGTAAATTTGGAAAGTATTTAGAGTGAATATTATGATTTAATTTCATTAGGAAAGATTTCTACAGAATACAGTGTCCCTTTTTTCGGGATGCTTACTTATTAAAGAATTGTTATAATGTTTCTTTTAAAACTGCATAAAATTGTTCATTTTAATTTAATATTTCGTTTCATTTATGACTTCAGAATTTGTGATTATGTAGCATAATCTTAGTGAATACTTGATAAATATAGTGTCTGCTGAATGTACTTATGCATATTGTAATAATATACAACTAATGTACATACTTGAGAAATTGTTTACGCTCAACATCAAACTGTTAAGTTGCCGTAGCATGTTTTTAATTATGTAAACTTTCTTCGAAGAAAGTTCTGTTCTGGTTAAGACAGCATTTATCGGTTGCCGGTAATCATTTTATTCCTAATCGAGCGAGGCAAACTGATTTATTAGTTTGTCTCTCTTTACAATTTTCTGTTGGGATTTTGAGCAAAACAATTAAACGAATGCTGTAAGGCCCTTCTAAGTTAGGGTGCGAAGAATGTTCTTAAAGAATTGATATTTTCACATGTGATTTCGAACAATTGATGAATTCTGTAATGTTATTCTGTGTCTTCAAATAGTTTATGAAATTCTTGTAGTGTCATCTTAAACATTCATTCGGCAATTAAAATTTTTTGCACAAGAAACTTTTAGGGATTCACTCTAATTGTTTAGCCAACTTTTTTTAATGGTTGCATTTATTTATAGAAATATACGAATACACTAAATGCATTCGTATTCCCTACTTAAATTTTATTATCTTCTTTAAATTTCACGTTGTGTAATCACCAATCCTTTCATTTCTGTTAATGAAAATATTAAATAAAATGAATATATTTTTGAATTTCCTCATTTTTTTATACATTAAATATAAATTTCTGATCAAATCTGATATATATATCTTGTGTATAATGCAAAACAGTATATTAGCAATGATTAGGCTCTTACGAAGTTAACATTTTGTGCTGCTTGCTCTAAATTTAAATTCGTTCATGGATTGGATGCATAGTGAATCAGAATTCCATAGATTACAAATCTTCACTGAATCTTTTCAAATAATATTACTGTATTCACAGCATACATTATTTTTTATTTGATTTGAGAGGGTCAAGTTGGGAACACTGCAATTTAAATCCCCCCCTCCACACACACAGATCATAATTGGAGAGCTTTTTTTTTTTTTTGTCATACGTTGTTTAAAATCAAATGAACTCCTAATAATTTTAGTAACTATGAACACAGTATCATACAAAGGAACTGTATATCAAAATTTTGTTTTGAGCACCTGAAGCCAAGGTAATTCCAAAAGTATGCATGCTTGCTGTCAAATATACATAAAAATCATTTTCTGGTATGTACCAAATGATACCACAATAGTTAAAGAAAATCAAAACTCCATGGTTAGTTTCTGATCAGTTTTCTGAAGTGAGCTATATAGTCCTTAAGAATCGATCACATTTTACAATTTGATTTTGTAAAGCACTCCTGGCCGCATCACCCCACCTGTATTTCTCTCTCTGGAGAACACATCCCATTTATTGAACTTGGCTTTCCTTAGGTATTTTTAGCCATTCATACTATATATATATATATATATATATATATATATATATATATATTGGTGTATCCATTTTCCTAGAACCCTGTTATGTACTCTCCTGTCTTTCATCAGGTGCATTTGTGAACTAATTTCCCACTCTATATGTTACACGTGGGTTGAATACTTTTTTGTATTGTTACCTTTTTAGTCGTTTGATTTCTCTCTTATTCCATATTAATTTATTAAACTTGCTGACCACCATATCAGTCTTGCTTATTCCATTATCAATTTCTGTATTTTATTTAAAAATTTCACTAAAAATTGTACTCAGTATAACTATTCACTTGCTGAGACCTGTTCTGCTCCATAGCAGAGTTAAAAGCATGATACAAACATAACTTTCAATTGGAAAAGACTGGTTTGATTCTCACTGTCATGATGTTGATGTTAGTAGTCTTTGACTTTTTTCAGTTGATGGTGAAAAAAAGGGTTTCCTTTGTCAATAGAGGCAGATTTGCTGAAAACATAGATTTTATTCTGGATTGTGTGGTTGAAATTTTTTTATTTTCCTTCACCATATTTCAGGCCAAATATTGTAGATTTCAGTTGCATTTCACTTCAGGTTTCAAATGGCTTTTCTAATTGAAGTATTGGTATATATTCATGATTGTATTCTTCCTGAATATTTTCTACCTTGTGGATATATTATTTGTTTTATAAACGTTATTATTGTTTACTCCATTTACTGTGATCTTTCCCAAAAATTCTTAAGCTTGGTAGCCAGTCATTGCTTAGGTAACTTTGCTTTATATAAAACTGATGCCATGATATGGTTGTTAACACTATCTCTATAGGTGTATTTCTGTTAAATGCATATATTCATCAGCTTCTAACACTAGGTAACTGAACTTCATTTGGGAAGAACTTCTATGAGAGCTTTCATCCTATATTGTATTTGAACCCAGGTTCTTCCAACCAGAGCACACTGTAGCTGATGGAGCTATAACTGCTCCTGTTCCATTTAAGAAATGCAAGTACACATTATAATACAGAAGAAATAATCAAAATATGTAGTTATTTTATAGGATACTTATGGAAAGCCCTCAAATCAACAAAGAATAACAGAAGTCCTCTGGAAGATAGCATATTAACAGAATACACAAAATCAGGAAGCTCACTTTCATAAGGTCATATTGGTTATGTTCAATGATACTTTAACTACAGAAAAAAAATCCAATGCAATGGCATAAATCCTTGATTATGTTATTACACAAGAAGACAACAGAGATGATATCAATAACTGTAGGCTGATCAGTTTGCTATCATAATTGTACAGAATGTTTATATTCATTATATAAATAGGATCACAAGGTTTCTGTATGAAGGACAGCCATATGAACAAGCAGGATTTAGAGCAAGATTGTTTCCAATAGATCATATTCACGCTATTAACCAAGTAATAGAAGAAGCAAATCAATATCTTCCAGAATATTTAGTGTTTGAAAAATCCATTGATTTTCTGTCTATATTACCTGTCAGAAATAGTAAACAGTTTAAAAAAACAAGCCATCCCAACAAAGTATATCAGATTATTAAAAACCACGTATATATATCGGAATCCAACAGACAGTATATAAAGGTAGAACATGAAGGAAAGAAATATATCTCCCAAATTGTTTTCTTCTACATTAGAAGAGAAGCTTTTAAGAACATCTTATGGGAAAACTATGGGATTAGCATCAATGGAAAAAATCACTTGTGCTTTGCAGATGGCATTATTCTTTTAGCCAAAAAAAAAAAAAAAAGTAGTGCTAAATGATTTTGATAGAGAAAGCAGAAAAAATTGCAAGATTAATCCAAAACCAAACTGATTATAAATTGAGATCAAATTGAACTAAAATTAATGACTAATTGTATTGAAATTGTGGAAGATTATATTTATCCTGATCAGTTAGTTTAATTTTAAGAAAAACAAGATAAAGAAATAAGTAAAAGAATCATGCCAGGAAATTTAGCTGTATAAAGATTTCCTTGTAAGAGATTTATCTATATGCTTAAAAACTGTTCAATATATCTATTAATCCATTATTTACCTGTAGAAGAAGACATGGGCAACAACTAAAAAAGCAAAGATAGATTGCATATGACATGTGGAGAGAGAAATGCTTTACTTAACAAAAAAAAAAAGGGGGGGGTAGAATAAGGAATACTAAATTAGAGATGTTTGGAGTAGAATATATTGTGAGGTGTCATAAAGCATGAAAATGAGCTGGCCATATTAGTAGACTACCATGCAAAAGGTGAACAAAATTAAGTACTGAGTAGATACCAAGAGGAGAGGTTGCCAAAGAAAAATATGGAGGGACGATCTACAAAGGTCTGACATGAGATGGTGGACACTGGTTAGACCAATAAAACTGTAAACTTATGGCAGAGGCCTATATGTAGCAGTAGATGGAAAGTGGTTAAAGAAAAACAAACTAGTGATACCTAGAGTAAAGCATGTAGTATACCATGACAGAATAGAATATGTACACTACTGTTTAATATTTGTCTTATAATTGCTGTCATAACTAAATAATACTAAATATCAGTTATTAAAATAGAGATAAAAGGCTTCAGTGTGGCAGTCTAAAATTACATAAGCAAAATGGATATTAGATCCAGCATTATTTCAAAACTGGAAGTAGAAACTATGAAAGTTTCATAAGTTAAGTTGTCACAGGCTCTGGTTAACTTACTAACCAATTATTAATACTAAATATTTTTCAGAATTTTTAAATAAATAAATGTATTTTTATGTTCATCAGCATTTTTTTTTTCCAGCCTATGAAAGGGTGGTCTACTGTTTTGCACATTTTTATAGATTTTTTTTTCTCTTTAACTAGAAATGAAAAAAAAAAAAAATTGAAACTTTTTTTAACATACATATTAGCATGTATGCTTTGCCTTATTTTGGAACATTTTGAGAAATTTTTTTTTTTGAATTTACCTAGTTACACTACATTCATAAAAGTGATCAAAAGTTTTACAGATTTAAACAGCAACGTTTGTATTTTTGAACAAGCTGAAAAAAGTAAATGCATAGCTATTTTGCATGGCGTTCCCTTTTTGGCTTTTGTCATTATGTTAGTTTTTTTAATAAATTGTAGCATCTGTCGTAGAATCCAAAGATATTTCTGGGATGGCACTCAACAGCACTTATGTGCTACTTGTCCAGCATACTATGGCATTTAAATGTAATGGATAGTTATGTTTATAGAGATTTTGTTTTTGATCTGTCTTTAAAAAATACTTTTAAAATGTTTCAAATTTTTATTAAAACAATGTACAGTTTTTTTAAAAGAAAGTCATGAACAGAATTTATATTAGAAACACATGTATATTTTATTTGTGGATAGGGTGGACTTGATTTCCATTATTGCCAATCATGAAATTCACTTACTATGATTTTTTATTTATTTTAATCATGGGTAAACAGTCATCCATTATACTCTTACTAATCATAGAGCTTGTGCTTGTTAAAGGGAAGAGATGAAGAAAAACTGCAGTATGTGTGTTGAATAGAACAGTATTTGTTCTGTTTATTAATTAATATATTTAATTGTATGTTATTAACCTGTGAATGTAGAGATCATTGAAGAAAAAAAAACAACTTGGCTGAACTGGTTTCCATATATTATCTCTTCAGATCCATATTCATATATTAGGCATATGGATTTGAAGAGAGTGTGTGGTAAGCATTAAGTGAATTTTTAGTGTTTTTTTATAGGAAGTACAAATTTTGTATTGGAACAATACAAGATTTTAGTGCTGTATTTAGTGAAAGTCACATCATAAGATATAATTGTGAATGAGAAACTCTGTATTCCATATTCATTGTGGAACTATAAGGCATGCAAGTATGTGAAGTTCCATAGTCTGCTGACATGGGAATTTGGTTAGTACACATGACATGATGTTCACTTAGTCAGTCCAATAAATAGTGAAATTAGGCAAGCAGTGCAGGAATGGATATAGTTAATAATCATGAGTGCATAGAATGCAGATTGATGGTGAACGTAACAAAGTGATCAATCCAAAAGATCATGACCGCTGTCTTTGTATATCGTGTTGCTCTCTTCTAATCCTCCTTGCATTTTACAATATTCACACTATGATGTATAGTACCATGTTCTTAGGAAATATGCAAAAATCGACTTACTCATATATCTAGTTGTTTACTGCATCTTACAATAAGGAGGGTCCCTAGAGAAGAGAAAAAAGGCAGAATACATGTTTCTGTAAACTGGTACTAGGACAGATGTTTCCAGTTTTATGGGAATCCCAACCACAGAAAGTTAGAAACTTAATGTATGAGGGCTGTTCAGTAAGTAATAAGACTAATTTTACTGTCGCGAAACCACTCATCACAACATTAATTTCTGTGGAATAAAGGAATGTTGCTGTCTATTAATAAAAGAGGTTGATAGATGGCGTATACGGGCTGATGTGTCACGTGACTAAACGCAAGCTTGTTTCGGCACGCCTATGAGCTGCGACCAGCCGTCGAAATGGAAGCGTCCTTGGAACAGCGTTATGCGATTAAATTTTGTGTGTGTTTGCAAAAATCGGCATCGGACACTTTTAACATGATACGCAAAGCTTTCCACGATGAAGTAATGTCGAGGGCAAGTGTTTTTCGCTGGCATAAAACTTTTAAGGAAGGAAGGCAAAACGTGGAAGATCTTGAACGTGAGGGAAGACCTTCAACGTCCATCACAGAGACAATGATCAACACAGCAGCGATTATCATCAAGGAGGATCGCAGAATTACAGTACGCCAGCTGCATGTTGTCCTGAATATTTCTGTGGGAAGTGTTCACTCAATCATGGCTGAACATTTGGGACTGAAACATGTTTGCGCCCGATGGATTCCCAAACTCTTGACACTGGAGCAAATGCAGCATCTAGTGGATGTGTGCACAGACTGGAACAAGAAGGCGACAACTTCTTAAAATGCATCATTACAGCAGTTGAAGCTTAGTTGTATCACTATGACCCTACAATGAAACAACAAAGCAGTGAATGGAAGCATCCGTCTTCGCCTACCCCCAAGAAAGCAACAACTGTAAAATCGGCTGGTAAAGTTATGACCATAATGTTTTTTGACTACGAAGGCATTGTTTACCAACATGCTGTAGAACCCGGGAATACTGTAAACGGCTCATACTATGCGGATGTTTTACGGATAACAGTACAGCACGTCAAAAGGAAGCATCCATTGCTGAAGAATGGCTTTTTATTGCACCACAATAATGCAAGGCCACATATTGCTGGTTGTGTAGTGGATGTTTTGCAGAAGAACAACATAGATATCCTACCACACCCTCCATACAGCCCTGATCTTGCATTGTGCGATTTCTGGCTGTTTCCTCAGCTCAAGAAACCACTAAGAGGCTGCCATTTCGAAAGCAACAAAGCATGTGTAAAAGCTGCGGAGGCGGTTTTGAAAGAACTCTCAAAAAACGGACTTTCACATGTGTTTAAGAAGTGGACGCAATGTTGGGAGAAATGCATCACGTCTCACGGTAGTTACTTCAAAAAAGACCATGTAAATGAAGACGATTAAAGGTAATCTGTTTTCTTTATAAATATAGTCTTATAACTTATTGAACAGCCTCCGTACATCTGATATTGTAGTCGACTTAAGATTGGATAATTCTGTTTGTCAGCTCTTGATAAGACTTTTTTTTTGTTTAAAGCCTTAAATAAACTACATAGTCTACTAGTTAAAGATTACAAATCCCTGCCTGTGGGATTCATATCCATGACTTGTTATTTGGAGAGTAGTTATGCTCTCCACATGTCCAACCAAGTTGGACAGAAAGGAATATCCTGGTGGGAAATGATCCTTTAATACCTGATTTAAGAGTGATTTATTTATCTGTTAGTTCTGTGTAAGGGAAGGTTTAGTTCGTTAAATGATACCAGAAAGTTGTATTAGTGCAGATTCAGGAAAAAAAATTTAACCAGTGGCATGCTGCAGGGTTGTCATTTCACCTTGCTTGTTAATAATATTTCATGGTATTGTTTGTATACTGGTAATCACATAGTTAAGATTTCATGCTGTATAGAGTATAAAGGAGCTTGGATATCTGTCCAACAGGAAATAGGATGGAGTTATCACTGATCGCTGAAGAATTGCAACCAATAAATGTTAACGTTAAGCAGGGGAAATTTATCGGTGAGGGAGAAAGAGTTTATCTGAGGTAGAGGCTGATAGGACAAAATATATAGTTGGTTGCTATGGCCTATAGGCCATAGGTGTACTGTGCACAGAAAGATGTGGATGCTGTGCATCATATCAGGATGCTGAGTGTGAGCTGAATAATTGTTGTGGGAGACTTCAGGAATGGAGACATAGATTAGAATGGTGAATATGATAATCTGGGAGGTTGGCATGGCCTTGTGAAAGAGAAATTCTGTCATTAGTAATTTATTTGTGTATGTGTGTAATATAATATATATAATAAAGTGAAAGCTGAGTTGGAAAGGATAAAGGAGATAGTGATACTTCTCTACTTTGCAAAGGTGTTTGATAGGATATGCATGGAGGGATTCTAGAGTTTGAAATTCTGGATCTGCTAATAGCACAGGTGTAATAACCTAGGTAGCTACTACTAGGCTACTAATGTTTTCTTGTCCTTAAGGTTGCGAAATATGAATTTTTAGTAAGAAGGAGTATATGTGGAATGACAGATGTCAGTTATGACCATGTTAGGAGATGGTTTATAGCTGTGTCATGGCATACAAAATTACATGGGGAGGATGTCAGTAGTGCATAAGAAGTAGTATCGGACTGCATCCAGGATCAGGAGGATAAATCTTGTGGGAGTTATGCTGGATGAGTAGCATCATTAAGCAGCAGTTGCAAAAATATAAATTGTGGTGGGAATATAAAGCAAAAGTGAGGAGTTGGATGCTTATTAGCATTACAAGAAGGGTGACTAGCATAGTAAGATGAGTAGAATCAGATCATGAGTGGATATTAGTTGAGCAGACAAAAGGAAATCCTAAAGAGTTCTTTTGCTCTGTGGCATGGAAGAAGGTTAACATTAATGACTGCTGATGCAGGAAGGTAGCAGAAGAAATAATTTTGATACTAAGTGGTTACCTAGCAATCGGGTGTCATCCAGGTGGTGATATTTCAGTTTCCATTGTGATAGACCCATTTGAGTAGATGAACTGAACTGGTGCTGCTCATAACATAAGAAATATCAGTGTGAACACAACTCTTAGATATTGGTCCCATTTGTTTACGAGAAAATGCAAGATAATTGTTAGCAACATGGATCAAACTGTTTAATTTAAATCCCATTTCTGGCAAGGTACTGAGGAATTTGAAAGAGGACTAGTTAGCTCATTTACATGATGTGCAGAAATAGTTGTAGAAGTCCTGATACTTTATGTGCAGATTTTGTTTGCTTACCTGGTGGAAGGATTAAACAAGAATATAATTATTTGGTGAGTATAATGTACATAAACAAGGATCCATGACATGAGGATCAAATTACAGATGATTAGAATCTCATGACTGTGGTTAAGGTATTGGAAAAGGTGGTTTAACAATAAGAAATAGATCAATAGGAATATGATAATCTGGGAGGCTATCATGGCCTTGCGAAAGGGAAATTCTGCCTTAGTAATTTATTTGTGTGTGTGTTTAATATATTATATATAATAAAGTGACAACTGTGTTGGAAAGGATAAAGGAGATAGTTAAACAAATGATACTTCTCTAGTTTGAAAGGTGTTTGATAGGATACTGCATGAAAATCTGTTATATAAATAGGAGTAAATTAGAAAGGATGTGAAACTGCATTTAGATAGGATGGCTAGTCGACATACATGAGAGAATAGTATATGGTGAAGCAGAAGAATAAGCAACTAATAGAGTACTACAGGGTTCTGTGCTAGAGACATTTCCTGTTTTTATTTGCATTAGCAATATAGAAAATGATTTGGATGGGAAATATCCAGTTGTGAATTGATGCAAAACTGGATCGGATAATTAATAAAGGTGTGCAAATTGAGCAAGGTATGCCATCAATCCTAGGCCACGGATTCACCCTCCCCCCCAACACTCAAAAAGTCTAAACTGAAATCATATAGTATAGGTCTATCCCTTCACCAGATTGATAGCCATGCTTACTGACATTCATAATATCTTGTTATGTATCTTAGCTGAAATACACACACACACATTCTCGCTGTTCTGCCCAAGATGATCCAGTTTCCCCTGACTGAATTTGGTCCCACTCCATTAAATAATTTTTACAGGGCCCTGATTCAGATTCATTCAAGTGTAGTCCTTCTCCCTTATACAAGTCTTTTCTATCATCACTTGCTCCACACATCTTAAAATTTGCAAACCTATCTTCAACACAGTGAGCATTGAATCATTTGCTACCATGGCCTACTATTTAAATGGCTGCATCTTGTCTGCTTTGTACAGGTTTGGTTGCCTGTGTTTCTTGGGTATGAGGATGTGGAGAGAATTCAGAGTCAAATTACCAAGATGCAATAGGAACTTTAAAATGCTCCCTATAAGGTTAAATGAAAATGGGTATATTTTAAAATTTTTAGTTGAGAGGCAGAGAGGAGAGGGACATGATAGAACTAATAGAAAATAAAAAGTTTTAAGATTAGTGCAGAAGAAATTTTGCAATACATGCTACAGAACAACAGGTTGTGGTTAGTAAAGGTATGAGAAGCATATTTTTTGCTTGGAGAGAGTGGTGAATGATAGAAGTGGGTGTAAATGCTTTCAGTAAAAGTTTGAGACCTGTGGATAGATATTGTGTGAATAATAGTTAATTTGGGGCTCATGTGATAAGTGTTTTGGACTTGATGGCGATGTCTGTATAATAGTAATAATTTATTTGTTTGTTAGTGATAAAAGCATTGGGGAAAGGTGTAAGGCCTGATATTGTCTTCAAGTTCTTTTCAGGAAAATTTAAATCAATTTTAGCTCTGATGGATGTTAATGTTGACAAGTGTGGTGTATAAGGGCTTTATATATATACTGTACTAGCGAACACTTATTTTGGGGCTGATAAGATTCAGGATCTAGAAGCGTGTGTATATGTGGGGGAGGGGAGGGGGGAATGGAAATGAGAGTTAACACTGACCCAGAATTCCAAAAGTGCATTGCTGTTAGTAGAAATTGAGATTTTGCCATGGTACTACACATTGTCAAACTTGCTTAAACTAATGTAGGAAGAACCTACATTATTATTCAGGCCTGAATAATAATAATGTGCAAATTTGGTCATTAGTTTCCTTGTAAGCTATTAACATCAGATCTCTATGGAGTCATTTCATCTTTGGACAGTCTTGACAGTTTCCCATTGTCAAGCATAGAGCTCATTGAATCATTAACTCATTCGCCACTCTTGGGCAGTTCATTTTGCTTGCCAGCCACTCTCCATAAAAAGAACCTGTTCCTCAGCCCCTTTGTGTGTGTTGTCCTTAAACAGTTTCCAGGGATGACGACTCTTGTCCTATCCATCCCTTCCCATTTTATGAAAAATGTCTTCCACATTAATCTGGCAAGTCCCTTTCCAACTTATGTGTTGCTTATATTCTCTCTCTCTCTCTCTCTTCCTTTTCATGACTGCAAATATCATTCCTCTCATCTGTCTTTATACCCCACTATCTGGAAACAACCTTAGACAATCATCTCAGGACCTTTTTTTTTTTTTTTTTTTGTAATATATTCATGACATCTGATATCAGTATATTGGATTATGACAATGATGAGAAGGACCTTGACATGCTTCAGTTCAGAGGTTTTGGTTTTATTCTTTGTTGTGATAACATCATGACTCGAGCAGTGTCACTCTCTAAAATTTGGGTCTCTATCTACCATTCTCTGTTTTCTTATGCCCTCCACCTCTTTCAGAATTTTCTCTAACTATATCTGCTCATTTCATCCTTTCCTACCAAATTTTAAAGCGTTACACATTTGTTGAAGTGGTGGTTCCACTCATACAGGCTACTCAGATCTTCCTGGAAGACCACAATGTATTTTTGACTCATCATTGTTTGCAAACAGTTGTACCTCTTCAGTTAAATCTCTCCCAATACCAATTATATAAGTTAAACAATAATTGGACACAAAGCAGAAGCACTATATACAACTTGCTGATACCTGTCAGACAGCAAGTTACCTATCCAACTGATTAATCTATTGAGAGTTTATTTTTCAGTTAGACTATAATAAGTTTAGTTTAATCCTTTATCCAAGTGTGAGCAAACAAAGTTTGCGCCTGAAAGTATCTTCAGGACTGGGGTAAGGTGGTACAACACCTGGAAACTCGTTGCAAAGGTGGAGAAAGCGCTCATTACTCCTATCTTAGTATCTCCCATAATGCAAAGCACTTCTAAGTATACCATTGTATATACATTGTCCACTAAAAAAGAGGTTTCCTAATTCTGCATTTCACTTCATCCCATAGATGCTCTGATTCATCTTTGAGGCATTATTGTCCACTGCAATATTTTGATATTATGACATCAGACCACATGTTTACAATCATTGATTAATAACAGAGCATTATTATATTGTGAGAGCCAGTTTTCTGTGCATTCCACCTACAAAAGGTTGCGAACTATGTGTGTTGAGAATTAGACCATCTGGAAACCTTTTTTAGAGAGACCAAACTTAAAATTTAAGTCATTTTTGGCCTTAATTTATAAAATTCTGTGCTGACAGTAGGATTTATACTGACTTGGTTGCAGAGAGGGTGTACCTGGCCAATAAGGTTAAATAAAATACCTAGAACATCAGTGTGAGACCTAATAGTCAAGTGGATCTGATCCATACTGTAAGAAGCAATTCCACGTCATTACACTGCTAGCTTCATATTTCATTATTGGGATGAACCACATTGAAACATCCTTGAGACTACAAAAGTTTATAGCATGACTTGTTGCACAGAACTGATTTCCATTGCTTTATAATCTAGGTTCTCTGTACTTTAGCACATGCATGACATATATACATGATTGCTCATGACTGACTACCTCTCAAACCGAGATTCTTTAGGGTGTGACAAAGTAAATGGCTTCCAAGAATGTTTCTTAGCATTTTTAGGCTCTCCTGATTCACAGTCTTGGCTCACTGTGAGCCTAAAAATGCTAAGAAACATTCTTGAAAGCCATTTACTTTGGCACATCCTAAAGAATCTCAGTTTGAGATATATTCAGTCCATTGATATTTTCAAAAATTTCCAAATTATATACATCATTCTCCTTGAAACATTTGTATTTTGCATTGCAGTTTGTATTATTATTATCCCATGGTATTATTACACCAGCTCAGAGGTCAACTTCATGTATTTTATATAGCACCTTTTCTGGGTTATAAAGTTCACATTTAAAAATATTGATACAAGTTAGTCAATGCATTGGTGAGCTTCCTCGATGTTTGCAGATGGGGAAGAATTTTATGCCATTGCTAAACTTGATTGGTCTTGAGGCGAGAGATCATGGTAGTGGCACAGCAATTAAGCTTGGAGTTGATGGTAGCTCTTGGTTTTTCTGCTGATTACCAGTGGCAAGTCATGTCCTGGAGAATCATTCTTTTTATGTTTTCTTTTTGGGTAGTTTTAAAATGATCAAAATCTGCAGTATAACTTGATGTTGCAGTCATTTTTTGCTACTTCGTCTGCAGTTTTATTTCCCTTATTATATTCCTAAATAATTTCGGAATCCTTATGTAGTTTGTTAATGTTTTTTGCTATGTCTCTAAGTATTTCTTGGTGGCTAGTGTTGCAGTTCTTAATAGCTTGAAGGGCTACTAAGGAATTTGTAAAAAATATAAATTCCTTTTGGGTTTTGTTTATCCAAATGTTGCAGTGCTATGTTAATGGTTATTAATTCTGCATCATATGAGTTGCATCCTACTGTTGGTTGTTTTTAGTTCTATATTTTGAGAGCCATAGATAGTACACCACTTCCAGAATTGCCATTTGCATTTTTGGAGCCATCTGTGCAGATCTTTGAGTCAGGTCCATATTTCATTATTTTTGAAAGAGCTAATGATGTCAATATTTCAGGGTTTTCTAGGTTTTTTTCTCATGTTTCTCTATTTCAAAATTAATGACTGTATTTTTTCTGTCTTGATTCGGAGGAAATGCTGGGTAGTTAGCTATTTTATTTGGACAATCCAAGGGAATTTTATTTTCCATAATTTAATGCATTGTTGGTTGCCACTTTTTAAAAAGTTCACTTGTTCTATGATGGTTGGCTCTTTTTTCTACAAATTTAGTAAGCTTTTCTTGCCACCTAATTTTTAAAGGAAGTTGGATTTGAATTCTGCTATTTTTCCAGGAGTTGTATTCCTTAGTCCACATGATTCTAGCTGAATTTTTATAAGCTTGTCTAAACTGGTTTGTGATGTTTGCATCCAGATGGGCAAAGCATATTCCATTATGGGTTGGATAATTGAGGTGTATGTGACTTAAGGTTTTAGCATCGGCTCCCCACTCTTTACCTGAGATACTTTTCATGATATTTAGTCTTCGTTTTTTGCTCTGACTGCAACATTGTTGATATGTTTATTAAAGCTTAGTGATGGATCCAGAGTAACTCCAAGGTATTTGGGGTTTTCATTAAATGTAATTAGTCTTTGGTCTCCTTTCTGATGTGGTTATTAATAGTAATACACAAATTTTGATTTAGTAAGGTTAATTTGGTTTTCACCATGTGTAGATAAACTTTCAGTAGGCTTTAAGTGGCCTTCTGCTGTTTCTAAGTTGTGAGCTGAGAATAGGACCAAATCATTAGCAAACATAGCTATCTTTGTTTCTTTATTTATATTTTTTGTCTAAGTCATTTAAGTAGACAGAAAAAAGGAGTAGACTCAAAATGCTGCCTTGAGGGAGTGCTTGTCTCATTTTCACTTTCATGGAAAAGGTATTATTTATTCTAACTTGAATTGTTCTATTTCTTAGAAAGTCATAAATGCAGTTTAGAACTTTCCCCTTCTATTCCAATAAGACAAACTTTGGAAAAGAGTTTCTGCCTCCACACCTTGTCAAAGTCATCTGGAAGTTATCTTGAATTGACTGGGTTAAGTAGAAAAGTTGATCAATTGTTGAGTGATTTCTTCTAAAGGCAGCTTGAAAATGTGGTAGTATACTATTCTTGTTTAGAAAGTAATATAGCAGTGAATTATGACAGTCTTCGTAATTCTGATGTGTCTACTTACAAGCATAATGCATTAAACTACTTCTTGATGATATTTTAATGTAACCTCAGCTTTCATGGTAACTATAGCATTGAGAATTAGTCAAGTTTCTCTAATTATGAATGAACAATTTGTTTCATTACCTTCATTAAGTTATATGATATCCATCTACTCATTGGGCATCATCAGATGCTATATGGTCACACCATTTCATGGTGATGTTCCACATCAGTCCTCTCCAGATGGTCATGTATGCTTTTCTGGGGGCTTCAACTCTTTGAAGATCAATCACTCCAGACATGCCATCCATCCATTTCATTGAAAGTCTACCCTTCCTCTTTCTCCAGGAACTTTACCTTCTATGATTGTTTTGAGAAGTCCTTCAATCCTTTCAATGTGTCCAATTTCAGCTTTCTTTTGTCAGTATCTTTAAGGGACCTTAAAGTTCAGCCAATCTTCTCTAGAACCCATCCATTTCACTGCCTTTCAGTATATATCCTCAACAGCCTTCTGTAAACCACATCTCAAAGCAACTAACCTTTTCCTATCAGATCTCTTTAGGTTCCAAGACTCTCATCTATAAGTTGTTGTTGGGAAAACAGTAGCATCCAGAATTCTGGACTTTTCCTTGTGGAGATAGATCAATTCTTCCAGATTTTAGACAAGGCTCTGATTGTTGTTTCAGCCTTTCCTGATCTTCTGCTGTTTTCTGAACAGCAGTTTTTCACATTAAAAATGGATTCCAGGTATTCAAACGTTGACTTCCATTAAGGTACCCATTTCTCATGAGCTTTCCTGGTTATATATATCCTTTAAGAATCATAGGATTGAGTTGAAATACTCTGTTTTTACTGATCTTATTAATTTTGTTAAGGATTTGTCCTAGTTCTTCCTTGTCATTACAAATGAGTACTGTGTTATCAGCATACCTCAGTGTACTGATTGATCTGCCACCTATCCTAATTTCAGTCTTAACTTATCCAATACTTAAAGCATGATATTCTCATCATAGATACTAAACAGGTGAGGAGAAAGTAGGCATCCTTGCTGACCTGAAGCCATTCAGCTAATCCAACGCCTGTTCTTGCTCACTGTACAAGTTAGCTATCAACCTGATAATGTGATGAGGAAAACCCATTAATTTCATTACCTCCTACACTTTCATATGGTGGCCACTGTCAATGGCTTTAGAGTAGTCTATGAAACCCTTTACCATAGGGAGTCTAAATTATACTTTTCAATGATCTGTCTGTGGCAAAGGATCTGATCTCTGAAGAATCAACTTGTTCTTCAGGCATCTTTGCCTTAACTCTGACCTCAGTCCTATTTAGAATGAACTTTTACTTACATATATACATAAGTTGATGTTTTATTATTATTACTGTATGTATATATTGCCATCAACCCTCAATAAGGCTCATTACAATAGGTACAACCTAATTTGTGCATTTTTCTTTCCATCTTAGACTCATTTTCTGTTGGATCATTTCACTTATCTGCCATTCTCCATGAAAGAAAGAAAAAAAAAACAACTTTACTCATCATCATATATCTTTTTATTAATTTATTACTGTCTCCCACCCTCTCTTCCCGAGAGATTCCTCATCCTCTCTGAAATCTAAGGAAATAAGAGCTGAAATCTGTGTACAGATCTGTCCTTTCCTGTCAGGTGTCCTCTCCCTCCAAGAGATCGATTACCATGTATCTCCACCATGTCCTGTTCTGCACCTCTCTGCTGCATTCCTCATATGAGAGATAGGTCCACTCTTCTATATTTTTCATCCACTCTAGTCTTCCTCTCCTTCTCTTTCCCTCAACAGTTCCTTCGAGAAGTGTCCTTTGTAGGCAGTTGTCTCAGAATATGTCCGAAATAGCTGACTGTTCTCTTTTTAATTTCTTTTATCAAGCTCCTGTTTATGCCTACCATCTCTAATACCTCTTCATTTGTCTTTCCATGATATCCTTATAATTTTTCACAGCCTCCACATTTCAAAGGCCTCCAGTTTTTTCACACTCAGATTGGAGAGTGTCCATGTCTCTATACTCCATATAATAATGTGGACCATATGTAGCATTTGGAGATTTTTAGCCTTGTTTTCAGATTTAATGCTCTAGATGTCAGTAGATTTTTCATATTGTTGAAAGTTGACCTTGCAATTTCAATCCTTTTTCTAATATCATCTTCTGTCCTGCCATTCTCTGTGATCAAGTGTCCAAGGTATGTTTGCACCTGTTCTAATTTATTTCCTTTTATATTGATGCATATTTTTGGTATTTCCTTTTTTGTTAAAATTATCAGGAATTTTGTCTTTTTAAGTTGAAACTGAGGTTATGCTGTTCGCTGTATACTTGGGTTTCATCTATAAGTCTTGAGGTCATCTAGAAGAACCGTGTCATCTGCATATCTTAGGTTATTAATATTTCTTCTCCCTACAGTGATTCCTTTGAGGTTACTAATTTTGTTAAATATTACTTCTATGTGCAGGTTAAAGAGAATCGGAGACAAGACACAGCCTTGTCTCACACCTTTTTGAACTGGGAATTCTTCTGAGGTCTCTCTATTTATTCTCAAAGATGTATTTGTTTCCAGTAAAGATTAGTTATTAGCCTAATGTCTTTTCGTTCCATGTCTATTTTTGAAAGGATTTCAATTAATTGTTCATGTTGAAGATTGCTGAATGCCTTTTTTGTAATCTATGAAGCAGAGATACACATTTTTTGTTTTTCTAGATATCTTTCTATGATGGTTCTGATGTTGAAATACCTTCTCTTGTATCTACATTTTCCTTGAAGCCACTTTGTGTATCATTTATTTCTATGTTTATTTTTCTTTTATTTCTTTCAAGAATAACGTATAGGAGGACTTTTGATACTTGACTGATGAGGCTAATTGTCTTGAACATCTTGTAGCTTTTGTTCTTTTGGGAATTGGAACGAAAATTGAGTGATTAATATCTTTGGGTAGAAATCCAGTCTTGTATATTTTGTTGCATAATTTTGTTAGAAATTTCAGTCCTCCCCATCGAGAGCCCTCAACTATTCTGCCAAGATATTATCTGTTCTTGCAGCTCTGTGGTTTTAGTTGTCTGATGGCATTTTCAACTTCGCAAAGTAAAATGGGTGGTCCTTCTAAATCAGTCTGTTTGGGACTATTATTTCTTCGTTACTCATATAATTTCCTTGTGTATTCAATCCATCTTTCCATGATTTCCTTTTTTATCCATTAGAATATGGTCTCTAATGACACTTGTGCGATTTACTGTGTTTTTATCAAAGTTTTCTATGTCTGCAAATTTATTCTTAATCCATTTCTCTTTGGCTTTCCTGCATTCTTTTTTTATTTCATTATTCATGCTTTTATATTCAGGTTTTTTCTTTGTTCCATCAACTTTAATATTTTTTCATTTTATATAAGGTTCATTATTCCTTTTTCTTTTTAATTGTGGGAGTGTATTTTTGGCTGCTTCATTGATGCTATTCTTGAATGCTGATGGATTTTGTGAATTCTTTTATAAAGCAGTCTTTAACTTTTTGGTTGTTAAGTGAGTATATTATAATCCGAATATCTGAATTATAAGTTTCTCTTATGAATGGTTGACTTGGTATCTTAAGTTTTATTTTGATTTTTGCAATCACTGCGTTGTGGTCCGATCCTATGTCTGCTCCAGGATATGTTTTTGTTTGTGTTATTGCATTTCCGAATGTTTTGCTTATTATTCTATAGTCAATTTGGTTTCTGTAGATGCCCCTAGGGTTTTTCATGTATGTAGTCTTCTGGGAGGAGGATGTTTAAATAGTGTGTTGGCAATTATTAGGTCATTGGTTTCACAGAATTGAATTAATCTTTCATTTCCGATTCCAAGCCCTTGGTTTCCCATGCAGAATGAGATTTTTTCTGAGCCCACTTTTGCATACAGGTCACCCATCATTATAATAATATCATCTGACTTAGCACTAGAGATTGCAGTTTGGATGTCTTCATAAAATTGTTCCAACTCCTCATTTGGGTTGGTGCATGTGGTTGTGCAGTTGTTTTGGCTGTTATGATTCTGCCATTTAATCTATAATCAACTTCCAGAGTAGATTATAGCACGATTTTTTTTTTATTATTATTATGCCTATATATCTGTCCACCTCACTTGTCAGGTTTTCAGACAGTTCTAAAAAAAAATCAGCTAATGCCTTTTTGTTCTTGCATAGGGAGGTAGGTGAGGCTGTTTTAGCTCTAACTTTTGGAGACTGAGTGGGCAGTTCAATCTTCACTGGTAGCCAATCAGAGATAGCTGGCCCAAGGCTATTACTAATTAATCTGTAGAAAGTGAAGAAGGTGGCTAGTAAGTGCCGTCATCTCATTATCTCTAACACAATATTTTTAATGTCTGAAAATAGTGTGCGTGGTCAATGGCCAATTTTCTTGAGTTTACGGGACGAAAAACCCAAGTTTCTGGGAGCAAAAACCTGTTGCCCATGCCAGAGATTGACAAACTTGGGAACTGGTTGAGAAAAGGCTTAGAAAATGTTCCTCTAGTCGACAACTAGATTCGAACCAAAGCATTTCATTGTGTGGTCAAGTGCTGTAGAGTTCAAACTCCACTTCTACTGAGCTACAAGTATACTTTAATGCAAGTTACTGCTGTCTTCCCAACTTTCTGTAATATAGCTGCCTGATATCAAGATTGATCGACTTATATGCTAATTTCAAAGTTTTGAATGGGCATCTTTTTCTGTACGTAAGTTTGATAAGTATCCTAGCTGTCATTTATGCAAAAAATATTTTTTAGAAAATAGTGCTATATGACAGGATGTAAGCTATGAGATGTTTCATAAGTTTTTAAATCAAATTTGAATTTGTATTATGAAATGGTTAATAGGGAGTTGATTGTTGGCTTAATTGTGATGAAATTTTTTCCAGGTGTGTTTTGGTATTTTAATTACTATATTAAATGTGAATTTAAAATAAATTTCTGTTTTGTAACAAAAAAAATGTACCAATCTATTTATCCCATTATTAATCTGCAATCGAGTACAGTGAAATATATTCAGATTACTTGTTGAAGGTGGGGGGGGGGAGGATGAAGGTATCATTCTTTGACTAAGGCAGATCAGATTTTGTCAATTGATTCCTTCCCAACCACATTAAGTTGAACATTTTAAATGCACTTTACTTCAATCTTTCACTAAAGGGTATTTAAAATTTGTATTATAACGCCCCACATAGCACATCACTAGTGCTGTATCAGGACAAAATATTGATGTTTCTCTTCTTCTTTAGCAACAACTGTTCTGACAGAAACTGTCAGATTAAATCTATGCAGATTAAATCTATTTCTTTCTATCCTCCCAAATTCTTCTTTCATGAACACTGTGCCAGTTTAGGTTTCTTTTATCTAATTAAATTCATATTTTTGTTCAATTCTTTGGAAGGAGGATTGTCTATAATCTTTTTGGTTTGCCATTTTTATTTATTTAATTTTGGTTTTAGCAGAGTAATTTCTTTTCAAGCTCTCCATTTCCTAATTTCTGAACCTGCTTACTGCCTTTAATTGACATATTTCTTTAGGTATGAATTATATTGTGTTATCAACATAGCTCATACCTACCAGTCTTTGACTGAGTGATTAGTCAAAGACTGCTCTCCAATCAACAGGTCATAGCTGTTTATGATTGTCTTTAGGTGGGAGATGAATCGCATTGTTTGGTGTTAGGCCACTGTCTTGCAGGTCTGAAGTGGCTTGAAAAAGTTCCATGTTTGGTCTCTAGAGAAGGGTTTCTGGACTATGTATAAAATAAATAAAAGTATAAAAAATGTATAAAATTGATTAAAAATGGGGAGAGGGAAAATGGGTAGAAATCGCAAATAACCTTGAATGGCAGGAGCCACATAAAAAAAAAAAAAAAAAGAGGCATTCTCCTCAGGTTTTATTTACCGTTCCCTGCATCATAATAAAATGAGAGTCAACTGTGGGTAAACTATCTTGCCAATGAATGTAAGTAGTATAGGATGTCAGAATACTTTGTATTCCTATACCTCAGAGACCTCCAAAATCCTGCTCTAGAGATCAAATACGGTACTTGATTTACTAGTCCTTTGACAGTATTTTTAGAAATATTAAGATTTATTATCTTAATAAACTGAATATAACCAGGTTTCACTAGCTTTATATGTGGGTTTGTTGAGTAAGTGATTAACATAAAATGTTAAAGCTTATGCAGATACAGTAATAACTGTTACCGGTATCAGATATCTTATGTTGCAAAATGTTGTTTATTATTGGCTTTTTCATATTGTTTGCAGTGATTGCTAGAATAACTAATGTCCAAAGTATTACAAGGTGTGAAACAAAACTTTTGCACAATTTTGCAATATCAGTTGGGTGCCATGTAAGGTACCTGATTAAATTAGCTCACTAGGATCTTTAAAATGATGATAAAAATTTTTCTTCTAGGTATTGCATTGTAGCTGGATTTCCCTTTGGTTTGTAAATGAGATGTATAGTTAAGCCTGACTTCTTATTTCTGTTTAGTGATATTATACCATGTGTTACTTCTGTAATCTTCAGATCTCATCATTGTACAGTAATTTTATAGATCTCTGGATATTTCTAGGAATTCTGTTAATGCAAATCAGAGAATGTGCATAATTAACAGACATCATATACTATCATCTTAGCCTTAGTTGCTTTGGCTGCAATTTCAAATGAAGCAATTGCAAGGTGCTTTGAAGTAGATTTGTTTTGAACAACTCATCCAATAGAAGATTTGACTGGATTAAGATGGACTGAATAGAATGCTGCTGCAGTGACATTGTCTGTGCACCTGTGATGTGATTAGTTTATCTGGAAGTGACCAAATTAAACTAAACACGTAAAGATTCATCAATATTCAGGTAGAATGTGGCATTACGAAATACCACTAGTTGTATGTAGTGTTGCTACTTGGTAATTGATCATTTTATTATTGATCCCTTGCACAAGAGGCCAAAGCACCTATTAGCACATCAGCACTGTTGCAGGGTTGAAAATTGATTTCAACCCTAAGAGAGGATTGAAGAAAAAAAAATCATTAACAGCAGCTACTGCTCTTGTTTTAATAGGCTCAACATAAAGTGAAAGAATGATGGTTGCCAGTTCAGTGGAGCAGTACCCATGGTACAAGCATGCCTGTGAGATGAAGACTGAAGTATGTGAGGGGAAAGGGTCATTGTGAGCCAAATTGCTCCCTTCTGGACAGCACCAAGAATTTTTAGAGAGGTTTTAGGCACATCACCTCAAATATGTGAGTAGTATTTTAATGATGGGTGGATTTGCACAGGCTTTGTAGCTGGGTGTGTTTAAAACATTGTGTTCATGTCAGGAGATGCTGGAGTTAGATCTCAGTCCATGCAGAGATATATGACAATATTTGGTGATTTGTGTATTAATGTGGGTAGGTGTAGGTGAGCTCAGTGTCCTTTTTTGTGAGAGAAAAGCCAAGACTACAATTTGGTGACATCAGAGATGACCAAGAATATCTTTGTGCTACCAACAAATCATATGGAGATAAGTGTTTAAGGCACTGGTTTAAGATTTTGAATCTTGGGCCATCTGAATACTGCATGATTTGTTAAATGAGTAGGATGAATGGCAAGTACTTTTATCATCAAAGTTGTGGCAATTAAGTGGGCCATTTGTTCAGGAGAAAGAAGATAGGTTAAGATAGAGGGAACCATCCATCATTACATGTGAATTAGCAGAGAGAGAGAGAGAGAGAGAAAAAAAAAGTTGGCTACTCAGTTTCAGAGGGTAACAGATAGGCTAAAGGATGGCAATTTGCTTAGTAGTTCCTGATGCCAGACAAACAAAAGCTCTGAAAATGTAAAGTGCTACAGTATGTATTTCTCCAGTCCTTTCCATGATACTTATCCAGTGGTGAGTGATAAAGGCCAAAAGTTGGCCATCATCTGAGAATGACAGAATCCATAATAATGGTCATTAATTAACTAGTGGGCCTCTAGGTAATGAAGTTGACTATTGATGACTTTCTCCATTCTTTTGGGGTGGATATTGAGATGAAGATGATGATGATGATTGGTCAGTAGTTTCATAGTAGACAATGTTGATTACAATTGAAGAGATGTCATCAGGACCAGAAAACTTTAGTGTTAAAGTTGTTCAGTATTATATCTTTTTGTTGAAAAATACAGGAGTCATGCAGTGCTCAGATTTTGTTGCCGTGAAAGGTGATTTACCTTGGTGTCTTTTTGGAAAAGTGATGTCAAGTGGTTACCTTTTATCTTTGGATGCTGTAACAGGTGTGCCATCTGGATGAGACAGATGAACAGGAGTTCTGTGTCTTGATCTCAGTATGGGACCAGAAGTCCCAGCTTCTATTTCGGCAGGAGGCAGGTGCTCTGCTGCTGGCTTTTATGAAGTCAGATTTAGATTCTGATAACTGTTTTTTCATTTATCGAATGCTTCAGCATAGACTGAGTATGAATTCCAGGTTCTTGATGTAAGCCATCTGCAATAAACTCAGTTTTTTTTTTTTTTTTTTTCTCCAACTGCTTGGTACACGTTCTGTTGAATGAAGACTTGAAAAGTAGATGAGAATTTTGTGTAGAGTGAGGATTGAAGGACTTATTTCATGTCAGTGAGCATTATTTCTATGACATGTTTGGAGTAGTTGAGCAGAGGAGAATTAATACCATGGAAGGGAAGAGTATAAAATTCTGGATATAAGGAGGTTGGTATCATTTTATAGTTTCAAAGGAAAAAGAGGTTAGGAGTGATTGTAGGAAGGGTGTTTTTGTGAGGGAGAAGAGACTTGCTTGAGATTGTAATCTGAGTTACCAAGAGGAAAGGAGAGGTAACCTCTACAGTACACCCTCTGTCCAAAAAGAAACTGAACTTTTCGAAAATAGAAGAAACTAGTGGTGCCACCTGTTGTATCTTTTTGTTGTCGAAAGCGGCAACCTTTATTAGATTTGTGACACTAATGAAGGTTTCCGAGTTATAGTGCCATTAGAAGCAGAGTGATAGTGTGTTTGATGAGCAGTCGGAAAATGAGTTTCAAACAGAGAGCTGTGATTGACTTTTGTGTTAAAGTTTTACCGAAATGCATCAAATGCTTCAAAAAGCATACGGTGATGAATGGTTATCCTGTACTCAAGTTTATGAGTGGTTTAAGCGATTTCAAGTGGTTGTGAGATGCGACAACGAAAAGCCGGGCTGTCCAAAAACTGAACTGAGCAAAGTTAACATCCAATAAGTGCGTGATTCTATCAAAGAAAACCCGAAATCGTCCGTGAGATTGATTGAATATGAATTGGGGATTCCAAAATCAATTGTGCACAACATTTTGACTGAGAGTTTGGGCCTTCGTAAATTGAATTCGCGATTTGTTCCCCACAAGTTGAACGACGACCAAAAAGTGTATCGCATTGAACACTGCATGGACCTCATTAAAACCACTCATAAGGACTCAAACTTCCTTGAAATAAGTTTCAAGGAAGTGGTGTTTTGAGTATGAACTCGAAACAGAGTGCTGAGTGGTGACCTCTTCTGGTGGTCTCCATTCAGAAGACTTCGCTTGGAGAAGTCAAAAGTAAAGACAATGCTGATTTGTTTCTACGATTCCAAGGGCATTATTCTGAAATAATTCATTCTGCCTGGCCAGATGGGCAATGGTGAGTTTTATCTCGAAGTTTTGAAGCTATTGATGGTGAGAATTCGTCGTGTACGGCATGAATATCGTGATGTAGACAGCTGGTCACTTTTGCACGATAATGCACCATCTCATCGTTCTAACATTGTGAGACAGTTTTTGAGCAAAAACCAAGTTTGTGTGTTGGATCACTCGCTGCATTCACCTGAATTACCACCCTGTGACTTCTTTCTCTTCCCCCGACTTAATTTGCTGATGAAAGCGATACGACATCATTGAAAATGTTCAAGCGGCAGTAACCACAATCCTCAACAGTATCCCAAAAACCAGTATAAAAAAAAACTCTTTCAATGAATTAATTGACTGTGCCAAACGCTGTATCAAAGCTGAGGGAGAGTATATTGATTGAAATAAATGATTTGAATAATTATAATTAGCCTGTGCTTTATTTTCTATCAAAAGTTTAGTTTCTTTTTGGACAGAGGGTATACATCTATCAAGAGTATTCGGTCATAAGTCATTGCTTATAGCAAAAACTTCTGCATCTTGTCCAGCCACATGGTTTTAGAAAAGCTGAGCCAGTTTGACGCTGTGGATGTTTAACTCGCCTAGAAAGATAATCTTGCTCTGGATTGCCGATGATTGAACTTCATGGAAAGTAATGTGAAGAAGAGGTCAGAGTGGTATTTGGAGTTTGTAAACCAGTAAGTGCAACAGATGAATGTTAACTCAATTTGACAAGGAAACCTTGAGCCAGAGGTCTTCAAAAGTAGGAGATTCTAAACTAGCCACTCACTTGCACACAGTATCTGATCTCATAAAGGCTACCCTTATTGCAGAAAGTGTGTAATTTGGATCCGGAAGGTCTGGGCTGGATAACTAAGTGATAATTAATGTCATTTATGTTGATATTTATATGTAATGGATGTTGGTAAAGTGGACGTGAAAGTGTTTTTTTTTGTAAGGATTCTGGAATGATTTGTATTGAGCTTAGCCTTGTTTTGTTAAGATTTACACAAGAAATACTATAAGATCTGTAGCACATTAGTGCCATGTGTGGACAAGAGAAAAAGAAAGGAGGAATTGGTTCACATTTTTGTTTTGAACAACTGAAGGTTATATTTTTTGAGGAAGGTAGGGTGGGGAAGACTGTTCCAAAGAACAGAAGTAGATGAAATGAAAGAGGAGGCAGTAAAGTTGGTTTGAGATTCACGATCGACTGTAAAAGGGTGTTGGTTACCAGTCGCTCTTACTCTAGTGATTTTGAAGGAAAGTGGAGGAATAATGTGACCAACTCAGCAGAACACTGTCCACGAAAGTATATGTAGAAGAGGCATAAGACAGAAACCGATTTAGGATTTATATAGTTGACACGTGTGAAGTAGTGTCTTGTGCTAAAAAAAGTACAGTTTTTTGGCAGATGCACAAGCTATAGTTGATATGTGTTTGTGCCAGTAAAGATTGTCGGTGTAGGTCAGTTCAAGAAGAGAAATCTGGTTGTATTTGGATATTTCAGTATTATTGAAGGTAAGGAGGAGAGATGTGAGCTCGTTCTTGCAAGAGATCAGACAGGATTAAGTTTTAGGAGCATCGGAATCTACAAGGTTGTTCTTGTCCCGCTGGGATATAGCTAGGTTGAAGTTCAGGCCACTGGTCATGGTGGATTCTAATACTTGATCACTAGAATGTGTGTCAAATGAAATGGAGGAATGGAGTGTACTGTCATTAGCAAAGCTATGGATAGGATTGGAAGTCTATGAGAGCGAGTCATTTATATACAAGAGGAAGAGAGTATGTGAAAAAAACCCAGGGTACTTCTGCAATCGTAGGCAAATCTGAGGAGAGAAAACAGTCCACCATGACATGTAGTAAACGATCAGCAAGAAAGTTAGTGATCCAGTTGTAGAATGTGGAAGGCAGACCACAGGCAATTGATGGAAGAAACCCCATGACTCATTAGCATAAAATAACTAAAACGTGATTTGTTAGACTTGGACTTTTTTTCATTCTTAAGTATCCATTATTTCTTGTCCACTGTAGTTTGTACAGGAGTGAAATTGAGTTATCTCTTGCTATACTTTATCTGGACAGTCAGATTCTTACTATGTGTATGTCTGTAACAACAGCAGGCAGTATCGTATTATGCTATCATTTCTCACAAATTTGTTAGATACCACATTTCTTATAATCTTTCATTTTAGCTTTTTATAGTCTTTTCATTTGGACCATTTTTCTTGTTATCATTGTTTCTAAAAATATTTCAGCATTGTGGAAGTTTCCATTATACTTGCATCGGTATTTCTGCCAACATGAGTATTGCATCACACTCATCACTTAGGTTCCATTATGTTACGTTGGCCTGTTGCTATGAAATTTTTTGTGCACACACTATTCTATCAGCATGCTTACTTTATGATGCTCAGTATTTATTGGAGAAGATCCAATAATTGCATTTCTAATTATGTTTTTTCTACTAAATTTTTATAAGTTTTATACTAATTACTCAAGTTTTATAAGTAATTACTACAGGCTCCCATTATTTATTTTCATTTTGTGAAATTATTTTTCTTGGGAGAGAGAACACTTTTTGCACACAATGTAATGTTTGTCTACTAGCATTTTAGTGTTTTATTTTTAAAGTTGGCTATCGCTGAAAGTTACATCAAAAAAAGCTCAACGTTGATGATACCTTCTATTTGGAAAACCTAAGTTTTAATCCCATTTACAATATAAAGAACCTTTATTGGGATTTTTTAAATGGAAAGCCTTGCACAGAATGGCAGCTTTTCTGCCTGGAAATGAATGTCATCCTGTAAAACAAGTGAATTGGCCATAAAAACATGCAGTTGATAGTCATAATATACAATGCAGATTGTATAGGATTAACTTACTTGACAGATCATTTAATTAGGTTTCAAACAAGCCATGTTAGTTTCTTGGCCCTGATAATTCACTGAGCCTAACACACAAGGTAAAATGGGAAAGTTTTTAATAAAATCTTTATTTTTTAAACATAAGTTTATACTTGAATGCATTTTGGCACCTTATAGAGTACAACTAAATTACTAAAGAACTACAACTTTTCTCCACCACTCAGTCCACCAACTACAGCAAACTGCAATTACCATCATCTACACCAACACCATCTACTGCCCACCATCACCACTAGTATTTTCACAGACAATCACAAACATCCATGCCCACAGTGGGATTCAAACCCTCAGCTTGGCTGGAGAGTGGATATACTAACCACTTGGCCAACCAGGCCAGCTCTGGAGACAACTTCAGATACAAATTATTAGAATTCATGAATAATTGGCCTAAATGACTTATATGAATTTACAAATTTCTCTAATTTGTAAATTCATAATTCTCTTATTTTTGATTTTGGTCTCAGCAATTTTTTTTTTTAATTTCAAGTAAACAGTGAGAACCTGCCATCACAAAAATATTGGAACAATAATGTTTCTCAAGGAGTGTATATGTATTCCTAAATTTCTTTATAAGAATTGTATACCCTATTGGAATAGTTTTGGTAAATGTTTACCATTCATTGTGATGAAGCTGTTTGCAAAACAGATCTTTTTAATACCTAAATTAAAAATGTACCTTTTCCAGTAGAGTCCAGCATTTCAATTTTTTTTAATCCCCCCATCAGAAAAATCTAATGAAAGTGTCATCATTGTATTGTATCAAACCAAATCTGCATTCTCTGAAAAATTATGGTTAGGCCAATAAATTTAGTATTGTGCTTATTAAAATTTTGAAAAAAAATAAAAAAATAAAAAATAACCAACTAAATTCATAGTAGAATAAAATGCATTGCACAAAAATGCCTCCTGGTTGACATTGCATAGCCTAACAATGGGGAGAGAGAAAAAAATTGTGGCTTACAACCTTGTGATAAAACAGTTCTATGATATAATGAATATATTTGACCATCTGCTTCAACTTGGTGTTTGGTCATACTGCAGTTCACATGTGTGAGGCCAGATTGTTGACTTTTTTCACTCCGGTTGTATCAGATGGAATAGGTACAATATCGAGACATAGGTTTTTGTAGTAAGAGAAAGTGATTTAATTGTGTTTGTATTTTTAGCACATAGAACAACTAGTAATAAAATTATTTGCATATGCACGTAGTTCATGAAATTCTTGTTTCACATCATCAGAAGATAAGTGGATAAAAAAAAAAAGGTTATGGACATGTATTGATCATGAACTATTTGAAAACAAGAATACCAATGGATTGCATGCATCTGTGTTTGTTAGTTTGAGAGAGGTGCATACTTGATGTAAAGTCATGCCTTGTTTTTTTTGATACACTGCTGAGGGGAAAGGGTTTTATCATTTTAACCAACTTTTTGAACACTCTTGAGTGGGAACTATAATCTCTGTGGATTACATTGCTTTGTTGCTATGATACTTGTCTCTACTTAAGTGTTCAGAGAGCTGAAATGATTAAACATCCTCAACAGAGTATTTTATCATGATTTTACATCAAGTCTGATTTTCTTTCCTTAAGCATCTAATGAATGCAAATGCCAATAGTGTGGTGCACAGAATGCCAACAACAACAATCAAATGTCTACATAGCATGTACATGCATTCCATTGTTGTTCTCAAATAGTTCGTTTTGATAAATACATGTTTGTAACCTAATTTTTTAATTCACTTTTATCTCCTGATAGGGTGAAACACAGGAATTTTACAAAATTAGTTAAATGTCTTAAACAGGTTTACTGCCATTTGTTCCATGTGGTCAAAATAGCAGCAACACAATTGCATTATGAATATGTATGTAGTAGTGTAATGCCACTCTTATTTTCTAGTTTAGTTATCATAGAGGCCCAGCTAATAAATGAGAGAAAATGATTGTTACTTTCTTAAGAAGTAACATGATGTTAGCTTTTGAAATATATTCCTACCTTTTCTCTCATCCCCTTGTACTTGTAATTTGCATTTGGAAATCAATGTATATCATTTTGACATGAAGGGAGGGGAGGGAACACGCCAGTATATCATTAGCATATATTAGAATTATTGGCAAAGCTGTAAGTTGCTACTGATATGTTGCTTGCTTGGGTTTGGATTCTGGCTGGAAGGCAAAACCCACAATTATTATCCCAGCCTAACTGAAGTACATAGTATTGCCATAAATACTGTTACAACTTCTACGTTGCTCACAGAATTGCATGAGCCTGTTTCTGTTAGTGGCATTGTGCACAGTGAATATTTCTGCGTTTATCAGTAGAGTTGTCTAGCTGTACAGGTTAACATGCAGCAGGGAGATTACAAGAATCATGTAGCTGTAATAGCACTTCATAAGGTTCAAATGTTTTCAGCACACTGAAAACACTTGGGATCAGTAGGATGTTTGGGTATCGGACTTTGTACCATTATAATGGTACAGAAGATGTATCTGACCTCCAAAGAACAGGTTGACCATGATGTGTTAGGACACAACAGCTTCTGAGGGCTGTGAAGGCATGCTCTGCTATAATCCTGTGAGAATGCAGAAAGAGATGTTGTGAGAATTGAATGTTTCATGGAGAACCATGTCGTGTGCTATCTGATGATCTGGGGACGAGAGCCCATAGTTCTACTGGACACTTCCTAACACCGCAGCTTATGCAGCAGAGTGTGATAAAATCAAAGGCACTTCTCTGGCAGTACACAAACAATAGACAAAGATATCCTTTTCGCAGAGGAGAAGATTTTCGCCATCGAAGAGTCATTTAATAAAATTGATAGGAGATATGGTCACACAGCACCCAGGTTTCAGAGAGGTCATCACCCCATGTCAGTGATGGTTTGTTGGGTGGGGGGGGGTATCCAAGTTACATTTCTGCAAGAAAGAGATCAAAACCTGTGTCAAAGGTATTATGACACTATGCTGGAACCTGTGGTACAGCTCCTGAACAACACCTTATGGTAAGTAGTGGACCTTCCAACAGGACTCAGCTCCTGCACACAAGGCAAGGAACACACAGCAGTGCTTAGAGGTGAATATGTCCACATATCATCTGATTGGCTGTCCGGAAGTCACAATCTGAATCCATTACTTCAAACTGTAGTTGGAGCTTGCAAGAGTAGTCTCTAAGAAATGATACCATCACCAGCCTGAAGGTATTCACCTTCAAGGTGTTGAGTGAGCAGTGGCATATAACTACTAGATTTCTGTGACAGACATGAACTAATCATTACTGGTACCTTTTTTCAATATTAAAACAAGAGAAAATGCACATAACGGCCCTACTGATGATGATATCTTTAAAATTGTTCATAGCTACATTTAGTTTATTTACAGGAGATTTATTATTTGACACCTCCAGGGAGTCCAAAGACTCATCGAGGGAGGGCACATACTCTACTTGAAATAGAAAGAATAAGAACTGGATTTAGGAATAGCAGATTATGAAGAATATAAATAAATGGACACAGAATGTGATGTTTAGTTCTCTGCAGACTGGGAAAAAAAAGTTCCATGATGGATGTAGGAAGGTAAAGAAAAGCAGTCCATAAAAGTAAGAAATACAAAATTCTTGGCTCATAACTCAGCATGTGCTCTTAGAAAAAAATGTACCACAGTTAAGTTGAGAAAAATAGCTAAACAGAAGCAGGCAAAATAGCTGTAATTATAATAGCTAAACAGAAGTTGTGTGAACATTATGGAAAACAATATAAGAATTATATGAAGAGCATACGAAATGAATCATAAAAGGCACAAAAACTGAAGAAAATAATAATTCAAATATCTAGAGTAATTGCCAGCTTGAGTGCTAATACCTCCCCCCCCCATGCGAGGCAAATGTTTTCATTCAGAAAATATTTGCTTTTATCATTCTTTCTGTATTTTTTGCACACTCTTCCTGAGTTTTTACTATGCCATTCTGTAGACCATTGTCATTGTGATCCACTGTCCTGTCACCCTGTTTGCTGTGTGATTTTGACTTATCACATCGGGAAAGATGCATGCATGTTTTGGCTATGGCATTAAAGAACATGAGACTAAGACTCATGTGCACAAACAAAATGCACCAATTGTGTGGGAGAAGATCCAGCCTTCTCTTAAATATATATAAGGCAGAGTGATGAAGAATGGCAATCCAAAAGATCACAAACAGAACAGGAGGCAAAGTGTGTGTTCATGGGGGTGGGGGGAGTGTTCCACACACATTTATAGTCTAAAATCTTCCTCTTGAGTTGAGACGATAATAACAAAAAAAAAAAAAAAAAAAAGAAAATTTCTGAGAAACATGACTTGCATGTCTTATCCCACCAATTACTTTATCCCTAAACATGGCTTATCTGTTTTTCATTATAATGCGTAGAGAAATAATGAATATTCCTACTGCTTAAAACACATCATTCCCATAAATGCTCTAATGGGAAAAAAAGTCAATAACACCACTAATCTTTGATTGAAGTCTCCTCTACATGTATCAAAAAAATTTATTAACATATTCATTATAATGATTAATGTAAGGCAGCACATATAAATATTTAAACAATACATTTAATCAATCCTATATTTTGTGTCACTGAGATATCATCAGGGAAACAATATTAAAATTTCAAAAACACAGATAAAACATTAAAATGCTTCAAATGGATATAAAAATAGCCTTTATTCCCCCTCCCTCCCCATGGAAGACCAACTCAATATTTTTACATCTGTTTATTGACTATCTACCTACCTCTGAAAAAAACTAAGGCTTATAAAATGCACTGTTCATATTTCATATGATGTGTAGGGCAAATAGGTTGGTTGGGTGATATTTACATATCAGAATGTTAAAATGTGAACAGCAGAGAAAAATAAATCTGGAATAACCTATTTGATGATCAAATAACCTATTTCTTTCATGTAGTATGACAGAAAACAAAACTGACTTATCAGAAAATTTAGGCAAACTTCAGAAATACTGTACATTCCTGTCCAGTGCAAAAACTTTTATCAAAAATCTAATACATACAGACATTGAATATGGTGTGTATTATATTCTAGGTCTATATATGCATAAGATTTTATATATGCCATCCCATTTCCATTGTCAAACTTTTTCATCCATTTAAGTTAGCTTTGTTAATATAGTTAAATAATTATAAACAATTATTGTATGAAACTCCTGAGGAAGTGTACAAAAAAAAGTTATTAAATAAAGTTTTAATATCTGAATTAGTTGTATGGTCCTTGTATTCTAATACTTAAGTTTTGATATATTCAGGAAGAATGAATGTTTGTTAATCAGTATATTATGTCTGTTAATTGAATGTGCTCTTTTAACTTTAAGATAGGAGAGGGGAAGAAAAAGGAAAAAAGTTCATGTAAAAGGTTCTTCACATACTGCACCCTCTGTCCAAAAAGAAACTGAACTTTTCGAAAATAGAAGAAACGAGTGGAGCCACTTGTTGTATCTTTTTGTTGTGGAAAGCCGCAACCTTCATTAGTGTTGTGTCAACTGTTTATGACATTTCTTTCATTAGAAGCAGAGTTATAGTGCCAAGAATGACAGTGTGTTTTGACAAACTGTCGGAAAATGAGTTTCAAACAGAGAGCTGCGATCGACTTTTGTGTTAAACTTGGTTCAAGTTTTACCGAAACGCTTCGGTTATCCTATACTCAAGTTTAAGAGTGGTTTAAGCGATTTCAAAGTGGTTGTGAGATGCTTGAGGACAATGAAAAGCCAGGCCATCCAAAAACTGGACTGAGTGAAGTTAACATCCATAAAGTGCATGATTCCATCAAAGAAAACCTGAAATCGTCCGTGAGATTGATTGAAAATGAAAATTGGTGATTCCAAAATCAACTGTGCACAACATTAAATTGGATTCGCGATTTGTTCCCCACAAGTTGACCGATGACCAAAAAATGTATCGAATTGAACACTGCAAGGACCTCATTAAAATCGCTCATAAGGACTCAAACGTCCTTGAAACGATTGTTACTTTTGACAAAACATGGTGTTTTGAGTATGAGCCCAAAACAGTGCTGAATGGAAACCACCAGGAGAGGGGCATCCGAATAAAAGTTGCTTAGAGAAATCAAAAGTAAAGACAATGCTGATTTGTTTCTATGATTCCAAGGGCATTATCCACAAAGAATTTGTTCTGCTTATCCAAACGGTGTCAATGGTGAGTTTTATCTTGAAGTTTTGAAGCGATTGATAGCGAGAATTCGTCACGTATGGCATGAATATTGTGACGATCGACTGTTCGTCAATATACACTGTCACTCTTGGCACTATAACTCTGCTTCCAATGAAACAAATGTCATAAACAGTTGACACAACACTAATGAAGGTTGCCGCTTTCGACAACAAAAAGATGCAACAGATGGTGCCACTAGTTTCTTCTATTTTCAGAAAGTTCAGTTTCTTTTTGGACAGAGAGTGTAGATGGGTTTTTGAACTAAAGATGAATGCAATCAGGAGTACATTTCAATACTTTGACATTGTGGAAAGGCATTGTAACAGATGATATATGACCAGAAATGATGCTATAAAGTTTTGCATGATTATGTTGCATAATTTAAGGACTGAATCCTCAATGTCATACCAGAAATTAAGTGAATGTGAGAATCAAGGACTCATCGAGGAGGCAATAAATCACGTTCATCAGCTGTTATACCTTCTCTTAAACACATTCACACTAGATGCATTTGCTATTTCAACAGGCAAACTGCTTCACTCTCTCACTGTTCTGTGAGAGAATAGTCTAGCTCTCACCTGTTTTCTTAATTGCACACAACTTAATTACCATGTATGCCCCTCACCTTCCATTTGCAAAACATTTCATCACCTGACACCTTTCTTTCTCCTGTTTACCACTGTCTGTAGTTCCACATACTTTCAATCTGGCCTCATAATGTACTCTATAATCCCAATATATTATCTTTTGTAACTCTTCTTTGCATAGATTCTTTATCTCCTCAGAATCTAGGTGACCAAATAATGAGGTCACATCAAGGCCTTGTTAAGAGGCAAAATTACTTCCTTACTTTGGCATTGCAATTATCTTGAGTTGTATTGCATATTTATTCAGAGCAGTACTTGAGAGAAGGTTAAAAAATCTTCAAGGAAAAAAATTGATAAAGAACAAACTAGATTTATATCTGAATAGTGGTTATCAAGAGCAAATTTCATGATTATAAAAAATCATGAAGAAATGGAATCTGTAGGATGTAAATTGTGTACCTAAGCATAACCATTTACACTTCACAGTGCTTGCTTATATTTACAGGTCTTGCTATGCATAGATTGAAAATTCAGATCAGATTTGAAGGATATATATTTCATATTCAACCAGGTTTAAGATGCTTTGTCTATTGTTATTTATTATCATGTATGGACTACATGAAGCTGTAGTTCAAATAAGAGAGAAACTCGATATTTATTTGGCATAGATGGCATTATCCTGTAATAAATCATCTGCTAAAGCCTTCCAAGCTCTTTTTTTTTTCTTCAAATTAACTACCTACTAGGACAAATTAATTATTATTATTTATGTAACCTCTCCAAGGAGTCCAAAGACTCATTGCTTAATTCTCACTACATACAATTACCATCAGTGCCATCTACTGCCCATTACCATCAACAACAACAACAACAGTATTTTTTGTCTGTAAATTGCTTGTGTTCTGAGTGTACCAAATGAAAAATTTGGTAATACAATCTTCAATAAAAAGACCAACTATGTAAACAGTCAGGTAAATAATCATATTTTCAGTAATAAATTTATAGATCAAGAAAATTCTAGGTATTTATGGATAAGTTTTTTTAAATGAAATATATAATAGAATATGTAAACTGGGAAGCTATTTGAATATGTTATTAATTTTTTTAATGTGGAATAAGAGAAAACAGCCAATGATCAAGGTAGTAGTAATTGACAATGTTGAAACCAAATCTTAACATATGGAGCTAGAGTTGTTAGAATTAAAACAATTGAATGAAGACCAGACCACAGAATGAGAATTTGAAAAAATTGAAAGTGAACAGATGATATCAAGAGCAGAAAAAAGCATCAGAGAAGAAGAAGATATCGGGACAAAACTTGGCATTTGTTACTGTTCAAGAAAGTATGTTAATCACTTACAGAATTGAGGAAAAATAATAGGTTTACAACATTTCATGGGATGGAATCACTTAAACAGAATGGAAAATGAAAGGATAATGGTGTTTGAGACAAATGGCAAGAAAAAGTTGGAGAGGACCTCTCAGAAGTAGGTGGATCAGTGCAGTTATCAATCTTATAGAAGATTGCAGTGTAAGAACTCAACAAATTGGAGACACCTGATGAACAGGCTGATTAAGGAAAAATTTTCTGATTGGAAGCTACTTAGGAAATTATAAATTTCAGAGACTTGTATCTGTACGTATGAGAGATAATGTGAAAATGATGTACGATTTAAAAAAAAGTAATTGGTTTGGAAAATTAACAACAATGGCTAATATTGAAGTATTTGCATATTTACTATATTTACAATAAAAATTATTCAGATTAAATGCTTATGAGCACTTGCTCTCTTCTTGTAAGCATCTTCATTGTTTTGAAGAAAACAGTAGCCTCCTATTATACTAGCATTACATTTTCCCTGGAATCATTACGTCATTGTTCTGAATTATTCAGGAAAACTGGATTCATTTCTGTAAAAATTCTATCTACATCTAGTAATATCAGTATTTCCAAAAAAAAAAAAAAAAAAAAAAAAAATTGAAATTCAGATTTTGTTTCTGAAAATAAATTTTCGTTTCAAAATGAAAAATTGGACAGTGATATTTATCTGTCCCCATAATCCTCTAGTGCAGCATTTCCCAGATTTTTCCTATGATGGAACACTTCACAAATCCTGAAATTTTCACAGAACACCTTGGTTATTTTGTAATGTATTAATAATTAATTACGGCATAATCATAAAGAGTATTAATACATTTATGTATACAATGTGACATGTTGACAAATATAAATTGACATTTAAATCAGTTATCAATCACTGGACTAATGAAATCTTGTAGCATATTGTAGTTTCCTCAGGCCAACATCATTAAATTAATTTTGCTGATTTTCATTCACATATCCCATTCTGATCACCAAAAATTTATAATATAAGTACTTAAGAGTGAATGCAGACTTTTTCTCCTATGTGCTGGTAGTTTTCCCTCCCTTTGTACATCCTGGAGGTGGATGAATTGCTATCTGTTGGATCACAAACACCTTCAATAAGAGATTTCTTAACACCAAAATTTAACAAAGTCCCTTGTCTCTTATTCATATTAAAATTTAAATCTGTAGGCCTATTACTTTTAAAAAATCGCGGCACTATGGTTTCGAAACAAGTATGTTCTTCCTACAATACAAACTTGCGAAGAAAGTATTCAGTATTACTAGATTTGAGAACCGGATACAGACTACCTTGATCTTCAATTTCAGTGGAAAAATTTTTTCTTCATACTTCCTTGCTGATTGGTCACTAACATTTGCAACATAGATGTTATTTCGTTCAGTTTTGAGAACAGAGGATATGCCGCCCATCGTTGTAATCTGCTTGCAGGCAATTTTTATGACCAGTCATAAACAGCGGTATTCCCTTTCCCAAATTACTTCCATGTTTAAAAATACACGGCTTGGTCACTGACATCACGGAACACTGATTCACTTTCTGCAGAACGCAATTTGGGAAACCCTGCTCTAGAGGGTTCTACTAAGTAAGAAGTAGAGCAATTATTAGATAGAACAGCTGACAAACTAAAGCTGGTTCTTGTGACATAAATAGCTGTAGAAAATAAATGCCACACATACAGAAATGTTTTTGGAAAACTTGGAAAAAAGGCAAAGTTAATAATAATCTTATCTTCTCGATTTCTGTCAAGAATGTGGACTAGTTATTGCTAACCTAATGTTCTAAAGTAAAGATGTGCTAAATTCATGGAGGGGAAAAAACAAATCTAAAAGTTATTAACTGTTATTGCTCAGTCATATTTTTAGACTTATTCAGGATTTGAAATTGGAAGTGATCACTTAGGTTTGAGCAAGATAAACATTGAGTATCATATTGAAAAAAAGTTTTAATAAGAATCATTTAAGCAGCTTTTAGATCATCACTGGATAGCACACCCATTCTCTGAACCATATCCCACCATAAGCATTGATATTTGTAAAAGCCTGTTCTGGACGAGTTTCTATAGTTCCTCAAGTTTATAAGGCTAGTTTTTATTTTATTACATTATTATTTTTAAGTAAATAGATGTTTTGATAGAAGGTAGAGAAAAATGTGAGAAAGCTAAACTGTGTGAAAGTAGTTAAACAATCATGAGAAGACTTTAAGAATATATAGAAGGAAAAATATCATAAAGGCAATTGTGGAGGATGCTGTTGAAAAAAAGTAGAAATATTGGAAAATACTGTCATGAATTAGATGATAAAGGGTGAGATAAGACTTGGAGATGTTTTGGATTGTCTGGAATAATTACTTGGAAAGATGACTAAGTGAAACTGTGAACTAAAGCATTTCTAGAGGAATGCAACCAGAAGTACAGAGTAGTATTTATTTGAAGTGGAAAATGTGAAATGTAGAAATGCAGCTGAAGTAGATAATATTTAACCAAAAATGCTCAAGTATGTAGATAAGTTTTACAGTGGCTACTTTTTAGAATTTAGAAGGTCAAATTTTAGATTATTGGAGTAGAGCTATCATAGTATTTTTAAATTTCTTTGTTGTGTACTTCAGGTAAAATTTATGCAAGCATTCATGGGAAGAGGCCAAGAATTGTGTTAGGGAAACTTTGGAGGAGCAAGCTGAGTTCAAGCCAAATAGAGGTTGCTAATGATCAGATTTTCATTTTAAGACCCAGTTGAGAAATCCTGGGACTGTAACAAGGATCTGAATTTAAGCTTGTAGATTTGGAAAATTCATATGACAAGGTGCCAAGAGAAAAGCTTTTCAAAAACTACAAATATCTGGGGTAAACAGGACATTATACAGTTATTAAAGAACTGTAATTTATTAATAACATAGGAGTAAAAATAATAGGGTCAGATATTCTGGGTATGCCCACGGAATAGCAATATCACCAACATTATATTTTTGCATTTATATTCCTTTTAAGGACTCCCCTAATTGTTTCGTGGCTTCGAGTGATTCCTAAAATTAAACACAATATATTAATGCTTTATGAAGAGGACACTTTTCGACGTGTAAACATTGCATCACATTCGTGTTAATAGCTCAGGTGTGCAGTCACATATACTGACACCTTTGAGCCCTTAAAACAGATTTGCAGATGGAGCAGCATGCCAAATTCCTAGCATTCCAGTGGTTTTAAATAGCCCAGAAGGCAAGGCAGATGTGTGCTGAGACCATAGCACCCAGAAGTCATTAGTGGGTGTGATTGGTTATTGTGTGAAGTATCCATTTGAATGTTGTCATTTATCTTGAGTCGTTATTTTTGATTTCTGAGTTTCATCTGTTTTATGCACGTGAAGTGTGAGCTGATGTGTTTATGACACTGATATATACAAGTTTTTAATATACATTTATAAATTTGTAACTTTGTAAAACATTTATAACTTTGGGAAACTGTTCATTATGTACTGAATATCCTGTTTTCTGGCAGATCTTTTGCAGATTGTTTGATTATAGTCAAATGAGGTTGGAACTGGTGTATAATAAGTAAAACGAGTTATTTCAGATTTCTTCCTATTTCTGTGCATATAATATGGTTGTATTTAAAAAAACAAAGATCATATCAAAATTCAAATTATCTGTGATTCACTCTAGTATTTGCTAATGATAATGTAAAATCTTTGTGATTCTCTCATGAACTGCATGCTTGAAACATAGCTATTGTTCATTTGACCTTTATGCTTTCCATTTTTAAAATTGTTAATTGATAAAGAGATAAGAGGGTTATCATTCTGTTGTATAAGTCTCTGATCAGACCACACTTGGACTATTGTTCTCAGATTTGGTCCCCAGGATTTGAAGGGGATAAATTAACTGTGGAAAGGATACAAAGACGGATGACAAAGATGGTTTCAGGACTGTACAAGGATAGTTATGAGGATCGGCTGAGGGAATGTGGACTGCAGAGTTGGGTGGATAGAAGAAGGAGAGGTGATATGATTGAGACTTTTAAACTGTTGAGAGGCAGTTACAGGGTTGACACTGGGGAGTTCCTTCGCTTGGTTGAACAGCGGGAAGGAGTGATGACAAGAGGCCATCCCTGGAAGTTACGAAAGGAAACTGTGAGCAAGAGGGTAAGGAGTGGTTTCTTTGCGTGGAGGGTGGTTGAACCGTGGAATGCATTGCCTGATGGAGTGGTGGGAGCAAGAATGGTCAATGAGTTTAAAGAGTGGTATGATAGACTGTGTTTCTTGGGGGGGGGGGCCTCCCCTCGATGAGTCTTGGCAGACTTTATGTTCTTAGGAAGGACCTCCCACGATGAGTCTTTTGACTCCATGGAGGCCTGAATAATAATAATAATAATAATAATAATAATAAAATTATTCAAAGTTATCCTGCAATTAATTGCATTGGACCAATTAAGATGAGCGCTGATGTACTATGCAATCTTAAAACTTTTATACATCAATAAATATGCAATCATATGGTCAAATTGATATGAATTTTATAGTGGAGGTTGCATAAGCCACACAACAGCACACCTGACTAAATGGGCCCTCAACTCCACTGAAAAATAAGCATATTAACATTATACATTGAAATACATAGTCCATATTTAAGTTTTAAATCAGCAGTTAGGATTTCAGGAGGCACAAGATAATTTGTAATATATGCAAGGTTTCATTTTACATTCATTCTAATTCTTGATCTGTACGAATCACATGGAAGAAAAGTAACATTAAAACTGATACCAAAATTGGAGATATTCAACCGAGTCCTTTATCATGCAGATAGTGTTATATTCCTAAATAAATTCAGTAATCAACTCTTCAGGACTCCTTACAGCAGCAGCTAGATTGAGTAAAAAGTTTGGAAAATACACAAACTTTGAAAAAATATGAATTGCATTCTCGATGGAGAATGTATAGAACAAGTAAAATATTTCGGCTGTTAGGCACATTTTTAGTGAGATTGCAAATTAAAAATAGAAATAGCCAATATAACAGTCCTTTCCTTCTATTGTATTCATAATTTTCATAAAATGTAACCAATATAACATATTTGCTTGAATGAATGAATTTACTTGATTATATATACGTACAGGATGTCCTATAAATTTGTAAATATTTCAATACTTCATAAAAATTAGAGAAATTGGTATATTAGAGTGTTGTTCGCACAAAAGTGAATCGCAAGGAGGGAGGGTTTTTTTGGCAAGGAAAAAATGGTTAGAAATTTCACCGATGGGGGCAACAGAAGTGATGACAGTAAGAAAGGCATTGAAAATTTATTTATTCATATGCAAGAAACCTGTTAGATATCACTGCAGTAATTATTCAACATGTCTGCTGGCACAAACAATTGCATCATGCTGCAAGCAGGTGAGAAAGCCATTTACAGAAGCATGAAGCATATCCGGGTGGATGCAAGCAACTTTGCAGAATCTTTTAAATTCGCTAAGGAAGATGGGCTGCTCAGGTACACTCAGGACTTTAAATCGCCCCACAACCAAAAATCTACTGCTGTCAAGTCCGAGGAGGCATGCCATGTGGAGTTGCTAATTACGGCTGATGTTTGGTCGTTCTTGATCAAATGTATTGATGAGAGACTACTGATTGTCCTGCACCCAAATTCAACAGTTTTGCCTATTAACTGTTCCATGCAATGAAAAATGTGCTTCGTCTGTCCAGAAGATGTTGTCCAGCCATTGTGGATCTTCTGTGACTCTTTCAAAGCCCATGTTACGAATTCCTCCTGCTTAGTGGTATCACCTTGGTAACAGCTGGGGAAGAGATTGCAGCTTGTATGGATGCAAGTTTAATACATCATGAAGGATGCAGAATACAGATGTTTTCACTATGCCCATAATTCATGCAGCTTCTCATGCACTGCTAGTGTGAGGAAAATCTGACAAACTTCCAGTTGTTTCAAAATGTATGCGACTGTAGCCCAGCAGGAGTGATAGGACTTCAACCTTTCGTTCTTTTGTGTGTTTGAAACTTTTCACACTAACGTAAAACAAGTTCACTAACAATGCGTTATCCACCAATGTCAGCATCACAGCAACAAATCTTTCTTTTCACAAAAATATTTCTGTTTGTACCAATGACTTGGAATTTGCATGCATTCTTTACGAGCTGGCAACTCGTTTGCATGAATCTCATAAATGAGGCACATGACACAGTACCCTCTGTTGGTGAAAATTTTAACTAATTTTTTTCCCTGCCAAAAAAAATCCCCTCCTTTTGATTCATTTTCATGCAAACTGCACTCTAATATACCAATTTTTATGAATTATTGAAATATTTATAAATTTATGGACACCCTGTATAATTGTAGAGACAAATTAGCAATAACACTAAAATACTAGTATGCAAGAGAGTATTTAAACTACTTTTAGATTTGAGTTAGGAAAAAAACAGTGGTTCAAAAACTAGAGCTCAGACTTGTATGGTGTATGTTCATTTATTGTGTATCAGTGGCAGAATCATATTGAAAATAAAGATATTAAAAAGGAACTTGACATTGTTAGCATATGAGAATGAGTGAATAGAGCTAATTTAAGTTAGTAGAGTCAAAATGGGAGAGAAAAGATTAGCAGAATAGGAGTTTTGCAGGAAAATTACCTAGTGCAACCAAGTTCTAGTGGATTGATAGAGTTTGTAGTCCTTAGGAGACCAAAATGCCCAAGCATCTATAGATGCTTGGGCAGTGCCTGTCGTCTATATGGCCCATACTAAGGCAACCCACGAATGCCAGGGAATATGTTTCTGTAAGCTCTCTGGTCAGTTTACCTATGAAACTTTCATAGTTTCTACATTCAGCTTTGAAATAATGTTGGATCTAATATCTACTTGACTTGTATAATATGTAATGAATTTAATTAATGGAGCTCATTCAAACAGTCTGTTGAAATGTTTCACCATGGCAAATTGCAAGATAAATTTTGAATAACCAAGGAAGAAGTATCAGTAAGGAAATATATAAATTTAAATATTAGGTAATATTTACATAACCAACATGCATAAAGTTCATTCAAAATATTGAATTCAAAACGTTCATTCAAAACATTCCAAATATTTCCCTTCCATAAGGGTACAAAGACGGATGACAAAGATGGTTTCAGGACTGTACAGTGTTAGTTATGAGGATCGGCTGAGGGAATGTGGACTGCAGAGATTGGTGGATAGAAGAAGCAGAGGTGATATGATTGAGATTTTTAAACTGTTGAAAGGTGGTTACAGGGTCGACACTGGGGAGTTCTTTCGCTTGGTTGAACAGCGGGAAGGAGTGGTGACAATAGGCCAACCCTGGAAGTTATGAAAGGAAACCGTGAGGTGGTTTCTTTGCATGGAGGGTGGTTGAAACATGGAATGCATTGCCCAATGGAATGGTGAGAGTGAGAACGGTCAATGAGTTTAAGGAGTGGTATGATAGACTTTGTATTTCTTAGGGGGGGGGGTGACCTCCTCTCGATGAGTCTTAATAGACTTTGTGTTTCTTGGGAAGGACCGTCCATAATGAGTCTTTTGACTCCATGGAGGCCTGGATGATGATAATAATATTTTTAGGTTTCCATTTTGGTAGGACATTATAATCACCATAATGCCTGCTGTGCTTCATCTTCAATATTAGTGCATTCCTGCAATGAAGACGTTACCATCACCTACTGTTGTGTTGGTGGAGGGGAATCCTATGCATTCACAATACTCATATGCAGTCTCTAGAGATAAAGATATCTTGTTCTCTCAACATCTATAAAAATCTTGTAGCTATCCAGTAGCCCCTTGCTTCACCAATTTATGCATCAGTCATATTATTCCTTTTCCTCCTTGTAGTTGATACTGATTCTAAAAAGTCTCTCAGATTTGTAGTGACTTCTTTATGTAACACAATAGCCTTTCTTCTACATAATCATGTGTGATGGTGTATGTAGAGAATGCTCTGTCAGTCCTTGCTTTTTATAGTATAGATCATCTGCCTTTGATGAACAAAAAAAACTGCCTTCACCATCATTTTGACAAAGCAGGACAATAAAGGGACCAATTTCTGTTTAACAGATACCTAATCACACAGGATTAAATGCTCTTCTTTTCTGTGTAGAAGTCAGTACATATCTGAAAGATTATTTTTGGATTCGGCATCATCTGTAAAGCATTCCCCTAGTCTCAAAAAATATGACTGCATTAATTTACTAAAAATTTTGAAGATAGTTTAAGACCATATGTAGTCTAACTTCTGATCCCAGAAGAAACCTTGATAACATTTCTTCCTTTCAGTTACAGTTTGAATAGTTTCCATAACTACCCAGTTGAGTGTCCTGTAACAAGCATTTGTTTGTACTCTGAAGATGTTTTGAAAGTTAGCAGCAAAACATTAACAACTTATTTTGTTCTTTTGTTTTATACCGTGGAGCACTATTTACTGTAAATGCAGTGTCGTTTGCAAGGATAGAAAGGGCAGGAAAAAAATTCATTAGGCTGAAGAAGTTAAGGAATCAATTTCTCGAAGAAATGCATGATGTCAAAAGTTCCTGGCAAGTAAGTTAACAGGCTCCCTTAAAGATCAAAGAGAAAAATGTAAGAAAGTTAAGCTCCAAGTAAAAGTAGCTGAACAAGAGTCAGGAAGACTTGGTTAAGTAAGAATATGTAAGAAAAATATCAGAGGTGGCAAAATGTTATGGAATCAAAAATCATCAAATTTTATTCTCTTTAAATGGTCTGGAACTTTAAACAGGTCATTAAGAAACTGAAAATTGCTTTGTTTTTATGTCAGCAAAGTGCTGTATGACATTAAGTAAAGGTTGAATATCTGGCACCATCTTTCATTGATCAACTGCACTACTTCTCCAATAGAATCTACTGCAAGTATGGATTTTTGGATTTCTCTAAAGGGCACTTATTGTTGCTTTTCCAAAGCCTTGTAAGGATCCAAAAATTCCAACAAATTATCCTGTAGATCTGACCAAGCTGTTTGTGCAAGTTCTTAATAAAATGGTTAACTCAAGTTAGTATTTTATGGTTTCTGTAACTCAAATAATTAGTCTTTATTTGAGTTGTAAGTCAGCAGTTAGAATTGAAGGAAGTACAGGAAGATGGTTTAATGTTAAATCTGGTGTGAGACAAGGATGTGCATTATCCCCTTTGTTATTCATTATCTATATGGATCACATTATGAAGGAATGTGGTATTAAACCTGATATCAAAATTGGAGATGTTAATGTCAGCTCTTTGCTTTATGCGGATGATGTTATACTTCTAAATAAATCCGCTACAAGTCTGCAAGATTCTTTGACTAAATTGAATAGCTGTTGTAATAGATATGGTATGAAGGTCAGCAATAAAAAGACAAAGACAATGAAAATAGGCAGAATCATTGAAAATGTCAACTGTGTTGTGAATGGAGAACCTGTGGAACAAGTAAAACATTTCAGCTACTTAGGCACGATTTTTACTGAAGATGGTAAATTAAATATAGAAATAGACAACAGAATCAGCAAAGCTGGTCTGGTGGGAAGTCAATTGAATAAATTCATATGGAATAAGAAAGAAATTAGTCAGAACACTAAATTAGCTGTATACAAGACAGTGTTCAACCCAGTTTTAATTTATGGATCTGAGAGCTGGGTCAGAAGTAAAACACTTGACCAAAGACTAGAGACCGCAGATATGAGAGTCCTGAGAAAGATTAGAGGCGTGAACAGATGGTATCAATGGCAATATCATATTAAAAATGAGGATATTAGGACTTGACATTGTCAGCATCCAGGAATGCGTTAGCATAGCTAATCTCAGGTGGTATGGTCACTTAAATAGAATGGGAGAGGAAAGATTAGCAAAACAAGTGTTCTCTGCCAGGTTGGCAGGAAAACGACCCAGAGGAAGACCAAGATATAGGTGGATTGATACGGTACAAAGTGCCTTAGACGATAGAAATATAAGATCTGATAATGTTGGAGTCTTGACAAGTAACAGACTGATTTGGAGGAAAATTGTAGATAGGAAGTTAGTAATGATGTAATTTTTTCATGTAGTACTGTCATATCCTGTACACCCCTTGAGGGTACATGGCAGGAATTTCATGATGATGGTTTCTGTAACGCAACGATCTCCCCCCTTTTTTTTTTTTTTTTTTTTTTTTTTTTTTTTTTTTTTTTTTTTTTTTTTTACAGATCTAACACTGAATTTCACAACAGTGATTCAATTTCAGATCTGGAATGGTAGTTCTCTTCTATGTTGAGCATATGGCTCATATCCCATTCAATATTATGGTTGGTAGAGGCAAAGTTTGAAGAAAGGCCTGATATATCCTGTCTGTTGTTCCTTACATAGCCTATGTGTTCCTTCTTTCTTGTTTCAAAACTTCTAGATGTCTGTCCGATGTAATTAATATCGCATGAACAGGGTATGCTATAAACTCCAGAGTATTTGTAGAAAGGATGGCTATCTTTCGGTGATCTTATAAACTTTTGAATGGTCTCAATTGGTTTGAAGGTTACTCTGATATTATATGGTTTTAGAAGAAGAGCTAATTTTTTGGATATAGTACTAACAAATGGAATTGTTTGTAATTTATTGTAATTTTCATGTAAGTTCATTTCTTTTTGGTTAAATGATCTGATTAGATCATGAAAATTACAATAAATTTTTAGAATTGTCGGTTAGTGTCCTAGTTTTTGTTACTTTCTATTGCTTACCAGTGTATCCTTTGAAAATGCTGACAGAAATCAGTCAGTGAAACGTTAGATATTAAACTATTATCTACTTTACTAACATACAGAATGGACTGATTATATTTTGTATGAGGTGTCAAGCTTACTGTCAAAGTTAAGTCAATGACGGCTTCCTCCTTCTGTATGTATTGCACTTTATATTGAATGACATTACCATCTTTTGATTTGTGGAATATGAGAGTAATACGACAATGGTACTTTTCATACAACCACTATGAGAAGTGCCAGTGAAAGCACTTTTGCCTCTTCAGGTTCAGACTTGTTCTTTGGTCTGCCCATACCAAGCACTTATCTGATCAAGACTTGACTATGGATCTAAAGTCTATGCCTCTGTCTTAGAGAGTATGTGTTGATGGTTGGATCTTATCCACAACTTAGTTCCACTTGTGATCTTTTCTCAATGTTAGTTTTCTTTTAATGTTGGGTTCAACTATTCTACTAGGCATGTAGATGGCTTCTCTAACCTACAACTACAGACCTGATTCTCACCATAGCATGGATATCAGCAAATTCCTCATATATACATTATATTACAAGACTATTGCCTGATCAAGTTTACATTCTCACTAGTGTTCCCTCCAGACAATTTTCTTCATCATTAATATGTTATATTCTTAAAGAATTCCAACATTGCCTATTGGACACTTTCTCAAGACCACAAAAATGGGATCCCAGATTTTTGGCAGTGGTAATGAAGCCCAAGTTTGGAGAATGTAAGTGCAAGCTGCTCCCAGAACCAGTTTGATTTAAATCTTTTTCTATATGGGATGTTTCTCCCCCCCCCCCCCCTCGGATCCTATTATCCATAACATCATCTGTTATTCATGCCAGACTTCTGAGAAAAATTATGGAAATGAATAGGTGGCTTCACTGACAAAATCATTAAAAATGGAAATATTACAAAGGAATTTGATGTGTTTACTACCTAAGTATAGGAGAGCACAGCTAACATTCTTGAATGCTGACATAGTATTCATTGACAATGTCAAAATGACTATACCTATTCTAAGAAGAATCTAATCTAATAGAGTTGCTTCAGGGGTATGAGAGAAGAACAGGAGAAAACAAGTGCTTGATGTCAGGAAAATGATCCAGAAGATTATATCTGGATGGATTACTGTAGTTCCTTAGAAGACCAAAATATGATTTGACAATATTGGAATTCTGAAAATAACTTTTAGTTATGAAGAAAATTGGGATAAGAAGGAAATTGTAGTGATACAATTTCCTTACATCATCACTACCTATGTAGTGATAATGTAAACTTAATCATTTAGTACTCTTGTAATATCCTGTACATATTAGGAATTTGACACACATACTATAGTGGAAACCAGACCTGTAACTATTAGTTGGAGAATAGAGAGGCTGGCAACAATAAGTGGTCACTCCTGAGTAGAATAGTTAAATCCAATGTCAAAAGCAAAACTAACATTGAGAAAAGATCACAGCTGGAACTAAGCTGTGGAAGTTTGAAAAGTTATTTGAAAGGTAGGTTATGGTTGAATGGCATAAGCATTGCTGCTGAGGATATAGGAAAATTATTTAATGAGCACTTTGTACTGTATATTGGTGAGTGATGTTTTGGAAATCCAGATGCAGGGATAGAAATGAAAGAAATGTGTATAGGTTTGTTGAGTAAGCTTGATGTTAATGAAAGTGTATATTTTCTGATAAATTGTGAAGGAAATGATCGCCCTGGATCTGTTTATTTAATGATTCTTGTAATCTCACAAAAGTTGCCAAGACAGGTGTCATTATAAGTCAATCTCTAACAGCAGTTATGATTGAAGTATTGAGGAGGTTAATTAGAATGCAGAATTGAGTATGGACATAATATCCTCCACAAATTTGTTTTTGTGTATGTTGCTCCATTCATAAAACATTAACTTGTACATTCACTACCATCAATGGGTTAAGGTTAGCTAATTAAGTTCTCCTATTCTGGAGACCAAACACAAAACTTTCTCAACCCATTTGAGGCTTTTAGTTTACAGGGTGCACTAAGTTTCACACTTGGTGACAAAAACTGCCTATTACTTAGTCATTCACAAACATCTATGCCTATATTGGAATTCAGACCCATGGCCCAGTGTTTGGAAAGTAGCTCTGTACACTCAGCCAACCAGATCACCAGTTGTAAAGGAGGTGATTTTGCTTTAACAAACATCTTGTATTTTATGAATGAAAGAAAGATTTTGCAAAGGCATTTTACAGATTGTTACTTAGCAAGTTAGTGTTTAGGTTTTTGGAGGTATTAGTGAAAAGAACAGAAGAGTTATCTGATAACAAATCACACACACACACACACTGTGTGTGTGTGTGTGTGTGTGTGTGTTTCTATTAGATAACAAGTTGATTATTATTATTAGTGACACCAGCGCTCTACTCCATGACCTAATCCACCAACTACACAAATGCCACTATCATCATCTACACACAATGCAATCTACTGCCTACCACTAGTATTTTTTGTCTGTAAATTGTCTGTGCACTCATGGCTGATTTTTTTTTTTTGTATGCAGGATGAAAAACCCCAGTTTCCAGGAGAAAAAAATCATGAGATTCAGCTAACTCGCCTTCAATTAAAAAAAACAAAAAAACATAAAGATTCCTCTAGTCATGACAAGAATTGGACTTAGGCCTTTTCTAGTTGAAGGGCTCAGCCACCTGCACTACGGAGCTGGTACTCTGCTCCATAGTGCACTTACTTCCTACCACTAGGCTGTGGATCTTGTGGTAGAATTTTTACCACCACAAGGTAAAAATTGGTTTTATGGTATATTCAGTTGTTTGATGATGGTACATAGATTGGAAGCATAATGTAATATTCATTTCTAGTTCCTAACATTTAAACAGGTTACCAGTTTGAATGGATTAGGAGTAGTCCTGTTTCAGTTTTGCTAAATGCAAGGTTTTGGACATGGCATACAGAGGTGAAATGCTGTGCACTGTATACCTAGATTGTATTAGAACTGTTTTTTTTTTCTAGAGTCAGATGAGATCCAGGATCCAGAGATACGTAATGTAGAACTGAAATTTAGGTTTTTCACTGTACCACATTTTGATCACACCACATCCAAACTATTTTCACATGCTTAGTTGCCCGATTTTTTATTTTTATTATTTATTTATTTTTTCAGCAATGAGGAACTGGAGAATGCCCAAGATAAGTGACTAAGACATAAGGACTCTTGAATGTTGGTTGAGGAGAGATGGAGAAATTGCCATAAAAAAACCTCAGCAAATTATAATCCCATACATGAGAGTGTGTTCAGTACTGTAGATGGGCAGAAAGTTGAGGAGAAGGAAGGGATTCAAAGACTTGGAGACCTGTGATAAGAGAGTTCTGAGAAAGATTGGTGTAGTGAACAGATGGCATCAATAGCAGTATCATATTAAAAGTGAGGATAGGAAAGAACTTGCCATTGTTAGCATTCAGGAATGTGTTAGTTTAGCTAATCTCAGGTGGCATGATCACTTAAACAGAATTGGAGAGGAAAGATTAGCAACACGAGTGTTCTTTGACAGGAAAAAATCTAGAGGAAGATCAAGATATAATAAGATCTGATAATGTTGGAGTCTTGACAGATAACAGATTGATTTGGTGGAAAATTGTTGATCGAAAGTTAGAAATGGTGTAACTTTTTTTACACCATTTCTAACTTTCGATCTTTTGTAGTTCTGACGATACATATCGGGAATTTGATTATGTATTTCAAGATTTCTATTAGATTGTATTTCCACTTTAAAAAATACAATAAAAAGGGGAACTTTTCAAGGACAGCAATAGAAGGAATGTATGAAAAGAAAAATTTTTGTGATTTTAAAAAGTGAAGGAGTGGTGAGCTGTTGTATTTTAACAGATTTAGAGGAGAGTAGAGGAAACACGCCATTCTGAATTGTAACCATGAAAATATTTGTAGAAAATGCAATAACAGAAGCATGAATGACTGCATGAAAGATGGAGTAAATTTATGAAAAGCAGGCCAGTAAAGTATTTTTTATAGATACCACCTCCTGATCATTGGATCAATTTGTATGGAGTTGTAGGTTTTTGAGCAAAAGTGCAAACCTAATTTTGTATGCGAAGAATGTGATATATGCTATATACAGATGTGTGTTCACGTGCACATACACACACCAAAAGAGATTTAGAGATTAGATTAACCCAGCAGAGAAATTCCATTTTGTGTGGAGATTTGGATATTGTCAAATGTAAGACTAGAAGAAAAAGTTAATTGTTTCACTGTCCTTATCATAAACTGTACATTGAATTTTCAGCCAGCTAAAGGTTTTGTTATATTGTTACAGTAATATCTGTAGAGGCAGCAGACTCATTGTGGGATTTTCATTTAACTAGCAATATATTTATTATATTGAACTTTACTCTTTAATGCTCCAGTATTTGCAACACGCTCTGGCAATGCATTCTGAATTGTAACATTAAAATAACTAATCATGAACACTGGTTTCATCAACGGTGTTCACTAAGCTGTGCATGTGCACACTAGTCAAAAAACTGAGTAGACACACAGTAATTGTGCACACAAAAATTTTCCTTTCAGAATTTCTAATATACAGGCAGTCCCTGGGGGTTACAGCTGAGATACATTCCTGAGAATCTGTTTGTTGGATTTGTATGTAACTCTGATCCCTGATGAACAGTGCATATACAGTAATAATAATACTATAATGGCGTATATGTGGCAATAGTAATGCTCTGTAATAATAGTATTACTGCTGTACTGTAATAACAAGTTACAGAAACTATTGTTCTCTTGCTTTTAATTTAAACAAACAGAACATAAACAAAAGGTAGGCTAACATTAATTAGAAGATGATGATGGAGTGGGTCCTAGAGGATCAGATTCTGATGCTGGAGAATCAGGATTTCATTCTGTTACTGGAGGAGGGGAACTTACCACTGAAGTCAGTTTCTTGAAAAAGGTATCTAGAGTTCTTTGCACTGGCTTTTTTTTCCTCGTCATAAATGGCCTTGTAGCAGCTGATGTTCTCACTAACTGCACAATAAACCTTTGTAAACTTCTCAATGTTAGGCTCTTGCTCCTCAAGCTTAGCAAATCCTGCTTCAATTAGTCTAAAGGTTCAGCTAATTCTTTAGTTATATACTTTCTTGGCATTGGATCTTCTGATTCTTCATGTTCACGTGTTTCTATCAGCTGCTTCTCTCTCCATGAGGTCTTCATTGGTTAGTTCTTGTGAATGGGACTCTGATAAAATGATATCATTTTCATTGATGTCCAATACAGTGCATTGTCACTATTCACCACAGCTTTTCTGACATTTGGCAATGTCTTCTTCTGCGAAGCCACCAAAATGATCACAGAATTGAGGGGGAATGGTTTGTTCCACATAACTTTCATTGTTGATTGCTTTAGAATCAGCAATGTTTTTGATGATATCATAGATTGTTATAATTATTCCAGAACTCCCAAGGTCATCGCATCATCTTCTGTAGCCCTGACTGCTTGTGGGAATGTACGTCGTAAGTAATAAGCCTTGAATATAGAAATGACTCCTGGTCCATTGGCTGTAGTAACGATGTAGTGTTGGGCGGTAAAAATGCAACCTTTACATTAAGGTGAAGGCCATTTAAAGATGTTGGATGTCCAGGAGCATTGTCCAGCACAAGCAGAATTTTAAAGGGAATTTTTTTTTCTAAACAATAATGTTCCACAGCAGGAATAAAACAGTTCAAGAACTAATCTTCAAACATGGCAAGTGTGACCCAGGCCCTTAAACTTATTGGCTTAAACCACAATATAAAATGATGGTACAACATGACAGAATTTCATGCCAGCTGGGGTGTCATCCAGTTAAACAAGGGGGCCCCTGTTGTTTTTGCCAAAAAAACATCGACATAGTTCAAGATCGGTATTATCAACATACAAGCCTGAATGGCAAAGAAATGGAGCTAGCTAAGGAATTGGATAAGTACCATATCGACATAATAGGTGACTGAAACAAAAACTGATGAGATCTTTCTGAGCAATAAATACAAAATGTTATATTCAGGCAATGACAATCAAGGAAAAGGAGTAACTATAGTATTCAATTCTTGAATGGCAGGCGATATCAAATAGTGATGTGGGCAAATATCAGAATGGGGAATTGGACAGAAATATTTTGGAATAATTTGGAGAAAAACAGCAAAGCTAATAATGGCAAATACCTGTTGGATTTCTGCTCAGGACATGGACTGGTTATTACTGATGCCATGTTCCAACATAAAAATGTGCACAAATTCACACGGAGAGAAGAGGCAAGAAATAAGAAAAGTCTCATTGACTGTGTTATTGTTGATAGTGATGTTTTCTCATTGGTGCAGGACACCAGTGAGAAATTTATTTTACACAATTAAGGTTATTAATTATATGAAGAACCAAAGGCTTCAATTTGGCAACATGAACTTATTTAAGTTAAGGGATATTATATCCCATATTGTTTCTTAGCTGAATAAGAAACTAAGAGTTTCATGCCGAATATGGAAACTATATAAAGTTTGGCGATTACAAGCGTAAGCAAATACTTGAATAGTGCAACACCTGACCCATTTGGTAGTGCAAACTGAGGCAACTCATAGTAAGGGTGGAGCAAGCTCCAATCACTATTCTTGGTATTTACCCATAATGTGAACTTAGCTCCTAGGAGCTGTATTACTGTTCTACATTATGAGAGAAGGTCACTACCCAGACCGGTTTAAACCTTTATTGAGGTCTCATCAGTGAGTAGGTAGACCTAGTTAATACCAAGTTTGTAGCGAACTATGTTTGAAACGGAGCTTGCTCCACCCTTACTATGTGTTGCCTCAGTTTGCACTACCAAATGGGTCAGGTGTTGCACTATCCAGGTATTTGTTTACGCTTGGAATCGCCGAACTTTATATAGTTTCTATATTCGGCATGAAACTCTTTGAGTTTCTTATTCAGCTAAGAAACAATATGGGATATAATATCCCTTAACTTAAATAAGTTCATTTCGCAGAATTGAAGCCTTTGGCTCTTCATATAATTAGTAATTTATTAGGACACCTTCTTGGAAATTCTCATAGAAGGGATGCAAGTTCTGTTCGCTACAAACTTGGTATTAACTAAGTCTACCTACTCACTGATGAGGCCCCAACGAGGATGGAAACTGGTGCAGGTGGATCTGGCTTTGAGAGGCTCTGCTTGGAGGTAGGTTTTTGCCTGTCTCTGAGTGGGGCCACCACTGAGATTATGGCTCTGCTTGGTGGTGGTGGGGAGCCTACCACTGGGTAGAGCCAATGCTGAGAAGTTTTTCTCGGTGATAGGGTGAACCTGTCACTGAGTGGAACAATGCTGAGTTGGTGAGTTGGGTGATCTTTCGGGATTGTCTTATTTTTAGAGCCTGCTACACCTATACATAAAGGTTGAAACCGGTTTGGGTAGTGACCTTCTCTCGTAATGTAGGACAGCTGCTAGGAGCTAAGTTCACATTATGGGTAAATACCAAAAATAGTGATCGGAGCTTGCTCCACCCTTACTATGAGTTGCCTCAGTTTGCACTACCAAATGGGTCAGGTGTTGCACTATCCAGGTATTTGCTTGTGCTTGTAATCACCAAACTTTATATAGTTTCCATATTTGGCATGAAACTCTGAGTTTCTTATTCGGCTAAGAAACAATGTGGGATATAATATCCCTTAACTTAAACAATTAAGGTTAATTTATTTTAATTTAATCTAATTTATTTTTTATCAAATATATTTTAATTTAATTCCATAACACGTTACTGCACATATAGTGGGATTCCATTGTAAGCATGCTCCCTAACTGTTTGTTATTCCTAGTATTGTTTGAAACAACTGTACTGATGATCTAAGATACTTAGGATGAAATATTTACTTATTAAAAATAATTTAATTTCTGTGGTTACGTGTATATGTATGTTTCACTGTGGGAGGGCACTCCACTGTATATACACTATGCCACTATCCATCATCTACACATAACACCACTGACTAATACAGTTTTTTCTCTCTCTGGCTGATTAGCCTGTTTTCTGCAGATTGCTTGATTTTAAGAATGTGTTCCCCTAAATTTTAGGTCCTTGTCCACCATCATCCTCATGATTCCATATTTCCTGTAAGCTATTTCCACCAGTTTTATACTGTGCATGTGATTTCTACATTCCACATTTTTAAACCTTACACTTTGCAACATTAAACTAACTCTACTTGCCTGCCTGCATGCGCATTTTATTCAAATCCTGGGAAGCTGTAATATCTATTCTGCTTCACGGATATCCTCATTTAAACTCCCTTTCAATTTCATTAACATAAAAAGTTAAACAGCTGTTGTCCCAAAACCGAACCTTTGTGCACATCACTACTGATCTGTGTCTCTTCTGAGACATTGCACTCTCATGTACAACTTGTCTAATCTATCTACCAGGCAACCAATTTGCTATTCACTGCTCCACTCTAATTACTGACTATCATGTTGTAGTCTATCAAAAGCCTTTGCAAAATTTGAATACACCATTATATGTGTATTATGTCTTTGTCATCTTGCTATAATATTTGCAGATTGCTAAAACATGACCTTAGGAAATCCATGCTGATCATCAAAAATAGTATTACCATATCAACCCAGTTTTGGATCTTAGCTCTCACTATTTTAATCAACTCCAACACAGACTGGACTATAACTCAAAGCTTCAGTCTTAGCACTTTCTTTATGCAGTGGAACAGTTTTGCCATCTTTTTGCTCTTTCGGGACGATCCCCTGCGAAGGTTTTTTAAACATGTACATCAATACTGTTGTAAACACATTAGAATATTCTCTTAAAACTTGTAGTTCTAAGGGAATAGAACTTTTCATGTAGTACTGTCATAAGATCCTGGGAATTTAATGAAGTTGTAGTTTTGAGGGAATGTTCTGCATATACCTCTTGCTTACATAATATCCTTCCTCCATTCTCACTGTACCCAAATCCCGCATGATGTCACACGTCTTTATGAATCGTTCATTTAATAACTATCTCTCTGCAGTGGTTACCATTCTCAACAACTGATCATCCACTCGCAATCCTTTCTTCTGCTTGTCACAAATCAGTACAACTCTGACATTACTGATATAGAATCTTTCTTAGCCTCCTTGACCAACTGCTCATCTAAATTTATGCTCTCCTTGCCAAGCAAGTTATCTTCTAGGCTTGCTCTTTGTACTCAAGTTGCTGTTACTACTCTTCTGTTGCTCCATACATATTGCCTTCTTCATCTAGGTTGTATGCTTAATCACCTCACTGTTATTCTCCCAAGGTTTAGCACTTCAGACGCTGTGGCATCCTCTGAGATGATCAAATCCATAATGGCGCTCCATGATGATATAAACAACATCAGAAGAGAAAAACAAATGAAGAAACAATAATTAGTTTATTGAACTTAGAAATATTTTGCTGTTTTTTTAACTGTCATCATTGGAACACAAATTTCAACTGTGGATATACAACATTCTGTTAGGTTGTTACAGAAACTTGAACCAAAAATGAACTAATGTACCTCTGAGATGAAAAGGCATTTTCTAGAGGATCGATAATGCAGATGATGCAGAGTTGGGATGAACCATGAAATGTAGTGAAGATGTTGTGGCCTTACAGGAAGACTTGAATAGATTGAGTGATTGGGGCATGGAAATGAGGATGTGAGGTCAATGTTGCAAAATGTAAGGTTTTAAAATTTGGAAAACAAAGATAGGATGCAGAATTTATGCTTGGTGAGAATATATTGTTGGAGGTAGAGGAAATAAGAGATCTGGGGGTGATATTAGATAAGGATCTAAAATTTAGGGGACACATTGCCAAAATTGTGAAGACAACACAAAGGCTTCTGGGATTGATGCAGAGGACACTAACGTGTAGAAGTAGGGAGATTCTTGTTCCATTGTATAAGGCTTTGATTAGGCCACACATGGACTATTGTGCCCAGATTTGGTCGCCGGGTTTTCAGAAGGATGAAGAGATGTTGGAAAGGGTCCAAAGGCGACTCACTAAGGTAGTTTCTGACCTCTGGAATGTCGAGTATGTGGAAAGATTGAGAAGATGTAATTTGCAGAATCTGGTGGAAAGGAGGAAGAGGGGAAATATGATAGAGACCTACAAGTTGGTAAGGGGTTGTTATAGGATCAATGCTGGAGAAGTTTTACAGAGAATAGTGGGAGAACCAGAGGTCATCCCTGAAAACTGTATAAAGAGGGTGTGAGTAGGGGAGTGAGAGGCAGGTTTTTTTCGTGCAGAGTTGTGAATGCCTTGCCTGAGGATGTGGTGTCTGCAAAGAGTTTGAATGTGTTTAAAACACGGTATGATGAGCTGTGTGTGTGTGTGATGAAAGGACCTCCCAGATGAGTCTTTGACTCCATGAGGTCTTGGGATGGTAATAATAACAACAAAGTTAATTAGAAGTTGGGCTAAATATCATCTTGGAATGACTGTCTCAGATCTTTGGCAAATTAAGTATTTCACTGACAATCCTGATGGTAAAAATAGTTTCTCAGACCTATAGCAACTCCTGTGCAGCACAGTTGTTTTCATCTATTTAATACTGCATGAAGAAACATCCAGAGCATGGTTTGCTGATCCTGATTTGCCCTTGAGATGACAGCAGATGTATGGGGGTGGTGAAAAATTTTGATAAACACTAATGAAAATGATATTAAAGCAACTGATATAACTACAAGAATCTTAAAACCCTTTAACCCCCATGTTTCATCAAATTGTAATTGATGAAGACACAGAAGTATGAGTCTTTAGGAATTGAAGGAGGTACTGAAGGAAAAATGACACCTGAAACTGAGCAGAGGCATGTTGTGTTTACGGGACAACGCACCTGCTCACACTGCTCATGAAACCCAACAGACAATGCACAACTTTGGCTTTTAGTGTCTGCCTCACCCACCCGATTTGCCAGGCCTGGTCTCATCTGACTATTTCCTATTCCCAAATTTAAAGGAACAAAATTTACCTCAGATGATGAAGTCATATCTGCAGCTGAAGACTGGTTTGTGCAACAAGGGAAAGGCTTTTTTCTTAGAGGATTGCAAACGATGTAGCAGCATTGTGACAAGTGTATGACATGTAGAATAATGCGCGAGTTACATGGTTCTACCTCAATTCCATCATGGTGATTATCAAAACTTTTCAGCACACTCGTGTAGTTTGTGTTCTTCGTGGCAGATCTTCCAGTCTTTCCAAGGCTAAGCTGTATGCACAAGGAACTTTATACACTCCAGAATGTGGAGGATGAAGCTGATTCCTAGAACTGATGAAAATACCTAGTAATGTGTGGTTTGAAGTGGCATGGAAATTGTATTTGGAAAAGTTTTTAGCCATCCTTCAGATGATCCTCTCATGGTTATCACCATGGCATCATTACTGTTTAAAACTAAATTTTGGATTAGTTTTAAACTGTACTAATTGGCATCATTTCTTTATTTACCAGTATTCCTCTTTCTGAAATTCTTAACTTTACTTAAAAATGTTTCCCCCGAACATTATTGATCTATTCACTTTTGCTATCCATACTGGTTCTATCACTTTGAAGAACACCATACATAAACAGAGAGGGTATGGCATAGCCTTTGTCTTCATCATCAATTTCTCTATGGTGCATTTTGAAAAGCATGCTCTTGATATTGCTGTTCTCCAACCTATCTGACTTAGAATGCATTAATGTGTTGTCCATATTTCCTCAGATACATATCTTCCTTTGTCTCAACAGCTAGTGTCCAAGAATCCAGTTCACTTATGAAAAAGAAAATAAAAGGCTCTCCCTCCTAGACATGCTAATTATGTCTTCCTAGTGACTTTTTTTTTCTTCCTCATTTTATAGACCCCCCCCCCCTGAAACACCATGATAAAAACCCTTGTTAGCAGAACCTTCAACCTCTTTCCAACTGGGATTCTCTCACAGCTGAACTCTCCTTTATTTTCTATGTTTGCCTACAATACCAAAAGGATTAGGAAAATGATCTCCCATTACTGATACCTCATATCCTCTTCATACAGATTACAGCATTCTCTATATTCAGGATGCCTCAGAAAAAATAGAAGTTAGCTGCCCTATCTGCTCTGGTTAAGCTCAATTCCCTCCCCTCCCTGGTCCAAGTGTACAATTTTCTTGGTTCTTGCAACTTGTCATATTATGGATATAATGGGAGATCTTCAACAAATGCAAGAAAGATATGCTGTTAAAACTAGTCAGTCAGGTCTAGCCAACTATAATTTGAAAACCTTGTACAGAATCAAATGGGAGAAAGAAATCTGTTACCTCACTGCAACAAATACAACTTGAAAGACTTTTTTTTTTTTTTGAATCATCAACAGATTGAAAAAAAAAACCACTTAAATATGATTGTGTTAAACTTCTCAAAAAAATTTGAAACAAGGCTATCTTCCAACACCCATGAAGGGTGTCCCACTTAGAAGTTAGGTGCCTGTCTGACATCTTCCACTTGTTGTTTTTGTATGTATTATTATATTTCATCCCAGAAGTATCTGTGTAATAGAGATGAAATATTGGAACTGTTAAACCTATATTTTATTCTTTTGTATGGTTTTTGTTCCATTAAATGTAACTGAGCTTAAACCAGCTCTTAAACCTTACTATGTCTTATTTTTCCTTCTTTTAAAAATTTGTTATTCTGATATGAAATTTGAAAGATTTAACTTGAATGTTAATTTCAATAAAGTTGGGTATTACACAGAATTAAACTAGAACATTTATTACAACTTGTCAATAATGAATTAGCATTTTTATTATCTGCTTACATTTTATTTTACATTCATTTTAATTTGTCTTTTATAGATTAGCTTCTGATGTGGACATTATATTCAAAAAATTAATACTAAATGGGGACTGTCAGACTCATCAAGGGAGATAGGTAACACTAGAAGCAATTGGTCTAAACAGGGGCATGATATGTCATGTCTCCATTAGCTGCATGTTCGCAACTCGTCTGGCAACACATTCCATTTATGCATCTTTCTTTATGAGGGAGCTGTGGGGGGGGAAGCCTTATGCACCACCCCTCGTTTATGTATTTGGTCCATAGAGTGCACCATGTAAGGACATTAGTTCTGTTTTAGTTACAGTTTGAATTGTTTTCCACAATTATTTAGTTCAGTGCTGTGTGCTTGTCACTGTTATAATTTGTGCTCTGAAGATGTTGGTTAGAAAACCAGCAAAATATTAGTTATTTCAATAAATGCATTTTTTTCCCCTCTGTTGGTGTTGTTTATACTGTGAAGCACTATTATGAATAATCAACACTCTTTCCATATGTCTGTCTGTTGGTTGGAGTAAAAAAGTATTTATTTTTCATTTTAATTATTATATTTTCATGTTACTTGGTAAAGGCTGAATTCCAGCTGTTAAGGTAGGATAGCTTTAACATTGAATAATTCTAAAATTCAATGCAATCCTAAGTGTAAAAAGGTGCAAAAATTCAAAAATACTGGTAAATAAGCAGTTGCTTAAATTAAGATTTAGAGTAGATGGACGAGAGAACAAAACTTGGTTGACTCCCTGTATTAGTTGCAGGTTGTAGAAGGTAAAGAATCATCCACAGTCACACATGTATAGTTAGTGCATCCAGTCAGAAAGCTGGCAACCCAGTTGCAGAATTAATGCCAGACAAAATGATGGGAGCTTATTTAATAGGCCTTTTGTGCTAGAACCAGTTAAAAGCTTTGGAGATACCGAGTGCAACCATTCAATATTTATGAAGCTGTTCCATGGTATTTTGCCAGGATAGATGACACATGTAAGCACATTATCCTGTTGATTAGCAGTGACAGAATTCATGCTGATTACTGTTTATTTGTTGGATGCCTTCAAGATTTATAAGAATTGGGTGTTGATGGCTCTTCATTACTCTGGAGAGGATTGAGATAGGAGCAGTGGTGTGGCAGTTTGATAGTAGAAATGTGTCATCCTTCTTGGGAATTGATTGAATGTAGACTAATTTCCAAGCTATGGAATAAGAGAGCATAATGGACATAGAACAGGAGTTTCATTCTCCAGCACAGGTCTTCAGGACAGAAGAATGGCATCAGGACTAGGAGACTTTTTGTAGTCTGATTTGGTCACGATTTTTCTGAACTCTTTCTGGTGAAGGGTTAAAGAGAGGGCATTGTTTGAACATTTGGAATTGTATGGGGACATTTACCAAGATGTCTATGCATGTATGAGGAAAAGTATGAGGTCATGAGATTGGATTTTTCTGTGGGTGATGATGCAGTAATGCCATATATATGAAATGGATTCCATCCAGGGTAGAGAGATAGATGAACATTATAAAATAGAGAAATTAATAATAAATTATGCCAGATAAAGGTAAAAATTAAACTGGCAGTGTAGTCTGTATAGGACATGTGAAGAGGAAGTTACTCTTTCTCAGCTCTTAGATCATGATCATCTGATGCATTTCACACACACACACACATATGAACGATGACATGCCTATGAGTTGAGTATACCGTGATTCTGCTTCAACTGTTACTCGTATTTTAATAGGCTGCCACCATTTTGCTAATGAGTACAGTCATTAGTTTAGTGCTTCTAGTAATAATAATAATAATTATTATTATTAGTAGTAGTAGTATTATTCAAGATCATGGAGTTGCAAGACAGATTGCTGGAGATCCAGCCTAGACAACAATCTTTCATGCTACTCCTTGAACCTTCACCGTCTGCACATTCGCCATCTGTGGTGATGCACTAATGAAGGTATACAGTAATAGGGGTTTAAAAAAAAAATGAAAATAAGCAAGAATATCTGGAATATCAGGAGTATTCATCACAAATATCAATATCTAGACAAAACCTAATAGAAAGAAATAACAAATTAGCAGTAATAACAGAGAAAAAAAAAAGAAACAAAGAAAAAACAAAAAAAAGTTCAGATGAAACAGATAATTACATCTATATCTACAGTGGAGTCAAAAAGGAAGAAAGAGAAAAAGTAGGACTAATGATTTTTATTCACAGATCAATTAAATATATCATGCATTACAAAATACTGGAGTGAGCAAATTTAAGATTGCAATTAAGTCATGGCTTCCTGACTATTATTGGTGTCTATGCCCCAGAGGAAGGAAGAGAGGAAGATAAAAATGCCTTTTATTCATATTTACAAAAAATAAACCCAAATGATTATCTATTAAGAATGGAAGATTTCACTGCTAGAGTAGAGAACATTCCACTAGGTACAAATATAGGAGCAAATGGTAAAACTACATGTTATAGAAATGGGTACAAACTTATGGATTTTTTCCACCTATAATAACTTAAGAATTACTAATACTAATTAAAAAAAAACAACTAACACTGGATTTAATAGGTCTTAATAATTATGTAATAAAACTTACTTGGAACCCCCTTTTGAGTCTTCAAAATTCGAGTCATCAGAATTCAAGGAGAACCGGCCTACAAGTCCGGAACTGGGGAGGGGGGATGCAGAGCTCCCCTTTTGAAGACTCGACACTGAAAGGGGGTGGAACCCACTTTTGAGTCATCAGAATTCAAGGAGAACCGGCCTACAAGTCCGGAACTGGGTGGGGTGGGGGTGCAGAGCTCCCCTTTTGAAGACTCAACACTCAGGGGCTACCCTTGGTGCCAGGGGGTGGAACCCACTTTTGAGTCATCAGAATTCAAGGAGAGCCGGCCTACTAGTCCAGAACTTGGGGGGGGGGACTCCCTTTTGAGTTTTCAGTATTCAAGTTGAACTGGCCTACCAGTCTGGAACACGGGGGGGGGGAGGCATAGGAGGGAGGGCATAGCCCCCCCTAGTATGTATATGTGTGTGTGTGTGTGTGTGTGTGTGTATATATATATATATATATATATATATATATATATATATATAGTTGACTTGATTTCAGTTGCCTTAGTATTCAGTAATGCAAAATAACTTCCTTTCAGACATGTATATTGCTCTACATTATGAAAAGGATCACTATCCAGAGTGGTTCTGATCTTTATTGAAGTCTCATCAGTGGCATGCAGATCCAGGAAAAATAACTGTTCTGGCATGTTGCATTAATTGGACCTGTGGTCTGTTATTCTTTTATTGAAGGATCAGAAAATGTTAGATTAAGGATGATAATTGACCACTTGACTTGTCCATTTTGGGCTAATGGCAGTAAGGGAAGGGGGGGGGGAACCTACGTATTGAGTGCAGTTTTTTTTGGATGTTTGTCACAAGATATGTTAGCGGAAGTGAATTTAAAGGAAGGGAATCAATAAGCAGCAAAATTGCCCTGAATGGCAAATGGATGATTAGGAAGGAAGATTCAATAATATCTCTAGTCCCTTGTGGTCTGCAACCTAGTAGTAGACTACAACAAACATATCTTGTGACAGACATCCAAAAGGGACTAGAGATATTATTGAATCTTTGGCTCACCATGTTGGACTTCTGACAGTAAGTGTTTAAACAGAACTTACCTGTAGCATAGTTTTTGAATGTTTATGTTTTGCAGGATCATTCTCAATGTAGTCTACAGCTTGAAGGATTAATGGGTTAGGGCAAATTGCAGCATTGAACACTATTTGTAAGCATTTCTTTCATATTATCTGTAACTTGTTGATGTTTGAATCTCCTCTGTGACTCCAGGCAAGTGAGCCATATGTCAGAAGTGGCTTAATTAGTATCTTGTATAGGAGTAGTTTAAGTTCTGTGTTTAGGAGGCTATGCCAGTTGAGTAATGGATATAGCTGTCCTATTTGCTTTTAAGCAAACACGATCAACATGAGTTGTGAAATGAAGCACTTTATCTAGTTGTGTACTCCCTTTAGTATTTGGTTACTGGTTGCCATGAAACGGGATACTAAATATTACCTCCTTTTCCTCCAGTGATACTTGTCTCATGAATAGCCTTTTGCATAGCACTGTATTGCATTTGGCATGTTTTGAATCATTGTTCTAGTTCTGAGATTGCATTTTGCAGTTTTTCAGTTGCTACTCTAGGTCTGAGAGAGAGAGAGAGCATATCATCATTGTATTATCATCTGTGCTCGGGGCCATTGTGGGATATCTGTCATATAGATAGCGAAAAGCAGGGGTGATAACAGGAAAATATTAATTGAATCAATGGAAGTTGCATAATTTTCTATTTATAGGTAAATGCAGATGTTATTTTAATAACATGGTTTAGCACCATGTTATTAAAATACTCTGGACCAGAGATAGTTGGAAGTTTTTTTTTTTTCTCCCACACTTGATAAGAAATTATATTCTTGTTTTAAACCTTGACTAAGTGCAGGCAAACAGTTTGTACATGAACTGTCCTCACAACTAGCCAACTCGTGTATATAGAGGTTGTTGACTTCATATCAGTTGCCTTTGCATCCCATAATGCGAAGCATGCTTCCTTTTGGATTATTTTCCTAAATAGTGATCATTATAGCTTTATGGATATTTATTTATTTTACGCAGCCTCCATCATGAAAAGTAGTAAATCTCTGTTCCTTTGGTATACTAAATGGACTAAGTAATAATCTGAAAACTCTGCACTCAAGTACATAGTTGTATAAATAATTTAGATTGTAACTGTCACCCTCTAGGTGCCAGATTACCATAAAGTTAACTTAGAGAAGGCTATATTTGATCTCAGAATGACTGTCTCTGAGATCTTTGGCAAATTAATGCATCTGTACTTGTTGAGGCTGCATTAATTTCCACAGAATTCAACCATCTTTGCTGCACTTTTTTGGCTAATGGCTAGACTTCCTACAGAATAAGTAAAATGCTACATGACTCCCAATACTCCATACCATCACTACTTTCTTCTCCCCAAACACAGGAGGAGAAAATTGCTATTCCATATATCCAAAGTACATATGAAAAGATAACCAACTAATAAAATATAATACATTTTGGAAAATTATGGAGACAACTACCGTGTTTGAGTAAAACTTTAGTTTAATATAAACCAAAATCCACATTCGACATTTCGACCTTTATATCAGGGTTATCTTCTGGAGCATATATACTATATACAGAGAAACAAGCTACACTATAATCTACGTGGTTTGTTAAAGCTACTGACCAACCGTTATAACAATTATTGGCCTGACCTCTGGTAAAAAAAAAAAAAAAAACAACCTTACTACATCAACGCTAGAATTGGTTGTAAAATTACATTGGGAGCAACAACAAGTCTATATATGTGTGTGTGTGTGTGTGTGTGTGTGTGTGTGTGTGTGTGTGTGTGTGTGTGTGTGTGTGTGTATATATATATATATATATATATATATATTAACACCATGATTATACATATAAATTCCAACCAGTTGGTATTTAATGGTTTCCAATACTAGCTGAAGGTTGCCTGGTTAGTATCCAGCAGCATACTTCAGGACTCTAGGCAACCTTCAGCTAGTATTGGAAACCATTCCATACTAACTGGTTGGAATTTATATGTATAATCATGGTGTTAATATAAATATATATATATATAGACTTGTTGTTGCTCCCAGCGTAATTTTACAACCAATAGATAATATTAATAATAGTACTCTAGCATTGATGTAGTAAGGTTTTTTCATCAGAGGTCAGGCTAATAATTGTTGTAATGGTTGGTCAATAACTTTAACAAACCATGTAGATTGTAGTGCAGCTTGTTTCTCTGTATGTATATATATGCTTCAGAATATGACCTTGATATAAAGGTCGAAACGTCGAATGTGGGTTTTGGTTTATATTAAACTGAAGTTTTACTCAAACACGGTAGTTATCTCCATAATTTTCCAAAATGTATTCGGATCACCATGTAAGCCTAGAAGAAAGGAATAAAATATAATCTTCACACCACATTCGAATTGCTTGTCAAATTAACAACTCCTAAGGATAAGCATTACCCTCTAGCACATATCCTGGAATATGAAGTGTCCTGTGACTTGTCGTGTTATGGATAGACTGGAAGATCGGTTAACATCCATCTTGGAGAACATAAATATGTTTCCTACCATTATTATGGCATGTTGGTATTGGCAGACCATGCTTTGGATGCCCCTTTCATGTAGGATTAGATGGAAAGAAACCAGTTTGCTATATAGAAGTTGTTACAAGTATGGCTGCATTAATCTGCCAAAGTTTGGTGGATAGTTATGGTAGCAGAGTAACCGTAACAAATGATATAGTGGAATTATTTAATGGACACATAGTTAATGTATATTGTAGTGGTGTGTGGATGATGATGTGCAACTTGTAGAAGGGAGGAAGTGTAAGAAGAATTAAATGTGAAAGAATGAGAGGTGTAGCAAGTGTTGCTTGGATTAGATGTTAATAAGGCTATGGGAATGGATGACATTGCCACATATTTTTAAAGAATGTGCAAAAGAGTTAGTCATGCCCTTGACCTGGTTACTTAATGAAAGTCTGGCAGTTGAAAAGGTTCCTAAAGAGTGGAAAGAAGGCAAAATAATACCTCTCCACAAGCATTGTTTGAGAAAAGAAGTTTCCAATTATAGAACAGTCTATATATCTGCCTTTGTGATCAAAGTGTTGGAAAAATTTGTTAGAATACAGGATTGGGTTGATTAATGTAAGATTCTCTATGATGGTCAGCATGGGTTTGTGAAAGGCAGGTCTTGTTTTAGCAATCAGCTTATGATTTATAATAAGATGATAAATGTGTTGGATAAGGGAGATTCATATACAGTTATTTATTTTTTTGGACTTTGCAAAGGCATTTGACAGATTGGTATATAAGCTGCAGAAGATGGGTTAGATGTATCGATGATTGGCTTTCTGAAAGATACGAGCAAGTTGTGTATGATGGAGCAATGTCTCAGAAAAGGAAGATGTCAACTTAACTGGTATGCCCCAGGGTTCTGTTCTTGGTCCTTTACTGTTTAACTTATTTGTTAATGATGTTTCATGTAGATTGATTGAGGATCTTCAAATATTTGCTGATGTTAATTCTCTACAGGAAGATTTGAGTAGACTTTTAGCTTGGCCAAATGAGCGGAGTTGTAGTTTTAATATTAATAAATGCGAGGTGTTACACTTTGGGATACAGAGATGTAAGGTTACAGGCTGTATTGGTGGAGCTGTACTTCAGGAAGTGGATAAGATTTGGGCTCTGGAGTGATGGTAGACAGTGGATGGAAGTTCTGGGGGAACATTGCAAGTGTTGCAAAGACTATATATCATATTGCTGCTATGATAAAATGTACATTGACATGTAGGGATAAAGAGGTGGTGTTTCTATATAAGGTATTGATCAGACCACATACTTACTATTGTGTTCAGATATGGTCACCTACATTTCATTGTAATGCAGAAACAATAAAGAGGGCCCAAAGACAAATGACCAAAGTGATATCTGAACTCTGGGGTGTTGGTTATGAAGAGCATTTGAAGGAATGTGGATTACAGAGATTGGTGGATAGGAGGAAAAGAGATATGATAGAGACCTTTAAGTTAAGAGATTCTATCAGATTAATACAGAAGAAATTATAAAAAGGAGTGGATGTTAAGATGGAAAGAATGAGAAGCCATCTTCTTTATACATTCAGTTGTATAAAGATGTGGTGAAGAAGGGTGTGAGGAGTAGATTTTTATGTGAAGCGTTGTCACCAAGTGGAATGCATTGCATTGTGAATGCAGGTTGTGTAAATAACTTTAAAGCTCATTATTATAGACATGTTGCTAGTTGAGTGGGTCTCCTGCGATGAGTCTATTGATTCCATGGAGATTACCAAAATAATAATAATTTCAACTTCTACACAATTGTAATGACTTCTTTTATCCATCATTAGAGGGTGGCAAATTAAGACTTTAGATATTTTGTTAATTGCAGTTTGAATGGTTTCATTATTCATTGTGTTTAAATGTTTAAACACATTGTGTGTAAACTGTAATGTGTTGTGCTATGAGAGTGTTCATTTGAAATCCAGCAAAATATAAGCTAGTCAGTGAACATCCTTTTATAATTTAGAGTCTGTTATAATACTTAGTTAAGTATTACAACATAAGTTATGAACAATTGTCTTCAATCTCCTGTATAAAATTGAAGAGAGATATGCCTAACCAAATGATACCTTCTTACCACCACTACCTCCTTTGTACACATACTTGTCATACACAAAGCATCTATCACTCTGTTCATTCTCCTTTCTGGAAAACAGACTTTTTGCACCTTCTCATCCACCACACCTTTAGTAATAGAATCTCCATATAGTACTAGTATTACTGTTGAACTATTCACAATTTTTTATTTTTTTGTCCAGTATCTTTCATTTTATTTTTTTGCACTGTTCCATTAGTACCCACCAAATGTCTAATCTCATTTTGCATATGTCTCATCTCATTTCTCCTCCCAATTATTTCATTCTTCAACTCTTGCACTCAGAAACTTGTGCCCTCTATTATATTGGGAATTGTTTGCTCCTTCTTTTGTTCCATTAGTCAGGATCTCTTCAATCATGCCACTTTGCTCCTTTAGTCGCTTCCATATCCACAGTCATATTCTGTGCACTAATGATCTCATTAACAGTGAAAGATAAAAACAATCTAGAAACTGGGTCAATACAAAATATTAAAATAATTTGGAAGGACTACTATCAAACATTATTTCAAAAAGAACAGGAGGAGGAAAGTATAACAGAAAAGATGATATATGAAAATGCACCACCCATAACTTCAGAAATTATAAATGCAATAAACCAAATGAAACTTTCAAAAGCTACGGGTAAAGATGAAATATCTATAGAGCCATGGAAATATGGGCGAGGAAGCCATTAATTTCTTAATGAATTTATTTAATCAAATTCTTTATTCTGGAGTAATTCCAACTGACCGGAAAACAGGAATTATTATACCAATTCACAAAAAAAAAGGAGACAAAAGAATATGTGAAAATTAAAGATCCATAACACTCTTAGGTCATAGTTATAAACTATTCATTCAAATTATACAAAAAAGAATACAGGTGCTTACAGAAAAAAATCATAGAGGAAAACCAAGCAGGATTCAGGCCACATAGATCCGCTATAGACCATATCTTCACTATTAATAATATAGCATTTTTACTAAATAATTTAAGGAAATTACAACGTAAACTAGGATATACATTAAAATAAATTTTAATATACTTCAATATTTCAGCAACGTCACGTTGCCATTTTCAAGGAACTCAAGAACAAGACACGTGCACGTAGGCACAACAAACAGTAAGTGAGGAAGAAGCAGGAAGCTATTATTTCTCTTAAAGTCCTCATGGTGCCCCCTAGCAGGCAGTGTTGGTATTCTTGGGTGATTGGGCTGAAGGTCTTCTGATGTAGGTTTCCCAAATTTGAGGCAGTCTCATGCAGCTAAATTTGTTGAGGTTTTGGATTGTTTCTTAGGGCTGAAGCTGATTGCATGAAAAGCCTTTCATATTTGTATTTACTACAGTGCATTATCGTGGCTTTTTTCCACCGTATTCTATGGCAGGTATCCAGCGCATGGACTCGCCGTTTCCTGAATGATGCTAACTTAGCTATCCAGGCACTTGAAGATGACCTTTCAAGCACTTTAAGCCACGAAATTTGGTCTATTTTATACGACATCTCGTGCACTGCAGTGGAGAAAGAATTTAAAAAAGTATGAGATCGACACATCAAAAAATTTGAAAATTTAAAAAAAGAACTCAATCTCGAAACCACAACTTCCTACCAAAATGGTAGTCAACCTTTCGTCATTTAGTGTGAAACCTGAAGCGCTTGATGCCCTTGCACATGGCCACAACTTCGCCATTGCGCCCAGAAGAATACCTGCTGAAGATATTATGATACGAATTGAACGCGTGATACGACACCTTCCAAACCACGTCACCAACGATATTAGACTGGATGTGGCTTGTGTTCTGACCAAAGCTAAACCACCAAAAGCCAGCATGCCCAGTAAGGAAATTAAATCTCTACTAGAATTAAAGAAAAACAAGGAAATAATAATCACCAAAGCGGATAAAGAGAACACCACTATTGCTTAACCAAAAGGATTACACAGGTAAGCTGAAAGCTCTATTGTTAGATCGGGCTACTTACCTCCCTATCGAGTACAATCCCACCAACTCACAAATTAGAAAACTCCACAGGCTCCTTAAGAAAGTCACTTCTTGGCCTGTGGAAATCACTAACAAATTAAAACCATTTAACCCCCCCCCCCCGTATTTATGGACTCCTAAAAATACATAAGGAAAATGTGCCATTACGTCCCATAGTGGATGGCATTGATTCAAACAATACAAACTAGCTAGACATTTGGCCAAAGCTCTCTCACATATACTTGCAACATGCCTTTACACATAACAAAAAAAACTTAGCCCACTTCAAAGCCAGCATAGAAAACCTTACACTCAAACACACTGACGTAATGGTCAGTTTTGATGTCTCCTCCTTATTCACAAATGTCCCACTCAAAGAATCCTTAGAGCTAATCCAAGCTAAATTTCCTCCCAATATCACACCCCTATTTCAGTTTACAATTAACTCGGGCTATTTTATTTGGTAAGGAAAATTCTACAAACAAATAGAGGAGACAGCCATGGGTTCTCCACTCTCCCCACCCTTGGCCAACTTTTATATGGAGACTTTTGGAGAACTCCTTAAACTGTGCCCCACAAAAACCAACCATTTGGCTTTGCTATGTTGATGATGTGTTCGCTATTTGGCCACATGGCTCCAATGCACTCCTCTCCTTCCTAACACACTTAAACAACCAACACCCCAGAATCAAATTCACCCCGGAAGAAGAAAAATATAACTGCCTTCCTTTCTTAGACACACTAGTCACTGCCAGCCTGATGGAACCTTGGTTTTCTCAGTCTATAGAAAACCCACCCATATAGGCAGATACATTCACCAACAATCCCACCACCCATCCTTGCAACAATATGGAGTCAATAAGACACTACACAACAGGGCTAAACTTATCTGTTCAAATGACAATGCCCTAACCACAGAACTAAACCACATTCTCAACACTTTCTCAGCCAATGACTACCCCCCCCCCCCCAAAAAAAATCCAAAAAATATTGAAAATCAGTAAACCACAACTCCCCTTCCCCCCTCACAAAAGGATTACTCTAAATCCATCACCATACCCTATATCCGAGGCACCTCTGAAAAAATTACAAAAATCCTAAAAAAACATGACAACTCCTTGTTACAGACCATATAAAAAATTGGCGTCCCTTATCCGCTCTACTAAAGACCCCCCCCGACCTACCTGGTGTATACCAGGTCCCTTGCAGCTGTAAGCTGGCCTACTTTGGCCAAACAGGCAGGACAGCAAATATCAGAATTTCAGAACACAAGGACTACATCTGGTTTCACCAATACAGCCACTCTGGTCTTGCTGACCATGTGCTGGATACCTGCCATAGAATACGGTGGAAGAAAGCCACGATAATACTGTAGTAAATACAAATATGAAAGGCTTTTCAAGGAATCAGCTTCAGCCCTAAGAAACGATCCAAACCTCAACAAATTTGGCTGCATGAGACTGCCTCAAATTTGGGAAACCTACACCAGAAGACCTTTGGCCCAATTGCCCAAGAATACCAACATTGCCCGCTAGGGGGCACCATCAGTAATTTAGGAGAAATAATAGCTTCCTGCTTCTTCCTCGCTTACTGTTTGTTGTGCATGTGTCTTGTTCTTAAGTTCCTTGAAAATGGCAACGTGACGTTGCCGAAATATTGAAGTATATTAAAATTTATTTTAACGTATATCCTAGTTTACGTTGTAATTTCCTTAAATTATTTAGTAAAAATGCATAACCAACGTCTAAGCCTTTCCATGAGAATAATAATCTAGCAGAAAAATATTGGGAATACAACATGCCCATATACTGTTGTTTTATAGATTTTAAGCAAGCCTTTGATTCAGTTAATAGAAACAAATTGATCACTATCCTGAAAAACGTGAAAATGGATTCTGATATTTTAACATTTATTACAAATTATTATGGAGACACAAAAGCTTTTGTTAAAACGAACATCATTAAAACCAAGGATTTCAGAGTTGAGAAAGGTGTAATGCAGGGATGTCCTCTCTCACCTGAACTCATCTTCTTAGAAGAAGTCTGTAAAACCATAGCTGATGAACCAGGTGTAAAAATTAATGGTACCAACATTAATCACATAAAATACGATGATGATATTATTATTATTATTCAGGCCTCCATGGAGTCAAATGACTCATCGAGGGGAGGTTCCTCATAAGAAACCCAAAGTCTATCATACCACTCCTTAAACTCATTGACCGTTCTCGCTCTCGCCACTCCATCAGGCAATGCATTCCATGGTTCAACCACCCTCTTGCTCACAGTTTCCTTTCGTAACTTCCAGGGATGGCCTCTTGTCATCACTCCTTCTCGCTGTTCAACCAAGCGAAAGAACTCCCCAGTGTCAACCCTGTAACCACCTCTCACAGTTTAAAAGTCTCAATCATATCACCTCTCCTTCTTCTATTCACCAAACTCTGCAGTCTACATTCTCTCAGCCGATTCTCATAACCAAAATTGTACAGTCCTAAAACCATCTTTGTCATCCGTCTTTGTACCCTTTCCACAGTTAATTTATCCCCTTCAAATCCTGGGGACCAAATCTGAGAACAATAGTCTAAGTGCGGTCTGATCAGAGACTTATACAACGGAATGATAACCCTTTTATCTCTGCAGGTCAGTGTCCTTCTCATAATTGCAGCAATCCTCTGTGTTACCTTCACCACCTTTGCAATATGTCCCCTAAATTTCAGGTTTCTATCAATCATCAACCCCAGATCTCTTGTCTCCCCTACTTCATGCAGTATAACTCCTCCCATAGAGTATGCAGCATCCCATCGATGTTTCCCAAATCTCAAGACCTTACATTTTGCTGCATTAAACTGATAACCCCATTCATTTGCCCATCTATCTAGCTTATTCAAATCCTCTTGCAAGGCTACCACATCTGCACTATTACTAATAACCCTTCCTGCTTCGCATCATCCACAAACAACTGAATATCCCCTTGCAATCCACTGGCAATGTCATTGATATAAAGGTTAAACAATATAGGTCCTAGCACTGAGCCCTGTGGGACCCCACTTGTAACCCTCTGCCTCCTGGAAACTGCTCCACCATACACAACTCTCTGATACCCATCAGACAGCCAATCCTGAATCCAGTTGACCAATCTGACATCCAGACCCATGTGCTCCAACTTAAATATCAGCTTATCATGTGGCACCCTGTCAAATGCCTTCGCTAAGTCTAAGAAAATTGCAGTATATGCCTTTCCCTCATCTAATGTTCTGGTAACTTTATTATAAAAGGCTAGCATATTGCTAAAACAAGAGCGTCCTTTCACAAATCCATGTTGACTCTCACAGATAACATTACCCTCATCTGCCCAATGCTGTATACGGTCTCTCACTACTTTCTCCAAGATCTTAACAACTACTGATGACACACAAACTGGCCTATAATTAGACACTTCCAGTCTGTTACCACCCTTATGCAATGACACTATCTTACCTTCCTTCCATTCCCTGGGCACCTTTCCTGCAGCCGGACTTTCATTGAAAAGCCAGGTTAAAGGCACTGTCAGTTCCCTAGCACATTCTCTCACAACTCGTGGTGAAATACCATCCAGTCCCAAAGCTTTATTTGACATCCAGAGTACTTAGTATCTGAAACACACTCTCCTCCTGTACCTCTAAACCTCGAACCTGCCCTATCCCTCTAGCATTAAAACTGACTCCTCTAGGATGAAATACTCCAATAAAGTGTTCATTGAACAATTCCACTATGTCCTCTGCATCAGTCACTCTATTCCCATTTTTATTCCACAATATCATTCTTCCACAGTCATTTCTCCTCTTACTGGCCACATAGCTAAAAAATTCCCTAGGATTTTCTTTGGATCTTAGGGCCAATCTCCTTTCATATTCCAGTTTTACTTTCCTTACCACACTAGTCACTCGTCTGGCGTGTGTCTTATATTCTTCATGCATATTCTCTTCACCTGTCTCCTTATATCTCTTCCATAGCCCCTTTTTTGCATGCAATTCCTGTTTAATATTGTTCTTCACTCGTGGTATACAACTTACCATTGCTGCTAACAAATATTCTTTCATAATTTCCCACACACTAATGATATCCTGGCCTTTCAGCCACATTCTAAACCACAGCTAGAAAAAAACTTAATATTTTAAATGACTCTTGTAAAACTTATGGTATGAAAATAAATCATAAAACAAAATTGAAGATAAGTAGAGAAGAAGAAAATGTTTCTATAAATCTCGAAAATCACCTGCTGGAACTAGTTAATAAACATGTTTATCTTGGCAGTCTTATATCCAGTAACCTCAACAATATGGAAACAGTAAAACACAGGCTAAACCTAGGTTGGACCAACATGAACAAACTAAACTAAATATGGAAAAATAAAAAAATCCCAACAAATCTAAAATTATATGAAACAATTATTATCCCAATGGCTGCCTATTCTTCAGAAGCCTGCCGATTAACTCAACAACCAATCAAGAAACTTCAAGCATTTGAAATGAAATGCCTCAGAAAAATTAATAACACCCACTGGATGCAACACATGACTAATGATCAAGTAAGAATAGATTTACACTTCCCAGATAATATAATAGACACAGTCATTAAGCATCAACTGAGATGGTTTGGTCATATTCAGAGAATGGCCCCTCATAGACTCCCATATTTAGCTCTGAATGGATATATAGGAAGAAAAAGACCTAGAGGCAGACCAAGAAGTACTTGATAAAGAACATTGCTGAAAGAACATTCCCATCTACCCAGCTATAGAGTCATGATTGAGATGACTAAAGATCAAGATTAGTGGAGAACCTTTCTTCTTAGTGGACTCAACCTGTTATCAAGCGGATGAGATGAGAGATGAATGTTCTCTTGTTCATCCTTCTGGCTGGTGCGATTCTCAGTCTGGCATCTGGCACTATCTTCCACCTTTTATTAAATATTCACTCATTGTTCTGAGTTCTCATTTTTTTACGTCTCATAGTAAACAGAACTTTCTTGTTTGTTGACAGATTGAACAAGAGTGTTCAATCTGTCAACAAACATCTTCCACATCCACCCCCCCCCCCGCCATACACACATGCAACACTTTCAGACAATGAACTATCTTTGAAAACTCCAACCACTCGGCACATTTGATTCTCATCCTGTATGTCTGCGTTGATCTTGTTCTCACTGCCAATTTGCCTTAATTAACTGTGAGCTGTGTTGCATAAAATTTGCTACAAAACCTACTAACAACCTAGGTAGTTACTATGCACCAATTTTTCAATTATTTCGGATAGCACTAAGAAATAAATTAAGAGTCAAAATTCAATAGTTTCTAGTTCAGTAGAAGAAATGTCTTCAGTTGTTTTCTCATATACTTAGGTATAGTTAGAGTGGGTTGCTGTACAGATGGCATATATGTATTCACTGAACATCATCAGATGCCATACATATGTCAGTATCCTTAACCGTAAAGTTCTGCCGATCCTTTCTAGCACCCATCCGTTTGTCCACTTTTCAGTATATGATATATGATATTCTCCAAGCCTTCTGTGACACTACATCTCAAAAGCAGCTATCCTTTTCCTGTCAGATTTCTTTAAGTTCCAAGTCTTACATCCATACAGGTAGCATCACTGCTCTATAATCAACTGGGCTCTGGGTTAGAATCCCACAGCAGTTTGATTGTGATGAATTTCATTCTGATGTTGCAACTCACTCCACTTAATGGAGATCTAAAGTGATGCTTGAAGAAGTATGTAGTATTTAGTCTCTAGAACAGGATTAGCAGATTGTCTCTGAACAAACTTAAAGTGTTAATGTGCTCTAGTTCCACTATTTCGTGATATTTTATCTTCTGCAAATTGAGCTTTTAGCAAAATAACAATGCCAAATGGTTTTAAGTCTACATAGAAAGACAACTTTTTTTCTCACCTTCCTTTTTTCCCAGTCTTAGTTGCACACAGTTTTTATATCTTTAAAACTTTTTTTTTACAAGGCAATTATATGATCAAGTTTTAAATCTCTTGAAATTCATGTCTTTTCTTTCTATTCTTTCTTTACTCATTGTGCAAGTTAGACCATAATTTCTTCCATTTTATTGAAACACTGCATTCTTTCAAGATAACTGTTTTGCTAGTTTATTATATTTCTAAGTTTCAACAAACTGCAGTGAATAATAACTTACTGTATGAGTAGATTTCATGAATATCGTGATTTATAATTGATTAGTGTTGTATGAAGTAATCATTAATTAATCCTATGCATTGTTTATCCTTCCAGATGGCAAATTATATGTATTTTCTACATGGCAGTTGAATAAATTTTTTGAAGGAAAAAGAAATGGATGGTCAAGATACTCTGACCAAAAAATGGTATGTCCTTTATTATTTTTTCCTACCAATTACTTATCTATAGGTTTTAATTATGTTTGTTTAATATGGTAAGAAACATTTGTTATAAGGTAGAATTTGTTAATGAGTTCACTTTACAGTATACTTAAGATTCCATATAAACTAATTATTTTGCTTTGCACTCCATTTAAAGTTCATGCATAAATATCACCATCAGATTTTGAAGCGGAAGTGGGACTTGTGTGATGATCTCACCATCACGGACTCTTGTCAAACCATACCTTAAACTTGTTCACAGTTTTTATATATATTTATCCCCCCTCACACACACACACACATGAGAAGTACAAGAACCTATAGCACATCAGTGCCATGTGTAAGATGCAGATAAGGGGTGAGAAAGAAGAAACTTATTGACATTCTTCTTAAAGAGCAGTAGGTTGAAATTGTTGGGAAATGCATCATGGGGAAGGCTGTTCCAGAGGACAGAGATAGATGGAATAAATGAGGAGAAGGAGGAGAAGCAAGTTTGAGTTTGCAGTTGTACTGTAAAAAGGGATGTTGGACAGCTATTGTTCCTGTTTTAACAGCAAGTGGAGAAATGATGTTTGCCAATTCACTGGGGCAGTGACTATGGAAGTATGTGTAGAAGAGACTCAGAGCTGAAACACTGCATTTGTTTGATAGAGGTTGAAGTGAGCCTGCTTCTATTCTTGTACTATTTCAGGTAGTGCATTCCACTGAACAGATACTTTTCAAGCAAAAAAAACTTGCTTTTCACTCCTCTGTACACACCCTTCTTAAGCAATTTCCAGGAATAGTCTCTTGTTTAAAATGTTCACACCAGGCAGTGTCCACAGATGCTGAAGCTCATCACAGGAAATCACTTTACTGTCTGTATGTCCCTTCTGTGTTAGATGGCTGCATGGTAGGTGCAACTTTTTCAGTAGAATTTTATTTGTAAAATTAACAATTGTGGATTGTCTGAATGGTACCATAAATCTCAAATGCATTTCAAACTGATTTCAAATTATATATCATGTTTATTTGATTTAGAAAATTTGCTTTACATAAATCATTTGCTTTCTTCACACATTGACTACATTATAAACACTGTTAAAATATATTTTCTTCCACTGAAAATTTAAAACAGATCTTAGAACAAGTGTATTTATGTAGTTATTGTCTGGTGCTATGATAAAACTGTGCTGTCATGCAGCATAGTGCTGTGAAAGGGCACATTTTTCATTATGAAGTGTCATTTCAGTTGTCTCTAATTACACTAATTGCTAAATATAGTAGATAGACTGTAAATGTCTCTATACTGTATTTCTTCTTCTTCATGTAGCTTCCTCAATGCGAGGGTGTTGCACCATGTCCTTTCAGTTCTCTCTGTTGGCAGCTCTTCTTTTTGTTTCAGCATATTCACATGATACTGTCCATGATCTTATATCATCAAACCATGTCCTCCTTTTTTAACTTCTTGATCCTCTTCCCTCCCATAATCTTTCTTTCTAAAGCTGTTAGTGTTCTCTGTCCTGCTAATCCTCTTAGTACATGTCCTGCCAGTTTCATCTTTCTCTGGCTCATTTCCTGCAATAAAGATTTTTGTGTTTTCATTCTCTGTAGTACCTTTGCATTTGTCACATGCTCTGTCCATGAGATTTTCAGGGCTCTTCTGTAGCACCATATTTCAAAGGCCACTATCTGTTGTCTGACTCTTTTCTTGAATTCTCAGGTCTCACTTCCATATGTGAAAACTGGCCATATTGTATTTAGTGACACAATAAAACTTGTTTTTCTTTCTTTCTTCTGCAGTATAGTATTGAGGATGGAATGTTTTTACATGCTGTAGAAACATTTTCATTCCAGTCTTCAGAAATAACAGGCATAATAAAAATTCATCTATTCTTGAATAAAAATGAATCTTTCTATGTATAAAAGAAAATTCTTAGAAAACTAAGATAAATAAATAAAACATCAAAATAAATACACATAACAAGTCCAACAAATAGTACAAGATGATTTACCCTTGTGCAAATCATGCAAATAATTTTTTTTATAATTATGCCCATCATGAATACAAACACACATCTAGAGTTTATAGGAATGCATATTATTCACTTCACACATCAATTTATAATATAATATCACAAATGTAAAATTATTAATAATTCCCTTGCCAGTAAGGAAAGTAAGGCATACCCAGGTCGTGCAACACAACAGGTTCCAGACCACCATCGTATAGCAGATTGTTGTATTTTAAAATTTTTTATTTTATTTTTTATTATTTTTTTTTATGTTGCTGCCACCCATGAAAGGTTATTTGCAAACCTATAATACATTCTCTACTGTGGGTAGGCTAAGGATTTTTCCCTTTTTTTTTTATCAACATTATATATTTTTTTGTATTTTTAATTTATTTTTTACATAATCTAGAAACCCTACTCTAGAGATCAAACATGAAACTTTTTGAAGCCACTTTAGGCCTTCAATCAGCAGGGTAATGGTCTCACACCAGGTGATGAAGTTCATCTCCCAGCTAAAGAATATCAAATCACTTTTTTTTTTTTTTTTTTTTTTCCCCACTTGTGGATGCATGTAATGGTTTAGTATTATTTTTAAAGAGTCATATACATGCATAAATGAAGCATTTATTTATATCAGCTACGCGAATGACGAATTTACAATAATCAGTCACACGACCTACTATATATCATTCCTCAAACATCTTCTTCAAAAACAATCCCATTCATTGAGAACCTATTTTTCAAGGGGGTGTCGATACCCCCCCACACACACAGGAAATGGATATTTTTGTATCCACTGAAAATAAATTAAACTTACTAAATGATCCTGACACAGCAGATGTATTTAACATTTTTCAGAAGAGGTGAATACCGGCCATCCATACTTCTAAAAATCAACTGATAAATATAAATTTGATAAAGACAAGCTCTCAATCCCTCAAAAATGTGGTCAGGTGTACAAAGCCAAAACAATAAGACAATTTTTACACTGGAACTGTCATGAGTTTCTCTAATACTGATGATATCTGGGTTCTTCTGCAGAAGCACAAGACTTTTTTGTCTGCAGGAAACATATTTAAAACCCAGTGAGGACTCCCTGCCTTAAGTAATTTCAGAAGGAAAAAATTTCAGCATTGAAAATGGTCTTGTTCATGGTGGAACAGCTATCCAAGTGGGAATTCATACTTCTTTCCAACATGTCCAGCTAAATACTGCTCTGGAACCAGCAGTGATTTGCTAATGTGTGAGATTTCTTAATACACTATTTTCTATTCATTTACCACCAGGTTGTGAGTTGAATGAGATCGAACCTTATATTGAAACTATCTCAGCCCATACTTCTCGTGAGTCACTTTAATGGATACAACGCACTTAGCGCCAAAACAAATGTACAAGGTTGTATCGTTGATCAAATGCTTGACAATCATCACCTCTATCTTCTTAATAATAGACTCATTATACCTTCTTCTGTATGTCTCTCCACTTGTATTTTGCAGTAGATCTTATCTGCCCCCCCCCCCCCACCACCACCATTTTTCCACTATTCATATAGGATGTCAAAAAGAACATCTAAGGAAGTGATCATTTTCCTGTTATTTGCACTATGCTCTGACAGGAACCATGTTCCCCTACACAGACATCCATGTGAAAAATGGACCAAGCTGACTGGAATACTTTTTCCCATCTTGCAAAATTTAATGCTGAAGCAGTCAGTCGAACAGTGAGATTAAATCAATGTACAAAGGTGGTCTTAAAAGTTCTCAGCCTAACAATGAATAAACGAATTTATAATTTCAAAATTATTTTTATTTTTCAACATGTTCTCCATTAAGACTAATACATTGCTCCAGCGCCATTATCCTGTCCCTGTAGTGGTTCTCAGTAAGATTTGCAAAATACTCCTCTACAGCTGCAATCACCTCCTTGATTCTAAGAAAGATGCTGACCACCAAGGAAGGGTTTGGGGAAGAGATAGAAGTCAGAGGGAGCCAAATCTGGGGAATAGGATGGATGTTCCAGCAATTTACAGTGCAGATCCTTTAATTTTCCTATTGCCAAAACACCTTCGTGGGCAGGTGCAAGATGATTTTTTTCTTCTGCAAACCGGGTCTTTTCTCACGAATTTTTTCATCTAGTCTAGTAAAAGATTGGAATAATATTCTCTGGTTATTGTTTTACCCTTTTTAAGATAATTAATAAACAAAATGGCTTTAGCATCCCAAAACACCGATGCCATGACCTTTCCTGTTGTTGGAACTGACTTTGTCTTCTTTGATGCTGAACCACCAGCTTCTGGTGAATCCAAGTCTCATCCCTGGTAAGAGCGTGGCACCCATCTTGCACAAAGCTTTTTCATTTGCATTTCTTCATGCAAAATATATCCTACGCATTCTTTTGAAATGCCTATAGCCTCAGCAATTTGACACTAACCACTCAGCCAGCCAGCCAGGCTGGCTGAGTGGCTAACGTGAGACTAGTGGCTAATCTGCTCTCCAGCCAAAAGGCTGCGGGTTCGAATCCTGCCAATGGCAGGGATGTTTGTGATTGTCTCTGGAAATACAAGTGGTGGTGTTCGGCAGTAGATGGAATTGGTGTAGTTGTGGTCAGTTTGTGGATTGAGTGGTGGAGACAGAGTTGGAGCAGGTACTCTCCCTCGACGAGTCTTTGGACTTCCTGCAGGTGTCAAAATAATAACATCACTCACTTTGAGCTGCCAGTCATCCAATACCATATCGTGCACTTGATCAATGATTTCTGGTGTTGTTACACTTTTTTGGACGTGCTCATGTGGATCATCTTCAAGGCTGGAACAGCCACATTTAAACTCAGCAGCACATTTCTTAATTGTCGAAAACGAAGGAGAAAAGTGCCCATAAACTTTTATGAACTTTAAATGGATTTCTTTTGGCATTAAACCTTCTTTCCGATCATCCAGTACCATATCGTGCCCTTGATCAATGATTTCTGGTGTTGTTACACTTTTTTGGATGTCCTTCATGTGGATCATTTCAAGGCTGGAACAGCCACATTTAAACTCAGCAGACATTCTTAATTGTCAAAAACGAAGGAGAAAAGTGCCCATAAACTTTTATGAACTTCGAATGAATTTCTTTTGGCATTAAAACCTTCTTTTACAAAGAATTCTATAACTACACGATACTCAATTTTATCCATTTCAAGGGATACAGACAACACTTTTGCTTCAGAGCTGTATAAAACAAACTACTTGATAGAATGACTTGCAATATCACATGGATGCTTATGACAGATGTACCAACTTAGGGGGAAAAAAAAAATCTTGCCGATAGTATTGCCATTAATGGTCGAGGCCGAGAATTTTTCAGACCATCCTCATATGTAACAGATTGTATTGTCAAGGCTGCACTAGCTGGAATTCCAAAGACATCATCTTGATTTCCACTTTATCCAAGCCCTGAGTGCCAGGTAGCCAAAAAAATATAACGAGAGCACGAGGTATATTTTGTAGACATCATGCAACATCAAATCTAATTGCTTTTATCTGTGTTTTGGCCAAAGCACATCATGTGAGACATTCGAGTCAAAAACAGTCTTGGATTTATCAATGAATCAAGACTGTTTGATAAATCAAACAACCAGTGCAAAAATTGTATGTGATTAAATCTGGAAAATGAAAGAGAAAGATAGATGTAGAACACACTGTTTTTCTACCTTGAAATATAATGCATGTGTTGTTGCTGATCCCAAAGCTATTGACGACTTTGAGAGAAAATTTTGCTAGAATCCCAGCAATAGCTTCATTTCCTCCTGAATTTTTAATGTTGGATGAACAACAAGAAAACCAGTGGCTAAACTTTTTTACAAATGGGCTAGAGCGGTTAAGGAGAAACTAAAAAGAGCTCTTCTCTCTTATGTTGGTACAGTAGGTCCTGATAATATCCATTATGAGATGATGAAACATCTTCTGTGGACCTCTTTCTCTTACTGCACATCAGAATAGTTAACAAAGTAATGTTTTCTGGATTCTTGGCATAAGTCAGTTGTCATTACCATCCTAAAACTGGGAAAGGATCCAAAACAAGCAAACAATTACCTATTTCTCTGACCAATGTTTTTGTAAGATATTGTAGAAAATGGTTAATCCTAGATTTATCTAGCATTTAGAATGTATTGATTTTTCTCTCCAATACAAATCATCTTTTGTAGACATCATTCAACATTTCAAAACACAGTTTGGTCTGTTTTGAAAAAATGTATAAGAGATGTATTTCTGAAACAAGAACACCTGATTTCATTGTTCTTTCATATATAAAAAACTTATGGCAAGCCTGGAGATATGGGATATTAAAAGATCTCTATAACCTTGCTTTCAGAGGAGACCTTTCTGTTTTTATTAAAAACTTTGTCTATCTGAGTTTTCCAAGTGAGATTGCCAAGTATATGCTGTCTTAACAATATCATCTAGAAGAGTGTATTCCCCAAGGCTCTGCCTTAATTGTGGCACTTTTTGCTATTAAGGTTAACTTAATCACTGAACATCTTCCTTCTGCTGTATGTAATGCTCTATATGTTGATGATTTCGCAATTTACTGTCACTCTTATAACATGTGAATAATTAAAAGACAATTTCAACAAGCAATTGATTTTGTCTCTTCATGGGGTCTAGCAATGGGTGTTTTAGCAGAAAAGTGTCGTGTACACTTATACCAAAAACAGACTCTTCACCCAGATCTTGAATTAAGAATTGAACAAAGTATCATTTCAGTAGAAATAGATTCCAAGTTGTTTGCACACATTTGTCAAATAGAAGAAAAGCAAGAGAATATTGAATTTCCTTTGCCCTCTGTCCTTTTCAGATAGGAGTTTGGATTGAACTTCATCTTAAACACATAAAGGGAAGGGATAGGTAGTTCTGCAGTAGCATGGATGGAGGAGGAGGAGGAGGAAAATGAAACTTGTTCTGTGGGTTTGGGGATATTGGATGGCAGTTGCACATGTTCCAACAGATTTAGTACAGAGTGGAGGAATTACTGATATTTCATATGAACATTTGCCATGGAAATATTTATAGAAGATACATATTGCAGAAAACAAATACCTGTATGAAAGTGGGTGGAATGAGTTGGTAAGAAATGATTTGTTGAAGATCAGTCTGATTGCCCTCTGTACTGAGTCAAGTATTTTTAGGGAGCTCTTAGGAGGACCTCACCCTGAAGGAGAGGCTTGATGTCAGAGTGATTCCAACAAGAGACATCTCATCTTGTTTAGAGATGAGAATTCTATCAAGGTTGTCGAGGTCAGTGCTGGATTACCAAATAGGCAGAGTAGGCACTGGCCTATGGGCCTCATACTGTTTAGGGGCCTCGAAACAACAGATCAAAATAGTATTGATTTGATCTTGAAAGAAAATTACAATCAAACTTTCTTAAATTGTCCAAAAACTAGAAAAAATGAATCAACTCAAAGAAACAAAAACTTTACATTAATGTTATCCCATTAGAGTGCACGCATGCACGAGAAACCTCCAGAAATGAAGTTTTGTTGTTTAGTAAAATTAAGTTATTTACTTTTTGTTTAATAATATTGTGTAATATTGTTTAATAATATTTAATAATTATTGTTTAATAACAATAATTGGTGATGTTTGTTTCATGTAATAAAATTAGTTTATTAAAATTGTTGGTTGGTAAAATTAAAAATGCATTGGGAGATAATTTGCGAAGGGCCCTCGAGATTTTGACTGCCTAGAGGCCTCCACAGAGTTTAATTCGGCACTGGTCAAGGTGTTGGCAAGGATAATACTGGAAGAGAATGTTTTTTTTAATGAGAAATAATGTGGAACTGGGTTGGATCCTATCCATGATCAAAGTGTAAGGTTAGTTATTGGTGCTTTTTTTTTTCTGTTACTCATTCAGTCTTTATGCTGAAGAAAATTAACTTTCTTCAGCATAAAGTTAACTGACTATATCATTTGGACAGAAACAGTCTCTTAACTATACCCTAAAAATAGTTTCTTCCAGAGCACACCCTGAATGGGCCAGCATGTTTCCTCTCAGCATTGGAAGGTTCAGTATCACACACATCAGACTACCATACATTCCTTTGGTATTCATGTTAAAGAGAATATGCAAGCTATTAGCATGAACATTTGTTGACAACATTATCTAAACTAAACATGCCAGCACTCCTCCATGGCAGGTTTGCATTCCATCCTGCAACCTGTTGCTCTGTGTCAACTAGGAAGTCTCACACTAAATCACCCACCTACATGCAGTTATTTAATGCACATAGAGCAGACCACTGATTTCATTACCATCTATGCTGATGGTTAGAAGTCTGAGAACTCTCTTGATTGTGCTGCTGTATTTCCACTTTATCATATCCAATCAGATTGATATTCACTTGACTGAGTAATTATAGCAGAGTTGCATGCAGTTCAGCTTGTGCTTATGCATATAAAAGAAAACTGCTATGAAAAATGTATGATTTATACTGACTCACTGAGTTCTTTACAGACTCTCTCTCCCCCCCCCCCCCTCTTCTGGGTACAATTCACAGCCGATTTTGATGTTTAGTTCCAGAATTGAGGGAAATGAGATTACAGATGCAGCTGTTAGATCAGCTCATACTTTATCTGATACTGTCTGTTAGTCCCACATAACTACAGTTTATAAGATCAGAGATAAATACGCAGTGGTAATCATCATGGCAGGAAGCACTGACAAACAAATTACAGAAGAAACTTGTAATTAGGCATCAGCAATCTAGTCAACATAGAAACACAAGAGCAAGGAAATTGTTCTTGCTAGGCTCTACATAGGTCACAGTTATCTTACACGTTCTTATTTATTGGGAGTTGAATGACTATCCTGTGTGTGAACAATGCAACATACATCTCACCATTAGTAACTTTCTGGCTCAGGCTGAGCCACATCCACATAGTCTGTCACAGCTTAAGTGTATATACTGTCATAGTACCTGTCACATCACCTCTTTAATTTATTTACTTCATTCATAGTTAAATGCCAGAAGTATCAGGAACGAGGGGGGGGGGGTTGGCATTGGTTAGTGCAACCTCACCAAAAGTTATACACATTAGTGAGACAAGCAGATGATGTAGTTACAGGGATAAAATGTGAACGGTTTAGTATTTTCAGGGAAGATAAAGAAAATGGGATTGGGTGAGGGGTACTGCTGATGATAGCAGATGAATTGCAGCTAAAAAGAATAAGAAATAAGCAGGAGGGTGGCTGTTCATTTGAAGCAGTCTAGTGTGAGATCAAGACCGGTAAGACAAAATATACAGTTGGTTGTTGCTATAGGCCAGCGAGTTCCACAGATGATCTGGTCGAGTGATTATTATGGGATCTTCAACTATGGAGATATAGACTGGAAGGAAGAAAGATTACATGGTAGGAAGGAAATGGAATTTATATGCCTACTGAGAGATAATTACTTAAGGTAGCATGTGATGGAGGGGATCGGGGTGCGAGTATTGGACTTGGTCATAGGATCAGAAGAGTTATCCATAACCAAGATGCCCACATTGCCTCTGATTGGCAAAAGTGACCATGTGGTCTTGACTTGGGAGATTGTAAAACATGAGGAATATTCTGTCAAGAAGGGGTATATGTGGAACTACAAGGAGGTGATTATGGCAAGTTTACGAGGAAGCTTAAATGTGTACCATGGCATAAAATACTGCAAGGTGTCTTAGTAGTGTATGTGAGATAGTTAAGGTTCGTCTGGAGGAAGCAACATTAAATTGTATACCTAAGGTAAGGAAGGATAATCAGGTAGGAGTTAGATGGATGAGTAATATCATTAGGTATGAGCTGCAGAAGAAGAAAATGATGTGGAGGGTATATAATGCCAGCCTGGTTGGCCGAGTGGTTAGTGTATCCACTCTCTAGCCAAAAGGCTGCCGATTTGAATCCCACCGTGGACATGGATGTTTGTGATTGTCTGTGAAAATACAAGTGGTGGTGGTGGAAGGTAGATGGCATTAGTGTAGTTGCGGTTGGTTGTAGTTGGTGGGTTGAGTGGTGGAGACAGAGTTGTAGAGTAGGTGCCCTCCCTCAATGAGTCTTTGGACTCCTTGGAGGTGTCACGTAATAATAATAAGGTGAATGGTAACTAGCAAACTCATGAACAGTACAAAGCTCAGGCAAGGAAGGCAAAATCAGATTATGGGAAGAATCTAGCCAAGAATACCAAAGGAAATCCCCACCCAAAAAAAGTTATTTTGTAACTTGGCAAGTAAGAGGAAGAATATCTATAGAAGATTAACCTTAATGAGTGATGATGGTCACGAGGTGAGAGAAGCAGATAAAATGGTTGAGTTACTGAGTAACCACTTTGCAAGGGTATATCATCCAAGTGAGGTTACTGCTGTAGCATATGTGACAGAAGGCACTGATGTAGGAACGGAAGTGGATGATTTGGACGTTTTTGGGATATTGCAGAATCTCAATGTAAATACAGCCATGGGATTTGATGGAATATCAGCTTGGGTTTTGAGAGAATGCCTAGGCTATAATTTAAGTCTCAGCTCTGGTTCTCAGAGTTCCAGGGGAGTTGAAATCGAGCGAAATAATTCTCTTGCATAAGGGAGATTCTAAGACTGCAGTAGCAAATTATAGACCAATTAGTGTCTCAGGCATGGTGGTAAAAGTACTGGAAAAATTGGTCAAAAAGAGAATTGAGGAATGGGCAGATAAAAATAGGATACTGTATGAGGGGCAACATGTCTTTGCAAATGGTCAGTCATGTTTTAGTAATTTTCTAACTTTTTATAATAGAGTAACAGCTTAGGTGGATAAAGGAAATGGCTACACAATGATTTTGCTAGATTTTGCAAAGGCATTTGACAAACACCACATGGAACTCTTATTACACAAATTAGAACAAATGGAGATGGATATGACACTGGTTATGTGGATAAGAGGGTGGTTGCTGGACAGTATATGAAGGGGCAGAATCAAGGTGAAAACAGGTGACTAGTGGTCTGCCACAAGTTTCAGTGCTGGGACCACTACTGTTTAATTCGTACATAAATGATATAGAAAATAACCTGAAAAGAAATATTCAGTTGTTTGCTGATGATTAACAATTAGGTAGAGTAGTAGTTTATCAGGGCAATGTGGAGAGCTTGCAGGATGGTTTAAAATATTGAAAGTTTTTTCACTTGGTTTACTGTAAATTAAAGATGCTAAGAAATTATATTCTTGTTTTCATCCTTTATCCAAGTGTAAGCAAACTAAGTTTGCATGTGAAGTAACTTCATGACTAGGCTACTTGTATATAGAGGCTGATGACTTCATATTAATTACTTTAGTATTCTGTAATGCAATGCACATATCCTTATGGACATGTATAATGCTATGATTTATACATGCATATACATACACCAATTAGATCTCAATAAAGGTCGAAAATAGTCTAGGTAGTGACTCTTCCCATAATGCATAGTTATACATGTCTGTAAAGTTATGTGCATTGTATTATGGAATACTAAGGCAATTAATGTGAAGTCATCAGGCTCTTTATAAGAGTAGCCCAGTTGTGAAGTTACTTCACATGCAAACTTTGTTTGCTTATACTTAGATAAAGGATGAAACCAAGAATATAATTTCTTGGCGGCATCTTTAATTTATGGTTTAAAATAGGCTTTCAATATTTGCAAAAGATAATGGGTTTCAGTTTAATGGGAAGAAATGCAAAGTTATGCATTTTGGTATGAATAGATAACAAGCTGTGTATCACATTGATAGAACTGTACTCCTGGAAATAGATGAAGCTAGAGATTTTAGGGGTGGTAGTAGAGAGAGAGAGAGAGAGTTAAAGTTTAGAGGACATATTGCTAAGGTAGTACCCATAAGATTATTTGGCTATTGAAGAACACCCTAACAAGTAGGGATATGGAAGTTGTTATTCCAAGAGGAATAACAACTTCTATATCTGTTTCAGCATTTGACTAGAGCAGCCAGAACAAGAAGTCATTCCTGGAAGTTGAATAAAGGTGTGGTTACTTGGGGTGTGAGGACTAGATTTTTTGCTTGGAAAGTTGTGAATAAGTGGAATGGGTTGCCAGAGTCGGTTGTAAGTGCTTTATCTTATAATAATAATAATTATTATTATTATACTCATACTCTTCATTCACTACACCCGTATGCAATTTCTAACAACCTCATCTGTTCTGATTCCTTCCACTTTTTGAAAAATTTATTTATACTAAGCTGATGCCCTGCCTGTGTGATCAATGCAACATGCATCTCCCCATTTGTAATTCTCTGTCTCTGGCTGAGTCATATACACTCAGGTAGATCTTAACAGATTTAGACAAAATGTATAAAGTTTTATTTTTAAAAAAATAATAATTTATACAAACACATTTTGATTATAAAGTCTGTTTATATGTAGATACAGCTTTGTTTAACAAACTTTGCTTTTTTCATAACATGTTATTTAGTAATTTTTCTCTTTATTACTGTTTATTATTACCTTGAGTACTGCTGTAACCTTTGGTTTTGTGCTGTATGACCTTTGCTATCCTTGCATGAATAAACTCCTAATCAATCAACCAGTCAACTGTGTTGTTTTCACAGTTCTAATAATGTGGTCCCTAAAAATCAGCTCCTTGGCTTCAGGTATTCAATCTCATCCACCTCCTACAGTATATATCTCTTCCATTTGTGCATAATTCATCCCATTCTTGCTTTTCAAATTTTAAACCTTACATTTTGCAGCACTGAATTTGTCCACTCTTTATCTCGTCTCTGAATAGGCAATCTGAGAGAAGGAAAAATAACAGACCAGTAATTTTATAGAAAAGCAATAGTGATTTTGAGAAATTGTGTGCCACTAAGAGAATATACTTGGTAAGGTTTATTGTGTTTGGTTGTTTTAAATTTATAGAAAATAGCATTATATCTGTTACACCTGTAATTGCTATTGTTATTACAACTTCCGTGGAGTCAAAAGATGCTGCTTTCTAAATGTTACAGTATCTGTCACAGGACATACTATCTGCTCATTCTTTCTTTTCCCATTCTTCAATGGGAAACTGCAAACTTATTTGGGAGTAATCGCACTCGGGGAGATTTTTGCTAAAACATTTTCACCTTCTCCTTCATCTTCATCATCTTATCTCTCCCAAAAGCAAAGGCAGTAAAACAGCAAATCCAGTTTTCTTCAAACCAAAAAATAAAGCAAGATGTCATTAAAGGGGAAATGAAAGCTGCTTTGCTTAAATTCTGTCCAACTGCTTTTAGACCACATAATATCCATTATGATATGGTAAAACATCTGTCACCATCATCCATGAATCAACTGTTGTACCTTTTTAAAACAGAATTTTCTGTGAGAGCATTTTTCCAGATACCTGGCAAAATGCAATTATTATTGCCTTTCCTAACTCAGGAAAGAGTCCAGAATCCCCAAATAACTACCACCCAGTTTCTGTTGCTTGCAAGATACTGGAAAAAATGGTTAAATGTCATTTTTTATGGTTTCTGAAGAGACACAATCTTTTTTTCCAGAACACAGTCTGGCTCTCGAAGGTATCATTCTGCTACTGATCATCTGATCCAGCTGGAGGCATCCATTAAAGATGCCTTCCGAAAATGTGATCTTCTTGTATTGGTTTGATATGGGGGGGGGAAAGCATATGACGCCACTTGGAGATTTGAAATACTGAAAGACCTATATACTTTTTGGTCTTTAGAGGTAATCTCCTAGTTTTTATCATGAACTTCTTATCTAACAAATCTTCCAATTCCGAGTGGAAACCACTCGTTCTCCCATATAACCGAGAGGAAGGAGTCCCAGAAGGTTCAATTTCATATTTTTTGCAATAAGGTCAACTCAATACCTGAACAACTTCATCCAATAGTAAGTAATGTCCTCTGTGTGGATGACTTCATCATCCTCTCATTCATGTAATATGAAGGTCACAGAAAGACAGCTGCAGCAAGCCATTGACCATATCTCAAAATGCCACTTGCAAATGGGTTCAGAACATCCTTCACACCCTATCTTCCACCCCTTGGTGTTGATGGAAATTTTTTCACTTGGCTATGCTACCAATTATATATTTGGTTTAATCCTTTATCCAAGTGTAAGCAAATGGTGTGCTGACAGATGTTCTTGCTCCATCTGTATTGTGAACTTAAAAGATAAAAACTTGATTATGGGTCCCAAGTCTCTTATGTCAGGAGAGTATTCTGTGATGGCTAGACCTGTTTACTATGAAGCCATCAGAATTGCAACTGGGGCATTTTAAATGCCACTTATTCCTAGTCTATACATTGATGCAAACGAACCACCTTTGTTGCTTCGATATCAACAGCTATTTGTTATATTCAATGAAAATAAAATCCCTGCAAGAAGACCAGGGAGAATCTGTACAGCACTTGACAGGCTGTCATAAAACCTGGTTTGCAGATAAAAGCTCTCCCACAAGTTCTAGAGATTTTGGTAAGCAACACAGCCCAGGCACCATTCAACACACTTCCACAGCATGCTATCAAAAATTTCCACCCCTCCTGTTGTCTGCCAGCAGCTCTTTGAAGTTCATAGGCACAAAATCAGAGTAGTTAATTCTATCTTCACAGACAAATCAAAATTGGAAGACCTAGTTGGATCTTCTAATATCTTTTCAAACAGCATTATTATATCTGCAAAAATCCCACTAGACTGTAGCAACTTTACAGATGAATTGTATTTGATAGAACTTGCACTAAAATACATCAGATGGCATCGATACCGAAGGTGCATAATATATTCAGACTTACAAAGTTCTCATCAGGCATAAAAAAAAAAATCTAGAGCTACGAAAACATCCAGTGCTCTCTCTAATCCACCACCTCCATCTCATTTATGGAATCTACACTTAGATGTATGTTGGATTCCAAGCCATGTTGAGATCAAGAGAAATGAGGCTGCATATACTGCAGTTAGGTCAGCTTGTTTCTCAACCATCTTTTCCAGTGGGACTCATCTTGGAATAGAGAGAGACTAATAATAGCTCTACCAAATTAATCCTGAAATTAAATTATGCCAATCTAACCTGCTCAGAGTTCAAACAGAAGTTGTTCTTGTTTGGCTCCTCATAGATACACTCATATTACACGCTCCTTCCTGTTCAGGGTTGATAACATGCATGTTTTGCAATGCTGGACTGTCCATCATTCATATTTTAACTAACTGCCCTCATTTTGCCAATGAGTGCAGCCACTATTTTAGCCACTTTCATAGTCTTCCTGAGCCCTATACACTCAGGCAGATTTTATCAGCCTCATTGAGTATTTTTCTGGTTTTTAAATTTTTACAGAGTTCAATGTTTACCATCTCTTATATATTATTATTATTCAGTCCTCCATGGAGTCAAGAGACTCATTGTGGGAGATTCTTCCTAGGAAACAGTCTATACCACTACTTGAACTCATTGACCGTTCTTGCTCTTACCACTCTGTCAGGCAATGCATTCCACATGGAGAGTAGTTGAACACTCTACATGCAAAGAAACCAATCCTCACAGCTTCCTTTCATAACTTCCTTGGCCCCTTGTCATCGCTCCTTCCCGCTGTTCCAACGAGTGAAAAAACTCCCCAATGTCAACCCTGTAACTGCCTCTCATCGTCATGCGTATCAAGGATTTAGGCCTAGCATGGCCTGCTCTGGCCTTAGAAGTTATCGTTGAATCGTTTAAGAGGACTTCCTGGTTTTCTTTTTCCTAATAGCTTGTACTTTAAGGCTTGTTTTGGTAGTCTTTCTGTTTTCATTATTTGAACGTGTTCCATCCATTTATGTTTATATTTTTAATTTTTTCTATTACTGGTTCTTGGTTTAATTCTTTCATAATTTCTTCGTTTCTTTTGTGATCAAATAGGGTATCCTTTGCAGTTTTTTCATAAACTTCATTTCTGCTGTTATTAATCTTCGTTTTTTTTTTGTGTGTGTTTTATTGTCCAGATTTCATTTCCATACATTAAGACTGGTTGGACTAATGTATTGTAACTGCCTCTCAACAGTTTAAAAGTCTCAATCATAATCACCTCTTCTTCTATCCATCAAACTCTGCAGTCCACATTCCCTTAGCCAATCCTCATAACTAACATTGTACAGTCCTGAAACCATCTTTGTTATCTGCCTCTGTATCCTTTCACAGTTACTTTATCTCCTTCAAATTCCAGGGACCAAATTTGAGAACTGTAGTCTAAGTGTGGTCTGATCAGGGTCTTATACAATGGAATGATTACTCCTATCTCTACAGGTCCTTCTCAGTATTGCAGCAGTCCTCTGGGTTACCTTCACCACCTTTGCATTATGCTCCCTGAATTTCAGTTTTCTATCAATTATCATTCCCAGATCTCGTCTCCCCTACTTCCTCCAGTACAGCTCCTCCAATCGAGTTTGCAGCCTTGCCATTGATGTATCCTGAACTTCAAGACTTTACATTTTGCTGCATTAAATCGATACCCCCATTCATTTGCCCATCTGCCTAGTGTATTCAAGTCCTCTTGCAGGGCTGCCACATCTGCATTATTACTAATAACCCCTCCCAGCTTCGCATCATCTGCAAACAACTGAATTTTTCCTTGCAATCCAACTCTCTGATATCTATCAGACAGCCAATCCTGAATCCAGTTGACTAACCTGACATCTAAACCCATGTGCTGCAACTTGAGTATCAGCTTATCATGTGGCACCCTGTCAAATGGCTTTGAAAAATCCAAAAAAAAAAATGGCTGTATATGTCTTTCCCTCATTAACTGCTCTTGTCACTTGATTATAAAAGATAATCATATTACTAGAGCAAGAGCATCCCTTAACAAATCCATGTTGATTCTCACAGATAACATTACCCTCATCTGCCCAATGGTGTATATGGTCCCTCACTAATTTCTCCAAGACCTTAACAACTACTGATGACACACAAACTGGCATATAATTAGACACTTCCTGTCTGCTACTGCCCTTATACAATGATACTATCTTACCCTCCTTCCATTCCTTGAGTACCTTTCCCATAGCCAGACTGAAAAGCCAGGTCAATGGAGCCGTCAGTTCTTTAGCACATTCTCTCAAAATCCGTGGTGAAATACCATCCAGTTCCCCAGCTTTACAGACATCCAAGGTACTCAGTATTTGGAACACACTCTCCTCTTGCATCTATAAACCTCGAACCTGCCCTATCCCTCTGCTATTAAAATCTACTTCTCCAGGATGAAATACTTTAATAAAGTGTTCATTGAACAACCCCATATGTCCTCTGCATTAGTCACTCTATTCCTATTTTTATCCCACAATGTCATTTCTTCTCCTACTGGCCACATAGCTAAAAAATTCCTTAGGATTTTCTTTGGATCTTAGTGCAAATCTCTTCTCATATTCCAGTTTTGCCTTCCTCACCATATCACTCTTCTGGCCTGAGTCTTATATTCTTTATGCATCTGCTCTCCACCCATCTCCTTATCTCTCCATAATCTCTTTTTCACCTGCAGTTCCTGTTTGATATTGTTTGTCATCCACTTTACACCAAATTGTGTTCTCTTCCTCACTTGTGAAATACAGCTTACTATTGCTGCTAACAAATTTTCCGTCACAATTACCACTAATGATATCCTGGCCTTCCAATTCTGCCCTCCATGGGACTTCCCCAAGTTGATATCTAAAACTATTATAATCACCTGCCTTATAATTCCACATACGTTCCCTTTTCTTTGATACTTCTGCATGTCTATTCATCTTCCAAGTCAAAACCACGTGGTCGCTCTCTCTCTAACTGTGGGGAGAGATGTCATCTCAGTTATTATCAGCTCTTCTGATAATGACCAAATCCAAAACTCTTGAACTTCTTGTTCCCTCTGTTACATGTTGCCTAAGACATTTGTCCCTCAAGAATTCTAGAAATTTCCTTCCCTTATTACTACATGCAATTTCCTCTTCCCAGCACATACTGCTGTAGTTAAAATCTTCCATAACAATCTTTCTTCTTGCACTTGCCAAACTCAACTAAAGATCTCCTGCTCCCACCCTCTGTGCTCCTTGGCTTGTAGCAACACTACTAAATATCCTGTTTTGCTCAACTCTACCTCACATCATATGTTTTCAAAACCATTAGTGTCACTGCCTTCCAAAGCCTCCACTCTTAGAGCACATAAGTCATCACTTATCATAAGCCACACCGTGTTTTCCTTTCCTATCCTGCCGAAAAATGCTGTACCCTGCTACTTCTATTCCTGTTATTATATCATCTTCCGTCAACCACATCTCAGGTATCCCAATAATCTTTTGCCAGGCTGATGCTATCAGTGCCACCAATTCATTTCCTTTATTCTAGATACTCCTGGCATTAGTATAAAGCATAAAAATGTCACTGCTTCTATACGTATCATTATCCCCTCCAGATCCCACTGGACTCAGTGTTACCTGATGTCGTCCCCCTTCCCACAAGAAGCCATCCCTGCTACCATCCACCCTGGGAATTCGAGTTTCCCTGCATTGACACACTGACTCGTTCCGAAAACAGCGATCTCTCCAGATGCCTACATCATGCAGTGTATATATGCTTTTAATAATCTGGTTTTTATGTACCTTTTATGAATTTTAATGCTTTGCTTTTTTTTTATACATCTGTTTTATACTCATCTTTTATATTTGTTTTTCTACACTGATTTTATGTGCTTAATCCATTTTACTCTTTTTAACTTCCTGTATTTCTAATAAATTTCATTTATTATTATTATTATTCGTGACACCCAAGGAGTCCTCAGACTCATTGCATGAGGATACCCCTATTACACAACTCTCCATCTCCACCATTACATGGAACTTCTGCTACCAATCATCTACATCAACGCCATCTACTACCCACCACCACCATTACAACTAGTATTTTTTGTCTGTAAAAATTGCATGTGTTCTGAGGCACTGATTTGTCTGTAAAAATTGCATGTGTTCTGAGGCACTGATTTGTCTGTATACGGGATGAATGAAAAACCAGAGTTTCTGGGAGAAAAAAACCCTGCTACCTCCGTATGAGATCAGCTAACTCACCTTCGATTAAAAAGTCCATATATAAAGATTCCTCCCGTCACAACAAGCATTGAACTTAGGCCTTTTCTAATCGAAGCACAACTTACTCTCATTCTTCCAATTGTGCTATGGATTATTTCAATTTTTTGTGTGTTATTTATCACATATGTTCTGATGCAGCATGCCCATAGATGTCCTTGCATCATTAAACAAACAAACTAACCAGAATTTGGTTCACTTTTGACACATTTGAGGATCATTTAATTGAAGGTTATTTGAAGTCAGATAATTGATAGATCACTGTATTTAGTTGTTTGCTGATGTTGGAAAACTGGGTAGAGTGTTCGGTAATATAGATAATGTAGAGAACTTGCAACATGATTTAAATGGACTAGTAATGTGAGGGATAATGGATGCAGCTTAATGTGGAAAAGTGTGAAGTAATATTTTGGGATGAAAGATTACAAGCAGCGTACTACTACTACTACATTGACAGAAATGGACTTCAGAAAATTGATGAAGCTAAGGAGGATAGGGAATAATAGAGGAATGTTGCAAAAGTGGCATAGTAGCTAATAGGATTGCTTGGTTATTAAAGAACATGGTGACAAACATAGTAAAGGAAGTTATTTTGATATGTGTCACTTTTGGATTATTATGCACATATTTGATCAACCTGGTCTCTTAGAGATGAGTATTTTGTGGAGAGGATCTACAGGCAAGTGACAAAGATGGTGAGTGATATGTGGAATGTACCCTATAAGGACAGATTTGTGGGTTGTGGAAGTAAAGAGGCAATATGATAGAATCATAGAAGTGTGACTTAAAGGGTTTTATCGGACTGATGCTGCAGAAGCAGATTCTCTCAATTTGTTTTATAGAATGATCTCTCTATAACCAACTCACTTTTCCCACATAAAAGATCATGTAAATGACTTGGATCTCCCCAGATGAAAGAAGCTAATATAAAACCTGTATAAACTCAGCAAGAAGTAGATCCTTTCCAGGTGCTGTGATATATGCATGTTCATAATTTAGTTACAGTAATATTTATATTGCTGATGCTGTAAAACTGGGTAGAGTGTTGGGTAATCAAGACAATGTAGATGTGTTAGACCCACAAGAAAAATAAGAAGTCAAAAAGGGTTTATGCAATCTTATGCAAATCACATGCTACTAAAGAACCGTTGTTAAAAACAAATGTTCTCCCCCCGCTTCCAAAATCCCTGCTGATTTCCTTGCTACTGATGCCTCTTACCAACAGTTTTCGTGGACAGTCATTGAAGCAGCTGAAAATGGTGGTTAGGAATTTGAAATTCAAAGGTCACATAGCAAAAGTTGCAAAAACAACTAAGAGGATAATTGTGATGTTAAAGTGAACCTTGACATGTAAGAATAAGGAAGTCATTTTGCCTCTTTATAAGGCCTTGATAAGACTGCACCTGGATTATTTTGCACAGATTTGATTTCCTGAGTTCCAAGGGGATAAAGAAGAGTTACAAAGATTATGTCCGGATTATTTGATTTAGATTATGAAGACAGTTGCAATGGGTGTTATAGGATATTGTCTGATATTTCTCATTATTATGGAAGGTTGGGAGAGAACATGGGGGCATCCATGGAAAATCATTGACTTAAGACCAAATAAAAAAATATATACATTTAATGAAACTAAAACATTATATACACTTTAAATAAAATTACATAACTACAAAAATAACTGGATCCAAGGTTTCTAAAATAAATCTACACTTCAGAGATTTTCTTATCCAAAAATTTTAAAATGACCCATTCTGACTTATTTTATTTCTGAATTGTTTAACATATACTTAATCACATCTACCAGACTAAACACCTTGTTTCCACAGTAACAAAATGTTCATAGTTGGTTTCTTTGTTAGGGCCTTTTCCAAAAATATAAAATTTTTTCCCTCTTTTCCATAGGATTCTTTTTTTCTCCCTTATATAGCACACAATACTATTCCTCCTGTCTCACTGAAGTATAAATATTTCTTACCTCTTGTAGTTCTATTTTACACACAATTTATTGTACCAGAGAAAAAAAAAGTGTCTTTTACTACTTCATAAACAACAGATCTAAGTAAAGCTCTTCATGTTAAACCACTTTACAGTTTCAAAATTCACCAATTGCTTGATCCATAGAAATCCAGTGTCCTTAAGACAGAAGATGAAATTTCCCATTCAGCGTTTCCTCGAACATTAAAATTAGAATGTAGACTCCAATATCTTCTTTTATAAACTAAACACTTGTTGACGGTCTCAACTCCTCCAATTTAAAGACTCACAGTTCTACGATTCCTTTTCAATTTTCTATTAATATTTTTCCGACTGCCACGTAAAACTTTAAAACTTCCTAAGAGCAAAATTTCTCCAGTCTGTGTTCTTAGCTCTCTCTTGTTTTCCTCGTTACCCCGATACCGAATGCTCTATCAGCTGTCAGTCACCTATCAATCTTCTCGGCAAGCATGCGCACTCCATGTAATTGGCAAGCAAAAAGTTAAGTACAATGGCTGACACATTGTTTCCATTAGTGTAATGAGAATGTTTTTGCAAAACACAACACTTAATAATTTTAAATTACAATAAAAAAAAAAGTGAAAGTAATACAACTATCAGAATCTAGGTAAGTATATCAATTTTACATGGTTTACATTTTATTTTGACCATAATAATATCAATAATGGGTACATTGCAAGTGCTGATGTACGTGTTACAAAACCAAAATTAATAATATATTAACATAAATAGTTTGTAAAAATATTCAAAATTTTAAGTTATGATTATTTTTACTGTATAGCCTCCCTCATTGAGTCCTTGGAGGTCTCAGAATAATAATAAATATCCTAGGAATAGAATGCTTAATAAACCTTATATTACCAAGAAATACTAGATCTCTGTGAACAGCATAGAGCAGTGTTTCTCAACCTGTGGTCCGCAGGCAGGCTTAAATTAATTAAATAAATATTTTTTTTAATTATCCAAACAAAACAAATTAAAATTGAATAAGTAAGTAAAAATTATTGAAATCAAATGGAGACTTAAAAAAAAAAACCCCAACAAATAACGTCAAATGTTCAAAGGCAGAAGGAATAAAACTATATTGTTGTTCACTTCACCCCTCTTTTATTATTCGTCTTTCTGCTGCTAAATTTGTAGCAGCAGAATGACGAATAATAAAAGAGGGGTGAAGTGAACAACAGTATAATTTTATTGCTTCTGCCTTCCCTTACTGTTTTGTCAGATTTGAAGTGACCATATGTTATCCACATTTCAACCAATTGCTTGTTGTTTATTGATTTTTATTATTGAAGGTTTCCCTCCTTCAACCAAGGCTCAGTAAATCTTCAGAAGTGCTGAGTGATACTTGGATAAAGTGTGTTGTGAGTTAACCCCAGTTAAAATATTTATATATTTTTCGGAAACGTGTTTTAATAATGGAAAAGTGGCTTAGAACTAGAACTTTGAAAAGAAGAGCAAATGAAATAGGTGATGCTAACCCTAATTGTGTTACACGTGAGTAAATCTGATACTATTACAGTAGAAGAAACAAGCAGTTCAAAGAAAAAGTACAGTAGGAAGTATAACAGTTCATATTTGGAATTCGGGTTTACTTGGTGTGGAGATGAAAGTGAACAGAAATCTCAATGTGTTATGAAGTGTTATCGAGCGAGTGCATGAAGAATCTGAAACTCCAACGATATTTAGAAACTAAACATTGTGATGTGAAAAATAAACCAATTGAATTTTTTCAGCGATACTTAGGGACATTAAATCATGTGAAAGATATAGTTTCGGCCATGGGTTCCATTAATAGCAAGGCACTGGAAGCATCCTATCTCTTATGTTTGCACATAGCGAAAACAGGGGAACCTCATTCTATCTGGGAAAATTTGCTACTTCCAGCTATAAAAGATGTGGTAAAAACTTTCTTTGGCAACAAGTTACTAAAAGATGTTGATTTAATTCCTCTTTCACATGACACTGTCGGTCGCAGAATTAATGATTTGGCAGGTGGCGTAGAATCTCAGTTAATCAAAAGAATTAAGAAGAGCCCTTATTATGCGTTACGAATAGACGACACTACTGATGTTGCAAATGATGCACATTTAATATGCTATGTAAGATATGCACATGATAACAACATTCATGATGATATTCTGTTTTGTAGAACTTTGTCATCCCGAACAACTGGAGAAGAAATAATTACAATATTCTCAATAATTATCATAATACACAAAGGGATCCAATGGGGAAAATGCATAGGCTTCTGTTCAGATGGAGCTCGCACCCTTACAGGCAGGCATAGTAGGGTTGTTTCTATGGTCAAGGAAGTAGCTCCGGATATGAATTGGGTACATTGTTTGATGCATAGGGAAGCGTTATCCTTCAATGGAATGCCACCAGAATTTAAAACTGTGTATACAGCACTGCAGAGCTTGTTAATTTTATTAAAGTTCGACCATTAAATAACAGGTTATTTTCAGTACTCTGCGATGAAATGGGCATGAATATATACTTTTACTTCATTCTGAAATTCACTGAATTTCCAGGGGCAAAGTACTAACAAGGTTATTTCAATTAAGGCACAAAGTTTTATTATTTCTAAATTAATGTAATTCTGATTTTGCATCACTCCTTGTTGACGATGCATGATTATCAACACTCCTATCTTTCAGACATTTTTCGAAATTAAATGAACTAAATCTCTCCCTTCAGGGAAATTCTTTAACTGTTCTTAATGCCTACGACAAAATAAAGGCATTCGAGAAAAAACTGGTTTTATGGATTAATTGTGTAAAAGACAGACACCTTTTGCACCTTTTCCAACATTGGAATCCTTTTTAGTGAAAAATTATATTGTTGTTGATTTTGAGTTTTTCTGGAAAAGGTTTGTGACACCCTCAGAAATCTGAAACGGAATTTTGAAACATATTTTCCAAATAACTTTTATAAGAAATTTCTGTGGGTTCGTGATTGATTTCAGGCTTGCAGTCACAAGAACGACCTTTCGTTATCAAAAAAAGAACAGTTAATTGAGCTTACAAGTGACAAGTGGACTTAAAATGCAATTCCGTGATCTTGATTTAGCTCGATTTTGGATCTCGCATTCATGAGAAGTGAATTTCCCAAATTATCCGAAGAAGCATTGAAAATCGTCATGCAGATTTCTACAACCTATCTTTGTGAAAAAGAATTTTCATCGATCCTTCAAATAAAAACAAAATACAGAAAATCATCTTAGTGTGTGTGCTGATCTTCCACTGAAGTTGACCAATATTGAACCAGATATCCAGCAACTCTGCAAGGACCAGAAGCTCAACCATCTCATTAAAAGTAAGTAGTAACATAATTATATCATGTTATTTATTTGTTTAATAAAAATTAAAACTTTGCTCAATGATGATACACTTTTAATCGTTTACTTCCAATTTAATTAATTATGTTTCCATATGTATTCAAAACATGCTTTAAGAATTATTATATTATAAATGGGCACAGTTTTTCCAAAATGTTGGTAATTCCTATATAGGTTTTTAAAAAAAAATTACAAAAAGTCAAAACGACATATAGGGAAATAAATTAAAAATTGAAGTAAAATTTTAATTCCAACATTCTAAAATGTTATTTTTCTTGCTTTTCTGTTCGCAAAAGCTTCGATGACATTGTCAAAGTCTATTTCATCGCTCAGTTGCTGTTTTATAGACAGTATGACAAGATTTCTTAAATGCCAAAAAAGTGCTGCCCTGGGCTGATCCTCCCCCTCCCCCCAGCTTCGCCACTGTAACTTAGTGGTCCTTAGAATTGTTTTCTGCATTTTACTGGTCCTTGGACTTGCAAAGGATGAGAAATGTTATCATAGGGGTTAAGACCAATTCCAAACCTTGGGAATACAACAAAATATCTAAATAGACAGATTAAAAAGGAGACAAAACTTGCAAAAAATAAGTGGTTATCCAGAGAATGCAAAGATTGCATTAAGTCTTGAAAAGAACAACTATACAAATCATATCAAATAATTAGAAAATTATCACAGCTTTTTGTTCATGTTCATAATTGTTGGATAATTGAAGATGAGGATGGAAATAAACTTACTGATCATGATAAACAGATATTGAAAGGATGGTATGAATATTCAAGTAAAACAATTCAAATCTTATGATAGTTTAGATCCCCAAAATTTAAAGGGAATTGTTCCAGTGATGACAGAAAATGGTGATTATCCTATACTTAGGAAAATAGAAAGCTGTTTTAAGATCAAAAACAGGAAATGCAGTAAGAATTATTCCATCAGAATTGCTTCAAGTATCGTTTCCCAGATTTTTCCTATGACGGAACACTTCACAAATCCTGAAATTTTCACAGACACCTTGGTTATTTTGTAATGTATTAATAATTAATTATGGCATAATCATAAAGTATTAGTACACTTATGTATATGGTGTGACATGTTGACAAATATAAAATTACATTTAAATCAGTTATCAATCACTGGACTAATGAAATCTTGTAGCATATTGTAGTTTCCTCAGGCCAACATCATTAAATTAATTTGTGCTGATTTTCATTGACATATCCCATTCTGATCACCAAAAATTTATAATATTATTATAAGTACTTATGAGTGAATACTTATGAAAGACACATTCGTAACATGTAAATTTCATTGATCATTTTCGAATTCATAAACAGGATTAACCATCGAGTGTGCTATTTGTCATAAGATATTTTAATCCGGACAACTAACACAACTCTGAATATTACCTACTTAAGAAATAGAGAATAGTATGCAATAATGAGAATTCTATCAAGAGGTCATCTGTAGAAAGAATCGTTTAATATCATGAAACACATTTTCATCTTTACTACTAATGAAAGAAATTTTCTCATTTACAAAGGCATCAAATGGATAAAAGAATTGACGCTAATGAATACCACTTTATGCGAACTATCGATGACAATAAATTTTCAAAATCGGAGAGATTAGAACACTTAAGATGTCATACTAATGAAAAACCATTCGAGTGTAGTATCTGCGGTATGAAATTTAAGAGAGCATCACATCTTAAAATACACTTGAGAAATCATTCTAATGAAAAACCGCATGATTGTACAATCTGTCAAATGAAATTTCTGCACCTAGTAAATCTTAACACGCATTTAAGAATTCAATCTAATGAGAAATCCTTCGTGTGTCCATTCTGTGAAAAGAAATTTTCTCAATCAGGAATTCTTAAAAGGCACATAAAAATTCACACTAATGAGAAACCATTCATGTGTTCAATCTGTGAAAAGAATTTTTCTCAATCAGAACATCTAAAAAGCCACCTAAGATCTCATACTAATGAAAAACCATTCGAGTGTACAGTATGCGGTAAGAAATTTAAATGGGCATCAATTCTTAAGGAACACTTGAAAATTCATACTAATTAAAGACCATATAATTGTACCATCTGCGAAAAGAAATTTTCTCTCTCAGGAAGTCTTAAAAAACACATAAGAATTCATACTAATGAAAAGCCTTTCGAATGTTCCATCTGTGAAAAGAAATTTTCTTGTTCATCAAATCTTAAAATTCACATCAGAATTCACACAAATCCTCTTCCACTCAAATGTCAACCTCTCCTTCCCGTGGTCCATCCTGTTCTAAAAGTACAAACGAGGCACTGGCGACCGAGTATGGGCGGTATAATGTTAACACCCTAACAGAGTAAATGCTGTTAGATCTGCCTGTCCATAGGCGTTAGGTAGCAGCCCTATCACTGGACTTACCAAGCGACAGGTTAGTAACCTGCCCTGGGGAAATTCAAAATACTTTCAAGTTTCATGCAAAGAAAAGCCGGACGGACTGTCAGGGAAAAGACCACAATCCAGGAAACTGTAAACGAAATTGGAAAAAGGACATATAATGAAGATTGCAACATGGAATCTGAGAAGCATTGCACACAAAGAACAAAGAAGAAGAACTTGAGAAACAACTAAACTAAGCTAAAATAAAGATATGTATAGTATCAGAAACAAAGAAAAAAACAAAAAGATACAAAAGAAACAAACAACTATATACAAATCTACAGTGGGGTAAAAAATGAAGAAAGAGCAAACGCAGGTATAATGATTATGGTACATAAATCCCTAAAGAACAATGTTGTATATTACAACTATTTGAATGAAAGACTAATAAAAATTAGACTCAAGACATTAAGAGGCCACATAACAAAACACCAGAAGAGTGAAAAGAAAAAAACAGCAATATATTTTATAAAGAATTACAGAATGCCATCGATAAAACAAACAAAACTGACTATTTACTGCTAGCAGGAGATTTAAATGCCATAATAGGAAACAAAATACAAAACAAACATAGGTAAATTTGGTGAAGATACATGTAATCAAAATGATCGCAGATTGCACGATTTTGTCATTTATAATAATATGAGGATAATGAAGTCAATGTTTAAACACAAGGAAATACATAAATATACTTGGTCAGCCAAAGGATACAAATCAGTAATTGACTACGTTATCACAAATTTTAAATTAGCGGAGTTAATTTTAGATGTAAGTGCATATCGAGGCTTTGAATTAAACTCTGATCATTATATGGTATCAGCAAAAATTCGTTTTAAACCAAAGTGGCTAAAAACGCACAGAATTGAAAATTCTTACCAGCCAAGCTACAAAATTTCTTCATTACAGGATCCCCAAGTTAGACAACAATATCAAAAATGCACAAACTTAAAAACAGAAACCACACATGAATCAAGTGACATAGAAGATGAATGGGAAAATTTGAAACAAATTCTCACAAAAGCAGCAACAGAAATCTTAGGAATAAAGCACAAATGGATTAGAAAAAGAGGACTACAAGACTGGAACAAAGAAAATATAATAAAAACCAAAAAAGGACAGTTACCAGAAATGGCTAAATTCCAAAACAATAGAAGCAGAAATAGAGTATAAAAGAAATAGTGCAATTGCAAAATGAGAAGTAAGGAAAAAACATAGAGAAAGATGGAACAATTTCGTAACAGAACTAGAAAAGGATTTATTTAAGCCACAACCCCAAACCTATAAAGTAATAAAATACATGAATAAAGAAATAAAAGAAAAGATAAAAATACAAACAATAGATTTAGAAAAATGGGTGACCTATTTACAAAATCTCTGGACAGATGAGAACAATGAAATAAAATTTTATAAGACAAAGAATGACCTAATAGAAAATATCACAATGTTAGAAATGAAAAATATAATAAAGAAGATGAAAAATAGGAAAACATCAGGAGAAGACAATATAAATATAGAACTATACAAAAACGCAGGTGAAAAATTTATTGAAAGACTTCTGAAATTTTTAAATATGGTTTGGATGTCTGGAAAAACCCCTAACTCTTGGAAAAAAGCACTGGTTATCCCAATCTATAAAAAAGGAAATAAAGGATTGCAATAATTATAGGGGAATTAGCCTGCTGAATACAGGATATAAAATATATGCAGGAATATTAAAAGAAAAACTAAGCAGAATTGTAGAAGACAAACTACTAAAAGAACAAAACGGTTTCCGAAAAGGCAGATCCTGCATAGATCTAATTTTTATTCTAAAATTATTAATAGAAAAGAGAAGAGAATTTCAAAAAGAAACACACGTGGCCTTTATTGATTATGAAAAAGTCTTAGACAAAAATTGTTTAAAATATTAACCGATTTAAACATACCAAACCAACTTTTACAATCCATTCAAGAAATATATACAGGAAATAAAATAGCAGTTAAATTAGAACACATCTCAGAATGGAAAGATATATCAAGAGGAGTACGACAAGGATGTACCCTCTCACCTCTGCTTTTCAATATATATATATAATTATAACAATCTGAAAACAGCATAACCCATTTGGTATACAAATAACCCCACAAATGAAGATAGATACACTACTGATTGCAGATGATCAAATAGTATTAGCTACATCAGAAGATGACTTACAAAGATCATTAAATGATATCTCAAAGCAATATAATATAATAATATCCAAAGAAAAAACAAAAATAATGGCATTCAGAGGAGAAAACCCAATAAGAAGTAAAATAGTGAGAGATAATAAAATACGAGAACAAGTAAACACTTTCAGATACTTGAAGAGATGTGATCTATCATACGAAGAAGAAAAAGACATAGACACTACTAAAATATCAAACTTTGTCAAAGTAAATGGCATAATAAATAATATATTTAAGCCATCCCTACTACAAAAACTCACTAGAATCAGACTGTATAATGTCTTGTCAAAACCAACTCTACTATATGGAAGCGAAACATGGACCATGAAAAGGAAAGATGAAAAACGAATTCAAACAGCAGAAATGAAGTTCCTCAGAAAAACAGCTGGATATATCAAGTGGAACCACAAAACAAATGAAGAAATCTTACAATCCCGGAAAATAAAACCAATTAATTACTACGTAAGACAGTATAAACAAAAATGGCTAGAACATTCAAATCGAATGGACAACAGCAGACTATCAAAAATATTATGCAGATACAAAATAAGTGGAAAAAGAAGAATCGGAAGACCAAGAAAGAGATGGCACAAGACCGGAATAGGCCACTTCACCTAAATTCCATATTAGGAAGAAGAAGACTTATGAGTGAATGCAGACTTTTTCTCCTGTGTGCTGGTAGTTTTCTCCCCCTTTTTGTACATCCTGGAGATCACTATGTAGGCTGGAGGTGGATGAATCACTATTGTTGCATCACAAACACCTTCAATAAGATATTTCTTAACACCAAAATTAAACAAGTCCCTTGTCTCTTTTCCATATTGAAATTTAAATCTGTAGGCCTATGACTTTTAAAAAAAATCACGACACTACTGTTTCGAAACAAGCACTTTCACCCTACAATACGAACTTGCAAAGAAAGTATTCAGTATTACTAGATTTGAGAACTGGATACAGACTACTTTGATCTTCAATTTCAGTGGAAAAATTTTCTTTATACTTCTTTGCTGATTGGTCACTAACATTTGCAACACATGTTATTTCATTCAGTTTTGAGAACAGAGGATATGCCACCCATTGTTGTAATCGGCTTGCAGGCAATTTTTATGACCAGTCATAAACAATGGTATTCCCTTTCCCGAATGTTGAAAGATTTCGATGTGTGAAAATTAACGATAATTCATGAATATTTCCATGTTTAAAAATATGCGGCTTGGTCAGTGACATTTGCAATACAGATGTTATTTCGTTCAGTTTTGAGAACAGATGATACGCTGCCAATTGTTGTAATCGGCTGGCAGGCAATTTTTATGACCGGTCATAAACAGCTGTATTCCCTTTCCCGAATTACTTCCATGTTTAAAAATACACTGCTTGGTCACTGACATCATGGAACACTTATTCACTTTCTGCAGAACACTGGTGTTCCATGGAACACAATTTGGGAAACCCTGGCTTAAAGAATGGTCAGGGGCAGAACCTATTGTTAGAGCGCTTCATAAAAGTTGCCAGCAGGTGTGGAACATTGAAATCTGGCCAAAAAACATCAAAAATTGTACTAATTTTAGGATAATTAGCTGTATCAGACATTAAAGTAAAATATTTTTAGACATCTTACTCTCATGAATCGAAGCAAAAATAGAATCCAATTTCTCCAACTTTCAGGCGGGATTTATAAAGAACAGGAGTGTGCAGTAGACCATATATTTACACTCCATATTATTGGAGAAAATTACATGAATTTATTGATCTACAGGAAGTTTTTGATTCTGTTTGATAAGATGCCCTTTGGAAAATTCTTTAGCATTATGGAATAAATAGCAAAATAATGATTGATTGAATTTCTCTACTCATCTTCTGAAATGATTGTTGAAATGAAGGGGAACCAAAGCATTACTTTTCCAAAGGAACATGGAGTGAGATAAGGATGCAAGTTATTCCCATTGTTATTGAATTGCTTCCAATATTGTAAATGAAGACTCGATGAATTGTGATATTGGAGCGATAGTAGGAGGAAGAAGAAGAAGAAATCATCTGGTGTTTGCTAATGCTTCTGATCTAGCATAAAACAAATCAGATCTTCAGGAAATCACAAGTTAGTTCATAATCTTAAAAAACATCATTTAAGCATAACTACCCACAAATGAAAACAGTGACAAAAATCTTAACTAGAAGAAAACTGTAGCAGAAACTTAAAAAAAAAGTTGAGAGATCATCTGTAAAAGAAGTTGATTAGTTTAAATATCTATGTAATGTTTTAATAAAGTTGGAAGATCAAAACAGGATATTAGAACAATTTCAGAAGCAATAACAGCACTCCAAAAATTAAAACTGCTATGGACCGATTGTAAGCTTACAATTACCGAGTTTTATTGACACATTAGTTTTAATTTAGTGCTCCTATATGGAAGTGAAACTTGGACCCTCTTAAAACAAGATAAGAAGTGGTTGCTAGCATTTAACATCAGGGTGCTTTAAGCATCTCCTAAAGATATTCCACATACTGATCATATCACATATTCTGAAGTAAGACAGATAATCAGTTCTTTTGCTGATCGAAGAGATAACGTCATAAATTAAGATTTGAAGAAAATTGAGCTGGCGTGATCATATGAGCAGATCTAATGGCCTCCCAGTGCAAGTCCTTGAAACACTTTTTTTTTCAGGAACTTGAAAAGAAAAATACTTAGAGTAAACTGGATAGACAGTATGAAAAATTGGATAGGCGATTCATTTACATAGCTGAAATTTAAATGCCAATCAAGGACTGATGGAAGATTCCTGTGAAGAATATTTCCTGATATCTGCTTACTGGTTCACATTATGGTTCCATTAAATGGGTAAAAGAAGACTGATTCATGGGACATTTTTCAGTACTTGACAAGAGGGAGCAGAACAAGGAATCATCCCTTGAAATTGAGGAAGTAAGAGTGTGGTTAGCAAGGGTGGCAAGACTAGATTTTTCACTTATAGAATAATAAATGAGTAGAATGGGTTCTTTTGTGAATGCTTTGTCAATGAATGTGTTCAAGGAGAGGTATGATAGATATTATTAATATGTGACACCTCCAGGGAGTCCAAAGACTCATCGAGGAAGGGAACCTACTCTACAGCTCTCTGTCTCCATCAACTACAACGAACCGCAACTACCATCATCTACATCAACAGCATCTGTGAAAATACCGCTAGTATTTTCACAGACATCCATGCCCACGCTGAGATTCGAACCCGCAGCACCAGGCCAGCAGTGTGGGCCGCCTGCAAATTTAATGGAATGTCAATGGAATAATAACTTTCACAATTCAACCTCTCTCTTTCTGTTCATTTGAATTATTTATCTTCCTATTTTTTCTTCCAACTTTCCCTCCTCCTTTGCCTGTGTTCATGGTGGCAAGGTGCAAAAGATTTGAGAATTAATACTGATTGAGATAGTAATAAAATAAAATGAGCTTATTTTCTAATAGATTTCTATGGTTAAAAGGGGAAAAAATTATATAATTATTATTTTGTTATTTATTGTTAATGATAATTTATTCTTATTGTTTTAAATAGTAGTAAAGTTCCATTTACGTGGAGGGGTAAGTGATGTCTTATACTGAAAGAATGGATGACTCAGAAAGCTCTGCAAATGCAGTAAAAGCAAAAAAGGTGACCATACATGAAAGTTGTTCCGTTTTGGGCATGTCGAGGTATAATATTTAATCTAATTTATTTCATTTAAATTTCAGTATAGAGTTCATAATTGATATAAAATAAACTTGAGATCCTTTGTAGAGCTGTGAAAATGGTGTTTGCCTCCATTGTACTAGATTGCCTGGAGAATATATAGGTTTGATTTTTGTTGAAGATTAGATCTTTTTCTAAGCCTTGTTTTAACCAGCTGATGAGCTAGTTGATCTTCGATGCAAGTAAGTAGCAAGAGATTTTTTCTTCCCAGACAATCTGGTTTCATTTCTGTAGTGCAAAGAATGCACACTGTTTCAAACAATCACATGTACTTGTTAGGAATTAGGGCCACAAGATGGTGGAGGTTGTCTGCTCTACTTTCTCTCCCTTGATGACTTTGAAATCATTGATAACATGGGTATAACATTTAATCTCATTTCAATGATAATGTCGATGGCTAAGAGTAAAGAGATAGTAATACCTCTCCACTCTTAGCTATCACCAGTTGCAGATTGATATTCTAGAAAGTTAATTTGGGCTAAAAGAGTTTTATATTCTTTCTTTTAAAAATGAATTGCAGCACATTACCTCATATCAGATAACAGAACTTTATATAGCAGTTTTTATAATAAAATTAGCTAAATAATAAGTTAAATGGACTACACATCTCTGGCAAGTATATCTTGCCTTTTGAGAAATGAAACTACTGAAGAATCAAATCATCAGATATAATATAGGCATTTCTCATAAGTTAAATTTTTGAAGTGTGACATTAAGCATATCACTTGCAGCAGAATCCACTTTTCCTATATGAACTGATTATAAACTGAGGTAACTGAGTCAATCCTTAATATATATTGACACATTATGTTATTGTTAAATTATGATCAGGATGACCCACTCGTGAAGATGTGTTTTCCTCTGGTTGGGATAGATTCATGTACTGATGACTCATTTCAATTTTTTTTAAATGGAACTGTATTTTAAACAGTATTAATATTGTCATTTATTTCATAAATGGTTGATAGTGCTTTTATTTGTATATGCTATTTATACAAACATACATACATACATACATCTATCTTCAAGGCCCACTCTTCCTAATTGGGTTATGGGGGCAACAGCTGCAAGAGGAACTTGCAATGATCACGATCCTCTGCCACCAAGCTCAGGTGTTCTGGTGGGATTCCCAAACGTGTCCACCCAAGGTTTTGGATATAATCTATCCAGCAAGTCCTTGGCCTCCCACCCTCTGGCTTGGCAAAGAGGGCCTGCTGAGGGAGCCTCTCTTGTGGCATTCTGACCAGATGCCCGTACCAGCGTAACTGTGATCTCTCAACATGGGGAAGCAGCGGTTGAGTATTGAGGGTTTCCTGAATTGCAGAGCTTCTGACTCGGTCGAGTTTTGTTAGCCTCGCAACCCCTCGAAGGAACCTCATTTCAGCCGCTTGGATTTGCGTCCGCATTCTTTCGGTCATTAACCAACTCTCATGACCATAGGTGAGGATGGGGACATAGACTGTATTGAAGACAGCCAGCTTTGCCTTCTGGCTTAACTCCCGCTTCAATACTACCGAACGGCCAAGCTCTCACAGTATTGAGCTTGCTAAGCCAATTCGAGTATCTAGCTCTACGTCCCATTTTCCATCATTCGTGAATATGGACCCAAGGTATTTAAACTTCTCCACCTGTCTCATTGGGACTCCACTTACATTTAGAGTGCACTGGGATGGTTGTCTTGAGACCACAAATGTTTCAGTTTTGGCCACACTGATCTTCATTCTGGTGTCTGCACAAACAGCTACAAACCCATCCAGGGTCTGCTGGAGGTCATCTGTGGAAGAGCTAAGCAGAACTAGGTCATCTGCAAAAAGCAGATGTCCAATGCTACATTTTCCAATTCTGACACACTCACTGCCTCATCTGTGCCTATCAATCCAGTCCATAAATATTATGAAAAGGAGGGGTGACAGAACACACCCTTGGCGGAGGCCAATGGAGGCTTTGTAAACAGCACAAAGTTTAGACTTTGTGCTGTTTACCATGACACAAAACTCTGAGCATTCATACAGGGACTTGATGGCAGCTAATAGTTGACCATCCACTCCATACTCCTGTACTACTTGCCAAAACTTATCCCGAGGAACCCGGTCATATGCATTCTCCAAGTCCATAAAACATGTGTAGGCATTCTTGGCATATTCCCAAGATTTCTCAAAGACCTGCCTTAAGGTGAAGATTTGGTCAGTTGTACTTCTACCAGGACGAAAGCCACATTGTTCTTCCTGAAACTTTGACTCAGCTATGCTTCTGTACCGTCTTTCCAAGCACCTAGCATACACTTTCCCAGGCAGGCTGAGCAGAGAGATGCCACGATAGTTACTGCAATCCTTCTGGTCTCCCTTCTTGAAGACTGGTATTATTATGCCTGTCTGCCATTGCTTTGGTGCTCACCCAGAATATTTCAGCAGCCTGACACACTTGAGTCAGCCAGAGAACACCGTCTCGATTTAAGGCTTTTAGCATTTCGGGCTGAATTTCACCATCGCTAGCAGCCTTGCATGATTTTAGCGATTTTATTGCTAAATGGACCTCTTCTGCTGTGAGACTAGTCATTGCCCCGATCTGCACCTCATGGATGTCCACAACTGCTGAGCCACCCGAGTTAAGAAGGCTCTCAATGTATTCCCTGCATTCTGTGGAGGATATCCTTCTCGGTTGTTAATAGTGCACCATCAGAGGCCTTAATTGCCCTTGCTGTGCATGATTTCCTCCCTCGAAGACAGCGGATGGTCTGCCAGAATACTTTGTTTGTATTTGCATAGGATGAGTCTAATCTTTCTCCAAAGGATTTCCAAGCCTTCTGCTTTGCTGTCTTTACTGCCTTAGCAGCAGCTTTTCGTGCCTCAGCATACCGCAAACGCATCTCAGGTGACCTGACTCTTAGCCATGTTAGGTAAGACTCCTTTTTTGCCTGGACAGTTTTTCAGACTTCTTGTTCCGCCAAGGTGTCCTTTTCTTGCTGCCCATTGCCACGCCGAGCCGCTTTCTTCCACACCATGAGAGTGCAGAGGCAGTGACAGCTGTTCTGAACAGCTCCCATTCCTCCTCAACATCTGCAGTATGCTTGGGAATCTCTTTGAACCTGGAGGAAATGTCATCTGCAAAATTCTTCCTCACAGCCTCATTTTCCAATGTCTCCCATTTCACGCGGTATTATTACTGCCTTAGCAGCAGCTGTATAGCTGTAGCTGGTAGGCCTAAGTATAGCTGCTTAGGCCTACCAGCGTTAATGGTAGCATCTGGTTTCTGAAGCCGTACAGTGCACACAACAAGGTGGTGGTCAGTTGACAATTCTGACCCTCTTCTCACACGAACGTCCAACACTGAGGAAAATAGGTTTGCTGAGACTATAAAGAAGGCAATCAGAGATCTTTGTTCTAGTGTATCCCTGTACCAGGTATACTTATGGACTTCTCAGTGCTGGAAGAAGGTATTCATTATGGACAAGCTGTTAGTACAGCAGAAGTCCAATAATTTCAACCCATTTGCGTTAAGGTCAGGGGCACCATTCCTCCCAACCACACCCCCCCCTCCATGTCTGGTCATCTGTTCCAACATGTGCATTGAAGTCACCCATTAGCAGGACTGATTCCATGTTTGCCACCCTGTCAAAAGCAGCATCCACTTCCTCTAGGAAGGCAGAGTATTCTGACTCCCGATTAGGTGCATAGGCTTGCACCGCAGCCAAATCATGGTTTTTCATCTGAAGCCTTAACACACATACCCGTCCCCCCAATGGGATCCACTCAGCAACACAGTCTGACAGTTGGGGCTTGTGAGTATCCCCACACCTGCCTGAGCAGACATTGTCAAGCTCACACCAGAGTAGTAGAGCTTCCACCCCTTATCTAGGTCGACAGTTCCAGAGCCTCTCCTCTTGGTTGAAGAAAGCCCGACTAAGTCTAGCCGGTAGCGCTTGGCTTCCTCAACCAGTTCCAACTCCTTCCCTGTCAGAGAGAAGATGTTCCGGTTGCCTAAAGCCATAGTCTGGTGCCGTTGTCGTTGCCATTTCCGTCCTTTTGCAGAACCATTTCTTTGCGCTGCCCCTAAACACCTCCCCAAACGGGTAACGGGCCCATTGATGAAGTTTCCTCTAGCAGAGTGGTGAGGAGTGGTGTCTAAGGGAGACTATAACATATTTTTCGAACGGGTCTCTCTGCCTAAAACCTGAATGCGTTCTTTGGTAACCCGCGCGACGGACGATGGTATGAGCATTTTTTGATGGCCTGATCATGTTACAGTGTTTGATGCTATTTATCTTGCGGTATATTTATTTTAAAAAAAAGTTAGTGGTATAATGTAACTTCCATTTACACGACAGGATTGGGGACCCAGTTAGGGATCATATAATTATATGTTGCACTGTTGCACATAGACTCTTGCTGTTGCAAGTATTGTTATTAGTGGTCTCACTCTGTAACAGAGCATCAAGAAATCCTGACTATGGCCTCATAGCCTCAATACAGTTACTCTTGCTATAGCAAACCTGTTTGAAACCTCAGGTTTGCTATAATGAATTGTATTGTGCATGTGGGGCTTTGAGACTTTTCATAGTTTGTTAGAGCTGTTTTGTTATAACATTGTTTCCATGTTTATACTTAAACAAAACTTATTATAACAAACCTTTCTGAAAAGGAAATTATTCCTTTAGGAAAATTTTTATTCAGAAATTTCCAGGTATAATATTTAATTCTCATCTCTGATTTTAATTTCATTATAAAAATATGAAATCATTGCAACATTTTGCCTGCTATCATATTAACAAGAGTTGGGGTGGATAGGATGACAGATAATAGCTTATCTGTCACATAGTCTTGAATGAAATCATTGGAGGAAGCTGATCAAGAATCAGACTAAAAGAATTTAGCTACAGAATGAGAAATGTCCATTGCATATCTTTGGTAATAAAAACTAATCTCTCTCACTCACTCACTCACACTTTGAATGTCTTATTATTTAGTTATACTAGTTATCCTCCCTTTTGGTTTCAGAGTTTGTCAGCAAAATAATAATAGCGCTTCTTTTAACAAAATATAAAACGTCTTGTCATATATAATTGTTAAATATGTGCCACAGGCAAAAATATTAAACATTCATGAACAGGTAAAACAAAAAAGGAGTACAAAAAATAACCCCCCCCCCTCCAGAAAAAAAAATTACTTCAAGTGAAATAAAATGTAATTTTCAGTGATGGTCGCTCTTAATTAGAAGAGGAACCTGAGTTATGGAAAAACATCCAGAAAGCATCATGATCTCCATTCTCAGTTTCAACTAATTTTCTAGTGGTAGGTAATTGAGACTTGAATACTCAGTTGGAAAGAAATACAGAAAATCAGAGCATTCAAAATGAAATGGTTAAGAAAAATAAATAAGACTCACTGGTCAGAATGCAAAACAAATGAGCAAGTCAAACACAAATTAAGCTATAGAGAAGTTATCATAGCTATAATTCTTAAACAGCAATTAAGATGGTCTGGACACCTCCAAAGAATGTTCAAAGATTACCAAATATAGTCTTGAATGATATCATTGGAGGAAGATGATCAAGAAGCAGACCAAAAAGAACTTAGCCACAGTCTTTGAAGGAAAGGTCACAATTATCGAGCTTCAGAGAGAGAGAGATGCCAGAAATGGCCAAAGATAGAACCATATAGCAAAGATTTGTTCATAGCAGACCCAACCTGTCATTTGACAGATGAGAAAGAAAAAGAAGGTATTGAGGAAGCGGGATACATTTAGGAAGGCAGGCTGCTTAGTCTAAAAAAAAAACAAAAGTACTTTTCTAAATTGCATAATGTATCTTTTGTTTTTCTTTCTTATGAATTTCTTTATTACTTTGCAAGTCAAACAGGCTATTGCAAAGTAGAGAGACTACTTTTTGTATGTAGTTACTACTTGCCTTTGCCTGGATCATTAGTAGACTTAAAGGATACATTTTTGGATTCCATCCCCCATCCAAATAACAAGTGACTTCTCCACTCTTGATTTATCCTTTCTTTGTTGTGTTAGTATCATTGCCATTAATGGTGTAAGTAACTTAACTGTATATACGACATACTTAGCGTCCTTTATTTTTCTTCGTACAGTGAATTTTGACAGATCAAACTTAAACAAGTCACCATTTGAACAGCTTGGTACTGTTCAAATGGTGACTTCTTTATAGCTTAGAACAAAAGCTATTGCCTTTCACTTTCCTTTTGTTACTACCCAAATCACTATCGCTTTGGTTTAGAAGACACGGGGTTTATTAACTTTTTAGTTGATTGTTACAACAAAATAAGTCAGCATAGATGCAAATAAAAATTGAACTAGCACTGAGTTACGTGTCATAATTCATAGGACATTTTCTCAATAACACGCATTGTGATTATCAACATTTTGTGCACAACATTCAGATTTTTAGGAAAGTTTAGTTTGAAATGAAATTTTCATGGTATTTTGATAACAATTTAAATTAAAAATTTTGTTAAGGAAATTTTGGTCATTAAAGTGGCAAGGTGGCTCAGTATTGCTTATACCTTTATATAAACATTAGTTAACATTTTTTTCTTTTATATGCATCTATGTGTATGTGTGTGCATGCACACAAACACACACTTCACCTCAGTTCGTTTAATATTGATCTTAATTCTTTGTGTGAGTTGATTATTATGTATTTCGACCATTATTGACATTTTTTGCTTAAGAATTCTCTGTGCCTTTACAGAGGAATGAGATCATTTTAGGTCATTCATAATGCAGTATAAACACCACCAGAAAAAAATAATAACCAGAAGAAAATAATTAAAAAGAAATAAGTATTTTTAGGAAATCACAAACACGTTGCAAGGTACTTATCAAGTAGTGACATCATCTTACATGCCTACAGTATAGCATCCTCAAAACTTTTATGCACGGATCCAGGACTATTGTTTGAATGACACAGTTCTTCCCACTGAATTATTATTATTATTATTATTATTCAGGCCTCCATGGAGTCAAAAGACTCATCGTGGGAGGCCCTTCCTAAGAACATAAAATCTGTCAAGGCTCATCTCCTAAGAAACGCAAAGTCTATCATATCACTCCTTAAACTCATTGACCGTTCTTGCTCTCACCACTCCATCAGGCAATGCATTCCACGATTCAACCACCCTCCATGCAAAGAAATCGCTCCTCATCCTCTTGCTCACAGTTTCCTTTCGTAACTTCCAGGGATGGCCTCTTGTCATCATCACTCCTTCCCTCTAATTATGGTACCTTCATAACACATTCTCAGTCAGTCCTTTATAAAATAGACAAAATACTGCATGCCTCTCACACAAGATCTCACTAAAACTGTTCCCATCCCCCATATCCAGGGTACATTTGAAAAGATGTTTAAATTTCTTCACAAATGTGATCGGCATGGCACTTTCAAACCACACATCAATCAAGATATATTTCATCCATTCACCAAATGATCAGCTTCATTCTCTTGCACATACTCTGGAGTGTATGAGGTTCTTTAGCCTTCACCTTAGTCTAGGGTTGCCAGATGTCCTGTATATATGGGACTGTCTTGTATTTTACGTCGAATTTTGCTGTCCCATATTGTACTTGTAGGGACAGCCTGATGTCCCATATTTTAATGAAAAGATAAAATTATAAATATTATGTTAAGCAATTATAATTTCAATATTATTTTCGAATAATCCAATTTAAATTGATTTGTAAGCCATAAAAACTGAAAATTCAAGGAAATTAATTGTTTACAGTTTACGAAGGTGACTGTCCCTTTCATTGGTCACTTTTTATTTAGTATATAAGATATATTGCCTTTACTTATTTTCAAACAGTTTTTTGGACATTGTGTGGTGCAGTATCGGTACAGTATCGGTACAGTATGTAGATGTTATTTCAGTAATTATTGAAAAATAATATCTCGCCTTTTTTGAATGTGTGATATTTGGTTAATACATAAAATATATAATTAAAGGTAAATTAATTTTCTTTATTAATTATACAAATGTAAATTAAATTTTGTTTATTTCCTTAAGCCCTTAACAATGTCAAAATGAAAGTGTGTTTTAACAATGATTATTTGAAAGAATGGAATTTTATTGCAAAAGGAAAACATAACGACGAAGTTGAATGCATTTTGTTTATTTCCTTAAGCCCTTAACAATGTCAAAACGAAAGTGTGTTTTAACAATGATTATTTGAAAGAATGGAATTTTATTGCAAAAGGAAAACATAACGATGAAGTTGAATGCAAAATCTGTATGCAAACATTTAGTTATTGCACATGGGGGATGATCAGATATTACACAACACACTCAGAAACACAAATTGAGCATTTTGAGTTCCAGTTCCAAAAGTATTGATACTTATTTTGTAAAACCAAATACAAGATTTATTTTTTTATTTTGTAAAACCTACTCGCCAAAATTGTCCTGTATTTAGTTTTCCAAAATCTGGCAACCCTGCCTTAGTCTACACTGGACAGACTAGTAGATTGCGATCAAAAAAGGATTCCAATTGGTGCAACCTTCACAATGGAAAAGTACTTAGCCCATTTTCATCACTCAAAGAAAACAAATTCAAAGGAGGATACCAGGATATTTTCTACCAGCAGAGGGTGCTTTGAAAGTTTAAAGCTAAAACTGGAATGTGTGATGTCAAGTTAACAGGGGAAATGGCGAGTGCCGATAAAATGCAGCCGCCAGATTTCCTGCACATTTCCTGCTACTAATTTTTTAACATTGATGAAACTGGCCTTTATTGATTGGAAGAAAATTCTGTCTAGAACTTTCTTAGCTAAAAATGAAGAATCGCAACAACCTGGACAGACTATTTACCATTTGCTAAATCCAAGAACTTTAAGAGGTTTGTAACAAAGAATCACTGCCTGTAATTTGGTGGGCAAATAAAAAGTCATGGGTCATAAGCTTTGTTTGAAGACTGGTTCAAGAGTTATTTTTGTCTAGCAGTCAAAAATGATTGCAAGCAAAATAATCTCACATTTAAAGCTCTCTTAGTTCTTGAGTGCCCCTGGGCATCCTGCTGTGTGAAAATGTAAACATTGTATTTTTTTTACCTCCGAACACTACGTCTTTGCTACATCCAATGGACAAGGACATAATTTCAACTTTCAAGGCCTATATAATAAGGCTGTGGGACTTGATAATATATCACTGCATATTCTGAAGGAATGTGCCAGGGAGTTGACACCTGCCTTGACATATTTTTTTAATACGAGTCTTGTACTTGGTCAAGTCCTAAGGAGGGCAAGATTGTGCCACTTCATAAAGGAGGTGATCGAACTCAAGCATCAAACTATAGGCCTATCTGTGTGCTAGGTGTTGTGGTTAAGTTGTTGGAGAAGCTTGTGAGAACTAGGATCCAGAGTTGGGTTGACAACAATGGTATTATCTTTGATGGACAGCATGGATTTGCTAAAGGGAGGTCATGTTTTACTAATTTACTCACTTATTAAAATAAAGTGACTGCTTCCTTAGACAGAGGAGAAGGATACACAGTAATATACTTGGATTTCACCATGGCTTTTGATAGAGTACCTCATGATAAGTTGACAGTCAAACTAGAGCAGATGGGGTTGGATATTAGATTAGTGCATTGGATTGGAGACTGGCTATCTGATAGGTATCAACAAGTTGTGTGTGTGTGTGGGGGGGGGTGCGATATTCAGGAAAAGGAAAGTCACTAGTGGAGTGCCTCAGGGATCTGTTTTAGGGCCATTACTGTTTAACTTGTGTATTAATGATATTGGTGATGATTTGGATGGAGATATTCAGTTGTTTGCAGATGATGCAAAGTTGGGACGAACCATAAAGACTAGTGAAGATGTTGTGGCCTTACAAGAAGACTTGAATAAATTGAATGATTGGGCACGGAAATGGGGATGCGAGTTCAATGTTGCAAAATGTAAGGTTTTAAAATTTGGAAAACAAAGATGGGATGCAGAATTTATGATTGGTGAGGATATATTGTTGGAGGTAGAGGAAATAAGAGATCTGGGGATGATAGTGGATAAGGATCTAACATTTAGGTGACACATCGCCAAAATTGTGAAGACAACACAAAGGCTTTTGGGAATGATGCGGACGACACTGACATGTAGAAGTAGGGAGATTCTTGTTCCATTGTATAAGGCTTTGATTAGGCCACACATGGACTATTATGCCCAGATTTGGTCACCGGGTTTTCAGAAGGATGAAGAGATGTTGGAAAGGGTCCAAAAGGCGACTGACTAAGGTAGTTTCTGACCTCTGGAATGTCGAGTATGTGGAAAGATTGAGAAGATGTAATTTGCAGAGTTTGGTGGACAGGAAGAAGAGGGGAGATATGATAGAGACCTACAAGTTGGTAAGGGGTTGTTATAGGATCAATGCTGGAGAAGTTCTACAGAGAATAGTGGGAGATCAGGGGAGAACCAGAGGTCATCTCTGGAAACTGTATAAAGAGGATGTGAGTAGGGAGAGTGAGAGGCAGGTTTTTTTTTTTTCGTGCAGAGTTGTGAATGATTGGAATGCCTTGCCTGAGAGTGTGGTGTCTGCAAGGAGCTTGAGTGTGTTTAAGACACGGTATGATGAAATCTGTGTGATAAAAGGACCTCCCAGATGAGTCTTTGACTCCATGAGGTCTTGGGGTAATAATGATAATATTATACAGCAATCCCTCGATTAATGCACCTCCGATTAGTGAGGCATTTTTTTTCTATACCCGCATTCATTTATTTCCATGTACACTATGTTCCAAATTTATCGTCAAAATTTATGTTGTCTGCTAATTACATACCATTTTGATGGTCATATCTCGTGCCTCCTTTGCAATTGTTTTCCTTACTTTTTTATCTATAAGTATTTTTCAAACCTTTTGTCATGAGTAAAAGAATTAGTGAGCAAAAAAGTGGAAGTGTGAAAATGATTCGAGAAGTAATCACATTGGAAGAATAACTTGAAATAATAAAGAAAAATGAATAAGGCAAGTGCAGAGCAAAGATAGGACAAGAACACAAAAATGGGTGAATCAACTATAAGAGCAATTTTAAGCAAAGCTGCTGAATACAAAGAGAAAGGTAAGGCTGCTTCAAGTTCACCATGTATGCACTCGAAATCAAAGTATTATAATGATTGAATTAGAGTGACTTCGTTCTACACAGATCGAAGATTGTGACCAAAAACGGATCCCGCTAGCAACACCGACCTTATTAAATCATAAGCAATAAGTCTCTTTGCAACCTTGAAAGAAAGGGCTATCAGTGATGGTAAAGAAGAAAAATTCCACGCTAGTGCTGGGTGGTTTGAGCATTTCAAAAAGAGAAACAGCCTACATAATGTTCTAATCATAGGCAAAGCTGCAAGTGCAGATAAGGAGATTGCTGCAAATTATCCAGAGATTTTGAAGAAAATGATAGAAAGGGTGGGGGCTATTGTGACCAACAAATATTTAATGTCGCTGAAACCGGCCTTTCTTGGAAGCGAATGACTTCCAAGACTTTTCTGGCCAAATAAGGGAAATTTCAGCCTGGTTATAAATGTAACCAGGCTGAAATTTCGTAAAGTCAAATGAAATTACTGCTAGCAATATGTGAGTTGTTTGGAAGCATATTCTTCCACATTTTGCAAATGATCTTAGAGGCTTTTCAAATTAATCTAAGCTAATTAAATCTCATTCTGAGAAATTGAGTGATTCCGACCTGCTAAATTTAGATGCATAGTGGGAAGATCCTGAAGAATAAGAAGAAAATTTAATCACTGACAAGCCCACAGAAGCAATTGCAAAATATTTTTCATACAATCGAAGTTTTCAAACAGCAATCCTTAAAGGCTGATCGTGATGAAGAGAGAAGCAGTAACATTTGCAGAAGTATTAGAAGAGGCAATAGGGCCATACCGTCAGTTGTATGAAAAAAAAAAAAGAAACAATGTCCACCGAACTACGTCAGCTCAATTTTTTGTTAAGAGGCAGAATAAGAAATTTATATTCTGAATATGTTTTATTGTCTTTCAGCTTCATAGGTTTCCTTTAACTAGGCCCTAAGATATACCTTAATTCTTTTATTTAAAAAAAAATAAAAAAAATTAAGGGTCAAAAAAAGAAATTTGAGGAACTAATTATGCTTTTTTCCTGTAGGTTATTATATTTGATTAGTGCGTTTTCGGTTAATGCGCATGTTTTAAAGAACGCATTAATCGCATTAATCGAGGGATTGCTGTATACATAAGGTCTAGGACTCAAAGTGTTAAGGAAGCTATTGTTAAAAAAAATTTGAGTCATGGTAAGAAGTTATGGCTAGTACATGAGAACTGTGTGGAAATATCTTCTGCCTTATCGTGCAAATGACTTGTTGCTTCAGAAATCGAGTTGATAATCTTATTGAAGAAATTAGCATCATTAGAAAGGATCTTGGCTTTGAAGATGTTTATTTCCTCAATGTAAAAGAATGACTGGATTCATATTCACTGATATGGATTTCACATAATTGGAGCAACAGTGCCCACAGTGAGAAAGAAGAAATTGTGCTTGAAGGAGAAGAGTGTGCCTCAAAGAAAATTTTATTAAAGGAACTCGAGCAGATGTTTCAAAATTTGGAAACTTAAACAACAAATTATTTACTTCTATCCACATTAGAAGTAATATTAGTGGATAGAAGCTTATTAGTTTGTGAACCCTAGAAAATGGAATTAGCTGTTATTGTAAATTATGCGAAAAGAAAAAGAAGGCTACAACTGTTCAAGTTACGCTTGACGAATATGTTTTGTAGAAAGTTCGATTTTTCACTCGTTTTGCTTACTTGCTTTTCATTATTCTTTATGTTTCTATTGTACATAGTTAAAATATTTTAAAGACCTAAATTAAGTCTTCTGATGAATGTTCCAAAACATCAGGGATGAATTAGAATTTTTCTCACTTGTTTTTAACTTTGATATATGCATTTCGATATATATGGTACATGATTTGCACAAGTTAACTGCATATATATTGAGGTTTATCTGGAGATATCGAGGAGGATTTTCATTAGGCAAAAACTTTTTTTACATTTTTTTATTCTACTTTATGAAGAATCTATACATGAGTAGGGAAATGCAGTTATTATTTTGTACTCAATATGGTTGAAGTAGTAACCTGTTAAACTACTTGTCCCATAAAAAAGTAGTCTTGTGTAAACAGACTTTTTTAAAGCACAAGCAAGAAAGGGTAACTAGTATGGTAAGGAAAGGCTAAATCAGATTTTGAGAGAAAATTAGCTAAGCAGGCCAAAGTAAATCCAAAAGAGTGTTTTTGCTACATATCAAATAAAAGAATGATTATGAAAAGATAACTTTACTCATTGCTGATGGTAAGAAAGTGACAGAAGCAGAACTAGTTCAGTTACAAAGTGATCACTTTGCAAGGGTATATCATCCAGTTAGAGGTGACAGAGACTGATGTGAGGCAGATGAACTGGAGGTACTCAGTATATTGAAAAATATCAATGTGAATACAGCAGTTGGCCTGGATGGTATGTCAGCTTGTGTGCTACAAGAATCTGGCAGTGCCTCTGATGAAGTTGTTTAATCTAAGTCTCAGCTCTGACAAGGTTTCAAGGGAGTGGAAAGATGATAAGATAATTCTTTTACATAAAAGTGGTTCCAAGACAGAAGTAGCAAATTACAGACCAATTATTAGCTCTGGAGTGGTGATTAAAGAATTGGAAAAGTTGGTTAAAATAAATTCAGGAATGGGTAGATATGAACATGATACTGTTATGTCGTTACCTTTTCCGTTAACCTATGAAGCTTGAAATCTCTAACCTATCTCTCTGCGACCGCTTCTCTTTTCGGAACTCTGACAAAATTTGTTTGATATAGCTGCGGCAGCCAGAGTCCTAGTACAGAAGAAATTTTGTACAAAGAAACCTTCCCAGAGGTCAAGTATTACCTAATCTTGTTAAAGTATTAAGTGCCTATAGAAATTTCAACATTGCAGTCTTGTCCTAAAAAACTTTCTAAACTTTCTTTAATTTCCCCTTATTCGCAGGTTCGAACTTTAGCGAGTGGTAAAATCAGTCTCATGCTCAGACAAACTCGGACTTACATAGAAAAAACATGTTTATTAAATATCAAATTGCATACAAACAAACTTCCACACATCAAAGGTATGTCATATCAAAATTCTAATTCACTAGCTAAACAATAAGGAACATTCTAATTATTAAATACACTATTTTCATCTCTAGGTTAAATAAGTACACATTCATCATAAAACTCTAGTTCAAAATTCTAAGTAAAGCTCGCTAACAAAGATCAATTCACATTCAACTGACTGTTGCATACTCTCAAGCTTTCAGACTACTAGTCCAATATGATTTACACGCTACTGAGCACAAAAGTCACTTAAATGTTCTCTTTCCTTTCAATTAGAAATCTGCTCTTCTCTCTTTGCTCCAATACTAATTGTTACATGAATAAGGAAATTACTGTACATTACCAGTGTCCTGAGAGGATATCGCGCTTCTTTCGTCGGATTTTGTAGTCAGACGTCTTTCTATTTCATCGAGTCGTGTCCACGTGGAGGTTACGCTGATCGGCACAAATCGCCATTCCTTGCACTTTGCCGGGAAAACATTCGTCTACCAGATCAATATCGTCATCCTTCAAGGGGAACATTTCCGCTGTCTCGCATCGGTCAACTCTTTCTGATGGCCCTAGTTGATGTCTGCCATCAGCTCACGTATAGCATGCCCGACTCCTTCAGCTAGCAACCAGGAAGGAGATTACTTCTGGTGTTGTCGATCGGTCAGCACTCTGCTTGTCTACACGAGAAACAGGAACAGAAAAAAACGGGGATCAAAACCCATGCAAACTTGCCTTTTATTCTTCTTTGTAGCACCCTCTTTTCGTATTGGGGGATCTCTCATTGTGCTCTCCTATTCACCCCTACGTGGTTGCATCACACTTCTGCTCCTTGAAGAGCGCTCTTTCGCCAAACGCGAGTTCAGCTTGCCTTCCACGAACGCTTTCGCTTCGGGCATTACATCATCATAGGTAGCTAGTTAGCAACCTTTGTTCGCACAGACATACATTCTTACGTAGAGTATAATTTTGACATCAATAATTTTAAACAATATAATTCTATTTAGACATACAATTTTCTCCTCTATTTTACTTCTTTATAAGGTAATTCTGACATGTTTTCTTTTATATTTTGCTTTCTTAACTAATAGTACAAGTATTTCTAGCTCAGAATTGTGTTTCTTGTTAAATCTTGAATGAATGATTCTTTTGTTGAAAGAGTCCTCATTCAAGATCTAACAATACTCTATAGGGGACAGCATGGCTTTGTAAAATGTAGCTCCTGCCTCAGTAATTTATACACATTTTATAATAAGGTGACAGCAGAGTGGAATCAAAGTAAATGAGGGTGACTAGCAGAGTGTTTTTGCACTTAGACATACATTCTTACGTAGAGTATAATTTTGACATCAATAATTTTAAACAATATAATTCTATTTAGACATACAATTTTCTCCTCTATTTTATTTCTTTCTAAGGTAATTCTAACATGTTTTTTTTTTTATATTTTGCTTTCTTAACTAATAGTACAAGTATTTTTAGTTCAGAATTGTGTTTCTTGTTAAATCTTGAATGATTCTTTTGTTGAAAGAGTCCTCATTAAAGATCTAACAATACTCTATAGGGGACAGCATGGCTTTGTAAAAGGTAGGTCCTGCCTCAGTAATTTATACACATTTTATAATAAGGTGATGGCAGCGTGGAATCAAGGTGAATGAGGGTGACTAGCTGAGTGTCCCAGGGCTGTGTACTAGGTCCACTATTCTTTAATTTGTACATTAATGATATAGCAGAAAATTTGAAGGGGGATAATTAGTTGTTTGCCAGTGATGCAAAACTAGGGAGTTGATAAAGGTGATTTAAGTATCTTGCAGCATGATTTTAAAAAAAAATTGGCAGTATGGGCAAAAAACATGCAGTTTGGGATGAAAAGATTACATACATATTGATTGTACTAGTTTACCGGAAATTGATGAGGCTAGGGATATGGGAGTAATGGTGGATAGAGATTTGAAATTCAGAGGACATATTGTAAGAGTTGGTAAAATAGCTCAGAGGATTACTTGGATGCATATTAACAAGCAAAGATAGAAAGAGAGTTTATTATCCCTCTTTATAAGGCTATGATTTGGCAACATGTTGACTACTGTGCACATATTTGGTTGTCTGCATTTCTTGAGGATCACAAGGTGGTGGAGAGGATTCAGAGACGAGTAACCAAGCTGGTGACAGGTCTGTGGAATGTTCCCAATGAGGATAGATTGAGAGTGTGTGGGTTGCAGAGTTTAGCTGACAGGCAGAAGAGAGAAGATATGATGAGAACTAAGTTACTCAAGGGATTCTATAAGATTGATACAAAAGAATTTTTCAATACATGGAGAGTAGAGGGAAAACAAGGAGTCATGTTTGGAAGTTGTCCAAGAGTGTGGTTAGTAAGTGTGCGTGTGTGCAGACTAGGTTCTTTACTTGAAGAATCGTGAATGAGTGGAATGGATTGCCAGAGGTGGTTGTGAGCACCCCAACAGTGAATAAGTTTAAGGAGATGTGTGGTAGGTATTGCATTAATGGATAGAGTTGGTCTCCTGCAATGAGTCTTTTGACTCTATGGAGTACCCATATAAATAATAAAAGTAATAAAACACAGGAAGCATATCTTCTTTTTCATGCCAACCTGAATCATTCATCTTTCCACTGCTTTTAACAAGGGGAAAAAAAAACTGTTAATGTAATTGAAAATAGACTCTGCTGACTGAAGCATTCTTATCCCTATTAGAATTTGATTCCACACAGGGCCAAGCTGTGCAGATTGTGCGCCGCACAAGGGCACTTGAAGATAGGGGCACCATTTCATGACGGGAAATAATAATAATAATATATATATATATATATATATATATAAATTTTCTTATTCTTGAATTATATCATACTATATAAATATCACAATTACAAATTATAGTTAATGCGATAAAAATGAAATTTTAAATCGGTCAAATTATTATGAATTCTAAATAATCTAACATTTTTAACTTAATACATCGCCAGTTTTTTATAATTTGTTTGAAGTGAAACGTGCACAGCCATGCAGATTGTGCGCCCCACAAGGGCACTTGAAGATAGGGGCACCATTTCACGACGGGAAATAATAATAAAAAAATATATATATATATATGTATATATAAATTTTCTTATTCTTGAATTATATCTTACTATATAAATATCACAATTACAAATTATAGTTAATGCAATAAAAATGAAATTTGAAATCAGCCAAATTATTATGAATTCTAAATAATCTAACATTTTTAACTTAATACATCGCCAGTTTTTTATAATTTGTTTGAAGTGAAACGTTATCAATATTACTACAGATTTTATTTCACAGAGTAAGCATCGACTCAGCAAAAATTATATAAATAATCTCGATTATTTATTATACTTTTAGTGGAAATTGTTAGTTTAAGACAGACAGTGAATTCATACCATTGACAGGGTGTAGCATAGAAGCAGCCTGCCTAACGGCACTGCTTAATAAGGGTGCTCGTTCAGCCGTATTGGCAACATGATATTTTACAAAAATACAGCGTTTAGTTTAGCAAATAAAAAAGGCGCCATTTCCTATTGACAGTGAAATATGTGCTTACATTTTATTAATAAAAAAATTAGTCATACATACTAAAACTAAACATTTTAGAATACGATGTGAATTTCATAAACTTTTATAGTCTATATATATATATATATATATATTAAATTGTAATGTGCATGAATTCTCCTACTCAAATTGCGAATCACTATCGCCCCGACTTTCACATTTTACTCCCTGCAGTAAACAATACGCCCTCCACAACAGCAACTATACTGCAAAAATACGAAAAAAAATTCGTTTTATCATGTCACTGAATAAGGTTCACAGACATTTGCAGACTGTGTAATATATTTCTCAACAAACAGTACAATTAGAAACAACTGGGAATATATAAACACTAACTAACAATCACATCTCCTCTGCTGTATAGACTGGAGCAAACCACATGTTGCAGGTGCAACATATGGTTCTGCTTGACACTATCCCATCATGAACATGTTAAAACTAAGAATTATATAGTGAATGCATTTCAGATATTATGAAAATTGGTTTAAGAGAATTAGCATTTCAATTCAATTGTCAGCTTGTTTTGTTTGGGTCGCGCGATCTTTTGTTAATACCGCACCAATCATATGCACTTCTTAATAGTTGCTTTTTCTTTACTGGCCTACAATCGTGCACATCTTTCATTAGTAATTTGTCAAAGATTGTTCATTATGTATCTCAAGTTTTAAATTACTGGATTATTTTTGCTTGATATAATGGGAAAGAAGATGACTATTTGGGTAGATAACTTTGATTGCACACAAGGAAACTGTTCTCGAGGACAGAAGAATTGATGGAGAATAGAAACTTTTTGGCAAGTCATACCCATTTGCATTTTTTTTTTCTTCTGAAAACTTTAGTTTCTGAAAATCCCCGCATATATCTCGGACTACGATTTTTTAGCTTTAATTTCGGGAAAAAAGTGAGAGTTATAGTTGTGTAAATACGTTAATTTTGTTAGCTTTCAAATTCTTAAGTATGTATCATTGGTTAAAGACTGGATTTATAAAACGCACAAAAAAGAGCAATATAGCAGATATAGAAATAGGCAATTTCACTTGTCTCATTGATGACAAATTATTTATATTAAGTAAAAATGTATAGTATCTTTATAAATTTTGTTCTATTAAAAATACATTTTTTTTTTTTTGTTGAAATGTATATCTAAATTCAAGTAAAACAGACATTTAAAATGAAATATATTTTTATTTATTATTATTATTATTATTTTGATAAAATAATAATAACAAGGAAACTGCTCTCGAGGACAGAAGAATTGATGGAGAATAGAAGCTTCTTGATAAGGGTATTTTGTAATGGTACTTGGTAATAATGAAAATTAAAGAAGGGATACACAGATATCTGAAGTTTCAGAAACACTGATCTATCCAAATATTTAGTCTGAAACATAGGTGTATAGTACAATGTTCATTTTCTTAAATTCAGCTTCGAATTTGGATAGACGAAATAGCGTCTTTCCAAATATGCACTTACATTTTTTTCAGCGTCATTTCAATTTTGAATGTGAAACATATTGAGTATATTTTGTATTCTGTGTTTAAGTGACTTTGGACAATTTTTGACTTGTTTTTGTGAATTTGGATTATTATTCACATAAAGTAAGTATGTCTATTATATTTTTTCTAAGTTTGAAAATCAGTTTCATTGTTTCATTTTAGTTAATTATCTTATTTTGAAAACAAAAGATTTTTATCTTATGTTGAGTAGACATCTAGAAAATAAATAATTTTCATTAAGAAATTTATTTATATATTTGTTCTTGTTCTGGAGTTGGGGTCCTTTTACTAATTTCTTTAATAAATAATTTTAATATTCTAGAAATTTCTTAATTATTAAACAATTACCAGAATGTAAAAAATATTAAATAAATATAACTGAGAAATCAATGAGTGCCTAATATCTCTACTTGCTAATTTTCAAAAAAAAAAAAAAAAACCTAAAATGTAAGCATATTTATTATTCAAAACATCTGAAAAATCAAATTCTGTAGTAAAAAAAAAAAATAGTCAGTTTTGGGCCTTAAAATAATAGGGTTTAAAAAATAAGTTTAAGGGAAAATTTCAGCAATTATTATTTATTTTGGCAGACAACTTTTAACACTCTTCTTATTTTAAAGTCTAACCAAGTATGTCAACCCCCAGATGTTGGAAAAAAAGCCAAAGAAGTTATGTGGTGCACAAAACAGGAAAATACAATTGCAATGAGCAACTGAAACATAAATTGGCTGAATCGCTGAATAAATTTTTAACTTCAAGACCACATAAAATACGAAGAACGGAAAGTTCTGACGAAGCAAGTACTCCGTGTAAGTCTACTAAAGGAGTAGGACACGAGATAACTATGAAGAAACAAATGCTATATGCGAAAATGAAACTGACCTGACAGGACTGTCTACAGAAGTTGCAGCAGAAGAAATAGATGGATTCCGATTCAGCGAAACACAAAACTTCAAATTTTAATGTTAATGATCCAGTACTTGGCCAAATCATAATTGGAGACATTTGAGTCATATACTAAAAACACAAGAGATAAGTTCCATGCACATTAAAAACTGTTCAAAATAGAGCGAACGTAAAATGTCATTGATTAAGAAATGCATTATTGATTGCACACAACAAAGATTATACAAAACTGAGAAAAATTATTGGCAATCTGTTATAGAATGGTTAATCTACGCAATACAATATTTATCAAGACAGTGTATAGCTTTTAGAGGTTCTTCACGAAAACTTTTTGAAAATGATAACGGCAATTTTTTAAAGTTAGTAGAAACTATCACTAAATTTGATTCGATAATGGCAGAACACTTGCATCGCATCCAAACGTTACAAAAAAGCAACATTGCTCATTATTTAGGTGATAAAATACAAAATGAAATCATCCGTATAATTTCTGAAGCTATAAAACAAAAAATTTTAGAAATGGTTAAAGAGGCGAAATATTATTCATTAATTCTTGACACTACTCCGGATATAAGCCACACAGAATAATTATCTATTGTTATTGGATTTGTTAATCAAAATAAAGATACAAATATAGTAGAAATTCATGAACTTTTTTGGGTTTTGTTTTCAATCTGTAGAAGATACCACTGGGCAAGGACTATTTCAATTTATAAAAAATTATTTAAAATTACTGAATATTAACATTTCGGATTTACGCAGCCAAACTTATGTTAACTGTTCAAATATGCGAGGTAAACAATGGACTGCGGAAAAAAAATCCTTGAAATAAATTCAAGGGCTTTTTTTATTCCATGTGCTGCTCATTCATTAAATTTGGTAGTTAATGATGCAGCTAAGATATCCTGCAAAACTAAATTTTTTTAGGCTAATACAGGAATTATATAATTATTTTTCTAAATCTTTGAAGCATTGGGCTATATTAAAAAAAACATTCGTTTTTTTTTTTAATATAGATTAAATTTTTTTTTTTAAATTTTAAACCACTTTCTGCTACTAGGTGGGAAAGCAGAATAGAAGCAATAAAATCCACTTAAAAATAATATCAAGGAAATTTACCAGGCTCTTTTTGATATTACGGAAGATGAAACTAAAGATATCAATTCTAAAGTTCATGCAGACCACTTAATTTCAAAGATTTATTCGTTTAAATTTATTTGCTCTGTTCATGTTTGGTACGAAATCTTAAGTCTCATAAATGATGTAAGCAAAATCATGCAGAATCCGACATTTGATATAGAAAAATTACAGAAAATTTTGATTATGTTATACACGAATTAAATACTTGCCGAACAGACCAATATTTTGAAAATATTATTAGAACTGCAAAAGAACTAGCAAACGATCTTAACATTGATCCTATTTTTCCAGACATTCGCAAAAGAACAAAAATGTTTGGTTACGAAGCATCAGATGAGACAATGCATGATCCTAAACAAAATTTTAAAATAAATTTTTTCTTTGCAGTTTTAGACACGACAATAACTTCAGTCACGGAAAGATTCATACTCATAAAACAACATAGCGAAGACTTTAAAGTTATAAGAGACATTAGCAAATTAAAAGATTGGAGCAATGAAGATTAACGAAACATTGTAAAGATGGCAATCAAGATTCCTACAATCACAATATTGATGGTATGACTTTATTTGAGGAATTAAAAGCTTTGCAATGTTTTATTAAAAAAGTCAGCACCTCAGGATGTTTTAAATTATATATACGAAAATAAATTAACCGACACGTTTCCAAATACTGCGATTGTGATGCTTATTTATTGAATATTACCAATATCCGTAGCATCAGGGAAAAGAATTTTTTCACTGAAATTAATAAAAAAATATTTGCGGTCAACAATGTCTGGAGAGTGTCTAACGGATTTATCAATTATATCAATTGAAAATAATATTATGGATTCATTAGACATTAAAGCTATTAAAAATTTTGTGGCGGCTAAAGCAAGACGGATAAATATGTAAAATAAATCTACATTTATCCTAATTGTTATATAGATAAAGGCATTATCTTTGTCATGTAATATTTGTTTTTATATTAAAATAAAAGTAATTTTTTGTTTATATATATATATATATATATATACTAGGGGGGGCTCTGACACCTATGGTGCCCAACCCCTGCCTTCCGAGCTGGTAGGCCGTTTCTCCTTGAATTCTCATGACTCGAATTTTGAAGAATCGACACTCGGGGTTTCAGCAGGAATAAACATTTTTGAAAATTTTTATTATTAAAAATTCCTTATTAATGAATTTCAGTGATTACAATGTTCTACTATTGTTAAATAACATTTAATTTTATGTATGAGTATAAACTGTTTTGTACTTTAATAAAGTAAAATTTTTCGCAAAAATTTTTCATGGAAACTTATTTTATGAGGGCGCTGAAAAAACTTTTGCACAAGGGCGCCTCCTACCCACGGCACGGCACCGATTCCACAACATTCAACTTTCTATTCTCAGGCAAGCCAGCGAATCATGTTCATGAATTATGCAAGCTGCTGCAAGTACAGTACCAAAAACATCAAATTGGTTTCTCTTTCACCTAAACATGGTGAAATCAAGAATGTACAGTAATCAAGGATGTTCAAAACAAAGCTTGGGTTGTCTTTTGTAAATATTCCACCAGAAGAAACTTAGCCACTTTCAAATATGCTTAAGCATGGCACATTCACTTTCAGAGCCAAGTGGACTCCTGGATCCAATTTGCATTTTCTGTAACCAGATCAACCATTATCCAAAATGTCTAGGACAAAACCAAGAAAATGAAGAGCAAATGTAGCACTTAACCTTTTACATTCTTGGACTTGGATGTATAATGCTGATCCAAAAACATTTTTATGTATTCAAGGGGTAAGTTTTCCAAAACATAAGATATGTCTCTTCTTAATCTTCCTCCAGGAATTCGTCGACCTTGAAAGCAAAGCAGGAGCTTTTCTTCTTTCTTGAATGACCTGAAAGTGTTTCATGTCAATGTGGGGATTCGTATTGCCTCTACAACAGAATCTTCTGTGAAGATGAACTCTTAGATATCTGGTCAAGGACATTTATTATTGCAACATCACAAGATCTGAAAATGCTAGTAAAATACTGTCCATTGACTGTGATTAACTGCTTCTGCAAAATATTCAAAAAAAAAAGGGGGGGGGGCAGTTAACCTTCATCTTTTGTGGTTTCTGGGAAGAAAAAAACTTTTTCCAGGATCTTGGCATTGCATAAATTCATTGCATATTACGTCAATTAATTTGTCTGGGAAGATCCAGTAGAGAGGTGTTTTACCTTAAAGAAAAAGATGTGTTGTTTTTTTTTGTTTTTGTTTTTTTCATGTTGAAGTAAATAAGTTCAAAATAATAAGAGGTTTGGGGTTTTGTATACTAAAAGATCTGTATGGCATTGGGCTTCAAAGCAACAAACTCTTTTTATAAAAAAAAAATAATCTTTCAAGTCTGAGTGAGGTCTACTTGCGCTACAGAGGAAGGCCCACATATCTCTGTGTTAAATTCAACAAAACAGCTTCCTTCTGCTGTAAATAACATTAATAAGCATGTCAGGGGTCTCAAATTCAAATGCAGCAAAGGGCCAGTCAATTAGATGTATATCAGATGCGGGCCATATTCAATATTATTCTATGAACCAAAACATAAACTTAAAAAAAAAGGCTCTAACAAAGGCCTTTCGTTGCCAGGCTTTGATGACTTACATGAAGGCCCTGCAGCACATTTGTTTAAAGCTGTCAATAAAACATTTAGAAGTTTGAATTTTTTTCTGTTTTTAATCCCTGCAGGATGTTAGAAACATTGATTTTTAGAAAAGAAATCATTAAGGTCATGGGCCAGATACGAAGCCTTTGCAGGCCGTATGGTCCACGGGCCACCAGTTTGTGACCCCTGCTCTATGTCAATGATTTTCCTATCTTTTTTTGTCATCCTTGAAGTATTAAAAATAGTCAGCAAGCCTTTGACCATCCTTCAGTGAAAATATGTTTTTAAAGTTCTCATGAACCAATGATTGTTCATGTGCACTTTGCGAAAAAGTAGTTTCATCTTGACCCAAAGATATGATGCAAAGGATGTTTCCGCTCTCTGTCACATATTCTCTAACTCTTGGAGTGTAAATTGATGTTCATTTGCTCTGTCTGTACCAAGTACTTATCTGATCAAGAACAACTTGATTAAGGATCAGGCCTTTGATGTCTCTGCCATAAACAGCATGCTTTGCAGTTGGATCCTATCTACCAACTGCACTTAGTCCTGTAGTTGGTAGCTTTTCAAAATCACTAGTTGCCAGTCTTCATGTTGAAATAGATGAACCGTCGATGTTGTTTTGATATCAGTAGCTGCTGTTATTCATTTCAAGTGAAATGGAATGAATATCTACCAGACCAATTTTTTCTCCATGTTGGAAAAATCTGTATAACACCCATCAAATTGCTATATGTTTGCATACTGTCAATCTTTATTAAAGAACCATTACAAGTTTCAGACATCACACTAGACAATATTATGTGCCTGCCTACAACAAGAAGCTGTATAATGCATTCCATTATGCAGTGTTTTTCTTTGTGCAATATAGGGAAACACTCCATCCTGCTAATACTTTTTTAAAACCCACGAGTAGAATATTCTGATTTTCTACAAATCTTCATAGTTCAAAATGAGAGTTTCTATTGTTCGCCCACCGATTATAGGTCCCTCGACACTTCTGCGCATGTCAGAAAAAGGAGGATCCATTCCGATAATAGGGTAATCAATCTGTTTTCTGGGATGTGTTTGTTTATTATTACAGGTCGGAAAATTTAACTTTTCTTTTACGAACATTGTAGTTTTTAAAGTATAACTATTTTGCTTGTATAACAGTTGGAAAAATGTACATAAGAGTATTAACAAAATTAAAAAAGGTATAGCATAAAACAAAAATTAACGAAATTTATTTTTAAGAAAGTTTTCTATAAAATAAAAATAATTATACAGAAAAACAAATTTTTTCAAATGAACTTCGATATTCTAAATTTACAGTTGAGAGAACTGAGACACTTTAATGTCCTAAACCGATTAATTATTTATGACTTGTTGTGAATCTTTTAACAAACCCATGCAAAAAAAGGTTGGAAAAAAATACCATTATGAAATTCTTTTAATCTTCATTGTCATCTGAATCGGTGTCTGAATTGCCATCACTTTCACTTAAACTGATCACCAAAGGTTAGCATAATTCTTCGATAATTCTGTCTCTGTCCCAATACATATTTTCCAATGAGGTGACATGAAAGCAATATTTTCCCCAGTTTTGAACTGTAATACTTTCAATCGCCTGTTCTGAAAGCTTAAAAAGTTTCGACATGTCAATATCTCCAGTTATGTTGCGATGGCGAATGAAACTTTTCACTTCTGCCAAAACATACTCAATAGCAATGATATGGTGGTAGCCTCAAAGCTAGAAATCCATGCTCTTTGAGCATCGTGTCGAATTTAAATAGTTTAGTTGTGGGCGAGTTTCTTTTGACCAAATTAAGCAATTCAATTTTTCGCATATCTGGGGAATGAGAAATGTTATTTGCAGAGAGCCAATCCATAAGAACTTGCTTCTTATTAGACCAGTTTGGAACTTTGTTTAATCGAATAGAGTGATGTGAAGCATTATCAATTATAACAACAGCATTTTTAGGAAGGTTTGGAATCGGTTTTTTCCTCTGCCCACTTTTCGGAGATCGTAGAATTCATTTGCCTATGGTAATTGGCTTTGTATAGTAAGTTTGAATTCGGTAAAAAACCCATTTCCCCAGTTTTGAACTGTAATACTTTCAATCGCCTGTTCTGAAAGCTTAAAAAGTTTCGACATGTCAATATCTCCAGTTATGTTGCGATGGCGAATGAAACTTTTCACTTCTGCCAAAACATACTCAATAGCAATGATATGGTGGTAGCCTCAAAGCTAGAAATCCATGCTCTTTGAGCATCGTGTCGAATTTAAATAGTTTAGTTGTGGGCGAGTTTCTTTTGACCAAATTAAGCAATTCAATTTTTCGCATATCTGGGGAATGAGAAATGTTATTTGCAGAGAGCCAATCCATAAGAACTTGCTTCTTATTAGACCAGTTTGGAACTTTGTTTAATCGAATAGAGTGATGTGAAGCATTATCAATTATAACAACAGCATTTTTAGGAAGGTTTGGAATCGGTTTTTTCCTCTGCCCACTTTTCGAAGATCGTAGAATTCATTTGCCTATGGTAATTGGCTTTGTATAGTAAGTTTGAATTCGGTAAAAAACCCATTTCCCCAGTTTTGAACTGTAATACTTTCAATCGCCTGTTCTGAAAGCTTAAAAAGTTTCGACATGTCAATATCTCCAGTTATGTTGCGATGGCGAATGAAACTTTTCACTTCTGCCAAAACATACTCAATAGCAATGATATGGTGGTAGCCTCAAAGCTAGAAATCCATGCTCTTTGAGCATCGTGTCGAATTTAAATAGTTTAGTTGTGGGCGAGTTTCTTTTGACCAAATTAAGCAATTCAATTTTTCGCATATCTGGGGAATGAGAAATGTTATTTGCAGAGAGCCAATCCATAAGAACTTGCTTCTTATTAGACCAGTTTGGAACTTTGTTTAATCGAATAGAGTGATGTGAAGCATTATCAATTATAACAACAGCATTTTTAGGAAGGTTTGGAATCGGTTTTTTCCTCTGCCCACTTTTCGAAGATCGTAGAATTCATTTGCCTATGGTAATTGGCTTTGTATAGTAAGTTTGAATTCGGTAAAAAACCCATTTCCCCAGTTTTGAACTGTAATACTTTCAATCGCCTGTTCTGAAAGCTTAAAAAGTTTCGACATGTCAATATCTCCAGTTATGTTGCGATGGCGAATGAAACTTTTCACTTCTGCCAAAACATACTCAATAGCAATGATATGGTGGTAGCCTCAAAGCTAGAAATCCATGCTCTTTGAGCATCGTGTCGAATTTAAATAGTTTAGTTGTGGGCGAGTTTCTTTTGACCAAATTAAGCAATTCAATTTTTCGCATATCTGGGGAATGAGAAATGTTATTTGCAGAGAGCCAATCCATAAGAACTTGCTTCTTATTAGACCAGTTTGGAACTTTGTTTAATCGAATAGAGTGATGTGAAGCATTATCAATTATAACAACAGCATTTTTAGGAAGGTTTGGAATCGGTTTTTTCCTCTGCCCACTTTTCGAAGATCGTAGAATTCATTTGCCTATGGTAATTGGCTTTGTATAGTAAGTTTGAATTCGGTAAAAAACCCATTTCCCCAGTTTTGAACTGTAATACTTTCAATCGCCTGTTCTGAAAGCTTAAAAAGTTTCGACATGTCAATATCTCCAGTTATGTTGCGATGGCGAATGAAACTTTTCACTTCTGCCAAAACATACTCAATAGCAATGATATGGTGGTAGCCTCAAAGCTAGAAATCCATGCTCTTTGAGCATCGTGTCGAATTTAAATAGTTTAGTTGTGGGCGAGTTTCTTTTGACCAAATTAAGCAATTCAATTTTTCGCATATCTGGGGAATGAGAAATGTTATTTGCAGAGAGCCAATCCATAAGAACTTGCTTCTTATTAGACCAGTTTGGAACTTTGTTTAATCGAATAGAGTGATGTGAAGCATTATCAATTATAACAACAGCATTTTTAGGAAGGTTTGGAATCGGTTTTTTCCTCTGCCCACTTTTCGAAGATCGTAGAATTCATTTGCCTATGGTAATTGGCTTTGTATAGTAAGTTTGAATTCGGTAAAAAACCCATTTCTCCACCTGCACACAAAATTATGTGCAGGGAGGCATTTCCGGTTTGTAGCACTCCACATTTTTCTTTAGACTGCCAACATTTTCCATAAGTTAAATTACTATCAATCCAAGTTTCATCTAGATACACAATCGGCTTTTCTCCTCCCTGAAACGCCTTATTGCTCCCAAATACTGCGTTCTAGATAAAGCAGTGTCACTTCGCTCCATGATAAGTTTCCTTTTATTGTGGGACTCTTTAAAACAAAATCCGATTTCATGAAGTATTTTCCTTAGAAGTTTCTCTTTTCCAAGGAAAATTAATGTTTTCTTTAAGTACAGGAATCAATTTCAGAACAGTTGGCACTCTTTTCTCGAACACATAAAATTCGTGAATAGTTCTTCTTATAACATTACATCAAAATCATTCAAAGCTATGGTTTCAATGGTTTTCTTTACTCTGACACTTTTTTTTTTAGGAGAATTAAATTTTGGCTTACCTTCACCTTTTGATTCCTTACGAATTCTTTTAACAGTCGATCCCGATGTGCCTGCAATTGCACTTGCACGTTTTATGACTTGAGAAAGGGGAACAAGGAGGCAATTCTTTTTCGCAGAATGTGAGCACATTATTCGGTATTCTTTTGCAAGAGCTACTGAAACATTTAACAACAGAATTTGCTGACTGTGCTGGATCCATCATACAAATTAATAATAAAAAAAATGCAAAAAAGCGACAACAAAAATCAAGCTAGTATTAGTACAGCAACAGACAAGAAAGCACGTGATTTCACATGTTGGCGACCAATTCGTACATCCTTCATTTCTTTCTCCCCTTCAACATGAATCAACTATTCTTGGCAAAATGCCAAGGAGAGATCTACAAACAGTGGGTGAACCATAGTTGGGTCTACTGCTTTCTTCTCAAACATCATATTTGATGCGATCACAACGGAATGTGTCGATTATAATACAAGCTCTCTTGCATAGCAATAAATTATATAAAATTGAAATGTTAACAGTGATGCATTATTTTCAGTGATTCCTTAACTTCACTACAGTACTAAGAAGTCTGTCTGGTATACTACCCACATCCAGTGCTTTCTATTAGATCAAACAGCTGTTAATTCAAAAAAAGGGAGCATTCTCCGAAATGTTCGCCTCTATTGAATCCCAAGCCACACTGAAATCAAAGGAAAGAATGCTTATACTGATTACATGCAGATCATGAAGACTAATATTCCGGTAGCAACCATCATGGAATAGGGAGACTGTTAAGATATTATAGCATATCCAGTCATACTGTGAAATTCCAATTTATGCGTGGATCACAGAGAATTTATTCTTGCTCTGCTCTTATTCTCTCTCTCTCACACACACACACATTTCAGTCTGATGATATGCTTAATTACTGTGCTTCTGTTTAAACTGGCTGCCTTGTTTTAACAGACTATTTTCATTTTTCTCATGAGGTCAGTCATTATTTTACAGCTTTTTAGAATCTGCCATAATACACTATAGATTTTGACTGAAACTTCAAATTTATCTCAGGTTCTTAAATTTTTGCAAATAATTAATTTGTAAAGACATACAACATCAATAATATATTTTAAATTGGTTTAGCCATAATAATTATGTGTGTGTGTGTACACACACACAAAATTCTCCATTTACATGGTAGATTGGTTCCAGAAAAAAACTGAGTAAATGAAAACACTATAAAAAAAGAATACAGTGCATATGAAAAAAATAGAAGAATGATTCCAGATGTGAAAACCCGATATGAACAATAAGTTATTTTCAGACAAAACGTGTGTGTGTGTGTATATATATATATATATATATTAGGGTGGTCTGAAAAGTTCTCAGCCTAACAATGAAAAATCGAATTTATTATTTCAAAATTATTTTAATTTTTCAACATAATCTCCGTTAAGACTAATACATTTATTCCTGCACCATTATCCCATCCCTTTAGTGGTTCTCAGTGAGATCTGCAAAATACTCCTCTTTAGCTGCAATTGCCTCTTGATTCGAAGAAAAATGCTGACCAATGAGGAAGAGTTTTAATTTTGGGAAGAGATAGAAGTCAGAAGGAGCCAAACTGGGGGAATAGGGTGGATGTTCCAGCAATTCATAGTGCAAATCTCTTAATTTTCTCATTGCCAAAAACACCTTTGTGGGCGGGTACATTGTCCTGATGAAAGATGATTTTTTCTTCTGCAAACCGGGTCTTTTCTCACGATAGTCTGGTTAAAAAATTGGAATAATATTCTCCGGTTATTGTTTTACCCTTTTCAAGATAATTAATAAACAAAATGCCTTTAGCATCCAAAAACACTGATGCCATGACCTTTCCCTCTGATGGAACTGAGTTTGTCTTTGGCGCTGAACAACTGGCTTCTGTCCACTTTTTGACTGCTGTTTGGATTTTGGTGTGTGTGTGTGTGTGTGTGGTGAATCCAAGTCTCATTCCATAGTAATATATCGATGCACAAAATCAGTTTTATTCTTGTTAAAACCATCCAAGCACTGTTCAGAGATTTCATGCAAGTGCATTTTTGATCTGCTGTGAGCAAGTGCAGCACCCATCTTGCACAAAGCTTTTTCATTTGCAATTCTTCATGTAAAATATATCTTAAACGTTCTTTTGAACTGCCTATAGTCTCAGCAATTTCATGTACTTTGACTTTCTGGTCATCCATTACCATATCATGCATTTGATCAATGATTTCTGGTGGTGTTACACTTTTTGGATGTCCTTCACGTGGATACTGCCCCTTTAAACTCTGCAGCCCATTTCTTAATTGTCAAAAACGAAGGAGAAGAGTGCTCATAAACTTTTATGAACTTCAAATGAATTTCTTTTGGCGTTAAACCTTCTTTTACAAAGAATTTTATAAGTTCACAATACTCAATTTTATCCATTTGAAGGGATGCAGACAACCCTCTTGCTTCAGACAGCTGTATAAAACAAACTACTTGATAGAATGACTTGCAGCTTCACATGGATGCTTATTACAGATGTCCCAACTTAGAAGAAAAAATCGTCCCGATAGTGTTGCCATCTATGGTCGAGGCCGAGAACTTTTTAGAGCACCCTCGTGTATATGTGTTTATACACACACACACAAGAAAACTTCGCTTAATGCTATTAATTAATCCATCAATTAACTACGCTACCGGCCAAGACATCTATAGACATTCAGGTTATCATGGATGTGAAGTGCATATTAAAATTGTAATACCATTGATATTACATTGAAATATATGATGGATACGAAGCGTATGCTGATGCATATTTGATCCATAATGACCGGTAAGGTGGTTAATGCGTGCTAAGCGAATACAATAAACAACAGGAATAATTATAATTCATCCGTCATTTAGCTTAAATTTGGAAAAAAATTATATAAGCTATATTAGAGGATAAAAATCAATTGTTTAAATTTTTGTTTAATGTCTAAACATTTGATTGAGCTACTTTTTTACAAAAAATTAAGTAAGGATGTTTGAATCATGCTTGACTTTTTCATCTTGTCATACAATTTGCTATAGCTGGTGCTTTATCAAGATTTCGACGAACTTCGAAGCTTCGTTCCATATCAGAATTAGATTAGCATCAAACAAGATTTCCTTGGCATGCTCAATGTGATTGAAATCTAGCTCAAGTTCTTTTGCAGTTAGCTTCTAATTCATAACATTCTCTTCTTGTTCCTACTCCTTATCTTCTTCTTCATATGCACGCTGTTCTTTTCATTGCTTCCTAATAAAAGCATAAGACAATCTTAGATACTTTATATTCTTGTTCAGATGCTTCAGTTTTTGTTGGCATACGCTTCCAAAAGAGATCAATTTCTCGACGTTGAATATTTGCCGATTGTCATAATCACCTTCTTGAATTTTCCTTTGCAATTCTTCAGGAAACTTGGCTGCAGAATCTTTATCAGCATTAGCAGATTCCCCAGTTAATCTTACATTATGCAGTCCAGTTTGATTTTTAAAATGGTCAAACCAACCTAAACTCTTAAGTAAAGCTTTCCCATTCCTCTTGAAATTTGATTTATTTCATTGATTTAAAAATATTGAGAGCTTTTGTCTGAATATTCCCTGTACTGAGAGGTATTCTTTTTTGGTTATAATCCTCAATCCAGAGTGATAGAAGACATTCCATCTCGATCATTCAATGTCTTCTATTTCGGGTGATCTGCATGCTTAAAGAAGCAGTATCAACTTTTCCTTGTTCTTTGAATTCTTTGTTCTTATTTAATATAGTCCAAACTGTAGATTCGCCGTATCCCAGGTCTCTCACAATCATTGTATTATTAGTGCCACTTTCATATCTCTTAATGACTTCCAGCTTTTTCGCTCACTGTAGATTGGCGACAAAAATTTCACGTAACGTAAAAAATCACATTAACTGATTAATCATTTCTTTAAAGTGTGAAGTGGTATCATTTCACTTAATTGCGCTAACTGATTATTGCACATATCGAATTTACATTAAGCGATGTTTTCCTGTATGTATGTATGTGTACACACACACACACAATCTCTTGAAGAAAATACTGTGTCACTAATAAAATAGAAATTCAGAAAAGTCCAAATACACCCGTGCATATGGTTATTAGTTAAATCTTATTCGCCATCACTTTCTGACAGTAGCTTCATTCTTTTGTGTGAGACTAGAATTAAATCACTCCCATCACTTGAAACACTTTGGCTGTCCTGTTCATACTGCAATGGTGAAATGTTTTTTTTCAGTAAAAGGAACTAAATTAGCACTAATTTCCAATAATTCTGAAAATTGATTTTTTTTTTTTACCATGACTCTGATTAACCATTGAAATCCTGATTTTGAATAGATCTTTGTATAATTCTTCATATTACACCATACATAACTTCAGCTCACGTTTAAACTGTTTAGCTTGTTCAGTATTTGGATCACATGTAAGAAAATGACTGCAATTTTATTAGTCATTTGAAGCCCTTCTTTAATTAATCCTGTGGGTGAGTAGAATCTCTTAATCATCATCACTTTTTCTTTTCTTTCATTTTCTTTTTCATCATGATTCTCAAGGATAGCTTCTATTATTTCGTCATCGCTAACAGCTTTGTCAATCATCAATTCTTCAACATCTGCAGACAAAAAAAAAAATCATCAAATCCTTCTCCACCAACTTCATGTACTGATCTGATGATATTGGAATATTCAGTGGTAAGGGATATAAGGTTTTTCTTTTTCACACATTCTGGCCAAGTAGCTTTCCAGCATGCATTTAAAGTTGATGGTTTCAATTTTGATAACGGCAACTTAGTTTGATGCAATCCAAAATAGAAAATTTCTTCTTCACATCAATAACTGTCACTAAATTATCCTTATCTAGTTTATCCAAAATGTATTGGAATGTTCTTCTTATGTAATAAGTTTGGAAGGTAGCATCGCACCCTGCTCTAGTGGTTATATTAAGGATGCTGTATTAGATGGCAGAAAACAAAATTCTACATTCGGGTGCTCTAAAACAGGATGGACAGGCACATTGTCTATAATTCATAAAACTTTACAGTCCAGATTTCTTTCCATCAAATAGCATTTAACTTCTGGAACAAAATAATAGAGTCACACGATCCTTAGCTGCTTTGAAGCCACCAACACTTTTTTGTGATTTCGCTATATAAGTGCTACCAAAATTCAAGTTTAAATACATATGTATCATACTAGGAAATGATAATTATAATGGAAATACTCCTTTTAACAGAACTGAAAATTCAAACAGAAATTTTAAAAATAAGTGCCATTTGAACAGTGTTAAATCAAAATATACAGTATAAAAATAGAATTACTTTTGTTTTCTAAACCATGTTATTTCGAAATTGTGTAAAAAAAGAATTAGCTGTATATATATTTGTGTGTGTGTTGTGTGTGTATTTATATATATATATTTGTGTGTGTTGTGTGTGTATTTATATATATGAATGATTAAATAAATTTAATGAATAGAAGCCAAGAGATACCAAAATAGAAAAAAAAAATCTATATCTTTCTAATCACATTCTTAATTCTGCTCACCCTAATGATGTGGGCAAGGTATGGAAGAGGATCTTTGGAGGATTTAAGTAAATTTCTTAATTTTGCCAGGGACTTGAAGGTTGTCTTAATGTTGTATTTAAATAGTGTTCTATCTATTTTTTTTATGCCCCTATTGTATTGAATTTTGTAAACTCCTCCCAAGGTTTACAAAATTCAGTACACCTGTAGCCTACCTTATATAGGGGAAACAGGATGCACCATCCAAATGAGAAAAGATGAACCCAAGCACCATATTAAATACCTCTACTATGGTAAAAACAGCCCTAACAGACCACACATTCCAAACATGTCACAGAATTGACTGAAAAGACACCAAGTCCCTATGCCTCACTATATAACCTGGTTTGAAAGAAAATTCAAAGAAGCCTGTGAAATGCTTGAACATCATCCAAATCTGAACAAAAATAATAGATTAATATTCCAAGAATGTGGAGGACCCATCTTCAACCCACATAACAACCCAAACAATCCCAGACAGAAGAAATTCTCAATAATTTGTTTCAATAACTTTAGAAATTGTTTAATTTAGTTCCATTTATTTTTTTTTCTCTCACCTGAGGTTCAGGCTAGGATAAATGATTAACAAACATTTAGATTCATCTTACTTTTGTATAGTGCAGCATCATGTACATATATATGTTTTCCTGATGATAACCTCAATACAGAGGTCAAAATGTCGATTGTTACTTGCTTAATATTAAGTAAAGTAATTATTCCAACGTGTTGTAGGTGCCAGGGGGAGGGGGGGGTGGATTCCCCAAATATATATATATATATATATATATAATTTGTATTTAAATTTTTTTATATATATAGTCCAGAAACTCTGCTCTAGAGACCAAACATGAAATTATTTCAAGCCACTTCAAGCTTTCAGTAAGCTGAGGAATAATCTCACACTGCTCGTGTCCCACTTAAAGATGATTAGCTGAGTCTTAGCCACTTGCTGTAATGAAGCAGAAATCTGTTCAGTTTTGGATCAGTGTTAACATTTCTGTTGTATCTTCTTGAAGTAATTTCATATTTAATGTAGAATTCTTGCAATTTCTAACAGATGAGAGTTAAACCATCAATAAAGCAGGCTGCCTCAAAAAATAGTCATGTATCCTCTGATTATGCTTATGTCTATAATATGGTTCGACTTTTAAATTTTTCTTAGTTGCTCTTATACTTAGTGTACCCTTTTCAACTGATGCAGCATAGATCATCAGCAGTAGAATGACTTTTGTATATGTTGCTTTCAATGCTCATTGGCCAGATTCCTAGTTTATCTTAGTAGACTTTGCTAGAAGATTTATTACTACTTGCAAGCTTTTGTCAGTAACATAATAGTATGAGCTCTGCTTATTAAAAATGAATTTTTTTATCAGCATTAATATTATACCAGGTACTTAATCCCACTAGATAATTTCTCCACATAAAATTTTTCTTAATTTTATTTATTATTTATTTTTATTCTTATGTGAAGTACTTTAGGCTCATCATCATCAAATTCCTGACATGTACCCTCAAGGGGTGTACAGGTTATGATAGTACTACATGGAAAACTTATTTCACCACGAACTTCCTCTCTACAATTTTCCTCTGTTAAATCAATCTGTTACCTATCAAGTCTCCGATGTTATCAAATCACATATTTCTGTCTTCTGAGGTACTTTTTACTGTATGAATCCACCTATATCTTGGTCTTCCTCTTGTTCTTTTTCCCGCCAACCTGCTAGAGAACATTTATTTTGCTAATCTTTCCTCTCCATTCTGTTTAAATGACCATACCACCTGAGATTAGCTCTACTAACGCATTCCTGGATGCTGACAATGTCAAGTTCATTCCTAATATCCTCATTTTTAATATGATATTGCCATTGACGCATCTGTTCATGCCCCTAATCTTTCTCAGGACTCTCATATCTGTTGTCTCTAGTCTTTGGTCAAGTGTTTTATTTCTAACCCAGCTCTCAGATCCATAAGTTGGCATGAACACTGTGTTGTATACAGCTAATTCAGCGTTTTGATTAATTTCTCTCTTATTACCTATAAATTTATTCAGTTGACTTTCTACCATACCAGCTTTGTTGTTTCTGTTGTCTATTTCCATATTTAATTTACCATCGGCCACAGATGCTATCTTTGGGGTATGACTGATGATGGAAAAGTTTCGAGAGAAGCAATGGGAGCTACATCTGGTATTTATTGATCTGGAGAAAGCATATGATAGAGTGCCAAGGCAAGAATTTGGAGGTGTCTGAGGGAGAAGAAGGTACCGAAGAAATATGTCGTGTTGCTGCAGGAGATACACAGAAATGTGAAGACAAGTGTTTGAACCTGCCTGAGAGTGACAGTTGGCTTGCATCAAGGGTCTGCATTAAGTCCGTTCCTGTTTAATATTGTGATGGAGGTGGTGACGGAGGAAGTGAGAGAAGATGCACCTTGGACTATGTTGTATGCAGATGACATCGTGCTGTGTGCAAAATCAAGAGAGGAAGTGGCAGCCAAACTGGAAAGTTGGAGGAAAGTACTGGAAGAGAGAGGTATGAGACTGAGCAGAAGTAAGACCGAGTATATATGTTGCAAAGTGGATGGCAGCCAGGAGACAGATCTGGAGCTGGAAGGAAATGTCATCAGGAAGGTCAGTGACTTTAGATACTTAGGTTCAACAATGAAAGAGGATGGTGAGGCTGAGAAGGAAGTGGGATGCAGGATACAAGCAGGATGGAGGAACCGGAGCGAGGTGGCTGGAGTGCTATGTGATAAGAGGGTGCCGATCAATCTAAAAGGCAAAATTTACAGGACAGTAGTGAGACCAACTATGACGCATCCTTTGGAAACTGTGGCCCTGAAGAAAAATAACATCAGCAGGATGGAGGTAGCGGAGATGAGAATGCTTAGGTGGATGGGCAGTGTGACCAGAAAGGATCATCTGAGAAATGATTATGTAAGGGGAATGGTGAAAGTTACGAACTTAGGAGCAAAAATACAGGAGGCAAGGTTGATATGGTTTGGTCATGTGATGAGGAGGGAGGAAGAGTATGTGAGAAGAAAGGTCATGCAGATGGATGTGCAGGGTGAGAGGAAGTGCGGACAGCCAAAGAAGAGATGGAGGGAGATGGTGGAGGAGGACTTGAGATGAAGAACTTGGATGTAGCTACAGCCCAAGACAGGAAGTTATGGAGGAGACTCACCGCAAACAGTGACCCTATTTAAGTGGGAAAAGCTGCAGAAGAAGAAGATCTTCACTAAAAATCGTGCCAAGTAGCTGAAATGTTTTACTTGTTCTATAAGTTCACCATTCACAATGCAGTTGATATTTTCAATACTTCTGCTTATTTTCATTGTCTTTGTATTGTTATTGCTGACCTTCATACCATATCTATTACAGCAGTTATTCTGTTTAGTCAGGAATCTTGCAGACTTGTACCAGATTTATTTAGAAGTATAGCATCATCTGCATAAAGTAAAAGAGCTGAGATTAACATCTCCAATTTTGATATCAGGTTTAATATCACTTGACTTCATAATGTGATCCATTTAGATAATGAATAACAGAGGGGATAATGTTTGTCCTTGTCTAACACCAGATTTAACATTAAACCATCTTCCCGTACTTCCTTCAATTCTAACTGCTAACTTACAGCTCAAATAAAGACTAAGTATTGCTTGATATAATGTCCCATCGACACTGTATAACTGTAGCCTTTTGAATAGCTTTACTCTTTGCACCTTGTCATATGCCTTTTCCAGATCTACAGAACTTAAATACAGATCTTTGTTATATTCCCATGATTTCTCAACTAGTTGGCCTGAATCCAGCTTGTTCTTCACCAAGCTTCCCTTCCACGGTTGTTCTCAGCCTCTTTTCAAGTATGCATGCATAAATCTTACCAGGAACACTAACTAGGGAAATTCCTCTATGATTCTCACATTCAGTTTTATTTCCCTTTTTATATATGGGTACTATGAGAGCTCTACTCCAATCATCTCAAATTTGTCCCTCTGTCCAGGTCTTCTGAACTACGCAGTGCAGCCACTGTAAGAATTTTATACTTCTATAGAACTTACTTAACACCACTTTTAAGAAAAAACCAAGCCGGATTTCTAAAAAAACGATGTACAATAGAACAGATAAAAACTTACTGCTCATTTTAACCTTTATAAATTAAAATAAACATTAATAAAGAAGCAACGTTTAAAATACTTAGCTTCTATGGTCTACCTTCAAAACTCATACAGCAATCACAGCACCTTATAAAGATTGCAATGCTACAGTAATCTTTAAAACAGAAACATCTGAATCATTTCCAGTGACAAGAGGAGTCCTGCAAGGTGATGTACTATCATCTTATTTGTTTTTAATATGCTTGGACTACATCTTCCGGACCATCAACACAGAAGATCTTGGTTTTAACATTAAAACATCCACCCACACCATGCAAATAATTGATCTTAGCTTTGCTGACGATGTTGTACGTATTGATACAGAACCAACAAATGCACAAAAACATCTGTCTACTAGAGGCACAGGCTAAACTTATTGGTCTGCAGATCAACATCCAAAAGCAAAGTATTCTCAATAGGTTGTGAAAACTTTATACTTCATATCAACAATCAACTTCATAAACCCTTAGAAAGAGTAAAGTTTTTCAGTACCTTGAATCGTACATCAGCAATACAGAAAATGTAAACAGCTGGCTCTAGTCTTCCTCCAGATCTAGAAATCTTCATTTCTAGACTTTTATTCGCTTTAAAACTTTCTTACTTGTTCTTCTTTTCAATATGAAATTCAATATTATCCTGCTCAAGACTAAATAGTGATCACTTCCAATTTCAAATCCTCTGTACACTCTGGTGTCCTGCACCAGGGAGAAAACATCACTGTCAACAATAACATAGTCAATGAGACTTTTCTTATTCCTTGCCTCTTCTCTCCATGTGAATTTGTGCACATTTTTATGTTGGAACATGGTGTTAGTAATAACCAGTCCATGTCCTGAGCAGGAATCAACAGGTATTTGCCATTATTATTAGCTGTGCTGTTTTCTCCAAATTTTCCCAAAATATTTTTGTATGTTTAACAGTTTATTTGTATGTTTATTTAGATCCCCAACAAAGACCAACTTTTCCTTTTTCATTGTGTCAGTTTCTTTCTCTAAAGCCTCAAAAAAATTCCTCCACTTCTTCCTTAGTAGAACCTTCTGTGGGACCATAGGCACAAATAAGTCTCATTTTCCAGTTCCCCATTCTGATATTTGGCCATATCACTCTACTTGATATTGCCTGCCATTGAAGAAGATTAGCCTCGTATTTAGTGTTGAATACTTTAGCTCCTACTCCTTTTCCTTGATTATCATTGCCTGAATATGACATTTTGTATTTATTGCTCAGAAAGATCTCGCCAGTTTTTGTCTTTTCTGTTTCAGTCACCCTATTATGTCGATCTGGTCAATTCCTCAGCCAGCTCCATTTCTTTGCCATTCAGGCTTTGTATGTTGATAGTACCGATCTTGAACTCTGTTGATTTAGGCTATGTTTCAGATTTGTTCCAGTAGCTGACTTTTTGCTGTTTGACCTGGTTCCCTGGCGAAAACAACGGGACCCTTGTTTAACTGGGCGACACCCCAGCCATCATGAAATTCTGTCATGTTGTACCATCATTTTATATTGTGGTTTAAACCAATAAGAAAACAGTTTGATCGGCTACATTCCAAATTGCCAGACCATCCTCGTTTGTTCAGTATCCAGGTAGATACCTAACAGGGCAGATCATGAGAAAGTGAGGATTGGACATTAAGTCAGAAGCTCTGGTCTGTTCTCCACATTCCTTAAAAGGCTACGTGGAGGTCGTCCCAGTTATACAGCTTTGACCCTTAAGCACCCCATACTTTAGACTGAGTATTGTTAAATGTCATTTCCCTCTCACAAGAGGAAAATGACATTTAATATTCCCTAATTGTAAGCTATCACTTCCTCTCATCATGATTATTATGACATCATCAGTAAAATCTGTCCTTTGTTTCAGTGGTGTAAGAAAGTTGCTACTAGCAATTATACTTGATATTCCAGAATACAGTGGAGCTGGATTCTGGCATATCCAGAATTTAATTTTAATTCAACTTATACCACATCATGGTATTATCTGTTTGCTAAATAAGTCCTTTGCATATGGGAGTTGAATTAAAAATTAATTACAAATTATTTGATTAAATTCATTAAATAATTTATTTGGACATTTCAAGTAAGTCCTTTAATTGATTGATAATAGTTTGCCACCATGCAGCATCAAAGGCTCCTTGAAAGTTGAGGGAGATTAGTGATAGAGAGAGAGGAGTTCTTTTATTTTTTTTTAAATAAATTAAAAATATTTTATTGAATTTTATTATAAATATAGTGCTACAGTCAGCTCTCATTATATGCACTTCTGTTTCTGCATTTTAGTATATCCAGACTTCCTGCAAGTTGTGAATACTACTTTCAAACTCATGAATTGAGGAATCATGACAGTTTAAAGCCTACTGCTTGCACCGGTCTTCTCGGTGCTTATACAGCATATAAAATAATATGATGCATCTGATAAGTTACCATGACAGTGACTTTCTTTGTGCTTTGTAACATTTATAGTCTTATTCTACAATTTCTCTCATAGGCCATTCATCCTCCACAATGAAGACCAGAGTAGAACTGGAGTTAAGCAGGCTGAGTCTTTAAGAACAAACACTCACTCTGAAGTCATGTCTCAAGCTTGTGATTAATAGCATCATCATAACTGTGTTTCCTGAACATGACACATGTCATGTTGAGAAATTCTAATGTGTAAAGGTGAAGTCAAAAATGCTCTGAAATCCTCCAGGAAATTGTTCAGTCAGAAGTGAAGCTCAGGAATATTTTTGAAAAGTGACCTTCAGCTGAACAGCCTACCATATCTTAGAAAGCTCTAGTATGCTCACTGCCAACTCCATCTTCTCATAACCCCATTAATATGTATTATGTACTCCTTATTTTTTCAAATTCTTTCTTATACATAGTGATTTCAGGATATAATTCCTGTATATAATGAGAGTGGACTGTATATTAGAGCTATTTGTCTGAAAGTGACTGTAATCCAAAGTATTAACTTTACTGTTTATATGCTTACATTTACAATCTCTGCTTCTTACAGGATGGATTTCTCAAAGGAGCCTGTACTACAGCTGAAACGTTTATCTGAAACAGAGATTAAGCAGCATATTAGTAATTATGATTCAAAGAACTTTCAGCATCATGTTCTTTCCTTACCAATATCATCTGATGATGATGATAATGAAACCTATTTCAGAAAAAGGAAGAAAAGTATAAGTAAATCTCACATACGAGATTTCACATCCAAAGAGAAGATTGACTGGGATAAATATCGTAAAAAAAGAGAGAAGTTTTTGAAGAGAAGGCATCAGAAACAAAATTCAGATGATAAAGATTTATCTACATCAGTTAAAGACTATAATACCTGTTCTGTTTCTTCTTCTTCCATTTCTGATAGTGATGGAACTTCAAGCCGCTCAACTGTAAAATGGGAAGATAACAGTCCAAATTCAGAAGATGATGAGTCTTCATATAGTGATATAAGTAGCAGGAGTATGTCTTCAGGAAGTAAGTATGTCAGAAATAAAAAACCTGTGAGAAATTCAAGTCGACTGCAGGGAAATATAAAGAGATATGTCGAATTATCTTCTTCAGAAGATGATTTAGATTTGGAAGAGAATTATTTTAGCTCATCATTTAGACATAATCCAGAAAAAGAACTTGCCACAACACAGACTGAGTCAAACATTGTTGATGGCAAAAAAACTAATGAAAGAAATTCAAGATTGGATAATGGTGAAACTGCAAGTAATAACAGTTCTAGTTATTCAGAAAAAGTTAATCCTATTGTTAAATCTATGAATTCTGATCGTATTTTAGGAGATGGAAAGAAACAGCCTAACAAAGACAGTATGGCTAACGTTCCAAATGATAGAAGGCCATCATCATCCGGTGAAAATGCAAAATCTCTTACAGCAAAATTACCTTCATCCACTCAGAGCAGTCAGTCAAACTTGCATCAGAAATCTTCAGAAGAACATACGTTTAAACAACTTGAAAAACTAGTGGATTCACTTTTTTCTCATAGTAAAGCCAGGATGTCACCATTTTGTAAAAACAGCAAAACAGAACTTATTCAAGTTAACAGTGCTGATATTAATAAATGTGGTGCACTTCTCCATTCAAAACAGAATCAGAGGATTCAGTTTCCAGACTATCAGAGAAAGGATAATTTTATATATCCACATAGTAGTAACACAAAACAGTCGACAATTGGTAGAAATTCTGAATCTTCTGAAGCAAAAAGTTTCTCCTTGAATATTGAATTATTAGATAAAATTAGGCATCCTTCAAGTGGACCCTCTGAGAAATCATCTGATCTACTGCTGCAATCTGTAGATAAAGGAAAAAACTTTTCAGTGAACAAGGAAGCGGGTTCATCTCATAAACATTTTCTTGATAGTAAGCATCACGACTATGTAGGTCACATTCTTCAGGAAATGAATTCTCTTTCACAACCTCCTCTAACAAAAAAAAATAGTCAAGAAGATACTAATAAATCCTTAGAATGCAAAACTCTTCCCATTTTAGATGAGAGCCAGTTGGATGGAAAAGGTTTGGGAACTTTGTCACCCACTGTTATTTATATATCAAGGAAAGAAAGAGATGAAGATGATGAACTTAACAGCACTAATGATGAATCTGAACATCAAGAAATTTTGTTATCACCTGCAGATACAAATCTTGTAGGTGAAAAAAATAAAATTCTGAACCACTTAAGTTCACCTAGTCTTAAAAATAATAAATCACTAGAAAATAAATTAAACAAAGCTAGTCACATAAATTATAAAATAAAATTAATGGAGAACATAAGCCTTTCAGGAAGATGTTTTGAGACCATTAAACGATGTTCGCTTTGCAGAAATAGATATGCATTATCAAATGATCCAAAAGGTTTATGTGAACAATGCAAATGTAGACAAATTCAGGCCAAATTGAAAACCCGTATAGTTCCTAGACGGACACAAATGATTAAATTACCTACTTTTGCGCATAACATATCTAATAAGAAGGTGTTAAAGTTTCATAACTTTATACCTGGAGGTACCAGTAAAAAAGGATCTAAAGGTTCTATATCTACTAGAAAGGTTGTCCCAATTCAAAAGCATGGGAAGATGGCAGCAAAGGGTGGTTTGAAGAAAGAAGTTTTTGAGCGACTACCTGTGTATGAAAGACAAAGGCTAACATACAGGAATACGTTTAAGGATCACACAGAAAAATTAAAAACTTCAATAATTCCACTGAATGAAAAATCTGAACACTTGTCTTCAAAGCCACAATTGAAAAGGAACTATGCATACAATAATCATTGTAGAAATGTCCAGAAATTGAAGACCAAACAACATTTACCAAGAAAAAACTCAAGTATTCAAAATATGTGTTCTGATGAGGAAGATCAGTTTTATGTGAAAAAAAAAAGAAAATTGGAAAGAGAGAGATATTCTTCTTTTTCCAGTGAAACTGCTGTGTTGGATTTAAAGAAGCGTAATGAAGACACTGATGAAATGGGATCAGAACACTCCAAGAATAATAATAATAAGGCCACTTTAGAGACATATTGTGATAATAGGAAACAAAATTCCAGCACACGTGAAGGTGAAAGAAACTCTCAACAGCCTATAGGAAAGGAGTTGAAAGATATAACTTTAAGGCAAAAAGAAAATTCTGGTGGACATATGAAGAATGTTAGTAGGGGACTTTTTATCATGACTTTTTCTGAGGATGAAGAGCTTGGAAATTTTCCAGAGTCAAACAACAGTTCAAAAAATGAGCAAAAGTTGGAAGAAAAGCAACAGACACAAAATCAAGAACAAAAAGAAATAACAGACAATGGACAAAAAGTTAAAGTGGAAAAAGCTGAAGTAAAAAAGGGTCAGATGGTATCCTGTACTGGTGTGCAACCCGAGAATGACAGAGTGCTTCTTCTCACTCCAGTTTCCCTAGCTATTGTCACTGTTTCTGTTGTTCAGAATCCATCTAGTTTAGTTGTCACCCAATTAAGTTCCTCTGCTTCAACAGTAAATACCACGTGGAATTCCTCAATGAGAATATCAACTAGCTGTGGAGATGACAATTTGGGGAATACCAAAATAAATAATGAAAACAAGAGTGCTTCAGTAAATTTATCAGTGGTTGATAGTGAAAAGATGCCAAAGCATTTAGATGATAATGATAACATAGAGCAGGCTTCTCTAGCAAATTCTCCAAACATATCAGAGATTACTAATATGCCTAATGAATCATCACCAGATTATCAAGAATGGATTAATAATAATTCAAAATTTTATAAAATGGCTTCAGCTGAGTTAGATGCATTTGCAATTCTTAGCATACTAGATTTGGAAAGAGAGAAAGATCCCTACACATTTCTTGTAAATAGACTTATAAAGGAGTACAACGAAGCAAAGAGTATGTTTAGCATTGATACACAAGCATTAGATTATAATGCTCAATGTGATCTTCTTCACAGAAAGCAGCAGAAAATAAACAAAATAAAGTGCCTTGAACTGGCATATATGTTATTTAAGAAATGGAATTATAAGCTCCCCGATTTTAGTGAAGCTATGGAAACAATTTATAAGTTAGGGTCTCATTATATGTCAGATACTGAATATCCATCTCTTACAAACAAATTGGAAAGGGAAGCTATTCGTATATCATCACTTACAGATAATGAATGTCAATCTAAATCTCTTCAGACTTTGAGTGATAACTTGGAAGGTAGTGATACAAAACAAACATCTGTTGATAGTGAAACCACTCAATCCTGTACAGAAAGTGGCATTAAAAAGAGCAAAACAGAGCAAAGTACTGTTAAAGATCAAACTGCTGTTGAACAGTCATCCAGTGAAAAAATTCTTAGTATTAATGGAAGAAAAAGGTCCATCGATACTGAAACATTTGACACTGAAAGTGGTGATCACTCTCTCAATAAGCTGGCCTTAGAATGCAGATCAACACCAGTTGATGCCAAAGAATTATTACAAATTTCAGAACGTGAATTAGCTGATTCAGTAGTAACAAATATATCAAATCTTAATTTAAGTAATGTTTCTGTTCCACTTACTGAGCGGCCTTATCAAATGAATGAAGAAGGTAAGTCACCTCTTCAGCTTTTATCAGAAAGTATTTCATGTTTAATAAATTGTAAGAATACATCCAATAGTCCCCTTGATAAAGGACCTTTGTCAAGCATGTCATTATCAGGTTATTCATATTCTACCTCGAATCACGAGCCAGTCAACAAGATTTCTGGGGATCTTGCTTTGCTTGGAAATAACAGCCAGTTTTTATCTGGAATTTCCAATATAGGTCCAGGATACATGTCTTCTCAGTTACTGCCATCAAATGCCATCAGCCATCTTCCAGCATTTAGTAATAAAAATGAAATCCCTCACAAGATAGAAAAAACTGATACACAAAGTTCATGTGCTTTTAGTTCTACTAAACCAGTTGCTCCACCTTCTCCACTGAACAATACATATGGTCCATCAGTTAAAGGTGTATTTCTGCCAAACCAAGGATATAATTCTACAGTATCAGCAGCATCAACTTCAGTTGTTTCTTTTCATACAGCATTTTCATCACTTCCAAGTTCAGGTGGTTCTGTAGCACAAAATCATAGGGCACATGCAGCAGCTGCAGCCGTTTCACAAGCAGCTGCAGCTACAGCTGTTCCACAGGCGATTATCGTACCAAATTCATTTGATGTCCCCCAGTCAAGACCTCTTATTCTTCCCAATACATTGCAGCCAATGGGCATTAATCAGTATCATCCACAGCAGCAACAAGCTTTGTGTCAGCCATCACCTGTGAATGCATCACACATTATCAGGATGCCTCAAACACACAATACCTCGACTGGACCTTTGAACCATAATCAACAAATGATGGTTAGGCATGTGGCATATAGTAATGCTAATAGTCCGGTTGGTCGCCACTTAGTGCCTCTTGCACCAGCCCCTCCTAGGGTTGCTGCTGCTATAGCTCCTCCTCATCCTCCTCTAGGAGCACTATCCTATCCAAGACAGCCTTCAGGTTACAATGTGGTAAGTATCTATGATGAAATAGTTGTAAAATTATATGTTATTACAAAAATAAAAAAATAAGTTTCATTAACTCATTAATAAATAAGTCATTAACTTATTGATGAATAAGAAAACTAATATGGGAAGTCTTGCTTCAAATAATATCACTGTTGGCCCTATTTTGCAAGGAAAGACATTGAAAAGTAGAGAACTTTTAATGGCTTTTCTTTTAATGTTGTCACCAGTTAAAGCCTTGTTGGCTGAGTAGTTAGTGCATCCACTCTCCAGCCAAGAGGCTGTGAGTTCAAATCCTGCCAGGGGGGCATGGATGTTTGTGATTATCCTAACTTTTTGTGGAAAAGGCATATGTGATCCTACCACTTCTTCTAGCAGATGGCTTCACTCTCAAAATCAAATGAGGTGCAGGAGTCAAATTGTTGGTCCTAATCTCTTCCTCACCAGTAATCATTCTGTGGTCAATGTCTTCTAGACACATTTTTGATTACATTCTACCTAATGTTGATTTCCTCTCCTATGGGGCACAATTATTTAAGAGACTATTGTATATAGTCTCTTGAAGCTTTCATACTCATCTGGCATCTGTCCTATAGCTTGGAAGTAAGCCTTTATTCTACCAGTCCCCCCCCCCCCCCCCAAAAAAAGGAGATAAAAATCAATCATTGAACTATCACTCTATTGCCTCTCCCCTTAATACTTTCAAAAATAATGGAAAAGGTCATCAACAGCCAACTGCTTCACTACTTGAAGACTCACCAATTACTTTGTGATCACCGGTATGAATTCCACCATTTATGTTTCACAGCAGATATAGCAACCTCTCCCACCTCTGGATTGCAGGTCATGGAAAAGTTCAAAGAGACTCAAGTTGTCACTCTTGATATTTCCAAGGCATTTGATTGAGTCTAGCATCATGGCCTTCTTACCAAACTGCCATCTTATATCCTTCCTCTTATGGATGGATTGCCAACCTCCTCTCCTGTCATTTATTGCAGGTCATGATGGATGGCTTTCTTTCATCAGATTTTTCAATCATTGCTGATACACATGAGGGTTTTGTGCTTTCTCCTACTCTTCTTCTATACATCAATAATCTTCTCTTTCTTGACATGGAATCCTGTTCTTAGCTTTGCTGATGATAGGACTCTCCACTTCTCATTTTCATTTTCAAAACCTTGTGGTGCTTAGGTGATTAACACTGCAAGCGATGCCATTAATATGGATCTCCACTACTCTCAAATGGGATGAAGATAACTTGGTGATTTTAATGCCACTAAAATGCAACTCTGAAAGAATCTCCAGAAAGGAAAACCATGCCTCACTTTTGACAGCGTTTGGTTTCCCATTCAGGATCAGTTTTTTCCTTTTTTTGGTTAAATTTCACATCTAATCTTGGCATAAGCATATCAGGTTCATAGTCCATGCAGCCTGCAAAAAGTGTGGTATTCTCTTTCTGTTCCGAATAATACTTCTCTTTTGTTCAACTAGTGACACTTTATAAAGCTCAAATCTTTTTGACATTGGAATACTGTTATCACATTTGGAGTAGTGCTCCTAAGATCTTCCTCAGAATGCTTGAGTATATTCAGAAGTGAGCAGGTTGCTTAATTGATGACCCAGCCCTCACTGGCTCCTTCCAGTTACTTTTCCATAGATGCTCTGTTGCTGCATTATGTCTTTCTATAATTATTTTCATGGGCGCTGTTCCACAGAACCAGCCACTACCATCCCTCCACTCTTTTGTAAACATGTACAAACATGAGTAGCTGCTTTTTAACACCCACATAATCTCCAAACTTATCAACCCAATTCTTCATCCTCTACCTTCATTCCCTATGCCTCTACTCCCTGGAACAGTCTTCCTCATGCTATCTTCCTCAATGAATTCATCCTTCAGGTTTTCAAGAAACATTTCATGAAATTCATTTCCTCTTTCTAACTACTTGCCCACACATGGCACCTCCATATCACAAGTCTGGGGACCTCTCATGTGTGGATTGATATAATAATAAATAAATAATAAAAATTCTCTGAACATAGTGCTGATTTACTTGCTAGGACTTTAGATATGATTTCTTCTTTTTCAGGAATGCTTTTTTAACTTCTTTGGTCTACAATGAAGTTGATCTTTTTATATAATTGTAAGTTCACTATATGCCTCTTTGGGTGAATCAGTTAGTATTGTCTTCAGATTTTGTTACTGGGTCTTCATGGTTTGGTTCTGGTTTTTGAACTTTAAAAGAGCTGCTCAACTTTGATTCTTTGTGAAACTTTTTTATGTTTTTTTAATATGATATTCATTGTTATTCTTCTTACAACTAATAGCATTCACTTCCACTTTCAGATCTCTTGTATAATTTCATATCCTATCAATCTGAAGGTGTCACAATCAGTAACAACATTGTCAGTAATACTCCTGTTATTTCTTTTTCTTGGAACATAGTGTTTTTAACAACTAGTTCATGTTCTGCATTGAAACCCACAGCTACTTTCTGTTATTATTAGCTTAGCTTTTCTCCAAATTTTCCGGAACATTTCTATCTATATGTCTGGCATTCATTTCTGCTGCTTAGATTACCAACACTGACAAGCATTTTATATGTCATTTGCTTTCTATCATGACTCAATATTCTTACTTCACCCTTAATAGTATCTTCTTTGCTACCATAGACACAAATAAGTCTCATTGTCCAATGTATCCTTTTGAAATTGCCCACACCATTCTGGGTGTGGGCAATTTCAGATTTCAATTTCTCAATAGCAGAAATCCCCTGCTATTCAAGAAGTTTATCTTCATGTTTTATGTCGAATACTGTAGGTACTTCATCCTTTTCCTGATTGCTATTGCTAGAATATAATATCTCATATTTGTTATTTATATGTAGTCTTATTCATTTAAGTAACAACAATTATCTCAGCATAATACCTCCGTAATTTCTTTTGGTGAATTTGACTTCTTTTCCATTGTTATGTTGGCAATATGTGTCTTCAATTTTGCTGACATTGAATGTAAGTTTGTTCTAGTAGCTGATTTTTTGCTCTTTTACTCTAGTTCCATGACAGTGTGTGTGATGGGAGAGCTTGTTTATTTGAGCAATGCTCCACTTTTCCTATTCCATCATTTTTTCATTCTGTTTAACCAGGTAGATGCCTAACAGTTCACATCATGTAAAAATGAGGATTGGACACTGGGTCAGAAGTCCCCTGGTTGGTTTTCTGCATTCATTACAGGCTATGTAAGACATCCTCTCATTTATCTAGTTTTCTTGATGGGAATGCCATTACCTAATTTAATTTATTCTTGTTATTATAAAGAAGAAACGTTTTACTTTATTTTAATTTATTTAAAAAGTTTAATTAATGATCAGGCTTTACTGAGTAAATATTGCAAGATTGCATTTATTCTTGTTACTAAGAAACCTCCATAGAATAACAGACTCCATCCCTTATTTGCTCAGTCATCAAACTGTTTGTCATATTAAACCTTAAACTGATTTATACTCTGGCATTCCCTCTACACTCTGCATGAAAAAGAAAAGAAAAAAAAAAAATCTAATCCTCACTCATTTCTTCACCACATCTATGCAGCTTCCTCTCATTCTTTCCCTCTCTCCTTTCATTCTCTTTATAACATCTTCCATATTAATTCTGCAAAATCTCCTCACCAACTTAATTGTCAAAATTACATTGCCTACTCTATAATTTACATATCCTCAACTCTTTTTCTCTCTCTCTGTAAACAACATTCCAGAGTTCTGATATTGCATTCATTACTCATCTTTGAAACTCTGCAGAGTTTTCTCATTATTGTGGAAACCAGGTAACCACTATGATAAGGAAGTCTCTTGTGCATTGGCACAGAGGCTTCCTTATCATAGCACATCCTGAATGTCATCTCTATCTGGAACACAGTTCTGCCAATGTAATAATGCACATCTCCACAACTCTGCACTCAAAAGTTCTCTGTAAATATTGAAATTTCTTACAATATTTACAGTGCAAAAAAAAAAAACAAAAAAACTCAGAAATGATAGTGAAATTGTGAGTTTGCATAGCGCAACTGTACTTAAAAACACATATTTAGACCATGTCACTCTACATCATGTACATGCAGCTCATGTGTTTTCATTGTGAATCTACTGGTTGTTCTAATTTGAAAGTCATACTGAAGATGCTCTTGAAACAGGACAAAAATTTTATGCTAATAGCAATGTACATAAAGCCATATTATCTTTGACTAGTTATATTCTTATTCTTCCAGTACCCTGTTTAACTCTTTAAGTTGGTATGCAGTTGTAATGTAGTATTGGAGTAAGGTCATTTTCACTATTCACATCATAAATTAGCTTAGTGTAATTATATACTTGAATGTTTTGCATGATGTAAATGTAATAGCTTTTTAATAATGTTATTTTCAAAAACACACAATTATCTTATCTGAAGGTACCTGTTGATATAAACAAAAAATTGCACAATTATTGCAGTAATTAACTTTATTGAAATGAAAGTACAGATATTTTGTACTGAAAATAACAATACATCATCAGTGCATAGAAGCAAGCAAATCAAAGAAACGGGAATGCAAGGTACATACAGCAATTGGTTTACTAATTAAAATGGTTGCTACTTGCTAGAAATTAATATATTAATAAATAATAAAACTATTTTTGATGTTTACATACAATGAGAATCTCAAAAAAAAATTGGGGGGGGGAGATACACAATCATTCTGATTCAGGTTTGGCCAATGTAAAAGGACTTCACAACTTTCTTTGAAAAGATTTATCTTGCAAAGACGAGTCATAGATCAGATCACATTTTTTATTGACATGACGTGACATCGTGAAAAGATAGTCTGGCTCCATTGCTAGTGTTGAACATTTTCTGTTATTTTATAAACTTTATTCTCTGTCCATAAATTCACTCTTCATTATGGCAACAAATGAAAAGAAATGCAAACTACAATTTATAGCTTTGTGAAACTGCAGACCAGAGGTTAAAGTAAGAGACCAGAAAGTATTAAAAACACTGAAGGAAATTGTTCTTTTATGTTATCAATTAAAAAAAAAAAAAAAAAAAACAGAAGCTTAATCACTACGAGATTTTCGAGGCCCTTTTAAAACGGAGACATTTAGGTTTCATGCGACATTCCATTTTTACAAAAGATTCTGTGATATAGACTGCCAGAAATCACTTTGGTAGCAACACACCTCTAACTGCTTTCCAAAGAGCTTCCACATTTATCGCACACTCGTACATTCAAAGCTCAATTATGGATCCCAGGTTTGGAATATAACAGTTATATGGTGTAAATGGAACATTATATCAAGCAATACATAGTCTCTGTTTGAGCTGTAAGTCAGCAGTTAGAATTGAAGGAGATACAGGAAGATGGTTTGAAGTAAAATCAGGTGTACGACAAGGGTACACATTACCTTAACTGTTATGTATTATCTATATGGATCACATTATGAAGGAAAGTGGCATTAAATCTGATATTAAATTATGCAAAGATGTTATTGGTGATGTTAATCTTAGCTCTTTACTTTATGCAGATGATGTTATATTTCTGAATAAGTTCAGCACACATCTGCAATATTCCCTGAATAAATTGAATTTATTTGTAATAAATTTGGTATGAAAATTAGCAATACAAAGACAATGAAAATGGGCAGAAACATCAACTGTATCCTGAATGGTGAACCTACAAAACAAGTAAAACATTTCCGCTATTTAGGCACTATATTTAGTGTAGATGGTAAATTAAATATGTAAATAGACGACAGAATTAGTCACATGAATAAATTTATATGGAATAAGAAGGAAATTAGTAAAAACACTAAATTAGCTGTATACAGGACAGCATTCAAACCAATTTTAACTTATGGATTCGAGAGCTGGATTAGATATGGAAAAAAAAAAACTTGATCAAAGACTAGATACTTCTGATATGAGAATTCTGAGGAAGATTAGTGGAGTGAACAGGTGACATCATTGGTAGGCAGTATCACTCAGAAATGATATTAGAAAAGAACTTGCTATTGTTAGCATTCAGGAATGTGTTAATAGAGCTAATCTCAGGTGTCAGATGTGGTCACTTAAATAGAATGGGAGAGGAAAGATGAGCAAAAAAAGTGTTCTTTGCCAGGTTGGCAGAAAAAAGACCCAGAGGAAGACCAAGATGTAGATGGAAGAATTGATACAGTAAAAAGTGCTTTAACACTTTCATTGCCAAGCTGAAAATTGGAATTTCGTGTGGTGGCCATTTTTTTTTTTTTTTTATTTAGTTAGCGACGTCAATGCGATAACGCGTGATCGGCCATTTGGTGAGAACTCGCGTCGCGCGATATCGCGTGATTAGCAATGAACATGTTAAAAGACAGAAATATAATATTTGATCATACTGGAATCTTGACAGATAATAGATTAATCGGAGGAAAATTATTGATCGGAAGTTAGTCTTGGTGCAACTTTTTCATGTGGTACTATTATAATTATCCTGTGCACCCCATGAGAGTACATATCAAGGGATGTACAGGATAATTGGTAAGTATGCCTTGTATGATGATGATGGTTTACAGTTCTGCAAAGGTGAGCATGCTCTGATGGTTGGACCCTATCCATCATCAGAGTATCTGAATAGCTACTAGTACTTTTCGCACATCATCCATTCAAAGTCTTTATATTGAATCAAATAAATCCTCTTCAAAAAACATTTGTCTCTTAACACGTTCAAGTCGGGAAGTGTTTCACATGTTTATTGTACCCATGGGACTTCTCATTACCATTTATGTGCTGCTTCCGCATCGGGCAGGTGGACTCGCTGAGACAAAGTTTAGGCGGCATGTTAGTAGAATTTTTGGTAGAATTTTATTTGAAGTTATCATTTGTGATCTGTCTTAATGACTTGAAAATTTCAAACATTTTTCATGTAATTGATAATTTGGCAGTATAAATTACAGTCTTTCTCCTCCCCCTTTGTAATCCGAATTCAGTGCTTGGTGAGGTGCTACAGCTCTTGTACAAAAGTTTTGTTTTGATGTTCAGTTGTATTGAATTCCCAGCCACATCAGAATTAAGGGAAATGACATTACAGATGCAGCTGCTAGAATGTCATACTTTTTCGACGTACTGTTTGACAGTCCCTTATCCTGACTACAAAATCAAAGTGAATTGCCCAATGACAATATTCTTAGCAGGAAGCACTGAGAGACAAATTGCACGAGATTAAGCCTGAGTCCTAGGAACAGAAGAGAGGAATAGTGGAGCCTAGCAAGAATGTTCTTGCTAGGCTCCACATATGCCACAGTCATCTTGCGCATTCTTATTTGCTGAGGGCTGATGACCCACCTATATTTAAGAAATGCAACACCTGTCTTACCATTAATCATATTCTGGTGGAGGGCAAGCACTTGACACAAGAGAGAGAAATTACATTTTTACTTATCTAGCTGAGCCCTATACACTCAGACAGATTGCATGATATTTTTCAACTTCACAAAGTGTGAAATTGGTACAACTTTTTCATGTAGTACTATCATAATTATCCTGTATACCCCCTGAGAGTGCATTTATTCAAACACATTTGATTTTAAATTTGTTTACATGTAGATACTAAACCTTGTACATAGATTTTATTTATTCATTTATCTTCTTATAACTATTTATTATTGCCTTGTAGAGAACTATTTATTAATACCTGGTGTAGAGAACTATTTATTAATATCTTTAATATTCAGATACTTAATACTTTGTACATCCATTTTATCTTATTCACTAATTTATCTCTGTATAAGTATTTATTTATTCATATCCCATGTCTTGGTGCGGTATGACCTTTGCTGTCCTTGCACCACAAAACCATAAATCAGTCAAGCTTTCCAAAGAAACGTGTATTCTAAAATACTTGTGCCTTTAAAAAAAGGTACCTCTGGTGCCTTTTTTAATATAGTCTATTATAAATCTAAATTCAACAAACCACTTACTGACTGTAGCCAAGTTTTGGAAAGGAATTATGTAAACAAATGCTTCTTCCAATTTTATCTATTCATCTCATATCATATACAAGCTTCTCCTCATTTGAAATATCTGCAGAAGTACCTAGAAGAAGACTTGCTAATATTTCAGTAGTAGCAAGTCTTCAGGTACTTCTGCAGATATGAGATGCACAGATAAAATTGGAAGAGGCATTTGTTTACGTAATTCCTTTCCAAAACTTGGCTGCAGTGTACTTTGATAGATTAGAGAGTAAAATGAACAAACTTTTAATTTGTTAGCAGGGATTGGAACAGAATTAGCATCTAACATGCTGATAAAAAAAACAATGGACCAGTTTCAGAATTAAAGAGAAATATGCTTCTTACAAATTATTACACATACTTTAAATTCTGTTAAAGATGTTTCCTGAAACTTATAAGGTGTGTGTGTATACGTACGTACAAACCTTTTATCAAAATTCATACTATGAATAATTAAAATTTTTTTGTGACCAGTAGATTTTAGTGTTATTTCTGGAACCCTGCATATAGTACAATCAGCTCATGCTACTGATCCTTTTACATTCTTATTGTTTAATTTTTCTGTTAATTTGCTTGTGCCCATGTATTGCAATACATTTGTATTGAAAATATCCATGGTATTTGTGTCAAAATTCTATACTAAATAGCTTTTAACCATCATGTTATTTGTTGTTATTCCTTTTCAGCTTTTACAGCTAGATTTCTCATACTAGACTTGTTACAAGTATGAACGTGCCATTGTAACCATGCGATAATGTTTTTGTACAACAGTGCTCGACTGCCAGATGGTTTGATTATAGTAGCAAACTAGAGGGGTCTTTTTCTAGGTCTTTTATCAGCCCATTTTTGAATTATTCAGTATTTTAGATAGGCAAGTAGGGTTTTAACCGTGTTCTCTCAGAAAAAAAAAAAAACTTTAGAACTCCTGATATGTTGAACAATACAAGTGTTTGGATCACAAGATGGCAGCTGCTTCCCTGATGCCTCTAAAATGATCAATAACCATATATAAATTGAACAAGAGAAGTAAGAAAGTACAAATCTGCACATAGATCTGATGTGAATTGAGAATGAGGAGTGAAGATTAGACAAAAGGTGAAAGGTGGTGAGGAGCATGAGATTGAGAATGGTATCAGCCAGAAAGGTAGTGAGAGAATATGACTGCGAATATGGAAGAAACTGAAAGAGCAAAATCAAGCTTGATTATGAGACCAAAAGTGGTCATGACTGAAGGAGGGAAGACAAAGTGTGATTATAGGAATGGAAGAGAGAACATGACTGACAGAGGCAAAAAAAAGTGTGATTGCTGACACAAAAAAGAGCACAAATATTAGAATGTATGAGGTGAAAAATTAGATGATTAAGATGAGGTTTATGCAGAATGAGATTAGATGTTTGGTGGATAAGGACAAAAGAGTGCAAAAGAATAAAATTAAAAATAATGGAGAGAGAAAAAAAAAACGAAGTGAATAACTTTTCCTGTACAGTGAATAAATTTCACTGTACAGGAAAATCTCACTTAACGCAATTAATTAATCCATCAATTAATGCGTGCTAAGCGAATTCATGTTGAGTGAATATAATAAACAAAGGAATGATTATAATAAACTTAGTTTAATCCTTTATCCAAGTGTAAGTAAACAAAGTTTGCACCTGAAGTAATTTCAGGACTGGGGCAACTAGTGGCAAAGGTGGACCAAGCTCTCATCACTCATTGTCTTAGTATCTCCCATAATGCAATGCACATCTCCTTGCAGACATGTATAATGCTATGCATTAAGGGAAAGGCCACTACACAGACCAGTTTCAACCTTTATTGAGGTCTCTCATCAGTGTGAGCAGAGGTGGTGATACCAAGGTGGAAGTAATGGAGAAGTCATATTTATTTGTACAAGTTGCCAAAAGGTGTCTCACCTTATTAAATTTCTCTGGATTTAGAGAAAGATGTTGGAAGGTTTTTTTTTTCCCCTACTTGGTTAGACTAACTGGTATAGATAAATATGACTTCTACATTGCTTCCACCTTGTTATCACCACCTCTGGGTGTGGCTCCCACTGACGAGACCACAATAAAGATCGAAATCATTCTGGGTAGTGGCCTTTGCATTATGGGAGATACTAAGACAGTGAGTGATGAGAGCTTGGTCCACCTTTGCCACGAGTTGCCTAGTCCTCAAATTACTTCAGGCACAAACTTTGTTTGCTTACACTTGGATAAAGGATTAAACTAAATTTATTACAGTCTATAACAAGAGTGTTCAACCCGTCGATTGCAGAGTGATTTTTGGTCGATCTCTTGTGTATTCCTCCTTACTTACAAATTTAATTAAAACTGAAAACATAATATTTTATTTATCATTATTTTGTATTTTTTTTAATTCGCTTTAAGTGTATTACTATTGTTTATTTATTTTTCGTTAAAATTGTCAAATCAGTAATTTTCTTATAAGTCTGGGTAAATTAATTAATTTGGATCAGTGGAAGTCAAACAGCGAGCTGAGTGAATACGATTATAAGCAAAGTGTAAAAACTTGATTGTAGCTTAAATATTAAATATTCCAAAGCACATTACATCAATTTTTTACTTTGGTTAAGCCCCATATGAATATTGTAAAAAAAATAAACATTGTTTGTCTCGGCACAGTTTGTATTAGATGTTTTTGTAAATAACTCTTTTGAAGCTAACTGTATATACTGCTTTAATAAGAATATGTTAGAATGTTAAAAATATAGGCAATGTTTTTGTCGCCGAAGCTGTACATGGCAGCATTAGAAAGATTGTTATTGAAACTTGTATGAGAAAGGCTTGCAGGCTCTAAGTGTAAACATCTCCAAAGTCAGTTAGAAAGAGTTCAAACTTTTCGATGGCCGGCAACTTACAATCAAAAGAAAGCAGAGGAGAACAAAAGGCATGCCAAACTTGAAACTTAAGATGAAAGACTCATACCGATTCTTTGGGGGGTTGCCAAATTTCATGTGAGGTCTCAGAGGAGGCCTAATAAAAAGGGACTGAAGCAAGGAGAAGGGGTCCCGGTTATAGAATTGCTGTCAGAGAGAAGGCCGCCCGGTCAAGAGTCGCTGTCAGAGAGAGAGAGAGACTGCCCGGATCCATGTTGCTTGAGAGAGGAGTTCCCGCTTCCAGAAGGGAGCTTCTCTGTTCGAGACATCGCTAGAGAGAGACTACTTCTAGGTTGCAAACAAAGTTTCAAATTGCCGAAAGGAAGAGTTCCAATTGCCGGAGAAAAGTTTCTAGGCCAGGTTAATGTGACATTCACTTGTGTGTTGCATTTTCATTACAATTTGAAGAATCAAACGACTTCGCTGATATTGCTCAGTTAATGGTATTTATTTGCATGGTATTTCAAGATTATTCAAGTAAAGAAGAACGTTTGAAAATTATACCATTATTGGGAAGGACTTGGGGAGAAGACATTTGATGAATTTGTGAAACAACACAAACTTCCACTTTTTAAACTTGTGTCTATTACTACTGATGGTGCTCCTGCAAAGATAGGTAATAAATCAGGCTTCATTTCATTATGTAAAAATGACTGCAAATATATTTTTTTTTTAACGTACCACTGTATTATTCACCAACAAGTACTATGTAGTAAAAGATTAAACACAAAAGATGTTTTGGATATTACATTTAAAATTGTAAATTCTGTTTGAGGAAAAGCCCTGTAATGGTGGTTATTTAAATTACAGGCAGATGATGATAGGGAATGTCTGTTGTACAATAATGTTCGCTGGCTCAGCAAAAGTCGATTTTTAGAAAGATTTCTTATATTAATTAACGATATAAAAATTTTTCTTCATGAAAAAAGAGATATTTATCCACAATTGAGTGATAAAAGATGGTTGTTACACTTATAATTTTTAGTAGATTTTTGTACGGAATTAAGCAATTTAAATTTAGAGTTACAAGGTAGAGATAAAAATTTAATTGACATGTTAAGTTCAATAAAAACTTTCCAACAACACTTACTTTTATTAAAGAAAAATATAAATGACCGCAAATTTAGACATCTCCCATATTTATTAAAATTTTTTGAACAAAATCAAGAAATGCTATGATTTAAAAGAATTTATTTGTGAAATAGAATTAGTTGAGGAAGAAATAAATTCAAGATTTAAAGATTTTAATAAAACTGAAATGATAGTATCTTTTATCAATAATCCATTTCAAGAAAACTTGAACATCACAGAAATTTCAAATAAAATTAGTGAGCTGTTTGATATAAACCAAGCTGAAGTAGAACTTGACAAAATAAACATTCAGAATAGTTTACATTTAAAATCAATAAACAATGAAGTCATTTGGAAGTATGCACATGAAAAATTCCCCATATTAACTGATATTGCATGAAAAATTCTGCCGTGTTTCGGATCGACATACTTGTCAGAATCCGCTTTTTCAAATATGACCATCATAAAAAATCAATTAAGAAACCGAATTACAAATGATCATTTGGATGATTGTCTGCGATTGGCCACTTCTTCGTATCAACTTGACTATGAAAATATTGCAAGTTTCAAACAATGCATTTTTTTTTTTTTAATCAACCAGCATTTTATGTAACTTGTGAGTTTGTAATCAATCTGTTGTTTTTTCTAACTTTGGTTTTCCAAAATAGAGAAATAAATATTTTATTCCAATATATATATATATTTTTTTGTTGTATTGAAATAATAATTAGTGATAAATAATTTTTAAATACACAAAGTTTTTAGTTGTGCATTTTTTTTAGTTGTATATTTGTTGTTGTTGTCTTGTCCTTTGAAGAGTCTTAGATGTTTCTGTGTGCTCCTTGTACTGCTTTGGCTATGTCGATAATTTTGTTTGTATAGAGCTGTTGTTCAGGATTAGGATCTATTTCTTGCAAGGCTGCTGTAATTGCTGGACAGGTAAAGATGTGAGTTGGTGTCAGTTCAGTATTGGGACAGTTGTTGCAGTTTCTATATGTTCTCGTATCATCTGTATTGATCTTCAGTCCTCTATAATGTCCTGTTCGTAGTCTTGCTATCATGGTGGAGGTCTTACTGTCAGCACTGATTTCAGGAATTTGATGTTATATCACTGATTTCAGTGGAATTAGTTTAGCTTTTGCTAGTACATTGGCATCAGCAAGAGTTATCATGTGAGTTTCTTGGTTGAGTTCTCTGGCCTCTTTTGCTAATTTATCAGCTGCTTCATTGTAATCAATGCCTACATGAGCAGGAATCCATTGTAAAATGCAACTTTTTCCTAAACACTTTAGTTGACTTAAGAGTTTATGGATGTCTTGTGTGAGCTTTCTATTGCCATTTTTTGATTGCCTCCACAGCTGATCTTGAGTCACTGTAAATTATAATTCCTTCAGATTGTTTTAATGATAGTTTTAAGTAGGCTTCTAGTGTTTTATTTATTGCGTTGAGTTCGCTGGTAAAATTGGAAGTGATTCTCCTAGATCCAACTTTTATTGAAAGTTTTTCACCTTTCGGGTCTAGAAGGAGAACACCAGCGCCTCCATTAATCATATTGGTGTCTTACGATCCATCGGTATAACCTGTTTGGAGGATGAAAGAAGGTTGATAGTATTTAGGCCTTTATCTGAGCTTTTTTTTTATTTTTTTATTTTTAAACAGAGTTTGATAAGGTTTAGATTTGGAGGTATGTGAAGGTAAAGGACTGGAAAATAGAGGTTCTTTATTTATGTGGGCATTTAGCTGATCAAGACTTATTTCTTTCCTGATAGTGTCATCATAATGTAAAGTTGATGATCTGTGAAGTCTGAATTTTTGGTTCTAATGTTCATAAGTTTTTAGGGAGATATGATCGCTTTGGTAGCTTCCGATATTATTTATGAATTTTATGGTGGCAAATTTCGTCTGTCCTTCAGTAGGTCAAGCCCACATTCCTGTTGGGCTCTGATGTTGTTAGTGGATGAGACTGCACCAATGATAATCTTGGATGCTTTTGCTTATATTTTGTCTAATTTTTTCTTTACCGATGAGGCCGAAGGTGACCAGTTGAGTTGTTTATTTGTGCGTAATCAGATATCAGGTTGGGGGGAATGTGATCTATATAAGAGAGTAGATCGGCAAATAACTTACATATAAGAGAGTAGATCGGCAAATAACTTACATATAAGAGAGTAGATCGCCAAATAACTTGCATATAAGAGAGTAGATCACCGAATAACTTTTTATAGAAAAGTAGCTCGCGTAGTAAAAAAGGTTGAACACCACTGGTCTATAATATAATATTATACTCTGTGTGGTATGTTTGGAGTTGGACAATGAATGGACATTGACCATCAGCTACTTATATGTTTATGGGTTTGAACAAAAGTGAAGGAACAGTGTCAGCCAATCAGAACAGCATCCATGAAAATGCCTGTAGAAGAGGCACAAAGTGGAAACAGTATGGCCGAGATTTGTGGTTATAGGGAATTTGTGAGTATAAGGTCACCAGTCAATCCCAAGAAAAGAGCCAATATTAAAAATGTGAAGTTTCTTTTTAATATTTCATTTTTAACATAGTTCTGCCATTAGTTTGATTAGCTGCTGATATTCAGTGACGTAAGTTTTCATTTCACATGCTGTATGAGTGGCGTCCAGTCTTTGACCTTTGCTTACTATTTCTTGCATCATTGTCAAGTTGATAAGTTTAAACTAGTTATTCTATGTTGAATACAGCTAATTCAGTAATTTTTGACTAAAATTGATTTCTGTCGATTTTTGTGTATCTTGTATGACACCATTGTCTATGGACTATCTCTTAACAAGGCACAGAAAGAGCCATATTGTATACCTGATACAGAAATCTATTTTATTTAAAAAAAAAAAAAAAAAAAAAAAAAAAAAAAAAAAAAAAAAAATGGAGGGGGGGGGGTAAACTGTAAGACATGATTATTTTCAAATCAGATTATTTACAAATAGCACTCAATAGTAAATTGTTATGCATTTAATTTAGCATGTGCTGCATTACAAAGAAAAAAAAAGTTGTTAGTTCTCGGTCAAAATATAAGAAATCATGCTTCACTTGCATGAGAAAGATCCAAGTTTCAACTCCTATGTAGATACTTTATTATGTCTTTTTCAGGCAGGTTTTTAACAGACATAGCTAACAATGGAGAAAGGATCAACTTTCCTATCTTAGCATTTTGTTTGAGAGCCAGCTTGCTTGGCAGCAGCAGTATGCCACTCATTCTAATACATGGACAGATGTGTGATGATGTTACTATATTATTATAATTTGTTTGATTATATATTCAAAGTGCAGCTCTTTATTGAAAAAAAGCATCAAATATTACAGTTTCCTCTTTTTCTGTTTAAATTAATGAGACCTTCATGAGTGAAATTTCATTTGTTAAAGTGCTGTTTACAAGTAAATTTGAAGTACGAGTTATTGGAATTGTTAGTAAGTTATGTTGATAACTCGCTGTTATTATATGCCAATCTCAATTTCTTGTTGAGGAGGGATCCTTCTGCATACTGAATTAATTAATTCAGGAATATTGCTTCGGGGAAAAGCAGAAAGCATACCAAAACTTTCTAGCAAATAAGTCAGCAGATGCTCTAAAAGCATACAGAGAAAAATGTAAGAAAGCTAAACTATGTAGCTAAACGAAAGTCATGTGAAGACTGGTAAGAGTATGGAAAATAAATATCAGGAAGGTAGCAAAATGTTCTGGAGGCTATTGAAGAAGTTTAGAAATGGAAGAAAGAATGCTGAAAGGGAATGGAAGATGATAAAGGTGACAAAAACTGAAGATAAATATATCCTAGATGTCTGGAGTAATTACTTTGAAAGACTGGTTAATGAACTAAGTAGTAACAGAACCATACTATAAAATTTTCAAGAGGAATGCAAAGAGAAGTATATATCAATACTTGAGGTAGAAAAAACCATCAAATACATTGTTTCAAGTTCAAGTCTTCAGGCTTGAAATGTCGAAAGGCAGCTGGAGTAGATGATATTCAACCAGAAATGCTTAAGGAGGTATAAAGGTTGCGCAGTGGCTACGCTGCATAATTCAGAGAGCCTGGTCAGAAGGTTGAATTCCTGATGATTGGAGTAGAGCTCTCATAGTACCCATCTATAAAAAAGGGAATAAATCTGAATGTGAAAATTATAGAGGAATTTCTCTACTTAGTGTTCCAGGTAAGATTTATGCATGCGTACTTGAAAAGAGGCTGAGAAACATTGTAGAAGAGAAATTAGGAGAAGAACAAGCTGCGTACAGGCCAAACAGAGGTTGTCTGGATTAGATTTTCACTTTACAACAAATAGTTGAGAAATCATGGGAATATGACAAGAATCTGTACTTTAGTTTTGTGGATTTGGAAAACACACAACAATGTGCCCACAGAAAAGCTTTTCAAAACATTACAATCATGTGGGATAAATGGAACACTGTACAGAGCAACAAAGACTATATTTAAGTTTTAAGTCAGTTATAAGTAAAAGGAATACAGGAAGATAGTTTGATTTAAAAGCAGGTATAAGACAAAGAAGCACATTATCTCCACTCTTATTCTTCACCTATATGGATCACATTATGAAAGATAGTGGCATTAGGTCTGGTATTAGAATTGGAGATTTTAAACTTAGCTCTTTAGTTTTATGCAAATGATGGTATACTCCTAAACACATCTAGTGCAAGTCTCCAGGAACTAAATTCAATAACAGGTGTAACAAATTTGGCGTGAAAATCGGCAATGAAAAGACCAAATCTATGAAAATAGGCAGGGACATAGAAAACTTCAGCTGCATTCTCAATAAAGAGTATATAACAAGTAAAATATTCCTGCTATTTAGGCACAGTTTTTAATGAAGATGGTAAGTTAAATTTTGAAATAGACAACAGAATAAGTAAAGCTAGTAGAGTGGGGAGCCAGTGAATAAATTTATACGGAATAAGAGAGAGAGTAGTCAAAACACCAAACTAACAATATACAAGACAGTGTTCAAACCAGTTTTAAGTTATCGATCTGAGAGTTGGGTTGGAAATAAAGCAGTTGATCAAAGATTAGAGAACACAGATATGAGAGTTCTGAGAAAAATTAGGGGACTGAATAGATGGCATCAATGGCATAATCACATTAAAAATGAAGATATTAGGAAGGAACTTGACATTGTTTACATTCAAGAATGCAAATGTAAACTTATGGCCACTTAACTTAATCATGTAGTGCTGTCATAGTAGCCTGAACACCCCTTGAGAGTACAGATCAGGAAAATGATGATGATGTACTGAAGCAATTATAAAAAGATTCATAATTCTAAATTATGATTATTTTTACATTGTTAAAAGAGCTAGTCTTAGGTGGTCTTAGTAATATTACCCACATAGTGTTACACAATTGTTACAGTGCTTCTGCATCATTTGCAATCCTCTGAGAAAAAGTCTTTCTCTCGTTGCACGAACTAATCCTCAGCTGCAGATTTCATCTTCAGGGTAAATTTTGTTCCTTTAAATTTGAGAATAGGAAATAGTCAGATGGAGTCAGGTCTGGCAAATAGGATGGGTGAGGCAGACATTGAAAGCTCAAGTTGTGTATTGTCTGTTGGGTTTCATGAGCAGTGTGAGCAGGTGCATTGTCCCTCAAAAGCAACATGCCCCTGCTCAGTTTTCCATGGTGTCTTTCCTTCAGTGCCTCCTTTGATTCCTTCAGAGCTGTTGAATAAACTGCTCTGACAGTTTCACCTTTTTTGAGGTACTTGGTAAGGATTACACCATACATACTGCCAAAGACAGTGGCAGGAACCTTCCCTGCTGACTTTTGGGTTCAGAACTTCTTTGGCCATGGAGAACCTTTGTGTCTCCACTCCATTAACTGTTGTTTGATCTTTTTGTCATAATGATGAAGCCATGTTTCATCAACAGACACAATACAAGCAAAAAAAAAAATTGCACCTGATTTCTCAAATGACCCAAACTCCCCTAAGATGTGACAGCACATGTTGTCTTTTTTGGTCAGCATTCAAACATTTGGGAACTCATTTCAGATGTTGGTGGATAATGAACCCCAACTCATTCCCTGGATATCCCCAGAGTCTTTGTAATGTTTTTGGCTGGTATTTGTCTATCATCAAGAATCATGGCATGCGCTGCATTGATGTTTTCAAGTGTGATTGCTGTGGAAGGTCTTTCTAACTTGGTGGTAGCTGTTGTCTCAGGATGCCCAGTTTTAAATATGGTCACCCATCTGACAACTGTTGAACATGCTGGGACACAGTCCCCTAAAGTCTTACATAAAGTTTTAATGAATCTCAATTGCAGACTTTTCTTGCAGCACGAAAAACTTGATGACAGCCCGCACCTCTGTATCTTGCATTTCTTCAAAACTTCTGACATGTCTTCTTATGTATCCTAAAAGAAAAAGAAAAAAAGCCAGCAAAGGTTGGTCGATTGGTAGAGCCTCTGCTACTAATGGCTCACGCAAAAAGTTAAGCAAGTTTGAGCATGGTTAGTAGTTAGAAGGGATTAATCGTTCGATGCTGTTGGCACACTCTCCCTCGATGAGTCTTTTGGACTCCCTGGAGGTGTCACATAATAATAAATTAATAAAATTTGATGAACCATGATGGTTAAGAGGTTTTAAGATATGTTTTTTCTTGTGGTTATATCATTTGCTTTAATGTCATTTTTGTTCTAGGTGTTTATCAGAACTTTTCACCCCCCATCCCCTCATAGATGAACTAGAGATGTTTAAAATATTCAAAATTGCATTGTGAATATTGAATGTTTTTCACTTGGTTATACTATAAATTAAAGATACCAAGAAATTATATTTTTGTTTTAATCCTTTATCCAAGTGTAAGCAAACAAAGTTTGCATGTGAAGTATCTTTACTAGTGGGCTACTTGTATATAGAGGTTAATGACTTCACCTCAATTAATGCACTGTGCATATGTTGGTTGGATGGACATAATACTATCATGTGGGAGAATCTGGACATAAGTGGTGCTATGACCAGGTTCTTTAAGTGTGCAGTGTCCCACTCAAATGGAAAAAGGGTAGTTTTCTTATGTAAGGAAGAATAAAAAAAAAATAAAGAAGCAAATTATGGATCAATTAGTGGTTAAGGTCTGGAAGAAGTTATTGCATGAGTTCAGGAATGGGCAGATAGAGAATATAATTCTCTGTGGAAGGAGGGAACAACATGATTCTGTGTAGGGGAAAATCTTGCATTAGTTGTTTTATTATGATTATTGTCACACGATTTCCATTGAGTTAAAATATTGTTGGAGGTTCACTCTATCAAAACACAGTGTAAATGAAGTTATGCCTTAAACTTGTTTACTGCTTTGGCATATTTGTTCATTGCATCCTCCATGCCCAAAACCTGCTCCTCATACTCCCTCTTCTTTCCCCACATGTTATGAAAAAGCTTTTGTATTAATCTGGTATGGCAACTTCCCAACTTATACATTAATCTCCCTTACCAACTGTACATCTTATTCATATCACCCCACCTCTCCAAGTTGCCAGGGCTCTGCAAATGGCATTCTCTCATTTTATCCCCATAATACATTCTCTGCATTTGTGTATTCTTGCAATGTCCTTATTTTCATGTCAGCATCCTTGGCATCATTCCTATAATCCACTGTGTATAACTCTGGATTGTCACAAAGTGGTGTAATATTTTCTGTTTATCTATCGTTTATTTATTTATTTTAATTTTTCTTGTATCCTTTCTGCTCTTTATACTCTTTTTCTTACAATTCACTCGTGGTTTCTTTACATATACTACCTTCAGTGATTCAGTACTTCTTATACCTGAGAACCATGGATATTTATATTAATTTCTGACTGCGCCTCCATGTCCAAAAATCGGTACAAGAAATTATGAAAACTTCCGGCAGACTATGATTTAACAAAATTTCATAATCTCAAAAATCTTAACAGTCGTGGCAACTCTTTCTAGTATGATTCTAGTGATTACCTGCTTATAGGCTTGGTTTATTTCAGATCAATGCATTGCGATGAAATAAGATCAGTCAACAAATTTTTGTAAAAATTCAGAGGACTTATTTAATGAATGCTAAGTAAGAAATATACAATAAAAAAGGTACAGGGGAACTATCCTCTGTTAAATCTCAAATCAATCAAATTCATGCAGTTTATCTAAGTACCTCTTATAACAAACATCCTTCTGATTATTCCGTTAATTGATAAAACTTTTCTAAGCTAATGTCTCGCACGTCAAATCCTCTGGTATCACAACAATAACAACATACAAATGGCAAATACCCTGATTCATTAAAATACATGTCAATCCTTTCCAGTCACTCAGTTAACTTATGTTACTTAATTTATCACATGAATTTTAGTACCTTAGTTTAAACTGCATCTATATTATTAGAACATATACATTAATTTATCAATTATAGCAAAACACAGACTTAACTATTTACAAGTTACAGATCACTCTTAAAACCCATGTAACTCTTCAGGAATTAGCTCTACTCCACTCCACATAACTATTAATTTCTATGACAAGGAGCGCATTAGTTATTCTCTGGCTATCCTATCCTATAAATCTCAACAGTCAGTTATTATGTCTTTCTTACAGCACACATAACTTATAACAAATGATGTCACACTCACGTGAAATGTTCTTCTATTGATGCATTGGCTGTTTCTATCAGTCATGGCATCTGATGTTCCTATTTTTCGCTCTGGGCTTCAGGATCCTCAACCTCGAAGTTCACGGAGTACCAGCGGCTTCGTCAGGTCAGCAAGCGGGGTGCGAGGGACAACTTTCCGGTGTGGAAAACTCGGGTGAGATTACGATTGTCGGCTTTTCACAGACTGTAGGAGCGGAATAGCATCTGGACATTTCATTCTCCCTCCTTGTTTGCCTTGGGACATCCGTGCTTTTAGACTCGAATGGCTTTATGGCAGATCGACCTCCAGATTCCTTCCATCAGATTCTCTCTGCATCTGGACAGCAACTCCTCCTGGTTCACTCACTAAGTGATTATCTCTCTGGGTGTCGATTCCTATCACTCCCCAATTCCTCATTTATATCTCCCTCATATTCCATCCCTTGGGTTCAGTTTTGGATCCCCTTTACAATATCACGTGAAAGCTGGTTTCTCGAACTTTTGCCGCTATCTCCTTTCATGTTACTAATCCAATAGTGGATTCTAGAACTTTTGCCATTCCCTCTCTTATATTCTTAATCCTATTCTGTCAGCCTGCAGAACTCCTGTTTGATTTCACTCATTCCTTTCTGCTCTGACCTTGAAGGCCACCTGCTACTGACCATGTAAACAGGAATCAAAATGGTTTCCCGACTGCTCCGTGTTGCCATTGGCATTTTCAATTTTACATGCTTTGTTTTTGTAAGGAGTAAACTAATTCCTGTTGGGTTGTACATATTCTATAAACAACACTAAGAGATAATACAATAAACATATTTACACGTTCTCTAGGTTTGACCATCAGTAAAAAGTCGATGCGCTAGCCTGACGAAAATTTCTGCTGCATCGAACTTTTACAGTGGCTTATGTTGAATTTCAGTTACTTACCCTCTTCACTACCTTCAGTTATGCACTCTCACTAATCAAATGCACATCTCATTCTTGCTTTCATTTCAAAACCTTATACTTTTCCCTGCTTTGAATTAGTACTCCATTCACCTGTATACACAGACTGTTCAAACCCTCTAGACAATTGTATTTATCCCCCCTCCCCAACACACACACACACACTGTATTTTTTAACAGACATTGTCTCCTGTTCCAAGTGTCTTCATATTGCAATTGAGCTATGAAGGCACTTGACATAAATAAATAGGCTTACAGTATTGGCAAACGATAATAGGTGTCAGTTTAGTGTGGGGGAAATTAATTATGTATTTTGGAATAAATAGATTACAAGCTGTGTACCACATTGATGAAACTGTACTCCAGGAAATAGGTGAAGCTAGGGATTTAGAGGTGGTTGCAGACGTATCTGAAGTTTAGAAGACATTTACAAAGGTTGCTAAGGCAGTGCATAAGATCACCTGGCTTTTGGAGAACTAACAAGTAGAGCTAAGCAAGTTATTCTTCTTTATAAGTCCCTGATATATCCACATCTGGATTATTGTTCTCAAGTCTCGTCTCGTCTCGTCTCCTAGGTTTCTTGAGGATGAGGAAGTGACAGAGAGGATTCAAATGAGGATTCATATTAAAGATAAGTTCATTGTGCCCATGTTTTTAGTTATCTGCTAAATGTAAAGCATGGATATGATGAACTAAGGTTTGGATAGACCTGCTTTTCTAATGATGGTTTGGCTGTGCATGGATGTAATGTCGTGCATGTGCTTTCTTTCATTTTCCACTTGCACTTCTGATTCTGACTCTATCTGAAGTTTAGAAGACATTTACAAAGGTTGCTAAGGCAGCGCATAAGATCACCTGGCTTTTGGAGAACTAACAAGTAGAGCTAAGCAAGTTATTCTTCTTTATAAGGCCTTGATATATCCACATCTGGATTATTGTTCTCAAGTCTAGTCTCGTCTCTTGGGTTTCTTGAGGATGAGGAAGTGACAGAGAGGATTCAAATGAGGATTCATATTAAAGATAAGTTCATTGTGCCCATGTTTTTAGTTATCTGCTAAATGTAAAGCATGGATATGATGAACTAAGGTTTGGATAGACCTGCTTTTCTAATGATGGTTTGGCTGTGCATGGATGTAATGTCGTGCATGTGCTTTCTTTCATTTTCCACTTGCACTTCTGATTCTGACTCTGATTTTCATTCATATTATTATCATCTCCACTATTTTGCATTGCATCACTCTGCCTGGCTTATAATCACTTCCTGACTTTTGTATTCATCCTCTTCCCGTCCTTCTACAACCTGCTTCTCTGACTCAGCGGTACTAATTTCATATGACCCTCATGTACTCTTAGTAAACAAATCACTCCAAATGCAACACCAGACCCATTCAGATGCATTCCATCAGCTTTGAACCATTCTAATTTCCCTTCAAATTCATTCACAAATTGAGCACTCTCTGCCTGACAGAATTCATCCATCTTGTCATTCAGTATCATTGCTCACCTTCTCAGTTCACAACCATCATATTTGGGCATCGATCTAACCACTTTCCCAATGACACTTATCCTTTACCTCCTACAGTAACCTCTTCAAATCCCTTTCCACATTTTTTCTCACTATCCAAGTCATTTCTGCCTACAACTAATTCTGACATCTGTTCCTTCCTTCTATGCAAAGCATCTGATATTCATTTTATTGTACTACCTTATTTTTTTACCACACCTTTAATGACTGAGTCACCATATAAAGCAACCCTATCATCTTTAGATACATGCTTCTTATTATGAACCTCCATGTCATTTACATCAGTTATTCTCTTCTTTAAACATTCCGTTTCCTCCTCCATGTATTTAATCAGATTCTTCATTTTCATTAACTCTTGCCTAAGTTCTTCGACGTCACTTCTGTTATTACCATCGTAAGCACTTCCATCCATTTTTTGATTATTCCTGGTAACACAGTTCTCATTTTTGGGATGTACTAACCTTTCATCACACTTCCTCACATAATGTAATATGTTCCTTTTTATCATTTAATCGAACACAATAAATTTTTAACGTTTTTGGACGTTAACCAATAAACCAATTGTTGCATCATATCCTCTGCGAAAAGTCCAAAGAAAAACTCGATTTCCAAATTGAGACTTTCCATGTTGCTCGCATATGCTTCCTTACTGCCACTGCTGACCAATTTTGTAACCTTTAACTTATTAAATTATTATCTCATTCTTAAGGGATTTGTAATTATTACTGTGCTTAATGTGATATTGCACACCAAACTTTAAGTGATCTTTTTAAAAAAAGTTAAGTATAAATAGAAACTTAGAATAAGTGATATTTTTTTTAAATGTCATGTTTTTAAATAATAATATGAAAAAGAAAAATCTTTTTGAATTGAATATATGTGTTGCAGGTTGGCTTTATTTCTCCTCTTGTTCCTAACTCTGTGCCACGGAAGCCTCTTTTATGTGCAGTGTGCGGGAGAGTTTCAGAACTGATCTGTAAACAGTGTAATCGAAAAAGTTTTTGCAGTTCAGGCTGTGCAGTAAGTAGTTAAATTTTTCTTTGTTTTTCTGTCTATTAAAATTTTGGAATGTTTTGATATATTGAAAATTGTATGTAAAGTGTTGTATCCTTTTATGTAACATCGAAATGTTAATTTTATTGTGTGTTAAAATTGTGTGATTTATTTATTTATTCTTATGGCAAAAGCAGCTGCAGTTTAGTGTCCAGATCAGAAAGCCAATCCAGGGCCTCATCTGTCACCTAGTGGATGTCCTGGAGGCCACCACCATGAAATTGGCGCCTTGGGTAGTCATTCACAATATGAATGATCGTCTGGGCCACAGGGGAACAGTCACAATAAGGGTGGTCTGATAGTCTCCATTTATTCTGTGGGTAGCTGCATCTGCCCTGGTTCTGATCCTGTTGATAGATGACCAAATCTTCCTAGGAAGGACAAAACCAGGATATGGAGCACGGGGATCTTCAACTAGGAAATCATTTGTTGGACCAGTGTTCTCTCCACATGTCAGGTGTTGATGGTAAGGCAGATGAAGAGAGTTCGTCCATGGACCAGAAAGGGTTTCGTGATTTTAGGCGAATACTAGGTGGATTTATGAGAGTCTGGTGCAGGGGCAGGAGTGGATTGCTCAATACTTTATTAATTACTTTAATTGAGGCTTGTCTTCTCCATATATTCGGTGGAGCAATGTTAGATAGACAGGCAGCCAGGGGAGAGGGGTGCTTTTCACTGTCCCACTAGTCCCACAGTGCGCATGGTAGAATTTAGCTGGGTGTCTATAATGTTAGTGTGCGTACTTCTTTCCCAGACAGGGGCACAGTATTCTGCTGTAGAGAATGTGAGGGCTAGTGCAGATGACCTTAAGACATCAGCACCACAACCTCAGATTGTTCCGCAAGCCGTGATATGATATTATTTCTCATTTTAACTTTGTTGGACAGGTTGGTGATGTGCTTTTTATAGGTAGGCTTCTCTCCATGCTCAATCCAAGGTATTTCATGTGAGACTCATGTTCTACCATTTTGCCACAGAAAGAGAGGTGTCGATTCGCCTCTGCATTGTTCAGGTGGAATTCTGTGGACACAGTTTTTGTTGGATTTGGCTTCAGGTACCACTGTTTTGAAGTACACCTCCAGGATGTTCAAGGTCATTTCCAGGTTGGCAAAGGAGGTAGACTGGTGTAGGATAGTGAAATCATCAGTGTGTGTGTGTGTGTGTGTGTGTGTGTGTACACAGATTCCTCCACAACAACTTCCACAGAGCCCTGTGGAAGCTGTTGTGGAGGAATCTGTGCCTACTCTTTTTTTCCACTAATATGGACCAGAATCTTTCTTTTGGAGAGAATGGATTCAAAAAGCTGGAAAGTTGTTTTGCATCTTATGATATTGCTTAGCTTTAGGAGGAGGCCCCTGATCCAGACTGTGTCATAAGCTGATGTTAGGTCGATGAAAGTGACTCCGGATTTAAGTTTCTTCTGGAAACCTGCTTCAATCTGTGTTGTTAGGGCCAGGACCTGGTCACAGCAACTTATTCCTGGCCTGAAGCCAGCTTGTTCAGTCGGGAGTGCTCTTTCGATGAATGGTGAAATTCTTTTAAGAAGAATTCATTCAAAGAGCTCAAAGGTGAAGCAAAGCAAGAAGATAGGTTGTAGATTTTTGACATTATTTGGATCTTTCCCTGGTTTAGGCACAGCAATTATTTTGGCTTCCCACCACAGTTTAGTAGTTTTCCACTTGTTATAATATTTGAGAAAAGGGCGGCCAGCCATGTTTGACCTCGTTTGCCGAGATGTTTCAGAAACTCGGGGAGGACACCATCCACTCCTGTACCTCTTCAAGAGAAACTGGCTGTACAAGTTCAGGAAGCTCGGAGGCTATCTTCAGATTTTTTCTGATGGAAGATTGCACAGTTATTTTCTTGGTAGAACTGGGACTTATCTCTGGTGGTTTGCATGTTGTCGATTTTGCCCTCCCTAATTTTCTCAGAAGTGACCAGCTTTTCTGGCTAGATTTGTGAAGTCAAGTTTATGGATGGTTGAGATCCATTTTTTCTTTCTGTTTTTGTCAAGCATTGCTGTGAGCTCCTTAGCAATAGTTGGGTCTTCAGTTTTTTTTCATATTTGGCTAAAAGTTCCTCGGAGTGTACAGGATATTGTAATAGTACTACATGAAAATGTTGCATCACTACTAACTTCCTATTGATAATTTTCCTCCAAATCAATCTGTTATCTGTTAAGACTCCAGTATGTCTGGTGGCACTTGTCTTCTTCCTCCAGTGATTCAAAAGACTTATCACATGAAGTCAAAAGACTTGTCATCTTTGTCTTGCCACCTTGGCAAAAATCACTTGTTTCGCCAACCTTATCTCTCCAATTCTATTTAAGTGACCACACCACCTGAGGTTAGCACTGGTCACACACTCCTGAATGCTAACAAGATTAAGTTACTTCCTAATATCCTAATTTTTAATATATTGATGACATCTGCTCACTCTCCTCATCTTTCACAGAATTCTCATATCTGTGGTCTCCAGTCTTTCATCAAGTTTTTTTTAGCCCAGGTCTCGGATCAATAAGTTAAAATTGGTTAGAATTCATTGATGTGCACAGTTAGTTTAGTGTTTTGACTAATGTATTTCTTACTCTATATAAATTTATTCAGTTGATTTCCTACCACACTAGCTTTGCTAGTTCTGCAATTTCCAAATTTAATCTGCTGTCTCCACTAAAAAATTGTGCCCAAGTAGCTGAATTATTTTACTTGTTCTCTAGGGGTCTCTTTCATGGAGAACTTTCACTGTTCCTGCCGACTTCCATTATTTATTGCTAATTTGCCTACTAAATTTATTACAGCAGTTATTCATTTAAGGAATCCTGCAGAAAATTGTATTGGAATTATTTAGGAGTATAAATTCATCCCATAAAGCAGTAAAGAGCTGAAATTAGCACATTTTCTGGATTAATGCTACTCTTATTCACAATGTGATCCATATAGATCAGTGTTTCTCAACCTTTCTAAGCCCAAGGACTGACCAGTAAAATTCCTAAAACAATTCCACAGACCACTAAGTTATGTCATTTTATGTAATTAGAAGTAAACAAATCATCATTGAACAAAGTGTTAATTTTTATTAAACAAATAAATAATATAATATGATATAATTATGTTACTACTGTTAATTTTTTATTAATTTATATTTATTATTATTTTATCTTTAACTCAGTGTGTTTCCCCCTCTTACTTCGATATCATCGCGGTTGCTTGAGCTTGTACAAAATGCCTAAATGGCTCCTATCTAACTCATATTAAATATTATTATTTAACTTTTGTCCTTTCGTAATCTCCTTAGTTTCACTCCCCCCTTTTTAAGGTCATAAAGTATAGTCTCACACGTGCTAGTCTCATAGACTTAAGAAAAGCCACTGGCTGGAACCAAATCCTTAATCTACGTTGCTAATATTCAAAATGTAGTAATCCTTAAAAAATTTATTTTTTTATCAACTGTGCCGTTAAGGATCGTGTAAAAGAATTTTCTATCTTTCCTTTACCTACAAAAGAATATTTTAGCTATGCACATGGAATAACTCATATCAATTCTATCTCAAACACCTCCGAATTACTCAGTCGTGGCTGTAACTTTACTTAGGTCACAAAGGTTCTATTTGTTTTTATGAGACAGTGCATTGGCTAGCAATGATCATGCAAGCTATTAACAAAAACAAACATGTTTATTCTAACTCTTAGACAGTTTTAATACAAAGGTAAATAGGACATATCACGTGTCTACTTCTCCACTCATTAAACAAATCACTTATAAAGTATTAGACAACGAAATTATTCGCATTCAACTTATTTAAGACGTGGATGGAATTTTGTACACATTACCTTACTTTCGTTACAACTAATATAAGGCAAAATTATACCAAACACATTCTAAGCATTATATAATACAAGCACTGTTCTAGATTACAGTATTCTATATTACACATTCAAGCTGACTATAGGCATTCTGACCTCTTCAAACACATTATTCCAATAGTTAAGTAGTATTACCATCGATTGTCACTATACACAAGGCTATTAACATAGAACAATCTACTTACAAGGTCTCTATATCATGTACAGTCCTGAATCCAAAAGGGTTAAGTACTATCCAGCAGTTGTCGTCTTTCATATTCCTTCCTTGTAACTTTAATGCATTTTTTCATCAATGTTAGGAACTTCGTCAGCTGCTACAGATCGGCACGCACATGGAACGGTACATTCTTCGAAGAATTTCACGGAAGGATATCTTGTAATACTGCCATCGAACTCCCCATGATCTCCAGAAACTCTTGCTCGTGGGATTGCGAACCTTCCCATCCTCAAAAAACTTGCCACAGGAACAAAAAATTACAAGAGAGAGACAGTGAGCCTCAATCTCCACCTTTTATATCATATCCAAAAAACTCCCCCGATTTACTGGTAGCGCCTTTATCACCCACACTTACGCTAGGTGTCAGCGACAAAACTCATAGTCCAGTGACCTTTGAGACTGTTGTTGACCATGGTTTTTTTTTATAGCCTAATCCTGTCTGAGCTTTTTGTTACAATCGCTTGTGGTTCTACAGTCAGTTATTTCAACCTCATATTACAAAATTATTACATTAGGTAATATACACTCTAAATTATAAGTATTTTAATGGCCCATGTAAAATCGATATAGGTGAAAAATATTTATTTTTTCACCGCAAGAGATTTTACACTATTTACTTTCAATGAGATAGTTGAGTTTCTCGGCCCTTGCAGAGTTCTTGGATATCTGGCTCAGTATTGGTCAATATTTTGACCAATACTGAGTATCGGTCTGTATTTTGAAATGAAAATCCTGCATGACGATTTTCAATGCTTCTTCAGATAATTCGGGAAATTCACTTCTCACTGAAGGTGAGATCCAGAATTGAGCCAAGCCAAGATCACCGAATTGCATTTTAAGCCCACTGTCACTTGAAAACTCAATTAACTGGATTTTTTTTATAGCAAAAGGTCATTCTCGTGCCTGAAATGGATCATGACCCCACAGAAATTTCTTATAAAAGTCATTCCGAAAAATGTTTCAAAATCCTGTTTCAGAATTTTGAGGTGGTCACAGTTCCTTTCCAGAAACTCAGAATCCTTTTTAGTGGAAAATATCATTTTCCACTAAAAAGGATTCCAATGTTGAAAAGGTGCAAATTGCCTGTCTTTTATATAACTAATCCATAACACCAGTTTTTTCTCGAATGCCTTTATTTTGTCGTAGGCATCAAGAACAGTTAAAGAATTTCCTTGATAGCAGAGATTTAGTTCTTTAATTTTGAAAAAAATGTCTGAAAGATAGGATAGTGTCAGTAACCATGCTTCATCAACAAGGAGTGAGGCAAAATCAGAAATATGTTCATTTACAAACATTACTGGTAATTAATTTACGGAATTAACAACGCATATAAAGTATATTAATTAAAGATAACTTTAATGAATCACTTCTATATTTCGGCAATGTCACATTGCCATATTCAGGAACATAAAGATATGGTATGTGCACTAAGGAACTAACAAAGCAAATGAGGAAGAAAGTAAGAAACTAATTTTGTTCCTAAAGTCCTAATGGTGCCCTCTTGCGGGCTAATTTGGTAGTCTTGGCAGTTGGGCTGAAGTTCTCATAATGAAAGTCTCCCAAATTTGGGGCAGTTTCATGCACCCAAATTTGTTGAGGTTAGGAACGTTTTTTAGAGCTGCTGAAGATTCTTTGAATAATCTTTCGTATTTAAACTTGCTGCAATGGATTATTTTTGTTTTCTTCCAACGAATTTTATGGTGGGTATCTAAGGCATGGTCTGCCAGCCCAGAGCGGCTGTACTGGTGAAACCGGATGTAGTCTTGGTGTTCTGAAATCCTGATATTTGTTGTTCTGCCTGTTTGGCCAAAGTAGGACAATTTGCAGCTGCATGGGACCTGGTATACACCAGGTAGGTCTAGGGGAAGTGGTTGGTCTTTGGTAGAGCGGATAAGGGATGCCAACTTTTTATATGGTCTGTAACAGGAAGTAAGGTCATATTTTTTGAGGATATTAGTTATTTTTTCAGAGGTGCCCTGGATGTAGGGGATAGTGATAGACTTGGTGTAGTCTTTATTGTGGAGGGGGGTTGTGGTTTACAGGTTTTAGTATTTTTTGGATTTTTTTGGGGTTATAGCCATTGGCTAAGAAAGTGTTGAGGATGTGGTTTAGTTCCATAGTTAGGGCCTTGTCATCTGAGCAGATTAATTTGATCAGCATTCATATTTACGAATTTAGGGACACAAAACATACTTGTTGAAATGATTATTTTACTTATTATTAATAAAATAATTGACCTTTCGACCCCTGTATTGAGGGTATCATCAGAAAAATACTTGTGTATATGAAAACAAGCTACATGCTCTTGAACCCTACAAAGGTAAATTAAATCTACGCTATTAATTGATCTTTTACTTATCCTGACCTCTAGTGGTTAAAAAAAAAAAAACCTACAATGAACTCTGCTGAAGTCCTTCCATACTAAGAGTTTCTTCTGGACTTGTACAGTTCAGGTTGCTATTGAATGTTAAAAAAAACACTTCAAGTATTCTTGTATTGAGATTTTGCTTTGGCTTGTTCTGTTTGCTATATAATGGTTGCAAATGGGTCCTCCACATTCTTGGAATGGTTAGACCATCATTTTTGTTCACATTAGGATTGTGTTTGAGCATTTCACATGCTATTTTTAAATTTTCTCTCGAACCAGGTTTTGGTGCGGTGTAGGGACTTGGTACCTTTCCAATCAATTCTGTGGTATGTCTGGAGTGCATGGTCTGAAAGGCTGGTTTTTCCAAAATGGAGGTATTTAATATGTTGTTTGTGTTCCTCCTTCCTAATTGGGATGGTTTGCCTTGTTTCCCCTATATGTGGTAGGTTACATGTGCATTGTATTTTGTAAACCCTGGTGGGCTAGGTGTGGAAGAGGATCTTTGGAAGAACCGAGTAGGTGTCTTAATTTTGTCTGCGGTTTGAAGGTGGTTTTGATGTTGTATTTGTGTAGTGTTCTGTCTATTTTTTTCCAAAATGCCTCTAAAATAAGGTATGGCAATAGCATTCTTGAAATCTTTTTGGTTTTTAGTGGTATCTCTGTGGAGGATCTTGTGAATAGTTTTTTTTACTGTATCCATTTTTTAAAAATGTATGGTTGATGATCTCATATTCTGGTTTAGAGCTTGCTCATTTGAGCAAGTAGTTTGAGCTCTGAACTGTACAAGTCCAGAAGAAAATCTTAGTACAGGAAGACTTCAGCAGGGTATTGTAGTTGTTTTTTTTTTTTTTTTAACCACTAGAGGTCAGGCTAAGTAAAAGATAAGTCAACAACTGGTGGAATTTTTTTCACTTGGCTATGCTAACAATTATATATTTGGTTTAATCCTTTATCCAAGTGTAAGCAAACCAAGTTTGCACCTGATGTAATTTCAAGACTTGGGCTTATGTATAAAGGTACTTATGACTCCTAGTTTTTGTGTTGAGTGGTGGTAAGAATTTTTGTGTATGTACTGGCCTGTGTGTAGGTTTGCGATAGACTGAGAAGGAGAGACAGCCTGAGGGAAGATGTATGTCTAGGAAAGGAAGAGAGTTTTTTTTTTTTTAATGGTGAATTGGATACGTTTGTGTTGTTTGTTCAGGTGGCTAAGGAATGTATTTAGTGCTTCACGACTGTAGGGTCAAATGGAAAATATCAACGTATCTGAGCCAAATTTTGGGCTTTAGGCATGCTGACTCTGGAAGACTTTGAGCACGTTGCTCAAAGTCTTCCATATCAGCTAATCACTCACAAACAAAGTTAGGAGCAACCAATCACCATTGGACCATGGCCTGGTTATCAACAAATCAAACTACAATCTCACCTTGGGTGAGATTGTAGTTTGATTTGTTGATAACCAGGCTTTTTTTTTTTTAGGCCTTTTTCCAGTAGCCCTCACTGCTGGAAAAAGGCCTAAACTATGCCAAGGTCAGTAAACAAACTGGTTATCATTTATCATACCGAGAGAGGTTTACGTTCCCTTCCCCCCCAATCTAGCTGACAAAATACATATGGAAATATTTCGCATACTAAACTTAAACAAAAAAACTAAGCAGCAACCTAAACAAAACGGGAAAAACTCGCCATCAAATCCTTAAAAAAATAACAAGGATATTATAATCGCAAAAGCAGATAAAGGGAATGCTACTGTTGTTTTAGTTCGAACAACCTACATAGAAAAAATGAACCATTTGGTATCAGAAAGAAAACAACTGAATTAATTAAATCCGTTAAGACATGGCCAGAAGAAACAACTAAAAAACGAATATCTCATTATGTCCACGTGCTCAGAATTTACAGCCGCCTGCCAAAAATACACTAAACAAAAACACCACTGCATCCGATTGTTGAAGGAATCAACAGCCCGAATTACCACTTAGCCAAAAAATTAATGGCCACACTCAAGGAATTGGTAGGTCACTCCCATTCCTACATGAAAAATACACAACATTTCATAAACAAAATTAAAAACATTGCACTCAACGACCAAGATTTATTAGTCAGCTTTGACAGAACTTCCCTTTTCACCAATGTCCCGATTAATAGTATCATTGATATTATTAATCGGGACAGAACATATTTCCACATGACATCATGGCCCTCTTTGCCCACATACTCCGTTCCGTCCCGGATATTTCGTTTGGCAAAACAGTTTTTACCTTCAAAAAAAAAGGTAGCCATGCCCCCCCCATAGCTAACTTTTATATGGAAGACTGAGTAATGTACTCTAGAGTCAGCAAGCCTAAAGCCCAAAATTTGTGTAAATATTATTATTTATTAATTTGGCTCAGATAAGTTGATGATATTTTCGCCATTTGGTCCCATGGCCGCGAAATACGTTCGCTAAATACGTTCATTAGCTACCTGAACAAACAACACAAGTGTATCCAATTCACCATTGAAATTGAAAAAAAAAACAACACTCTTCCTTTCCTAGACACACACACACACCTCTTCCCTTAGGCTCTCTCCTTCTCATTCTAACTTCAAACCTATACACACACACAGGCCAGTACATACACAAAAATTCTTACTACCACCCAACACAAAAACTAGGTGTCATAAGCACTCTTAAACACAGAGCTCAAACTATTTGTTCAAATGAGCAAGCTCTAAACCAGGAATATGAGATCATGAACCATACATTTATAAAAAAATTTATACAATAAAAAAACTATTCACAAGATTCTCTGCAGAGACACCACTAAAAACAAAAAAGATTTCAGGAATGCCATGACCACACCTTATGTTAGAGGCATTTCAGAAAAAAATAGACAGAACACGGCTAAGTAAAAGATCAGTCAACATCTGATGGAATTTTTTTCACTTGGCTATGCTACCAATTATATATTTGGTTTAATCCTTTATCCAAGTGTAAGCAAACCAAGTTTGCACCTGAACCATTTTCAGGACTTGAGCAACTCGTTGTAAAGGTAGAGTAAGTTCTGATCACTTGCCTTAGTATCTCCCATAATGCAAAGCACATCTCCTTGCGGACATGTATAATGCTATGCATTAAGGGAAGAGCCACTACCCAGACTGGTTTCGACCTTTATTGAGGTCTCATCAGTGGGAGCCAGACCCAGTGGTGGTGATACTAAGGTGGAAGTAATGTAAAAGTCATATCACCATATACCAGTTGCCAAAAGGTGTCAAACCTTATTATTAAAATTCTCTGAATTAGAGATAGTTGATGGAAGTTTTTTCACTTAGCTATGCTACCAATTATATATTTGGTTTACTTCAGGTGCAAACTTGATTTGCTTACACTTGGATAAAGTAAACCAAATATACAATTGGTAGTATAGCCAAATGAAAAAACTTCCATCAACTATCTCTAATCCAGAAAATTTTAATAATAAAGTGTTGACACCTTTTGGCAACTGGTATATGGTGATATGACATCTGCGTTACTTCCACCTTAGTATCACCACCTCTGGGTCTGACTTTCACTGATGAGACCTCAATAAAGGTCGAAACCAGTTTGGATAGTGGCCCTTCCTTTAATGCATAGTATTATACATGTCTGCAAGGAGATGTGCTTTGCATTATGGGCGATACTAAGGCAAGTGATCAGAACTTACTCTACCTTTACCACGAGTTGCTCAAGTCCTGAAAATGGTTCAGGTGCAAACTTGGTTTGCATACACTTGGTTAAAGGATTAAACCAAATATATAACTGGTATCAATTAACAGCGTAGATTCAATTTACCTTTTTAGAGTGCAAGAGCATGTAGCTTGTTTTCACATAAGTCTATCATAAATTTAGTAGTGAAGGCAGGCTGAGGGTTGTATTTGTATTGAGTTTCTTGAATCTGGTAATTAAATTTTTGTTACTTTTCTAACAAGTTTAATCTCTCTTTCTTCGAGGATTTCATAGTAGTCAGCATTCATTGTGTAGAAATTATGGAGACAAAAACACACGTGTTAGAGCAGTTACTTTACTTTGAACTTAAAAATAACCTTGACATTTCTACCTCTCTATCAATGTCATCATCAGGAATATATATGTATGAACTAAGATACAGGCTACATCACAATATGATAAGTAAACTATAGATGTCTGTTTCTGACCTCTCATGATGGTAAGAAAGAACAGGAAGAGGTAAATTTTATATAAAAAAATGAAATAACTTATAATAATCCTTGTGTGGTAACCAGGGATTATTAGTAGTCCCAATGTAGCCCATGCATGTCGTAAAAGGCAGCTAAAGTGGGTACCCAGTCCCTGGGGGTATAGCCAGGTTCTTTCTTGTAAGATTTGGCGCAGGGCTAACAACCCTGCCCTGTAAAAACTCAACTTGTTAAGAAAGTCAAAAAGAAAATTAACTGAATGGACTTTACAGAACGACCTGGACAATGGAAAAGGATTATGAGTATTGGTTTGGAAACTGGAATATCTTGAGCCTCAATAGACCAGGAGCATTGAAGATAGTGTGTGAGGAACTACTGAGATATAGTTCCCCTAGTGAGGATAATAGCATTGCAGGAGGTGAGATGGAAAGGAAGTGGCATATTTGATACCAGAACACATACTATTTTTTGACAGTGGAGGAGATCAAAAAACCTTTGGTACAGCATTCTTCTTTGATTTAAAAAAAAAAAAATGGAAACACTTGGTTCTTGATTCTTGGTTAATGAACGACTTTGCATACTGAGAATAAAGTTTAAGATGTTCGGTGCTTCACTTATATGTGTATATGCACCAACCGAGGACTTGTGAAGAAGACAAAGTGAATTTCTATGAATCACTGGAGAGAATATATGATCAATCACCGAAACATGTTAAAATGGTTCTAGGAGACATGAATGCCAAAATAGGAAAGGAAGAGACCTTCCAACCAACAATTGGGAGAGATAGTGCACATGAAAAAAGTAATGAAAATGGCATGATATTAATTGATTTTGCAAGTGGCAGAAATATGATCATATGTACAACCTGTTTTCCACATATAAAAGTGCATAAAGTTACCTGGAGATCGGCATATGGAATAATGGAAAATCAGATAGATCATGTGATGATTGATAGATGGCATGTGACAGATATCGTTGATGTAAGAAGTTTTAGAAGCAGATTGATATGGATCATTACTCGGTAAGAATTAAATATAAACAAAGGATAAATATTAATAAGTTTGGTAGAGGAAGGAGAACACCAAGATATAACATCCAAAAATTAAAAGATGGAAAAATCGCACAAAAATATGTTGAAAGATTGAGAGAGGAAGTAAATGAAGAGAAAGAGGATGAATATACAAATGATATGACTATAGATAAAACATGGGAAAGGATCAAGAATAAAATTACCAAAGTGGCTGAAGAAGTCCTAGGATTCAGAAAGAGTGATAAACAAAATGAATGGTATGATTTGGAATGTAGAAAATGTGTTGAAGACAGAAATACAGCTCGTCTAAAGATGCTTGAATGGAAAATTCGAGCAAATGAGAATGAATATAGAGAAAAAAGAAAACAAGCCAAAAAGATGTGTGTAGAAGAAAGAAGTGTGACTGGCAAAACACCAGGCTAAATGAAATTGAGATTTTGAAGAATACAGGACAAATTAAGGAAATGTATAATAAGATAAAGGAAATTAAAGGTGGATTTCATACCCAGAACAACTTTCTGCAGAGACAGTGAGGGCAACTTTCTTGGTGGAAAGGAGGACATTTTGAGAAGGTGAGCAGAATATTTTGAAGATCTCCTTCAGGGCAAAACAAGCTTGGAAACAAATCTTCCAGAAGAAGAAGAAGAAGATGAGTTTAATGAACCCCCAGCAAGTAAGGGAAAAGCTGTGACAGAGGAAGCACCAGAATTACACAAGATGGAATTAGCCCTAAAGAGAATGAAAAATAATAACGTACCCGGTGAAGATGGAATACCAATCGAACTATTAAAATACGGTGAGCAATTCTATTAATCAAAATACACGAGTGCTTATCAGAGGTGAGGTATGGGAAACTGAGTCTATGCCTATCGAATGGGACACTGCTATTATCCTCTCTATCCATAAGAAAAATGACAAGTCTCTGTGCCAAAATTATAGAGGAATATCACTGTTAGCAGTAATTTACAAAATATTTGCAAGGGTACTGGCAACTAGATTGCAACCGTTCATAGAAGAAACACTGGGTGACTATCAATGTGGTATCAACAACAGACCAGATTTTTACAGTACGAACTATAATGGAGAAATGCTACTAGTTCAATTTCAATTTCAACTGCACCATTTGTTTGTGGACTTTAAACAGCCTATGATAACATCAATAGAGATAAGCTATTCAGAGTCATGAAGGAATTCCAAATTCCATCCAAATTGATAAGATTAGTTAAAATGACACTCAGAAATACCATATATAGATTGCAAATACAGGGTGAGCTCATTTCAGAGCTCGATTATCAAAGGATCATGACAAGGAGATCAACTATCAACAATACTTTTTCAACCTATGTCTTGAAAGGGTAATTCGAAATGCAATCATAAACAGAGGTGGAACTATTATGAATAGAAGTCTACAGCTTTTGGCTTTTGCAGATGATGTGGGCTGTATTGGAAGGACTGGGAGAAGCCTCAGAGAGGGTTATAGACAAATGAGGGAGGAGGCAAAGAAAATGGGACTACAAACAAACGAAACTAAAATGAAATACTTAATTGTTTCCAGAGATAAACAAACATTTGGAAACATCCAGAAAGGTTCAAAGAAACCTTTGAACGAGTCCAGCAGTTCACATATTTGAATTCAATAATAACAGAAAGTAATGATGTGTCAGTTGAAATTACCTGTAGAATAGCTGCAGAAAATAGAACTTATTATAGTATTCAACCACTATTAAAATCTAATTTGATTTCGATTAAAAGTAAAATCCAGCTATATAAAGTAATCCTCAAACCTGTACTTTTGTATGGCTGTGAAACATAGACAATGATCCAGAGAGATCAAAACTGATTACAAATATGGGAACGAAAGGTATTAAGAAAGATCTTTGGCCCAATTAACGAGAATGGTGGACTTTGGAGAGTTAGAAATAACAAAGAAATAATGGAGAAATTCAATGAAGTGGATATTATTACTGAAATAAAGGTGAGAAGACTGAGATGGCTAGGACACGGTCAGCGAATGGGGAATACCAGAGCCATAAAAAAAAGTCTTCATGTCTGGACCCGGTGGATCTAGGCCCAGAGTATGACCAAAAAGGAGATGGCTTGACAATGTGAAGGATGATTTAAAGAAAGTGGGAGTAAAGAACTGGAGGAACAAGGCACAGAATCGTGAAGAATAGAAGGCTATCCTGAGACATGCCCAGGTCCTAAATGGATTGTAATGCCAAGGAGAGTAGTAACTTATAATAAAATAAAAATGATATAAAAAATTAAAAGGGAACTACTGCTATTGCTACTTCTTCTACAGTCTTGTTATTTTGAGGTTCTATCAACTGATATTTTCTTGTGTTGGAGTTCTGACATCTTGTTCTTCTAATGTTCTACACTTGAATTTTATGTTTGTTGCAGATGGATCTTCCAGACTTTTGCAATTGCTAAATCATCATTCTTGTTGAGATTCAGATGATGAATTATCATATCACAAGCTTCTTTAAATTTTATTTCAAACCAAGTTTTGGTGCGGTATAGGGACTTGCCTTTCAAATTAATTCTGTGATACATTTTGCCATAATGAAGGAATTTATGGAAATTCATTTGTGTGTCCTGTTTTCCTTTTCCCTATGTACAGTAAGTTACAGGATGCTGGATTTTGTAAACACCTAGGTGGGCAGATTAGAAAAGGGGATCTTTAGATGAGCTAAGTATTTCAATTTTGTTGATGGTTTGAATGCTGTCTTAATATTATATTTGTGCAGTGTTCTATGTACAGTTTTCTCTGATATTTCCATAATGCACTACAAGACTATAAGATATTTTTGTAATCCTTTTTAATCTTTTATTAGTCTTATTGTGAAGGATCCTGTGAACTATTTTTTGTTGTTGTAGCCATTCTTTATAAAGATTTGGCTTATAACAAATTTTATATTCATTATTGAGTGCTTTAGCATTCTGTTTGAAGGTGTTGGTGATCCTTAGGTTTTGTGTTAAGTGTATGAGTCTGTTGTATGTATTGGCTTATTCATGTAGGTTTATGGTGCGCCATAAAGAAAGTCACTCTAAGAGAAGATGTATGACAAGTGTGTGTAGAAAAGGATGACAGTTATTGTTTTCAATCTTGATGTTAAATTGTATGCATTTGTGTTGTTTGTTTGGATGGCTTGGAAATGTACTTAATATCTGGCAGCCATTGAACCAAATGGCAAATATATCATCAACATATCTGAGCTAGCAAGGCCTATGCAGCTCAGTGAAAGTGTTATTTGCTTCCCAAAGAAAGACCTAGACTCAATTCTACTTGCTGGTTTAGTGTATGTTTGAGGGTCATCAGTGCCTTCAAAAATAGAGCCCTAACAATTTGCTCTAATGAGCAGGCTTTGAAGAATAAATATGAAATTATAACCCAAACCTTTATAAAGAATAGCTTTAAAAAAAAAATGTGATACTAGAGGAATATCAAGAAAAATAGAACATTGGATGAAAACAATATTAAGGCAACATTCAACCCATCCACAAAATGGGGTGGAAAAATCTGCTTAGCTCTTCTAAGAATCCTTTTCCCTACCTTGACTATCCAGGTGTTTACAAAACCCATTGCACCTTATATAGGAGAAACAGAATGCACAATTCATGATATAAAACAGGACTTTCTGATTGCACACTCAAAATATGTCACAGCATTAATTTGAAAGGCACCGTGTCCTTACAATGCACCAAAAGTTGGTTTGAAAGAAAATTCAAAGAATCTTTTGAGATGCTGATTCATCATTTCAATCGTAACAAGAATGATGGATTAGTAAGTGCAAGAGTCTGAAAGATCAATCTGCAATCCATATAACATTCAAGTAAATTCATAAGAACAAGATGGCAGAACACAAGAAAATCTTATCAGTGGACAGAACCTAAAGATAACAGGACTGTAGAGAAGTTGACAAGTAAGCAATTGATAGTTCTACTTTTTATTTTATTTATTGTGTTGTATCATTTTTATTTTATTACAGTTTATTTCTTTTTTAATTTTTTTTTAAATGTAAATTTTACTTTCTGTTTTCTTCACCAGAGGTCAGGCTAGTGTAAGCAGTTTTACAAAACCATTATACTATAGTGATAATCAAGTTATATCACAATACCTTACTTATGGTATTGTGATATAACTTGTGTTTTATTTCATATATTCCTGATGATGACCTTGATATAGAGGTTGAAACATTGATGTCTATTTTCTTAGTTGTAAGTAAAGTAATTGTTCTAACTTTTTGTCTCCATAATTTATATCCAATGAAAGTTTAATATCTCATCTCTGGAGTACGGTTTCTGGATTGTCTAATCGTTATCCAGCTGCAATGCTGATCTTATTAATATGTATGTAAAAATCTTTTGTAAGTGAGATACACACCATAGGTGCATGGGCTGGACTCTCAGTTACAGCAGACTTAAGTTGTTTCAATACTGATGTTGTATGTATATCAAGAAAGTTGATTCTCAGTATCTTAACTTGATAGATAGTTTTCAAATCCTTTTCATATTTTTATAAGAAAAACATTTTATATTCACAAATATATTTACAGTAGCATATGCAGATACAGGTACATCACCAATTTTTCTTCATCTTGTTTCCCAGAGCCTTGCCAGATTAGTAATTTTTCCAGACCCGTGAAGATCATGTAATAATATGTCAGTACAAGTCTGACCTACTAATTATACCTCTCCCATATCTCTAAAACACCACTTGACTTGTGTCATTTAAATAATGTACAGGTCGAGTGGATATGAACTTTGTTTGCTTACATTTGATTAAAGGATTAAACCAAATATGTAATTGCCTACACTTGACAACATCACCACTGTAAAGTGTTCCTCACTTAGAAGCCTTACCTTGGGTTAAATGTAAGCAAAATAAGTTAAGAATCATTCAAAATCAAGAGATTGTCATCTGTGGCAGCCTGGTGAATTAGTCAGATTATTGCAGAAATTTTAAGTGTGTTCTTGTAATTTTGTCTAGATTAAAGGAGGTACTTGAAAATTGGTGTTCTGTCCTTGTTGTAGACTTTTTAAATAAACACTTTTTTTTTTCCTTCATGAAAAACATGTTTCTTATTTTTTTTTAACACAAGTATGTATCCTTAACTTAGTTTTGGTAGGTAAATTTTATTACATAATATTGCAATCAATGAATTCATAATGTGAATTAATTATGCTGAGATTTGTAGATAGAGCAAAATAGTACTGTACTTGGAGAGTTAGCCTATTTATCTGAACTAGTTTGGGTGTTGAATTTGTGCATGCTGGTGGACTGGGGTCATAATCAGGTAGGAATAATATAATTGCATCTTTTTAGTTGAACACCCAACTTTTTTTGTTAATGCCTTTAATCATTTAATAATCTCTTTCTATATAAGGTGAAAAGGGTAGAAAGTATTTTACCTTGGGTATAATAAATGTTAAAGATACCAAGCTATTTTAAACCTGGTTTTACTCCATTTCCCAAGTAAGCAAACAGACAAATAAGTCAAGTTTGCGCCTGCATGTAATGCAAGTCTAGCTGACCCTGCAGGTAAAACATCTTATGGCAGTGCTTCCCAAACTGTGGGCCGCAGCCCCCTTGGGGGCCGTAGGCTTTGTTGAGGGGGGCCGTGAAATAATGAAAACAAATTTAAAATGTTTTAAGACTAAGTATATATTTTTTTTATTTTAAAAGAAACGTATTTAACTTTTATTATTTATTTTTTGTTATTTTTTATATTTTAATGGAAAAATTCGCACATCGGTGTTGGGTCACAAACTTTGCTTCCTGCGTATTTCGGCGCTTAACGAATATTAGTAAATATTGCTTATTCATATGTTTCATTTCAAAGCAGTGGTTAATTGTATTTACTTCGAATGCTCTCCAGGGAGGTTCCAAATCTTTCTGTCCCTTTCATAACGCTTTCGTAATCAGGGGCTGTTGATATTGACTTTATATACATATCAAAACTCGTTTTATATTATCATTATCATCCGGGCTAGTTTTCTGTTACCAATAAAAGTTTCGCATATACTTCACACATGAAAAAAAGCTTAAACACGTTCATGTGGGGATATAGTAACTCGCTTGCAGTGGTAAACAACACTCTCTCCCTAGCAGCCACTATACTACAGAAGCAATAAAAATAAGTACTTTTATTATGCCAGTGAATAAGGTATGAGGAGTCTGTGTAATATATTTCTCAACAAATAGTGCAATTAGAGACAACTGGGATAAAAATACACTAATTAATGAATCACATGTCCCCTTATACAGAAACTATGCTGTATAGACTGAAACGAAACCATATGTTGCATGGGCAAACACAGTATCCAACTAAAAACTATTGTTATTAATTAGATGTGTGTGAGTTCGATTTCCCAAGGCAGCAATAAAATTCAATCGAATGTTAAAATTTGTAAAAGTGTTAAAACTAAGTAATATATATATATATATATAATGAATGTTATGGCAGTTTCACATATGGAATTTGGTTGAAGAGCGTTAGCATTTCAACTCAATTGTCAGCTATGCTTTTATCTTTCGGTTGCGCTATCTTTTGTTAATACCGCACCACTCATATGCACTTTTAATAAACAGACTGCCTTTGCTGTCTGTTTTGCGTTAGGCTTAATTACCGTAAAAGGAGAAAAGTCACAAAAGTGAAAAATGTTCCTGGTCCGGGGGATTCCTTTATTCAGGTAATATTCACTAATTTCATGTTATCAGTCTGTGGTGTGCCAATATTGGTAAGTGGTGATATTATTTGATCTATTCTACATTAAAAAATGTAACCCTGAGATGGATAAGTGGCTGATAAAAAATAAAAAAAAAATCCCGCGAACAATCAGAAGAAGCAGAAACAGGCTAAAAAAAAAAGACAGTATTTCATATTTTACCAGAACAGCCCGCATCGTCTTCAGAACCAAACGGTAAGAGGCAAAAAATGTAATATGTGCATTTGATTTTTGCAATATTCGCTGTGCATGTTTTGTATTGAATATAAATATAATAAATATTATAATAATATATCTCTATTACGATTTTTTTTTCCGAGGGGGGCCGTGAAATATTTTAATTTTTGCAGAGGGGACCCTGACATCCAGAAGTTTGGGAAGCACTGCCTTATGGTAACTTATTCTGGTAAAATACTTATAAGCTCTGTATTACTAAAATCTTGATATTTCTAGCCTGTCTCCCACTGATGAGACCTCAATAAAGGTCGAAACCGGTCTGGGTAGTGGCCCCTTGCCTTTAATACAAATCATCATACATCTTCTCCAGGAGATGTGCTTTGCATTATGGGTAAATATTAAGATTAGTGATCAGAGCTTATTCTACTTTTACCATGAGTTATCTTGGTCTTGCACTATCTGCAGGGTCAGCTAGACTTGCATTACATGCAGGCGCAAACTTGACTTATTTGTCTGTTTGCTTACTTGGGAAATGGAGTAAAACCAGGTTTAAAATAGCTTGGTATCTTTAAAGGTGAAAAGGGATTGTTTCTAACAAAAACGGTATCTTACATATTTAAAAATGTTTACACATTATTGATTTATTCAAACAGATTTCAATTACTTCTAATCTTAAAACTAAATTGCTCTATTTCTGTGACATTTTATTATACTTATATTTTTAATTTATTGAATTAAAAATAATGTGTTCATTTGTTTCCTGACATCTTCAAGGATTAAATCTTGCAGGCATGATCCCTGCAAGCTACAATATTCAGATTCCATCCAGGCACACCTAGCAAACTAAGCAGCAGCATGAATGTTCAAGCTAATCATGAAGTCTCCCAAAGTGTTACCACCAAATTTAGCCCCATGTACTATCTGGTGGTCGGCCTGCACAATTCACTTTACCTGCTGTTTCTTTGAATGGAGGAAGTATTATTCAATAATAACAGTGTGGAGAGCTATGGTTTCTCCCCCACCTCTTCTTACGAGCAGTGTGTGTGTGTGTGTGTGGGGGGGGTCTTGCTGCTGCTTACAGGAATATGGCAGTAGCCATTTGATGCCTCCAATTATGCAGGATAGTGGTGGTGTTACACTGGACAATAAAAGTCATCTACCATTTAGAGGGCTAGTCGTCATTTCCTTCAGCTGGGTAAAGTAGGCTTTTTAGGTGGGGTTAAGTTGGCTGTAGGAAGCTATATATTGTACATCATCGTTGAAGAAATGTAAGGAAAAAAAATCATTCTCTTCTCCCCCCACTAAAATTTGTAATGGGTCATCACAAATATGCACTGTATGTTCTAATTTGACTCCTGATTCCTTTAAAAATTCTAAAAATAAGGCACCCAATTTTCCTTTTCCCTAATCTTCGATATTATTATAATAGTCTGTAAAATTTTTCATTTAATGGTTGCAATACATCAGTTATCTTATCTGGCTTCGTTGATCAATAAATAGCATGTTTGAAATTTACAGGAACTTGGAGAAATCTATGTGCTCTTGGAATATTAATGTTCACATTTTTTTTTTTTATTTAAGCTGTTTGCTAACTAACAAATTACATTTTTCATTGCTAGAGTGAGACAGAAACTATTGAATATAAAAAGAGAATTCTGTACTATTATGCTAAGCCGGCCTGGTTGGCTGAGTGGTTAGTGTATCCGCTCTCCAGCCAAAAGGCTGCGAGTTCTAATCCCGCAGTGAGCATGGATGTTTGTGATTGTATTGAAAAATACTAGTAGTAGTAGTAGTGGTGGTGGTGGGCAGTAGATGGCATTGGTGTGGTGGTTGGATTGAGTGATGGAGACAGAGAACTGTAGAGTGGTGCCCTTCCTCAATGAGTCTTTGGACTCCCTGGAGGTGTCAGTAATAATAATTCAGTTGTGTTTAAGTTGTCAAGGCTGGATATATGCTTAGTAAGTGTTTTTTAATGATAGTTTTAACATAATTAAAACTAGCTTTATATTTTATTAATGGTGGTTTAATATTTTCTTTTGGACATAATTATGAATTTTAAGCTGACAAAGATGCAATTTTTCAAGTTATTATTTTCTTTTGCAGAAGTTATATTGGGTTAGAGGACACCAGTTTGAATGTGAGGGTTCAAGACTGCTTCAACGGTAGCCACCTGTTGTGTGTTCTGAACTAATTCCGTCATTTCCCTGATTAAGCAATAACTAAATGCTAATAGGTACATAGCATTGATCAGTAATAGCAAATGAATATGTGTGTATGTGTGCATGTGAAGAAGAGAAAGTGGCAGTCAAGAATAAATTAAGAAACTTCCCAAAACTACCTTAACAACTAATATGCATCTGGAAATTGATTAATTAATTTTTCCTTTTATGGAGAAATGTGTCCCAGACAAACTTCCAAATTCTAAATAGAACAATTTGCATTAAAAAAAAAAAATGCATTTTAATAATATGTTCTGCTTTCAGAATGTGCAGAAGATGGGTTTGAGATAGTACTCAAAGAAAACTGTGATACATTGTGTTGCATATTACATGTAGACTTTGTGTGCATGTAAATGTTATTACTTTTGCTTAATGTAAAGTGTTTCTTGTACAGTACATGTTTTTGAACTCTGAAATTTTAAACCTGTTTTGTATAGTTTTGTGAATACTGCAATTCTGTTGTGTGATAAATCATTATTTCTGTAGCAAAAAATTGCAAAAATATATCATGAAGAAAATCATCTTAGTTGTTATTTACATATTTCTGTAGCATTTATTGGAGAAAACATTGCATGTTTTTTACTCTTCAGCAAGAAAACAATACTGAATACAATTTTAAAGCAACATTTATTCAGCTACTTTCATATATTATTTGTTAAATTGAATTATTATTTTAGCTTAGTAATAATGCTATTGTAAAATATTGCAGGATTCCAGTATATGTTCTTTATATAAATATATTGGAGCCACCAAATCTAATTAGGTCATGAATCTTTACAAGTAATATTTGAAGATGAAGGTTATGAAAGCATAAAAGTGAAATATATTCATGTAAAATAGTTACTTTTAGGCATATTTTTAATGACCACTTGTCTTATTTATTGATTTAATACTTTTTATGTATAAATTTATCTATTTGAATGTTATGGATAGAAGCAAATCTTCATTTTAACTTTTTGTAAGCAGGTGTGTGTGTGTGCGTGCGCGCGTGTGCACATATGCATGCACATACACTAGCACTACAGATACAATCATTGTTCCCCCTTATTTGCTCTCACTCTGTATACAAACATAGTGTTCTCTCAAGCAGGATGCAAATTCACTCTATAGCGAGAGAGAGAGAGAGAATACTATGATTCAGAAAAAAAATAAAACCGTTTTATATTAAAAACTTTGTCACGTGTCACTGATGATTCAAAGTGCATTATCTTAACAATCAAAGTGAGCTCAGATTATAAATAGTTCAGGTTTCCCATGCATATTGTTGCCTATTTTTTTATATTTCATGTTCTTGCAGTTGAAGTGTTTCAATTAGAGATGTGGTGTGCTTAAATTATTTTTGAAGTAGTGTTAGAAAAAAATATAAATTACAGTTTATATGTCCTGTTAATTATGAGTTGTTTTTTTAACATGATCTTCCATTAATGCAGTATTATGCCATTGTCTTATGAGGATTGATTCATAACTTTGAAATTCAATATTTTTAACAATTATACCATGTCATTGTTAAAAACATTCTATTTAAACATATTTTATTTCATTTCCTTTCTTCTGCTGCTGTATACTTCTAGAAATGAAACTAATTTTTTTATATGAGATTCATCAAATGTCATAAACAAAAAAATTATAGAGAAATAATGTGAGATATTTTAAGTTAATCAAAATTTTCATGTTATGTTTAAATTTGTATACAACAGTAATATAGTGTATCAACAAAACATAGTCTGTTGAAAACAGCAGTATATATGCAGTAGAGGGAATCTTCTGTCTAAAGACTAGTACACTGAAATATTGGGCATTATATTGATCATTTTGGCAGCAATCTTGGTGTTGAATTTTTACTGCATAAAGTTAAACAGGTGAATTAAATAAAGTAGTCTCTTCCTTTCAAGTAAGCCTGCATACATGCTATTGATTCAATGCTATATATGCTGTGAAATTTATATCCAGTAAATTATAACTTATGAAACTTTCTTACATATCCATCTATTGCTGTTTGTACATGATTAGCTCCTGTAAAACCAACCAAAGAAGGCATGGCAAAGGCTGAATAGCAAGAATGATATTCTAAAATGCTATTTTGAAATTCCCTAAAGCAAACAAATTTTCTGTTTATAATAAACTATTTCTTTTGATGAATTCTCTATAGGGAGAGTTCACTGTATTCACTTGAAGTTCACAGAGGTTTTACTGTAATCTCAGTCACTAACACCTGAGTTTGACATCCAGTGTGCATGCATGCATATTTATGAATTCTGTCTCCTAAAAGAAATTTATTATTATTAGTTAATGCAGCTATCCTGCTTGATATTGGGCCACACATTAGTAGCAATTTAGTTTTTAATGTTTAAAATAAAGATTTTATTAAGAAACAGATTTCTTTGGTCACTTTTAAATGTATTAATTGTAACTATCAGGGTACTCAATATCCATTCCATATTACAGTAAAAATCTATATTTTTAAATAATATGAAATAGATATTGAGGCCTACTTTACTTAAAGTACAGGTATACCTTACCTATTCTTCAATTTTATTAATTTCACAAACTTTAACTTGCAAAATGCTCATATTAGATTAGATTTTACGAAATTTGTTACTTTGTTATATAACCTGATGACACAAGCATGTTGCTCAAATGAATGAAGTTTGACACTTCCTTTATCTAAACTGTCATGCTAGTTATCTGTCCAAATCCAAGAAATATTTTATTTTAGCATGATTTTTTTTAATATAACTTACTCCCATCCATGAAAGGCAGTAAAATTGATATGATAGGTGAACTAAGGATAGGCAATCTGGTTTTGTGATAACACAATTGCTCTATAGGGCAATTGTGTTATTTTTGAGCCATTTTGGACCTCTAACAAGAGGATGGGGGGGGGGTTTCACACAACTTGATGAAAGTCATCTACACAAGAAGAATTTACTTTTTCGGATTTGGATGTTGATTTAATCCCACAGTGACATGTTGCTTGGAGATCAGGTATGCTTATCTACTTAGTCGCCCATTTAGTTTATGCTTCTCACTTATTTACATTTAAAATAGCTCTTTTAAAATCTTTAACACTTGAACTTAATCCGCAGTCAGTGTTGAAGAATGCATTGTATTATTTTATTGATTGATTGCGCATTATTCCTCTAATTTTGAGTTTTGTCCACATAATAATAATACAGTAATCTGATCTGACTGTAAACAGGCATGATCTTTAAACGGTTTAAATATCCATGGATATTTTTTATATGTTGCATATGCCAACAATAGGTGTAATCCTATAGTACATCAGCACTGTAAGTCTTTATTTATTTTTTTACATAGTCTAGAAATCTTGCTCTTGAGACAAAACATGGAAATTTTACCCAACCACTCCAGCCCCCAAGTAAGCAGGGCAGTGATCTCACACCAGATGATGAAATTCATCTTCCATCTAAAGATCACAAACTTCTATATCCATAGCAGGATTCAAATCTACAACTTGTTGGTTGACGAGTGGGTAAGTTAACTAGTTGGCCAACCAGACTGGCAAATATATAAATAGTTAAACAATTATGGTCTTTCCATGTTTTGTTGCAAAATGTCCTACAGTTTATAATGAAAATAAGTTTATTTTTTTATATATAAAATCATTCATTTTCATTTTTCAAAACTTTTAATCTTAATATTGGAGCATTCTATATTAATATTATAACATAATTTCTTATTGAAGATTTTGATATACTCTGAGTTATATACATATTTGTTGAATTCTTTATTATTATCTTAGAAATAGTAGTAGCAAGTGTTATCGAGAAACAATAAGGATGTTTCAGAAATGTAAACCTTTGTTAAGAAAAGGAAGCCTGTATATTAATTGGAATGCTCATTAATAATAATCTAAATGCAATTATCTGATTTCCCATTATACAGCTAGTCATATTGTTATCCTCTTGTTCTGTGGCTTATCACGCAAGGTGTAATGGTGAAGATTGCTTTGTGTATTGATGTAGTAAGTGGTTGTTTTAAACAAGTGATACTGTAATTGCATCTATTCATTTTTATTATATATTTTTTAATATTTTGTTTTATAAAAACCATATTTTTAATTGAAGTTTTTTAATATGCCTATTGAACTATATTGCAATTAAGTGCATTCAAATGTGTGAAAATTGATATAAATGATGTTATATTTGCAAACCCTAGGAAAGTGGGATTTCAGAAATTTGGGAATTTGCATGCTATATATACCTCATAGGAATGGTACCACCATGCAACACTTGATGTTGCTGTGGAATCACTCTTTTGGCATCTGTCAGGCTTATGAATTTCATTTTAAAAAAAAAAGTATTTTATTTATTAAGTATATTTGATTGATTGAATATTCAGTATTTTTTTTTTTTTAATTTTGTTTGCTTACACTTGGATAAAAGGATTTGACCAAGAATATACAGCATTCAATATTTTTATACTGAATGTATCAACATAAAATTGGAAAAAACATTTTAGAGAAAAATTTATGACCATTTCCACCAAAAATATGACACATGGCATCTAGTGGATTGAGAATTTTAACTTCTGCTCTTCACTCAGCCAACTGACAGGCTTTAAATTCAAATCTTTGCATAGGCATGGATATTTGTGCATGATTAGGTGTTAGATGGAGCTCATTGCCCAGTTTGAGACCATCCTCATGGTTTTTGAAGACCTGCAGTAGCTTGAAAAAGGTTCATGTTGGTCTCAACAGCAGAATTTTTAGATTATCTAATCATTAGTCCACCCACAGCATGTATGATAGTTTTACAATCTGTAGTGAGTTGTTTATTTTTTATGTAATGCTTGATGCCATTTTGAGTTTTGTTTTTCAATGTTTCCACATGTGGTATGGTTGAAACCATTTCAGTTTTAAATTTAAAAAAGAAAAAAAAAAGGGTAAGATTTTTTTATATTTTGAATGCTCATTAGCAGTAATAAGTATAATATATTTCTCCTATGTTTGTTCTGATATCTCTCATAGGTTTTTTAATGTGAATATAAGAGTTATGAGTTCTGGTGGTGGAATTTTTTCAGCTTCTCTTCCAAGCACGCATGCGCACACACATTCTTAAAGAAAATCTGCATCATTAAAAAGTAAGAATTGTATTTGCATACTATTTTTTGATATATTGTCCTTACGATTTTTCATGAAGAACAATTAGCTGTGCATTATGTTTGTAAAGTGCCTTTATCTGTACGCAACTTTTTTTATGTAAATGTCCTGAATTAAAATATTTTTATGATAAATTTTCAGGTCTAGATTCTAACTTTTGGTTTCACAAGTCTGTCTTCTCTTTATTGTGCATCAGGTTTGTTGCATTATTTTGACTGAAATGGATTTTGATGGCTTTGTCAATAAGTGATGGATATTAGATTAGTTTATTATTATTATTATTATTTGACACCTCCAGGGAGTCCAAAGACTCATCGAGGGAGAGTGTGCCAACAGCATCGAACGATTGGTCCCTTCCAACTACTAACCGTGCTCAAACTTACTTAACTGAGCCATTAGTAGCAGAGGCTCTACCAATCGACCAACCTTTGCGCCGGCAAAGGTTGGTCGATTGGTATTATTAAGGGCAGATGTGGCCACCTTCTACATAATTGGGGGCTGTCAGATCACCCTTATTATGATTGTTCTCCCTTGGCTCAGACGATTACTCATTGTGTATGACTGCCCAAAGCGGCAGTTTCACGATGGTGGCCTACAAGGTGACGGATGAAGCCTTGATTTGGCTTTCCAGCCTGGACCTTGACCTGTAGTTGGTATGGTGGTGGTGGTGGTTATGGAGGAAACAGAAGATCACAGTCCCGTCTCACCACGAAGACGTTATTTTCATAGTCACTCACATAGTCCTCATCATAGTATCAGTAGAACTCCTCATTAGAAGATGATGATATCGCCTGCCATTCAAGAAGATTAGTCTTGTATTTAGTGTTGAATACTATAGCTGCTACTCCTTTAGCTTGATTGTCATTGCCTGAATATAACATTTTGTATTTACTTATTGCTCAGAAAGATCTCACCAGTTTTTGTCTTTTCTGTTTCAGTCACCCCTATTATGTCGATCTGGTACTTATCCAATTCCTCAGCTAGCTCCATTTCTTTACCATTCAGGCTTCTTATGTTCATAGCACCAATCTTGAACTCTGCTGCTGTTGAGTTGGAGTGAGTTTTAGGATTTGTTCCAGTAGTTGACTTTTCACTGTTTGCATGGTTCCCTGGTGAAAACAATGGGGGCCATGTTTACCCAGCCAATACCCCAGCCGAGATGAAATTGTGTCATGTTGTACCATAATTTTATATTTTGGTTTAAGCCAATAAGAATACAATTTGGTCAGCTAAATTCCTTTCTTGTTGGATCGTAGCTTTTGCACAATCAAGTTTTATCGTCTTATGGTTCTCTCTCGTTAGTATTTAACTAGTTGTAGACTGATATATCAATCGAATATGAAGAAAATTTATATTATACTGTGCCACTCCATATTCTGAATTGCAAGAACAATTTAGATAAATCAACCTTCAACTGTATTAGGTTATCATAAGCTGATTTTAAGCTGAGGTTTTTATTCTTACTACATAGGGTTCCCGCTAAGATTTGTATTATTTTAATGAGCGGTGCAATGAAAAATCAGGCAAATACAAGATTCAAATTAAACAAATTCATTTAATGCAGTGTCACATAAATTACATCATAACACAGTATTCCAACAGGGACATTATAATTAAACGAATATAAAGCTCTCATTAAGATTCTAGCATACTATTCAGCTGAGCTTAAACTTTATAATTAAAGATTATATTTAACAGATCTTATTCTTCTTATTACAGAGAACTTCTATCATAACCTTACTCTGATCAAGGTTACATCTCAAAACATTTAAATATCAAATCAGTTCAAGATATTCAGAAAGAATACAACTCGTGAACCATCAGACATTTATTTGTAATTTTGATTAACTGAATTATTTGTAATTCAGTTAATCAAAATTAGTTCTTGTAAGTTCGAGATTCCTAAATTACAACAAATATGCTTCTCAATATTCTCATTCAGTCAATGAACACTTAATTCAATAAAATAGCACTTGTCACTTGAAGAGGGAAAAGTCTTAGCACATTAAATCTTGACTGAATGCAACAACTAGGAACAATTTACTTTCGGTGGAATTAATTTTCGTTACTTCTCACTAAGTATAGCATAGGTAGTCTTACCAGAATATAGCTTCATCACATCTTAAGGAGATCGAACAACAATTTTTAAAGTCCTTGCTGACCTTTACTTTGTAGTAACACAAACTTAAAAGAATCTTCCATTTCCACGACTGATTTATAGACTCGGGAGAATATAACCTTTATGCACTTGGTTTAAATTATCCATCTATTTCTTCTTTTTCTTATACGTATTAACCTATTTCTAGCACTATCTCACTCTTAGGCGTTAAGAAGTTTTGGTAAAAATCCAACTCAGAAAAAGGTAAGTTAAATTGCCAAGCGATTCCCGGCCTTTAAATTCCATTTTTGGCACGTCAAAATTCCCTTCCAGTCTCCAGCTACCATTCTCTATACTCCCCTATTCGATTCTCTTTTTACTTTCGTTTTCATATCCACTCCTTCCTTTTTCCTGCCGAAAACTGGTTCTCACTGGTTAGGCTCACATGAAACTTGTTTTTCCCTTCATATTTTTCTCACAACAACCAATCAAACGATATCACAAAGAATCTTCTGAATATATTAAAATTACATACATTACAGTTTCTAATATTATTATTAAAGGAATAAAGTAAATAAAATAACTGACACTTTAGTACAGAGCCTTTTCATATCTATAATATGTTTTAAAATCACATAAATAAATTTAACTAACAAAACTTAAAAGGAATTACATGAATAATATTTTATAAGCAAGAAACTAACAGAATTAATTTAAATAAGTCCTGCTTATGATATGGTATATGATGTTAATTATGAATGAAGTATTATTATAAATATCTTCATTCACAATTTAACACAGGCTTTGATAATTCTGCTATCTATTTCCACATTTAATTTGCCATTTTCACTAAAAGTTGTGCTTAAAATAGCTGAAATGTTTTGCATGTTCTATAGGTACTCCATTCAGGATGCAATTGATGCTTTCAATGTTTCTACCTATTTTCACTGTCTTTGTCTTGTTAATGCTGATTTTCCTACCAAATTTATTAAAGCAGTTATTCAGTTTGGTCAGGGAATCCTGCAGAATCCAAGAAAACCTGTCTTGGATTTATTTAGGAGTATAACATTATCTGCATAAAGTAAAGAGCCGAGATTAATATTTCCAATTTTGATATCAAGTTTAACACCGCTTTCCTTCATAATGCGATCCATATAGATGACTAATAACAGTGGAGATAATGTCCACCCTTGTAGTACACCTGACTTAACATCAAACCATCTTCCTGTACTTCAATTCTAACTGCTGATTTACAACTCAAATAGAGACTATGTATTGCTTGATGTACTGGAGCATTTTGAACAGCTTTCCTCTTGGCACTTTGTCAGATGCCTTTTTCATATCTACAAAACCTAAATACAGATCCTTGTTATATTCCCACTAATAAAATTTCTCTTAAAGTGAAAATCTGATTCTGATGACTTCTGGTCTGAACCCAACTTGTTCTCCTCCACAATTGTTCTTAGCTGTTTCTCAAGAATGCTTGCATAAATCTTACCAGGAACTCAGTACAGATATTCTTCTGTAATTCTCACATTCAGAGTTTTATTCCCTTTTTTTTGTAGATGGATACTATGAACACTCCACTCCAGTCTGAAGTTTTGACTCTCTGACTAGGCCTGAATTATGAAGTGTAGCTACTATAAAACTTTTATACCTCAATATTTTAGCATTTCTGGTCAAATATCATCTACTTCAGCTGTGTTTCCACATTTCAGGTTTGTGATAGCTTGTTCTACTTCGAGTGCAGATATGTATGATAGGGATCTGGAAAGCTCTGAATGAACACAGAACAAAAATGATATTAAAGCAACTGATATAACCACAAGAAAAAACATACTGTAAAATCCTTTAACCCCCCCATGTTTCATCAAATTATAATAATTATTTTTTTTTTCTTTTAGGATTTTAAGAAGTCACAAAATTAATTAATTTTTGTTCTTGGTGTTTATCAGAACTTTCCAGACCCCCCCCAATATATTCCTGACCTGTGTTTTCTACCACTATGCTGTCACGACTTGTTTCATTTAGCAATCTTTCAAAGTAATTACTCTATACATAAAAAAAATATCTTTATCTTCAATTTTCATGGCCTCTTTTTCATCTCTAATTCCTTTTACAGTACTCTTTCCTCCATTTCTTAATTTTTTCAGTAGCCTCAGAATATTTTCCTATCCTCATGATATTTATTTTCTATGTTCTCACCATGACTTTTGTTTAGCTAATTTTAAACAGTGCTTTACTTTCTAACATTTCTCTCTGTATTCCCTAAGGTGGAAAGTAAACCAGCTTGTGCTGATTTACTTTCTAACATTTCGATTTGACTATATTTATTTTCCTTGACTGCCTCTTTAATTTCCTGAGTCCACCATGGAGTTCTGATTTTTGTATCCTTGCAGATTACCTCACCACATGCTTCTCTGACTGGATCAGTCAAAGTTTTTTTTAGAGTTTGCCAGTGCATCTCCAAGGTTTGGTTCTTGTTTCCAAAGTCATTGTTTTTCTTGATTATGTTTGTGTATTTGCTACAGTTAACATCTGACAGCAGTTCAACTTTCATTCGTTTCAAAACTTGCTTACACCCTTCTCTTGAATATGAAGTTTAATTTTATCCTACTCAACACTAAATGGTGATCACTTCCTATTTCAAATCCTCTGTATATTTTTGTATACTCTGTTATTGTCAGCAGATTCTCTGAATTTTCCCAAAATATTCTTATGTCTGGTAACAGTGGCGTAGCTAGAGCTTTTGCAGCCTCTCTCAACACACACCAAAAATACTACAGAAAGTCAAAACGATGCATAGGGAAATAGATTAAAATTTTTGAAGTAATTAAATAATTACTTCAAAAGTGTGAGGAAAATTCGCAATAGTATTACAATACTTGAAAATGAGTTCTCGGGTCTGTATTTTAAAATTAACTGCAAAAGTTCAAAGTGCCGTCCAGGGCAGACCGCCTCCCCCCCCCCCCCCAGCTGCGCCACTGTCTGGTAATCATTTCCTACTTTGCTGATTAGATCTCCAGCAAGGACCAACTTTTCCTTTTCATTGTGTCAGCTGCCTTCTGTAATGCTTCAAAAAATTCCTCCATTTCTTCCTTAGTAGAACCTTTTGTGGGACTATAAGCACAAATAAGTCTCATTGTTCAGTTCCCCATTTTGATATTAGCCCATATCACTCTGCTAGATATTGCCTACCATTCAAGATTATCCTGATTATTATTGCCTGAATATAACATCTTCTGTTTGTTGCTTCGAAAGATTTCACCTGTTTTTGTCTTTGTTTCGGTAACGCCTATTATGTCGATCTGGTACTTAGCCATTTCTTTTGCTAGCTCCATTTCTTTTCCATTGATGCTTCTTATGTTGATGGTGCCAATCTTGATATCTGCTGATGTTGTGTTTGGGTTTAAGATTGTTCCAGTAGCTGACTTTTCCTGTTTGCCCTGGTTCCCTGATGAAAATGACAGGGGCCTTGTTCAACTGGGCGATGCCCCAGCCAGCATGAAATTCCATCATGTTGTACCATTATTTTGAGTTAGGGTTTAAGCCAATAAGAATGCAATTTGGTTAGCTAAATCCCAAATTGTCAGCCCATCCTTGTTTGTTCAGTATCCACGTAGATACACAAGGTGCACCATATGGTGAGGATTGGACATTAAGTCAAAAGTCCTGGTCAGTTCTCCACATTCCCCAAAAGGTCATGTGGAGCTCTCCTCCCAATTATCCAGCCTTGGCCCTTGAGCACACCCTTTACTGTACATTCGTTTATTGACCGTTTGGCTAAAACATTAAATATTCTTTAATATTTCTGTGTATTAAATAGGGTTTAAAATGATCATTTAGTAATTTTTTAAAATTTTATGTTTTATCTGTTTTTTCAATATCATTTTCAATAGAAAAATTATTTCTGTAGCTCTTCCGCAAAAGCCGTTTAGTGACTTCAGTATTTCTATCGTATTCCTATTTTTGTGCCAATCAGTTTTTTTTTTTTTTTTTTTTTTTTTTTTTTTTTTATGCCTATCCAGACTTGTGTTAGTTATATGTGTTAATGGTTTATTAACAATGTAAAAGTAAAATTTAAATTAAATTAAATTTTATTCTAGTAATTCACTTAATAGTGACTGAAGCATTTTGAAGGATTAGCAAGATAAACAAATGAATGAATAAAACACGTATTCAAGCAACCATTCAAATATTTTGAGTCAAAGATGGCCAGTTTATTTATTTAAATGTAGAATTAGTCTCCTATATATATATATATATATAGTTTTATGAAAAAATTGAATGACTAGAACCGAGATTTAATTAAAAAGGTTTTAATATAAACACACTACTAGTTTCGGCCTGTAACAGCCATCTTCAGGTGACATTATAAAAGAAAAAACACTAAACATTGAGGGTTAAAAGACTATGAACAACATAGACAGTCTTTATACATAATTAGCATGAAAACGTTGTAGTTGTATTTGAAGCTGTTCTTTCATTTGTTGCATTGTTGGGAGAGTGCATGCTTGCTGCATCATGTGAACGCCAGTACATGATTACAGCTGAATGACTATCTGAGAGGTTGTAGCTTAAGTTGTTATTTAGATGAACAGGATTGAAGATGATTTCTCTTGATTCCACAATTTTTCTCTCTATTTCGTCACTGCAACAGAAGATGTTTGTAGATTTTTCCCAGCAGACTTTGTGTCTTTGGTTATCATCATTAGGATTAGCCGAGAAAAGGATATGACTTGATAATGCACTCACTCGCTGTCTCTTGTAAGTAATGTCTCTCATGTGTTCTTCCATACGCATTTCGACAGATTTGTCTGTCTGCCCGAAATAAGGAATATCGCAGTCACATAATATTTTATATACGCCAGGGTATTTTAGTTGATGATGACAAGGTTTTGGATGGCTAATTAAGGGACGGATCTTTGGAAGTGGAGTGAACAAGGTTCTGATATTGTATTTTTTTTTAGAACTTTTGCTAATTTACGTGAAACAGTACTTATGTAAGGAATAGATATATTGCTTTTGAATCTATTTGTTTCTTCTGAGTGATGTCTAGGAGGATTAAGAAGGAATTTTTTAATGATTTTCTTGGAATATCCATTAACTTCGAAAGTAGTTTTCAGATGGTTTATTTCTGTAAGCAGTTCATTTGGATCATCAAGAAGAGAACGGGCTCTATGTCCCAAGGTGGAAATTATTCCAAGCTTATGAGGAGGGAAATGATGGGACTGATTGTGCAGATATCTGTTGGTATGTGTGGGTTTTCTATATATCGATATTTTTAGTTTACCAGAAGAGCAAGTCAGTTTGACATCAAGAAAAGGCAAGGAATTATCCATTTCAAGCTCAGCAGTAAACTTAATACTTTGATATCGGCTATTGAGATGTTCGAGGAAACTCTGGTGTATATAAAATATTATGTGACTGCGATATTCCTTATTTCGGGCAGACAGACAAATCTGTCGAAATGCGTATGGAAGAACACATGAGAGACATTACTTACAAGAGACAGCGAGCGAGTGCATTATCAAGTCATATCCTTTTCTCGGCTAATCCTAATGATGATAACCAAAGTCACAAAGTCTGCTGGGAAAAATCTACAAACATCTTCCATTGCAGTGACGAAATAGAGAGAAAAATTGTGGAATCGAGAGAAATCATCTTCAATCCTGTTCATCTAAATAACAACTTAAGCTACAACTTCCCAGATATTCATTCAGCTGTAATCATGTACTGGCGTTCACGTGATGCAGCAAGCACGCACTCTCCCAACAATGCAACAAATGAAAGAACAGCTTCAAATACAACTACAACGTTTTCATGCTAATTATGTATAAAGACTGTCTATGTTGTTCATAGTCTTTTAACCCTCAATGTTTAGTGTTTTTTCTTTTATAATGTCACCTGAAGAAGGCTGTTACAGGTCGAAACTAGTAGTGTGTTTATATTAAAATCTTTTTAATTAAATCTCGGTTCTAGTCATTCAATTTTTTCATAAAACTATGTATGTTAACCGAGTCAATGATCATTCCGTCATATATATATATATATATATATATATATATATATATATATATATATATATTCCACCTAACCACACATAGATTATCAAGCACATGGTCTCATAGTTCATATTGATTTATATCTATAATTTTGGTGTTCTTCCCTCTGTTTCATTGTACATCTGTTAGATTATCTAATAAGGGAGTTTATATTGGCAGTGTATCCTTATCCTGTATACTCCAGGTACTGATAATGAGTAGGTGAACTTCATCTCTTGGACAGCAGATAAGGGAAGCTAGTTTTAATATTAGTTTATAAGCAGTTTGTAATTGATATTTATTGAATGTTTAATTTTTTTCAGCTGCTCCTTCAATAGTCCTATTAGTTACAGGGTTTAATAATCTGTTTATTTTTTTAGGATTGTATTCATTATTGATGAAATTATTCCAAATGCATTCTAATTCTTCAAATTAAGTGGATATTGAATCCAATTATTTCAAAGCCAAATAGAGAAACTACAAGAGTTTCGTGCTGAATATAGAAACTATAAAAGTTTCGGCGGATCCAAGCATAAGCAAACCTTTCATGACATGGGCAACTCATAGTAAAGGTAGTTTAAGCTCTGATCCCTATTCTTAGTATTTTCCCATAACGTAAAACACATCTCCTAGCGGACATGTATGATGTTATACTTTATGGGGGGGAAGGCACTACCCAGACCGGTTTCGACCTTTGTTGAGGTCTCATCAGTGATTAAATCCAAAATGTAAATACTCAGGTTGTAGTGATTCAGAGGTTATACTTTACCATACAAATTGCCAAGAGGTGTCACATCACAAAAGGCACCAAGATTTACTGAAATAAGAGTGCCAAAAGGCTTCACTTTGGTGATGCAAAATTATTCAAATTAAGTGGATATTGAATCCAATATTATTTCAAAGCTGAATAGAGAAACTACAAGAGTTTCCATGCTGAATATAGAAACTATAAAAGTTGTGGCAGAGCCAAGCTTAAGCAAGCCTTTCATGACAGGGGCAACTCGTAGTAAAGGTGGAGTAACGACCTGAGTATTTACATTTTGGGTTTGCCTACTCACTGATGAGACCTCAACAAAGGTTGAAACTGGTCTGGGTAGTCACCCCCCCCCCCATAATGTATAACATCATACATGTCCATTAGAGATGTGGTTTACATTATGGGAAAATACTAAGAATAGGGATCAGAGCTTAAACTACCTTTACTGAGAGTTTCCCCTGTCATGAAAGGTTTGCTTACGCTTGGATCCGCCAAAATTTTTATAGTTTCTATATTCGGCATGAAACTCTTGTAGTTTCTCTATTCAGCTTTGAAATAATATTGGATTCAATATCCACTTAATTTGAATAATTTTGCATCACCACAGTGAAGCCGTTTGGATTTCTATTTCAGGCATTCTAATTCTTTTTTGGAATATGTTGTCATTTGAGCAAGTAGCTCTAGTTCTGTGTGCTGATGTTTCTGTTATACGGTACATTTATGCAGGATCCTAGTGTGAATTAATGTTCAGATATCTGTTGGTATGTGTAAGTTTTCTGTAAGAGTTTTATATATCCCAATATTGTTAATTTACATCATGCATAACTACATCTGGAAGTCTGGTACTAACAGCATTATTTGTATGCTACAAACATTCGATGTGTTGTGACTACGTGACCAGATAGCAAATATTTGTCATCCACATAGTGCAGCCTGAGGAGAATTGAATGTGGAAGGAGCTTAGCACTTCTTATTCAAATATTTCCAGATTATAGCCAGTGCTGTGCAGAACAGTCCTAACCTAAACAAATATGGGTGCAAAAAAAAATTTCAGATGTCTGAGAGACTAATTCTATGTTTAAGTTTATAAAATAAAATAAAAGTGGCCACATTTGAATGATTGCTTGATATTCTTCTTTCCCTCTTTTACCTTATGGTGTCGAGGGTTTTCTGTTCATTTAACCACGACTGTAGATAAGGATAAGGTGGTTAGTCCTAAGCCTCTCAGGGTATCCTATGTCTGTAGAAGTGTTGAGTTCTCAAGGCCGGGTTTCCTGCTTGCGGGATGAAAAATCCCAGATAAACTGGGGTGAAAAACCCTGCAGTCCACACTCAAGACCAGCTAACTTGTCTATGTCTGAGAAAGATCCTAAGTTCCTCACGTCAGCAACAGGAATCGAACCCAGGATACTCCTTTCCCAGGCATATGGTTGCAAAGCGCATAGCCATGGGGTCTAGTCTTCCATGCTGACCGGGCAAATTGGAAGATGTGTTTTATACATACTGCCATGTTTTTGATTCTTGTTCTCTCTTCACTTGTTACACTAGGCAAGTGTAAGCAAAACATAGTTTGTGCATGAAGTTTCAACAAAATTATAATTTCTTGGCATTTTTAATTTAATTTATAACCAAGCGAAAAAACTATATGTTCTTATAAAGAGCGATGATAACCTCTTATCGCTGTTAGTCAGTGTGTTTGTCAACAGTTACCAATCTGATGACAAACTAAATTTGACAGCACTTGACACTATCTTCCCCAAAGATTACAGTGTTCAGTTGTTTAAGAAATATGTCCATAGATGCCTTCTTTCATCTTGCTCTTCTACTCGCATGTCACTGATGTGTTTAAGTCTTGTGACCTTTCATGTGTGGGTCAGATATTATAAAAACTCTACCTTCAGGCCAGCACTTAAATTGCTATCCATTTTATTAGGACCTTAAGGTATATAATAAATTGAGCTCTTATCACATCAGGAACCTACCTTAATTAAATTAAATAATTATACTGTACATTGATCAGCACAAATATGTACCAAAGGTACATCAAACATTTAGAATCTGAAAATTCAGCCTTCCAGAGTATGCATTTGAAAGGAATATTCATCAGTAGATTCTTTTTAGTGTTCAAAAGGCTTGTTAAACCACTGTTTCATCAACCAATCATAAGAGGAATTATAGCTTGCTACTCAACAATTCTGGGAAGTAGTCTTACAGAATTCTAATGACATAAATGTGCTGTTGGCATGGTTATTTTGTATATAGATTATTTCTTACTTATATAATTTAATGAAAGTTTTTGATTTTGGTATCCATATTTATCTTCTGCCATAATCCTAGAACCACACTGAGGTTTCTGGTGTTCTTCTTAGGTTAAATTACTCTGTATACATGTGCCTGTTTGCACAGCAGATTGCTATCTATCATCACTGCTTATCAAGCTTTATGGTCAACTCTATTTTACTTTGTGCATGATTTTATCTGGATTTCATATACAGACCCATAGTAATATTAGTGTATCACTATTTATATTATCATTCTGTAAATATTGTTTAAAAAAAATGTCTAAGTACAACTCAACAGACTAATTTGTAAATAGCCAGTTTTTTTGTATATGCAATGAATGGTTTGAAAACAGATTTTATCAATGCATCTGCAGCTCTGCAAGATATGTTAATTCAAGTGTGGGAGAAAGAGGAAGTTCTGGATAAGGAAATATGCAAACAAAGTGCTTATTGTACATTTTACATAACAAATGTGCTTGGTTATTACTATAGCATATAGTTCTTACATAATAAGTTATGTATTAAAATAATTATATGAATCCTAACATGTCAGTATTGAGAATCATTCAATCCCACAGCACTGTTCAAGTATTGTTAAATTTTCATTTTCTAAGGTTAATTTTTAAAACTGCTTGTATAGATTAAAATAAAGATTGTAATAAAATCTCCCAGTCCCAGACATTGATCACAGAACACTTATGCACCATCCTATTCATTCCCTTTTTTAGGCATAGTAATATAAATAAAGGTGTATCCACCTATCTCGCGATATTGTGATACTTTTGATTTCAAGAAAATATAATGCGGCAGCTGAAACATATATCCTGAAATTATACAAATTTGTTAACCTCCAATTCTTTATAATTAAATTCTTTGAAACTTTCTTTGTAGTCCCATATTAAAGAATGATTAACCAGAGTGTTGCCATTACTGTTCATTAATTAAATTTTATTTTAATAAAATGTCAGCAAGTACATTTCAGTTCTTCATCATCATCATCATCATCATCATCAAATTCCTGCAATGTACCCTCAAGGGGTGTACAGGATATGACAGTACTACATGAAAAAATTACATCATTACTAACTTCCTATCTACAATTTTCCTCCAAATCAGTCTGTTACCTGTCAAGACTCCAACATTATCAGATCTTATATTTCTATCGTCTAAGGCACTTTGTACTGTATCAATCCACCTATATCTTGGTCTTCCTCTGGGTCGTTTTCCTGCCAACCTGGCAGAGAACACTTGTTTTGCTAATCTTTCCTCTCCCATTCTATTTAAGTGACCATACCATCTGAGATTAGCTCTGCTAACGCATTCCTGGATGCTGACAATGTCAAGTTCTTTCCTAATATCCTCATTTTTAATATGATATTGCCATTGATGCCATCTGTTCACGCCTCTAATCTTTCTCAGGACTCTCATATCTGCGGTCTCTAGTCTTTGGTCAAGTGTTTTACTTCTGACCCAGCTCTCAGATCCATAAGTTAAAATTGGTTTGAACACAGTCTTGTATACAGCTAATTTAGTGTTCCGACTAATTTCTTTCTTATTCCATATGAATTTATTCAATTGACTTCCCACCATACCAGCTTTGCTGATTCTATTGTCTATTTCTATATTTAGTTTACCATCTTCAGTAAAAATTGTGCCTAAGTAGCTGAAATGTTTTGCTTGTTCCACAGGTTCTCCATTCACAACACAGTTGACATTTTCAATGATTCTGCCTATTTTCATTGTCTTTGTCTTTTTATTGCTGACCGTCATACCATATCTATTACAACAGCTATTCAATTTAGTCAGAGAATCTTGCAGACTTGTAGCGGATTTATTTAGAAGTATAACATCATCCGCATAAAGCAAAGAGCTGACATTAACATTTCCAATTTTGATATCAGGTTTAATACCACATTCCTTCATAATGTGATCCATATAGATAATGAATAACAGAGGGGATAATGTACATCCTTGTCTCACACCAGATTTAACATTAAACCATCTTCCTGTACTTCCTTCAATTCTAACTGCTGACTCACAACTCAAATAAAGACTAAGTATTGCTTGATATAATGCCCCATTGACACCATATAACTGCAGCGTATTGAATAGCTTCTCTCTTGGCACCTTGTCATATGCCTTTTCCAAATCGACAAAACATAAATACAGATCTTTGTTATATTCCCATGCTTTCTCGACTATTTGTCGTAAAGTGAAGATCTGATCGTGACAGCCTCTATTTGGCCTGAATCCAGCTTGTTCTTCACCAAGCTTTTCTTCCACAATTCTTCTCAACCGTTTCTCAAGTATACTTGCATAGATCTTGCCAGGAACACTCAGTAGGGAAATACCTCTGTAATTCTCACATTCAGTTTTATTTCCCTTTTTATATATGGGTACTATGAGAGCTCTACTCCAATCATCGGGAATTCGTCCCTCTGTCCAGGCTTTCTGAACTATGCAGTGCAGCCACTGTAAGACTCTTATACCACCATACTTCAGCATTTCTGGTCGAATATCATCTACTCCTGCTGCCTTTCCACATTTCAAGCCTTTAATGGCTTTTTCTACTTCTAGTATGGATATGTATTCCTGACTGCATGCCTGGTAAGTGTTTTTTATCACTGTGCTGTCATCACTGCTTGTTTCATTTAGCAGTTTTTCAAAGTAATTACTCCATACTTCAAGGATATCTTTTTCTCCTGTTTTCATTTCACCTTTATCATCTCTAATTCCTTTTACAGCACTCTTTCCTCCATTCCTAAGCTTCTTCAACAACCTCCAGAATATTTGCCACCTTCTTGATATTTATTTTCTATATTCTTGCCAAAGTCCTCCCATGACTTTTGTTTAGCTAGTTTTACACACTGTTTAGCTTTCTTACATTTGTCTCTGTATTCTGTAAGAGTAAAAGCTGACTTATTTGCCAGGAACTTTTGATATGCTTTCTTCTTTTCCTTCACTGCCTCTTTAACTTCCTGTGTCCACCAGGGAGTTCTGATTTTTTTATCCTTACAGACAACCTCACCACATGCCTCTCTGGCAGAATCAATCAATGTTTCCTTCAGAGTTTGCCACTGAATCTCCAAGGTTTGATTCCTGTTCTCAAACTCTTTCATTTTCTTTTCAATAATATTTCTGTATTTTAGTCTACAGTTTACATCTGAGAGCTGCTCATTTCAGTTCTTGTATATATTATTTCTTAAAGGTTATATAATTTAACTGAAGTTTTTTGATTTCAATACTCATGTTTATCTTCTGTCAATCCTACAACTACACTGAGGTTCCTAGTGTTCTGACTCAGGTAAGTTACTGTGTGCACACCTGCCTGTAACCAGAGATTGAGACTGTCATTTAACAATAATAAAATTAAAAGATCCATAGTAGTTATACTTTATGCTAAAATGACAAATTTTTGTGAATAGGAGACAAAAACACAAGATACTTGTTCTGTATTCAGTCTTATTAGCTTGTTTGAAATAGCTGTGAATATATCTAAAATTTGCATTATGGTGCTGAAATTCTGTTACCAACTTGCCTTATGTTCATGTGTGCAGCTGTGGTTATAGTTCTTTCAGCCTACGTGACTCTTTAACTGCAGTGATGTGCATAGTTACAATATATCTTTATGTGACTTTGATTCACCAAAGGTTGTAAATTTATGGTACACAAGTACTGTGGTTGGACTTAATTTTTATTTTTTATTTTTAAGTAATTTCGAGATTAATCAAGGAACTTTTTTTCAAGCTACCTCAAGTCTCTGAAAATAAGCAGGATAAGTCTCACACTAGATAAGATGAAAAAATTCAACTCCCACCTAAAGCTATTCACAAACATCTATGTCCAACAAAGTTCAGCCATGCAACACAACTTAGAGAGTTAGTATGCTATCCAAGTGGACAGCCAGGCCTTTTGCTGCAGTAACATATTCATAGGATACATATAACGTAACGGTTAATTTCTCAGTGTGGTCTGTTACCAATCTTTGTAAAAAAAAATTATTGGACCTTAAAAAGCATTAACATTAAAAATTCAAATATGGTAAGTGTGCTGTCTAATTTTTGAGTAAAGTTGTTGATAGGAGATTATTAATGACAGCACTACATGATAATGTAAACTTAATCATGTAGTGCTGTCATAGTGGTCTTAACCCCCTCCTCCATGAGGGTACATATCAGGAAATTAATGATAAAATATCATCAAAAATCTGAAATGTGGAAAAGCAGTTGGAGTAGAGGGATATTCAACTAGAATTGTTCAAATATGGAGGTATAAAGGTTTACAGGTAGCTGTGCTGCATAATTGAGAAGGCCAGATCAGAGTGAGTAGAGCTCATATTACCCATCTATAAGAAGGGAAATAAAACAATGTGAGAATTAGAGGAATTTCCCTACAGAGTGTTCCAGTTAAGATTTATGCGTGCATACTTGCAGAATAGGAAAAGTGAAAATGCAGCAGAGAGAACTGGCTGCATTCAGACTAAATAGACCACATTTTCATTTTAAGACAAATACGAGTTGTTCAAAATAAGATCGAACTTTTTAAATAGTCGCCGACCAGCATAGAGAGTGCGCTGCAGCTATTGAGTGCACCTAGCAGCTCTTATCACATTAGCAGCAGGTTTTGACAACAAACTGCCATTTGTCCCATTCTGCTATGAGCATTAGTCATCGAGTTACATCCACTGAAGTGAGCACATGCACAAGCTGTTCGTCGGATTAGTAACAATTTGACAACGGAAGAGCTTGAAGAACAACGTGTGTGTGAAATTTTGCTGCAAACTTGGTAAAAAAATTTTAGAGACATTTCGATTGTTAACCAAGCATACGGGGAAGACTGTATGAGCCAAACACAGTGCTATGAGTAATTTAAGCGTCGATGGATGAGTCGGTCAAAGATCAAGGTGATGTTTGTTGTGTTTTTTGATTGGGAAAGGCATTGTCAATTATGAATTTGTACCACATGGTCAGATGGTAGACGAGTTATACCAGGAAGTTTTAGTACGTTTGAGGGATGCTGTATACAGTAAGAGGCCTGAATTGTGGGAAAAGCAGACTTGGATGTTGCACCACGACAGTGTTCTGGCTCATGCATCACTTCTCATCCTCATTTATATGGCAAAACATCAGACATCTGTTGTGCCCTCATCCACCCTATTCTGTGGACTTAGCCCCAGCAGACTTTTTCCTGTTTCCCAAACTTTAAACCACTTTGAAATGACGTCATTTCCAAACCATAGAGGAGATTCGGGAAAATGCGGTCAGAGAACTGCAATCCACCGCAGAAAGTGAGTTCCAGGAATCATTCCAACAGTGGAAGAAAGGTTGGGAGCTGTGCATTGCAAGTAGAGGGGACTACTTTGAAGGGGACAATGCTTAAAATGTTAAATGAGCAGAAGTCTTTACAGCAAATGTTCGGTCTTTTTTTTGAATATGCTTTGTATTTGAGAAATCATGGGAATATAACATCTGTATTTAAGTTTTGTAGATCTGGTAAACTACATATAGATGAAGTTCTCTCTTCAAAACACTACCATTAGATTGTGTAAATTGGGATGTTATATTGAGCAATACATAGTCTGTATCATAAAAATAGTCGGTTGGAATTGAGATTTACAGAAAGGGAATTTGGTTTGATGTAAATATCATACACAAGACAAGGATGTACATTATCTACCCCATTATTCATCATCCATAATGGATCTCATTGTGATGGAAAGTGGCATTAGGCCTGATATCAAAATTGGAGGTGGTGTTCTCAGCTCTTTACTTTATGCAGATGTTATATTCTTTAATCAGTACAAGCCTGCATGATTTCTTAACTAAACTGAGTAACTGCTGTTAAGAATTTGGTATGAAAATCAGCATTAAAAAGACAGACTATGGGGACAAAAAAAAGGAAGATTGAAAACATTAGCCTGCACCTTTAGAAATTAAAAATATTTGCTATTCAGGCACAATTTTTAGTGAAGGCAGCAAATGAAATATGGAAATAGAAAATAGAATTAGCAAAATTAGTATTGGGGAGCAACTCAAATAAATTTGCACGGAATAAGAGTTGTTTTGGATTGATAGCTGATGCAACCAAGTCATGAAGCCAGTATCTTATGTCTGTAAATTGTCTGTTATTCTGGCTGAATTTTGTTCTGTAGGATGAAAATTGGAATAGGAGATAAATTAGTCAAAACACTAAACTAGCTCAATGTTCAAACCAATTTTAATGTATGTACCTGACAGCTGAATTAGAAATAAAGCAGTTGATCAGATTAGAGATTTGAAACTTCTGAAATATTAGGGAAGCAAATAAATGGCATTAGTGGTAGAATGATATTTGAAAGAAATTTAATATTGTTAGTATTCATGAACATGCAAGCATAACCAATCTGAGGTGTCATGGCCACTTAAACAGCTAAAGAGGAATCAAAACAAGTGTTATTTTGCCAGGATGGTAAGAAAATGGCTGAGGGGAAAACTAATCAGTGCCTCCGAAGACTGAAGCACAAGACCTAACAGTACTGAGTTTTTTACAGATGACTAATTTGTAGGAGAATTATCAATAGGAAGTAAGTAATAATGTAAACTTTTCATGTAATCCCGTGAAGATACGTATCAAGAATTTGATGATCCTTCCTGACTGTTTTAGATTTATGTGCAGACTGAAAAATCGTTGGTTATTTTTAATTATGTTATCAATTATATCTTATAATTAATTCGTGTACGGCTTCGTCTTTGAAAAATCTGCTATTTTTGTTATTTACTTAATATGTTATGTTTTAACCCTTGTCTCATCTTAATCCTTGGTAGTGCTTTAAACGTATCGCCGCTACTAATATATTGCTCGTGTGTGCAAAACTCTGATAAAAAAAAAGACAGTGCCTCGAACTAGAGCCAAATTCTTTGTTAGATTACTAGTGCTCAAAATGATTAAAAATTTTGGAAATTTATTTGTTTAAGCTGTGCCACCAAAATTTTCAGGATAAGAGAATTTTCTGTATCCAAGATTAAAATGTATGACAGTATGACACACAAATCCTTAATTCTCTATCTTATTCCTATACTATAATCATATATGTTTCTCACTTTGCAGTCGTGACTATATCCAAATACATGCGCATGGGTTCTGATTGTGAGCAGTGCATTGAATTTAGTGATCGGGCAAGTTATTTGTTTGACAAGAAGAGAATTTATTCATTACTAAGAAAAAGAGATATACAATTGTCATTCAATAAATTCAACTGAGTCTAGCATATAGCTTATATTAAGCAACTCGATATAATATATACACTCCTGTCCCTTAACTAATCTTGAACTTTTCAGGGACCACGTGCCTAGAAACTTACCCCCTAAAACTTGTTTTATGTGATGATAATCTAAAATAAGCCAAGTTTTAGGGGGTAAGTTTCTAGGCACGTGGTCCCTGAAAAGTTCAAGATTAGTTAAGGGACAGGAGTGTATATATTATATCGAGTTGCTTAATATAAGCTATATGCTAGACTCAGTTGAATTTATTGAATGACAATTGTATATCTCTTTTTCTTAGTAATGAATAAATTCTCTTCTTGTCAAACAAATAACTTGCCCGATCACTAAATTCAATGCACTGCTCACAATCAGAACCCATGCGCATGTATTTGGATATAGTCACGACTGCAAAGTGAGAAACATATATGATTATAGTATAGGAATAAGATAGAGAATTAAGGATTTGTGTGTCATACTGTCATACATTTTAATCTTGGATACAGAAAATTCTCTTATCCTGAAAATTTTGGTGGCACAGCTTAAACAAATAAATTTCCAAAATTTTTAATCATTTTGAGCACTAGTAATCTAACAAAGAATTTGGCTCTAGTTCGAGGCACTGTCTTTTTTTTTATCAGAGTTTTGCACACACGAGCAATATATTAGTAGCGGCGATACGTTTAAAGCACTACCAAGGATTAAGATGAGACAAGGGTTAAAACATAACATATTAAGTAAATAACAAAAATAGCAGATTTTTCAAAGACTCTCAGGTTCAGGAATTATCTATTAACATCAGATTCTAGAATTACACTCTATAACTTAGCTATGTTCTCTAGCACAGAGTAATTGATCTCATCTAATGGTATAGTTCCTAAAGTCCTGCATTACTACATAAAGTACAATTCCAGTTAATTCTTATTCATCCTCACAAAATTTACTAATTTTCTTCCTATTAATGGATGAGTCTAGACATATGGAAAGCTCTTACTTGGTAGTAAAGTCGGGATGCCTCTGGCTTTTACTTACAAACATCTGTTGAATTCTTGTGGCTCATAATTTCACATCAGTTTCTTCCCAGACGAGTTTCCTTTGCTGCTACGTTCCTCTGGCCTTTGCTTCTTGTATGTTGGTCTGGGAATACGGAACACGATTCATTGCCTACGATCCTTACGAAGCTCAGCTGCCATTGTCCGACCTCATATTTCTGCATATTCTCCTCGAGTTACATTACTTCATTGCTATCTGGAGTCCTAAATCTCATGTCGGAATTCTACTTGACCACATAACTACACTCTCGACCGTATACTGGAACTTCAACTCTCAGGAATCCACAAGGGGGGAAAAAAAGGCCCTTTTTGGTGTCGTAAACTTGTATATATTCGGCTCCGATGACCCTCCCCACTCTTACGTCATCATCCACTCGGCACCTCGATACTCTGCACCCAATACCGTTGCTTGTCGTTGCATTTCAATGGGAAACCCCTAAGCAACGTTGACCTATGTGTTCGTGTTAGCCTCAGGTCATGAATTAATCCTCTTATTTTATCTGGAACTTTAGCTTGACCTTGGTACACTTATGCACAATTCACCACATATACAATTTCTGTTTTTCTCATACAAAACACTGGATAATACAATATTCAAAATTTAAAGGAAAGGACATTAACGATATTTCATTTACACTCAATTTCGCTTATTAACAGACAAGTATTTTAGCAGGATTTTCTGATACTCGTTAAATCTGAACAATAGGTATTATATTACTAAAATTCCTTCTATTCAAGATTTAACAAGACCATGCAGGCTTTTGAAGTCAGATCCAGTGAAAGAGGGTGGTTACTCCTTATTCCTGTAGTGTCCTATATCTGTGTTCTTCTGGCTTGTTTTGTGGGATGAAAAATCCGAGTTTCTGGAAGGAAAAATCCTACTACATCTGGATGAGACTAGGTAACTCACCTTCAATTGTAAGGCCCTCATAAAGGTTCTTCGCATCCTAGGTGGGACTTGAACCCAATCATAGGGCATCTTTGAAACTGATTGAGCTACAGGGGCTCTAATTTAATGTGTTAATTAGTAATCCCTAGACATGTTTCCTTCTATAAATAGCACAATTCATTAGTGTATATTTACATACTTAATTTAGCACACTACACAAAGGGCTTTAAGAAACTTTTCCACGGCTATCTAAAGTTTGGGAAATGCTAGTTTACGCAATATTGTTTCCAACATTTTTATTTTGTGTAAAATATCTTTTGCTTTACATTTTAATAATAATAGGTGTATTTGTATTTTTTACTAAAATACGCCAGGAACCAACCAAAACAGCTTTTCTGGTGTTAAAAATTTTCATAAATTTTAATGAGAATGCATTTTTTTTAATATAGATTTCCTTTTAACACATATTTTTGATACATATATATGGCTGTAATAAAAAAGGAAATGCCTATTAAATGGATGCCAAAATAGTTACCACTGGTATTTTTTGTTACATACCCATTGGGTATGTATAATCATTGGCACTAACAGACTTCTCAATTATTATTGCCTGCATCCTACTTAGGTACATAGAATTCTTATTTTCTACAGCTCTTCTGATATATATATATATATATATATATATATATATTAGAGTTACCAAGTAATTTTATAAACTTAGTTATTTACTCCTAATCCCAAGTAAGCAACAGTTAAGTTTGTGCCTGAAATGTAGTTCAAGTCTAAAGATGGTGCAACACCAGGGCAACTCATTGTAAAGGTGGATAAAGCTCTGATCACTATTCTTAGTATTTTCCATAATGTAAAGCACATATCACTAAGAGATGTATACTGCAATACATTATGGGTGGGGTCACTACCCAGACAGGTTTCGACCTTTTTTGAGGTCTCCTCAGTGAGTAGCTAGACGCTAAATACCAAGGTTTTAGTAATACCGAGCCTTATCAACTTTACCTATGCATGTTGCTAAAATGTGTTTTTATTTTGAATAATCTCTGGAGGAGAGATAGATGTAAATAAATTTTTTTACCTTGGGAATAATGTATATTAGGGTTACCAAGTAATTTTATAAACTTGGTTATTTATCCACCTTTACAATGAGTTGCCCTGGTGTTGCACCACCTTTAGACTTGAACTACGTTTCAGGCGCAAACTTAACTGTTTGCTTACTTGGGATTAGGAGTAAATAACCAAGTTTATAAAATTACTTGATAACCCTAATATACATTATTCCCAAGGTAAAAAAATTTATTTACATATTTAATTAGAGAGGTGTAGAGAGGGAGATTTTAACAATTAAAAAGAAAATAGTGAATTGGTGGCAAAACTTAAAATTTAGAATACATTTAAAAACAAAAAGTATCATGTTTGATTGGTACATTCATGTTTTCCTGTTATCCAGTCTCCAAAGCAACTGGATATATATATTATTTTATTTTATTTATTTATTTTTGGCATTAGAAGTTCACTGTTGGTTTTGTTTTGTTAAGTAAATATATTTGTATGTTTGTGTATTGTTTAAATTGCGTTTAGGATATTGAGTACAACACACGTTCTTCAAATTTGTAAAATTTGACAAAGTTTGGCTAACAAAAGTTAAGTCTGGCTAAACTTTAGTTTAGCCAGACTTAAAAGTGTGATATAACATAATACTTTTGTGCTCTTTAGTTTCTGAGTTCAGCGCTTTGCTATTTAAAGTAAGAGATGCTGCAACTGCATGCTCCTTAATGGTCTGTAAGCCTGCAGCATATTTTCTTATTTATAAGTTGATATTTATTTCTGAGAGTGATATCTATTATAATTATGCTGTTTTAATATATCTATAGTGGGGTTGTTACTAAGCAAATGTAATTTATATCTTTATTGATACATTACTGGCTGAACAAATGTAAATTTAAACACTAAATTTCTAAAATGGTTTTATTTAAGATACTTGATTTAATTATTGTTCATTAGGTTATTCCCAACTATGATGGGAATGTAAACAGAAATTACCTCTTTGTTAATCTATGCATTAACTTACAGCTTTAAATAGGACTGAATAAAGATTGTCTGACAGTGTAGACTAGTCTGCATTCTTATTAGCTGTAATGTAAATTCTTTTTGTTAAGTAATTTTGCCATTGGAATGAAAGTGATTTCACTGGCAAATTAAATTAACATTTTAAACCTCTCCTCAGTAATGTAGTTGTAATTATTATTATTCGTGACACCTCCAAGGAGTCCGAAGACTCATCGCGGGAGGACACCTATTGTACAACTCTTCGTCTCCACCACTGCACCGAACCTCTACTACCAATCAACAACATCAATGCCATCTACTGCCCACAACCACCACAACATGTATTTTTGTCTGTAAATTGCATGTGTTCCCAAGGGCTGATTTGTCTGTATGTGGGATGAAAAACCGACTTTCTGGGAGAAAAAACCCTGCTACCTCCATATGAGATCGGCTAACTAACCTTCAATTAAAACAGACCATATAAAGATTCCTCCTGACACGACAAGAATCGAACTTAGGTCTTTTCCAAACGAAGGGCGTGGCAGTTTTTTTTTTTTTTTTTGAACAAGAAACACTTTAACAAAGTTTAACTAATCAAATACATTAGATCCTTGTGAACACATGAATATTTCACTTCATCCCCTTGATTACATGGATTGAAAAAAAAAAAAACATGAAAAATGCTCCACTAAGATCTATTACAGAAAGAATAGATTCTCCCAAATGTTAACAATTTACTTTAAGGATCTTTCTTTGTGATTTTTGCAGGAGGTTCCAACTGCAAAGCCCTCATTTTCAATTTCTTCATCATCAACATGAACCTCCTGCTCCATTGCCTGTTGGATAAAATACTCATTTCGATGAGGACATTTCTTCTTGCAAGCCACCAACATCATTGATCATACTTTGGGCAACTTCAGTTAACCTTGTTGCTTCAGCTGACAATATATCTGCCCATTCCATTATTTGACTCAGATTACTGATGAGCCTATTGGCATCATCTATAAATGACTGGAGGTCATGAATTACATCAGTCTTCTTGCTCCAGGTTTGGAGAATTGATTGGCCTTCTACTCATGCGACCAGCCAGCCCTTTTTTTTTGTCTCGTCCTGACTCATGAAGCCACATCTAAGCGAATCTGCAACAGTGTCGGATAAGGTTTTGGAAGCGACAGCGTAGGTTCGCCGCTCTCAGGTCAATCAGCTCCATATAGCATACTCTTCTCCGATGCGTTCTTTGTTGGCAAGGGAACTCTGCTTTGCTTAGTGCAGGTTGACTTTCGAACTCCCATGGACACTTCCACGTGGCTTTCGACCTCCTGACTTTAGTTACCACTCTGCTGAAGAATACAGAAATTGGAGTTTTTTAATAAAAGCAAAAAAAAGTTGCACAAATATCACTTGAATGAATATTGGTACTTTTATGAAATGGTGAGCATTTGATGAATTAAAAATGTAAATATAATTTTAGAAATTTAAACGTCTTTCTTGAGAGAGAGAGAGAATTCAGGTTTAGTTTATATGAATATTTTATGCTTTGTTTTAGTAAAATATCATTCATTAAGAAGTTAAAAGTGCCATAGTATTAATCTGATAAAATCCCTTAACTTTGTCTCTGTCATAACCACTCTTTTCCTCCTATCCACCAACCCCTGTAATCCATATTCTTTCAAGGAAATTTGTTCCTGTGTGAACCTTACACAGTCATGAGATTACATGTTCTTTTACCTTAATTTTATATTAAATTAAAAAAAAACTACATAAGAGGTAATTATACTCGTTGAGAATAACTGCAATTTTTTTTTCTTTCATCATTATTCAAGTTTGTATTTCTAACTTAGTTTTAAAATAGTGGTAAGCTTTATTTTTTTTTAATATTATTTTGGTAACCTCGATAGAGTCAATGCACTCATCATGAGAGGCCCACTGAACTATGCTTGAATGAGCTTTGAAGTTATTTACACTACTTGCATTCACAATGCACTCAGGCAATGCATTCCACTCACTAACAACTCACCACATAAAAAATCTACTCCTCACATCTTTCTTCACCATATCTTAATACATTTTCCAGGGATGGTCTCTTTTTCATCCCATCTTAACATCCACTCTTTTTATAATTCTTTCTGTATTAATCTGATAAAATCCCTTAACTTAAAAGTCTCTATCATAACTACTCTTTTCCTCCTATTCACCAACCTCTGTAATCCATATTCTCTCAAATGCTCTTCATAACCAACACTCCAGAGTCCTGATATCACTTTGGTTAATTTGTCTTTGGATTCTCTCTAGTGTTTCCACATCACAATGAAAACTAGGTGACCAAATATAAGTACAATAGTTCATATGTGGTCTGATCAGTGCCTCATATAACACCACCACTTCCTTATCCCTACATGTCAATGTACTTTTTATCATAGCAGCAATACTGTGTGCAGTCTTTGTAACACTTGCGATGTGCCTTCACAACTTCAATCTACTGTCTACCATCATTCCAAGATCCCGAATCTCGTTCACTTCCTGAAGTACATCTCCACCAATAGAGTATGTAACCTTATATTTTTGTATTATCCCATAGTGTAACACTTTGCATTTATTAATATTAAAACTGCAACTCCACTCATTTCTCCAAGCTAAAAGTCTATTCAAATCTTCCTGTAGAAAACTGATATCAGAACTACTCCTGATAATTCTAACTTTGCATCATCAGCAAACATTTGAAGATTCCCAGTCAATTCACATGAAATATCATTAACAAATAAGTTAAACAGTAAGGGGCCCAAGAACAGAATCCTGAGGGATGCCATTGGTCACTTTCCTTTTCTGAGACACTGCTCCATCATACACAACTTGCTGTACTGTTCTGAGATCCAATCCATCTAACCAATATACTATCTATTCCTATCCTCTGCAGCTTATTATCATCATAGCAGCAATACTATGTGTAGTCTATCAACTTATGTGAAAATCTATCAAATGCTTTTCAAAGTCCAAGAATATCACTGTTTATGATTCTCTCTTATCCAACACATTCATTGACAAAGCTTGGTTTTTAATTCCCCTGAAAATTTAAAAATTTGCATATCATGCAATTTCAATACCAGAGAATCTTATGTCCATCAATCCAGTCCTGTATGCTATTTCTAACCAATTTTTCCAACATTTTCACAACTACAGACCATTCTATAATTGGAAACTTCGGTTATCAAACCAATAATACCTCTCATGGAGAGGTATATTTTGCCTTGTTTCGACTCCTTGGGAACCTTCCCCACTGAAGACTCACTAAATAACCAGGTCAAGGCTAACTCTATTGCACATTCTTTAATAGGTGGTGATGTCATCCATTCCCACAGACTTATTGACATCTAACCCAAGCAACACTTGATACCCATACACCTGATTCTTTCACTTTTAATTCTTCTAATCCTTGCCTCCTTTCTACATGTTGCACAGCATTATTCACACCACTATGCTATATGTTGAAGAATTGTTTGTTAAATAATTCCACTATATCAATTGCTATAGTTATTCTGCTACCCTAACTATTTGCCAGTATCAACCAGCCATAATTATTTTCCCTCTTGCTTGCCAAATAACAGAAATTCCCTTGGATTAGTTTTGACCTGACTAGCCAGTCTCCTACATATTTTTCTAACCATGCTTGTCACTTTTCGAGCTTGCACTTTATATTCTTAATGCATCTATTCACTGCAAACTGTCTACTTCCTCCATAATTTCTTTTGTAACACTGCTTATTTGATTTCACATTCTTCCATCTCACTCTAATTAAATGCTTAACTCTTGGCATGTAGTTATGCATTACTTATGTTAGATACTGCCTTATCATTCATTGCCCATGCACTGTCAACATATTTTTTACACAACTCATCAACCCAATGTATTGATGCTAGTTAACTACAGAGTTTCTCATAATCACCCACCATATAATTCCACATATAGGGCCTTCTTCATAACTTTTTCCTGGTCGACTACCTTCCAAAATACCTCATGATCACTTTAACAGATGGTAGGTAGTATTGATATCTCATTTACAACCACATCCTGTGAAGATATTACCAAATCTAACACCAATGTTGGTTCCATCACATGCTGCTTTAGATAGGTATCCTGCAAAAACTCAAATTCACTCTTCTTATACACTGTCTCTTCTTTCCAATTCACATTCCTATAATTAAAATCTCCCATTAGGATCATCTTCCTTTTATTCACCCACCTAATTTGTCTAAACATTTCACAATCAATACTCTCCCCATTTCCTGGCCTATAATAACATACTATTAGATATACTATTCTATTGATCTCAACTTCACACTGAACAGCTTCAGAATCTTCACACGTACTATTTTCCACTTAGATTCCTCAAAGACAATTCCTCTACTATCATTAACAGTATTCCCCCTTCTCACTTCATCTTTCTATCCTACCATTTCAAGTCCCGACAGTATATCATCCTCAATCAACCAAGTTTCACTTATGCTAGTTATCTTTGGGTGTAATGATTCGATCAGTGCTACAAACTCATCCCCTTTATTTCTGATACTCCGTACATTAGTATACCAGCATAACAATTCTCCACTTTTTTGAGGCCATCTCATCAACACAATCATTCTTTACTCTCTTTTGGAACAAAAGAGAGTAAAGAATGATTTGGAACAACTATTTTGTTCCAAATGACCAATACCAAACCCATTCAAATTCATTCCATCTATTCACAAATTGAAAACATTCTCTGCCTGACACAATTCAGCCATCTTGTCATTCAGTAGCAGTGCTATCCTCAGTTCACTGCCATATCTGGGCAACAAACTAACTGCTTTCCCAGTGACACTATTATCCATCACTTCCTGCAATCTTTGTCTCACTGTCAAAGTCATTTGTACCCAGCACTTTAATGTATAAGATGTTTCATATTTTATCAGTGTTCAGAATTAAAGAATAGTAGTGCAAATTACAGATAGTTTGAAATTTTATTGACAGTTCAGTATGCAGACTTAAACATTTTTAATGGCTCAGAGTACACTCAAAGGACTATTTCCTGAAAGAACAGGTATTGGCATATGTCAAAATACAACACAAAAATTAATGAATAAGAAATCACTAAAAGAAGGATTATGTATACTAACATACTAGTATGCTGCCTACAGGCAAGTAACTTGGCTTAATAGAAACCTAATGCATATACTGTCAGAAGACAGTTGAACATCTATACGGATTCTGTATGAATTAATTGCATGTATTCTCTTGGCTGGTTTGTCTTAAAGGGAAAAAACACCTGAATTGCAGGAGGGGGGAACCACTTCTGTGAGGCCAGCTAACCCACCTTCACTTAAAAAATACTTATCAAAAGTTTTTCAGAACCTAGGCAGAATACCAAATCCCAAGTTTTACCCATCTTTGGGCATCACTATTATCTGAGCTACAGACTCAAATATACTTAAGAGATAATTCTTAAGGAAAAGAAAAATATTGAAAGCAATCAGAATTCTGTAGGAAATCAAAGATCATTACAAGGCATATGTAATAAGTGTTTCTAGTATGTCGTGTTTATTACTTCAGGATCAAACTCTTGTTCATCCTTCTTCCTTTATCCACTAAAGCATATGTTTCAGAAATCAGTACACTGAAAGTATTGGGTCTAAGAACAATTATCCACTTGCTCTTTCTGACATATACCAGTCTTAATGTAATTATTAAATATTAACGTGGTAAAAACACTCAGTGAAAATTCAGTTACAGTCATCTTTTTACAAAGTAGGGAAATGTTTTTGTGTGTATGAATTTGCATTAGGTTTTATTTTTAACAGCATCAACTCTTATCACCCTATTAGGACAAAATGAAACCATTTTGTTGGCCAAAAGCAATAACTAAAGTTCTGAGTGCTCTCTCACACTTAAAATAGCTAGCTGATGGACATCCTAGAATTTGTCTACTAAATTTTGGGTAAATTAATGGAGATAATCTGATCTATGTTAATGAAGGTATAATATAATTTCATTATCACAAATAGCATACTTCATTTCTTAAATAATGTTAGAAGCGATATTACAGTGAACTTCATATTATTCAATCTCAGTTAACCAGCCATGTTATGAACAAAATTGCACATTTCACAGCTGCCCATTTTCTACCAGCAGAAACAATATCATTGATATTGGTTGTGATTTGCTTTGTTTAGGTAGGCTGTTTAAGGGCAAATTGATAACTGCAGTTTTTTTTTTTCTTTAATAACATGATTTGTTTTAATTTCCACTCCTATATTAGAAGTGTTCCAAATGAACTATACACATGTGAAATATTTATTCTATTTATGCTTTTGTTTGATATTTGATATAATATAATACTATTTTGTTATAAGTATGGTAAAGTTTTGGTTTGATATTTACATCATATGAAAATGTGTTTATGCCTCTTATTATGCTAGCTATAATAGACTGTTTAGATTGCTAAAAAGGAAGTTTCAGTTGAGTGTTTTGTATTTACTTGCTCTAAGATTTTGACATGAATTTTATGACCTTTCAGAAACTGACAATGCAAGCACTTGGGTACCTACAGGAAGTATACAGAAGTAATATGTATGTAATAAACATCTACAGCATCATTAATATCAATATAATTTTTGAAATAGTGTTTTGTACCAAAAAAAGTTTAATTCACTTTTTCCCCCCAATCTGTCACCCTCCTTCCACTTTCTAAATGTTTCCCATTCACTGTCCAAGCATTATTTAATTTTTTTTTATTCCCCACTTATTTACCAGAAAGTTGCAAGAAAAATCATGTGGAAATGTATTTAAATACATGGGAAAAAAAAAAAGAATTTAAAAAAAAATGAAAATAATTCATCTCCTTACTTTATTGTATTTTTATAAATGAGATGTTTTATTTTTCTAATAGTGATTAAGAAAATAGTAAAACATTTCATTTTTGCCATCAAAGAGTGCAAAATTCATTATTCTTAAAAATTGTGTACAAGTCAGTAACCTTTTTGAAGTAAATACAAGTTAACTGCCTAACATAATGTTACATCTGTGAGGTCATAATTGGCAAGTGTGGAACCTTCACTGTTGTCATATAAACATGAAGACCATAAATATAGAATAGTATAAGCATGTTTACAAAATATCTAGTTTTGCCTACTAGGTAGAGAAGTAGCAGATTTAAACACACATCATTTGGCTGACTTCAAAGAATGAAACTAAAGTGAAATTCCTAACATTCTAAATTATAAATGTCATGCCATATGTCTAAAGATATGTTTTGTTTTCTACAGAGGAAAATCATATGTCCAGAAACTAAGCATTCATTCCATGGAGTAATTTTTAACTAGGATTAGAGATAATCAATTAAAAACTTAATTTAAAACAAACAGCAAATTTTTTTTTACAACTTGGACATCTGATTTGAACGAAGTAATTATTTCATGATTATCTGAAATAAAATCCTTTAAACCAAAATTGTAATGTTTTAACACTTAATGCAATATAATTTAATTAGCATGTTTTTTGTTTAAATTTCAAACAATACTTTCTTTAAAAAAAAAAAAACACTAGTATAGAATGAGTGTTTAAAAATGGATTCATTTGACATCAAAAACTTTTTAATTTTTTAAAAAATTAAAAAAAATTTTTTTTTTAATGCAAAATGAATGGCATTCCATGGTATTTAGAAGAGAATTTGTGCCTGATATATGAAGAAAGCCAATGAGTCAAAACAGACATGGCCAGTGAACCTCTAAGTTATAGTAAAAGATAATTATATGGATTCCTGGGCAGAGCTTAAGTAGTACTATACTAAGCCAGAGTTCATGCTGGTGGTTATCCTCATAAAATTCTTGAAAGTGGCCAAGAGCTGCAAATGTTTTGCTACTTGATGCAAAAGATATTTCCTTTTACTAATAAGAAATAAAATCCAAATTCACAAGTGAGCAGATAAAATTACTTTCATTTGTTGTACCCCTGTCATCCAAATTAACATACCAGGACTTAGCTAGTTAATGAAGAGCCATGTAATCAAGATAATTGCGAAACTTAAGTGCAGTTAAAATATAATTTATGTTTTGAATGATACTTTTCCCTCCAATATTGTTTTCATAATTTGGCATGAACACTCAATTTCTGAAGTATATTTTGAGAGATGCAGATATTTCTTAATGAAATGTTACCAGCAGCTGGATACCTAGCAATACTTGTTGGGTGGAGAGGGAAGGAGACACGCTGTCGCCGATCCTGAATTCTCAAACGTAAGAGAAAGACATTGATTTTCTAATTTTTGATTAGTTCAAGTTCATTATTCCATTCTTTCATGTGGGACCTTACTTCTTGTTTTGCAGTACACTAAAAATTATTAGCTCTTATAGTTTGCAAGTAGGACTATTATAAGGATATAAGTATACCATAAAAATAGTAGACCGAAAATTTTGCAGTTTAATATGCTTGTTACAAAGTAACAGGCTCAATTGCCAGCTTGGTTGGCTGAGTGGTTAGCATATCTGCTCTCCAGCCAGAAGGCTGTGCATTTAAATCCTGCCATGGGCATGGATGTTTGTGATTGTCTGTGGAAATACTAGTGGTAGTAGGCAATAGATGGCGTTGTTGTAGTTGAGGTAGCAGTTTGTGGATTGAGCGGTGGAGACAATTGTAGAGCAGGTGCCCTCCCTCGATGAGTCTTTGGCCTCCCTGGAGGCATTACATTATAATAATATTTAAGTTATCAATATTTCTATGCAGATCAATTTTTTATAAGCTTTGTACTTCCTGAACTGTACAGAAGTACAGTTATTGTATTTTTTCACTTTTTCCGGTAGGCAATAGCAGTCAACTGTATTGAAGACATACATTTAGAAAACTGTTTTATAAGCTAGATGATAAATGGGATTTCCCCATTTATCAGTTTTTTTGATAAATGGGAAATTCCTTTTAACTCTTGATAAAACTATATTGTAATGAAAAAAAAAAAAAAATTTTTTTCTAAACTATTTTGTGAATATTTTCTAGATTTTTAATGTAAATTTAAAACTTAAATATTCAATTTTTTTTTTTTTTTTTTTTTTTTTTTTTTTTTTTTTTTTTAACTAGTTTGTGCTTTTTTTTTCAGGTGTAGACTTGAAAACTTCAGTTTAATTTGTTTAAAATTTTTTGATAAGTGATGTAGGTAACTATTGTAAGAAGGTTAATTATTTTTTTTATTTTCTTTCCTGTCCAGTAAAAATGGACAAACTAGCCAGTGAATAACATTCAACAGGTAGTGCAGAATTTGTTAATAGAAATATCAACATATAACTGTCATGTACACCTAATTAATATAAGACAGTAATTAGGTGTATATGAAGCAGAGTTAACTGGCCATGACAGGACATAGAGCTTCAAGGGGAACATGTTCAAGAACTCTATCAGTGAGTTCACCAGTAATATTAAAGGACAAGTACACTCCATTAACCCTGCAGAGATCACGGTTGAAAAAACGACACCATAGGTTGCGTGTATCTGAGAGATACATTCATTACTAGTATGTGCTAAAATGCAATAAAACTTAAAGAAAAAACACTGCAAATATTAATACATGATAGTTTATTTATTTTCAGTTACAATCTAGAAATTATTGAACAAAGAAAAAACTAAACCAATACTATAATGACATCGGAGGTTGCAGTATCTCCCAGATACTATTTACTATCAAATATCACTTTCCAACTCGAGTAACATTTGCTGAATCTCTTCAACATCTGATGGATTATCCTGTCGATATTTTTCCAGCCATTTTCAATAGTAAAAAAAAAAAAAAAAATCAATACTATACTGACATCAGATGTCGCAGTATCTCTCAGATACAATTTACTATAAATATCACAAATCTTTACATAACGTGTTAAACCAAAACTGACTGCATAAACAGTGTGGAATATCATTCATATATTATGAGTGATATTCCACACAGCTACTCATGACCTCCAAGCTGTACACTGGATATGTGTAATAATATTTATATAAACAATTTGCATGTATCTGTCAGATCAGCTACAACCTCTGCAGAGATAATAAGATTATGTACAATAATTACCATATATATTCATTTATAAAGTAAATGAGATGATTCTTGCAAGATGCTTTTGTTTAAAGATTGTGAAGTTACATTTATATGTATAATGATAGTATAACATATTTTTAAAGTAGCCTTTTGAAAAACATAATAGGAAAGGTTCAAGAAAGGTTTTTAATTCCCTGTCATGTTAAAATGCTTTTCTGAACACCATCAGTAAGCACATACATAATTTTATATTAAAAAAAACTTAAGGAACAGAATATGAGAAAAATACTAGATTTAGTTGCAGGACTCAAATGTTTTTTGAATAACCTGATGTAATTACATTAGGAGTTCATTTTGCTGGACAGTGCTTTGATATCTTTTAAAAGGTGACATTTGTGTAGAATGAACAAAGCTGTGATGTCTTTTTGTTATTCTCTTTCCAATGGAAATTTTTAATAGCAAATAACATGAAAGGGTGAAAATGGTTTGGATAACATGTCTGATGCTGTTTTTCCAGTTCTGTTAGATCAACACCTATGAACAGTCAGTGACATAGTATTATATGTTTCAATATATCTGTTCTCTATAATAATAAACTGAAGTAGCTGGAATAATTGACAAACTGTTGTAATAACACAAAAACTGTGCTGCTACAGCAACATTGTCTTTAATAATTTAAGAGTCATACTGTTGATTCAATAATGAAATTTATCTTTGAAAATAAAGACAGCTGGCAGTTCCTGAAATTACTGGTTCAATACTTTAACCTTCCCATGACATCTACAATTTTGTAGATTTTCATATTGAAAAATCTACATGTCTCATTCCAAATGTAATTTGGAATGAGACAGGCAGGTGATGCTGGTATGTTTGTTATAACTTTTCCCAGTCTATGATTTTGAGAATAGATCTCTTGACCTAGTAGTGTTTATCTGTCTCTCTCTCCTTATTCATTTCTTTGTATTTTCAGAAATTATTTATAAAGAACATTGTCACCTCCAGCATTTATAAACTTTGATTTATAAATAAATGAAAGAGTAATGGAAGGCATTAAGGTTACAAGGCAGGAGATAAACCCTTTTAACATTATTTAAGGAGTACAGAAACTACATAACCAAACCTGATTGTTAATAGCCATCACACCCATCAAACACTGGGTGGAGATGCATAACAGCAGTAGACACACTCTAAAACCATATTTAGAGAATATTACTGCAATGGAGATTAATACTAATATGCTTATTATGCTTAAGTTTTCTGGAAATGCATGCAGTGCTGGTGTCAAACTATACAATTTCTAACACCCACAGAAATTAGTTTCTTTAAAAATAAAAGCTGAATTACTTTGGCATGTCCATATAAGAATGTTATGTACAGACATGTGATGTAGGTCAAGATTCTGGTTTTTTGTATTCAATATTTTATTTATGTGCTGTATGCTTGTAGTTTAGCAGGTTGTTTAGCCCACAAATGTTTTGAGTCTTTAGATACAAACTGTTTGACATCTCCTTTGATGCTTAAATATACCCATACTATAAAATAGTCCAGTTAATGGATAGGCTGTTACCCTTAATTTTGGATAACATCTTTGATTGATACAAAACAGAAAGAACTTGAATCTATAGTAGAGACAAACCAGTAATTTTAATGTGCCTTTGTATCTGTCATTTTTTACAATCATTTGCAACTATCATTTAACCTACAGTATTTTCTAATCTTCAAATTAAATATTGTGCAATTAATTGACTTGATGGAAGTCCTGCTTTAATATTTGCTCTCATATAATATAATATAGAAAGCTTTTTGAGCTATTCATAGTGAAACTGAATTTTATGTCTTCCATTACTTTTAATAGAAGTTTTTTTGTTGTTTCTCTTCCCTTTCAAAAAGCAGAAATTATCTGATGACTGTTTCTTCAAATCATGCTAAAGTGTTTTGCTTCCTTCCACTTATTAACATTTATAAGATCTCAAAAAGAAAACTTAACAGAATATAAAAAAAGTTCTTAAATTATTGAAACCACGGACATGTTTTTACAAGTCAGTCCTGAGGTTTACTGAAAAGAATAAGGTGTATAAATAGTATAGCCTTCTCATTCTCTGCAACAAAATGCTAATGTAAACAGATCTGCATTTAAAAAACTGAAAGCAGCCTGTACATTCAAATTACAAATGTAAGATAGTGTATATATACATATAATGTGCGTGTGTGTCAAGCCTGACATTACATTTCTCTCATATTTGTCTTGTAGTGAATGATGTATGAATAAAATGCTATTATGTAAAATAATACATTATAATGCCTGCTGGCTTTTAAAGGTAATTTCTCATTTGTTGATGGTAAAAACAGTTTCGATGAAGCAAAGAGAAATATGAGACTAAACACTCATTAACTGCAACTGCATTTTTATTTGTGACCAGTGACTCTATAGTAAAGACTTTTTATTTTTGTATAATTTATTGAAATACTTGAATAAATTGTCATAATTCTGTGTAGTTTTTTTTCTCTTTGAAAATGAAACATGCACATTATAGCATAGTACCTAATTACCTAGCTCCCTACATAGATCAAAGCCAGATATGAAATGACCACTTGAAATAGTTACAGTATTCTTAAATCAACTGTTAAGAAAACAACTGAGTAAAATAACTAATTAGTCAGGGAATATGATGAAGTTGTCTAAAATGATAGAAAAATAAGAACTCCATGGTGGACAGAAAGCAATCCATGAAAAAATATATATATATAGAAAGTTCCTTGTAAGTTAGCATGTGCTCTTTACAGAATAAACAGTGGGAAAGTTAAGTTACAGGAAGATTTTGGAAAGCATGTAGAGGATAACTGCCAAGAAAACTTAGAAATGGAAGAAAGAGTGGCAAAAGCAATCAACAATCATAAAGGTGTTATAAAACTGAAGATAATATTCTAAATGTTTGGAGAAATTACTTTGAAATATTGAGGTAATAAGTGATACATCAAAAAATACAAGGGCAGAATACAGCGAGGAGTACATATTAATACTTGAAGTGAAAATAGACATCAGAAGCCAAAAGGCAATTTGAGGAATTCTATTCAACCTGAAATATGCATAATTCAGATGGTTTTGAATTATTTTCATGACCCCTATTTTGTGAGATGGATGGGAGAGGCAGAAAACCGAGTGGCTGGGAAATCATGGGGGAGACCTTCGTCCAGCAGTGGACAGAACCAAAAGGTTAAAGAAGATAGTTTACCCACACTTCATGGAACTGGGTCTGCCAAATTGCCAAGATAGTTAGTCAATTCATGCTGAAGGGGAGAAAGAAATAAAGGATGTATGTATGGTCACCAACAAGCGAAATCAAATGGTTTATGCGTAAAATTTCCAACTATTATACAAGCAAAATAGTTATCACTTTAAAAACTATGTTCATAAAAGAAAAGTTAATTTTCGGTTGTGTAATAATTAACTCATCCCACAAGGCGGATTGATTACCCTATTATCGGAATAGATTCTCCTTCTAACATGCGCAGAAGTGTCGAAGGGTCTCGCATCTGTGGAGGTATAGTAACTGGTATTAAGTGTTAAGGGTATTTAATGATATCAGATGATTTGTATCCAGTTAGTGTTAGATAGCTACAATTGCAATATTAGTAACAGTTTTTCATGGGGTAGTGAATTTCAAGCTATATGGTGTTGAAGTTTAACAAGATCAAGTACATGGTGGGGTGTTGCTAGTGGTGATAAAATGCATCGTCAAATCTAATTGGTACTAAACAATTAAAGCAAAGAAAGGATGGGTAATTTGAATTATCCAAACACCGATTTGGTAATAGTGAAATCCCATGAAAAGAATGATTCCAAATTTATTTAGCTGTTGTGTAACAACTTCCTTAAGGAACTTGAGGTCAAAAAAGTATTTAATCTGATTTTATGGTATCAGAAAGGGTTTTCAGTAAAAGATGTGATGGTTCTGCCTTTGTCTGGTGAGTGATAGTGATCTTGCTGTACTGATTTGGAAAATGGCTAAGTGTATGGATGTTCCATTTAGAAAAGATTACACTCCAAACTTTAAAGCAGGAAAGTATGATAACCTGAGGAGAAATAATAGGTTCAATCCCATGGTATTGGTTGTTAAATAGGAAGGATGTTGGCAGTACATAGGAAGTATTTAAAAAAAAAAATGCGTCGATGATGCAATATTGGAATGTGTCTAGTTTGGAGAATAAACATGGTGGTAGTGATATGGATGTGCGATTTTATTAAGCTAGAGAGACGTGAGGAACAGATGATATGGAAGGAATACTGTGTGCATAAGGATAATGTCAGTTATGAAAATTATAAAGTTCAGGTCAGAAGAGTTACATTTGTTGTACGGAAACCTAAACGTTAGTATGAAAAGAAACTGGCTCTGAAAGCTAAAGACAATCCAAAAGAATTCCATCATTATATTGCAAGTAAAAGAAAGAATGAATGCAAGAGAATAACTCATCAATGCAGATGGTATTTTTAATTAGCAGTTGCAGAGGAGATTGTTCAACTAATGAGCGGCCATTTTGCCAAAGCTATCAATATCAGTCTAGTGTATGTAACAGAGCTCAATGCTATCTCTCCACTGGAGGAGGAAATTCAGGTATGTGTAGGGATCCCAGACGTCTGGTATTTTACGGACGTTTTACGAAATTCATTCTTCAGAAAAGTATTGCAAGAGTGAGGAAGACTGATTGATTAATAAGAATATTGTCAGGTGAGAACAGCATTACTGTATTAACAATCTATTTTGTATCTATAATATAATAGTAAGTAAAAAACCATTTGAAAGCAACTTAAAGTGGCTTAATGAAAATATGCAGCCTAACAATTGGATTTACTATTTGTTTACTTATACTTGGTAAAGTGTGTGCATAGTAAACCTTACCACGCACACACACACTTGGAAAGTTAGAATCATTTTGTAAGACTGGCATATGTGATGGATGTGCATACTAAACTTTCACCCTCAGTCATAAGTGTCCCGTATTTTTTTCCAATGTATCTGGGATCCCTAGGTATGTGAGAAAGAGGTACTAGAGCTGTTGCATAAACTGAGGATAAATTTAGCAATAGGGATAGATGGGATATCAGCAGGGATACTGAATGGTGTCATCAGAATGGCACCCATGAAACTATCTAATCTTTAAAAAGGTACCTGTGGGCTATGGCACAACTATAAACCACACAAACCCACAATAATTAACTTTAAAGTAGAAATATTTTGTACTGACATTTCAGTATTAAATATCTGTACTTTCCTTAAAGTTAATTACTGTGATTATCATGTAATTTTTGTTGTTCATGAAACCACCTGGTAGAAGAGGTGTAAGTAGAAACAGTACATCTATGAGATCATAATCAGAATTAGTTTTTGAGTTAGGGATCACCAATTCACTGGATAACATTAAACATTTTTAGATTTGTTGTACCACTCCAATATGTAAAAACTGTAAGACAAGATGGATTTGGTGGATTCTGTAGTTATGAGTTGTACAGGTAGTGGTGAGCCTCCAGTTGATGTTCTGTCAAAAATAACAGATCTGTAAGTGGTGGTTCACATCGTGTTAAGATCATGAGAATGATGATTTTTTTTTTTTAAGAGTGGTTTTTGTTTTTTCATGAAAGTCACTAGTAGTGTGCCACAGGAGGTGTGATTTGGAATCATTGTTGTTTAGCTTGTATATTAGTGATATTGGAATAGGTTTAAATGGAAATTGCAAAGGCCATTTTAGTTGCTAATGATATGCATAATTGAGAAGAACAGTGAGGATTCAAAGAAATGTGGCCTTATGGGAGATTTGAATAGAATAAATAGAGATGAGATCCAGGAGTGGCAGACAGGGACCTGAAGTTTAGGATCACAGTGCACAAGTTGTGGAATCATCAGATTGGATTCTTTCAATGATGCAGCAGACATTGATCTTGTCTATTGATAATGCCTTTTTATACCTTATATGGATTACTGTGCACAGATCTGATCACCTGGTTTTCATGGTATATATTAAACTGTGGAGAAGATTAACTAAGATATTATCTGGTTTTTGAAATGTGAGGTATGAAAACAGATCGAGAGAATTCAATTTGCAAAGCCTCATGAATAGGAAGAGGGATGTGATTGAGATAAGTTGGTAAAGGGTTGCTACTAGGTTAATGTGGAAAAAAATTTTTTTTCATAGAATAAGAGGCAGGGATAGAACAAGAGGCCATCTCTGGAAAATAAGGAGGATGCAAGGAGCAGGTCCTTTGAATGGGGAATTCATTGCCTGAGAATGACATGATAAATGAGTGTGATAGTGTGTACCTCCCGTAAGGAGTCTTCACTCCAGGGTTAGTAGTGTTAAAACGCATGATGTCAGTAACTATTGAAGTACACCTGGTTGTCGACTTACGACCACAAAAAAAATAATAACTTAATGAGTAAATTAATAATAAATCAGGCAGCTGCACGTACGATAACTATCGTATCCCATAGTTATCGTACGTACGCTAACTATCTCTTACATACAGTCAGTCACTTTCAAGCATCTGTTGCGTGTGGTGTATTAATTAAAATTTTACTGAAATACTACCCATAAAATGTCTAGTAAAAGGAAAATGCCTTCATCTACAGATACGCCAGCTAAGAAGTCAAGAAAAACTATTGATTTAGAGTGTAAAATGAAAGTTATCCAGAAGTATGAAGGCGGAAAGAAAGTGAATACGAGAGCACGTGACTTGAAGTTATCACATTCCACGGTATCGACGATACTTAAGGACAAAGAAAGAATTCGGCAAGCTGTGAAAGGTTCTGCACCTATGAAGTCTACAATTTTAACCAAACAACGATAGGGACCCATCCATGAAATGGAGAAATTGTTTATGTGGATGGAAGATTTAATACAGAAAAATTCACCCATAAGCCTTTGCACAGTGCAAGCAAAGGCTAGGTCTGTTTCAGAGTTTAAAATCACGTGCTGGAGACAATTATGCAGAAGATTTTCAGGCTAGTACTGGATGGTATGGTTTAAGCGTTTTAAAAAAAGATTTGCTTTGCATAATGTAGTGTCACAGGAGAAGCAGGAAGTGCAGATGAAGCCCAAAAATTCGTCGATAGTTTTGACTCTTTAATCAAAGAAGAGTATCTACCAGAACAAATATTTAACGTAGATGAAACCGGATTGCAATGGAAATGCATGCCTAATTGTATGTACATACACCAAGAAGCAAAAAGGATGCCAAGATTCGGTTGATTTTGTTGTTTGGTGGGAATGCTGTGGGTTTTAAGCTGAAGCCTTTTCTCATTTATCGTTCAGAAAACCTTCGTGCATTTAAGCCCATCGACAAGCACACACACACTGCCCGTTTACTACCGTTCAAACCCTAAAGCTTGGATGACTCGAGCACTGTTCGAAGACTGGGTCATGAACTGCTTTATTCCCCAGGCTCATGAATATTGTGCGGAGAGAGGTATCCCTTTCAAGATCTTATTGATTATGGACGATGCTCCTGGCCACCCTCCTCATCTGGACGACCTTCAACATGATGTTAGAGTGGTTTTTATGCCACCTAACAACCGCTCTCATTCAACCTATGGATCAGGGTGCTATTTCAGCATTCTAGGCTCACTACCTCAGAATGACATTCGCACAAGCTATCGAAGCGATAGATTCTGATGCTGATTTATCTTTGCAAGACTTTTGGAAGCAGTACAACATTCTTCAGTGTATCAAGAATATTTCGACCGCATGGGAATGTGTAGCAAAGAATTGTATGTCGGAAATTTGGGAAAAGTGTCTAAAATGTTATGTGAATACATTTGAAGGATTTGAAAAAGGAGAGGAACTGAAAGCGATTACAGAAAAAATAGTTAAACTTGCAAAAAATCTTAAATTAGAATGTGAAATAGAAGACGTAGAGGAGTTGCTAGATTGTGAAATAAAAGAACTTTCGGATGAAGAGTTGATTGAATTGGAAACACAGAGAGTGTCAGAAGAAAAAGCGAGAGAGGAAGAAGAGTAGCCAGAAAAGAAATTCACTGCAAATAGTTTATCAGATTCTTTTTCATAACTGAATAAAGCTCTCGTCAGTTTCGAAGCAATGGACCCTACTGTCGAATGATTCACAAAGGTTGAACGTATCATTCAAGATGCTGTGCGTTGTTATCGTGAGAGATATGAAGAAAAAAAAGAAACAAACCGTTCAAACAAAGCTCAGCATGTTCCTCATCAAGAGAACATCTCCTACCTCAACCCAAGAACATGACCCTGATGATCCACAACCCAGCACAAGCAAAGATTAAAAATTGGTTTTGTAAATTTCATTTATTAATTTTTACATTAATTTTAGATTGTATTTTTGTGTTTACAGTACAGTATGTGTAGTATTATTTTTCACATTATGTACAATATACATAATTATAAATTTAAAAGATTATAAAAATAAATTATAAAGATGATAAAAAGATTAGAAAGGTTAAAAAATACTGTTAATAAATATATGGCCGCCATACGACCAGATCGACTCACGACCTGTCAGCCAGAATGGAAGTCGGTCGTAAGTCTACGACCAAGTGTATTTATGAGAATAGCAGAAGAAATGAATTTCATCATAGTTCAATTTCATCTACTAGTGTGAGACCCCACCATCCTGCTTACTGAATGCCTAAAGAAAAGTTTCTAGCTTCTAACATTTAGCCTATCCATACACAAAGCTTAATTAAACTGCTTTGTCTATCTATCGTTTTAGAGATCTTGTGTCACAAAGTTATATGGATTTACTGAGCTTTGGACAGACTGATTAAAATATTTCTTTCATTGGTGGCATGCAGAATACATAGCCTTACCAGAGAATGACTCTGGCATTGGAAAACACAGGATCTTATGCTTCCTATGCAAGGGGACCTAACACTGATTTCAATGCAAAGGAATATAAAACCTTTCGTAGGTAATAAGTTAAAAAAAAAAAAAAAAAACCTGCAAATTATAAATCAATAAGATGGCAAAGCAGTTTATTTAGGCTGTTGTATGCCAAACAAAATGATGTATAACAAAGAAGGTGTGCAAATATAAAATGAGTAAATAAGCAATCATGGAAATATATTATTTGATTGGACAGATAAAAATGCAAGGATGGATAACAAGGTTCTCTAGAAACAGCGAACAAAGTAACATGACAAGAAAGATAGTGTGCTCAGAATAACTAGCAGTTGATGTCAAAGTTTGTGAATGGTATATGTTGGAAGATGTCTACCATTTATGGATGAAACTAAAGTCATGAATTACATTTAAATGACCGAATGAGTAGGAGAGGCTGTTGCTAGAAAGAGAAGTAATGAAGTACCTAAGGGATTTAGAAGAACTAAAAGGTGATGTAATATGAATCAGCAGGTGAGTGAATAGAGACAGTATGTGACAACAGAAATGGGAGATTGGGGCAGACTCAGGAGAGTAGATGTTTGAAGCAGTAGTGAGTGTGTATGGGAATAGTCAATGCAGAATAGGATGGGCTGACATGTAAGGTAACTGAGAAGAAAAATATGGAACAGGTGGTGATAAAATGATCAGACAAGAAAAAGGTATGTGTAGAAACCATAGCCAAGAGATAGTAGATCAGCTACAGACCCACAATGAATTGTCGTGTTTATGAATAAACCAAGAAGTTTTCGGAAATAAGGGGAATGAAATTGCTGTATCGAGTTTATCTTGCCTGAAAGCTATTGGTATAAGTGAAACATGGTGGACGGTATCATGAGAGGAATAGAAATGAAAGGTGCAGTTTGTGATAAGGAAGAGCAAGAGGGAAGATAAGAATAAGGCTGTTAATGATAACAGAGGGCTGAACAAGGGTAGAGATGGTCGATGAAATAGCATTAGTTTAGAAGCAGTATGCTGTTAGGGAAGGTAAATAGAATGGGATTTAATTAGATGTCACTATGGGTCAGGGAACATTGGTAGTGATAAATGCACAAACAAAATGGTTTAACAAACAAATAGGGTAAGTCATTAACAGACAGTTTTAATAATGTCAGTATGAATTAGAATAAAGAAAATGAATGGGTTTAAGGGACAACTATCTTAGGCAGCATATAGTCCATACAAGGTTCGAGAGTCTTAGATCTGATTATATCAGAGGATGTGATTGTGAAATGGGATTCCAAATCACCCTCTAGTAGATGAATGACTATGAAATCATTACCCAAGGTTGTGGTCAACTGTATGAAGGCTTCTGTAAGGAAACACTGTGGATATAAGGACAGCAATTATGAAAAGCTTAGGAGACATCTTGTAGCTACAGGCACAGAATGAGAAGTTAAATAGAAAGGAAATCAATGCTGCTTGGATACTAGTCAGGATGTGCTATAGATTCTTCAGCCTTATGTGGAATTTACATAAAAAATGAACCATTAAGAATGGTTCATTTTTAATGTAGTTCATAATTAATGAACCACCTTGTGCTCTTCAATTGGAAAAAAAACTGGGTTCAATTCTTGTGATGAGAGGAATCTTTATATGGCCTTTTTCAAATGAAGGTGAGATAGCCGATCTCATTTGGAGGTATGAGTAGCAGGATTTTTTCCCTCCTGGAAACTTGGGGTTTTTCATCTTGGATACAGGCAAAGCACATGCAATTTACAGACAAAATACTGTTATTAGTGATATTGGGTGGTTGATGGCAGTAGTGTCATAGAAGGAGAATTAAGTAGTAGTCAAGATGGCGAGATGTATGTAGCAAAGTAGAGTAGAGTGCCCTACCAGGATGAGTCCTTGAATTCCCTGGGGGTGTTACATAACAATAATTGTGGGAGAATAAAGAACTGTCAGACACAGAAATTAAAATAGGAAATGGATATGAAACATCAAAAAATTCTAGTAAAGAAATGGCTATAACTGCACTACATTGGTAAAAGAAAAAGAGGATAATCCAAAGTAACATGAACTGTGGAAAATGAGTTAAAAATAGGGAAATACTGAAGAGTGATAATGGCAATGGATATGTCTATCCTTTTATTCTATAAAAGTATAGACTTTTTGAGACCTACCTGTTCAGATTTATGACAACCTGGATTTTATATAGTTAATTTCTGTAGTGAGGTAATGAAATCAAGTCAAAATTTAGTCTTTTATTTGACTTAACAAAATTTTAACTTACAACTTTCTGAAACATGTTAGCTTTCCACTGTTAATGATTATATATTCATGTACCAAAACACTACGTGATCACCATTTCGAAGAACAAGCTTATCGACACCTATCAAAAAATTAAAATAAATGTGAAGCACATGCTTTATGTATTTTAAATGATAAAATTTTGGATAAAAAACTTAACATTTCAAGAGGTTTCTTTAGTCTAAACAATGACCATAGAAATGGTAAAAGATATGCATGAAAACGGACATAGTAGCTGATTGCCGGCAAAGGTTGGTCGATTGGTAGAGCCTCTGCTACTAATGGCTCAGTTAAGTAAGTTTGAGCACAGTTAGTAGTTGGAAGAGGACCAATCATTCGATGCTGTTGGCACACTCTCCCTCGACGAGTCTTTGGACTCACTGGAAGTGTCAAATAATAATAATAATTAAACTGTATTGTTTTCTGTAAACAAAAATTGGATTTCATTATCTCCAACCTTTGAGGTGTCAAAAACTGTAAATCAAACATCTTATTAGACTAGGCCTTAAGTAGTAGCTAGATCTTTGGAAATGCATGGCCACAAGAAATTTAACACTTTATTAATGCAAATATTTTTATCTGAAATTACCACATTAGTGAACAAGCAGTTAAAGATAGAGCAACAGTGGATTCCCCCCCCCCCCCATTTTCAACAGAGAGGAACCAGAACTACACACTAGAGCAACATCATAACAACAGCTAGTAAGGTATATAAATTTACTTAATGCCATTCAAGTAAGGAAGTCTCCCAAATTTTTTTTTAGCTAAGGAAAATCATTCTAATTTAAGTTAGGGCAGTATAATAGCACTTCAGTACTCTAAACAATTTCTTAAACTTAATGACACCATTGTAACACCAGTCTGATACCAAAGGATATTGTGGTCAATGTTCACTCCATATTGTGTCAGATCAGATGTTTCAGGCTTTTTATGGATGTAAAATTAGTGTTCCTGCAGTCTTTTCAACAGAACTGTTTTCTTAAACATTTTCCAGTCATCTTCTCAATGTTTCTGCATTGCATTTTTTTTTTAGGTGTTTTCATTGGGGCTACTCCAAACTGGCCACCACTTTCCTCTAACCATCTACAACAACCACAGACCGTCAGCTTCAAGGTTATCAAATAAAGCTATCTTCTTTCATTCTATCTACCACTAGTCTTTGCAACAACTTTACCTGTTTTTCCCAATGACCACAACCTCTCACTCTTTAAGAAACAAAAGATTTCTTTCTCTTTGATTGCTTACTCACACACAGCACTATTGTTGTAGATTTTAAACTTCTCATGCAGGGTTGATATTAAAAAAAAAAAGGCACCTACTAATACATAATCTTTTTTTTTCATCATACTAGTCAGTCCTCAACATATAACCACCATCCCATTAACACATTCACTTGTTCCTGTAACCCAACGCAGGGTGTTATTGCTGCCTTCAAGGAATATTATTTAAGAAATACTTTTGCTTGGGCTATTGCTGCTGCTAAGGATGAGAGAACTATCAGACTTTGGAAGGAATATATCTTGCATTGCACAAAGAATGCAGCACAAATTTAGGTGACAGTAGAGTATGAATCATATTTAGAATAAGCTGCTGAAATTAGGTTCATAGATAGGATTTGACAAAGCCTTGGTAAGAAGATTGTGCTGCTAACTAAAAAGCTGATATTGGATGTTGACAATGAAGATTTAGAGCAGTTGGAAACTGCAAAAGACTAGAAGTGAATCCCTGATAAAGCTAGGAAGTTGAGAAAAAAAAGTAGAAAACCAAGACCCCCCCCCAAAAAAAAAAAAAAAAAAAATTGCCGAGTCTTTTGTTTCTCTTGATAAGGCAATTTGGTTCTTTTAGGAAATGGATCCCAACATGAGTATATAAGCTGCAATTGCTTGTTACTGAAATTTGTTCAGAAAAGACAAGCTGTGAGGAATGAGTTTGGTGTAATGTATACAAAGTTTTCAAGAAGCTCATTGCTGCTGTCACATTACAATCCACAAGTTATGCATCTGGTGAACCAACATCAGAATGCTTTGTTAAAGTTTCTGAAGCTGTTGTTGAAGACCTGAACCACCCTGCCTCTTCCGATGAATCTTTCATTTAATAAAACAGCAGCTTTAAAGCATTTTTCTTGCTCCATTGTTTCCAGTTGATTATTTTACTGGTTGCACTGTATATTCATGTTTCCTTGTTTATTGCAGTACAGTGCAATACTTTTATGTTTATATAATTTGCACATTTATTATTTCTCTATTAAAAAAAATAAAATCAGTTAAAAATTACATATTTTAGCATATAAGAATGTTAAAGTTAACATATCCTTATGGTTCATTAGTGATACCCAACTTACCTTTCAATTTACAATGAGAACAGAATCCCACTGTAAGAAGACTTTACATTCAATAGGTAAACATCCAATTGGGAAAATGTCACTCCATTTTAATATAGAAGGATTTAGAATTAGAAGAGTTGGGTCAGTTTTTTTCAAAATCTGTAAAGGAACTAGACAGGAGATAGTCTTATGGAAATTGCATCAAAAAACATTCAGAGCAATTCCATGCAATGCTTGTTGAGGAATACCAATTACAGCTCTCATTATAAAAACCATTCTGGAGGAGTAATGTTGAGTAGGATTTCTTTGATGTTCCAAATGAGATTTGTAGAACTGAGGGATGAAGGTCATCAGAATCCTCATAGGGAGGGATAAGGATGATAATTTAAAGATATATTCGTTGTCCCAAAAAGAAATATCCTTAGATTTAATACTTTGCAAAACCAGCTACCATAGAAAACAAGCTACTTTAATTGCTCAGGTTGTCTACATTCTAAGTCCTTTGAGATTTTTCAACTGTCAGAAATATGGTTATGCTCAAACTGACTGCTACATTCTATATTTTTTTTGCTTAACATGGCAATAAAGATAATGAAACATGAGTGGACTGGCAAAGAATAAAATTAAAGATGCAAAGGAGATCTAAAAGATCAAATTCAAGCCAAACTATCCTGTTTCCTGAAGAACATCTAATGGAAAAACCTTTAGCACTAACTTACCTGAACGGTAAGTTAGTGCTAAAGGTATCACGGGTATCATGTATTGGCAATCACTGCACATGTGCTCAGTCATAGGTCATATGCAATGCGTGGTGTGTATTCTCAAATCATCTACTCAACTCGACCCCCCCCCAAGATTAAATCTTGAGTACTCAGTCCCCTCCAAGATTAAATCCCGAGTGCGCCACTGATTCAGAGGATGTAGTCTGAAGATCTAATTCTAAATGATTGTAAGCAGAGCTCTCATAATACTCAAATAGAAATAAAATGATGATAATTAGAGTAATTTCCACAGTGATACAATCTAATCTAATCCTGATAACTCCTGTTAAGGCCAAACAGGAGTTATCGGGATTAGATTTTTCACTTCAAGAGAGATAGATGAAAAATCATGGGAATATTAACAAGGATCTGTATTTAAGTTTTGCAGATTTGGAAAAGATGTGACAAGGTGCAAGAGAAAAGATTTGTATGAAGTAAATGGAGCATCATACTAAGACACACAAGTTGTAAGTTAGCAGTTATAATACAATAAAATCAGACAATATACTTTCCACTCATAAAGAACATCTGATAAGAGAAAAATTTATTAACACATTCACATCAGGAATGTGTTTTGTGCTGTATTAGTGTAACATAAGGCACAGCCCAGCCCAGCCCAGCCATAAAAGCATTGAAAACAGGAAGATGTTCAGTGCTGTGTCCATTAAAGCCACTCATAAGTATTGGGCTGAGGCAGTTGCAATGTGAGACTATCAAAGGTCAGTCTGTTTTAACTGAGAACCCAGTGGTAAGTAAACAGAACATTTGTAATAAGATATCCCAATGGCAAATGGTAAATAACTTAGCTAATTTTAGGCAACACAGATTTTTTGCGTACCAAAAGACAAATCAGGGCCTGAAACATTACATTACACTAATTCTTGTGCTTTATTGTAAGCGGTGCAGAAGAAGGAAAGCTGGACGCCCATTTATCTAACCTAGTAGATTGCTGGTAATCTTAGATAGTTTTAATGAGATGGATTATTATATTATAATTATATTATACAAGTATTGATTATATTAAATCATAATTTTACTGTAAAAATCAATTATTTTAATGGTAAATAGATTCAGCATGATCTTATAAAAAATCTTGTTTATTCTAGTTTCTTATACTATGCTGGCGTTCATCAGAAATAGTTATCAAAAATAGTAGCAAATGTTTCTGCTACACTAGAATCATTAAAGGGGTAATCAATAAAATAGCTTATTCCCTCTAAGTCAGGAAAATGGATGTGTGCAAGTGGATTGGCCCGAGTAACCCTGGGTTGAGTGGAAGTGATTTTCGAAAAAAGTGCATAACATACTTTACGTTTATAAGTTTCCAAAATCATAAATTAGAAGTTACGTGTTCTTATTTAACTTCATTTAACCATGGTAAAAAAGAGATGACAAATGATTCAAGCATTGTGTGTTGCACAAGTATGATAATGATGCACTGAGATCAAACGAAGATTATGAAAGGCATGCTAGCAAATTTGTGCGAGGAGAAAGGAGTTCATTTCATGAGCATGTGGTATGAATGAGATTGGTGGAGCTGTATAAAAGATAGGCTACTGTGCGATTAAGATATGCGAGACAAGGTGAATCCATTCTAATAATAGGGTTATCAATGCGTTTTGTGGGATGAGTGTTCATTATTGACTACTGTTGCAAATTACCGACCGATCAGCATATCAGGAGTCGTCGTCAAGGTCTTGGAGAAAGTAGTCAAGATAAAAATACAGGAATGGATTGATGAAAATGAGATACTGTATTGGGTATAGCATGGCTTTGTGGAGGGTAGATCATGCCTCAGTAACTTGCTGAATTTTTATGACACAGTGACAGCTGAACTGGATAAGGGTAATGGTTTTACAGTGATACTGCTGGACCTGGCTAAGGCCTTTGACAGGATACCGCATGGAATTCTAATCAGTAAACTGCAACATATGGGAATGGATAAAAGGTTGATGAGGTGGATAGGAGGGTGGCTGATGGAGACGGCCTGTGACTAGTGGTGTGCCGCAGGGTTCTGTTCTTGGACCACTGCTGTTTAATTTGTTCATTAACGATATAGGGAAGGATCTAAGAGGAATGGTTCATTTGTTCGCTGAAGATCAGTGGCGGCCCGCACATAAGCACTGAGACACTGCAGCACCACCAAGGAAAAAATGAAAAAAAATAAAATTTGTTTGTGTTTATAAATAATAACAATGTTTACAACATTATATAAATGCAATACAACATGTTAAAGGTTACAGCTTATGTTTCGACAGTGATTGAATAGTTAATAATTGGAATTGTTCGATTAATGCTTTAGATTACGAAACAAATGCACTGCGATCTAACACCAATAGTTTGCGCTTGTCATTGCATGGTTACGTCATTCCCAACTAACTGCTCAAAATGGCTGTATTTTTAGTATGGTTATGCGCCTTATTTCTGTGAGATAAGGAACGTTTATTATTGGTGTGCATGCATGGTGAACTATTTTTTGTAAATATTATTTTATTTTGTTAAAATAGCATATGATTATTTATTTATTATAGATACAAGGCTGGATTATGATGAGTGTCACTGTTGAAAATATGTAAAGAATTAATTTTTTCAATTATCGTTACACAAAACAAATGCACTGCGATCTAACGCCAATATTCGTTTGCACTTGTCATTGCTATTGATACGAAACTTTTATTATTGGTGTTTGTTCGTGGTGAGGATGAAATATTTTTAATAAAGCACTTTTTAATATGTAAATTTATTTATTAATAAATTCATTACTGATTAGGAAAATTTTTTTTTTGTATATGCAGCATTCCCCCACTTAAAATTTTTACCAGAGCCGCCACTGCTGAGATGCAAAGTTAGGTAGGGCAATAGTGAATGCAGACAATGTCAAAATCTTGCAGGATGATTTGGATAGATTGGAGGTCTGGGCTAAGGAGAATGGATGTCAATTTAATGTGACAAAATGTAAGGTTATGCATTTTGGGGTGAAAAGATCAGCAGCAGTATACCACATTGGTGGAACTGTACTCCAGGAGATTGATGAGGCCGGAGACTTGGGAGTGTTGATGGATAGGGAGATGAAGTTTAAGGGCACATTGCAAATGTGGCTAAATCAGCTCATCAAATCACTTGGTTGTGGAAGAATACTTTGACAAGCAGAGATAAGCAAGTTAATGTTTCTCTGTACCGAGCCCTGATAAGACCTCTCGACTACTGTGCCCAGATTTGGTCACCTAGGTTTCTTCTTAATGGGAAGGTTGAGAGGATCTAGAGGCGAGTGACCAAGATGATAGCAGGTCTATGGAATGAACCTTATAACAGGTTGAAGATTTGTGGGTTGCAGAAATTGGTTGATAGGTGGAAAAGAGGAGATAAGATTGAGACATTCAAATTGCTGAAGGGTTTCTATAGGATTAATTCAGAGGATATTTTTGAGATCAGGACTGGTGGTGGGAGGACTAGTGGACATCTATGGAAGCTGGGCAAGAGTGTGGTTAGTAAGAGTGTTAGAGCTGGGTTCTTTACTTTTAGAGTGGAATAAGCTGCCAGAGTCTGTTGTGGGGGTGCTATGACAGTGAATGAGTTCAAGGCAAGGTGTGATAAATACTGTGAGAATGTCAAATACTTGTGTGGGCATGATGTTTAGGGCATCCCTCAATAGGTCTAAGTACTCCATGGAGTCGCCGTAGTAATAATAATAATTATTATATGTTGGAAAATTAGCTTTTCTTTTATAAAATTCTAATTTTTAAAGTGGTAACTATTTTGCTTGTACAACAGTTGGAAAATTTACATATAAAGCATGTGGTTTCACATGTTGGTAACGAATTCATACATCGCCTTATTCATTTCTCCCCTTCAACATAAATTGACTCTTCTTGGTGCATTGCCAGCCGAGGGTCTTGCATCTGTGGTTGGATAGTACATTTAAATGGATCTGATGTGAGTCAGCTGGAGAAACTGTTGCTGAAAGAGTGAAACAAGTGGAAAACCTGAGAAAGCAAGAGGTAAATGGAAAAGCTTAAGAATGGTGAGAAATTGTATGAGTCAAGAGAATAAGAGAGCAAAGGATCACATGATAGGAATATTCTTTTCATGAAAATTTTTTACATTACTCCTCTAAACTGATATCAATACTTAAGCTTATTTTCTAAAGGAGTAACTGAAACACCCCTTGTACTAAATCATTGGCTTTTTACTCCAGTTACATTAAGACATCTATGATATGTATTTTAAAACATGAAAGAAAATGATATAAGAAAGTAATTTTTTGACATACCTTTCTAGAATTCTCATGTTTACTGCATGCTTTTTTCTTTGATGAAACCACATCAGATTTTTATATAATTGGTAAAAAATATCACACTATAACCGAACTCTTAAAAAATTTTTTAAAACAATTAAAAATGAACTACAAATTGATTTTTAGGACTGTCAAGTAAATTAAGGATACATTAAAATTTTTTCAGGGGAGGGTAGGATATAAAAATATATGAAAGTTTGAAAATATGGAGATTAAAAATATGCAAACTAAAATCAGAAGAATACATACAATGGTTCCATAATCAACCTGCACAAAAAATGAACTACTAAAATTAAAACTGAAAGATAAATGGGAGATTATGGGGTATGAGCCATTTCGACATAAGTCATCTTCAGAGCTCAATGTCCTATATTTTTAATCTCCATATTTTCAAACTTCCGTATACAGTCATCCCTCGACTTACGTCCGGGTTCCGTTCCATCCGACAGGACGTAAGTCAATACATTAAATCAATAGAGTTATAGGGGTTAGGGACTTAACCGTAATACGTATACTGTCATTTTAATTTTTAAACCTTATTATAAAACTACTGTGTGTTACTGCCACTATAAAACAGGAGAATAATCACCCATATCTTCCTCCACAATCACATCTTCATTACCTTCCCTGTGTGAACGATCAGGCTGTGGCTCTTCTAGTGTAACCTTTGTTTTTTGATGGAAATGTCCACTGTGTTCTGCTTATTCCTCTTCTTCCTTTTTCATAAATTTGTTCATAGCAAGCAAATGCATCATGTACTTTCGTTTCTATTATTAAATAGCTTTCAACATTGGGGTCCATGTCTTCAGCCATTTTGAGAACATCGCTAACTGCAAAGAACATTTCTGCAAGACCCTTCACTGTAAATTGTTTAACTACCTCTTCCTTTTCTCCTCTTCTGCAACAGTTGTTCCTCCAGTTCAACCGATTCTTCGTTTGTCAACTCTTCAGAGAAACCATGAGTTGAATTATGTCGTCGTCATTCACTTCCAGATTCAGATTGTTTGCTAGGCCCACTATTACAAACTTCCAAAACCGTGCACAGACCTTTTTAATGTGTTTTTCCATATACCACTCATAACACTGAGAGTTCACTTTGTCCCAAGTCGCAGCAATATTTTTAATAGCATGATAAATATTGAATGTTTTCCAGAATTGCATGAGAGTCTGGTCATTTCTTTCAGTAGCAGAAATGGCTTGTGAAAAAATTCTCCATAGATAAGCCTTAAACACTACAAGAACTCCCTGATCCATCGGTTTGATCAATGAAGTAGTGTTTGGAGGGAGAAACATGACCTTGGACTTGGCGAAGATCATCGCTATAAGATGTACAAGACAGATGATCTGGAGAATTATACAGAATTAATAAAATTTTAAATTCTACATTTTCTTTCACTCTCATAACAGTTGATTAAGCTTCCTCAAACAATTTTTGAATCATCCACGACTTCTTATTGCTCAGATAATGAACTGAGAGTATGCTTCCTAATGTTTTTGTTTCTAATGATTCGTTCTAATGGAACGTTCCTAATGATTCGTGAATTCTCACTGTGCCATATCACAAATGGTTTTGTTTATATCCAGCCACACTTGGAAGAGAATCGCAACACTGGCATAGATTTTAGCTTTTTGTGGATGAATGTCCGCTCAGGCATTTTTTTCCGAAATAAGAACATCTCATCCATATTAAATATTTGCTGTGGCAAATAATTTTCCTTCATAATAATTTTATCCAATTTTTCCACACTCTCCTTGACATCTTTCTCAGCACACGTAGATTCCCATACATTTTCACACTATGCAGTGCAAAACACTGCTTGAATCTCATGAACCAACCTGAAGAAGCGTTCGTAGTCATAATTGGGTTCTGCTTTCTCCTTCAACCTGTTGAAGAGACTTAGTGCCTTAGCAGTTATGGTCACAGTGCTAAGGGGTATGCGCTTTTGGTTCAGGTTCTCTATCCATGATGCAAGTAGCTTTTCCATATCACCAATTGGACCTTGTCGTTGCTTCGTCACTATCGATTTAATGGAAGCAGATCCTTTCACAACCTCTACGATTTTGTCCTTATTTTTGAAAATGGTCATCACTGTAGAATGAGACCATCCTAAGTCATGTGCAATTATATTGATGGGCCTAACAGCTTCATGTTGCTTTGTAACTTGCAGCTTCGTTTCAAGATCAATTTCTCACCTCTTTTTCTATGATTCATCACTAGGTTTTTTTGATTGTGCGTGTAGGGGCTATGTTGCACAAAACATCACGAAATATTTAGTGATAAATGCACAAATAACCCATTTCTCAAACACAAAATCAACTGAGGAACTGTTGAAGACACGCCGACTGCCGAGGAAGGTTGCTGCTGAAAGCGCTGTTGCCACTGTGTATGCTTTACTTTGCGCTCGCTTGCATCCTGTTCGAAAGTATAGCCGAAAATGTTATTTATTTCCTTATGGGATCACAGACATATTTCCCGAAAGGACGTAAGTCGAGGGATGACTATTTTTATCTCTATCCTCTCCTGAAAAAGTTCTGTGTTCTTAATTTAATTGAGTCCTAAAAATCGTTTTATAGTTAATTTTTAAGGGTTTTAAAAGGTTTTTAAGAGTTCAGTTAGTTATATTTCTTACTAATTATATTTTCTGATGCCATTTCATGAAAAAAAAAAGCTTAAAGTAAACATGAGGATTCTATAAAAGGTATGTCAAAAACTTACAATTCTTATATCATTTTTCTTTTAATAATATATGTTTTAAAATATATATATATCAATGTCTTAATTTAACTGGAGTAAAAAGCCAATGATTTAATACAATGGGTACTCCTTTACAAGATAGGGAAATAAAGAGAGTAAGAATGGATAAGAAGATCCTGAGATGTGTGAATGTTTACAGGAATGTATGTGTGAGTATACAAGGAGTTCCTGTGGCCAGTGATGTGGGGACAACATTTAGATTCTGGGAAAGGTCACATCTGACAAGAAATGGGGGTTGGCAGGACTTGTTACAGAACCAGAAATGAGCCAGTATGTGTGTTTACAAATGCCAGAAGTATTCAAAATAACAAAAATGAAATTATAGTGCTGATAGTTTGTTCACTCCAAAACTGTCAGAATAAGCAAGATGTGGTTGGATGAGGATGACATTCTGACAGGAACAGAAAAAATGTTTTTCATAAAGACAGAAAGAGCAAATAGTGGCAGTACTTTTGAAGCAGTCATACTGTACTTTTGTTACCCTTAACAAATGAGTACCTTCCTTGCCTGCTCTTTGTACTTCTCATGCAGCTGACTATTATTACTTACTGTATGATATGAGGTGGACAGAAAGTATTAACTTAGTATATAGACCTGGTAATGTGAAGAGCAGTGAGAAGGAAATGTATAAGCAAATTGGTCTGTATAATAAGGGTGATCAACATATGGAACAAAGAGAATGAGTTTGAGAGACAACTACTTTAGGCAATACCTAACAGTGAGCACAAGAATAGAGAGTATGAAATTTTATTATCTCAGATGTTATTGTAAATTAGCTGTCAAATCTTCCTTCAGCTGGTGAAAGTGACCATGAAGTGGTTACTTGGGTGGGAGCCAGCCACAATGAGGACTTCTGTGAGAAAGGGATATATGTGGAACAGTAAGGCTAGTGATTATGAAAAGCTTAGGAGATGGCTTGCAGCTATATTGTGGAATGAGGAATTGGATAGAAAGGATATTCAATACTGCTCAGGAACTGTCTGGCAGAGGCAATATCTGCATGCAATCCCCAAGGGCAGGTCAAATAAAGTAGGTGTAAAGTGAATGAATGAAGAGGTGAGGAAATGCAGTTTAGAAGAATGCATTAATATGGAGACAGCACACAAGTAGTAATAGTCAGCTGCATGAGAAGTACAAAAGCGGAGAAGTTAAGTACTCATTTGTTAAGGGTAACAAAAGTGCAGTATAAGTGGCAGTTAGCTAATGAGGCTAAAGCAAATCCTACATGTTTTGTTTTTTTTTTTTTTTGTGGCCAACAGAAGAAAGAATGGTTATGGGAGAATGATAGCGATTTATGAAAATGGTAGAGTGATAACCACTGATTTGGAATTAAATAAATTTGACATCAATAAGGCTGCATAACTTGATATATCATCGTATGTCTTGAGGGAATGTTCCAGGTCGTAGATTAGCCCAAGTTCCAAATTAGTGGAAAGAAGGCAAAATTGCTGTTTTATAAAGGTGGGGGGGGGGGGATAAGACTGCAGCATTGAATTATAAGCCAATCTGTTTGTCTGGAGTTGTGGTCAATGTTTGAAAGGTTAATGAGGAACATGATTATAACAAAGTGACAAATGCATTAGACAAGGCAAATGCATACACAATGATATATTTAGATTTAGCAGAAGACATTTATAGATTGCCACATACCTGGTAATTAAACTGGAACAGATGGGATTGGATAGTATAGTATATATTGGTGCACTGGATTGTAGACTGTCTGATAGGTATGAATAAGTTGTGTATAGAGAAGCAATATCCCAGAAGACGAAAGCCACTAATGGATTATCACAAGGGTGTGTTTTGGAGCACTGCTGTTTAATTTGTTTGTAAATGTTATTAAGGAAGGGCTTAAATTGTGATATACAGTCTATTGTAGATGATGCAAAGATGGGAAGAGCTACAACGAGTAGAATGGATGTTGTAGCTTTGACTAGGCAGATGAGTGGATCTGCCAATTCAATGTAGCAAAGCGTATGGTTTTAAATTTTGGGAAGCAAAGTATAAGATTGGTGGAGATAAGGAGTTTGGAGATGAATAGTGGTAGAGACCTGAAATTTCGCTAAATTCAGGAGGGCAGCAGAGCAGATTAGGGTAATGATTCGAAGGACAGCGACATGGAGAAGGATGTTATGATTCTATTGTACAAGGCTTCATATCAGGCCATGTGTGGATTACAGTGCACAGATTTAGCCACCTGATTTTCAGCAAGATATGTTGGAAAGGGTTCAGAGGTAACTGACTAAAGTGGCTCCTGGAATGTTCAGTAGGAAGCAATGGCAGCTGGTGAAAATTTTAAGTGGGAGTACTGCATATACAAAGGGGAAAAAAAAAAAACTTTTTTTTCCTATGAATTTATTAATAAATAAATTAAAAAATTTTTTTTATAAAAAAATTTGCATATTAAAAATTGCTTTATTAAAAAAATTTCATCCTTACCACCAACAAACACCAATAATAAAAGTTTCGTATCCATAGTAATAACGAATATGGAGTTAGATCGCAGTTATCGTTTCGTGTAATGATAATCGAAAAAATATAATTCTTTTCATATTTTCAACAGTGACACTTGTCATAATTCAGCCCTGTATCTATAATAAATAAATAATTATTTTTAACAAAATAAAATAAGATTTACAAAAAATAGTTCACCACGAAAACGCACCAATAATAAAGGTTTCATATCTCACAGAAATAACGTGCAGAAGCATACTAAAGATACTGCCATTTGAGCAGTGTGGAAATGACGTAACGTACAGTGACAAGCGCAAACGAATATCGGCGTTACATCGCAGTGCATTTGTTTCATAATCTAAAGCGTTAATCGAACAATTCCAATTATTAACTATTCAATCGATGTCAAAACATAAGCTGTAACCTTTAATATGTTGTATTGCATTTATATAATGTTGTAAGCATTGTTATTATTTATAAACACAAACAAAATTTAATTTTTTCTTTAGGGTGCTGCAGTGCTTATGTACAGGCCACCACTGGTAGGAAGACAGGTTGAGGGAATGCAATTTGCAGAGTATAGTGGATAGGAGATGATCAAGGGGTTATTACCAGAATTAACATGAAGATTTTTCAGATAGGTGGAGATGGGGGAAAAACAAGGGCCATCCCTGGAAGCAGTATAAGAAAGGTATGAGCAAGGAAGTGAGGAGTAGATGATTTTAGTAGACAGTGAATGCAATTTAAATTATGGTATGATGAGATGCATGTGAGAGTAGATACTCCTGCAATGAGGCTTGACTCCATGGAGGTCTGAGAATAAAACATCCTGCTGCTTTGTTTCATAGTTAAATGTTATCGTGAATGTCATTGTGATATCAACATGAACTATTAAATTAAAATTATTCATTATTTAAAAGGAAGCATAACCACGGGAAATGCTTATGCATAAAATAGATCTCTACTTGGGCAATTCTCGCATCTATTTGCAAAATGTCTTTTCTACCTTATTCAAAATACACATACATATTCAAATACTGTTTGAAAGGTTAACAGTTATGAGCAAATGATATAGGAGAACCAGCTCACTGTTCTGTGACAGATTTGACAAACTTTGCTAATTTTACAAACCTTGGTCATATTTCTGTAAATCGTTGCTGCTTCGGTCGCTGTAATGTAAAATCCAGTAGTAGCGAAATTCAGGATCATTTGCCTTCCCCATTATGGAAAATACCGAGATTCCTGAGTTGTCCTTTGTGTATTGAAACCTGAAAATATTAGTAGATTATTTAACTCCAGAAATGTCAACCTGGAAGACAAATTCAACAATATGAAGTGAACAGCTTAACAGAATTCAATTTTAGCATTTAGGATAATCAGTGCTCTAACTGCAATGTTTGTTCTCCCCCCCCCCCCCCCCCAAACAAACATTCTGGGGACAAATTAGAAATCATTGCCCTCAACTGGTTTTTTGACAGCCTTCATTTCCCTCTCCAATTATACATATTTGCAGTAGAGTTGCTGTTTTAACTAACATGGAATGACTACCATACTGCCATTGAGACTGTGTAATGAGGATTTTGAAGAAATCATGCAGATTCCAATTTCATTACTGAAAATTTTATTTTTTTTCCCCTTCATCACTACAATTTATGTTTGTTGTACCTGTCATCTGCGATAACATCATGATTTATGCTAAAAGTTGTATTTTCGGGAAACTTATTTGGAGAAAAAAATGACTTACGAAAGTAATTTTCATAAACAGTTTGTAAATAAATAAAGTGTGGAAAATGCAGACTCTACTAAAGAGAGGTAGTCAAACTATTTTGACGTACATAATGGATCTTTTCTCTCAATCTCAATTCTCAAATTTCTTTTATTTTATTTTTAGCTATCACTAAACTAATTGCCACGCAGTGAAGAGACGGCTAAAAAGTGCCGCCATCTCGTGGTTCCTAAACCTACCACAATATTTTTAATGTCTGAAAATAGCGTGGGTTCTATGGTCGATTTTCTTGAGTTTACAAGACGAAAAACTCGAGTTTCCGGGTTTTCTTGCGCATGGGAAAGTGGGAGAAAAAACCCGTGCTAGAGATCGACTAACTCGGAAACCGGTCGGAAAAAAGGCTTAGAAAATGCTCCCGTAGTCGGCGACTAGATTTGAACCCAAGTCTTCATTTATGAAGTCAAGCACCATGGAGTGCAAACGCTACTTCCACTAATGGCCATTGGTAGCAGAGTGGCTTTTCATGCATTAATAAACTCGCCTCCTTTCTAGGCTCTGAAAAGGATGTTTTCTGCCTCCCATTTAGCCTACCTTGTCTATGAAAATTACTTGCAGTGGTCTGTCATACTTTGGCCAAACAGGCAGATCTGCACACATGAGGAACACAGACAACTATTGAAGGCTAGAGGGCACTCTTAGGCAATCACAAATAGCTGGCCCGAGGTTATCAGTAATTTTAACTTCTGATCGCCTTTGTCTGAAATAGAGTAAGGTCGACCAGTACAATAACAAGGGTATAAAGTACCTGTAGCAAGTTTCTAACTTGCACCCCCAATCCAAAAATGACAAAAATTTAAAAAAATTTAAATGTAACAAGTTCAATTTTACTAAATGCAATATGTTAAATATTTACTATTAACCCCATCAAAATGAGTTGCAGTGTTGCAGAATTTGTGTCTAAAGTGGCGTATTGCCGAAATTTAAAAATGCAATATAAAATAGCGGACTTTTATATCTATTTATTTTTAACGTTTTGCGTCCCAAACCTAGTTGCGCCCGTGGCGACCACCTCTTTCGCGACGACCTCGTTACGGCACTGAGATCGACTGAGTTGTGAGATAAGAAAGCCGAGTTTTTGGAACAATATTCTACTTAACTTGGGAACCGATCGAAGGAAGACTTAAATTTCTCTATCTCCTTACTTCAGGTGGGCTAATGCTATGGATGCATATGCCATTTCCACAGGACACATTACTCATATTATTAAAAATTGTAGAATATGTAGTTGGAAGAACAATAAGGACATTCATGTGAGGCACTTTATTTCTAACTCCTGGCAGGCTGAATACTTATTTGAAAAACAAATTAAACTTCAAGCAGTCGGTGCTATCTTGGCAATGTGCCTTTCTATATTTGTCACTCACAAGGTAGCATTTATAGCATATGCCATCTGAAAATTCAACGCCATACACCTGAAACTTTCAGGTGACATTTCCTTCATATTCTTATCTGTATATATTTTCTCTAAATATTCCATGAATATTCATCTGAATTTTCTTCAGGGACCTTCTTCCTGCTCTCTCTCTCCCCTAGAGAGATTTGTGTGTGTGTGGCTCCTACTGATGAAAGGTTTTTCTGTAACTCCAAACTCAGAGACTAGTTTTTATTTCCCTACTCTTCATACATATGCCCCTCCTGCTGCTTCTATTTTTGCAATTTTCGTTTGTATATTAGCGTATTTCTTAACTATAGGCTATAAATATTTGTATCTAAAGCTGAAAAGTACAGTCTCTTAATTCACGGTAGTATAGATTGAAAACCTACATTTAGGATTTCCTCTTAAAGCACCGAAAATGGAAATCGATTTTACGTGTATTTATATAGCGCACCCAGCGTAACTCTGCAGTACAAGTAATTTTTATTATTACGGGCAACTCCAAGGAGTCCTTCGACTCATCGAGCGAGGCCCTAAACATCATGTCAAGAACAATTATTCAATATCCACACAGTACCTATCATACTTTGCCTTGAACTCACTCACAGTCATGGCACCCACAACAGACTCTGGCAGCTTATTCCACTCATTCACCACTCTCCAAGTAAAAAACCTACTTTAACACCCTTGCTAACCACGCTCTTGCCCAGTTTCCATAGATGACCCCTAGTCCTCCCACCACCAGTCCTGTTCTGAAAAATATCCTCTGAATTAATCTTATAGAAACCCTTCAGTAATTTGAATGTCTCAATCATACACTCCTTTTCTCCCCTATCAACCAATATCTTCAACCTGTTTTCATAAGGTTCATTCCATAGACCTGCTATCATCTTGGTCACTTGCCTCTGGATCCTCTCCACCTCCTCCCCATCAAGAAGAAACCCTGGTGCCCAGATCTGGGCACAGTAGTTAGGATGTGGTCTTATCAAGGCTCGGTACAGAGGAACAATAACTTGCTTGTCTCTGCTCGTCAAAGTATTCTTCAGCAACCAAGTGATTTGATGAGCTGATTTAGCCACTGTTGCAATGTGCCCCCTAAACTTCAACTCCTTATCCACCAACACTCCAAAATCCCTGGCCTCATCAATCTCCTGGAGTACAGTTCCACCAATGTGGTATATTGCTGCCAATCTTTTCACCTCAAAATACATAGCCTTACCCTTTGCCACATTAAATTGACATCCATTCTCCTTAGCCCAGTCCTCCAATCTATCCAAATCATCTTGCAAAATTTTGACATGTGCATTGACTATTGCTCTACCCAACTTTGCATCATCAGCAAACAAATGAACAGTTCCTCTCAGATCCTTTCCTATATCGTTAATGAAGAAATTAAATAGTAGTGGTCCATGAACAGAACCCTGCAGCACACTAGTCACAGGCCGTCTTTTGGACTCTACTCCTGAATAAACTACTCTCTGATATCTCTCCATCAACCACCCTCCTATCCATCTCACCAACTCTATATCCATCCCCATATGCTGCAGTTTACTGATTAGAATTCCATGTGGTATCCTGTCAAAGGCCTTAGCAAGGTCCAGCAGTATCACTGTAAACCCATTACCCTTATCCAGTTCAGCCATCACTGTTATAAAACATGAGCAAGTTACTGAGGCATGATCTGCCCTTCACAAAACCATGCTGTCCGCCATACAGCATCCCATTTTCATCTATCCATTCCTGAATTTTTCTCTTGACTACTTTCTCCAAAACCTTGACAACGACTCCTGATATGCTGTTGCAAATTACCGACTGATCAGTCGGTAATTTGCAACAGCAATTTTTCTCCACCCGTGTTAATAACTGTTGCTAGGATGTACATAAACAAGGAAAAATTCATTTTGGTTTTAATCCAAGCTGTGATGTACTTTCAGCTAGTCTTCCTTGGCAAACACTTAGAGAACTTATGTGTGAACAATAGATCCGAGTTTAGAATACAACGTGGAATTAAAATTCTTCCAGTAAGAAACATTTCGGTAAATTTTGATAAATGTTTTAATCCCAAAAATGAACATATTAGCCCAACCAGTAATATATTCAAAATTACCAGAAGGCACGATGTCAAAAAAGACGCTGTATTTTGGCATGTTGCTGAGTCTTGATTCCTTTGAACTGAAACCACCTAAATAATAAGACAGCTCTTGGCGGCTTTAAATGCTTAAAATCTTCTAAAAGTTATCATCTTGACGGAATTCGAACTCAGGTTTTTCGAAATAGAGGGTATCGTTAATACCTGTTGAGCTAGGAAGGTGTTCAACTTGAAATTAAAAAAATTCCAATTTATTTCTTTGCAGTCACAGATGCTCGCAACAGCGACGAATCTTATGAAAGAGTATAAGTGGAAGATTGCCATCATAACAAGTGATCGTGCTTGGAATCGTTGACTAGGCAATGGCACCTTTTGCCCAGTCCATTCAGATGTAAATTTAAATTCAGGTGTTACATTCAGCAGTGATCACTGCGATAACGTCTCAAGCTCCTCTAGAGTTTTTATCCCTCGATTGCTGCACTGATGATTTTGATCACTTTATAATATGTCAAAGAGGGGGAGGGAAGAATACGTCATGCCTTTGCTTTGATCTTTTAACTGACGTTTTATTAAGTCTAAACTGCGTACATTCTTTTAACCGGGGGTTTTCTCTTTTGGGAATGAAAAACTGGTTTCGGGGGGGGGGGGGATGCTACTATCACTTTCGTTGAAAGGCCTTCAAAACGATTCCAGTCCCAGATGGAACCCAGAACTCTTAGAGCTTAAAACCTAGACAAGAATTCTTGGCACGTCTTCCTTTTGCCTTTTTATAATCGATTGAAGTTTATAACGTTAATGAAGTATTTCAATTTAAACAATTGTTCAATCGTTCCGTTAACCACCCCAAAACAACGAGAAACTATCAAGCATCACGTGATCAGTGATGAATGACCAACGTGATTTCTGCCACTTGGAATCGAACGCATTATTTTCCTCGTTACTTACCCGGATAAACGATGTAAAAGTTACAAATTTTTAATTTCCTAATAATATGAACAGGTCTGACAGATGTTTTTTTAGTAACTTGACATCCTATTAATCTATTCACATCTGAAATTTGGCTCGCCAGTTTCCTCTCCTGCACCTTACTATGTCACGGCATTATTATCAGAATCCCTTATGTGGCCTTGTCTTGTTTCACTCACGTTTGCAATCAGGGAGAAAATCTTCTCCATAGTTGTGCTTCTATCAGTGCGTGTTAGCCTGTATAAAAAAAAAAAAAGAAAGAAAAACTCGCAAGATTCTCAATCTCCTTATCTATTATTATGTAACACATCCAGGGAGTCCAAAGAATCATCTATTACACCATAGATCAGATGGTTTCCAGAGCCTTGGATCCAAGCAACTGCTGAAGATATAGCAATATCTTTTTAACCTGAGCAGGTGCATTTTGCAAGTTCCAAAAAAGACTACTTGAAAGTGGTATTTCCACTTATCTATCCATCCGCACAGGCACTGTCAGCCATACTGATATCCTTACTTTTTTGTGAAGCGATAGTCAACAAATAACATATTTCTTCAAATTAACGTTCAACAACCAATTGACTGAATTAGGTTTCCCTCTGTTCCTGTTTTTCGTTGCAATATTCCGATAAAGTACGCAAAAACCCCAAAGTACAGCCTTTGGGGTTTCACAACCTCTAGGTTGTGAAACCCCAAAGGCTATGTATACGATTGATAAACATTATAGGAGAATGTACTATGGTGAAATAAGTATTGAAACTTCATATTAAAAATGAAATGTATATTTATGTCATCATGCATAGCCCATACAAGAAACCTACACTAGAGACCATTACACAGCTGTATAATGGCAAGCGGAAAATTTCGACTTTAAAGAGGTTATTATCGCACGATGCCTCACTGGTCTATCCGCTTGCGAGATTAGTAAAAGATTGCAACTAAAATAAACATTCTCAACCAATGAGAATGCGAGAGCGGCACTTAAGCGAAGATAAGCGAAGAAATGCAAAGATCCAAGAAGCTTCAAAGGACCGAAAAGTGGTAGTTTCTCCGGAGCCAAATGTGACGATCAACTAGGAGTATGGCCTACAAGGATTCAATTAGCATTAGGTCTCTACATAAAGAGTAGCACATTCTGGTAGAAACGAGAGAGCAACTATACGTAAGCCAGACATCAGCCATGGTAAGAGTATTCTGGAGCTGATATAACAGCAAAGTTTATATATCACTAAAAGAAGTAAAACCCATGTGCTAAAAGTTGTAAGCCTATGACACATTAGATTATGTATCGCGATCTGCACCTAAGCAAAAGGACCAGGAACACTGCTCTTGGAGAGCAACTGGCCCTCAACCAAGAACTTTATAATAAGCAAACTTTTGGCGATGGTATTTAATTGTCATGCAGTAGCCATGAAGTCTGAGTTTTCCATGGGTGGGGAAGATATGCAAATAAAAAAAAATCCCACTATTTTCGGGAGTGGAACACTTTTTGGCAGACAATTCTGGTACCGTTATTCAGTTAGAAATTTCTCATGGTTAGTCAATACATTAAATTGTCTAATTTTTTTATTTTTTTTATTTTTAAAAATTTCCTTACTTGGACTCTGAACCGACCCAAGGTGATGTTTTGAAATTTTTCATATGCGAACACTGCCTACCTACATGGTATAAAATAACTGGCATTATTATTCCTTTTTATGGAGGGCAAACGCATTCTCACTGGTTCTTAATATCATTTTTCCACGAGATATTCTGAGATGCGTTTGAAGAAGCACATACAGTTTTATTCACCGAAATGGTCAAGTTCTTTTTAACATTTGGTTACTTTGGGAACAATTATCCTACTAAGTCATTGAACATACTGATTCGTAAGGTCTACTAATGACTAAGGCATTCTATTTTGGGCAGGTACCGCATTCTGTATACCAATCCAATTCTAAATTCTACATATTCTCGCGGATTCAGGTGTGGGTTAGGAAGGAACGCTCTACTTAGCTACTCCAGTATTTCAATATTTATTTTTCCATGGCACGTAATTGTGCAGAGTATCGATATATGGCTTAACAATGCAGCTGGTAGACCTCATTTACAGGATGAGAAGCAGCTGCACATGCAAACGCAATTAACACTAACCTTTGAGATGCCATTATTTGAACAAGATACTCATGGCCCTCATACACAAAAATTCACATTCAGAACGGGGGGGGGGGGGAGATGATCATCGTACCACTGGACTAGTTTACTTTTCTTCAGTCTTGGACAACACAAAATGACAATACGTATTTCCTGTTAAAAAAATGGAGTCTTCGGTTATTATATTAAGATTTCTTGACAGCACTTGTGGGACTATTTGTAACTAAACTCAGATTTTGTGTCTCTAAACCTAGATTCTCTCTCCAGTCCGGCAAGAAACTTCAGTAATAATCACGTATTTCAAGAAGCATCGAATCCTGAAGTATTTTAAGTCTATTTAGTCGTATGTTGGGCACTGCTTCACTTTTACTCATTTTTTCAGCCAGCTATGGACTCAGCGATGACTGATGCACAGTAGCATCTACCAAACATCCCCCCCCCCGTATTCTCAGAAACGCTAGAAATTTTCCATTTACTCATCGTTCAGCATACAACAGCGAAAACTATCAAACTTAACAGATTTTTAGACGCTGAAAAATTGGTATTTTGAATAGTTGCATCCATTGTGCTGAAACAGGAGAGGTCGCATGGCTTTCAGCACTTATTTATTTCAATAAACAATCCAAATTTTTGATTGGAGAGATCAGCTGAAAATTCAGAATAGTCAGGTCCCAGAATGTAACAGTTAAGCTTAGTGGAAATGAAGTTGTCCTCATATGATGAACCCTTAATATGAAGAATTTACCGCAACAGGCAGCGCATGCCGCCAGTGGAGGAATGGGTCTAAAAATATCGGTAGCCAAGAGAAAAAGGGGGTCTCGCCCACAACTATAAGGCTATCATTTAATTTTTATAATAAATAAATATATAAATAAAAAATAAATCAGCTAACGCCTTTTATTCCCTTACAGGGAGTAGGTGAGGCCTTTATACCCTATCTAGCTTTTGGAGATGGGGTATAAAGTGTGGGCAGTTCAATCTCCACCGGTAGCCAATCAAATCAGAAATAGCTTGCCCATGTCTATCACTAATTACAGCAGCCACAGATGAAGATTCTGGCAAACAAGTGCTGCCATCTCTTGGTACCTAACCCTAACAAGATATGTTACTGTCTGAAATAATGTGGGTACTACGGTCGATTTTCTTGAGTCTACGAGATTAAAAAAAAACGAGTTTCCGGGAGGAAAAACCCGCTTGCCCGTGCCAGAGATCGACTATTTCAGGAATCGGTCGAAGAAAGGCTTAGAAAAAGTTCCTCCAGTCGGCGACCAGACTTGAACTTAAGTCCGACTTCGAGCGACCAAGCATAGAGGACGCAAGCATCACTTCCACTGAGCTACAGAGGTCTTACAAGAAATAAATTTTTCAAAAAATACAGAAGTGGAAAAAAGGTACAAGTAAAATTTTTGCGATATAAATGTATATATTTTTAGTAATTACAGTGGACATATATTGTACATACATATTACTGGCAGTATACAGTAGATACTAAATGTAAATACAGATTATAACTAAGATGAAAAGCCAAACGGCTATTTTCTGGCGAAGTTGATAAATTAAGGGGATAAAAATCCCTTATTGTTTTTCAGCCAGTATGCGAAACTCTAAGATCGAAATGGTTCTGGCATTCGTATAGCGAAGGTATGTAAGTTCTTTTCACTTAAACTTTGATATCATCTAGGTCTAGCTACTCACTGATGGGACCTCAAAAAAAAGGTTGAAACGGGTCTGGGTAGTGACCTCTCCTCATAATGTAAAGTAGTATTACATCTCCGAGGAGCTGTGTGTTTTTTACATTATGAGAAAATATCAAGATAGTGAGGGAGCTTGCTCCACCTTTGCATCGAGTTGCTTTGGTGTGGTACTACCAAGTGGTCACTTATGCTTGGATTCGCCGATAGTTCGTCGGCCTGAAACGATTAGATCGTAGCTTTCGATCTTAGAGTTTCGCATACTGGCTGAAAAACAATAAGGGATTTTTATCCTCTTAATTTATAAATACAGATTGTTATCATTAAATTTTTAAACTATAATTTTAAACAAATAGTGAATAATTTTAAATAGTTTGCTTCTACTGAACATTTTGCACATTAAGAATAAGAGAGAAATTAGTCAAAACACTAAATTAGCTGTATACAAGACAGTGGTCAAACCAGTTTTGACTTATGGATCTGAGAGCTGGGTCACAAGTAAAACCCTTGACCAAAGACTCGAGATCGCAGATATGAGAGTCCTGAGAACGATTAGGGACGTGAACAGATGGATGACAATATTGTATTAAAAACGAGGATATTAGGAAAGAACCTGACGTTGTTAGCAATCAGGAATGTATTAGCAGACCTAATTTCAGATGGTATGGTCACTTGAACATAATGGGAGAGAAATGATTGGCAAAACAAGTGTTCTCTGCCAGGTTGGCAGGAAAGGACCAGGGGAAGACCAAGATATAGGTAGATTGATACGGTAAAAATCGCCTTAGAAGATAGGCGATTTTTACCGTAAATATAAGATCTGACAATGTTGGAGCCTTGACGGGTAATAGATTGATTTGGAGGAAAATTGTAGAGAGGAAGTTAGTAATGATGTAAATTTTTCATGTAATACTACCATATTCTGTACACCCCTTGAGGGTAAATGTCAGGAATTTGATGATGACAGGTAGTTCAAAAACATATTTCATGCAGTCCACTATATTAAGGGCAATCATTTGAATTCACTAGATGCTTTTGAGAATTTGTCAATAATTGCTTCTGCATCCAATTCTTCTAACATATACTGTACGTATTATATCCATCATACATGCTGGATAGCAACACGTATGATGCCAAGTTCTCTGACCCTGAATTCCATAGCCTTGTCTTTATGATTTTTAGCTTTGAAAATGTCCTCGCATTGGACTCGAGTAACTGATGTTGCGCATATGACTTTATAAAGTTCATAAAGGTTATCATATGCCCGGTCATGAAGTCTGTTGGATGCCAGAATTTAGTACGCACCATGAGCAAGTGCTACAAATTTTACACTTGTTGCACCTGGAATCCATATTCTCACCATCATTAAGCAATAGCTTTAATACGTCAAAGTTCGAAGCAAAAGAAAACAATTCCAATATTACTTGATCTTGCTCATTTGTGAAGACAGATTAATAATACTTTCCAATGCACCATCTTCAAGGCCCTTCTCTGCAATAGTTTTAAACTTTGCAGGATAAATCTTTATACATTTTGTATAAAGCAAAGCAGGATATCTCTTTATAGCAGGATAAATCTTTATACATTTTGTATAAAGCAAAGCAGGATCTCTTTATACAACATTTTGTGTTGAACAAAGCGTGAATCTAGTGACTGGACAATGTGGTCCATTATTAGGTTAAACACATTTACTCGAAAATCAGCTAGAGAATCTGAGAAATTTCCTTCATCTATAAGATCATCAGCCATTTTTTTTCTTATTCTGCCTCTTAACTGGCAATGCTGTTTTCAAAGAGTCAATTTCCAAAGTTTGATTTTCATCCACATTCAACTGTGAAATCTTGCCATTACATTTATTTACAAATTCCAATGCCTTACTGTGAACGTTATCAAATGTTCCTTCAATGTTGTTGTAGTCGAATCTATTAAACTCCATGCAGTAAACATATCTAAACCACCTGTCTGTAAATAACTTGATAACCAGGCTGTAGTTTCAAATACTGTATATACAAGTAAGTAAATGCTGTCAATATTGTTTTAAACTTTAGAAGACTGAAGTAAAACATTTGTTTCTTGTTTTGTTTTTGGATCAAACTTGTCTGAATCTTGTATCATTGATACGCATGTCAATCGATTTACGAAAGTACTGACAGCGGCATCACCAAAACATCCAAATATAATTGTTGCTGCATTGGATTTTCCTGACCATCTTGTCTCACCAATTAGCTTTAATCGTTTCATTTTTTCTTCTCCTATGTTTTCCAAAAACTTCTATCCATACAGCCATTCGTGTGTGATGTTTTCACAAAAGGTGCTAAATTCTGGAGTCAATTGAAAAAGGAAACTGAAGGCACGCAACATTTTGTTGTTTCAGTTATCACCAATTTCAAGACATGGGCATAGCACCATATATGAACATGTTGATCAGCCACATCAGTAATTTTGCTTTGTAAACCATTATACTGGCCATGGTAGCTTGCAGCTCCATCTGTACTATCATATAAACCTTTTTGGGATTTAATTTCAAGATGTTGTAATGTTTCAGTCAATAGATCAAAAAGTCCCTGTCCTGTACTATCATTACTTGGCACAACTGAAAGTAGTCGCTCACAGATATCACCTTTAAGCACATACCGAATAATAATGCTAAACTGATTGATGGATGAATGAATTATCTTGTGTTGAATCAACTTGAATAGAATAATATTTTGCTTGAGAAACTTCACGATTAATTCTCTCTTTTATCATATTCTCCATAATTTGGATTAATATGTTAATAGTTGTTTTACTCAGGTATGTAATCCACCACGGCCTTTACTTTGAGCCTTTCCTTGCTGCTCTAATCGTTTGAATCTTTGCATAGACTTGTTTAGTATACTACAGAAACGTCAGCTGCCATAATGGGAACATCAATGCACTGTAGCTAAAATAATGCCATGATTCAGAACCTCATTATCCAGAGTGTTGGCTGATTCATTTCTGTGACCTCGAAACGGAATTGCTTGCTTGCCTCGGCTTCAACACTTCGTTCTTTTAATTAGTGAAAATGCAAAAAAATTATGTAAGGTGCTATCATTAACCACACTGATAAATTGCTGAACATTTCTGACATGTTGTCGATTCGTGTAAAGCCAAGCTCTGGCTAATACACCTGTAGTCGCTAAATCCATCACCCTTTGTACGTAGCTTTAGTGACGCAGGTGTATTAGCCAGATTGTACATGTGTTGAGTGACTCAACGGCCAAGCAGTATGAACAATATAAGCACCTGTTTTCTTTGTTATATGTTAGTCATTTTCTTAGGACTGAGTCATTGATAATTTTCCTCTCATACAAACGAGTATTAAATGGCAGATCATCAAGTGGCTGAAATGGATGTTAAGAAAAAAACTGATTTGCTCGTGATGGATATTAAAAGATTCCAGCAGTTGATCTTTCATTTTCTTGTGTAGGTTCATTTATAGGATGTGCTTCAGAAACCAAGTCATTTATGCCTGAAGGTATATCTGATTTCCTGTAACTAGTTGAAGCTATGTGTTCAGATGTTGTGACTACACGTAGTAAACATACTGGATTGAAGCCGGAAGAAGTACTGGGCCTGGATTGTGAGTAAAGGATGCTTTGTATTTGTCGCTACATTCAAAGTAGCTCTTTCCTGTTCTTGTAACTCAAGTCATAGCATCATCACCATGAGTATTGTTTCTTGCTTCTTGATTATTTGTTGCGGAATCGTACATTGATGTGGATGGCGGTTGATTCGATTCTTCCTTTCAGTCGTTTCCGACCATAGGTGAGTTTGTAGGCATTGCCCACAAAGTATTCCTGGTAAGATTTTTTTACAGGGTAGTTCACCATTGCTTTCCCCAACTCCCCAATTTTAACCGAGTTCGGGACCGGATAAAATTGGGAGGGTTGGGGAAAGCAATGTTGTGTAAACGGGACCGGTTTGCCTGTTCTGGGTGAAACCCGAGTTTCACCCAGAACAGGCAAACTGAGGAACCAAACTGGTCTCTTTCGACTAAAGGTGAGTTAGCCGGTCTCATACGGCACGGGTTTTTTCGGTGACTGAGCCTCCGTAGCTCAGTCACCGATGGTGGTTGTGGTATTATAAAATCTGTAATAGACCGGCATCGCTCGGCTGATTCATGCTTCTTGTCGCTTTTTGTGTTTCAGTGATCCAGATTTATGCTTCTTTTCCATGTTGGTAGGGGTAATATGCCTGAAATTAAAACTTAATTAA